>NC_140580.1:1174920320-1176293504 GCF_964204655.1 Triturus cristatus | reverse complement strand
AGGGGATTGTGATTTGAAATCGTCCTGGATAAATATTCACTAGTCATGACCAGATTGTGCATATCCAGGAGGATGGCATCTAAAAGTAACAGCAAAAGGACAAACGGCTGACCAGGGTCAAGCACATCAAATTCCGGTGTACAATCTATTAGTTAGTGGTGCAAACCCTTCCTGCATCCGCCGTCCGGAGATGCAAATAGTGGCCAAATGTTACAGAAGAAAGGGGAAGGTGCACCCGTTGTGAAGTCAATCAGTCCAACCAAATTTGTTCCAAAATTACTTCTTTATTAAGTTCAATCTCTTAAAACTGGCACACAGCCAACGAGTTTTGTCCCCAAGGGGATTTCATCAGGGCTGTAACAATTTTAAACAAAATGTGACATAAATAACACATATAAAGTACATAAAACACAAAGCAAAAACATCCATATTTACAGACGGCCCACGGAATCGAATAACAAGAAACCAAATACATATATTTAACGACAATTCAACCATGATGAGAATTTAAGACAAAAAATTCAAAAGGACACAAGACCCACATGTTCGAATTACAAACTAATAAACAATCAGTGGAATTCTCAAAACATACAACTAAACATTCAGAGAACATATATATTATAAATTACAAAAATCACAATGACATTATTTACAAGAGGGAAAGGAACACACATATCAAAGTACATGCAGGTAAGGAAAAAAGGCATAATCCCGCTCCTTCGGATGTAGTGTCCTACATGAATCAATGAGTCCCTACTAGGTCCGCCACTTTCTGAAAGCCCTAGCTGTCCTGACAATTGGGGACTCCCTCAGGAGCAGATGAGAACGATCCACCTCGGGATCTGCCACACAATTATAGTCTCCCCTCAGGAGTACTGACCTCACTAGGTATGGTGCTAATGTTCTTGAGAGCCCCATTAGGAATGAGACCTGATCTACATTCGGCACATACAGGCTCCCAATAGTGACATCTCGGCCATCTAGTTCACCAGACACCACACTTACCGCCCCTCAGGATCCGCCAGATGTTTAGTGAAATAGGTTTTATCCACACCAGCACACCCCTAGCTAAAGCAGAGTAATCCGTATAGTAGGCTTGTCCCCGCCATCTGCATTGTAGGGCCGCCCCTTCCTTAGCAGTGAGATGTGTTTCCTGCAGCAGGGCAATCTGTACCCCTCTCCTGGCAAGATGGACAAACACTTTTTTCGTTTCATCATGGTGTTCATCCCTCTAAAATTCGACGGTGGGCCCCATGCGTTAGTCTGTATTATCCGCCATCAATCCCTGGTGCCACCTACTACCAAGTAATAACTTTCCCTCCCTGTGATGTATCTGTAGTGAATCCCGGCAGCCAGGCACGCCTAAACCCAACTGAGAAACAATCAAACCGCAAAAACCCCAACTCTCACTCCCTAGGCCAGGTAGAATTGTGATCCCTATCCAAACATGATACCAACTGGTATCCATGTGCAGGTACCCCCTCAAAACTGCAACAAGAGTTAAGCGAAAGTGGCCAGAAGATGTGCCGAACTTCCCAACCCCCCCCCCCTCCATCCTAGGCAGGATGAAAGGAGAGTTATGTCCCCAATCTATAAACTAGGATACAAAGGAAAGGGAACAACAGGGGCACGGGTGCCCCAATCATCCATCCCCCAGTGTTCTCGTTGGTCAATGGTTCTGGAAGCACTCTCGAAATGCCTGCAATGCCGGGGGTAACCAGGGGTAACCTTGGGTAAGTCAGTGTCCGTGACCTCCGCCGAACTGGTGTCCTTGGTACCTTCAGAGTTTTGGGTCAACCTGCTCACTTTGAGAGGATAGGGGGCTCATGCCAGTTGCCGATTTCCATTAGAGCCCTGATCACTCTGTGCCGCTCGCATCTGGCCTCTATCGATGGGGGCCCTTTCTTACTTTTCTCCGGGTTCCTTCGGCGAGGGGTGGGCCGCGGGAGTCCTCACCTGGCTCGGTCCCCCGTCCTCGACTCAGTCCAACCCCACACTTCCTGCGGGGTCTGGAAAAAGTGAACACCAGTAGGTGTGACCACTGGTAAATGGGCCGGGAACAACATAGCATATGAAATGTTCAGTTGTCGAAGCCGTCGCTTGACTTTCAGAAAGGTGGACCGATGTCTCTGCACATCTCTTATGGAATCCGGGAAGATCATGACCTGGCTATTGCTGATCTGGAGGTTAGCCCATAGTCTGGCCTGTATAAGTATATGGTTGCGATCTCTATAGTGGAGAAGTCTGGCCACTATCGGGCGAGGTGGGGCTCCCAGTCTAGGCAGGGGGGCAGGACTCTGACGTTTTCAGGGCGCAAAACGAGGAAAGACCTTCCAGTGCCACCTCTCCGTGCAGCCAGTACTCCAAATATGCCAGGATATTGTCACCCTCCGTGCGCTCGGGCACACCAATGACCGGTATGTTGTTCCTACTGCATCTGTTTTCACTGTCTTCTGCACGCAGTTCCAGGGTCTTAACCCTGCCTCCCATAGCAGACCGTTAATTCTGTAGCATGGTAATCTCAGGGGGTATGTCTGCCAGTTTCTGCATCGATGTTGTGATCCTCTCCGCAAGGCGTCGGTGGTCGTATTTTAAGAGGTTGAGGTCAGTTCCTATGGCATACATCTTTGCCTTGAGTGCCTCGCGAGACGCAGTGATAGCCTGCGTAATTTCGCAAAAGTGTGTTGCAGGGATTTTGTGAAATCACAGAATTATGCTTGGGATTATGGGACCTTAGTAGGCAGGGACTGAGTTATCCTACCACCTTAGCACCCATGAGCCAGGGACCGACTAGCAATAGTGTCACACTTGCCCACCTACTCACTCACTGAGGAACAAGTGATTAGACACCCAATAACACAACACTCCTGACTCAGGAATCGCGGTAACAAGACACACCCTTTCGCTCACGCTCTTGTAGTCGTCCGCAATGAGATCTGACAGACACGAAACAGTTCAAAACGTTTATTTTAACTAACGTGCTCTAGTCTGCAGTATACGTGCGACAATCAGTAGAAAAATGCCTAACACAAATACGGTCAGCATAGCAAGTAGTCCGTAAATCATAAACGGCAGTGTAGCCTAACTTCCCTCTCCTTGTATAGAAGCAGAATTATTATATATTAGAAAAGCTCTGGGTGTTATCTGCAGACCCCGTACCTCAGTCTATGGAGGGTAGATCTACATCACAGGTGCTGTCACGCTCTTCTCCCTGGAAAGATTCCTCTCCAAGTGTGTGTTACCGATCAGTGTATCCCCATATGAGCAAAGTACGTGTTCCGAAACAACAGCTGCATCTCCATGTTTTGTAGGGCCTGACTAGAACTTAATAAAAAGGGGCATTGTTGATCGACCTTGTTCACAATGTTCAGACTAAATCCCAGGAACGTGCAAAGTGCAAAAACAACAGCATGTTCTGTATGAAAGTTTCAGTGTGCCACAAACAAAATAAAGTCGTGTAGTAATGTGCGCAAGCAGCGGACAGCCATCAACGTTCTCATGCTAACATAGGGAAGACGACCATGCCCATATGGGCCATGTAACACGTGGGCTACTCCTGGACATCCCTCCGGGGGGCGGCAGCATGGTCCCTTCCACCTCTCGGTTCGAGTAGTCATCACTAGTGGGTCAGGGGTGTCTGGTCCGCGTCTCCTGATCGCTCTCCCCATAGCCATCAGCAGTCAGCTCTTGAAAAACACCACACTCCAGCAATGTTCCCTCTAATGTCTTACCCCTGTGTGCGGCAATGTATGCTCTCTATGCGCTGCAGCCAAGTCTATGTGCGCCAAGAACCTGACCATGCATGCGAGAGCAGCAACAAATATCAGTGCAAATAGCACTCCAAACTTTTACCTAACTGAAAAGAAATTGCATTTCCACATGTACAGCACCATGTGAGGGGTCTTAAGACAGATTTTTCAATTAAGATACACATGCCACTGTCTTGATGGACGGTCCATACAAGAAATGGCAAGCCACGAGAGCCCCACAAAAAGCACTGGTTGAAGTGAGCCAACACAAAGCCCTTTCTCTGTATTACTTCCAGTAGATCCCGCCTTTTCACCTGGATAGAGCTCATGCTGTTGGCCTCACACCATCACTCTCTGTGGTACGTAGACCGCGGCAGCTCCTCCGTCAAGGTAGAGGAGCGTCGCCTCAATGCTTCAGCTGCGAGTTCAATACAAACAATTAGGTGATAATAGCGTTCTGTTATTATCACGTGCACTTTGCCTTCTCCACATGCTGTATTTTACAGCCTCCCAGTCCCTCTCTGAGTGCCGAACCATGGTGCTCAAATCAATCACAATGCTGCTGTAAGGCAGCGCCATGATTGGCTAGGGGATTCTGGGAGGCTGTGTGCTTCCTGCTGTGGAAAAGAGGACGGAGGAGAGGCGGGGGCTGGCTGTATTCAGGTAAGTACATTTTATTCCCCACCTTCTCTTCCCTCCCTCCCACCAACTCCTGTTCGCTAGCTGCCACGACTGTATGTGGAGAGGCTAAAGTTTGGAGGTGCACGCAGTCTTGACACCTCTAGGACCCATTGACAGGCTCTGTGCGAAACTAGCACTGCATCTGCCTCAACTCCAGAGCTCTCGATCATGTACCGCCATCAAAATACACCCAAATCCTCTTTACAAGACACCTGAATGCAACTTAGGTCACAGTATGCACTGTACAAGTCATATGCTGCCTAAAAAAATACCTGTTCACCTCATCTGGAAAAGCAAATCCTCTTAGGAAACTGATGATGAAATACAATGTGAAGCATCCATATGCCACAGTGTATATTGTTTTAAATGGACTCGTACTGGGGTGACAGAAGCCATAAAGCAGCTCACAACCCCCTCTTGTTTTCTATGGCAAACCGCAACATAATGAGCAAAAAATGCACAGTGCTCAAGAAAATAAAATGCCTGGAGCTATTAAACCAAAATAAGTAACAAATGGTGATTCTCCGTTAAAAACGATACAATACACTGTGAGCACGCTTATGCCTTAGTAACTTTGTGTGTTAGCTCAGACGGCTAACGCACCCACTGCAGCTTGAAGACTGATCATGTTAAGATCTCTTTTAAATGCAAAAGATCCCTGACCTTACTTTTTGTAAAAGTGTCCTCTCCTCATGCTTGATGTAAGTGTTATTTATATTGCAAAACACATAAGTACTGTATAGTTTTTTTAAATCACACATTCACTAAAGTGTACTTTAACTGCTAGGTTAATAAAGGAAGCATTAGTGCCAATAGTGGCACTTTACACAGGTTTATGCATCTTTTTGTAAAGGTTGCCAGGATGCAGAGGGGTAGTAAACAAACTGCATCAGTTCGTGCATAGTGTATAAAAACAGTGAGGGGGTGTGTCTAGAAGAACGTGCTACAATGAGTGCTTTTTGTGAAAATAAATTCCTGAGTCATTCAAAGATAATGGTAGTGACACATTAACAGCTAACCTTGCCTGTTTTCAAGCGCTTGAAATGGGCAGGTACTCTGTGGGACAGGCAGGGCTCGAGCAGAGGGTGGACTCAGTAAGACACCATCTACCCACTATTTTCAGAGTATAGCGCCGTCTACCCTGCTGCACAACTGGCCGCTTTCAGCGGAGCGCCATGTTCCTTTCCCACTTCTCCCTGAAGTCACAGAATATGCTGAACTCATACCAGGGCACATTCAGCAGTGACTGCTCGTTGTCTGCTCACACTACAAATTATACATTGACAATATATCATGTGTGTGTAAATCAATGTAAAAGATGTTTTACGTTAGACCGTGAGGGTTACATGGTTCGGGAGCCACATGTCCTTCATAAGTCACTGTGCTATATTACAAAGATAACAATTTATGGGCTGCAAGCAACAAAAGGATCTCTGTCTCAATAGCAATAACCGACTTAGGTTACCCCAACTGAACATGCATGTCCGTGCGGTGATGTCACCCCTATTTCTGTGAGGTAAATAAAGCACCTGTTGTCACCAGCGGGTCAGATATAACAAACACCCCTTCACAGGCTGCTGGTCTCCCCATGCCCTCACCACATGAAATGGGCAAAGTGGGCTAGAATGGACTCGGGCCGACCGTAGCATATATAAACTTCTATAGGGATCACAGGCTATTGGTCTGGCTGTGCAGAGTACATTCCAAAGTGCCAAGACAACCTCGTCATGAACAGTAAGCATCTGCAAATAAACCTCGTTTAGTGCGTATCTCCGATACGGAAATGAGCGCAAGATTCAATGCAAAGCAGGCCTCAAATAGAAGCTTCGAGTCGGAACAGTAAGCATCTGCAAATAAACCTCGTTTAGTGCGTATCTCCGATACGGAAATGAGCGCAAGATTCAATGCAAAGCAGGCCTCAAATAGAAGCTTCGAGTCGGAACAGTAAGCATCTGCAAATAAACCTCGTTTAGTGCGTATCTCCGATACGGAAATGAGCGCAAGATTCAATGCAAAGCAAGCCTCAAATAGAAGCTTCGAGTCGGAACAGTACACTTGTGCACATCTGCCCTGCAGGGAAGAGCGCAATTAGAGTTTGTGTTAAAAACGTTCTGCTCTCTGATTACTACCACAGAATACTTGGGAACTTATTCGTAGTGAGGTTCGATTGATCAGGCCCAGCACAGAAAACCAGCTACTGATACAATCTAAAACCACCTCTCTTCCCTGTTGTTTGCAGTTCGCTTGAACAGAGCTTTCAAGTTTCCCAAGCACATTGCTTAAATAAACTAAAGATATTCCCAACAAATGACTTGTTTATGGTGGCACCAGAATTGTTTCTACAGCCATATATCCGCAAGTAAGAATATTGCTGCTGTTTTACGACAGTTTCTTGATCATACAACAAAAGGGTCATTTCTGGCATCAACTAAATTACTATCTTTTACATTAATGCATTGTTCTGCTCATGATAGAGTGTCAGAGTGTCTTACATACGGAATTAAAATGTCACATATTTACAGACTTAAGCCATGAAAAAGTCACATAACCAAACAGAAACCTTGGCAGCGAAGGCTGCAGGAGCATCTCTGTCGGCTCCACAGGCCGTGAGTAGACAAAAAATCGAATTAAAACAAGACGTGCTCTGCAAGTCAAATGCAGAGCAATGCAGATTGTGTTGTTTTTTAAATATATTTAGGGATTGTGAAAGCGCGTCATGCTTCCAGACAGCATTGCTATTGTGTGGCTCTTTAAATATATCAGTGCTCATGAAAGTGAGATAGCAGCATGGTTTCTAACATATTTAAAAAGCCATACAATACTCTTTAACAAGCCACCTTCCAATTACTGAATGGAATGCAACAAGTGACAAGTGCCGGAGTTACTTGCTGCTGAACTTGTTGTGACCCTCAACCCGAGATCCCTGCTATACCATATTCCACAACAATCAAAAGACTGTTTTCCGCGCTGCTCGTGTTTTTAAAAGCTGCGGTGCGAAAGGTCTCTTGTGTGATGGGATATGCAGTGAAGTGTGCGTGTTTCAGAGGAGACACTGCGCACCTGTGATAGCACTGGTGCGCGTGCGCGCAAGCACGCAGCCTAAAGTGAACACTGCACTCCACCACAGCACACAACTATTGGGAGCGAGCAGTGTGGAAGGGGCAGGGCTGGCTCGGCCCGAGAGAGTGCACAGTGGGCCCATCTTTTCATCGTCCACAGAGTCCAGACCCAGGGCCCTCTCAGCAGTGCCTCGGTGCGCAGTCCAGTCCCACATCTGAGGACCACGGCAGACACCCTTCCCCCAGCAGGATCTTGGTACCCCACCAAAACGTCCGGGTTAGGGGTGAACACTTCGTAGATATCTAGTGTGAGGGGGCAGCAAGCAGGCACCGGATCTCCCCTGAAGCACATCTGCACAACCCAAGCTGAACATCTGCCCGTCAGGGGGCAAAGCCACAGGGCCAATGCAGTCGGAGACCAGACAGTACAACAGCTGTCCAAACAAACGCCTGACAGTACAACAGCTGTCCCAGCAAATTCCTGACAATACAACTGCTGTCCAAACAAACACCTGACAGTTTAACAGCTTGCGGGGGGTCCACCGGGCATCTGGGGCTCCCCCCGGAACCTACGGGTGATTGTTGCGGCCTGAAACTCTGTCTGTGATCTGATTGAATGTCCTCCGGGGTGTCGTCCCTCCAGGGCACACAGCGTGGGCGTCCCTGCACCGGAGCCACGGCCCCTTGTCAGACTCCTCGCCTCTCCGCTGCTCAGTCAGAACCTCCGGGTCTCCTGGGCCAACAGGCTCGGTCTCGGCGGCCGCCCCCAATGCCCCTTCTACCCCTGCTCTCTCACTGACCGCTGCCGATCGCCCCACTTCGGGGCCCACAGCTCATCTGGGTCTTTCAGGGGCCCCTATCTTAGTTGCCTGTCCCTCTCCTCCGACCTGCGTCAGTGCCTGTGCAAGTCATTCTCTGCCTCAGCGGCAGACGTCCCTCAGTCCGCCCAGAGGTTTCGGGCGGCACTGGGGGTCTGGATTCAACCGGATGGGGGTTCACAGGACAGGGGCCCCGCGTCTCACGTCCTAACGCAGTGGCATCTACCCACGCCCCCATGAAGCTGGCTGTTTTTATATAGCATTTGGATAATTATTGGAGGTTTAGCTGAGACATCCATCCGTCTGGTACCAATGTAACTCTGTAATGTTATTCCTCATAGTTTTAAAGCCCTGTAATCCCCCAGGCGTGACATAGTGCACTCTTCTTGAGGCTGTGAAAGGCGGGGCGGTTACTGTGTATTCGGGTTGTGTGCAGCACTGAGGAGAAGGCTGTAAACAGCAAAGTGGTACATCCTAGGCTCCAACATCCTAAGAAAATCAATGTAAGTACCAGGTGGGGTTCTTGGACTTGCCTGCCTCCAGCGATGACTCTGGGCACTTCTAAATCGGTGTGGACCACCTTATTGCTGGGCAGTGGCTCAGAAGGTAAAATGCCTTCTCTGCTGAGGCGTAAAGAGTTCCTCGCAGCTGCTGTCTGAACAAATGATCGTTTACCTCAGCAGTGAAGACTTGTGAATGATTCAAAAAGTACGAAGGAAGCTGTTAGCCAGCTGCAGTGTAGAGCGCTTGTGTGTTATTTTATTATTATTGTTAATCATAAGATGAGTCTCAAATTAAAATAAGCAGCAGATTCAGTGGTCTAGCGTGCCACTGGAGCGCGGAGCTCTTTGGTCGCGGAAGTAAACTTCTAGTGGGGGTAAAATGTGTGTTTTAAATGTGCAAACACTCCCTATTGGTTCCGTCACACGAAGTGCGTGCATTTGTTAGACCAATGGAAAGTATTTCACTTGGAATAGAACCCAAGACGTTTAGGAGCCAAGGAACAACCGATATGTGCTTTACATTGAGGGCAAACCTTCTACTGTGAACATATTTAAAGGTCATTCACATCCCTAGGTTTCACTTCCATCGAACTGTGAGCCCCACCTCCCCCCTGACTGCTGCTCTAGATGGTGCCTATGTTACTGGAGCTCTGATGTCATCAGCCTGCCACAGACTAAGCCCCTTTCCCCTCCTTCCCTGTATCAGCATGGTGTGGACTGAGCAACCCCCCTTTGAATCCCTGTGCCATAGGTTAAGCCCCCACACCTCTCCAAATCCCAGTATAGTCTTCCATAGGGTCAGCCCACTTCAATCTGGCTTGTGCTGAGCTAGATTCTGCATCTGTCAGTGCCCCCAAACCCACCAACAGTCTGACCTACTCAGAGGCCCCCTGCAGCAGTCTACCATCTCATCAAACCCCTCGCGTCAGTCTGCCATTGCATCAAACCCCTCGCGTCAGTCTGCCATTGTATCAAACCCCTCGCGTCAGTCTGCCATTAACTGCCAATACCCTCTTTCCTCTCCAGTCTACAAGAGGCAGAGGGTCCCTGCAGCAGTCTACCATCTCATCAAACCCCTCACATCAGTCTGCCATCTCATCAAACCCCTCGCATCAGTCTGCCATCTCATCAAACCCCTCGCGTCAGTCTGCCATCTCATCAATCCCTTGCGTCAGTCTGCCATTGCATCAAACCCCTCGCGTCAGTCTGCCATTGCATCAAACCCCTCGCGTCAGTCTGCCATTAACTGCCAATACCCTCTTTCCTCTCCAGTCTACAAGAGTCAGAGGGTCCCTGCAGCAGTCTACCATCTCATCAAACCCCTCGCATCAGTCTGCCATCTCATCAAACCCCTCGCATCAGTCTGCCATCTCATCAAACCCCTCGCGTCAGTCTACCATCTCATCAAACCCCTCGCGTCAGTCTGCCATTGCATCAAACCCCTCGTGTCAGTCTGCCATTGCATCAAACCCCTCGCGTCAGTCTGCCATTAACTGCCAATACCCTCTTTCCTCTCCAGTCTACAAGAGGCAGAGGGCCCCTGCAGCAGTCTACAATGGGATGACACCACTTGCGTCAGTCTACCATTAGCTGCTTCTCTATCCCACCTTCTTCCCCAGGCATCAGCCTCCCAGGAGCTGAGATCCACAGCATTGCTCTGTCGTGGGTTGTGCTTTCCATATCCTCTTCGCATCTCTGAGCCATGGATCGAACCTCAGCAACCCTCTCTGCATCAGTCAACTGTTAACTGAGACCCCTGCATCACTCTGCCGTGGGCTAAAGCCCTCTCTTGCAGATCAGTCTGCCATGAACTGATCCATATTACGAGAGCAGTTCTGCCGCAGATGAGACTTCGTACGCGTGGTGACTGAAGTTCTATTTACGACATAGATACTGGGAAATTTGATCGTAGAGAGTGGCCCGATACCTACCTTACACATGAGACTCTCTCCTGGGAACACGAACGGCATGTCATGATTGTACCGTAAAAAACTATTCCTCCTGGGAGCAGTGTGTTAGTTTCCTATTGGTTATTTACAGGTCACTAAGCAAGCTGGAATAAGTAAAGGTTTCCTTTTACCCCAGTCCTGATGAGGCCCTAACTGATCGGGCTGAATCGTGTCAACACCACATTCTGGAGAAGCCCCCCAAAATTAGAATTAAGTGCAGAAAGGAATTGTTCAGCACAGCCTAATGATTGAAGAGGGTTTATGAATATTCTCTCTGGTTGTGCTTATATAGATGGACTATCTTCGTTAATACGGATTGCAGAAGATCATTATTGTGCTCCCAAAAATCTTGTTTTGCATCCATAATAGTAGTTAGGGTAATTAGGAATTGTATATATTTGTGTACAGATAGGTTGTGATTGTTTATGTATATTGAATTTGGTGTATATACATGTTGTATGTTGACCTTTTATATGTTGTTTATTGATCCTTCTCAAAAAAACATATACATATAAATATAAACACAACTGTGGACCATATGCTGGTGGTGGTTTTTGAATATATAAAGAAATCTTTTGGATGTATATTCCAGGTGAAGGATTAATTTAAGTTTCCTTCCAGTACAAAAGATTCCCAGATCCATTCCGCCGCATCACTTTTTCTTTTTCAGTGTTTCTTCGCCCAGATACGGGTGGAGTATTAGGGCGAATCCCCTTTTTCGAATAATGAACCGAGACCCCTGCGTCACACTGCCGTGGGCTTAACCCTTCTCTTGCAGATCCATATACCATAAACCAAGTACCCTGCACCAGTCGACCATGAACTGAGACCCCTGCGTCACTGTGCCATGGGCTTAACCTCTCTCTTGCAGGTCAATCTGCCGTGAACTGAGACCCATGCACCATTCTGTCACAAACTGCCACCCTTGCATCTGTCTTCCATGGGCTTAACCCCACTCTTACAGATCCATATACCGGGCAAGGGAGTGTGCGATCCTTGCTTTGGACTGTGTCCTCTGCCATAGGCAGTGCTATCTCCCACATGCCACATCTGCTGTGGGTCGCACTGCCCCATCCCTTAGTCCGTTATGGACTGTGTCCTCTGCCATGAGCTGTGCTATCTCTCACATGCTGCAGTCTGCTATGGGGCACACCCTCCCCCCATCCTTTGGTCTGCTATGGACTGTGTCCTATGCCATGAGCTGTGCTATCTCACACATGCCTCAGTCTGCTCGGGACTGTACCGCCCCATCCCTCGATCTGCTATGGACAGTGTCCTCTGCCATGGGCTGTGCTATCTCCCACTTGCCACAGTCTGCCATGGCTTGCACCGCCTCATGCTTCAGTCTGCCGTGGGTCGCACCACCCCATCCCTCGATCTGCTATGGACAGTGTCCTCGGCCATGAGCTGCACTGCCCCATATGGCCTGTCTTCTGCCATGGACTGTACTGCCCCATGCTTCAGTCTGCTATGGACTGTGTTCTCTGCCTCGTGCAGTTCTATCTCCCACATGCCACAGTCTGCCATAGGCCGCACTGCCCCATCCCTTGGTCTGCTATGGACAGTGTCCTCTGCCATGAGCTGCACTGCACCATGCCTCAATTCTACTGTGGACTGTCCTCCGCCATAGGCAGTGCTATCTCCCACATGCCTCAGTCTGCCATGGGCTGCACAGCGCCATTCCTCAGTCTGCTATGGACTGTTCTCTGCCATGGGCTGTGCTATCTTCCACATCCCTCAGTCTGCTAGGGACTGCACCACCCCTTTCCTTGGTCTGCTATGGACTGTGTCCTCGGCCATGGGCTGCACTGCCTTTGCCTTAGTCTGCTACGGACTGTCCTCTGCCATGCACTGTGCTATCTCTCACATGCTGCAGTCTGCTATGGGCTCCACTATCCCATGCTTCAGTCTGCTATGGACTGTGTCCTCTGCCATAAGCAGTGCTGTCTCCCACATGCCTCAGTCTGCCATCAGCTGGAGCCCCCCATGCCTCAATCTGCTATGGACAACCCCCTTCGCCATGGTCCGAGCTATCTCCCACATGCTTCAGTCTACAATGGACTGCACGTGCGATGAACGGCACCCTCCGCTATGGGCTGTGCTGTCTCCCACATGTCATGTCTGCCACATGGGCTGCACCACCACATACCTCGGTCCGCTATGGAGGGCGCCCTCGCCATGGGCTGTGCTATCTCCCACATGCCTCAATCTGCCATGGGCTGCACCGTCCTATGCCTAAGTTTGCTATGGGCTGTGTCCTCCACCATGAGCTGTACTATCTCTCACATGCCTCATTCTGCCATAGGCAAAATAGGTAGGGTGGGGAGGTACAATTGGGGGTTGGAGTGTGGTGGTTGCTGACTCATTGTTTGGAATCCTGGGGAGGGGCAGCCGTGACAGGCCATCTGCAGAGTTACATGAAGTGGAATACTTCTATTGACAAAGCTCAACGCCTGTCCTACCAACACCCCCACAAAAAATAGCATGAAGCTGTTTCTTTAGTGTGAGAGCTTTGAGTCATTGGTCTTCGCTGCAGGGCTGGCTTCAGATGTATCAAACCAGGACCCGCTGCTATGGCCTCTTGTCGCTCCAGCCTGGCACCAGAAACTTGTGTAGTGTTTCCATTCCAAGCTGCCACCTATAGGACCCACCTATATGATTCCAGGCCGGCTGGCGCACTGCCAAGTGTAGAGCCATCACTAATGACCCCCAATGACTCCTCTCTGGTGTCTTGACACGTTTTGAATCCAGTGAAACTAGGCCAGGGTTTCGCCACCTTTGGGACCCACGCAAGACTCCAGATTGATATCATGCCACATTTGAGACCCAGCCTGGCAATGTGTGGAGCCCCAGTGACTCCTAGCTGAAGCCCTGCCATGTATAGGACACCATTCCACCAAGGCTGGCACCCGATTATGTATTCTGCTTTTGTTTGAAGTCACTTGCCACAAATAACATACGCCCTGTCACATCTTCTGGGACTTGAGACTGGCACCCTGCCATGTACAGGTCTTCTACGACCCAGGCTGGTGCCCTGCCATGTATGGGTCTTCTGTGACTCCAGACGAGCAGTGTGCCACATAGGGGTCTTCTGTGACTCCAGCCTGGCACCACAGAAGTCTGAACAGGTTTTCTATGACTAGAGACTGGTGTCCTGCCACCTATAGGTCGTCGGTGAGCCCAGGCTGGTGCTATGCCATGTACATGTCTCTGTGACTCCAGTCTTGCACCGTGCCACCTATGGGTCTTCTGAGACTTCAGGCTGGTGCTCTGCCTGGTACATGTCTCCTGTGACTCCAAGCTGCCTCCTTGTCTTCTGTGGCTGCAAGCTGGTGCTCTGCCACTTATGGGTCTCCTGTGACTCCAGGCTGCCTCCTTGTCTTCTGTGGCTGCAAGCTGGTGCTCTGCCACTTATGGGTCTCCTGTGACTCCAGGCTGCCTCCTTGCCACCTGTGGGTCTCCTGTGACTCCAGGTTGCCTCCTTGGCCACCTATGGGTCTCCTGTGACTCCAGGTTGTCTCCTTGGCCACCTATGGGTCTACTGTGACTCCAGGTTGTCTCCTTGCCACCTGTGTGTCTTCTGTGACTCCAGGCTGCCCCTTGCCATCTGTGGGTCTCCCTCCTTGCCGCCTGTGGGTCTCCCTCCTTGCCGCCTGTGGGTCTCCTTTGCCTCCTTGCCACCACCTGTGGGTCTCCTATGACTCGAGGTCCGCCTATGGGTCTCCTGTGACTCCAGGTTGTCTCCTTGTCCGCCTGTGGGTCTCCTGTGACTCCAGGTTGTCTCCTTGTCCGCCTGTGGGTCTCCTGTGACTCCAGGTTGTTTCCTTGTCCGCCTATGGGTCTCCTATGACTCCAGGTTGCCTCCTTGCCACCTGTGGGTCTCCTGTGACTCCAGGTTGTCTCCTTGTCCACCTATGGGTCTCCTGTGACTCCAGGTTGTCTCCCTGTCCGCCTGTGGGTCTCCTGTGACTCCAGGTTGTTTCCTTGTCCGCCTATGGGTCTCCTGTGACTCCAGGTTGCCTCCTTGCCACCTGTGGGTCTCCTGTGACTCCAGGTTGTCTCCTTGTCCGCCTATGGCTCTCCTGTGACTCCAGGTTGTTTCCTTGTCCACCTGTGGGTCTCCTGTGACTCCAGGTTGCCTCCTTGCCACCCGTGGGTCTCCTGTGACTCCAGGTTGTCTCCTTGTCCGCCTATGGGTCTCCTGTGACTCCAGGTTGTTTCCTTGTCCACCTGTGGGTCTCCTGTGACTCCAGGTTGTCTCATCTTCCACTTATGGGTCTCCTGTGACTCCAGGTTGCCTCCTTGCCACCTGTGCGTCTCCTGTGACTCCAGGTTGCCTCCTTGCCACCTATGGATCTCCTGTGACTCCAGGTTGCCTCCTTGCCACCTGTGGGTATCCCGTGACTCCAGGTTGTCTCATTTTCCACCTATGGGTCTCCTGTGACTCCAGGTTGCCTCCATGCCACCGATGGGTGTCCGGTGACTCCAGGTTGTCTCATTTTCCACCTGTGGGTCTCCTGTGACTTCAGGTTGTTTCATTTTCCACCTATGGGCCTCCTATGACTCCAGGTTGCCTCCATGCCACTGATGGGTGTCCTGTGACTCCAGGTTGCCTCCTTGCCACCTATGGGTCTCCTGTGACTCCAGGTTGCCACCTGTGGGTCTCCTGTGACTCCAGGTTGTCTCCTTGTCCGCCTATGTGTCTCCTGTGACTCCAGGTTTTTTCCTTGTCCACCTGTGGGTCTCCTGTGACTCCAGGTTGTTTCATTTTCTACATATGGGTCTCCTTTGACTTCCAGGTTGCCTCCATGCCATCGATGGTTGTCTCATTTTCCACCTATGGGTCTCCTGTGGCTCAGGGTTGCCTCCTTGCCACCTATGGGTCTCCTATGACTCCAGGTTGCCTCCTTGCCACCTGTGGGTCTCCTGTGACTCCAGGCTGCCTCCTTGCCACTTGTGGGTCTCCTGTGACTCCAGGTTGCCCCCTTGCCCCATCAGTGGGTTTCCCCTCCTTGCCACCTGTGGGTCTCCTGTGACTCCAGGTTGCCTCCTTGCCACCTGTGTCTCTCCTGTGAATTAGCCTCCGCCATCAGCACCAATGCCGCTGTCTATGCTAAATTTATACTTAACAAGGGGAAACCCGTAAGGTAGGAAGGACCTAGGGTACTTACTAATTTGAAAAACAATAGGTCCTTCAAAAACAATTAAACAAAAGAGAAATATAGACCAGAATCGGCTCTATATTATTATACAATGCCCAGCCGGACATTGAAGTTTAATGATCCAAAGAAAGAATAGTATAAGCATACGTGTGAATATCGAGTGGAGCACAGTCCTGCGTCCTTCAACACTTAACACAATTACATACAGTGACACAAAAAAACGACATTTATCAGGCTGAAAAGAGAAGCTTATTGCCGATAGCAATTACAAAGGCAAGCTTTCAGGGCGGTACAATGACATGCACAATTTTTAACATATGTGTTTAACATGCATGTTTGTACATAGGGTCGACGACGTTTCGATCTATCTAAGCAATACATAGATCATCATCAGGACTAGAGATAACCAAGCCTGAGAATACAATTCCTGTAAAAAGATGAAGAAAGAAAAGAGAAGGAAACATACATTAAAAACATCCTATAGATAATGAATTTACTCAATAATGACAGTGGTCATGCACAACATAACCTGAACGAATCATGATCCAGAGTGAGCTATTGTGATGGCGAAGGAATTTGTTCTACATTAAAATAAGGAGAAGGTGATTAAGGTAGAATTTCAATAGTGAAAAAACCTGAATGAGCAAGGTGACATGGCGTGAGAACAAATAGCGACTGGAAGGAGAATGTGCGGTGTGCGATAACCGGCGAGACAGTTAGCAGGAAAAATAGCCGTATTTGTGAATTGAGCCACAGTAGCACTAGGTGCGCGTCATTATAACCAGGGAGATGTGAACTGGTGACATAATTAGCGATGGCGATTGGCGGGATTAGCGTGAACCCGATATGGGACGTACGGTAACCCGGTGGGGATCGAGGCAAATGAGCAGGAGGCAAAGAACTAACCTCGGTAGTAGGCGCACAGAATCGTCGCTAACAATTGAGAGGGACCCAGATGGGGTTGTGGTAAGGAGGGCAACCAGCCAGGGACCGGATAATCATTGGCGGGCAACCGCTGGAACTACGGGGAAAAACCAGGTGTAAGGGAATTGAAACAAGGATGAGGGGAACCAGTTTGGGAAGAGACTCACCACTTGTTCGTAACGGCGTGCAGGAAGGGGGTTGAACGGAGCTGCAAGGATAATTGGCTTCCGTGTAGGGCGGTATAGATATCCAAGATACGCCTATGAGAGAACGAAGAGGGGGAGTCAGGGAGGGAGGGGGGCCGATGAACGGGAATCGGGAGACGGGACAGGTTCTTACCAGAAATATAGTGGCTGCACGATCGCAGGGTGAAAACGGAGAAGGGACTCAGTTACTTAAACCAACAAGGGAGAGACACGTGACCGGCAGCGACCGTGTCATGTGACAGAACGTGCAATGTGTGTAAATATAGGCAGGCGTGACGGAATACTGTCGGCCATGTTGGGTCAGTGTAGTTACGGTCTTAATAGAAATGAGGACTGGCTTGCCCTTATTTAAAGAATCAATGTCGTTTATTCTAAATTTCCGATAATTGCCTAATTTCTCGTTCTGTCTTAAAAGAATTAATTCTTTATTATCCTGTCAACCTATTTGACCTGTTGCTGATTATTGTTTTTCTTGTTGGCTCTTATCCTTTCTCTATCATTCCTTGTTAACTACACTGACCCAACATGGCCGACAGTATTCCGTCACGCCTGCCTATATTTACACACATTGCACGTTCTGTCACATGACACGGTCGCTGCCGGTCACGTGTCTCTCCCTTGTTGGTTCAAGTAACTGAGTCCCTTCTCTGTTTTCACCCTGCGATCGTGCAGCCACTATATTTCTGGTAAGAACCTGTCCCGTCTCCCGATTCCCGTTCATCGGCCCCCCTCCCTCCCTGACTCCCCCTCTTCGTTCTCTCATAGGCGTATCTTGGATATCTATACCGCCCTACACGGAAGCCAATTATCCTTGCAGCTCCGTTCAACCCCCTTCCTTCACGCCGTTACGAACAAGTGGTGAGTCTCTTCCCAAACTGGTTCCCCTCATCCTTGTTTCAATTCCCTTTCCCTAACACCTGGTTTTTCCCCGTAGTTCCAGCGGTTGCCCGCCAATGATTATCCGGTCCCTGGCTGGTTGCCCTCCTTACCACAACCCCATCTGGGTCCCTCTCAATTGTTAGCGACGATTCTGTGCGCCTACTACCGAGGTTAGTTCTTTGCCTCCTGCTCATTTGCCTTGACCCCCACCGGGTTACCGTACGTCCCATATCGGGTTCACGCTAATCCCGCCAATCGCCATCGCTAATTATGTCACCAGTTCACATCTCCCTGGTTATAATGACGCGCACCTAGTGCTACTGTGGCTCAATTCACAAATACGGCTATTTTTCCTGCTAACTGTTCTCGCCGGTTATCGCACACCGCACATTCTCCTTCCAGTCGCTATTTGTTCTCACGCCATGTCACCTTGCTCATTCAGGTTTTTTCACTATTGAAATTCTACCTTAATCACCTTCTCCTTATTTTAATGTAGAACAAATTCCTTCGCCATCACAATAGCTCACTCTGGATCATGATTCGTTCAGGTTATGTTGTGCATGACCACTGTCATTATTGAGTAAATTCATTATCTATAGGATGTTTTTAATGTATGTTTCCTTCTCTTTTCTTTCTTCATCTTTTTACAGGAATTGTATTCTCAGGCTTGGTTATCTCTAGTCCTGATGATGATCTATGTATTGCTTAGATAGATCGAAACGTCGTCGACCCTATGTACAAACATGCATGTTAAACACATATGTTAAAAATTGTGCATGTCATTGTACCGCCCTGAAAGCTTGCCTTTGTAATTGCTATCGGCAATAAGCTTCTCTTTTCAGCCTGATAAATGTCGTTTTTTTGTGTCACTGTATGTAATTGTGTTAAGTGTTGAAGGACGCAGGACTGTGCTCCACTCGATATTCACACGTATGCTTATATTATTCTTTCTTTGGATCATTAAACTTCAATGTCCGGCTGGGCATTGTATAATAAAATAGAGCCGATTCTGGTCTATATTTCTCTGCTGTCTATGCTAAAGCCAGCGCCTTGAGACCCTCACAGGTGAGTAGCGCGCTTACAATTCCCTGATTGATTGAAGCCACACTTGGCGCTGAAGCCTGCTGCCCTTAACACCGAGGCGTGCCCTCATCCTCGAGAGGCTTCAGCAGGAGCTGGACAAGAGACAGAGGAGGCCTGTTATCCATCCACGCACAGGCAAAATTTCGCGCCTGACAAGGTTCTGCCCAAGAAGTGCAAACTTTCCTCTGGGAAGTCAAGCCATCTGATACTTCTGTGCCCTTCTAAAACCCCAAGAGACCTAAAGACAAACCTTCAGTTCCTCCTACTTCTCCTCCACCTCCTACTCCTCCACCTCCTCACCCCCCTCCTATGCCTTCTCTTCAGGGATCCCTGCAGTATTTCTCTGACACCGGCTGCCGAAGCGAAACCCTTAATCTCCAGCTGAGAACATTGCCTCAGTTTGCCTGGTGCTTCAAGGGATCACTGAGAGGATTACGATGTGGAGCCCCCGACAGATCCTGACTTAGACCACATCCCTGTCAGGATGCCCCACCTAGTACCCTACTGCATACCACAGTGTTATCCAGTGCGCGGCCACGTGCCATAATGTGGACATGTACACCACCCCTGTGGGTGGTGACTTAAAACTCAAGAAACTTGCCCTGCATTAAGCTGAATGTAGCTGGAGACGGAAATACTCTTCAGACAAAAAAGAGGCATTTGTGGTAGAGTTAAAGGAATACAAAAATACTATTCTGCAAACGAAGGCTGCTTATTTCTCCAATACAATTTTAAACTCTGCTAATAAATCCAACTATATTTTTGCTATTGTGGATGAACTGCCCAATCCTGATAGGGTGACAGCGAAGCCTGCTCCCA
Organism: Triturus cristatus; assembly: GCF_964204655.1. Lineage (NCBI taxonomy): Eukaryota > Metazoa > Chordata > Amphibia > Caudata > Salamandridae > Triturus > Triturus cristatus. The sequence continues at coordinate 1,176,273,672 of NC_140580.1, read as the reverse complement.
CTTAGGTCCTATGTGATTCCCTCAATACCTGTTTTATAGATAACATCGCCAGAATCAAAGCTAGTATTCCTACAAACACTTATCTAGCGGTTCTACCAGGTATTTGTAGGAACCCCCCTACTACTAGACCAGCTCCCACCTATCTCCAGGGAAGTTTTTTTTTTTTAGCCTTCGGAGGAAGGTTGGCTCTGTCTCCCCTACGGATTGTTGCTTCTGCACATATTACAGGAAGCCTTCCTTACTTGCCCGGACCCGCCTCTTGTGCTCCTTAATAACTCCCTCAAGCAGGGTATTGTCTGAAACGTATTTAAAGAGGCAGAAATTGTTCCAATGTTAAAGAAACCTGGTGCAGACCCTTTAGCCCTCACAAATTAACGTCCTATCTCTTTGCTTCCCTATCTGGCTACGGTTCTGGAAGCTCATGTGGCTAGTAGCCTCAGTTCCTTTATTGAAAGCTCTCACTTTCTTGACCCCCACTAGGCCGGCTTACGACCAGCTCACTCCAGTGAGACCGTTATTCTCACGGTCATGGATGAACTTAGGAAGGGAGCAGACATGGCACTTTTCAGGCCCTGGTTCTTCTCGATCTCTCGGAAGCCTTTGACACGGTCGACCATGATCTTTTGGCCGATCGTGTCAGCAGTGCCGAGATCCTGGGCCCGGCTCTCGTGTGGATCTTATCTTTTCTCAGTGATCGCTCTCAGGCTGTCCGTCTCGCTCTCATTTCCTCCCCCAAAATGAAACTGGCTTGTGGAGTGCCGCAGGGTTCTTCTCTTTTGCTGCTCCTTTTTAATCTGTACCTACTGCCCCTGATCCGCTCCCTTGGAGAAAGGAAGGTCGGCACCTTTAACTATGCCGACGACCTCCAATTGATATTTGACATCAATCAATCGACCTCTTCTATTCTTAATTTCCAATCCACCATGTGATTTATTAGTAAGTGGATGAATAGTAACCATCTGAAGCTGAATCCTGATATAACGGAGCTGATCCTTATCGGTGGGCCAGCTAACCCCTGGAACTCCAACTTCTGGCCACCCGAACTGGGAAACCCCCCACTAGCAATGATCGGTCGCTGAAGGCCCAGATTGGGACAGCGGTCTCTTCCTGCTTCTTCCAGTTGCGAAGGATCAGGAATTGAGGCAATCTCTAATTATTCAGGCTTGTACCCCTACTGTCCTGATGATGAGCCTACTATTTTTTAAATAGGATCGAAATGTCGTCGACTAATGTAAACAGTTTGCACATTAGAATCTGATCAAAAAAAGTGTATTTACTGTTTCCTCAAACTTGTTAGAAATTGTGTTCAATATTCCCCAAGCTGCCCTTTCTTGCCTGATATGTTCCTGTCCTAAAGTGTACTTGTCATGTGTTTATGTAGGATGCAGGATTGTGTCCCACTGTATTGATGTGTTTATACTTTTGGTTTTGAAATTTTTGAATGATTAAATTGACTGTCCGGCTGGACACTGTTAATATAGCACTGATTGGCGTCTATATGGGAGGCAAGTACTTCAGCGCCCACATAAGGGTATTAAGCGGTATACATATGCTGCCATACAATGTAAATGACACGATTGATTGCGCCATTTTTATTTCTTTTGGCAATACTGCAGAGCATAGCCAATAGGCACTGACAAAACCGTTACGTTCCAAGGGCTTTTTTTCTTTCTCTTTTTCTCCTGTTTGCCTTTTCTGATTGTTTCTTAGTCTGTCAATTTCCCTCATTTCTTTCTTCGTCTCCTTTATTGTACATGGTTTATTGGCAGGCCTTGATTGATATTCTCCTACTGATTCATGAGCATTTTGTCAGCAACAAGTGTCAGTCCTCATAGTATGTTCATGTACATCTATTGCCTCCTGCATCAAGTGGGTCAGTAGAACGTCTAGTATCCATTTACTTTGCATCTAGCAGAAAACGTAGTAGCACACTGTCCCAAGCGTGCACTCCAGTGTCTGGGCAGGTGAGCGACACCTTTTGTGTTTGCCGATGCTCGTTTTAAGTTTCTCGTAATCTTTTCTCACAGTCGGTGTCTGTACGTTGTTTCTCACCCTCTTTCCAGTGCTGATCACTTTGTTTTTCCACCTGTTCCAGATTGAGGCCCTTCCTCCGGAGCTCTTCCAGTGCAAGAAGCTGCGCACTCTGAACCTTGGCAACAACGTCCTGCAGTCGCTGCCTTCGCGGGTGGGTGAGCTGACCAGCCTGACGCAGATGGAGCTGCGTGGAAACCGCCTGGAGGTCCTGCCGGTGGAGCTGGGCGAGTGCCCCCTGCTGAAGCGGAGTGGGCTGGTGGTGGAGGAAGACCTCTTCAATACCCTGCCCTTGGAGGTGAAAGAGAAGCTGTGGAGGGCGGACAAGGAGCAGCTCTGAGCCAACCCTACTGGAACCAGGCATGAGGAGACTGTGGAGAGGAGGATCTGGGGGTGACATGGTACCAGCTACTAGGGATGGAGAGAAGCCTCTTGAAAGTACCCTGCTCTGCAGAGCACAAGTCGTCTCCAGTGGGCCAATGCATTGCAGAGCCAGGCCAAACTCTTGCATGCACCCACCTGATGGCTAGTCGAGTCCTTGCTGTCCTGCATGCGCTGACGCCCTGAAAGCGTGGTGACCACACCAGAGCCAACGTCACCTCTGAGGGCTGCTGTCATCTTATCATTGGACATTATGCACCCTCTGACCCTGTTGATGCTTGCGCCAAGTTCCTGGGAAAGGCGTGGGTCCTTGGCCATAGAGTGTGTTGAAGGTTTGGGCTGTCGGAGATTATAGGGGTGCATTGGTAATGACCGTGCTCTGCAGCACCAACAAGCCACTGCCTGTCTAGGAGTTTCTAGACCTTTGAGAATGGCTCCAAGTTGTGGTCATAAGTCTAGATCGGATGCACTGATTGGATTTTGGCATCATCTGTTGTGGCAGAATGTGAGTGTGCAACATCTACTGTGGAAAAATGTGGCCATGGACTAGAGTCTGAAGCTGGAGAGTGCATGGGGATGTGCCACCTGAGTGTGCAGTGTGTGAGGGCACCTACCATGAATGAGTGTGCCACCCTGGCCGTGCACAAGTGTGCCTGCCATCGGAGAGAGTGCAGTGCATCAGCCAACACACACTGACACCTTTCAGACTGTTACAGATACCACTGCTGGTGTCAGGGGTAGAGCTAGGGGCAGGGACGTTAAGGGAATCTGTCTCTATCCACGCTTGGTGCAGGGCGAAGTGCCAGTCAACACAGTTGATGTGATGGTGTCAGATATCTTGTATTCATGATTTTCTTCTTGCTGTGCCAATGGAGGAGCATACATTTACTAACCAGGGTAAAGCCAATTCTGCCCATGAGGGCCTCACCCATTGTGACGGAATGGGCAGCGGGGGGAACATAGAGGTGGGTTGGGTGCACAACGCGGGGGGTGGGACTGTGACCCGCAGGTTGCCACTGCTCATTCTTTGAGTTAAGGATGGAGATGGTGACCAATGGATGTGGGATAGAATGTCCTGAACTGTTTTCATGACAATGTTCCACTTAATATTACACACAGCCCCCTCCCACCCCTGAGCCTAGATGCTTCGCACCTCCCCAGTCTTACCCATCCCTAACCCCAGTCATGCCTTTCTCTTGACTGAAAAGTTTACAGTTGTTTTTATTATGTATTTTAACAGATCAAGGATAATGTTGATTCTTCTAAAAGGAGACATTTTAATTTTATTATGTTTTTAAGATTCTTGGCTGGAGCTGGGCTTGCCAGACCAATAGTAAAATCCACAGTAATTTCTCCCGCCGTTCCTTATGTCTCATATATATATATATATATATATATATATATATATTCATATTCATGGCGGATATCTGTAACTAACTTTCTTATTCACTGGGTTGATGTGCCCACACCTGTCCTGGCCCCAGTCTCTCCACACTCCCAAAAATGCTTTGTATTTCATTTTGGCATTTTCCTTTTTAGTTTCTGAGAGCCAGGACTTTAACATATGTAACATTATTAGGATTTGGCAAATGATTAAAGTTCAAGGGCTTAAACTTGACAAAGGAGGAAGTGGAAGCCTGGAGCTTCCCAACGCTGGTCGTTGGGCATTTAGAATGGGTGCTGAATAGTCCGGCAATTGGTAGAAGGCAGAAGATACCGTCTCTTGCCGGAGTGCTCCCTGCAGTCTGTCCTTTCGTCATAGTAAGGCATAGGCTAGCAGTGTTGTCACTGACTGGGATTTAGAGATGTGCCTTCCAACCTGACCAAACTGTGTGACCCTGGTAACGCTGCAGGAGTGCTTTTTATAAACTGGACTTTGAATATATCAACCTGCTAGTCTCCCTACCCTCCCAAGAGATGGTAGCAGGAAACGTTTAAGGGGGGGGCTGCCAGGCTGCTTGGAGTACATCTCTTCAGGTCTGGGTGTTCTTTTCTCTTTAATAAATTGTGTTTGCGACATTGTGCCTATGTTGCGAGTGCGCAGCCCCCTGGGCCTGTGCTGCTGTATCTGTCTGCAGCTTTGCTTCCATTTTCTTCTCAGTATTTACCAAATGCCACCACTGTGCATAGATAGCGGGCCTCTGGCATTGTGCATCCTCCTGATTGCTCTGGTACTTGTGCCTCTGGGTTAACCTGCCAATGACTGATGTCAACTACTCTGTGAGGCCGCTCCTCTCAGCAGCACCTGGGGAGCTGGGCCCTAAAAAGAAAAGCCTTTCAGTGTTTCCATGTTTCTTGAGTTATGGGAGCGAATGAGACATTTCTGGACTCCTGTGAACTGACAAAACACTCTCAAATGACAAAATATAGAATCTGAAAAAATGCCTGTTTGATGTTTCTCTGTCGGCCAGATGTAAGAATGAAGCTCTTTGAGTCCTTCTGTGTTTAAGGGGTGTACTTAATCACTGCATACAGTCTGCAACCGACTTAAAAGAAACCATGACAGCATTGTTGATCTGGAATAGGTTAACTTGCTGAGCATAAAACTACCTTCTAGTAATACTTGTAGGCAAATAAAAAGGGTGGAGCGAACTTAAAGCATAATGTTGGGAGCTCGTGCTTCTGTAGATCACATGCTCTGCGCGCTTCTGCTATCTACCATTGGGTGCATGCGTAGCAAGAAGATTTTCTTTGAAGTAGAAGTTTCAGTTTTGAGGGGGCTCCAAATTCCTCCCCTCAAACCCAAGCTGCCCCATGATAACAGACTCAAGGTTGTTAATTTCTGCAGTGGGCTTGTATGTGCATCCGTTGAGTTCTGGGACCGCCATACAACGGAAACACATATTTGACATTGAAATACAAGTATTACTCTCAGTGATTCCTGAAGGCATTGAACGACTGTCAAATGCCTTGAAGCAGACATTGAACCTCAAACCTTGGGACATGTTGTATTAGAATGACTTGTGAGAGGTAAATGGAGAACACTGCCTTTACCTTTGTGCCAAAATGCAATAGTAAGTTACCAACGTGGGGTACGTAACCTTTGTGTAAGAAGGCATCATTAGGGATTTGAACGTTCTGCCTTTTAGACCTGTCACCAAAGATATAAGTGGTAGGTGCATTATAGAATGCAGCACCAAGGAGCTGCCAAAAAATCTACTGCGCCTGGGTTTGAAGATATCGATTAAACTCAACTTGGTGGGGTTGGGAGGCGGCAGAGCAACAGTATTCTGTGGGGCCAAAGCAGATGCTTAACTATCGTGGATGACTGACATAGGGGAGCAATAGTCTGCATAAGCCCCAAGCACGGCAGACTATGCATTGGCTGCAACACACATCACTCTTTGACGATCTTCCATCCGGGATTCGACTTTGAAAGGGACCTCTGCTCCACTACAAGGAAAACCCTTGAGATAACCATGCCTTAAGCCTGGAGGGTCACAAAAAATAAAACCGATTCCGTCTGTGCTACTCACTGTGCCTGAATCTTCTCTGTTTCTACAACAAGCTACACCCAGGGAAAACCTAAGTTCGACCGCAAGATTCTACTTTTCACTCCTCGGAACGAAGTGTGACACTGAAGTAAAGGTCAATACCACAGATGCCTTAAGACACAACTCACGAGTAATAGCAAGTAGCCAAGCAGAGAAAGACCTAGATGGATCCTGTCACAGGCCATATTTCCACCAATTATGCAAAGTGACAGAAATCTGACAAGCACTAGGCACTAATTAGTGGGGTGCTAGGCATCTCAAAAAATGTAAAGGACTGTCCTCACACACCACCAGGTGTCATGCTTCATCATTGGCAGTCCTCGCTCTCTAGAAACTGTGTTTGGTAGAGAGCAGTCCTACACCTGGAGACAGGGAGGTACTTCTAAAATCTAAGTGGGTGCCAGTGAGAAAGTGATTGCTTAAAAACCAACGTAAAGGCCAAAATACATGTATTTGCTGGGCATTTACTTGGTATTAAAAATCAGTATGGGGATTGGGGGAACTAGTATCCTGTCACCATCAGTATCGTCGCCATGTTTGTGCCATATTGGCACAAAGTGTCCGTGGCATTCATCAGGATGAAGGAACTTAGGGCTCCTATCTTATCCCTTCTGTAGGGTGATCTGTGTCATCCTCTACTAAATACGGGATTTTCTTTGAACCTGTTAAACAAATGTGAGACTGTCAAAAGAGGGTGTCCGGTCACTATAAAGAACAAACATACCATGCATTTATCATAATAACGCATGTGGCTGTGGAACACGTGTCACTGCTAACGTGGAGCACATAATGCAATGAATTACATTAGTTTTGTGAGACCAGCTCACTTTCTCACCCCAAGACAGGGTCCTAATTGTCCCACGGGAAGAGGGTCAGAGGGACCCCTGTAGTCACACTCTAAAAGGTAGAAAAAGATATAATAATGGGAGGTAGATGATTGTATAAGCAATACATGCAGGACCCAGGAAAGTCCTCATTCATACATCCAGCCACAGTCTTACTGCCCTAGATGTGTCCCTTGCAGTTCTCCTAGTAACTTCCACTCCTTTCCCCCAATGATGTTGGAGTGAGGGAAGACCTACTCATTTTATAGGCCATTCATCAACTCCTTTATTGGTGGCTCCTGACGCAATTAGTAGTGTAATGGATGCCAAAATCCGCGGTCTGCACACGCTGCCTGGAGCATGTGTAGTTTTGTTGCTCTACCGGTGTGGTGAGTTGTTAGCAATGGCCTTGCGGCTGCATGTGATACGGTCCCCAGGTGCCAGGAATTAAAGATAATCAGTAAAGAACTTCCTGCCTCCCGATAGGGAATGCCTGGAGGCCACGTCACTGCAGTACGTTGCCGGGCGGCTGCAGATTGGAGAGCAGACCGGCCAGTGTTTCCCCGGCTGATTCGGGTTACGCGTTAGGTCCGGGGGCGTAGTTTCAGACGTTCGTCTGTATTGGCAGCTGGTGCGAGTAGCGGAAGGCTGCGTGTAATTACTGCGGCCATAATCCTAGTGTTTGCTTTGAAAGTGATCCGATACCTGCTAGAGATTACGTCGATATTTTTTCACTATTCGAAAACAAGGGAATTAATAAAAAATGCACAGAAGCATCATTGTGCCACATTTTGAAAAATATTGTTTATCAGGTTTGAAACGTAGGAAACGAAATATCAAAACCACAATAGTACGGTTTTGATCTTTGGCAATTTTTGGTCAGTCTTAGGTGGTTTTCCTCCCAATAATCAAGAAAAATGACCAATTGGTGGATAATGAAGATTGTTGTAAAAGAAACAAATGGATGTGCTATTGAGGCCCTTAAATTTTGTATCAATTAATGCTGCTGTAATTATGGAGAGGACCTATTGTATCTTCAACATCTCTGTTTCTGGTCTGGCTCTGTACTCCATTGGTATTTTTCAACAAAATTCTGTGTGCTGGGTACTTTATTGTCCAATCTGTAACCATGGAATGTCGTCATTTAGTCCAGACTCCCACGTTCTAAGGCGGTACACCCAGCGTTGTTCACGGGTGTGCGGCCTTTACTGTATGTTTTGGTAATTTGTGTTGATCTTTTCGAGTAGTACCCGTTTCAGATGTTTAGGATAGGTTTGGAGGTCCGCTCACCCTAGCCTCTAGTTCCCTCCCCTAGAAAGCTGTAAGCTATTGTGTGTTGATATATTTTAGCCAAATCACCTTCAACCCATCTGCCCCCCCACTGACCAGCCCACACTCAAGGAACGATGTCTCATCTTTGAGGAAGCCTTCTCTGAAGAACGTGGGGCAAACCTAGTGGTAAAGAAAAGTAAATCCAAGGAACCCACCCAACCACCGTCACCGGTGCATTCCATTCCTCAGATGATCCATATATTGAAACCACACTTACAAATTTGTCAAGCTTGAATTTATCACCGCTAAGGGTATCCTGGCGCTGGGGTGCAGTCGGGGAGATTAAGTGAGCTATTCCCCAGAGTCATAGTAATGAGCTGAGCTGGAGATTGAACCATGAGCCCGTGCTCTGGAGTCAGTCGCTCTCGCTGCTGCGCCACACTCCTCCCAATGACAGACTATGGGGTTGACCCACAGCATGACTACAATGTTGATCCACAAGATAATCCATCTTTTACGCCTCCCCCGATGACACCACTTCGAACCATGTAGTTATATAAATACCATTCACCACTGCATCTCATGCAGTTATAAAGAGCAGCAAAATGTGCATATATAGAACAGCCACCACTGTATCCCATGCAGTTATATAAAGAGTCACCACCGCCGCATCCCATGCGGTTATATAAAGAGCAGTCACCACTGCATCCCATGCGGCTATATAAAGAGCAGCCACCACTGTATCCCATGCAGTTATATAAAGAGCAGACCCCACTGTATCCCATGCGGTTATATAAAGAGGAGCAGCCACCACTGCATCCCATGCGGTAATATAAGGAGAAGCCACCACTGCATCCCATGCGGTAATATAAGGAGAAGCCACCACTGCATCCCATGCGGTTATGTAAAGAGCAGCCTTCACTGCATCCAATGTAGTTATAGAAAGAGCAGACCCCACTGTATCCCATGAGGTTGTATAAAGAGCAGTCATCACTGCATCTCATGCAGTTATATAAAGAGCAGTCATCACTGTATCCCCTGCGGTTATATAAAGAGCAGCCACCACTGCTTCCCATGCGGTTATATAAAGAGCAGCCACCGTTGCATCCCATGCAGTTGTATAAAGAGCAGCCACCACTGCATCCTATATGGTTATATAAAGAGCACTCATCACTGCATCCCATGCAGTTATATAAAGAGCAGCCACCACTGCATCCCATGCGGTTATATAAAGAGCAGTCACCATTGCATCCCATGCAGTTATATAAAGAGCAACCACCACTGTATCCCATGTGGTTATATAAAGAGCAGCCACCACTGCATCCCATGTGGTTGTAAAGAGCAGCCACCACTGTATCCCATGCGTTTATATATAAAGAGCAGCCACCACTGCATCCCATGCGGTAATATAAGGAGCAGCCACCACTGCATCCCATGCGGTTATGTAAAGAGCACCCACCACTGCATCCCATGCGGTTATATAACGAGCAGCCACCACTGCATCCCTTGCAGTTATATAAAGAGTCACCACCGCCGCAGCCCATGCGGTTATATAAGGAGCAGCCACCACTGCATCCCATGCGGTTTTATAAAGAGCAGTCACCACTGCATCCCATGCAGTTATATAAAGAGCAGACCCCACTGTATCCCATGCGGTTATGTAAAGAGCAGTCACCACTGCATCCCATGCAGTTATATAAAGAGCAGTCACAACTGCATCCAATGCAGTTATATAAAGAGCAGTCACCACTGCATCCCATGCAGTTATATAAAGAGCAGACCCCACCGTATCCCATGAGGTTATATAAAGAGCAGCCACCACTGTATCCCATGCGTTTATATATAAAGAGCAGCCACCACTGCATCCCATGCGGTAATATAACGAGCAGCCACCACTGCATCCCTTGCAGTTATATAAAGAGTCACCACCGCCGCAGCCCATGCGGTTATATAAGGAGCAGCCACCACTGCATCCCATGCGGTTTTATAAAGAGCAGTCACCACTGCATCCCATGCAGTTATATAAAGAGCAGACCCCACTGTATCCCATGCGGTTATGTAAAGAGCAGTCACCACTGCATCCAATGCAGTTATATAAAGAGCAGTCACCACTGCATCCCATGCAGTTATATAAAGAGCAGCCACCACTGCATCCCATGTGGTTGTAAAGAGCAGCCACCACTGTATCCCATGCGTTTATATATAAAGAGCAGCCACCATTGCATCCCATGCGGTAATATAAGGAGAAGCCACCACTGCATCCCATGCGGTTATGTAAAGAGCAGCCTTCACTGCATCCAATGTAGTTATAGAAAGAGCAGACCCCACTGTATCCCATGAGGTTGTATAAAGAGCAGTCATCACTGCATCTCATGCAGTTATATAAAGAGCAGTCATCACTGTATCCCCTGCGGTTATATAAAGAGCAGCCACCACTGCTTCCCATGCGGTTATATAAAGAGCAGCCACCGTTGCATCCCATGCAGTTGTATAAAGAGCAGCCACCACTGCATCCTATATGGTTATATAAAGAGCACTCATCACTGCATCCCATGCAGTTATATAAAGAGCAGCCACCACTGCATCCCATGCGGTTATATAAAGAGCAGTCACCATTGCATCCCATGCAGTTATATAAAGAGCAACCACCACTGTATCCCATGTGGTTATATAAAGAGCAGCCACCACTGCATCCCATGTGGTTGTAAAGAGCAGCCACCACTGTATCCCATGCGTTTATATATAAAGAGCAGCCACCACTGCATCCCATGCGGTAATATAAGGAGCAGCCACCACTGCATCCCATGCGGTTATGTAAAGAGCACCCACCACTGCATCCCATGCGGTTATATAACGAGCAGCCACCACTGCATCCCTTGCAGTTATATAAAGAGTCACCACCGCCGCAGCCCATGCGGTTATATAAGGAGCAGCCACCACTGCATCCCATGCGGTTTTATAAAGAGCAGTCACCACTGCATCCCATGCAGTTATATAAAGAGCAGACCCCACTGTATCCCATGCGGTTATGTAAAGAGCAGTCACCACTGCATCCCATGCAGTTATATAAAGAGCAGTCACAACTGCATCCAATGCAGTTATATAAAGAGCAGTCACCACTGCATCCCATGCAGTTATATAAAGAGCAGACCCCACCGTATCCCATGAGGTTATATAAAGAGCAGCCACCACTGTATCCCATGCGTTTATATATAAAGAGCAGCCACCACTGCATCCCATGCGGTAATATAACGAGCAGCCACCACTGCATCCCTTGCAGTTATATAAAGAGTCACCACCGCCGCAGCCCATGCGGTTATATAAGGAGCAGCCACCACTGCATCCCATGCGGTTTTATAAAGAGCAGTCACCACTGCATCCCATGCAGTTATATAAAGAGCAGACCCCACTGTATCCCATGCGGTTATGTAAAGAGCAGTCACCACTGCATCCAATGCAGTTATATAAAGAGCAGTGACCACTGCATCCCATGCAGTTATATAAAGAGCAGACCCCACCGTATCCCATGAGGTTATATAAAGAGCAGTCATCACTGCATCCCATGCAGTTATATAAAGAGCAGTCACCACTGCATCACATGCAGTTATATAAAGAGCAGTCATCACTGTATCCCCTGCGGTTATATAAAGAGCAGCCACCACTGCATCCTATATGGTTATGTAAAGAGCAGCCATCACTGCATCCCATGCAGTTATGTAAAGAGCACTCACCACTGCATCCCATGCAGTTATATAAAGAGCAGTCACCACTGTATCCCATGCGGTTATATAAAGAGCAGCCACCACTGCATCCCATGCGGTTATATAAAGAGCAGTCACCACTGCATCCCATGCAGTTATATAAAGAGCAACCACCACTGTATCCCATGTGGTTATATAAAGAGCAGCCACCACTGCATCCCATGCGGTTGTAAAGAGCAGCCACCACTGTATCCCATGCGTTTATATATAAAGAGCAGCCACCACTGCATCCCATGCGGTTATATAACGAGCAGCCACCACTGCATCCCTTGCAGTTATATAAAGAGCAGCCACCACTGTATCCCATGCGTTTATATATAAAGAGCAGCCCCCACTGCATCCCATGCGGTTATATAACGAGCAGCCACCACTGCATCCCAGGCAGTTATCTAAAGAGCAACCACCACTTCATCCTATATGGTTATGTAAAGAACAGCCATCACTGCATCCCATGCGCAGCCCCCACTGCTTCCCATGCGGTTATATAAAGAGCAGCCACCGTTGCATCCCATGCAGTTATATAAAGAGCAGCCACCACTGCATCCTATATGGTTATATAAAGAGCAGCCCCCACTGCTTGCCATGCGGTTATATAAAGAGCAAATAATATGGGAAACGAAAGGGCCCCTGCACAATTTAGTGCCTGGCACAAGGAAAGTAACAATTGGAAAACAGAGCCTAGGTAAGGTGATAATATAGTAGTGTAACTAAGGGCTGCTCTTAGTTATGCTGTGATTTATTCTGATTTATCGTCATTTAGACTAAGCAATTGAATGACCCAACAGAACACATTGTGTTACCTATCAACTATACCCAGGTTCTGAGGGACAACGGGGTTCCCCATTACACTTAATGGGATGCAGCAGTGGCCACATACCAAGCGGTAAAATAAGGAGCAGACACCCCTGCATCCCATGCCGTTATATAAAGAGAAGCCACCCCTGTATCCCATGCAGTTATATAAAGAGCTGCACCCCATGCAGTTATATAAAGAGCCGTCACCACTTCTTATGAGGTGGTGCAATGGCCAGGGTGGCTGACTCCAGAACATGGGGGCTCACAGTTTGATCCCCGGTGCCGGCAGCAGGTTAGCCCAGCACCATGGGACTCTGGGCAATAGCTTGCTTAATCTTCCTGACGGCCCCCAGTGCTGGGACACCCCGCCTGAGGTAGCTGCACGCTTTACACGTGCTGGTGTTATTATTATTATTATAAAGATCTGCCACCACTGTATCCTGTGCGGTTATTTAAATTGCAGCCATTCTGCATCCCATGCGGTTGTATTAAGAGCAGCCATCACTGCTTCTTTATGTGTTAGATGAAGAGCAACCAAACAACAGTAGGGACAAACCCTGCGGGGGATTCCAGACTCGCTGCATCTTAGGACCAGGGAGTTAAAAGAACCCCCACCCACCAACCTAGTTGGTGGCATGCTTCATAATCGGGTTCCCACCTGTGGTGCCGAATGCATCCCAGGTGTGCTTCGACGGCTTATTACAGCGGAGCAGGTGGGTTTTCTTGTGAAGGGAGTGAAGTTCATGTGAAGGTAATTTAAAATTGCCTTGAGGAACCTCCTTCAAAATAGAAGTGCTTTATTAATGAGGTAAAAGGACAAGGTTAAAAAGGAAAAAAGTGGATATTATTAAGACTAACTTGATGTAAAATTTCCTAGTGGTGGTCTACATGTTTCAACCTGTCTGTGGAAATTTAATAGGCTTTCTTCAGGACCAAAGGGTGACATGAGGCTGGGTCAAGGGCATTGTGAAGTATCAGTACACACGCAAAGGTGTACTGTGAGTTTAGGGGTAATCCCTTACTTTACGGTTTCCACCGACACACTATATCTGTAAAACAAAGCAAAGCATCAAAATATCACTGTGCAAAGTAAATATGCTTTAAACGCTGACTGGTCAACAAGCAGTGAACCCAAGCAGCTCTATCGCAGCGTCACCGTGACTCCTGACAAACATTAGTGCAGAACGTGGTCAAAGGACCTTTCAGGTGGATTCCCCATGGGAAGCTCAAAGGATACCCAGTGGCAAGCTCAAAGGACAGTCAACTTGAGAGCATGCGATCATTAGTTAGCTACTACAAAATTATGCGTGGCTAAAACAAGGTGAGTAACGTAAGTGGGTAGAACGACGTATGCCGCAATTTTAGGGTGAACATTGAATCATCACACCGTCGGAGGGTTTGGGGCAGCCTCACTTCTTGTCCCAACCCTTCAATACTTCTTGTATTAGGTCCTAATAAGAAACCCATGATGGCAGAGAAACTTGACATTAATCACATGGTGGAGAGTTAATCATGATCTTACTTTAGCGCAACTGTTTATTAGCAGCATGGATCCCGGCAGGGGGCGGGACCTGTAGTCGCACACTTAAAAAACAAATAATGGTGGACAATGTCTGTTGTAAAATCACACTCTGTTATTGAAAAAGGAAGCGTTATTGCAAAGAAACCCCCTTGAATAAGTAAAAGTAAAACCGCTTACTTTGTCAAGGTCAACTGCCCACGTGGGAACCTTGTATGGTCCTGCGGCGCAGGATCACAGGGATACTCTCACATTGTGCTGGTTAAATGTAAAACCCTGGAAGGAGCTGGCCCATACGCATCAGGCGTAGCCTCTGACATCGGCATCCGTAGTGACGTCAGACCTTATTGGCCATATGATTGGTTCTGAAGGCTAATCTTACAACAAAGATGGTGGGCAGAGCTGAAAAAGACTATACCTTGTAAGCATGTGAATCGGTACATGTTCTGCCTCAATTTCAACACCCTGCCACGTCAGTAGTGACATGAGACGTTGATGGCCATATGATTGGTTCTGAAGGCTTCTGCTGCAACAAAGATGGTGGGTAGAGCTCAAAAAGACTATACCTTGTAAACATGAGAATTGGTACATGTTAAGCCATGTCCTGTTCAAAAATTGAGCCGGGCACAAACAGAAATACCACAAATTGGTATTCGACCACTAAGTGGAGCCAGCACTGCTTCCCATGCAGTTATATAAAGAGCAGCCACCATTGCATCCTGTGCGGTTCTATAAAGAGCAGTCACCACTGCATCCCATGCAGCTATATAAAGAGCAGTCACCACTGCATCCCATGTGGTTATATAAAGAGCAGTCACCACTGCATCCCATGCAGTTATATAAAGAGCAACCACCACTGCATCCCATGCGGCTATATAAAGAGCAGCCACCACTGTATCCCATGCGGTGATATAAAGAGCAGCCACCACTGTATCCCAGGCAGTTATCTAAAGAGCAACCACCACTTCATCCTATATGGTTATGTAAAGAACAGCCATCACTGCATCCCATGCGCAGCCCCCACTGCTTCCCATGCGGTTATATAAAGAGCAGCCACCGTTGCATCCCATGCAGTTATATAAAGAGCAGCCACCACTGCATCCTATATGGTTATATAAAGAGCACTCATCACTGCATCCCATGCAGTTATATAAAGAGCAGCCACCACTTCATCCCATGCGGCTATATAAAGAGCAGCCACCACTACATCCCATGCGGATATATAAAGAGCAGCCACCACTGCATCTCATGCGGTTATATAAAGAGCAGCCCCCACTGCATCCCATGCAGTTATATAGAGAGCAGCCACCACTGTATCCCATGCGGTGATATAAAGAGCAGCCACCACTGTATCCCATGCGGTTATATAAAGAGCAGCCCCCACTGCATTCCATGCGGTTATATAGAGAGCAGCCACCACTGTATCCCATGCGGTGATATAAAGAGCAGCCACCACTGCATCCCTTGCAGTTATATAAAGAGCAACCACCACTGCATCCCATGCGGCTATATAAAGAGCAGCCACCACTGTATCCCATGCGGCTATATAAAGAGCAACCACCACTGCATCCCTTGCGGTTATATAAAGAGCAGCCACCACTGCATCCCATGCGGCTATATAAAGAGCAGCCACCACTGCATCCCATGCGGCTATATAAAGAGCAGCCACCATTGCATCCTGTGCGGTTCTATAAAGAGCAACCACCACTGTATCGCATGCACTTATATAGAGAGCAGCCAATGTGCTTCCCTTGCAGTTATATAAAGAACAGCCACCAATGCACTCTGTGCGGTTGTATAAAGAGCAGCCACCACTGCATTCCATGTCGTTATATAAAGAGCAGTCACAACTGCTTCCCATGCGGCTATGTAAAGAGCAGTCATCACTCTATCCCATGCGGTTATGTAAAGAGCAGTCACCACATCCCATGCACTTATGTAAAGAGCAGCCACCACTGCATTCCATGCAGAATTATCAAGAGCAGTCATCACTGCATCCCATGCACTTATGTAAAGAGTAGCCACCACTGCATCCAATGCAGTTATATAAGAGCAGTCATCACTGCATCCCATACGTCTATATAAAGAGAAGCCACCACTGCACCTCATGCAGTTTTATAAAGAGCAGCCACCACTGGATTGCATGCAGTTATATAAAGAGCAGCCACTGCTGCGTCTCATGTAGTAATATACAGAGCATCCACCATTACATCCCATATGGTTATATAAAGAACAGCAGCCACGCCCCATACAGGTATATAAAGAGCAGTCACCACATCCCATGCAGTTATATAAAGAGCAGCTACCACTGCATCCCATGCGGTATTGTAAAGAGCAGCCACCACTGCATTCCATGTATTATATAAAGATAAGACCCCACTACATCCCATGCAGCATTATAAGGAGCAGCCACCACATCCCATGCGGGTATATAAAGAATAGCCCCCAGTGTATCCTATATGGTTATATAAAGAGCAGCCACCACTGCATCCCATGCTGTTATATAAAGAGAAGCCCCCACTGTATCCTATTTGGTTATATAAAGAGCAGCCACCACATCCCATGCAGTTATATGAAGAGCAGCCACCACTGCATCCCATGCGGTTATATAGAGAGCAGCCACCACTGCATCCCATGCGGTTATATAAAGAGCACCCCCCACTGCATCCCATGCAGCTATATAAAGAGCAGCCACCATTGCCTCTCATGCAGTTACATAAAGAGCAGTCGCCACATCCCATGCAGTTATTTGAAGAGCAGTCACGACTGCATCCCATGCAGTTACATAAGAGCAGCCACCACTGCATCCCATGCAGTTATATGAAGAGCAGCCACCACTGTATCCCATGCGGATATATAGAGAGCAGCCACCACTGCATCCCATGCGGTTATATAAAGAGCAGCCCCCACTGCATCCCATGCAGCTATATAAAGAGCAGCCACCATTGCCTCTCATGCAGTTACATAAAGAGCAGTCGCCACATCCCATGCAGTTATTTGAAGAGCAGTCACGACTGCATCCCATGCAGTTACATAAGAGCAGCCACCACTACATCCGATGCAGCTATATAAAGAGCAGTCACCACTGCATCCTATCCAGTTATATAAAGAGCAGTCACCACTGCATCCCATGTGGTATTATAAAGAGCAGTTACCACTGCATCCCATGGGGTTATATAAGAGCAGCCACCACTGCATCCCATGCAGTTATATAAAGAGCAGTCACCACTGCATCATATGCGTTTATATGAGCAGCTACCACAGCTTCCCAAGAGGTTACATAAAAGCAGCCACCACTCCCTCCCATGCAGTTATATAAAGAGCAGTCACTACATCCCATGCAGTTATTTAAAGAGCAGTCACCACTGCATCCCATGCGGTTATATAAAGAGCAGCCTCCACTGCATCCTATGCGGTTATATAAAGAGCAGCCACCACTGCATCCCATGCGGTTATATAAAGAGCAGCCACCACTGCATCCCATGCAGTTATATAAAGAGCAGCCACCACTGTATCCCATGCGGTTATATAAAGAGCAGGCATCACTGTATCCCATGCGGTTATATAAAGAGCAGCCCCCACTGCATCCCATGCAGTTATATAAAGAGCAGCCACCACTGTATCCCATGCGGTTATATAAACAGCAGCCCCCACTGCATCCCATGCGGTTATAGAGAGCAGCCACCACTGTATCCCATGCGGTGATATAAAGAGCAGCCACCACTGTATCCCATGCGGTTATATAAAGAGCAGCCACCACTGCATCCCTTGCAGTTATATAAAGAGCAACCACCACTGCATCCCATGCGGCTATATAAAGAGCAGCCACCACTGTATCCCATGCGGTGATATAAAGAGCAGCCACCACTGTATCCCAGGCAGTTATCTAAAGAGCAACCACCACTTCATCCTATATGGTTATGTAAAGAACAGCCATCACTGCATCCCATGCGCAGCCCCCACTGCTTCCCATGCGGTTATATAAAGAGCAGCCACCGTTGCATCCCATGCAGTTATATAAAGAGCCGCCACCACTGCATCCTATATGGTTATATAAAGAGCACTCATCACTGCATCCCATGCAGTTATATAAAGAGCAGTCACCACTGCATCCCATGCAGTTATATAAAGAGCAGCCACCACTGTATCCCATGCGGTTATAAAAGGAGCAGCCACCACTGCATCCCATGCGGTTTTATAAAGAGCAGCCACCACTGCATCCCATGCGGTTATATAAAGAGCAGTCACAACTGCATCCCATGCGGTTATATAAAGAGCAGCCACCACTGCATCCCATGCGGTTATATAAAGAGCAGCCACCACTGTATCCCATGTGGTTATATAAAGAGCAGCCACCACTGTATCCCATGCAGTTATATAAAGAGTCACCATCGCCGCATCCAATGCGGTTATATAAGGAGCAGCCACCACTGCATCCCATGCGGTTTTATAAACAGCAGTCACCACTGCATCCCATGCGGTTATATAAAGAGCAGCCACCACTGCATCCCATGCGGTTATATAAAGAGCAGCCACCACTGCATCCCATACGGTCATATAAAGAGCAGCCACCACTGTATCCCATGCAGGTATATAAAGAGTCACCACCGCCGCATCCCATGCGGTTATATAAGGAGCAGCCACCACTGCATCCCATGCGGTTATATAAAGAGCAGCCACCAGTGCATGAAATGAAATGAAATGAAAAAAGTATTTCTAAAGCGCATGGCTGCCCTTGAGCGTCCCAGCACTAAACAATACACAGAGCCACTATCCCAGGAAACCAAGAGGAAACCTACAGAGGAAAAAGATAGGTCTTCAATACTTTACGGAATTTTGCCAAATTAGGTTCTTTACGCAGGGCCATCGGTAAGGCATTCCATAGTTGACCCGCATTAATGGAAAACCGACGTCCACCCGTTTTCTTCTTTTTTGCTCTGGGTATCACAACCAGATCCCCATCTTCAGAGCGAAGGGCTCGCGCAGGTTTATAGGGGCGGACCAAATCTCTTAGAATGGGGGACCCGAACCTTGTAAAGCTTTAAACACTATACAGAGGGATTTGAATTTAATACGCTCTGGAATTGGTAGCCAATGCAAGGCCTTCAAGGCAGGCCGAGCCGAAGAACTTTTGGCAGTACCAGTGAGCACATTCAGTGTGGATTCAGGTGCCGCAAGAAAAGGGGCATTGCTGTAGTCAAGCCTCGAGAGCACCAATCCCTCCACCAATAGTCTCCTAGAATTATCAGGGAGAAGCGACAAGATTTTTCGAGCTGACCGAAGCAGCCCGTAGCACGTCCCCGCCACACGTTTGGCTTGAGTAATCATAGACAACTCAGGTTCCAGCCATACCCCGAGACTTTTTATGGCCTCCTTAGGGGCTGGGGGGACACCCAGACTGGCCGGCCACATACATTTGGGCAGTGACGTGCACAGATTGCCAAGGAGCATCAGCTCCGTTTTCGACCCATTCAGTTTTAGCCGGGAGTCCGACATCCATGCCAAGATGTTAGTAAGGCAAGCAGCAAACCTTACCCCCTGGGTTTCCGACAGGGACAGAGAGACCATCAATTGAGTGTCGTCTGCATAGGTTGCCATTATCACCCCAAAGGGTGCCACCACCTCCTCCAGTGGGGCCATATAGACGTTAAAAAGCGTAGGGCTCAATGAAGAGCCCTGCGGGACTCCACACTGAAGGGGGGTAGGCAAAGATCTAAAATTGCCATCGCAAACCTGGTAGGAACGACCACTCAAATATGACTTGAACCACTGAAGGGCCGACCCTCCTACTCCAATCTCTCCCAAACGGTGGATCAGAATATTATGGTCCACCGTGTCGAAAGCAGCGCTTAGATCCAGGAGGACCAACGCAGCGGATCCTCCCGAATCTAAGATGCATCTGCCTTCCTCAGCCATCGATATCAAAGCCGAGTCGGTTCCCTGACCTGGGCGGAAGCCAGTCTGCGTCCGAGCTAGCAAGTTATTAGCTTCCAAGAAGAATGAGAGCTGGTGATTGACAAACTTCTCAGCGATCTTATTCAGGCCAGGCAGAAGCGAGATGGGACGGTAATTTGCCAGATCAGTAGGGTCAAGGTCGGGCTTTTTCAAAAGTGCCTTGACAGTGGCCTGCTTCCAACTGGGAGGAACTATGACCTGAGTGAAGGAGGCATTCAGAAGGTCAGTTGCAGTACCGGCAATGAGGTCCCCAAATTGTTTGAGGATTCGGATGGGCATGGGGTCCGACAGGGAGCCACTCTTCAGCGCTAAGAGCTCCTCACAGAAATCCTCCCTTGAAATGGGAGGGATTATGTCTAGTCCCTTCACAGCTGAGACCACCTCAGGGGCTGCCATGCCCATCATTCCTGAACTAAGAGGAAGGCTGGCTA
Organism: Triturus cristatus; assembly: GCF_964204655.1. NCBI lineage: Eukaryota > Metazoa > Chordata > Amphibia > Caudata > Salamandridae > Triturus > Triturus cristatus. The sequence continues at coordinate 1,176,253,209 of NC_140580.1, read as the reverse complement.
AGATGTTCCGTATTTTGGAATCAAAAAACTGAGCCAGCTGATTGCATTTGTTAGAATTCACCACCTGAGAGGTTGGAGGAGTGGGGACCGTGAGAAGCTCTTTAAGAATCTTATAGGTTTCCCTTGAAGAATTGCCTGCCTTACTTATTCTATCCTCAAAATGGGCGGCCTTAGTAAGTTTACGTGCAGCCTTGTAGGATCTCATGGCTTCACGATAATTGTCTTTGCTATTGACGGCCCAATCCTTCCGCCATTCCCGTTCAAGCCTTTTGCAGTTCTTTCTCATCCTCCCCAGCTCTGGGGTGAACCAAGACGACTTGTGGCTGTTACTTTTATTTGTGAACTTTTTGACAGGCAGAACTGCATCTAAAGCTTGGCAAAGCCAGTCATGGAAAGCAATGTCAGCTTCCACTGGACCAAGTCCAGGGGAGGGAGTAGACCCAGCAAGAGTACGTGAGAGACTGTCAGTAGATAGTTGAGACCAAATTCTCTTATCAATAGGGGGTGTCTTCTGGTGCTGAGAAAAAGAAGGGTCCAAGCTGACATTCAGCTCCCCTGACACCAGGAAATGATCCGACCAAGGCAGGGGAAAGGGGGAACTTATTCGAAGGTGCCCAATGTTCCAAAACACACAATCCAGCAGGTGACCCTTTACATGCGTAGGTTCCAGATTGTGTAAATTAAGATTAGCTGTCCTAAGTTCAGATCTAAGGTCATTTGCACTTTTATCTTCCTGCAGGTCAAAATGAAGATTAAAGTCCCCCATTAGCACAAAATTAGGGAAAGATGCCGCTAGGACGGGGACATGGTCCAAGATAGAGCTGGAGAACTGTTTGATCGTCCCAGGGGGGCGGTCTAACAGTCCAGTTAGAGAGTAATTAGGAGAGAGCTGTATATGAAAGTGACCACTTTCAGCGTCCAAAATAGGACCCCTGACCACTCTGCACGTAAACCTGTCCCTGTAAATGATGGCTAAACCACCTCCTTTTCCTTGCGGTCTATGGAAGCAGTGAATCAAATAGCCGGGAGGGAGAGTGTTAACTAGGTCAAAGTCTGAGGAAGCAGACGTCCAAGTTTCGGTCAGATATAAAATATCTAGGTTAATGTCTTGAATCAGCTCGGAGATTTGTATGGAATGCTTCGGTAAGGACCTACAATTAAGTAGTCCTAATTTAAGGGGCTCCTTAATAAGGGTTTTGTTACCACTGGCCTGGTTCCTAAAGGGGCAGTACTCACAGGGTGTAAAAAGAACATCAGTTCTGACTCCATGAAGACAGTAGCGTGAGTCAAAAGGCTTTAACAGGAGTAAGTCTGATTTCGAATAATTAGGGGGGTTACCTGCAGAAACCGGCAGGGTCCCTGGTCCTAGGTCCGTCCTGGCCCGGACGGGCCTAGACGGGCTTGCCTCTGGCGCGCCATCGGCGCGCCCGCTGCGCCCGCCCGCTGCTCGGACGGGGATTCTCCGCCATTTATGAAGCGCGAGGGGCAGGAAACGCCCTCGCACTAGACCGCCAACCGAGCAACCACCTCACCCAAGATGGCGGATGGGTCCGGTCACGCTAGTCGGCAGCAGAGCACAACCCCAGAGCCCTAAAACGGCTCACAGATGCCCCCAAGTCCCTCCAAACATTAATAGCAGCCACACAGTACAAAATACAATTTTAAAAAGCAAAAAGCAAGTTTGTTAAAAACGATCAAAATTATTTTTAAATAATAGTTTTCAGCTCTCTAGAGAATTCAAGTGTCCAGCATAACTCCCGGTGTATACGAGGGAGCAGCCAGTGTATAGAGCGAGGTCGAAGAAGACAGAGCAATTTATAGCGCGAGGGGCAGGAAACGCCCTCGCACTAGACCGCCAACCGAGCAACCACCTCACCCAAGATGGCGGATGGGTCCGGTCACGCTAGTCGGCAGCAGAGCACAACCCCAGAGCCCTAAAACGGCTCACAGATGCCCCCAAGTCCCTCCAAACATTAATAGCAGCCACACAGTACAAAATACAATTTTAAAAAGCAAGTTTGTTAAAAACGATCAAAATTATTTTTAAATAATAGTTTTCAGCTCTCTAGAGAATTCAAGTGTCCAGCATAACTCCCGGTGTATACGAGGGAGCAGCCAGTGTATAGAATGAGGTCGAAGAAGACAGAGCAATTTATAGCGCGAGGGGCAGGAAACGCCCTCGCACTAGACCGCCAACCGAGCAACCACCTCACCCAAGATGGCGGATGGGTCCGGTCACGCTAGTCGGCAGCAGAGCACAACCCCAGAGCCCTAAAACGGCTCACAGATGCCCCCAAGTCCCTCCAAACATTAATAGCAGCCACACAGTACAAAATCCAATTTTAAAAAGCAAAAAGCAAGTTTGTTAAAAACGATCAAAATTATTTTTAAATAATAGTTTTCAGCTCTCTAGAGAATTCAAGTGTCCAGCATAACTCCCGGTGTATACGAGGGAGCAGCCAGTGTATATATAAAGTGGTTATATAAAGAGCAGCCATCACTGTATCCCATGCAGTTATATAAAGAGCAGCCACCACTGCATCCCATGCGGTTTTATAAAGCGGAGCCACCACTACATCCCATGCAGTTATATAAAGAGCAGCTACCACTGCATCCCATGCGGTTATATAAAGAGCAGCCACCACATCCCATGCAGTTATATAAAGAGCAGCCACCACTGCATCCCATGCGGCTATATAAAGAACAGCCACCACTACATCCCATGCGGTTATATAAGGAGCAGCCACCACTGCATCTCGTGTGGTTATATAAAGAGCAGCCCCCACTGCATCCCATGCGGTTATATAAAGAGCAGTCACAACTGCATCCCAAGCGGTTATATAAAGAGCAGCCACCACTGCATCCCATGCGATTATATAAAGAGCAGCAACCACTATATCCAATGCAGTTATATAAAGACTTACCACCGCCGCATCCCATGCGGTTATATAAGGAGCAGCCACCACTGCATCCCATGCGGTTTTATAAAGAGCAGCCACCACTGCATCCCATGCGGTTATATAAAGAGCAGTCACAACTGCATCCCATGCGGTTATATAAAGAGCAGCCACCACTGCATCCCATGCGGTTATATAAAGAGCAGCCACCACTATATCCCATGCAGTTATATAAAGAGTCACCACCGCCGCATCCCATGCGGTTATATAAGGAGCAGCCACCACTGCATCCCATGCGGTTTTATAAAGAGCAGCCACCACTGCATCCCATGCGGTTATATAAAGAGCAGCCACCACTGTATCCCATGCGGTTATATAAGGAGCAGCCACCACTGCATCCCATGCGGTTTTATAAAGAGTAGTCACCACTGCATCCCATGCAGTTTTATAAAGAGCAGACACCACTGCATCCCATGCGGTTTTATAAAGAGCAGTCACCACTGCATCCCATGCGGTTATATAAAGAGCAGTCACCACTGCATCCCATGCGGTTTTATAAAGAACAGTCACCACTGCATCCCATGCGGTTATATAAAGATCAGCCACCACTGTATCCCATGCGGTTATATACAGAGCAGCCCCCACTGCATCGCATGCGGTTATATAGAGAGCAGCCACCACTGTATCCCATGCAGTTATATAGAGAGCAGCCACCACTGCATCCCATGCGGTTATATAAAGAGCAGCCACCACTGTATCCCATGCAGTTATATAAAAAACAGCAGCCACCACTGTATCCCATGCAGTTATATAAAGAGTCACCACCGCCGCATCCTATGCGGTTATATAAGGAGCAGCCACCACTGCATCCCATGCAGTTTTATAAAGAGCAGCCACCACTGCATCCCATGCGGTTATATCAAGAGCAGTCACAACTGCATCCCATGCGGTTATATAAAGAGCAGCCACCAGTGCATCCCATGCGGTTATATAAAGAGCAGCCACCACTGTATCCCATGCGGTTATATAAAGAGCAGCCACCACTGTATCCCATGCAGTTATATAAAGAGTCACCACCGCCGCATCCCATGCGGTTATATAAGGAGCAGCCACCACTGCATCCCATGCGGTTTTATAAAGAGCAGTCACCACTGCATCCCATGCGGTTATATAAAGAGCAGCCACCACTGCATCCCATGCGGTTATATAAAGAGCAGCCACCACTGTATCCCATGCGGTTATATAAAGAGCAGCCACCACTGTATCCCATGCAGTTATATAAAGAGTCACCACCGCCGCATCCCATGCGGTTATATAAGGAGCAGCCCTCACTGCATCCCATGCGGCTATATAAAGAGCAGCCACCACTGCATCCCATGTGGTTATATAAAGAGCAGCCACCACTGCATCCCATGCGGTTATATAAGGAGCAGCCACCACTGCATCCCATGCGGTTTTATAAAGAGCAGTCACCACTGCATCCCATGTGGTTTTATAAAGAGCAGACACCACTGCATCCCATGCGGTTTTATAAAGAGCAGTCACCACTGCATCCCATGCGGTTATATAAAGAGCAGTCACCACTGCATCCCATGCGGTTTTATAAAGAGCAGTCACCACTGCATCCTATGCGGTTATATAAAGAGCAGTCACCACTGCATCCCATGCGGTTTTATAAAGAGCAGCCACCACTGCATCCCATGCGGTTATATAGAGAGCAGCCACCACTGTATCCCATGCGGTGATATAAAGAGCAGCCACCACTGCATCCCTTGCAGTTATATAAAGAGCAACCACCACTGCATCCCACGCGGTTATATAAAGTGCAGCTGAACGTGATAAAGAGGAGCTCCATGTCCGGGAAGGAGAGGATTACCTCCTCATTGAGTCCTCTCTGAGATTGGTCAGTCAAATTCTTTCCTTTGCTGTGAAGCAAGGTTCAGTGATGAGCAGAGAATTGTAATGACCCGGTTAAGACCAGGCTTGTAACGTTAAGGTTAGAAAAGATCTGACACTCTGGGGACAGTAGACAGTCCCCTGTTAGACAAAGTAAAAGAATAGAAGCAGCAGGGAAAAAGCTGTCAATGCAGGCATGCAGTGCTGCACATCGGACCCAGTGGGTTTACTGCAACCAGCCACCTCTCACTACCACCATATGGACCACAGCAGACCGTTCAAGAAGGGCAGTCTCTAAGCAGTACGCTAGAGGAGGATTACGGGGTAAGCCCTGTGGTGAGACCCAAGGTGTCTAACAAATGGGCACCGCAGCCCCGAAACAACGACGAAGCAAGTAGTACCCCTCTCCACAGCTGATTAGGAAAAGCAGTTTATACTATCCTGAGTTGGAGAAGTAACCTCAGCTCATGTAGCTTTGTAGCTTATGGTAAGCCTCACGTAGGGAGCCAAGCCTGGCATTGCTATATGGATAGTGAAGTGCATTCGAGTAGGTTATGCACCTATGCTTTGGCACAGGTGCATAACCTGTGGCTTTCTGGGCAACAGGGAACGTGGCTGCACCTTCCCACCTTGGCATAGAGGGAACCAGCTAGGAATCCTAGCCTCCACTCAACATTCTGTGACTCTGGGCAAATCACTCATTCCCTTCTGCATAAAACAGAAAAAAGTAACTTAGTCTGTTTCTGTTGTAAATCACTCAAATGCCCCCAGTCCTACTTTCACAAAGCATTAATTACTGTGCAGCCGTTGATGCCTAAGACTTCTAACCGCTTCACTCCAAGCTTCTCCTGCAGCGCCTCGAAGCTTCACCTTTAGCGAGTAGGGCGCGGGTTTGCAGACGATGCGGAGCATGTGATATGCAACAGCGCATGCTGCAAACGCAAAACGATTCTTACCTGTAGCAGTGGGTTTGTAGTGCTGTAGATGTGCACTACCTTCTCCCTACATGAGAGCTGATAGGAGGAGGATTGGAACAAAAATCATTTCTTTCCAACAGTTAATCTCTCTACACCGGAATACATATTGTCTGTCTGTTCATATCACTGCTCCTACCTACTCTCACCCATATGGAAAAACAGTTGAGGGAGGGGTCTATGTCCTGGTGAATTGCGGGATTCAGGGAGGGTTCACGAGTCACCTCAAAACTAAACCACGCCCTCGGCCACACTAAAGAGCAGGAGTGTACAGAGCATGTGAATCTACAGCACTACAAGTTGCCTACCGCATCTCACAGGTAAGTACCGTTTTCCATTCTCATAGTTGGTGCCAAGTTGTATATTCTGAAGACCTGAGATGATCTTTGGGGAGCGCTCCATGTTCCATGCCTCAGCGGGGTTCGGTAAGGCTTGGCCCATGTCAGACTTTCAAAGTATCCTAATGAAAAATATTTACAGGCAATACATCTAAGCAGACCCAGAATCAATGGCGAGCCTGGGAATGGTATGAATTCGGCTGCCCTGGATACACAATGTGCTGGATATGGAGGACGGTATGAGGTGCAGGTATGTGGGTAAACCTTTAGTTGCAGCTGCAAACACTGCATTATTTGATGTGTCCAGAGGTCTAATGGGCGGCCATACTTTAAACATTTTCTGAACGTCAGACTTTCATGGTCTAAATGGACCTTTGTGCAGTGATGGGTTTCAGACAAGCCCCCTCTGGGTGAAGCGCATGTGATACTCTCACACTTCACAAGGAAGGCAAGGGGCTGTAAGAGAGAGCTCCTGCACCTCTGGGTGAAGGGCATGTGATGCTCTCACAGTTCAGAAGGGAAGATAGGGGCTGTGAGACAGAGCTACGGGGCCTCTGGGTGATGTGCATGGGATACTCACACTTCACAAGAGAGGGAAGGGGCTGTGAGACAGGGCTCCTGCGCCTCTGGGCGAAGGACACGTGATACTATGACACGTCACAAGGGAGTGGAGGGGCTGCAGACAGAGTTTCTGGGCCTCTGAGTAAAGCACACATGATACTCTCACACTTCACAACGGAGGGGAGGGGAGGGCAGGGGCAGCAGACAGCTCCTGGGCCTCTGGGTGAAGGACGTGCTACTCTCACACTTCACAAGGGAGGGGCGGCAGACAGAACTCCTGGGCCGCTGGGTAAAGCACACATGATACTCTCACACTTCACAAGGGAGGGGAGGGGCAGCAGACAGAGCTCCTGGGCCGCTGGGTGAAGCACATGTGATACTCTCACACTTCACAAGGGAGGGGAGGGGCAGCAGACAGAGCTCCTGGGCCGCTGGGTGAAGCACATGTGATACTCTCTGTTGGAAGGCGGACCCCGAGGAGTCGGTGAGACCACCAAGGGGGGCCCTCGCACTGCACGAAGTAGCCGAGCGCTGCCGAGAAGTCTCCTGAGAGATCCTTCTCCTATCACGTACTAGCACAGTAACACCACCACACCGGACTCAAGGAGGTTGTCTCAAGACAAGCAATTCTTTATCATCAATAAAAGGTTACGAGTTCAATATTTACACGAAGGGATCGAGGGATCCACCAGAAGTCTCAATGTCTCTTTGGAAGGGTAGAGGTAGCGGGACAGTCTTTGGCAGGAATGTGGTACGAGGGTACCTGGGGCCCAGTTCTTATCCTCAAGCTGGAGGACCTCCGCTCTCGGAGGGGTCGAGCCGCGACGGCGTCAGCAGGGCTCTGGCGTACAGTTCGTGGAGAGCCGCGATTCAATCAGCAGGGCTCTCAAGATGGTTTCTGCTCAGCTCGAGCCGCGACGTCGTCAGCAGGGCTCCGAGGAAGGTTTCAGCGAGGTTGGGCCGCGACAGCGTCTGCAAGGCTCCGATGTTCCAGGTGGTTCAGAAAGGGTTCACAAGAGGGAGCCGCGACGCAGTCAGCAGGGCTCGTGATGTTTCCGACAAGAGTTCTTCTCCGTAGGGTCAGCCGCGATTCGATCAGCAGGGCTCTCGACTCCGGGATACAACTGCCGAGCTGTGGTGGGGTCGCCCCAGATATAGGTCTGGAGCCCTTTGATGTCCGGACCTATGCACCCGAGGGGGCGGAGTGGCCGGGTGGAGGTGGCCAGACGCCCAGCAGGAGAGGCGCCAGGCCCATGGGAGTTGCAGGGCGATCCCACCTCGAGAGGGGAGGACAGTTGGGGGTCCCATCGATACCGTCCTCCGCCGGGGGCGATGAATGGTTCCTGCGGCACCCCCTGGCCAGTCCGTGGTGCCTCGATGTCGGGGCTTCGCTGGGGTCGAGGCCGGGTTGAGCGGGGTCGCGCCGGCTGGTGCACGGGGTGACGTGGATGCCAACAAGATGGCGGAGCCATGAGGAGCATGCGACCACGTGCAGTTCCGGGGGAAGGGCCTTGGTGCAGTTCAGACGGGTGGCCCGTGAAGGCCGGGGCGGGGAACGGCCACAATCCAGGGGGTTAAGGACCACACCACGAGGCCGGGTCCAACAGGCGTCCCCCCCAGCCGAAGGCATGGAGAATCACCCATCTCCTTGGGGATTCTCCTCGTCAAGGCGGAAGAAGCGGGACAGGCCGTCGGCGTTGGCGTGGTCATTGCCGGGCCGGTGTTCGACGTCAAAGTCCATCCCTTGTAGCGAGATGGACCATCGCAGCAGCTTGGGGTTCTCGCCCCGCATTCGCATTAACCATTGCAAGGGCCGGTGGTCGGTCTGGACCCGGAAGTGGGCGCCAAAGAGGTAGGGCCAGAGCTTCTTGAGGGCCCACACCACAGCGAAGGCCTCGCGCTCAATAGTGCTCCAGCGTTGCTCCCGGGGCAGTAGTCGCCGGCTGATGAAGGCCACTGGTCGGTCGAGCCCCTTTTCGTCAGTTTGGGATAGGACGGCCCCGATCCCATACTCGGAGGCGTCCGTCTGTACCACGAACTCCTTCTGGTAGTCCGGGGCCTGCAGCACCGGAGCAGTACACATGGCTGTCTTTAGGGTGTCGAAGGCTGTTTGGCAGCGGGGTGTCCAGTGTACCTTCTTGGGCTGCTTTTTGGATGTTAACTCTGTGAGGGGGCCAACAATGCTCCCATAGTCCCGGATAAACCGCCGGTAGTATCCGGTGAGGCCCAGGAAGGCCCGGACAGCGGTCTGGGTAGTGGGGGGTTCCCAGGTCTGGATGGCATCTATCTTTGCTTGGAGGGGGGCCACCTGCCCGCTCCCCACTTGATGGCCCAGGTAGGTCACTGATCCGTGGCCGATTTGGCATTTGCTGGCCTTGATTGTGAGCCCGGCCCGCTGGAGGGCGGCCAGGACGGCCTTCAGGTGGAGGAGGTGCTCGGCCCAGTGGTTGCTGTACACGGCAATGTCATCTAAATAGGCCGCGCTGAAGGCCTCAAGCCCGGCCAAAACCTTGTTCACCAGTCTTTGGAAGGTGGCCGGGGCGTTCTTCATTCCGAAGGGCATCACCTGAAAGTGGTAATGCCCATCCGGAGTCGAAAAGGCGGATCTTTCTTGGGCGCCGGGGGTGAGCTGGATTTGCCAGTACCCGGCGGTGAGGTCCAGCGTGCTCAAGTAGCGAGCGGCCCCTAGGCGGTCGATGAGTTCGTCGGCCCGGGGTATCGGGTGTGCGTCCGTCTTGGTTACTACATTCAGGGCTCGGTAGTCCACGCAGAATCGCAACTGGCCGGGAGCTGCGGCCTTGGGCACCAGGACGACAGGGCTGGCCCACGGGCTGTCGGAAGGCTCGATGACCCCCAGGGCCAGCATCTTCGCTACTTCGGCCTGGATGCAGGCCCGCACTCGGTCAGGCACCCGGTAGGCTCTGTGTCGTATGGGGGGGTTCTCCCCGGTGTCGACGTCGTGGACGCACCAGTGGGTCACCCCCGGGGTGAGAGAGAAGAGGGCTGCGTAGTCCCGCAGTAATCGCTGGCAGTCGTTGCGCTGTTCCGGGGTCAGGGACGAGGCGAGTTGGACCCCTTCGATCGATCCATCGTGAATGTCGGATTGCAAGAGGTCGGGCAAGGGCTCGGAGTCGTCCTCGCCCCCCTCGTCGGTCGCCAGCAGCAGGCTTAGTTCGGTCCGGGCGAAGTGGGGTTTTAGCCTGTTAGCATGTAGGACCCGGAGGGGGTTCCGAGGGGACTCCAGATCGACCAAGTAGGTGACGGGACTTTTCTTCTCCACCACCTTGAAGGGCCCGGTCCACTTGTCCTGGAGGGCGCCGGGTTCGACCCGGGGCCATGACCCATACTTTCTGACCTGGCTCGAATTCTACAGTAGAAGTGTTGCGATCGTACCACCGCTTCATGTCCTCCTGGCTGGCCTCGAGGTTGGCTTCGGCGATGGCTCGGAACTTGCGGGTCTGGTTTCGGAGGGTCAGGAGGTATCGGTAGACGTCAGGAGGGGCGCCTCGGGGCTTCATCTCCCAGCCCTCCTTGACCAGACTGAGCGGTCCGCGGACCGGGTGTCCATACAATAGTTCAAACGGGCTGAACCCCAGGGACTTCTGCGGGACCTCCCGATAGGCAAACAGGAGGCAGGGCAGCAGGACATCCCATTTCCGCCTGAGTGGTTCTTCCAGGCCCTGGATCATCCCTTTCAATGTTCGGTTGAATCGCTCAACCAGTCCGTTCCCCTGAGGGTGATATGGGGTCGTGAACTTGTATGTGACCCCGCACTGTTGCCACAGAGACCGCATGTACCTGGAGATAAAGTTCGTGCCGCGGTCGCTCACCACTTCGCTGGGGAATCCCACTCGGGAGAAGATCCCCATCAAGGCCCGGCCTACCACAGGGGCCGTTATGGTTCTGAGCGGGACCGCCTCCGGGTACCTGGTGGCGTGGTCCACGAGGACCAGGATGAAGCGGTGGCCCAGGGCGGTTTGGGGGTCCAGGGGTCCCACAATGTCGATTCCGACCCGTTCAAACGGGGTGCTGACGGCGGGAAAGGGCTGGAGGGGGGCCTTGACCCGACCCCCCGTCTTTCCGCTGGCTTGGCAGGTCTGGCAGGACCGGCAGTGGTTGTCCACATCTCTCCGCATCCGGGGCCAGTAGAAGTGGGTCACCAGACGACTGTACGTTTTGTCTTGCCCCAAGTGTCCGGCGAGGGGCACATCATGGGCCAGGTTGAGAAGAAACTCCCGGAAGCGGAGGGGGACCACCAACACGCGGCTGGCCCCGAGTTCTGCTACTTTCTGTTCACTGTACAACAGGCCCTCGGCCCAGTAGATCCAGTGGGTGCCGGTCTGGTCACCGTTGGCTTGCGCGGTCGCCTGTTGCCGGACCCCTTCGAGAGAGGGACAGGACTGTTGCTCTTGCTGGAACTGCTCTCGGGTGGGGCCCCCTTCGTGTTGCCAGTGCGTCAGCTCTGGTAGGGCGCTCGGAGAAGTCATCTCTTCGGGGGAGGATTCGCTGGACCCAGGGTCGGTGTCCGCCTCCTCCTCCTCGCTGCTGGCGGGAGGGGGTGTGAGCCCCTCGGGTCGGGCGGTCCCGGAGGTCGAGGATGAGCGGGGGGCCTGGGCGGTCATGGACCGGGTGATGGCGCAGGCCCAATCAGCCAGTCCCAACATTCGGAGGTGCTCTCGTCGTTCTACTTGAGCCCAGGGGGAACTCTCCAAGTCGTTCCCCAGGAGGCAGTCGACCGGGGCGTCGTCGCGCACTGTCACCTTCAGCAGGCCCGTCACCCCTCCCCACTCGAAGGGGACCAGGGCCATCTGGCATAGGCTTTCACTGTTGTCGGCCGTCCGTACAGGGCACAGCACATTCGGTAGAATCTGTTCAGGGGTCACCAGGTGGCAGCGGACAGCGGTGATACTGGCGCCGGTGTCGCGAAGGGCTTCGGCCCGTTGACCGTGACCTGCTGCCGGTACTTCTGGGTGTTGGTTGGGATAGGGGTGCAGGGTACCATCTCCCGGCTACCCAGGCAGACCAGGGACATGGCTGCCGGCTCCCACTCAGTGTTCTCTCGGTCGAGGGCCTCTTCTTCCTCTTCTCCTCCCCCCAAGGCGGCGGCTGTCAGCTGCCGGGGCGGGGGCCCGCCGGCCCCGTTTCTTCGGTTCAGAGGGCAGGCCGGGTCGCTGGCAAAGTGTCCGGTTTGTTGGCAGCCATAGCAGGTCACTGGTGGCTGTGGTCCGGGTCGGGCCGGGCCCACCCTTCGTGCTAGGCTCGGGGAGAGATGTGGCTGCGGTGGCCCTCGAGGGGGGCTCCTGGGGGCCCCAGCGGGAGGGTCTCGGTTCCTGTTCGGCCCTCCCCCCCACCGCGCTGGCATGGGGGTCCGTTGGGGTTCCTCTGGTACTCCCCCATTGAGCTCCGGGGGACCCGGGAGTTGACCCATCGATCGGCCTCGACGGCCAGTTTCCGCGGGTCGGTCATTTTGCTGTCGAGGAGGTGCTGTCTCAGTTCCATGAAGCAATTGTTGGAAAGATGTTCCCACACGATGAGGTCGACCAGCTGCCCGTAGGTGGTTACTTTGCTGCCTTTGATCCACCTTTCTAGGGCCCGACTAAAAAAGTCCACATATTCCACCCATGTGGTACCCGGGATTTTCTTGCAGTCTCGGAACCGCTGGCGGTACTTCTCCGCTGTTAGCCCGTAGCGGGTGAGCAGGGCCTCCTTCATGTGATCGTAGGAGGTCATCACCTCCTCCGGTAGCTGGAGCAGCGTGTCCCGCCCTTCACTCAGGAATCGCCCCCACAGGCCTGCGCCCCAGTCTTTTCGGGGCACTCGATGGGAGGTCATGGCCACCTCATAGGCCTTGAACCATTGTTGGATATCGTCATTCTTGTAATACTCCTTGACGACCTCCTTCGGGATATGTACCTTGGCCTCGGAAGGCGGTAGAGTGTCTCTAGTACTGGGGGTGTTGGTCCCTCCGTTCTTGGCCTTGATCTCGAGCTCCTTGAGACTGCGCTCGTGCTCAAGGGTGAGTTTCTTTTCCTCCAACTCCCGGTGTCGTCTCTTCTCTTCTATCTCTTCTTGAAGGCGTAGCTGCTCGAGGGCCAGTTTCTTTTCTGCCAGCTGGAGTTCGCCGTCCAGTCGCAGTCGGGCGAGCTCTAGCTCGTGGCTCCGGACCTTTTCCCGCTCTCGTATTTCTTCTTCGGAGAGGCCGGTTTCTAGGCTCTTTCTTCCTCCGGTTGCCGGGGTCAGTGCGGTTGCTGTGGTCTCCGTCAGGGGCAAGGGCCCTTCTTCCTGGGAGGGGCCTGCCCCGGCCTCCAACCATGTCCTCAGAGCTTTCTGCATCTCTTCCTTGGTACCGAGGCTGGTGGTTGCAATGCCTTTGTCTCTGCAGAACTGTTTTAATTCTTTGTGCGTATATTCTTCCAGCCGTTCGGGCTGGAACTCCATTGTCGCGTTGTTTTCCTGGCTGCTCATGATGCTATTCGTTTGGATGGGTAGCTAGTGGGTACTGGCTGGTACGTACTGCGTTCGGCTCGGATCCCGTCGCTGGCCACCAAATGTTGGAAGGCGGACCCCGAGGAGTCGGTGAGACCACCAAGGGGGGCCCTCGCACTGCACGAAGTAGCCGAGCGCTGCCGAGAAGTCTCCTGAGAGATCCTTCTCCTATCACGTACTAGCACAGTAACACCACCACACCGGACTCAAGGAGGTTGTCTCAAGACAAGCAATTCTTTATCATCAATAAAAGGTTACGAGTTCAATATTTACACGAAGGGATCGAGGGATCCACCAGAAGTCTCAATGTCTCTTTGGAAGGGTAGAGGTAGCGGGACAGTCTTTGGCAGGAATGTGGTACGAGGGTACCTGGGGCCCAGTTCTTATCCTCAAGCTGGAGGACCTCCGCTCTCGGAGGGGTCGAGCCGCGACGGCGTCAGCAGGGCTCTGGCGTACAGTTCGTGGAGAGCCGCGATTCAATCAGCAGGGCTCTCAAGATGGTTTCTGCTCAGCTCGAGCCGCGACGTCGTCAGCAGGGCTCCGAGGAAGGTTTCAGCGAGGTTGGGCCGCGACAGCGTCTGCAAGGCTCCGATGTTCCAGGTGGTTCAGAAAGGGTTCACAAGAGGGAGCCGCGACGCAGTCAGCAGGGCTCGTGATGTTTCCGACAAGAGTTCTTCTCCGTAGGGTCAGCCGCGATTCGATCAGCAGGGCTCTCGACTCCGGGATACAACTGCCGAGCTGTGGTGGGGTCGCCCCAGATATAGGTCTGGAGCCCTTTGATTTCCGGACCTATGCACCCGAGGGGGCGGAGTGGCCGGGTGGAGGTGGCCAGACGCCCAGCAGGAGAGGCGCCAGGCCCATGGGAGTTGCAGGGCGATCCCACCTCGAGAGGGGAGGACAGTTGGGGGTCCCATCGATACCGTCCTCCGCCGGGGGCGATGAATGGTTCCTGCGGCACCCCCTGGCCAGTCCGTGGTGCCTCGATGTCGGGGCTTCGCTGGGGTCGAGGCCGGGTTGAGCGGGGTCGCGCCGGCTGGTGCACGGGGTGACGTGGATGCCAACAAGATGGCAGTTCAGACGGGTGGCCCGTGAAGGCCGGGGCGGGGAACGGCCACAATCCAGGGGGTTAAGGACCACGCCACGAGGCCGGGTCCAACACTCTCACACTGCACAAGGGAGCGGAGGGGCGGCAGACAGAGCTCCTGGGCCTCTGGGTAAAGCACACATGATACTTTCACACTAAACAAGGGAGGGGAGGGGAGGGGCAGCAGACAGAGCTCCTGGGCCTCTAGGTGAAGCACATGTGATACTCTCACACTTCACAAGGGAGGGTAGGGCTGTGAGACAGAGCTCCTGGGCCTCTGGGTGAAGAACACGTGATACTCTCACACTTCACAAGAGAGGGAAGGGGCTGTAAGACAGAGCTCTGGGGCCTCTGGGCAAATTAGACATGATACTCTCACACTTCACAAGGGAGTAGAGGGGCGGCAGACAGAGCTCCGAGGCCTCTGGGTGAAGGACATATGATACTCTCACACTTCACATGGGAGGGTAGGGGCAGGCAGACAGAGCTCCGGGGCCTCTGGGTGAAGCGCATGTGATACTCTCACACTTCACAAAGCAGGGAAGGGGCCGGCAGACAGAGCTCCTGCACCTCTGGGTGAAGCACACATAATACTCACACTTAACAAGGGAGGGAAGGTGACATGAGACAGGGCTCCTGCTAGAGAGCCTGTCAACGGGGTACAGGGAGCATGGTTATACTAGGGCAATTGTCCAGTTGGATGTTTTCAGCAAGGGTTGATTACTGATTGTCATGTATTCGTATGATCTTGATTGTTAATAAACATATTTACAAAAAAAAATGAGACAGGGCTCCTGCGCCTCTGGGTGAAGCACATGTGATACTCTCACACTTCACAAGGGAGTGGAGGGGCACCAGACAGAACTACGAGGCCTCTGGGTGAAGCACACATGATACTCTCACACTTCACAAGGGAGGGTAGGGGCTATGAGAGAGGGCTCCTGCGCCTCTGGGTGAAGGACACGTGATACTCTCACACTTCACAAGGGAGGAGAAGGGCTATGAGACAGGGCTCTTGGGCCTCTGGGTGAAGCACATGTGATACTCTCACACTCCACAAGGGGCTGTGAGACAGAGCTCCTGGGCCTCTGGGTGAAGCAAACGTGATACTTTTACACTTCACAAGAGAGTGTAGGGGCTGTGAGACAGAGCTCCTGGGCCTCTGGGTGAAGCACATGTGATACTCTCACACTTCACAAGGGAGAGTAGCGGCTGGCAGACAGAGCTCCAGGGCCTCTGGGTGAAGCGCATGTGATACTCTCACTCTTCAAAAGGGAGGGGAGGGGCAGCAGACAGAGCTCCTGGGCCTCTGGGTGAAGCACATGTGATACTCTCACACTTCACAAGAGAGGGAAGGGGTTGTAAGAGAGAGCTCTGGGGCCTCTGGGCGAAGCAGACGTGATACTCTCACACTTCACAAGGGAGTGGAGTGGCTGTGAGACAGAGCTCCGGGGCCTATGGGTGAAGGGCATGTGATACTCTCACACTTCACAAGGGAGGGGCGGCAGACAGAGCTCCTGGGCCTCTGGGTGAAGCACATGTGATACTCTCACACTGCACAAGGGAGTGGAGGGGTGGCAGACAGAGCTCCTGGGCCTCTGGGTAAAGCACACATGATACTCTCACACTTCACAAGGGAGGGAAGGGGTTGTAAGAGAGAGCTCTGGGGCCTCTGGGCGAAGCAGACGTGATACTCTCACACTTCACAAGGGAGTGGAGTGGCTGTGAGACAGAGCTCCGGGGCCTCTGGGTGAAGGGCATGTGATACTCTCACACTTCACAAGGGAGGGGCGGCAGACAGAGCTCCTGGGCCTCTGGGTGAAGCACATGTGATACTCTCACACTGCACAAGGGAGTGGAGGGGTGGCAGACAGAGCTCCTGGGCCTCTGGGTAAAGCACACATGATACTCTCACACTTCACAAGGGAGGGGAGGGGCAGCAGACAGAGCTCCTGGGCCTCTAGGTGAAGCACATGTGATACTCTCAGACTTCACAAAGGAGGGTATGGGCTGAGACAGAGCTCCTGGGCCTCTGGGTGAAGCACACGTGATACCCTCACACTTCACAAGGGAGGGGAGGGGCGGCAGACAGAGCTCCGGGGCCTCTGGGCAAAGCAGACATGATACTCTCACACTTCACAAGGGAGTGGAGGGGCTGTGAGACAGAGCTCCTGCGCCTCTAGGTGAAACACTTGTGATACTGTCACACTTCACAAGGCAGGGGAGGGGCCGGCAGACAGAGCTCCTGCGCTTCTGGGTGAAGCTCACATAATACTCACACTTCACAAGGGAGAGAAGGGGCTATGAGACAGGGCTCCTGCGCCTCTGGGTGAAGCACATGTGATACTCTCACACTTCACAAGGAATGAAGGGGAACCAGACAGAGCTCCGAGGCCTTTGGGTGAAGCACACATGATACTCTCACACTTCACAAGGGAGGGTAGGGGCTGTGAGAAGGCTCCTGCGCCTCTGGGTGAAGGACACGTGATACTCTCACACTTCACAAGGGAGGAGAGGGGCTATGAGAGAGGGCTCCTGGGCCTCTGGGTGAAGCACACGTGATACTCACACTGCACAAGGGAGACAAGGGGCTGTGAGACAGGGCTCCTGGGCCTCTGGGTGAAGCACACGTGATACTCACACTGCACAAGGGAGACAAGGGGCTGTGAGACAGGGCTCCTGGGCCTCTGGGTGAAGCACATGTGATACTCTCACAGTTCACAAGGGAGGGAAGGGGCTGTGAGACAGAGCTCCGAGGCCTCTGGACAAAGCAGACGTGATACTCTCACACTTCACAAGGGAGTGGAGGGGCGTCAGACAGAGCTTCGGGGCCTCTGGTTGAAGGACATGTGATACTCTCACACTTCACAAGGGAGTGGAGGGGCTGTGAGACAGCTCTTGCGCCTCTGGGTGAAGCACATGTGATACTCTCACACTTACCCCGAATGTGCCCCTGTATGTAATGTTTATACAAATGCCAATAAAAAAGATTTTTCAACAATTGTGATACTCTCACACTTCACATGGGAGGGAAGGGGCTGTGAGACAGAGCTCCGGGGCCTCTGGGTGAAGGACACGTGATACACTCACACTTCACAAGGGAGGGAAGGGTCTGTGAGACAGGGCTCCTGTGCCTCTGGATGAAGCACACAATACTCTCACACTTCACAAGGGAGGGAATGGGCTGTGAGAGAGGGCTCCTGCGCTTCTGGATGATGCACACATGATACCCTCACACTTCACAAGGGAGTGGAGGGGCGACAGACTGAGCTCCTGGGCCTCTGGGTAAAGCACACATGATACTCTCACACTTCACAAGAGGGGGAAGGGGTTGTAAGACAGAGCTCTGGGGCCCCTTGGCGAAGCAGATGTGATACTCTCACACTTCACAAGAGAGTGGAGTGGCTGTGAGACAGAGCTCCGGAGCCTCTGGGTGAAGGGCATGTGATACTCTCACACTTCACAAGGGAGTGGAGGGGCAGCAGACAGAGCTCCTGGGCCTCTGGGTGAAGCACATGTGATACTCTCACACTGCACAAGGGAGTGGAGGGGCGGCAGACAGAGCTCCTGGGCATCTGGGTAAAGCACACATGATACTCTCACACTTCACAAGGGAGGGGAGGGGCAGCAGACAGAGCTCCTGGGCCTCTAGGTGAAGCACATGTGATACTCTCAGACTTCACAAGGGAGTGTATGGGCTGTGAGACAGAGCTCCTGGGCCTCTGGGTGAAGCACACGCGATACCCTCACACTTCACAAGGGAGGGGAGGGGTGGCAGACAGAGCTCCGGGGCCTCTGGGCATATCAGACATGATACTCTCACACTTCAGAAGGGAGTGGAGGGGCAGCAGACAGTGCTCCGGGGCTTCAGGGTGAAGGACATGTGGTACTTTCACACTTCACAAGGGAGTGGAGGGGCTGTGAGACAGCTCTTGCGCCTCTGGGTGAAGCACATGTGATACTCTCACATTTCACAAGGCAGGGGAGGGGCCGGCAGACAGAGCTCCTGCGCCTCTGGGTGAAGCACACATAATACTCACACTTCACAAGGGAGAGAAGGAGCTATGAGACAGGGCTCCTGCGCCTCTGGGTGAAGCACATGTGATACTCTCACACTTCACAAGGAATGGAGGGGATCCAGACAGAGCTCCGAGGCCTTTCAGTGAAGCACACATGATACTCTCACACTTCACAGGGGAGGGGAGGGGCTGTGAGAGGGCTCCTGCGCCTCTGGGTGAAGGACACAGATACTCTCACACTTCACAAGGGAGGAGAGGGGCTATGAGAGAGGGTTCCTGAGCCTCTGGGTGAAGCACACATGATACTCACACTGCACAAGGGAGACAAGGGGCTGTGAGACAGGGCTCCTGGGCCTCTGGGTGAAGCACACATGATACTCACACTGCACAAGGGAGACAAGGGGCTGTGAGACAGGGCTCCTGGGCCTCTGGGTGAAGCGCATGTGATACTCTCACACTTCACAAGGGAGGGAAGGGGCTGTGAGACAGAGCTCCGGGGCCTCTGGACAAAGCATACGTGATACTCTCACACTTCACAAGGGAGTGGAGGGGCAGCAGACAGAGCTCCGGGGCCTCTGGGTGAAGGACATGTGATACTCTCACACTTCACATGGGAGGGAAGGGGCTGTGAGACAGAGCTCCGGGGACTCTGGGTGAAGGACGCGTGATACACTCACACTTCACAAGGGAGGGAAGGGTCTGTGAGACAGGGCTCTGGGACCCCTGGGCGAAGCAGATGTGATACCCTCACACTTCACAAGAGAGGGAAGGGGTTGTAAGACAGAGCTCTGGGACCCCTGGGTGAAGCAGATGTGATACTCTCACACTTCACAAGAGAGTGGAGTGGCTGTGAGACAGAGCTCCGGGGCCTCTGGGTGAAGGGCATGTAATACTCTCACACTTCACAAGGGAGTGGAGGGGCGACAGACAGAACTTCTGGGCTTCTGGGTGAAGCACATGTGATACTCTCACACTGCACAAGGGAGTGGAGGGGCGGCAGACAGAGCTCCTGGGCCTCTGGGTAAAGCACACACGATACTCTCACACTTCACAAGGGTGGGGAGGGGAGGGGCAGCAGACAGAGCTCCTGGGCCTCTAGGTGAAGCACATGTGATACCCTCACACTTCACAAGGGAGTGTATGGGCTGTGAGACAGAGCTCCTGGGCCTCTGGGTGAAGCACACGTGATACCCTCACACTTCACAAGGGAGGGGAGGGGTGGCAGAGAGAGCTCCGGGGCCTCTGGGCAAAGCAGACATGATACTCTCACACTTCACAAGGGAGTGGAGGGGCAGCAGACAGTGCTCCGGGGCCTCTGGGTGAAGGACGTGATACTTTCACACTTCACAAGGGAGTGGAGGGGCTGTGAGACAGAGCTCCTGCGCCTCTAGGTGAAGCACTTGTGATACTGTCACACTTCACATGGGAGGGTAGGGGCAGGCAGACAGAGCTCTGGGGCCTCTGGGTGAAGTGCTTGTGATACTCTCACACTTCACAAGGCAGGGGAGGGGCCGGCAGACAGAGCTCCTGCACCTCTGGGTGAAGCACACATAATACTCACACTTCACAAGGGAGAGAAGGGGCTATGAGGCAGGGCTCCTGGACCTCTGGGTGAAGGACACGTGATACTCTCACACTTTACAAGGAATGGAGGGGAACCAGACAGAGCTCCGAGGCCTTTCAGTGAAGCACACATGATACTCTCACACTTCACAGGGGAGGGGAGGGGAGGGGCTGTGAGAGGGCTCCTGCGCCTCTGGGTGAAGGACACATGATACTCTCACACTTCACAAGGGAGGAGAGGGGCTATGAGAGAGGGTTCCTGGGCCTCTGGGTGAAGCTCACGTGATACTCTCACCCTTCACAAGGGAGAGGAGCAGCTGGCAGACAGAGCTCCGGGGCCTCTGGGTGAAGCACATGTGAGACTCTCACACTTCACAAGGGAGGGAAGGGGCTGTGAGACAGAGCTCCGGGGCCTCTGGACAAAGCAGACGTGATACTCTCACACTTCACAAGGGAGTGGAGGGGCGGCAGACAGCGCTCCGGGTCCTCTGGGTGAAGGACATGTGATACTCTCACACTTCACAAGGGAGTGGAGGGGCTGTGAGACAGCTCTTGCGCCTCTGGGTGAAGCACATGTGATACTCTCACACTTCATAAGGCAGGGGAGGGGCCGGCAGACAGAGCTCCTGCGCCTCTGGGTGAAGCACACATAATACTCACACTTCACAAGGGAGGGAAGGGGCTATGAGGCAGGGCTCCTGCACCTCTGGGTGAAGCACATGTGATACTCTCACACATCACAAGGGAGTGGAGGGGCACCAGACAGCGCTCCGGGGCCTCTGGGTGAAGCACACATGATACTCTCTCACTTCACAAGGGAGGGGAGGGGCTGTGAGAGAGGGCTCCTGCGCCTTTGGGTGAAGGACACATGATACTCTCACACTTCACAAGGGAGGAGAGAGCCTATGAGACAGGGCTCCCGGGCTTCCAGGTGAAGCACATGTGATACTCCCACACTTCACAAGGGAGAGGAGCGGCTGGCAGACAGAGCTCCTGGGCCTCTGGGTGAAGCGCACGTAATACTCTCACACTTCACAAGGGAGGGTAGGGGCTGTGAGACAGAGCTCCTGGTCCTCTGGGTGAAGCACACATGATACTCTCACACTTCATAAGGGAGGGGAGGGGCTGTGAGACAGAGCTCCGGGGCCTCTGGGTGAAGCGCATGTGATACTCTCACACTTCACAAGAGAGGGAAGGGGCTGTGAGACAGAGCTCCTGCGCCCATGGGTGAAGCATATGTGATAACTCTCACACTTCACAAGAGAGGGAAGGGGTTGGCAGACAGATCTCCTGCGCCTCTGGGTGAAGTACACATGATACTCTCACACTTCACAAGAGAGGGAAGGGGTTGTGAGACAGGGCTCCTGCGCCTCTGGGTGAAGCGCATGTGATACTCTCACACTTCACAAGAGAGGGAAGGGGCTGGCAGACAGAGCTCCTTGGCCTCTGGGTGAAGCGCATGTGATACTCTCACACTTCACAAGAGAGGGAAGGGGCTGTGAGACAGGGCTCCGGCGCCTCTGGGTGAAGGACACGTGATACTCTCACACGTCACAAGAGAGGGAAGCGGCTGGCAGACAGAGCTCCTGCGCCTCTGGGTGAAGCACATGTGATACTCACACTTCACAAGAGAGGGAAGGGGTTGTGAGACAGGGCTCCTCCGCCTCTGGGTGAAGCATATGTGATACTCTCACACTTCACAAGAGAGGGAAGGGGCTGGCAGACAGCTCCTGCGCCTCTGGGTGAAGCACACGTGTTACTCTCACACTTCACAAGAGAGGGAAGGGGTTGTAAGACAGGGCTTCTGCGCCCCCGGGTGAAGCACACATGATACTCGCACACTACACAAGAGAGGGAAGGGGCTGTGAGACAGGGCTCCTGCGCCTCTGGGTGAAGCACACGTGATACTCTCACACTTCACAAGGGAGGGGAGGGGCTGTGAGACAGGGCTCCTGGGCCTCTGGGTGAAGCACACGTAATACTCACACTTCACAAGGGAGGGAAGAGTCTGTGAGACAGGGCTCTTGGGCGTCTGGGTGAAGCACATGTGATACTCTCACACTTCACAAGGGAGCGAAGGGGCTGTGAGACAGAGCTCAGGGGCCTCTGGGCGAAGTGCATGTGATACTCTCACACTTCACAAGGGAGTGGAGGGGCGGCAGACAGAGTTCCTGGGCCTCTGGGTGAAGCACACGTGATACTCTCACACATCACAAGGGAGTGGAGGGGCGACAGACAGAGTTCCTGGGCCTCTGGGTGAAGCATACGTGATACTCTCACACTTCACAAGAGAGGGAAGGGGCTGTAAGACAGAGCTCCTGCGCCTCTGGGTGAAGCACATGTGATACTCACACTTCACAAGAGAGGGAAGGGGTTGTGAGACAGGGCTCCTCCGCCTCTGGGTGAAGCATATGTGATACTCTCACACTTCACAAGAGAGGGAAGGGGCTGGCAGACAGCTCCTGCGCCTCTGGGTGAAGCACACGTGTTACTCTCACACTTCACAAGAGAGGGAAGGGGTTGTAAGACAGGGCTTCTGCGCCCCCGGGTGAAGCACACATGATACTCGCACACTACACAAGAGAGGGAAGGGGCTGTGAGACAGGGCTCCTGCGCCTCTGGGTGAAGCACACGTGATACTCTCACACTTCACAAGGGAGGGGAGGGGCTGTGAGACAGGGCTCCTGGGCCTCTGGGTGAAGCACACGTAATACTCACACTTCACAAGGGAGGGAAGGGTCTGTGAGACAGGGCTCTTGGGCGTCTGGGTGAAGCACATGTGATACTCTCACACTTCACAAGGGAGGGAAGGGGCTGTGAGACAGAGCTCAGGGGCCTCTGGGCGAAGTGCATGTGATACTCTCACACTTCACAAGGGAGTGGACGGGAGGCAGACAGAGTTCCTGGGCCTCTGGGTGAAGCACACGTGATACTCCCACACATCACAAGGGAGTGGAGGGGCGACAGACAGAGTTCCTGGGCCTCTGGGTGAGGCATACGTGATACTCTCACACTTCACAAGGGAGGGTAGGGGCTGTAAGACAGAGCTCTGGGGCCTCTGGGCAAAGCAGACGTGATACTCTCACACTTCACAAGGGACTGGAGGGGTGACAAACAGAGCTCCTGTGCCTCTGGGTGAAGCACATGTGATACTCTCACACTTCACATGGGAGGGTAGGGACAGGCAGACAGAGCTCCGGGGCCTCGGGGTGAAGCGCATGTGATACTCTCACACTTCAAAAGGGAGGGGAGGGGCCGGCAGACAGAGCTCCTGCACCTCTGGGTGAAGCACACATAATACTCTCATAGGGGCTATGCGACAGGGCTCCTGCGCCTCTGGGTGAAGCACATGTGATACTCCCAGACTTCACAAGGGAGTGAAGGAGCGGCAGACAGAGCTCCGAGGCCTCTGGGTGAAGCACATGTGATACTCCCAGACTTCACAAGGGAGTGGAGGAGCGGCAGACAGAGCTCCGAGGCCTCTGGGTGAAGCACATGTGATACTCTCACACATCACAAGGGAGTGGAGGGGCACCAGACAGCGCTCCGGGGCCTCTGGGTGAAGCACACATGATACTCTCTCACTTCACAAGGGAGGGGAGGGGCTGTGAGAGAGGGCTCCTGCGCCTTTGGGTGAAGGACACATGATACTCTCACACTTCACAAGGGAGGAGAGAGCCTATGAGACAGGGCTCCCGGGCTTCCAGGTGAAGCACATGTGATACTCCCACACTTCACAAGGGAGAGGAGCGGCTGGCAGACAGAGCTCCTGGGCCTCTGGGTGAAGCGCACGTAATACTCTCACACTTCACAAGGGAGGGTAGGGGCTGTGAGACAGAGCTCCTGGTCCTCTGGGTGAAGCACACATGATACTCTCACACTTCATAAGGGAGGGGAGGGGCTGTGAGACAGAGCTCCGGGGCCTCTGGGTGAAGCGCATGTGATACTCTCACACTTCACAAGAGAGGGAAGGGGCTGTGAGACAGAGCTCCTGCGCCCATGGGTGAAGCATATGTGATAACTCTCACACTTCACAAGAGAGGGAAGGGGTTGGCAGACAGATCTCCTGCGCCTCTGGGTGAAGTACACATGATACTCTCACACTTCACAAGAGAGGGAAGGGGTTGTGAGACAGGGCTCCTGCGCCTCTGGGTGAAGCGCATGTGATACTCTCACACTTCACAAGAGAGGGAAGGGGCTGGCAGACAGAGCTCCTTGGCCTCTGGGTGAAGCGCATGTGATACTCTCACACTTCACAAGAGAGGGAAGGGGCTGTGAGACAGGGCTCCGGCGCCTCTGGGTGAAGGACACGTGATACTCTCACACGTCACAAGAGAGGGAAGCGGCTGGCAGACAGAGCTCCTGCGCCTCTGGGTGAAGCACATGTGATACTCACACTTCACAAGAGAGGGAAGGGGTTGTGAGACAGGGCTCCTCCGCCTCTGGGTGAAGCATATGTGATACTCTCACACTTCACAAGAGAGGGAAGGGGCTGGCAGACAGCTCCTGCGCCTCTGGGTGAAGCACACGTGTTACTCTCACACTTCACAAGAGAGGGAAGGGGTTGTAAGACAGGGCTTCTGCGCCCCCGGGTGAAGCACACATGATACTCGCACACTACACAAGAGAGGGAAGGGGCTGTGAGACAGGGCTCCTGCGCCTCTGGGTGAAGCACACGTGATACTCTCACACTTCACAAGGGAGGGGAGGGGCTGTGAGACAGGGCTCCTGGGCCTCTGGGTGAAGCACACGTAATACTCACACTTCACAAGGGAGGGAAGAGTCTGTGAGACAGGGCTCTTGGGCGTCTGGGTGAAGCACATGTGATACTCTCACACTTCACAAGGGAGCGAAGGGGCTGTGAGACAGAGCTCAGGGGCCTCTGGGCGAAGTGCATGTGATACTCTCACACTTCACAAGGGAGTGGAGGGGCGGCAGACAGAGTTCCTGGGCCTCTGGGTGAAGCACACGTGATACTCTCACACATCACAAGGGAGTGGAGGGGCGACAGACAGAGTTCCTGGGCCTCTGGGTGAAGCATACGTGATACTCTCACACTTCACAAGAGAGGGAAGGGGCTGTAAGACAGAGCTCCTGCGCCTCTGGGTGAAGCACATGTGATACTCACACTTCACAAGAGAGGGAAGGGGTTGTGAGACAGGGCTCCTCCGCCTCTGGGTGAAGCATATGTGATACTCTCACACTTCACAAGAGAGGGAAGGGGCTGGCAGACAGCTCCTGCGCCTCTGGGTGAAGCACACGTGTTACTCTCACACTTCACAAGAGAGGGAAGGGGTTGTAAGACAGGGCTTCTGCGCCCCCGGGTGAAGCACACATGATACTCGCACTCTACACAAGAGAGGGAAGGGGCTGTGAGACAGGGCTCCTGCGCCTCTGGGTGAAGCACACGTGATACTCTCACACTTCACAAGGGAGGGGAGGGGCTGTGAGACAGGGCTCCTGGGCCTCTGGGTGAAGCACACGTAATACTCACACTTCACAAGGGAGGGAAGGGTCTGTGAGACAGGGCTCTTGGGCGTCTGGGTGAAGCACATGTGATACTCTCACACTTCACAAGGGAGGGAAGGGGCTGTGAGACAGAGCTCAGGGGCCTCTGGGCGAAGTGCATGTGATACTCTCACACTTCACAAGGGAGTGGACGGGAGGCAGACAGAGTTCCTGGGCCTCTGGGTGAAGCACACGTGATACTCCCACACATCACAAGGGAGTGGAGGGGCGACAGACAGAGTTCCTGGGCCTCTGGGTGAGGCATACGTGATACTCTCACACTTCACAAGGGAGGGTAGGGGCTGTAAGACAGAGCTCTGGGGCCTCTGGGCAAAGCAGACGTGATACTCTCACACTTCACAAGGGACTGGAGGGGTGACAAACAGAGCTCCTGTGCCTCTGGGTGAAGCACATGTGATACTCTCACACTTCACATGGGAGGGTAGGGACAGGCAGACAGAGCTCCGGGGCCTCTGGGTGAAGCGCATGTGATACTCTCACACTTCAAAAGGGAGGGGAGGGGCCGGCAGACAGAGCTCCTGCACCTCTGGGTGAAGCACACATAATACTCTCATAGGGGCTATGCGACAGGGCTCCTGCGCCTCTGGGTGAAGCACATGTGATACTCCCAGACTTCACAAGGGAGTGAAGGAGCGGCAGACAGAGCTCCGAGGCCTCTGGGTGAAGCACATGTGATACTCCCAGACTTCACAAGGGAGTGGAGGAGCGGCAGACAGAGCTCCGAGGCCTCTGGGTGAAGCACACATGATACTCTCACACTTCACAAGGGAGGGGAGGGGCTGTGAGACAGGGCTCCTGCGCCTCGGGGTGAAGCACACGTGATACACTCACACTCCACAAGGGAGACAAGGGGCTGTGAGACAGGGCTCCTGGGCCTCTGGTTGAAGCACACGTGATACTCTCACACTTCACAAGGGAGTGGAGGGGCGGCAGACAGAGCTCTGAGGTATCTGGGTGAAGCACACATGATACTCTCACACTTCACCAGGGAGGGGAGGGGCTGTGAGACAGGGCTCCTGCGCCTCTGGGTGAAGGACATGTGATACTCTCACACTTCACAAGGGAGGGGAGGGGCTGTGAGACAGGGCTCCTGGGCCTCTGGGCGAAGCACACGTGATACTCTCACACTTCACAAGGGAGGTAAGGGGCTGTGAGACAGGGCTCCTGGGCCTCTGGGTGAAGCACACGTGATACTCTCACACTTCACAAGGGAGTGTAGGGGCTGTGAGACAGAGCTCCTGGGCCTCTGGGTGAAGCATACGTGATACTCTCACACTTCACAAGGGAGGGGAGCGGCTGGCAGATAGAGCTCCGGGGCCTCTGGGTGAAGCGCATGTGATACTCTCACACTTCACAAGGGAGGGAAGGGGCTGTGAGACAGAGCTCCTGTGCCTCTGAGTGAAGCATATGTGATACTCTCACACTTCACAAGAGAGGGAAGGGGTTGTAAGACAGGGCTCCTGCGCCTCTGGGTGAAGCGCATGTGATGCTCTCAAACTATACTAGAGGGGGAAGGGGCTGTGAGACAGAGCTCCTGCGCCTCTGGGTGAAGCATATGTGATACTCTCGCACTTCACAAGATAGGGAAGGGGTTGTGAGACAGAGCTCCTGCTCCTCTGGGTGAAGCGCATGTGGTACTCTCGCACTTCACAAGGGAGTGGAGGGGCCAGCAGTCAGAGCTCCGAGGCTTCTGGGTGAAGCACACGTGATACCCTCACACTTCACAAGGTAGGGAAAGGGCAGGCAGACAGAGCTCCTGTGTCTCTGGGTGAAGCACATGTCATACTCTCACACTTCACATGGGAGGGTAGGGGCAGGCAGACAGAGCTCCGGGGCCTCTGGGTGAAGCACATGTGATACTCTCACACTTCACAAGGGAGGTGAGGGGCCAGCAGACAGAGCAACTGCACCTCTGGGTGAAACACATGTGATACTCTCACACTTCACAAGGGAGGGTAGGGGCTGTGAGAGAGCCCCTGGGCCTCTGGATGACGCACACGTGATACTCTCATACTTCACAAGGAAGGGGAGGGGAGGGGCTGGCAGACAGAGCTCAGGGGCCTCTGGGTGAAACACGTGATACTCTCACACTTCACAAGGGAGGGGAGGGGCTGTGAGACAGGGTTCATTGGCCTCTGGGTGAAGCACATGTGATACTCTCACACTTCACAAGGGAGGGGAGGGGCTGTGAGACAGGGTTCATCAGACTCTGGGTGAAGCAGATGTGAGACTCTCACACTTCACAAGGGAGTGGAAGGGCTGTGAGACAGAGCTCCTGTACTTCTGGGTGAAATACATGTGATACTCTCACACTTCACAAGGGAGTGTAGGGGCTGAGAGACAGAACTCCAGGGCCTCTGGGTGAAACACATGTGATACTCTCACACTTCTCTTTCCCGCATGCATTACACCTTCTCCACCCCGCATGCATTAAACCTTCTCCTCTCCCCTGCACGCATTACAACTTCTCTCCCTCTCCTGTATGAATTACACTTTCTCTCCCTCACATGCATTACACCCTCTCCTACGTTTATTACACCTTAACCACATGCATTACACCATCTCTACCCCGCATACATTTCACCTTCTCTCCTCTCACATGCATTACACCTTCCATTTCCCCCCACGTGCTATCATCTCCAAATGTAGTCAGTATTTTGTGCACTTGTGCAAGAGCGCCCTCTTAGTATTCCTTCTTCACCACATTGGATGCATGTGTGTCGGTGGCATCAGCCATGGTTAAAGCTGTAGATGCTTTTGTTGAGAGCGTCAGTCCCTCTCATGCCTTAGCTATGAACCTCAGTCCCACGTCACACCTTAGCAATGAACCTCAGTCCCACGTCACACCTTAGCTATGAACCTCAGTCCCACTTCACACCGACCCACAGAGCAGGACACACCCTCGACACCATCTTCGCGGCAGGAAACAGCATCCAATTCAGCCACACAACGCAGACGCCATGGACCGACCACCACTGCATACACTTCGCCATCAACAAACCCAAGGCACCCAAACCAGCCCCACGTCCACCACGAAGGAACTGGAGCAAGGTTACCGACGAGCAACTTAACTCCACCCTCACCCGAGACAACCACACCTGGGCACCCGACGCAAACGATGCAGCCAGAGAACTCCACACCTGGATCTCCGACTGCACAGACGAGCTCGCCCGCTACGCAACCCCGACAGACAACGCCCCAGGAAAGCCGCCTGGTTCACCACTGCTCTCTAAGAAGCCAGACACACCTCCAGACACCTGGAGCAGAACTGGAGAAACACCAAGCCAACCGAAAACCATACCACCTACAAGGATGCAATGACGGACTACTACATCCAGATCCAAGCCACCAAGAGGAACTTCATCCACAACAAAATTCTGGCCAACTCCACCAACTCCAAGGAACTTTTCAGTGTCATTCAAGAATTCACCAACCCATGCAGTGAAGCCACAGACATCCCCCCATCCCAAGACCTCTGCGACAAGCTTGGAACCTATTTCCACCTCAAGATCAAAAACCTCTACGACAACTTCATCGACCATTCACCAGGTGCCACAGACGGCCCCCCGCCCCCAGAAACACCAGCCAGCCCACCATCTCCAACTGGACACTGATCACGGCCAAAGACACCGCATCGACCATGAAAAGCATCCACTCGGGGGTCCCCACTGACCCCTGCCCCCCTCACATCTACCACAGAGCCGCCGCTGCCATCGCACACAACTACAACGCACCATTAATACCACCTTCAAAACAGGCACCCTCCCAGACGACTGGAAGTGCGCAGAAGTCAGACCTCTACTCAAGAAGCCCACAGCTGACCCCACCGACCTTAAGAACTATTGACCCATCTCGCTCCTACCCTTCGCAGCCAAAGTTGTAGAGAAAACAGTCAACAGGAAACTGACACGATTCATTGAAGAGAACGTCGTCCTCGACCCGTCCCAATCCGGATTCCGAAGCAACCACAGTACAGAGATCACCCTACTCGCCGCCACAGATGACAGCCGCACCCTCCTGGACCAAGGCCACTCCGCAGCCCTCATCCTACTCGACCTATCAGCGGCCAGCGACGCTGTTTCCCACCGCACACTAGTCGCCAGACTACACGTCGCAGGCATACAAGGAACAGGCTTGGACTAGATCCGATCATTCCTCACCGGAAGAAGCCAAAGGATCAGACTCCCACCCTTCCTCTTCGACCCCACGAAATTCACCTGCGGAGTCCCACAGGGTTCATCCCTGAGCCCCACCCTCTTCATTTTATTTTATTTTTGTGTTTTATAGAGCGCAAACTTGACCCGTGAGGGTATCAGAGCGCTTTACACGGTATACAGTGGTGAACAAACAACACGTTTAACCCCTTCCATGCTGCGCAGATTCCGCCGCTGTGCTGACGGAATCTTGCGCGGGCGTGGTCATGACGGAACGGTTCCGTCATGAGCACAGCTCAACCGTGGCTCATGACGGAACCGTTCCGTCATGAGCACCGAAGGGGTTAAAGTGCAGAATTATACAGAATCAACAAAGGAAGGCGAGGGCCGGGGTGCTGAGAACATAGGAAAAAAGGAGGATACAGCTGTATGGTTACAATCATAGTTAGAGTCAGTAAAAACAAAGGTTCCACATATTTTCGTCGGGAGAATTGGTGATCTGTGGAAGACGCGATAGTCTTAGATTCATCTGGCACAATGTGGTGGTTGAGGGCAGGCCTTAGACGAGGAATTTACCCATGAGGAAGGATTTGGCCTCCTTCTTGAAACGTGCTAGAGAAGGGATTCTTCTGATGGCGGGTGGAAAGGAGTTTCAAATTCTTGGTGCTGCTCCGGTGAATGCCCTATTGTAGGTTCGTTTTTTCTGAAAGAAGGCAGGTTGGAGTAAGAGGTTTCTAGCAGACCGGGAGTTCCTGCTTCCTCCTGATACCACAAGTTTATGTGCCAGATAAGCGGGGGAGTTTGTGTATAGAGCCTTGTGTGTAATGCATGCCAGTTTCAACTGGATTCTGGCCTCAAGAGGGAGCCAGTTCAGCGCTTTCATGTGTGGGGAGATGTGGTCGAATTTCCTGGTGTCGGTGAGTAGTCTGGCGGCCGCGTTGAGGCAGGCTTTTAGAGGTGCTAAGGAGATCTTGGGTAATCCTGTAAGGGTGGAACATCCATATTCCAGTCTAGAGATGACTAGTGCTTGAACTGCCATTTTTAAGTCAGGAGCATCGATGAAAGGTTTCAGCTTCCATAAGTAGCTCAGGTGGAACCTGGCTTCTTTAGCCATTGAGTTAATGTGGTCTCGCATGTTCAGGTTACAGTCGTTGGCGGGCAGTTCAGGGCTGTGATGGCCTTGATCCATATCTGAATCTCCGGATTGGCTTTTGAAGGGGAGATTAGGAGAAATTCAGTTTTCTTTGCGTTAAGTTTCTTTGCGTTAAGTTTGAGTTGATTATCGGCTAGCCATTGGACAGACAGTTTCAGGGTCTCATTCAGGGAGAGGATCTCCTTGAGCGGAGAGATATTGATGTATATTTGGGTGTCGTCAGCATACATATGGTAGGAGATGTTGGCGGTACAAAGAATTTCAGTGAGTTGCTCTAAGTAAAGATTAAAGAGGGTGGGGGACAGGGTTGAACCTTGGGGGACTCCAACCGTGACCGGGGTGGGAGCTGATAGGTTGCTGTTGATGAGGAATCTCTGAGAACGGTTGTGGAGGAAGGACTTGAACCATTCTAGGACCACACCATCCAGACCCATCCTGACTCTGAGGCGTTCAAGAAGTTTTTCGTGTTGACCGTATCGAAGGCGGAGGATAGATCTAGGAGGATTAGAAGGCAGGTTTTGCCTTGGTCTAGGGCTTGGAGGGCATCGTCCACGATGTGGAGCATAGTAGTTTCAGTGCTGTACCCTGGTCTGAATCCGGATTGGAAGTCAGCAAGTAGGTGGAAGTTGTTTATGTGCTGACTTAGTTGCTGTTGTACACACTTCTCCAATACTTTGGCTAATAGCGGGATATTGGAGATAGGTCTGAAATTGTCAGGGGGAGGCTGGATCCAGTGATGTTTTTTTTAAAAGAGGGAGGACTTGGCCGGCTTTCAAGGGGTCCGGAATCAAACCCTGCTGGAGAGAGGCGTTGATTTTTGCAGTCCAGCAAGGAACAATGGATTGGGAGGCGGCAGCAAGGCAGCTGGAAGGTGGCGGGTCATTAAAGTGGTTATTTGGGTTTAAGGTAGAGAGGATTTTGGAGATGGAGTCTTCGTTATAGTATTCAAAGTCAGTCCAGCGGGCTTGGTTTTTAGGTGAGGCCAGAGGGGGAGGTGCAGAAAAAGGGGCAGGTCAGGAAGGGGTTGAGAGTAGGTGGCGGTACTGAGTTCAATTCCTAATGCCGTGATTTTATCAGCGAAGGAGGAGGAGAATTCCTCTGACGATATTAGAGATTTGGGGGGATTCTTTCGGTGTTTTGGCCAATTTATTAGATTGGTGTTTTAACAGTTCAAAGAGCTTGCGGGGTCTATTCTTGGCGTTCCCCAATTCCGATCTGAAATAATCTTTTTTGGAATTGAGGATGTGCTTGTTGTAGGCGTTTCTCGCTTGGCGGAGACATTTTAGATACGTAGCAGAGGGGTGTTGTCTCCAGATTCTTTCAGATTGCCGTAGGGATCTCCTCTCCATGTTGAGGGAACCAGTGAACCAAGGGTTTCTGTCTTTGATTTGTGTTCTTTTTAGTTTTAGAGGGGCAAGGTCATCCAGAATGTTTGACATGGACGAAGAGTAATGTTCATTGAGGTCGCTGACCGTGGTTATGTGCAAAGGGGGAGAGGTCAAATTTGCAGCGAGCCTCTAGTTTCATAAGGTCGAGGTTCTTAGTGTCTCTGGTCCAGTGTTTGGGAATCATCGGTTGCGGTGTCTTTGTCTGGCGGGTCCCGGGTAAAATGAAGGAGATGGAGTGGTGGTCAGACCAGTTGCATGGGTCTATGGAGATAAGCTTGACTGAGGATTCCTTAGAAATGATCCAGTCAAGGACGGCCCCTTTTGAGTGAGTTGGCAGAGAGCAGGCTTGAGACAGGGCTTGGTCGGTTAGGAGGTCTTTGATGGTGTTGACATAGGGATCTTTAGTGTTATTCCAGTGCAGGTTGAAATCACCCAGGAAAATCTCTGTGGCATTGGAGGAAATCTTGGTTGTGATAGTTTCCAAGAGGTGATCGGTGAAAGAATCGTTCGAACCTGGAGGGTGGTAAAAAATGTGCAAGTTGCAAAGGTGTAGTGAGTTGCTGCAGATGGAGAGTGCGAGGTATTCGCATGAGTCGGTGGAGTCCGCCGAGAGTTCTGTGACAAGAAGTGAGGATCGGTAGATGCAGGCAATGCCGCCTCCTTTCCTGTTGGAATGTCTGTCCAGTCTGGTGATGTTGTAGTTGGGAGGGACTAATAAGTCCAGGCAAGGGGAAGAGTATTCATTGAGCCACGATTCCGTTAGTATGGCTAGGTCAAGGTTTTTGTTCAAGATGAGGTCAGCAATATCAGCGGCATGCTTGACTGCTGAGCGGCAGTTGATTAAAAGACCAGATAGGGGAGGGTCTGGTAGAGTGTCATGAGTCAGGAAGGACAGAGTTACATGTGCGAGGTTGCTTTTTACCACACTTCTGTTATGGAGGGTAGCAGGCCTGTTGGGGTTGATGGTGACCGTGTTGATGGGGTCTTCAGGACTCGTATATAGTGGGCGGGGGGTGGCTTGGAGGATGGCTAGGATTTTGTTTCCCGTGAGGTCTAGAGAATTAGAGGTGGCGGTGGTAGAGTTGTAGAAGAGTGCAAGAGCTCGGGATTCCTCCTCTGAGAGGTGGCAAGGTTATATGAGGGGGCGGAGATGTCTCAGAGGTAGCGGGAGTGGGTGCTTGGGGGGCTCGGTGTTCGGTGGGCTTGAGGTTAGCAAGAGAAAGCTCGGCAAGGTGAAGGAGGTTCATAAGGTCCAGGATGGAGCTATGAATGCTTTGGGTGAGTTTAGCAGCTCTGAAGTGCAGAGTTTCAAGATTAGTATAAGCTGGGGGTGCTAGCGGGGAGGGGGTCAGAGGTTCAGGAGCAGTGCAAGAGGCATGTAAGGGTGGAAGGGGAGGTAGATTGGTTTGAGTAGACTCCGGGGTTTTTGGAAGGGTACCTAGCTCGTGATTTAAGTGGGTGGCTGGCGGGGAGGGGGTTCGGAGGTCTCGGGGCGGCTCTGTAAGAAGTGCCGGGGGACGAGCTATAATGTTGAGGGTGATCAGTGGTGGGAGCCATAGGAGGGCTAGATCGAACTGAGTCTGGGGTCATTGGGAGAGTACCAGTCTCCAAGTTGGTGGGGGGAGTTGGGAGGGAGGGGATCGAGGGTATAGGGGAGTGCCTATGATGGGGGTCAGTGGGCATGCTGGGGGGAATAGGAAGAGCTACAGTGAAAGCCCTAGGAGGGAGGGGTATGCGGGTGGCTGGGCACAATGGGCTGGCAGGACGGTGGATCATTGGTGCAGGTGTTGGTTACCCTATTTGTGTCGTGCACATGGTTTCTGAGGAGAATGAAAAGGTCTGCAAATTTATTTAGATTATTGGTTGAGGCTTGGATCAGAACAATGCCATTTTTGTAGAGGGTGATGGTGAGGTCGGCTCGCAGGATGGATGAGGGAGCAATTGTGAGTTTGGTGCCATAGGGAATGTTTTTATTTGAACGAACATTAAGAAGGTGCGCCAATGATTTGCGCCAAGCAGTGGTTCTTCTGGAGTAGAAAATGAGGTCATCAACATCTACATGGCCCCCCTCGCAGCCATTGTCCGACAACACGGCCTCAACATCGTATCCTACGCTGACGACACCCAGCTCATCCTCTCCCTCACCAAAGACCCCACCACTGCCAAACTCAGAGCTACCGGTAGACATCAGACGAGGCCCCTCCCTGAACACCTTCAGGAAGACCCTCAAGACCTGGCTCTTCGGCTAAACAGATCTACGGACCCCCCCTCAGCACCTTGAGACCCTCACGGGTGAGTAGCGCGCTTACAATTCCCTGACTGATTGACTTCATGCCTTAGCAATGAATGTCAGTCTCATGTAACACCCTAGGAATGAACGTCAGTCCCATGTCACGCCTTAGCAATGAATGTCAGTCCCATGTCAGCCTTGGCATTGAACGTCAGTCCCACATCATGCCTTAGCAATGAATGTCAGTCCGTCCATCATCTCCTTGTGTTTGCTTTGTTAATCTGTGTTGGCAGTGTATGCCCAGACATGGGTCCCTTGCTCACTTTGCCCCTGGATTCAAGCTAGCCTGGCTGATGAAGAGTAATACCCAGAAACCGGTCCTAGGATGCTTGTTTCCGGTGAAGGGAAGACCTGGTTTGGAAGTTCGGGCTGGACTGTTTCCATGAGGCACAGGGTCAGACTGATTTGCATATAGCTGTGTCTGAACAGGGTTGGCGAAGTGAGCTAAAGAACGATGATGGATTCAACCCAGATCTGTGACTGGGGGTGAGTGTCTGAAAAGTTTCAGCTCTCCTTCCATCATCTCCTTGTGTTTGCTTTGTTCGCCCTAATTTGGCAGGGTATGCCCAGACGTGGGTCCCTTGCTCACTTTGCCCCTGGATTCAAGCTAGCCTGGCTGATGAAGGTTGTTACCCCAAAACTGGTCCCAAGACGCTTGTTTCCAGTTCAGGGAAGACCTGGCTTGGCAGTTTGGGTTGGACTGTTCCCATGAGGCACAGGGTCAAGACTGATTTGCATACAGCTGTGTCTGAACTGGGGTGGCGAAGTTAGCTAAAGAACAATGATGGATTCAACCCAGATCTGTGACTGGGGTGAGTGTGTAGAACGTTTCAGCACTCCGTCCATCATCTCGTTGTGTTTGCTTTGTACGCCCTAGCAATGTACCTCAGTCCCACGTCACGTATTAACAATGAACGTCAGTCACACATCACGCCTTGGCAATGAATGTCAGGCCAACGTAACGCCTTAGCACTGGACATCAGTCCCATGTCATGCCTTACTAGAGGTGGGCAAGCCACTGAAAGCTCAAGCCTGAAGCCTGGTTCTGGGTCAGTGTGAGGTCCCCTGGGAACCTCGAGCCCATCATGAGATGAGGTTCATGTGGCGTTGGGCTCCCTCCCTCTACCCAGGATGTGGCCTATCAGCCAGAGTTGCATCTTTGGAACCGGGGACTAGGTTTGAATCTCAGCTTTGGCTCAATGTCCTGTGATTCTGAGCAAATCATTTAATCTCCCACTCCCTTAAAATGTGACCTTGTGCAATGTAACTGCTGCTCATGTAAATCGCCCCAATACCTTTGGTGGGTTGAGTCCGCACTATATGAAAACTGCAGGAAAATGCACAAAGAGACAAATAGATACCTGCTAGTGGCTGAATTGTACATAATGAAACCACAAAACATAGATAATTAACAGCTTCACTGCTTAAATTGTGTGATCTTAGGCAAATATTTGATTTCACCAAAAGTCCTTTTTCTTCATTATTGCATACGAAAGCACATTCAAATGTGCAAGTTCAGACTGCCAGTTGTACAAACACCTGCTCTGTTTGATTTAATAGGCTGTAATGTTGCTCTATCATAATCTAGGCCACGTACAGGGTTCCCTAATGGTTCATGATTTAAAACTATCACTTTTAATATGTTCTGCTCCGTGCAGCGCTATAATGTGACATATTAATGTTGACGCTTCCACATGTTAAAGAAATACTTTTTGAATTTCGAAGTGGCTTCAACATATTTTATATTATGTTTGCGGTATGTTTTACACGCCAAACATTTCCAAGACTTGGCACGTGTAAGGGCTCTAAGGGCCAAGCCGGACCCTTGGCTCTGCTCTTTCTGTTAATTTGTTGCCTCATCCACCTCCACGTCTTAGCAATGAACGTCAGTCCCACGTCACGCCTTAGCAATGAACGTCAGTTCCACGTCACACCTTAGCGATGAACCTCAGTCCCACGTCACGCCTTAGCAATGAACGTCAGTCCCACGTCACGCCTTAGCAATGAACCTCAGTCCCATGCCACGCCTTAGCAGACTTATTCCCATCTCCATCACAGAGGTCCAGAGGACAAAGTCTTTCTGAAAATGTCTCTCGTTTCCTAAAGCTGAGGCCTCCTCGTGTGATCCTTGACCCTCTGGCGGCCGCTCAGGCCTGGTTCAGACGCGTCCCCCCCCATATGTGTATGAGACACTGGTGCCCCTGTAGGGAAACATTAACTGGTGGTTACAGGACGTGGTGGCATACTGCGGGCTCCTGCCTTCCCTCCTCTCTCCCGCCCCAGGCTCCCTTACCTCCTACCTCCCTGTAAGGCCGTGGGCTTTAAGCCCACATAATCGTGGTTAAAGGACATGGAGACAGTGGTATGGTACAGAAAGAGGCCACCAGCATGTGCACCCGGGCTCTTTTATTGGCAGGGTCACATGATCTGTGATGCCTGTGTTGGATGGGTGTGGGGTGAGTGTAAGGCCAGCACTCGTGGGAGTGGCTGGTAAACACTAGACTGTGTCTAGCAGGACCTAACATTCCTCCCAAATTTTGTTAAAAACACCCAGCCGCCCGAGTGCCTCTGGCAGTGCAACCTCTACTCCAATTTACTTCCCCATTTGCCCTGAGCAAGTGACCAGGGGCCCAGCTCCCACAGCCGCGTGGCCTGCTAGCCAGCAGCCACCAACCAAAGGCCCCCTGCCTCCCATAGGATAACATTGGGCCTAACTCACTCTGCACCCGGATGCCCCTGTGCCACTGAGGGTGTAACAACTGTACCTACCTGACACTGGGAGACCCCTCTATGCCCAGAACCTTAACTCTGCCAGTCGAGTACTTACCCCAAAGACGATAACTCACTTTTCTTCCATAGGGTAACATTGACTGGTTTCACTTGGAAAAATCTTCTGTCGAGTTTTGAAACTTTAAAATATTCATCTAAAATCAGCCGAATAACAAAAACGAATTTACTCACCTGCTATCAGGAGA
Organism: Triturus cristatus; assembly: GCF_964204655.1. Lineage (NCBI taxonomy): Eukaryota > Metazoa > Chordata > Amphibia > Caudata > Salamandridae > Triturus > Triturus cristatus. The sequence continues at coordinate 1,176,215,902 of NC_140580.1, read as the reverse complement.
GATCCCAGTGCTGGATCTTGGTGCCCAGCACTGACCCTGCAAAGTAATTACAACCGTACTTACCGCTAACTTGATTTTCCTCCATAGGATAACATTGGTGATTCTATGTGAAAAAGTTTCAAAGTGTCAACTTTTAAAATACAATACTATTCCTTAAAAATCACAACTGTAACTAAAACGTTTTTACTCAACTGTTTACAGATGTCCCAGGATTGAATCTAGGATCTAGTCCTGTGGTAAGAAAAGTAATCCAAAAAGTAATCAATTGCATTTAACTAGAAATTCCCATTGAGCTCAATGTATAATTGTGTTTGAACTTGTGTTGCCCATTGCAACAACTGGAACTATTGCATTCAAAAGTCTATTGCCTATTGAAAGTATTCATCTAAAGCATCTCATTCTGAGAAAGTATATTTTGATACCTATTGCTGGTCCTAAAATAAAACAACTATATATTTTGATACAAAACCATTGGCCTAGAGTTCAGTTCTTGAGTGTGTGAGACCATTTGCTGACTGAGTGTGTACAACAAATGCTTTACACTGTCCTCTCATACTGCCTTACTGCTCGACCAAGCTACCACTTTAGAGAGTAAGGTTATATCTAACTTTAACCTCTGCCAAACCTCTGGGGACTGTGGACTCTGTGCACACTGTACCTATTTGGGACAGTATATACAGAGCCACTTTCTTACAGACACCGCTACACACAGCACACACAAGGCCCTCGTGACACCTCTACGCACAGCACAGACAAGGTCCTCATGTCACCTCTACACACAGCACACACACGACCCTCATTGCACTCTGCAAACAGCACACACAAGGCCCTCGTGTCACTCTACACACAGCACACACAAGGCCCCCATGTCACCTCTACACACAGCACAGACAAGGACGTCGTGTCACCTCCACACACAGCACAGACAAGGCCCTTGTGTCACTCTACACACAGCACAGACAAGGCCATTGTGTCACCTCCACACACAGCACAGACAAGGCCCTCGTGTCACTCTACGCACAGCACAGACAAGGCCCTTGTGTCACTCTACACACAGCACAGACACACAGACAAGGCCCTCTTGTCACCTCTACACACAGCACACACAAGGCCCTCGTGTCACTCTACACACAGCACAGGCAATGCCCTCGTGTCACTCTACACACAGCACAGACAATGCCCTCGTGTCACTCTACACACAGCACAGACAAGGCCCTCGAGTCACTCTACACACAGCACAGACAAGGCCCTTGTGTCACCTCTACACACAGCACACACAAGGCCCTCGTGTCACTCTACAAATAGCACAGACAAGGCCCTCGTGTCACTCTACACACAGCACACACAAGGCCCTCGTGACACCTCTACACACATGTAGGAGAGTCGGATCTGCTTCACATGGGTACCCCCAGTTTTTGCTGGTCTTTCACTGTTTTTTGACCTTAGTCTGGCTGTGGCCCTGCTAATCAGGACCCCAGTTTAGCTGCTTCCTCTCTAAAAGGGTTTCCATGTACATTAGGTACATCTCTAATTGGATTCTGGAGTGACTTATAAGCTCCTAGTATATGGTATACTATGTACCTCGGGCATAGGTACCTCAGAGGCCTACCAGGGGCTGAAGCATGTATTATGCCACCCCTGGGAAGTGGAGCAGTTCAGAACACAAAATCTCCCCCTGCTTCCACGGACGGAATGATTTCTCAGTCACACGCACATACACACATCACACGCTGGTGGGGCCCATAACACCAACATTCATTCTCATCAAACTATCCGTGCCTTTTCAGAGGAGATTTTTCTTGATCACGAACTAAAGCTATTCACTTTGGATAGAGGAAACACATCTATTGACTTACTCTAACAATTCCTCCATCCGGAGGTCAAATAGATCATTTAGTTGGTTTGGAATTTGATGGAAATCACTTTAACTCTCATATTAAACGTTGAAAATATTACAAGAAATAATCACCCGACAGTTCTTCAAATAATGATTTTTCTTTATCTAATTAAATTGCAGGTTAAATCCTAACAATGACATATTATCTTTTGTCATATTTACCTATTCTGGCTATTTGTCGTTTTCTAAGTCAGAACCAGTCCTCAGAAAGATCATCAGTTTTCTACCGTCCCGTCCTCTGCTGTCAGCATGGAGTGCCGCATAGAGTAGCATCGATCAGGGTGCGTCTCAAGCTCCAGGGGTGGTAACCTTTTTCCCTCTCTAGACTACTAATATTTATACTAAAATTTACATATAACAGTATCATTTTCTTTATTTCCAGGCCGCTGATTGGCTGAATTCAGCCACGTCCCAATACTTTAAGAAACATTCTCAAAATTTCACATACGGATGATGAATAAACTAGGCGCATGGTAAAGGCTGTTCTCAGGTCAGGAAAGTATCAGTCTATTGTGAATAGGTGGCTTTTGGTTCCCAAATGGCAACAATTGCTCCATGTTCAGGGACATTGGCATCTCGCCCAGAGTAGTCTTCATGGACCTGGTTCGATAGTTCATGGAAAGGCCACGATGAAGTCGGTGTAGGCGCTTTCTCCATTGCTCAATTTATGAAGTCATTGTACTTTAGCTAGGATTCAGTCGGCAGCCATCTTTTAGTAGGCTGAAATAGTCAACTTAAGTAAAAAAAACACAAAATCGTAATTAATACATAGAAATCATTAAAACAATGTTATTCCCTTGCTAATACCCTTATGTGTATGCATTTAACTAGCCATATGCAACATTTAAAGCCGTTAATGCTGGTTTATTTAAGCGCAAATCACATTAACACCGCTTAAGCCAAACATATGAGTTTAATATGCGTACAAACTTAGTTCACTTATTATTTTTAGCCATGCAAATGCATTCCCACGTGTATTCTCTTGGTTAATAAGATTGATTAGTTTAATGTCACAACACTCCATTATTCATTAGAATTAATATTTATTCATTTTAATATGACATATATAAATGGATTGGGTATACTAAATTTTTTTTATTTTACCCGCTCTATCAGAAGCACTCCAAAATGACTACTGCAGCCTGGGTAAGGTGGTGTCTGCACCCCTTACTGTGGTATAGGCTACCTATATCACTACCATTGCACACACATATAAAACCTATAAGTCATTCCTATGGCAGGCCTTAACAATCCTGAAGGCAGAGTGCTTGGTTTTTATGTGAGAGAGCTCCTCTGCAGCGTTCGGAGTACCTCCTCTGATGCTGTTTGTGGTGCAGCCTGACCATATACTCTTAAGTGCATTATAAACTCGCAGTAAATGCTAACTTTGGACTGGCTGCACGGAAACATGTCGTGTTTGGTGTCAAACGCTTTGGAATACTACCCCCCCCCCTGCCAGTTCTGGTGGAGGGTATAGCATTCCACCCTTCTAGAGGGAGAGACATGTTCACACTGGTCTACCCGGTAAAGACTTTCTACAGCCCTGGCATCACAAAATGGATGCCACTGCCACAGACACGGGTCTGGCCTCCTGCTGCCGACAGGAGAGGCCTGGACAATAGGTTTCCTGTCCCAGGGAGGTGTAGACAGATGTGTATTGGGGCTGGGCGGAAGCACTCTCTGGTGCTTTGAAGTCCTGCACTGGGGGCACACTTGGTGTCCCTGTGCATAGTCCAGTTCAAAGTGGTTGCAGGGGCTACCTGCCCCTGCGCTGGCGGGAAACTGAACAAAGGAAATGGGTGTAACCACCCCTCTTTCCAAACCCTCCAATAGGTGAGCCCCTAGAGTACTTCCAACCCCCAAACTTTGTATAAGTATGGGAACCCAGTCCTTGCGACTTTAGATTACCCTGGACGAAATTCTGCAACATATATCCTGGACCTTCAACGTTCTACTTTAACTAGAAGACTGAAGAAATCTCCCTTGGGGTCAAGGAGTGACTCCCGTGCTTGGCAGGCACCAAAGAAGCAACTGTCCGGTCTGCAATGCTGAAGCTCTCGTCGGACGGCGAAGTCTCTGCATCGCCAGAGGTAGATATCTAGACTTCCCCGAGGCTACCCTGAGTCCACAGCAAAGCTGAGGCCCGTGGCTATCGTGGGTGATGTGGAACCGTGACCCCTGGACACCGTGATCTTTTGCTGATCCATCATCTTCCTGGTCTTCCTCGAAGTTCTGATTTGGGCTCCGAGTAGCCAGAGCCTTGAGCACCTCCTACACTGAAGATTTCTGGCCTCCACTCCACGAGTGACCCGTGGGCCAGTTTCCAGTGCGACCGCTTGAGGCTCCTTCGCGATCGCTAGCCCGTTGGCTAGTAGGTCCCCACGAAGGCAACTCCTCTTCTGATTGAGCTTTCCTGGTTGCTCCAGAAGTGCCCCACCTTGCCCTCGCTGGGTGAGTCCCCCAGACCTTGCTGGTCTGCACCGACTTTCTTTTTCTATTTCCAAGTGACTTGCCATTGCCAAGGCTTGTTGGGTCCAATCTGGTCACCGACACCGCAGCACTCGACAGTCTTTGTGGGACAGTTCAAATCCAGCTCCTGGTCATCGTTGATGCCTCCTGGACCTTGTGGCTGAAGAATCAAGACACCTGTCAACTCACCGGAAGCACCCGACATCTGTGGGCATTGGACTATCGTGTCCTTGGTCACTGGTAAGTGACCCAGACTCTGTACCCTCTGCTTTCAGGTTTCTTCCATCCTCGATCCAGCCTTGGATCGCTTCGGACACTTCTCCTCTTCACGGCAGCAGCACTTCTTGAGCAGCTTACATTGAAAGCAGCGACGCGACCCGACACCATTTGACACCTATGCACCCGGCTTCCCTGGGTGAGGTAACTCGAATACTCCAGTGCTCCCGTGGGTGTTGGCCCTAGACACCTCTGAGTCCAAAAGGGTTCGCTCGTAGACATCCTCTAAGTGTCCTTAAACTCTTAATTTCCAACCGCGACTTTCCCCATAGAAGTTAACGGCGATTCGCGGCTGTGTTCTCACACTGCACGTGTCCCCCGTGGGTCCCCTGTGTCACTACCTTGGGTGGTTCCTTGTGGTCCAAGCACTTCTACAGGGTCTAGGCCTTGTGTCTAGTTCAGTCGTGGTTCTTATACCACTTTATTGGTATATGGTTTGGTACGCCCCTAGGGCCCAAACGTGTATTTGTGCTAATACTGTTGAATACTGACTTGTAACGTAAGTACTTCGAACTCCAGCCTCATAAAGAGACTAGAGGGGTGTGTTTTATCTTAAATACATATACTTTAAATATATACCTGGTGTAGTTGTCCTTCCATTGGATCATTCAAGAGAATATAGACTGGTAAAACAAGCTGCTTTACATTCCTGCAAGACTTAGCCTGAAGGCTGCTCTCCATAGCTACCACTAGGATAGCTTTCAATAAAGGTTGTCTTTAACCTATCACCATATAGGACAGCATATATCAGGCCAACATCTCACAACACAGCACACACAAGGCCCTCGTGAACTCTACACACAGCACAGACAAGGCCCTCCTGTCACCACTGCACACAACACACACAAGGCCCTCGTATCACCTCTACACACAGCAACACAAGTCCCTCGTGTCACCTCTACACACAGCAAAGACAAGGCCCCCGTGACACCTCTACACACAGCACACACAAGGCCCTCGTGTCACCTCTACACATAGTACACACAAGGCCCTCGTTTCACCTCTACACACAGCACAGACAACGCCTTCGTGACACCTCTACACACAGCACTGACAAGGCCCTCGTGACACCTAAACACACAACACACACATGGCCCCGTGTCAACTCTACACACAGCACAGACCAGGCCCTCGTGACACCTCTACACACAGCACAGACAAGGCCCTCGTGACACCTAAACACACAACACACACATGGCCCCCGTGTCAACTCTACACACAGCACAGGCAAAGCCCCCGTGTCACCTCTGCACACAGCACACACAAGACCCTTTTGACACCTCTACACACAGCACTGACAACTCCCTTGTGTCACTCTACACACAGCACAGACAAGGCCCTCGTGACACCTCTACACACAGCACAGACAAGGCCCCCGTGACACCTCTACACACAGCACACACAAGGCCCTCGTGTCACTCTAAACACAGCACACACAAGACCCTTGTGTCACTCTACACACAGCACACACAGGGCCCCCATGTCAACTCTACAGACAGCACAGACCAGGTACTCGTGACATCTCTACACACAGCACACACAAGGCCCTCGTGTCACTCTACACACCGTACACACAAGGCCCCCGAGTCAATTCTACACACAGCACACACAAGGCTCCCGTGTCAACTCTAGACACAGCACAGACAAGGCCCTCGTGACATCTGTAAACACAGCACACACAAGGCCCTCGTGTCATTCTACACACAGCACACACAGGGCCCCCATGTCAACTCTACACACAGCACAGACCAGGTCCTCGTGACACCTCTACACACAGCACACACAAGGCCCTCGTGTCACTCTACACACAGCACACACAAGGCCCCTGTGTTAACTCTATACACAGCACACACAAGGCTCCCGTGTCAACTCTACACACAGCACAGACAAGGCCCTCGTGACACCTCTACACACAGCACACACAACGCCCTTGTGACACCTCTACACACAGCACAGACAATGCCCTTGTGTCACCTCTACACACAGCACAATCAAGGCCCTCGTGACACCGCCACACACATCAAAGACAAGGCCCTCGTGACACCTCTGCACACAGCACAGACAAGGCCCTTGTGACACCTGAACACACAGCGCAGACAATGCCCCCGTGTCACCTCTACGCACAGCACAGACAAGGCCCTCGTGTCACCTAAACACAGCACAGACAAGGCCCTCCTGTCACCTCTACACACAGCACAGACAAGGCCCTTGTGTTACTTCATCACACAGCACAGACAAGGCCCTTGTGCCACCTCTACACACAGCGCAGACAAGGCCCCCGTGTCACCTCCATGCACAGCACAGACAAGGCCCTCGTGTCACTCTAAACATAGCACAGACAAGGCCCTTGTGACACTGTGAGAAAGGGCCATCTTTCTTGCATGGTATGCCCCCACTTTTTGCTGAATTGCTGATGTACTTTGACTGAGTGTGCCCTGGGCTCCTGTCAGCCAGGTCCCCAGGGCCTGTGCTCCTTCCCTAAAACTGCATGACAGCCTAACCCAATTGGCATCTCTGGCCACATGTCAGCCCCTGGTAAATGGTACCCTAGGTACCCAGGACCTTGTGACCAGAGAAGGCCCCTAAGGGCTGCAGCACTTATTGTGCCACCCTTAGAGGCCCTGTACCCTGACACACACACACTGCCTTTGCAGGCTGAGTGTCTGGGTGCAGAACAAAACAGAGAGTCGACATGGCACACATCCCTGTGTGCCATGCCCACAACACACACTGCCCTGGCATACCTCAGTCACCCCTCTAGCTGGGTGTCTTATGCCAGTGGTGTGGGTACAGGTGCATGAGCCCTGTGCCCCTAGAGTACCCAGATACATTCCTGGGCACTGTAAGTGCAGTGCTGCCATTTAAGAGTATATGGTACTGGGAGATCGTCAACACGAACTCCACAGCACCATGATGGCTACACTGAAGACTGAGAAGTTTGGTATCAAACTTCTCAGCACATTAAACCCGCACTGATGCCAGTATGGGATTTAATGTACAATGCACGACAGAGGGCATCTTAGAGATGCCCCCTGAACCTAACCTACAATCCACGTCTTGTCTGAGGGGCTGCCTAGGCTGCCACACAGCAGACATGTTGCTGGACCCCTGGGTAGAGAGCCATCCGTTCTCCTAGGCCTGCAACAATGCACATCCTGGGCGAGGTGCTAGGTCTCCTTCCCCAGGATGGGCAGGGGAAGCTTCAAAGGCATGCCACCTTTGTGAGCTTCTCCAGGCCACTTGTTGTACCCAGCAACTGGCCCCTACCGGTTCTGACCTCCACTCTGGCGGGAAGACTGGCCGGAAACCCTAAGGGAGGAAAGGGGGTGTACCAGCCTCTTCCAACCCCACCCCTCAGGTGGGGGAGGCGAGGTGAAGCACATCCCCGGGCTCTCGCCATCTTGAAGATGGGAAGCCCTGCCCAATCAGGACTAGGCTACTGCCCCCTCACACAGAAGAGTGGCAGGATAGGGGGTGTACCCACCCCAGGGAAGGGACCCATTGGTCCCTGCACTTTACCTACCTGTAACGTCCCTAAATTTAGTATTTAGGGGCACCCTGAACCGTCCTTCCTCAGATCCAGATTCCGAAATAAGAAAGAAGATCAAGAAACAAGAATACCTGCCGTGCAGCTGCTAACAAATGGAAGACACAAACTGATTTGGCCCCAGCCCTACCGGCCTGCCGACCCTCGAACCTGCTCCTGCTAAACCCCGGCATCTCCAGTGGTCAGCAACCTCAAAAACCCCAGAGAACCTGACTGCCTTGTGACTCTAACTAACTGGGACTCCCACGAGCAGTGGTACTGCTCAAAGCAAGTAACAAGCCCCTGGTGCCAACCAGGAACCGCGACTCCTGCACACTCTGCACCCGCCAAGCGTGGCCTGTGCTGGAGTGAACAAAGACCACGAGGACGTCCCCCCGGCAACTGTGACCCCGAATCCAGCACCCAAGGACCCACCTCGATGCTCCTGACGACGCCTGCAGCCTCAGAACCAGGGACCCCTCCAACCGCGACCAGCAGAGGGCAATATTTCCTGACGCCAAAAGGCACCCCTGCACCCGGCGGCCTGCGGCCCCCTGTGCCCACCTCCTGGGTGCCTACCTATCCTCCAACTACCCAACTTACCTCTCGAAGTGGTGGTCACACCTGAAGAATCTTCACCCCCGAGTTTACAGCCTTTGTTTGTCCTGAAGCTTCTCCATTGAAATCCATTGAGTGCCCGGCGGCTCAAAAGCGCCCTGCACCCAGCCGCCCGAGTGCCCCTGGCAGTGCAACCTCTACTCTAATCTACTTCCCCATTTGCCCTGAGCAAGTAACCAGGAGCCCAGCTCCCACAGCCGCGTGGCCTGCTAGCCAGCAGCCACCACCCAAAGGCCCCCTGCCTCCCATAGGATAACATTGGGCCTAACTCACTCTGCACCCGGATGCCCCTGTGCCGCTGAGGGTGTAACAACTGTACCTACCTGACCCTGGGAGACCCCTGAGTCTATGCCCAGAACCTTAACTCTGACAGTCGAGTACTTACCCAAAAGCCGATAACTCACTTTTCTTCCATAGGGTAACATTGACTGGTTTCACTTGGAAAATCTTCTGTCGAGTTTTGAAACTTTAAAATATTCATCTAAAATCAGCCGAATAACAAAAACAAATTTACTCACCTGCTATCAGGAGAGATCCCAGTGCTGGATCTTGGTGCCCAGCACTGACCCTGCAAAGTAATTACAACCGTACTTACCGCTAACTTGATTTTCCTCCATATGACAACATTGGTGATTCTATGTGAAAAAGTTTCTAAGTATCAACTTTTAAAATACAATAATATTCCTTAAAAATCACAACTGTAACTAAAACGTTTTTACTCAACTGTTTACAGGAGATGTCACAGGACTGAATCTAGGATCCAGTCCTGTGGTAAGAAAAGTAATCCAAAAAGTAATCAATTGCATTTAACTAGAAATTCCCATTGAGCTCAATGTATAATTGTGTTTGAACTTGTGTTGCCTATTGCAACAACTGTATCTATTGCATTCAAAAGTCTATTGCTTATTGAAAAGTATTTATCTAAAGCATCTCATTCTGAGAAAGTATATTTTGATACCTATTGTGGGTTCTAAAATAAAACAACTATATATTTTGATACAAAACCATTGGCCTAGAGTTCAGTTCTTGAGTGTGTGAGACCATTTGCTGACTGAGTGTGTACAACAAATGCTTTACACTGTCCTCTCATACTGCCTTGCTGCTCGACCAAGCTACCACTTTAGAGAGTAAGGTTATATCTAACTTTAGCCTCTGCCAAACCTCTGGGGACTGTGGACTCTGTGCACACTGTACCTATTTGGGAACAGTTTATACAGAGCCACTTTCTTACAGACACCGCTACACACAGCACACACAAGGCCCTCGTGACACCTCTACGCACAGCACAGACAAGGTCCTCATGTCACCTCTACACACAGCACACACAAGACCCTCGTTGCACTCTGCACACAGCACACACAAGGCCCTCGTGTCACTCTACACACAGCACACACGAGACCCCCGTGTCCCCTCTACACACAGCAGAGACAAGGCCGTTGTGTCACCTCTACACACAGTACAGACAAGGCCCTTGTGTCACTCTACACACAGCACAGACAAGGCCATCGTGTCACCTCCACACACAGCCAAGACAAGGCCCTTGTGTCACTCTACGCACAGCACAGACAAGGCCCTCGTGTCACTCTACACACAGCACAGGCAAAGCCCTCATGTCACTCTACACACAGCACACACAAGGCCCTCGTGTCACTCTACACACAGCAGCCAAGGCCCTCGTGTCACTCTACACACAGCACACACAAGGCCCACGTGTCCCCTCTACGCACAGCACACACAAGGCCCTCGTGTCACTCTACACACAGCACAGACAAGGCCGTCGTGTCACCTCCACACACAGCACAGACAAGGCCCTTGTGTCACTCTACAGACAGCACAGACAAGGCCATCGTGTCACCTCCACACACAGCCTAGACAAGGCCCTCGTGTCACTCTACATACAGCACACACAAAGCCCTCATGTCACTCTACATACAGCACACACAAGGCCCTCGTGTCACTCTACACACTGCACACACAAGGCCTGTTAGACCTGGCACCTTGGCGTGAGTCTCCCTTCCACTTTCTGCTGATGTGCCTCATGTGTTTTGTTGGTGTTAGCTGCTCAGGGCACTGTGCCACTGCTAATCAGTGCCACAGTGCAGGTGCTCCCTATGAAAAGTGTATACATTGATTGGTGTCCATGTTTGGCTTATTTGGTTTACTATCAGCCCCTAGTAAAGTGCACCAGGAGTGCCAGGGCTTGTAAATACAAATGCTGCTGGTGGGCTGGCAGCACTGGTTGTGCCACCCACAGAAGCGGCCTAGTAAAATGTGTCTAAGGTCTGCCATTGCAGAACCTGCGTGCAGTCTGGCACTGTCATGCTGACTGCGCAAGTGCACCTACTTGCCAGTCCCTAACCCTTCCCTTAACTGCATATTAGTCACCCCTATGGTAGGCCCAAGGGCAGGGTGCATTGTAGGCATAAGGTAGGACATGCCCTGATGTGTGTGGCATGTCCTAATAGTGAATTACAGCCATTTTCGTTTTTCACTATAGAAGGCTACCTGCTCTCCATAGGCCAGAATGGGCTGCTGGAATTATTACACTCTATAATCCCAGTGGACTCAGAGAGCATGGTAGAAAGTCAAGTTTAGTATGCCTGAACTCAGAATAATAAAATACTTCTTTTAGTAAAGTTTATTTTAATATCCTGTGTTTGTCAATACTACTTTTAGAAAGTTAGTACTTACTTGCTTAGCCATTTCAGTCCGCCTCTGCTGTGTGTGTGTGTGCTGCCTAGTTTCAGTGAGGGGCAGGGCTGGGGAATTCCAGGAGACAGGCTGGCTGCCAGGTGGTGGGTACAGAGATTACACCAGGATGGGTGGGAGGAGTACACATTGACTCTGAATAGATCTGTGCTCTGCCACCACAATGCTGGCTCCGCCCCCTGTGGAGCGGCTGATGTCTCTGCCCTGTGCACTGAAAGGAAAGAGCAGAGTCACCACAACAAAGTGCTCCAAAACCGGACTGAGCCAGGCACAGACCCCCTGGCGACAAAGAACAAAAGAAACTGTGTATAAAAGGAGCCCTGCTCCTAAGAAATCAGATCCTGTTTACGCCAAGAAGAACCTCTGCCCGAAGAGAAGGACCTGGGAAAGCTGCATGGAGGAGTACTGTCTCTAAGCCTGAGAGACTGGCCTGTGGTGGGTGCCTTGCTGCAAGAAGGAGAGGAAAAGACTAAGAAAGACTTTTTGAATCAACTTGTGCTTTGTGAACAATCTCCAAGGGCTTGCTGGTGAACTTGCCCCCTGAACTGCGCCCCAGGAACAGTGGGCGCTACCCCTCCCTGGAAGAAAGGAAGCTGCTGCTGGTGAATTGCGAACGCTGACCCCAGAGAACCTGTGTGCCCCCATCTCGCCGAGCAACGTGACCTCCGCCTGACTGTGCTGCTGTGAGCACCGTGACGGCCTGCCCCGCCTGGCCTGAGCAAAGTGAACTGCTGCCCCCTCGAGCCGGAGCTCGCACCGTAAGGAACGACTGTCGGATTCCAAGCCCCGATCCTCTGTGGCCCTGAGCCGTAGAGACCACTGTGAGGATCGACGACACTCAAGTTCTCCACTTCTGGTTGATGCCGACAGCGCTGCACGCTGAAATCACCCCCGAGCCGCCCCTCCTTCCACCCACCTCGAGGAGTGCCGTGAAGTCCTGAGGCGCCCCACCAAGCATCGCCGTCCTCTGACCCAGCGGGACTGCAACGTGACGCTGGACGCCCCTCTGATGACTGCCGAGGCCGCCCCGAACTCTCCATAAAGAATAAGGTACTGTGCGCTCCAAACGCCCCTGTACGAGGCGTACCCTCCGCTGTACGGTCCGTACTGTGCTGTACGCCACCGTCCCCGTACGCTGTTCCCGCGGGAAGCGTGAGGCTTAGAAGGACTCGTACCCAGCCCGTACGGAGCGTACTTGCAACTGTACGGCCCGTACGGTTTAAACCCCCGTACGCTTGCTCACGCGGGAAGCGTGAGGCGAAGAGAGGATCGTACCCGCATCGTACGACGCGTACCAACGCCGGTACGGCACGTACAAACAGCGCTTCGGCACGCACGGGACCCAAAGAAGCAGAAATTGCACCAAACTTTGCTATTTATAGAACTGTGGCATCCTGAACTCTGCAATACAAGTAACTGGAACCCTATTTAAAAGACAGACACTGTATTTGAAGCCTGCTTGAAGAGTCCTTATATAAAGAGCTTTATTTTGGTAAAATACAGTCTTGTGTCTCTGTGTGGTGGGTTGGTGGTTACTGTGGGACACCCTAAGTGCTTAACCTCATGCCCTCTGGAATCTAGCCTGACTGCTCGTGCCACGTTACCTAGAGGGTGAGCAGGGGTTACTTTTCACGAGTAATCCTTTGCCCTGACTTCGAGGAAAGGGTCCCTGCTTGTCGCAAGTGCATGCCTGCGCCAACCAGAGACCCCGGATTCTAACATTGGTGGCAGCGGTGAGGATCTACGGATTTGCATTTGTGGTGTCTGCGCAGTGATTACTAGCCATTGCACAGTGAGGACAGTCCAGTAGCTTGAGCCACAGACTTTTAATTTTTGCTTGCCAAGAAAGAAGATCCCTTGTGTTTGGAGTCATGCCGGGCCCAAACAGCATAGAGAAAACAGCATCTGAAACATCTGAAGTATGAGAGATGGAATGGGATGAGTCAAAACTGGACAGCTACACAAAAAACCAACTCAAGTACTTTTGCAAGAAGCTCAAGGTTCCACATGTAGGATGCAGGGTCAAAGCAGACCTCTACAAGGCACTGAAAGCCTGGATTGAATCAAGGAATGCAACTGAGGAGGTTGAACCAGTGGAACCAGCAGAGAGCGTTCATAGTTTTGGCAGAGGCCTGTCGCCAGGGGAGCTGGCAGACAGACAGGCCACCAGGGATCATGAGATAAAATTGGCAGAGCTGAAATTAAATGGTCAATTGGAGCTAGAAAGCCAGAAAATGGCTCTGCAAGAAAGAAAAATTCAGATTGAGCACAATATGAAAATGAGGGAGCTGGAGCTGAAAGCAAAAAGTTTGGAAAACCCTCCCTCTGGTGGCAGCACAACGCCGGTGCAGGTAGAGTCAAGGGTGTACATGCCAACAGATGTAGTTAAAGAGTATTTTAAGAGTGATGACATAGGGCAATGGTTCAAGGCCTATGAGGTAGCCATGTCTTCCCACCAGGTCCCTGAGAGAGATTGGGGAGCGGGGTTGTGGGGGCGGTTCCTCAGTGAGGGGCGGGACACACTCTTAGATTTGCCCTCTGACATGTATAACTCTTACCCCCACATGAAGGGAGCTTTAATGACCAGGTATGGGCTAACTCCTGAATTATATAGACAGAGGTTCAGGGGGTGTACGAAGATTGTTGGGAGTACCTATGTGGAGTATGTAACCTTTTTCTGCAGAGCACTGGATGGCTGGGTGAAGGGTAGCAAAGTGAATGATTACCAAGGTCTCTTTGATTTAATTGCATGGGAGCACTTGTCCCTTAATTGTTTTCCTGAGCTATGCCAACACCTGATCGATAGCAAGCTGACTAACCCTAGGAAGCTTGCTAAAGAGGCGGACCGCTGGGTCAGCACCAGGGTCCACAAGGGTCAAGTGGGAGACTCCGCCAAGGGTGGGCAGGGTCCCCAGCAGAAGAGTGGGGGGGACAGGGGAAAACAGAAAGGGTTCCCAAAAGGCACCCAAAGTAATACCCAAGGGAACCAGCAGAAAGGTTCTCAGCCTCCCCCACCCCCGAAGCAGACAGGGGCCCCGACAGTTAAACCTCTTCCCAAGGGGCCCCCACAGTGTTATAAATGTGGTGAGCTGGGTCACTTTGCCAGTGATCCCAAGTGTCGCCAGTATGTAAAACCAGCACCCACTGGTGCTCTACCCAAGCAGATGGCTACAGTAGCCTTTGGGGAGGAGGTAGAAGTCCAAGGTGGGTAGGACCCCGTCCAGCTGACCCTAGTCTCATTGGGAGACAGTGAAATGGTCCCTGAAACCTACTTGCCCTCCAACACTAAGAAATATGGGCAAGTGGTGACCGTCAATGGGAAGAAGGTAGAGGCTCTTCGAGACACAGGCGCCAGTGTGACTGCAGTGCGGCAGCACCTGGTATCTCAAGAGCAGGTTGTACCCCATGCCTATTGTCGGGTTGTCAATGCTGACAACACAGAGAGCCGTTGTCCAATGGCTCAAGTTCCCTTTGAGTGGGGGGGGGTCTCTGGTACTCTGCTAGTCGCTGTGAGAACTGCCATGCCTGTAGACTGTCTCCTAGGAAATGATTTGGAGAGCTCCCCTTGGAAAAAGGTGGAGAAGACAGCTCACCTGCAGATGGTGGGTTTACCTGACTGGGCGTGCGTGACCACCCGGTCAATGGCAGCCAGCAGGGGTGTTCAAGAGATCCTGGAGCTTGAGGGAGAGGCCCAGGAACCGGTCTTAGGGAGAGGGCGCACGAGGCGCGGCAAACCGGACCCTAAAGTTCCCACGGCCCAGGAGGAAGCAGACCTTGAGGGGGATGCCCTGGAGCCTACCGGGGAACAGATAGCCGAACTGGGGGACCTGCCTGAGCTGACCCATTGGCTGCAAGAAGGAGGCCCCTCCAGGGAGGAATTCTGCAGGGAGCAGAAAGAATGCTCCTCTCACGTGGGTATGCGGCAGCAGGCTGCAGCCCAGGCCAATGGTGATCAGTCCGGTACACATTTTATCTACTGGGAGAATGACCTCCTGTACTCAGAGCCTAAGGTTGCTGAACCTGGGTCAGTCCGTGCGCTGGTGGTACCCCAGAAGTTCAGAGCCTTCCTACTGGGGCTGGCTCACGATGTGCCATTAGCAGGGCATTTGGGCCAGGACAAGACCTATGAGAGGCTTGTCACCCACTTTTATTGGCCTCAAATGCACAAGAGCTCAGATGCTCATTGTAGGACCTGCCAGACTTGCCAGGCAAGTGGTAAGAGTGGAAGGAAGCAAAAGTCTCCACTCCAACCTTTCCCTGTGGTCAGTACCCCATTCCAGCGAGTGCGGATTGACATTCTGGGGCCACTGGACCCCAAGACAGCCATGGGCAACAGGTTTATCCTGGTCTTGGTGGACCATGCCACCCGGTACTCTGAAGCCATCCCTCTGAGGACAGTGACGGCCCCCGTGGTGGGCCGGGCACTGATGGGAATTTTCTCACGAGTAGGATTCCCTCTAGAGGTGGTGTCTGACAGGGGCACCAATTTCATATCGAAATATATGAAATCCCTTTGGCAAGAGTGTGGTGTAACCTACAAGTTTACCACCCCTTACCATCCCCAAGGAAACGGGTTGGTTGAGAGATTCAACCGAACCCTAAAGGGCATGATTATGGGTCTTGAAGAACCCATGAGGCGTAAGTGGGACGTCCTCTTACCATGCCTTCTCTTTGCGTACCGTGAGGTGCCACAGAAGTCTCTAGGGTTCAGTCCCTTTGAGCTTCTGTATGGCCACCCAGTACGAGGACCTCTTACTCTGGTCAAGGAAGGCTGGGAGCAATCTCCCAGGAAACCTCCCCAGAATGTATATAGTTACATGCAGGCCTTCCGGAACCAGACTAGGCGTTTCAGGCAACTTGCTGAGGCAAATCTGGAAGCCAGCCAGGAAGAAATGAAGCGGTGGTACGACCAGAACGCCACTCTGGTTGAGCTTCAACCTGGGCAAAAGGTATGGGTCCTGGCCCCTGTGGAGCCTTGTGCACTCCAAGACAAGTGGACCGGACCCTTTGAGATTGTGGAGCGCAAGAGTTCTGTCACCTATTTGGTGAACTTGCAGTCTCCCAGGAACCCCTTGAGGGTCCTACATGTCAACCGACTAAAGCCCCACTTGGAGAGGTCCGAAGTGGGCATGCTCTTGGCCACAGATGATGGGGCGGAGGAGGAGTCTGAGCCTCTTCTTGACCTCCTGGTAGCCTCAGAGCGAGACGGGTCAGTGGATGGAGTTAACCTCTCACCCACCCTGACCCCTGAGCAACAGGATGACTGCCGCCAGCTGCTGGGGCAGTTTCCTGACCTGTTCTCCCTGGTTCCTGGTGTTACAGATTGGTGCGTCCATGATGTAGACACAGGAGACAGCTTGCCTGTGAAGCACAAGGCTTACAGAGTGACTGACAGGGTCGGAGCCTGCATCAAAGAGGAGGTCTCAAAGATGTTTGCTCTAGGGGTGGTTGAGTCCTCCAGCAGTCCTTGGGCCAGCCCAGTGGTCTTGGTCCGAAAGGCTGCAGCGCCGGGTGCCACACCCGAACTCCGGTTCTGTGTGGACTACAGAGGACTCAATTCAGTCACGAAGACTGACGCGCACCCCATCCCCAGAGCTGATGAGCTCATCGATCTGTTAGGGGCTGCCCGGTACCTCAGCACGTTTGATTTAACGTCTGGGTACTGGCAGATCGCCTTAACTGATGGGGCCAAAGAGAGGTCAGCATTTTCCACACCAGATGGGCATTTCCAGTTCCGGGTTATGCCATTTGGGATGAAGAATGCCCCTGCCACCTTCCAGAGGTTGGTCAACCAGGTGTTGGCTGGGCTGACCGAGTTCAGCGCCGCCTACCTGGATGACATCGCAGTGTACAGTGGCACATGGAAAGAACACCTGCACCACCTCTGGGAAGTGTTGCTGGCACTGCGCAAGGCAGGCCTCACGATCAAGGCAAGCAAGTGTCAGATCGGGCAGGGTTCCGTGGTGTACTTGGGACACCAAGTGGGGAGCGGCCAGGTGGTGCCCCTCCAACCCAAGGTTGAAACCATCCTGGCTTGGGAGCCCCCGAAGACCCAGACAGAGGTGAGGGCCTTTTTAGGACTCACAGGGTACTACAGGAGGTTTGTCAAGGGGTATGGCAGCATTGTTGCTCCCTTGACAGAGCTGACTTCGAAGAAGCAGCCCAGGAAAGTGATCTGGACTGACACCTGTCAGAAGGCTTTTGACACCCTGAAGACTGCCATGTGCACGGCGCCCGTGCTCTTGGCTCCTGACTTCTCCAAAGAATTCCTAGTGCAGACAGACGCATCAGAGCATGGTGTAGGGGCTGTTCTCTCACAGATGACTGAGGAGGGCTGGGACCAACCTGTAGCCTTCATTAGTAGGAGGTTACTTCCACGGGAACAAAGATGGAGTGCAATTGAGCGAGAAGTATTTGCTGTGGTCTGGGCACTGAAGAAGCTAAGACCCTACTTGTTTGGGTCTCACTTCCGGGTTTAGACCGACCACAGGCCCCTCAGATGGTTGATGCAAATGAGGGGTGAGAACCCAAAACTGTTGAGGTGGTCCATCTCCCTACAGGGTATGGACCTTACGGTGGAGCATCGCCCTGGCACAGATCACACCAATGCTGACGGTCTGTCCAGGTTTTTCTGCCTTAGTGAAGAGGAACTCCCTGGGGTTGGGTAGTTCCCCCCACATTTCAGCTGGAGGGGACACATGTTAGACCTGGCACCTTGGCGTGAGTCTCCCTTCCACTTTTTGCTGATGTGCCTCATGTGTTTTGTTGGTGTTAGCTGCTCAGGGCACTGTGCCACTGCTAATCAGTGCCACAGTGCAAGTGCTCCCTATGAAAAGTGTATACATTGGTTGGTGTCCATGTTTGGCTTATTTGGTTTACTATCAGCCCCTAGTAAAGTGCACCAGGAGTGCCAGGGCTTGTAAATACAAATGCTGCTGGTGGGCTGGCAGCACTGGTTATGCCACCCACAGAAGCGGCCTAGTAAAATGTGTCTAAGGTCTGCCATTGCAGAACCTGCGTGCAGTCTGGCACTGTCATGCTGACTGCGCAAGTGCACCTACTTGCCATTCCCTAAACCTTCCCTTAACTGCATATTAGTCACCCCTTTGGTAGGCCCAAGGCAGGGTGCATTGTAGGCATAAGGTAGGACATGCCCTGATGTGTGTGGCATGTCCTAATAGTGAATTACAGCCATTTTCGTTTTTCACTATAGAAGGCTACCTGCTCTCCATAGGCCAGAATGGGCTGCTGGAATTATTACACTCTATAATCCAAGTGGACTCAGAGAGCATGGTAGAAAGTCAAGTTTAGTATGCCTGAACTCAGAATAATAAAATACTTTTTTTTAGTAAAGTTTATTTTAATATCCTGTGTTTGTAAATACTACTTTTAGAAAGTTAGTATTTACTTGCTTAGCCATTTCAGTCCGCCTCTGCTGTGTGTGTGTGCTGCCTAGTTTCAGTGAGGGGCAGGGCTGGGGAATTCCAGGAGACAGGCTGGCTGCCAGGTGGTGGGTACAGAGATTACACCAGGATGGGTGGGAGGAGTACACCTTGACTCTGAATAGACCTGTGCTCTGCCACCACAATGCTGGCTCCGCCCCCTGTGGAGCGGCTGATGTCTCTGCCCTGTGCACTGAAAGGAAAGAGCAGAGTCACCACAACAAAGTGCTCCAAAACCGGACTGAGCCAGGCACAGGCCCCCTGGCGACAAAGAACAAAAGAAACTGTGTATAAAAGAAGGAGCCCTGCTCCTAAGAAATCAGATTCTGTTTACGCCAAGAAGAACCTCTGCCCGAAGAGAAGGACCTGGGAAAGCTGCATGGAGGAGTACTGTCTCTAAGCCTGAGAGACTGGCCTGTGGTGGGTGCCTTGCTGCAAGAAGGAGAGGAAAAGACTAAGAAAGACTTTGTGAACAATCTCCAAGGGCTTGCTGGTGAACTTGCCCCCTGAACTGCGCCCCAGGAACAGTGGGCGCTACCCCTCCCTGGAAGAAAGGAAGCTGCTGCTGGTGAATTGCGAACGCTGACCCCAGAGAACCTGTGTGCCCCCATCTCGCCGAGCAACGTGACCTCCGCCTGACTGTGCTGCTGTGAGCACCGTGACGGCCTGCCCCGCCTGGCCTGAGCAAAGTGAACTGCTGCCCCCTCGAGCCGGAGCTCGCACCGTAAGGAACGACTGTCGGATTCCAAGCCCCGAGCCTCTGTGGCCCTGAGCCGTAGAGACCACTGTGAGGATCGACGACACTCAAGTTCGCCACTTCTGGCTGATGCCGACAGCGCTGCGCGCTGAAATCACCCCCGAGCCGCCCCTCCTTCCACCCACCTCGAGGAGTGCCATGAAGTCCTGAGGTGCCCCACCAAGCATCGCCGTCCTCTGACCCAGCGGGACTGCAACGCGACGCGGGACGCCCCTCTGATGACTGCCGAGGCCACCCCGAACTCTCCATAAAGAATAAGGTACTGTGCGCTCTAAACGCCCCTGTACGAGGCGTACCCTCCTCTGTACGGTCCGTACTGTGGTTTACGTCACCGTCCCCGTACGCTGTTCATGCGGGAAGCATGAGGCTTAGAAGGACTCGTACCCAGCCCGTACGGAGCGTACTTGCGACTGTATGGCCCGTACGGTTTAAACCCCCCTACGCTTGCTCAGGCGGGAAGCGTGAGGCGAAGAGAGGATCGTACCCGCATCGTACGACGCGTACCAACGCCGGTACGGCACGTACAAACAGCGCAACGGCACGCACGGGCACCAAAGAAGCAGAAATTGCACCAATCTTTGCTATTTAAAGAACTGTGGCATCCTGAACTCTGCAATACAAGTAACTGGAACCCTATTTAAAAGACATACACTGTATTTGAAGCCTGCTTGAAGAGTCCTTATATAAAGAGCTTTATTTTGGTAAAATACAGTCTTGTGTCTCTGTGTGGTGGGTTGGTGGTTACTGTGGGACACCCTAAGTGCTTAACCTCATGCCCTCTGGAATCTAGCCTGACTGCTTGCGCCACGTTACCTAGAGGGTGAGCAGGGGTTATTTTTCACGAGTAATCCTTTGCCCTGACTTAGAGGAAAGGGTCCCTGCTTGTCGCAAGTGCATACCTGCGCCAACCAGAGACCCCGGATTCTAACAAGGCCCTTGTGACACCTCCACACACATCACAGACAAAGCCCTCGTGTCACTCTACACACAGCACAGACAAGTCCATCGTGTCACCTCCACACACAGCACAGACAAGTCCATCGTGTCACCTCCACACACAGCACAGACAAGGCCCTCGTGTCACTCTACGCACAGCACAGACAAGGCCCTCGTGTCTCTCTACGCACAGCACAGACACACAGACAAGGCCCTTGTGTCAATCTACACACAGCACAGACAAGGCCCTCGTGTCACTCTACACACAGAACAGACAAGGCCCTCGTGTCACTCTACACACAGCACAGATAAGGCCCTCGTGTCACTCTACACACAGCACACACAAGGCCCTTGTGACACCTCTACACACAGCACACACAAGGCCCTCGTTTCACCTCTACACACAGCACAGACAAGGCCCTCATGTCACTCTACACACAGCACAGACAAGGCCATCGTGTCACCTCCACACACAGCACAGACAAGGCCCTCGTGTCACTCAACACACAGCACATACAAGGCCCTCGTGTCACCTCTACACATAGCACAGACAAGGCCCTCGTGCCACTCTACACACAGCACACACAAGACCGTCGTGTCACTCTTTTCACTCTACACATAGCACAGACAAGGTCCTTGTTGTCACTCTACTAACAACAAACACAAGGCCGACGTGGCACTCTACACACAGCAAAGACAAGGCCGTTGTGTCACCTCCACACACAGCACAGACAAAGCCCTCGTGTCACTCTACACACAGCACAGACAAGGCCCTTGTGTCACCTCTACACATAGCACACACAAGGCACTCGTGTCACCTCTACACAGAGCACAGACAACGCCCTCGTGTCACTCTACAAACAGCACAGACAAGGCCCTCGTGTCACCTCCACACACAGCACACACAAGGCCCCCGTGTCACCTCTACGCAGAGCACAGACAAGGCCCTCGTGTCAATCTACACACAGCACAGACAAGGCCCTCGTGTCACTCTACACACAGCACAGACAAGGCTGTCGTGTCATCTCCACACACAGCACAGACAAGGCCCTTGTGTCACTCTACAGACAGCACACACAAGGCCATCGTGTCACCTCCACACACAGCCCAGACAAGGCCCTCGTGTCACTCTACGCACAGCACAGACAAGGCCCTTGTGTCACTCTACACACAGCACAGACACACAGACAAGCCCCTTGTGTCACTCAACACAGCACAGACAAAGCCCTCATGTCACTTTACATACAGCACACACAAGGCCCTCGTGTCACACTACATACAGCAGCCAAGGCCCTCGTGTCACTCTACACACAGCACACACAAGGCCCTTGTGACACTTCCACACACAGCACAGACAAAGTCCTCATGTCACTCTACACACAGCACGGACAAGGCCGTCGTGTCACCTCCACACACAGCACAGACAATGCCCTCGTGTCACTCGACGCACAGCACAGACAACGCCCTCGTGTCACTCTACGCACAGCACAGACACACAGACAAGGCCCTTGTGTCAATCTACACACAGCACAGACAAGGCCCTCGTGTCAATCTACACACAGCACACACAAGGCCCTTGTGTCACTCTACACACAGCATAGAGAAGGCCCTCGTGTCACTTTACACACAGCACACACAAGGCCCTTGTGTCACCTCCACACACAGCACAGACAAGTCCATCGTGTCACCTCCACACACAGCACAGACAAGGCCCTCGTGTCACTCTACGCACAGCACAGACAAGGCCCTCGTGTCTCTCTACGCACAGCACAGACACAGAGACAAGGCCCTTGTGTCAATCTACACACAGCACAGACAAGGCCCTCGTGTCACTCTACACACAGAACAGACAAGGCCCTCGTGTCACTCTACACACAGCACAGATAAGGCCCTCGTGTCACTCTACACACAGCACACACAAGGCCCTTGTGACACCTCTACACACAGCACACACAAGGCCCTCGTTTCACCTCTACACACAGCACAGACAAGGCCCTCATGTCACTCTACACACAGCACAGACAAGGCCATCGTGTCACCTCCACACACAGCACAGACAAGGCCCTCGTGTCACTCAACACACAGCACATACAAGGCCCTCGTGTCACCTCTACACACAGCACAGACAAGGCCCTCGTGCCACTCTACACACAGCACACACAAGACCCTCGTGTCACTCTTTTCACTCTACACATAGCACAGACAAGGGCCTTGTTGTCACTCTACTAATAACAAACACAAGGCCGACGTGGCACTCTACACACAGCAAAGACAAGGCCGTTGTGTCACCTCCACACACAGCACAGACAAAGCCCTCGTGTCACTCTACACACAGCACAGACAAGGCCCTTGTGTCACCTCTACACATAGCACACACAAGGCACTCGTGTCACCTCTACACAGAGCACAGACAAGGCCCTCGTGTCACTCTACACACAGCACAGACAAGGCCCTCGTGTCACCTCCACACACAGCACACACAAGGCCCCCGTGTCACCTCTACGCAGAGCACAGACAAGGCCCTCGTGTCAATCTACACACAGCACAGACAAGGCCCTCGTGTCACTCTACACACAGCACAGACAAGGCTGTCGTGTCATCTCCACACACAGCACAGACAAGGCCCTTGTGTCACTCTACAGACAGCACAGACAAGGCCATCGTGTCACCTCCACACACAGCCCAGACAAGGCCCTCGTGTCACTCTACGCACAGCACAGACAAGGCCCTTGTGTCACTCTACACACAGCACAGACACACAGACAAGCCCCTTGTGTCACTCAACACAGCACAGACAAAGCCCTCATGTCACTTTACATACAGCACACACAAGGCCCTCGTGTCACTCTACATACAGCAGCCAAGGCCCTCGTGTCACTCTACACACAGCACACACAAGGCCCTTGTGACACCTCCACACACAGCACAGACAAAGTCCTCATGTCACTCTACACACAGCACAGACAAGGCCGTCGTGTCACCTCCACACACAGCACAGACAAGGCCCTCGTGTCACTCTACGCACAGCACAGACAACGCCCTCGTGTCACTCTACGCACAGCACAGACACACAGACAAGGCCCTTGTGTCAATCTACACACAGCACAGACAAGGCCCTCGTGTCAATCTACACACAGCACACACAAGGCCCTTGTGTCACTCTACACACAGCACAGAGAAGGCCCTCGTGTCACTTTACACACAGCACACACAAGGCCCTTGTGACACCTCTACACACAGCACACACAAGGCCCTCATGTCACTCTACACACAGCACAGACAAGGCCATCGTGTCACCTCCACACACAGCACAGTCAAGGCCCTCGTGTCACTCAACACACAGCACAGACAAGGCCCTCGTGTCACCTCTACACACAGCACAGACAAGGCCCTCGTGCCACTCTACACACAGCACACACAAGACCCTTGAGTCACTCTTTTCACTCTACACATAGCACAGACAAGGTCCTTGTTGTCACTCTACACACAGCACACACAAGGCCGACGAGGCACTCTACACACAGCAAAGACAAGGCCGTTGTGTCACCTCCACACACAGCACAGACATGGGCCGCGTGTTACTCTACACACAGCACAGACAAGGCCCTTGTGTCACCTCTACACATAGCACACACAAGGCACTCGTGTCACCTCTACACAGAGCACAGACAAGGCCCTCGTGTCACTCTACACACAGCACAGACAAGGCCCTCTTGTCACCTCCACACACAGCACACACAAGGCCTCCGTGTCACCTCTACGCAGAGCACACACAAGGCCCTTTTGTCACTCTACAGACAGCACAGACAAGGCCATCGTGTCACCTCCACACATAGCCCAGACAAGTTCCTCGTGTCACTCTACGCACAGCACAGACAAGGCCCTTGTGTCACTCTACACACAGCACAGACACACAGACAAGGCCCTCGTGTCACTCTACACACAGCAGCCAAGGCCCTCTTGTCACTCTACACACAGCACACACAAGGCCATTGTGACACCTCCACACACAGCACAGACAAAGCCCTCGTGTCACTCTACACACAGCACAGACAAGGCCGTCGTGTCACCTCAACACACAGCACAGACAAGACCCTCGTGTCACTCTACGCACAGCACAGACAAGGCCCTCGTGTCACTCTACGCACAGCACAGACACATAGACAAGGCCCTTGTGTCAATCTACACACAGCACAGACAAGGCAGTTGTGTCACTCTACACACAGCACACACAAGGCCCTCGTGTCACTCTACACACAGCACAGACAAGGCCCTCGTGTCACTCTACACACAGCACACACAAGGCCCTTGTGACACCTCTACACACAGCACACACAAGGCCCTCGTGTCACCTCTACACACAGCACAGACAAGGCCATCGTGTCACCTCCACACACAGCACAGACAAGGCCCTTGTGTCACTCTACACACAGCACACACAAGACCCTCGTGTCACTCTTTTCACTCTACACATAGCACAGACAAGGCCCTCGTGTCACTCTACACACAGCACAGACAAGGCCCTCTTGTCACCTCCACACACAGCACACACAAGGCCCCCGTGTCACCTCTAAGCAGAGCACAGACAAGGCCCTGATGTCCATCTACACACAGCACAGACAAGGCCCTCGTGTCACTCTACACACAGCACAGACAAGGCCGTCGTGTCATCTCCACACACAGCACAGACAAGGCCCTTGTGTCACTCTACAGACAGCACAGACAAGGCCATCGTGTCACCTCCACACACAGCCCAGACAAGTCCCTCGTGTCACTCTACGCACAGCACAGACAAGGCCCTTGTGTCACTCTACACACAGCACAGACACACAGACAAGGCCCTCGTGTCAC
The DNA here is from genome assembly GCF_964204655.1 of Triturus cristatus. Taxonomy (NCBI): domain Eukaryota; kingdom Metazoa; phylum Chordata; class Amphibia; order Caudata; family Salamandridae; genus Triturus; species Triturus cristatus. The sequence continues at coordinate 1,176,190,421 of NC_140580.1, read as the reverse complement.
TCTACACACAGCAGCCAAGGCCCTCTTGTCACTCTACACACAGCACACACAAGGCCCTTGTGACACCTCCACACACAGCACAGACAAGGCCATCGTGTCACCTCCACACATAGCACAGACAAGGTCCTTGTTGTCACTCTACACACAGCACACACAAGGCCGACGTGGCATTCTACACACAGCACAGACAAGGCCGTTGTGTCACCTCCACACACAGCACAGACAAGGCCCTCGTGCCACTCTACACACAGCACTGACAAGGCCCTTGTGTCACCTCTACACATAGCACACACAAGGCCCCCGTGTCACCTCTACGCAGAGCACAGACAAGGCCCTCGTGTCAATCTACACACAGCACAGACAAGGCCCTCGTGTCACTCTACACACAGCACAGACAAGGCCCTCGTGTCACATCTACACACAGCACACACAAGGGCCTCGTGTCACTCTACACACAGCACACAGAAGGCCCTAATGTCACCTCCACACACAGCACAGACAAGGCCATTGTGTCACCTCCACACACAGCACAGACAAGGCCCTCGTGTCCCTCTACACACAGCACAGACAAGGCCCTCGTGTCACCTCCACACACAGCCCAGACAAGTCCCTCGTGTCACTCTACGCACAGCACAGACAAGGCCCTTGTGTCACTCTACACACAGCACAGACACACAGACAAGGCCCTCGTGTCACTCTACACACAGCAGCCAAGGCCCTCTTGTCACTCTACACACAGCACACACAAGGCCCTTGTGACACCTCCACACACAGCACAGACAAAGACCTCGTGTCACTCTACACACAGCACAGACAAGGCCGTCGTGTCACCTCCACACACAGCACAGACAAGACCCTCGTGTCACTCTATGCACAGCACAGACAAGGCCCTCGTCTCACTCTACGCACAGCACAGATACATAGACAAGGCCCTTGTGTCAATCTACACACAGCACAGACAAGGCCCTTGTGTCACTCTACACACAGCACACACAAGGCCCTCGTGTCACTCTACACACAGCACACACAAGGCCCTCGTGTCACTCTACACACAGCACACACAAGGCCCTTGTGACACCTCTACACACAGCACACACAAGGCCCTCGTGTCACCTCTACACACAGCACAGACAAGGCCATCGTGTCACCTCCACACACAGCACAGACAAGGCCCTTGTGTCACTCTACACACAGCACACACAAGACCCTCGTGTCACTCTTTTCACTCTACACATAGCACAGACAAGGTCCTTGTTGTCACTCTACACACAGCACACACAAGGCCGACGTGGCATTCTACACACAGCACAGACAAGGCCGTTGTGTCACCTCCACACACAGCACAGACAAGGCCCTCGTGCCGCTCTACACACAGCACTGACAAGGCCCTTGTGTCACCTCTACACATAGCACACACAAGGCAGTCGTGTCACCACTACACAGAGCACAGACAAGGCCCTCGTGTCACTCTACACACAGCACAGACAAGGCCCTCGTGTCACCTCCACACACAGCACACACAAGGCCCCCGTGTCACCTCTACGCAGAGCACAGACAAGGCCCTCGTGTCAATCTACACACAGCACAGACAAGGCCCTCGTGTCACTCTACACACAGCACAGACAAGGCCCTCGTGTCACATCTACACACAGCACACACAAGGGCCTTGTGTCACTCTACACACAGCACACAGAAGGCCCTAATGTCACCTCCACACACAGCACAGACAAGGCCATTGTGTCACCTCCACACACAGCACAGACAAGGCCCTCGTGTCCCTCTACACACAGCACAGACAAGGCCCTCGTGTCACCTCTACACACAGCACACACAAAGCGCTTGTGTCACTCTACACACAGCACAGACAAGTCCCTCGTGTCACTCTTATCACTCTACACACAGCACACATAAGGCCCTCGTGTCACTCTACACACAGCAGCCAAGGCCCTCGTGTCACTCTACACACAGCACACACAAGGCTGACGTGGCACTCTACACACAGCACAGACAAGGTCCTCGTGTTACCTCTACACCCAGCACACACAGGACCCTTGTTGCACTCTGCACACAGCGCACACAAGGCCTTCGTGTATCTCTACACACAGCACACACAAGGCCCCTGTGTCACCTCTACGCACAGCACACACAAGGCCTTTGTTTCACTCTACACTCAGCACAGACAAGGCCATCGTGTCACCTCAACACACAGCACAGACAAGGCCCTCGTGTCCCTCTATACACAGCACAGACAAGGCCCTCGTGTCACTCTACACACAGCAGCGACACACAGACAAGGCCATCGTGTCACTCCACACACAGCACAGACAAGGCTGTCGTGTCACATCCACACACAGTACAGACAAGGCCCCTGTGTCACCTCTACACACAGCACACTAAAGGCCCGCGTTTCACTCTACACACAGCAGACAAGGCCCTCGTGTCACTCTACGTAGCATACAAAAGGCCCTCGTGACACCTCCACACACAGCACAGACAAAGCCCTCGTGTCACTATACACACAGCACAGAAAATGCCGTCGTGTCACCTCCACACACAGCACAGACAAGGCCCTCGTGTCACTCTACGCACAGCACAGACAAGACCCTCGTGTCACTCTACGCACAGCACAGACAACGCCCTTGTGTCACTCTACACACAGCACAGACAAGGTCCTCGTGTCACTCTACACACAGAACACACAAGGCCCTCATGTTAACTATGCACACAGCACACACAAGGTCCATGTGTCAACTTTACAGACAGCACAGACAAGGTCCTTATGACACCTGTACACAGAGCACACTCAAGGCCCTCGTGTCACCTCTACACACAGCAGAGACAAGGCCCTCGTGTCACCTCTCTACACAGCACACACATGGCCCCTCGTGACACCTTTATACACAGCACACACAAAGCCTGTGTGTCACTCTACACACAGCATACACACGGCCCTTGTGACACCTCAACACACAGCACACACAAGGCTCTCATGTCAACTCTACACAGAGCAAACACAACGCTCTTGCGATACCTCTACACACATTACACACAAGGCCCTAGTGTCACCTCTACACACAGCACACACACAGCCCTCGTGACACCTCTACACACAGCACAGACAACGCCCTTGTGTCACCTCTACATGCAGCACAATCAAGGCCCTTGTGACACCTCCACACACAGCAAAGACAAGGCCCTCGTAACACCTCTACACACAGCACAGACAAGGGCCTCGTGACACCTCAACACACAGCGCAGACAAGGCCCCCGTGTCAACTCTACGCACAGCACAGACAAGGCCCTCATGGCAACTCTACACACAGCACACACAAGGCCCTCATGTCACCTCTACACACTGCAGACACAAGGACCTCTTGTCAATCTACACACAGCACTGACAAGGCCCTTGTGTCACTCTACACACAGCACAGACAAGGCCCTTGTGACACCTCTACACACAGCACACGCAGAGCCTTCCTGTCACTCTACATACAGCACAAACTAGGCCCTCGTGACACCTCTACACACAGCACAGACAAGGCCCCCATGACACCTCTTCACACAGCACAGACAAGGCCGTTGTGTCACCACCACACACAGAATAGACAAGGCCCTCGTGTCACTCTACACACAGCACAGACAAGGCCCTTGTGTCACCTCTACACATAGCACACACAAGGTACTCGTGTCACCTCTCCACAGAGCACAGACAAGTCCCTCGTGTCACTCTACACACAGCACAGACAAGGCCCTCTTGTCACCTCCACACAGAGTACACACAAGGCCCCCGTGTCACCTCTACGCAGAGCACAGACAAGGACCTCGTGTCAATCTACACACAGCACAGGCAAGGCCCTCGTGTCACTCTACACACAGCACAGACAAGGCCGTCGTGTCATCTCCACACACAGCACAGACAAGGCCCTTGTGTCACTCTACAGACAGCACAGAGAGGGCCATCGTGTCACCTCCACACACAGCCCAGACAAGGTCCTCGTGTCTCTCTACGCACAGCACAGAAAAGGCCCTTGTGTCACTCTACACACAGCACAGACACACAGACAAGGCCCTTGTGTCACTCTACACAGCACAGACAAAGCCCTCATGTGACTTTACATACAGCACACACAAGGCCCTCGTGTCACTCTACACACAGCAGCCAAGGCCCTCGTGTCACTCTACACACAGCTCACACAAGGCCCTTGTGACACCTCCACACACAGCACAGACAAAGCCCTCGTGTCACTCTACACACAGCACAGACAAGGCCGTCGTGTCACTCGATGCACAGCACAGACAAGGCCCTCGTGTCACTCTACGCACATCACAGACACACAGACACGGCCCTTGTGTCAATCAACACACAGCACACACAGGGCCCTCGTGTCACTCTACACACAGCACAGACAAGGCCCTCGTGTCACACTACACACAGCACACACAAGGCCCTTGTGACACCTCTACACACAGCACACACAAGGCCCTCGTGTCACCTCCACACACAGCACAGACAAGGCCCTCATGTCACTATACACACAGCACAGACAAGGCCATCGTGTCACCTCCACACACAGGACAGACAAGGCCCTCGTGTCACTCAACACACAGCACAGACAAGGCCCTCGTGTCACCTCTACACACAGCACACACAAGACCCTCGTGTCACTCTTTTCACTCTACACATAGCACAGACAAGGTCCTTGTTGTCACTCTACACACCACACACACAAGGCCGACGAGGCACTCTACACAGCAAAGACAAGGCCGTTGTGTCACCTCCACACACAGCACAGACAAGGCCCTCGTGTCACTCTACAAACAGCACAGACAAGGCCCTTGTGTCACCTCTACACATAGCACACACAAGGCACTCGTGTCACCTGTACACAGAGCACCGACAAGGCCCTCGTGTCACTCTACACACAGCACAGACAAGGCCCTCGTGTCACCTCCACACACAGCACACACAAGGCCCCCGTGTCACCTCTACGCAGAGCACAGGCAAGGCCCTCGTGTCAATCTACACACAGCACAGACAAGGCCCTCGTGTCTCTCTACACACAGCACAGACAAGGCCCTCGTGTCACCTCCACACACAGCACACACAAGGCCCCCGTGTCACCTCTACGCAGAGCACAGGCAAGGCCCTCATGTCAATCTACACGCAGCACAGACAAGGCCCTCGTGTCACTCTACACACAGCACAGACAAGGCCGTCGTGTCATCTCCACACACAGAACAGACAAGGCCCTCGTGTCACTCTACACACAGCACAGACAAGGCCCTCGTGTCAATCTACACACAGAACAGACAGGGCGCTTGTGTCACTCTACAGACAGCACAGACAAGGCCATCGTGTCACCTCCACACACAGCCCAGACAAGTCCCTCGTGTCACTCTACGCTCATCACAGACAAGGCCCTTGTGTCACTCTACACACAGCACAGACACACAGACAAGGCCCCCGTGTCACTCTACACACAGCACAGACAAAGCCCTCATGTCACTCTACATACAGCACACACAAGGCCCTCGTGTCACTCTACACACAGCAGCCAAGGCCCTCTTGTCACTCTACACACAGCACACACAAGGCCCTTGTGACACCTCCACACACAGCAGAGACAAAGCCCTCGTGTCACTCTACACACAGCACAGACAAGGCCGTCGTGTCACCTCCACACACAGCACAGACAAGGCCCTCGTGTCACTCTACGCACAGCATAGACAAGGCCCTCGTGTCACTCTACGCACAGCACAGACACATAGACAAGGCGCTTGTGTCAATCTACACACAGCACAGACAAGGCCCTCGTGTCACTCTACACACAGCACACACAAGGCCCTCGTGACACTCTACACACAGCACAGACAAGGCCCTCGTGTCACTCTACACACAGCACACACAAGGCCCTCGTGTCACTCTACACACAGCACACACAAGGCCCTTGTGACACCTCTACACACAGCACAGACAAGGCCATCGTGTCACCTCCACAAACAGCACAGACAAGGCCCTCGTGTCACTCTACACACAGCACAGACAAGGCCCTCGTGTCACCTCTACACACAGCACAGACAAGGTCCTCGTGCCACTCTACACACAGCACACACATGACCCTCATGTCACTCTTTTCACTCTACACGTAGCACAGACAAGGTCCTTGTTGTCACTCAACACACAGCACACACAAGGCTGACGTGGCATTCTACACACAGCAAAGACAAGGTCGTTGTGTCACCTCCACACACAGCACAGACAAGGCCCTCGTGTCACTCTCCACACAGCACAGACTAGGCACTTGTGTCACCTCTACACATAGCACACACAAGGCACTCGTGTCACCTCTACACAGAGCACAGACAAGGCCCTCGTGTCACTCTACACACAGCACAGACAAGGCCCTCGTGTCACCTCCACACACAGCAAACACAAGGCCCCCGTGTCACCTCTGCGCAGAGCACAGACAAGGCCCTCGTGTCAATCTACACACAGCACAGACAAGGCCCTCGTGTCACTCTACACACAGCACAGACAAGGCCCTCGTCTCACATCTACACACAGCACACACAAGGCCCTCGTGTCGCTCTACACACAGCACACAGAAGGCCCAAGTGTCAACTCCACACACAGCACAGATAAGGCCATTGTGTCACCGCCACACACAGCACAGACAAGGCCCTCGTGTGACTCTACACACAGCACAGACAAGGCCCTCGTGTCACCTCTACACACAGCACACACAAGGCGCTTGTGTCACTCTACACACAGCACAGACAAGTCCCTCGTGTCACTCTTATCACTCTACACACAGCACACACAAGGCCCTCGTGTCACTCTACACACAGCAGCCAAGGCCCTCGTATCACTCTACACACAGCACATACAAGGCCGACGTGGCACTCTACACACAGCACAGACAAGGTCCTCGTGTTACCTCTACACACAGCTCACACAGGACCCTCGTTGCACTCTGCACACAGCACACACAAGGCCTCCGTGTCACTCTACACACAGCACACACAAGGCCCCTGTGTCACCCCAACGCACAGCACACACAAGGCCTTTGTGTCACTCTACACACAGCACAGACAAGGCCGTCGTGTCACCTCCACACACAGCACAGACAAGGCCCTTGTGTCACTCTACACATAGCACAGACAAGGCCATCGTGTCACCTCCACACACAGCACAGACAAGGCCCTCGTGTCCCTCTATACACAGCAGAGACAAGGCCCTCGTGTCACTCTACACACAGCACAGACTCACAGACAAGGCCATCGTGTCACTCCACACACAGCACAGACAAGGCCGTCATGTCACCTCCACACACAGCACAGACAAGTCCCCTGTGTCACCTCTACACACAGCACACTCAAGGCCCGCGTGTCACTCTACACACAGCAGACAAGGCCCTCGTGTCACTCTACGCAGCACAAACAAGGCCCTCGTGACACCTCCACACACAGCACAGACAAAGCCCTCGTGTCACTATACACACAGCACTGACAACGCCCTTGTGTCACTCTACACACAGCACAGACAGGGTCCTCGTGTCACTCTACACACAGAACACACAAGGCCCTCATGTTAACTCTGCACACAGCACACACAGGGCCCCCGTGTCAACTTTACACACAGCACAGACAAGGTCCTTATGACACCTGTACACACAGCACACTCAAGGCCCTCGTGTCACCTCTACACACAGCAGAGACAAGGCCCTCGTGTCACCTCTACACACAGCACAGACAAGGCCCTCATGTCAACTCTACACACAGCACACACAAGGCCCTCATGTCACCTCTACACACTGCACACACAAGGACCTCGTGTCAATCTACACACAGCACAGACAAGGCCCTCGTGTCACTCTACACACAGCACAGACAAGGCCCTTGTAGCACCTCTACACAGAGCACAGACAAGGCCCTCGTGTAACTCTACACACAGCACAGACAAGGCCCTCGTGTCACCTCTACGCAGAGCACAGACAAGGCCCTTGTAGCACCTCTACACATAGCACACACAAGGCACTCGTGTCACCTCTATACAGAGCACAGACAAGGCCCTCGTGTCACTCTACACACAGCACAGACAAGGCCGTCGTGTCATCTCCACACACAGCACAGACAAGGCCCTTGTGTCACTCTACAGACAGCACAGACACACAGACAAGGCCCTCGTGTCACTCTACACACAGCAGCCAAGGCCCTCTTGTCACTCTACACACAGCACACACAAGGCCCTTGTGACACCTCCACACACAGCACAGACAAAGCCCTCGTGTCACTCTACACACAGCACAGACAAGGCCGTCGTGTCACCTCCACACACAGCACAGACAAGACCCTCGTGTCACTCTATGCACAGCACAGACAAGGCCCTCGTCTCACTCTACGCACAGCACAGACACATAGACAAGGCCCTTGTGTCAATCTACACACAGCACAGACAAGGCCCTTGTGTCACTCTACACACAGCACACACAAGGCCCTCGTGTCACTCTACACACAGCACACACAAGGCCCTCGTGTCACTCTACACACAGCACACACAAGGCCCTTGTGACACCTCTACACACAGCACACACAAGGCCCTCGTGTCACCTCTACACACAGCACAGACAAGGCCATCGTGTCACCTCCACACACAGCACAGACAAGGCCCTTGTGTCACTCTACACACAGCACACACAAGACCCTCGTGTCACTCTTTTCACTCTACACATAGCACAGACAAGGTCCTTGTTGTCACTCTACACACAGCACACACAAGGCCGACGTGGCATTCTACACACAGCACAGACAAGGCCGTTGTGTCACCTCCACACACAGCACAGACAAGGCCCTCGTGCCACTCTACACACAGCACTGACAAGGCCCTTGTGTCACCTCTACACACAGCACACACAAGGCAGTCGTGTCACCACTACACAGAGCACAGACAAGGCCCTCGTGTCACTCTACACACAGCACAGACAAGGCCCTCGTGTCACTCTACACACAGCACAGACAAGGCCCTCGTGTCACATCTACACACAGCACACACAAGGGCCTTGTGTCACTCTACACACAGCACACAGAAGGCCCTAATGTCACCTCCACACACAGCACAGACAAGGCCATTGTGTCACCTCCACACACAGCACAGACAAGGCCCTCGTGTCCCTCTACACACAGCACAGACAAGGCCCTCGTGTCACCTCTACACACAGCACACACAAAGCGCTTGTGTCACTCTACACACAGCACAGACAAGTCCCTCGTGTCACTCTTATCACTCTACACACAGCACACATAAGGCCCTCGTGTCACTCTACACACAGCAGCCAAGGCCCTCGTGTCACTCTACACACAGCACACACAAGGCTGACGTGGCACTCTACACACAGCACAGACAAGGTCCTCGTGTTACCTCTACACCCAGCACACACAGGACCCTCGTTGCACTCTGCACACAGCACACACAAGGCCTTCGTGTCACTCTACACACAGCACACACAAGGCCCCTGTGTCACCTCTACGCACAGCACACACAAGGCCTTTGTTTCACTCTACACTCAGCACAGACAAGGCCATCGTGTCACCTCAACACACAGCACAGACAAGGCCCTCGTGTCCCTCTATACACAGCACAGACAAGGCCCTCGTGTCACTCTACACACAGCAGCGACACACAGACAAGGCCATCGTGTCACTCCACACACAGCACAGACAAGGCTGTCGTGTCACATCCACACACAGTACAGACAAGGCCCCTGTGTCACCTATACACACAGCACACTAAAGGCCCGCGTGTCACTCTACACAGAGCAGACAAGGCCCTCGTGTCACTCTACGTAGCATACAAAAGGCCCTCGTGACACCTCCACACACAGCACAGACAAAGCCCTCGTGTCACTATACACACAGCACAGAAAATGCCGTCGTGTCACCTCCACACACAGCACAGACAAGGCCCTTGTGTCACTCTACGCACAGCACAGACAAGACCCTCGTGTCACTCTATGCACAGCGCAGACAACGCCCTTGTGTCACTCTACACACAGCACAGACAAGGTCCTCGTGTCACTCTACACACAGAACACACAAGGCTCTCATGTTAACTATGCACACAGCACACACAAGGTCCATGTGTCAACTTTACAGACAGCACAGACAAGGTCCTTATGACACCTGTACACAGAGCACACTCAAGGCCCTCGTGTCACCTCTACACACAGCAGAGACAAGGCCCTCGTGTCACCTCTCTACACAGCACACACATGGCCCCTCGTGACACCTTTATACACAGCACACACAAAGCCTGTGTGTCACTCTACACACAGCATACACACGGCCCTTGTGACACCTCAACACACAGCACACACAAGGCTCTCATGTCAACTCTACACAGAGCAAACACAACGCTCTTGCGATACCTCTACACACATTACATACAAGGCCCTAGTGTCACCTCTACACACAGCACACACACCGCCCTCGTGACACCTCTACACACAGCACAGACAACGCCCTTGTGTCACCTCTACATGCAGCACAATCAAGGCCCTTGTGACACCTCCACACACAGCAAAGACAAGGCCCTCGTAACACCTCTACACACAGCACAGACAAGGGCCTCGTGACACCTCAACACACAGCGCAGACAAGGCCCCCGTGTCAACTCTACGCACAGCACAGACAAGGCCCTCATGGCAACTCTACACACAGCACACACAAGGCCCTCATGTCACCTCTACACACTGCAGACACAAGGACCTCTTGTCAATCTACACACAGCACTGACAAGGCCCTTGTGTCACTCTACACACAGCACAGACCAGGCCCTTGTGACACCTCTACACACAGCACACGCAAGGCCTTCCTGTCACTCTACATACAGCACAAACTAGGCCCTCGTGACACCTCTACACACAGCACAGACAAGGCCCCCATGACACCTCTTCACACAGCACAGACAAGGCCGTTGTGTCACCTCCACACACAGAATAGACAAGGCCCTCGTGTCACTCTACACACAGCACAGACAAGGCCCTTGTGTCACCTCTACACATAGCACACACAAGGCACTCGTGTCACCTCTACACAGAGCACAGACAAGTCCCTCGTGTCACTCTACACACAGCACAGACAAGGCCCTCTTGTCACCTCCACACACAGTACACACAAGGCCCCCGTGTCACCTCTACGCAGAGCACAGTCAAGGACCTGGTGTCAATCTACACACAGCACAGGCAAGGCCCTCGTGTCACTCTACACACAGCACAGACAAGGCCGTCGTGTCATCTCCACACACAGCACAGACAAGGCCCTTGTGTCACTCTACAGACAGCACAGAGAGGGCCATCGTGTCACCTCCACACACAGCCCAGACAAGGTCCTCGTGTCTCTCTACGCACAGCACAGAAAAGGCCCTTGTGTCACTCTACACACAGCACAGACACACAGACAAGGCCCTTGTGTCACTCTACACAGCACAGACAAAGCCCTCATGTGACTTTACATACAGCACACACAAGGCCCTCGTGTCCCTCTACACACAGCAGCCAAGGCCCTCGTGTCACTCTACACACAGCTCACACAAGGCCCTTGTGACACCTCCACACACAGCACAGACAAAGCCCTCGTGTCACTCTACACACAGCACAGACAAGGCCGTCGTGTCACTCTATGCACAGCACAGACAAGGCCCTCGTGTCACTCTACGCACATCACAGACACACAGACACGGCCCTTGTGTCAATCAACACACAGCACACACAAGGCCCTCGTGTCACTCTACACACAGCACAGACAAGGCCCTCGTGTCACACTACACACAGCACACACAAGGCCCTTGTGACACCTCTACACACAGCACACACAAGGCCCTCGTGTCACCTCCACACACAGCACAGACAAGGCCCTCATGTCACTCTACACACAGCACAGACAAGGCCATCGTGTCACCTCCACACACAGGACAGACAAGGCCCTCGTGTCACTCAACACACAGCACAGACAAGGCCCTCGTGTCACCTCTACACACAGCACAGACAAGGCCCTCGTGCCACTCTACACACAGCACACACAAGTCCCTCGTGTCACTCTTTTCACTCTACACATAGCACAGACAAGGTCCTTGTTGTCACTCTACACACCACACACACAAGGCCGACGAGGCACTCTACACACCAAAGACAAGGCCGTTGTGTCACCTCCACACAGAGCACCGACAAGGCCCTCGTGTCACTCTACACACAGCACAGACAAGGCCCTCGTGTCACCTCCACACACAGCACACACAAGGCCCCCGTGTCACGTCTACGCAGAGCACAGGCAAGGCCCTCGTGTCAATCTACACACAGCACAGACAAGGCCCTCGTGTCACTCTCCACACAGCACAGACAAAGCCCTCGTGTCACCTCCACACACAGCACACACAAGGCCCCCGTGTCACCTCTACGCAGAGCACAGGCAAGGCCCTCATGTCAATCTACACGCAGCACAGACAAGGCCCTCGTGTCACTCTACACACAGCACAGACAAGGCCGTCGTGTCATCTCCACACACAGAACAGACAAGGCCCTCGTGTCACTCTACACACAGCACAGACAAGGCCCTCGTGTCAATCTACACACAGCACAGACAGGGCCCTTGTGTCACTCTACAGACAGCACAGACAAGGCCATCGTGTCACCTCCACACACAGCCCAGACAAGTCCCTCGTGTCACTCTACGCTCAGCACAGACAAGGCCCTTGTGTCACTCTACACACAGCACAGACACACAGACAAGGCCCCCGTGTCACTCTACACACAGCACAGACAAAGCCCTCATGTCACTCTACATACAGCACACACAAGGCCCTCGTGTCACTCTACACACAGCAGCCAAGGCCCTCTTGTCACTCTACACACAGCACACACAAGGCCCTTGTGACACCTCCACACACAGCAGAGACAAAGGGCTCGTGTCACTCTACACACAGCACAGACAAGGCCGTCGTGTCACCTCCACACACAGCACAGACAAGGCCCTCGTGTCACTCTACGCACAGCATAGACAAGGCCCTCGTGTCACTCTACGCACAGCACAGACACATAGACATGGCGCTTGTGTCAATCTACACACAGCACAGACAAGGCCCTCGTGTCACTCTACACACAGCACACACAAGGCCCTCGTGACACTCTACACACAGCACAGACAAGGCCCTCGTGTCACTCTACACACAGCACACACAAGGCCCTCGTGTCACTCTACACACAGCACACACAAGGCCCTTGTGACACCTCTACACACAGCACAGACAAGGCCCTCGTGTCACCTCTACACACAGCACAGACAAGGTCCTCGTGCCACTCTACACACAGCACACACATGACCCTCATGTCACTATTTTCACTCTACACGTAGCACAGACAAGGTCCTTGTTGTCACTCAACACACAGCACACACAAGGCTGACGTGGCATTCTACACACAGCAAAGACAAGGCCGTTGTGTCACCTCCACACACAGCACAGACAAGGCCCTCGTGTCACTCTCCACACAGCACAGACTAGGCACTTGTGTCACCTCTACACATAGCACACACAAGGCACTCATGTCACCTCTACACAGAGCACAGACAAGGCCCTCGTGTCACTCTACACACAGCACAGACAAGGCCCTCGTGTCACCTCCACACACAGCAAACACAAGGCCCCCGTGTCACCTCTGCGCAGAGCACAGACAAGGCCCTCGTGTCAATCTACACACAGCACAGACAAGGCCCTCGTGTCACTCTACACACAGCACAGACAAGGCCCTCGTCTCACATCTACACACAGCACACACAAGGCCCTCGTGTCGCTCTACACACAGCACACAGAAGGCCCAAGTGTCAACTCCACACACAGCACAGATAAGGCCATTGTGTCACCGCCACACACAGCACAGACAAGGCCCTCGTGTGACTCTACACACAGCACAGACAAGGCCCTTGTGTCACCTCTACACACAGCACACACAAGGCGCTTGTGTCACTCTACACACAGCACAGACAAGTCCCTCGTGTCACTCTTATCACTCTACACACAGCACACACAAGGCCCTCGTGTCACTCTACACACAGCAGCCAAGGCCCTCGTATCACTCTACACACAGCACATACAAGGCCGACGTGGCACTCTACACACAGCACAGACAAGGTCCTCGTGTTACCTCTACACACAGCTCACACAGGACCCTCGTTGTACTCTGCACACAGCACACACAAGGCCTTCGTGTCACTCTACACACAGCACACACAAGGCCCCTGTGTCACCCCAACGCACAGCACACACAAGGCCTTTGTATCACTCTACACACAGCACAGACAAGGCCGTCGTGTCACCTCCACACACAGCACAGACAAGGCCCTTGTGTCACTCTACACACAGCACAGACAAGGCCATCGTGTCACCTCCACACACAGCACAGACAAGGCCCTCGTGTCCCTCTATACACAGCAGAGACAAGGCCCTCGTGTCACTCTACACACAGCACAGACTCACAGACAAGGCCATCGTGTCACTCCACACACAGCACAGACAAGGCCGTCATGTCACCTCCACACACAGCACAGACAAGTCCCCTGTGTCACCTCTACACACAGCACACTCAAGGCCCGCGTGTCACTCTACACACAGCAGACAAGGCCCTCGTGTCACTCTACGCAGCACAAACAAGGCCCTCGTGACACCTCCACACACAGCAGAGACAAAGCCCTCGTGTCACTATACACACAGCACTGACAACGCCCTTGTGTCACTCTACACACAGCACAGACAGGGTCCTCGTGTCACTCTACACACAGAACACACAAGGCCCTCATGTTAACTCTGCACACAGCACACACAAGGCCCCCGTGTCAACTTTACACACAGCACAGACAAGGTCCTTATGACACCTGTACACACAGCACACTCAAGGCCCTCGTGTCACCTCTACACACAGCAGAGACAAGGCCCTCGTGTCACCTCTACGCACAGCACAGACAAGGCCCTCATGTCAACTCTACACACAGCACACACAAGGCCCTCATGTCACCTCTACACACTGCACACACAAGGACCTCGTGTCAATCTACACACAGCACAGACAAGGCCCTCGTGTCACTCTACACACAGCACAGACAAGGCCCTTGTAGCACCTCTACACAGAGCACAGACAAGGCCCTTGTGACAACTTTACACACAGCACAGACAAGGCCCTCGTGTCACCTCCACACACAGCACACACAAGGCCCCCGTGTCACCTCTACGCAGAGCACAGACAAGGTCCTTGTAGCACCTCTACACATAGCACACACAAGGCACTCGTGTCACCTCTACACAGAGCACAGACAAGGCCCTCGTGTCACTCTACACACAGCACAGACAAGGCCGTCGTGTCATCTCCACACACAGCACAGACAAGGCCCTTGTGTCACTCTACAGACAGCACAGACAAGGCCATCGTGTCACCTCCACACACAGCCCAGACAAGTCCCTCGTGTCACTCTACGCACAGCACAGACAAGGCCCTTGTGTCACTCTACACACAGCACAGACACACAGACAAGGCCCTCGTGTCACTCTACACACAGCAGCCAAGGCCCTCTTGTCACTCTACACACAGCACACACAAGGCCCTTGTGACACCTCCACACACAGCACAGACAAAGCCCTCGTGTCACTCTACACACAGCACAGACAAGGCCGTTGTGTCACCTCCACACACAGCACAGACAAGACCCTCGTGTCACTCTACGCACAGCACAGACAAGGCCCTCGTGTCACTCTACGCACAGCACAGACACATAGACAAGGCCCTTGTGTCAATCTACACACAGCACAGACAAGGCCCTTGTGTCACTCTACACACAGCACACACAAGGCCCTCGTGTCACTCTACACACAGCACACACAAGGCCCTCGTGTCACCTCTACACACAGCACAGACAAGGCCCTTGTGTCACTCTACACACAGCACACACAAGACCCTCGTGTCAATCTTTTCACTCTACACATAGCACAGACAAGGTCCTTGTTGTCACTCTACACACAGCACACACAAGGCCGACGTGGCATTCTACACACAGCAAAGACAAGGCCGTTGTGTCACCTCCACACACAGCACAGACAAGGCCCTCGTGTCACTCTACACACAGCACAGACAAGGCCCTTGTGTCACCTCTACACATAGCACACACAAGGCACTCGTGTCACCTCTACACAGAGCACAGACAAGGCCCTCGTGTCACTCTACACACAGCACAGACAAGGCCCTCGTGTCCCCTCCACACACAGCACACACAAGGCCCCCGTGTCACCTCTACGCAGAGCACAGGCAAGGCCCTCGTGTCCATCTACACACAGCACAGACAAGGCCCTCGTGTCACTCTACACACAGCACAGACAAGGCCCTCGTGTCACCTCCACACACAGCACACACAAGGCCCCCGTGTCACCTCTACGCAGAGCACAGGCAAGGCCCTCGTGTCAATCTACACACAGCACAGACAAGGCCCTCGTGTCACTCTACACACAGCACAGACAAGGCCGTCGTGTCATCTCCACACACAGCACACACAAGGCCCCCGTGTCACCTCTACGCAGAGCACAGGCAAGGCCCTCGTGTCAATCTACACACAGCACAGACAAGGCCCTCGTGTCACCTCTACACACAGCACACACAAGGCTTTTGTGTCACTCTACACACAGCACAGACAAGTCCCTCGTGTCACTCTTATCACTCTACACATAGCACACACAAGGCCCTCGTGTCACTCTACACACAGCAGCCAAGGCCCTCGTATCAATCTACACACAGCACATACAAGGCCGACGTGGCACTCTACACACAGCACAGACAAGGTCCTCGTGTTACCTCTACACACAGCTCACACAGGACCCTCGTTGTACTCTGCACACAGCACACACAAGGCCTTCGTGTCACTCTACACACAGCACACACAAGGCCCCTGTGTCACCCCAACGCACAGCACACACAAGGCCTTTGTATCACTCTACACACAGCACAGACAAGGCCGTCGTGTCACCTCCACACACAGCACAGACAAGGCCCTTGTGTCACTCTACACACAGCACAGACAAGGCCATCGTGTCACCTCCACACACAGCACAGACAAGGCTCTCGTGTCCCTCTATACACAGCAGAGACAAGGCCCTCGTGTCACTCTACACACAGCACAGACTCACAGACAAGGCCATCGTGTCACTCCACACACAGCACAGACAAGGCCGTCATGTCACCTCCACACACAGCACAGACAAGTCCCCTGTGTCACCTCTACACACAGCACACTCAAGGCCCGCGTGTCACTCTACACACAGCAGACAAGGCCCTCGTGTCACTCTACGCAGCACAAACAAGGCCCTTGTGACACCTCCACACACAGCACAGACAAAGCCCTCGTGTCACTATACACACAGCACTGACAACGCCCTTGTGTCACTCTACACACAGCACAGACAGGGTCCTCGTGTCACTCTACACACAGAACACACAAGGCCCTCATGTTAACTCTGCACACAGCACACACAAGGCCCCCGTGTCAACTTTACACACAGCACAGACAAGGTCCTTATGACACCTGTACACACAGCACACTCAAGGCCCTCGTGTCACCTCTACACACAGCAACGACAAGGCCCTCGTGTCACCTCTACGCACAGCACAGACAAGGCCCTCATGTCAACTCTACACACAGCACACACAAGGCCCTCATGTCACCTCTACACACTGCACACACAAGGACCTCGTGTCAATCTACACACAGCACAGACAAGGCCCTCGTGTCACTCTACACACAGCACAGACAAGGCCCTTGTAGCACCTCTACACAGAGCACAGACAAGGCCCTCGTGTAACTCTACACACAGCACAGACAAGGCCCTCGTGTCACCTCCACACACAGCACACACAAGGCCCCCGTGTCACCTCTACGCAGAGCACAGACAAGGTCCTTGTAGCACCTCTACACATAGCACACACAAGGCACTCGTGTCACCTCTACACAGAGCACAGACAAGGCCCTCGTGTCACTCTACACACAGCACAGACAAGGCCGTCGTGTCATCTCCACACACAGCACAGACAAGGCCCTTGTGTCACTCTACAGACAGCACAGACAAGGCCATCGTGTCACCTCCACACACAGCCCAGACAAGTCCCTCGTGTCACTCTACGCACAGCACAGACAAGGCCCTTGTGTCACTCTACACACAGCACAGACACACAGACAAGGCCCTCGTGTCACTCTACACACAGCAGCCAAGGCCCTCTTGTCACTCTACACACAGCACACACAAGGCCCTTGTGACACCTCCACACACAGCACAGACAAAGCCCTCGTGTCACTCTACACACAGCACAGACAAGGCCGTTGTGTCACCTCCACACACAGCACAGACAAGACCCTCGTGTCACTCTACGCACAGCACAGACAAGGCCCTCGTGTCACTCTACGCACAGCACAGACACATAGACAAGGCCCTTGTGTCAATCTACACACAGCACAGACAAGGCCCTTGTGTCACTCTACACACAGCACACACAAGGCCCTCGTGTCACTCTACACACAGCACACACAAGGCCCTCGTGTCACCTCTACACACAGCACAGACAAGGCCCTTGTGTCACTCTACACACAGCACACACAAGACCCTCGTGTCAATCTTTTCACTCTACACATAGCACAGACAAGGTCCTTGTTGTCACTCTACACACAGCACACACAAGGCCGACGTGGCATTCTACACACAGCAAAGACAAGGCCGTTGTGTCACCTCCACACACAGCACAGACAAGGCCCTCGTGTCACTCTACACACAGCACAGACAAGGCCCTTGTGTCACCTCTACACATAGCACACACAAGGCACTCGTGTCACCTCTACACAGAGCACAGACAAGGCCCTCGTGTCACTCTACACACAGCACAGACAAGGCCCTCGTGTCCCCTCCACACACAGCACACACAAGGCCCCCGTGTCACCTCTACGCAGAGCACAGGCAAGGCCCTCGTGTCCATCTACACACAGCACAGACAAGGCCCTCGTGTCACTCTACACACAGCACAGACAAGGCCCTCGTGTCACCTCCACACACAGCACACACAAGGCCCCCGTGTCACCTCTACGCAGAGCACAGGCAAGGCCCTCGTGTCAATCTACACACAGCACAGACAAGGCCCTCGTGTCACTCTACACACAGCACAGACAAGGCCGTCGTGTCATCTCCACACACAGAACAGACAAGGCCTTCGTGTCACTCTACACACAGCACAGACAAGGCCCTCGTGTCAATCTACACACAGCACAGACAAGGCCCTTGTGTCACTCTACAGACAGCACAGACAAGGCCATCGTGTCACCTCCACACACAGCCCAGACAAGTCCCTCGTGTCACTCTACGCTCAGCACAGACAAGGCCCTTGCGTCACTCTACACACAGCACAGACACACAGACAAGGCCCTCGTGTCACTCTACACACAGCACAGACAAAGCCCTCATGTCACTCTACATACAGCACACACAAGGCCCTCGTGTCACTCTACACACAGCAGCCAAGGCCCTCTTGTCACTCTACACACAGCACACACAAGGCCCTTGTGACACCTCCACACACAGCAGAGACAAAGCCCTTGTGTCACTCTACACACAGCACAGACAAGGCCGTCGTGTCACTCTACACACAGCACAGACAAGGCCCTCGTCTCACATCTACGCACAGCACACACAAGGCCCTCGTGTCACTCTACACACAGCACACAGAAGGCCCTAGTGTCACCTCCACACACAGCACAGACAAGGCCATTGTGTCACCTCCACACACAGCACAGACAAGGCCCACGTGTGACTCTACACACAGCACAGACAAGGCCCTCGTGTCACCTCTACACATAGCACACACAAGGCGCTTGTGTCACTCTACACACAGCACAGACAAGTCCCTCGTGTCACTCTTATCACTCTACACACAGCACACACAAGGCCCTCGTGTCACTCTACACACAGCAGCCAAGGCCCTCGTATCACTCTACACACAGCACATACAAGGCCGACGTGGCACTCTACACACAGCACAGACAAGGTCCTCGTGTTACCTCTACACACAGCACACACAGGACCCTCGTTGCACTCTGCACACAGCACACACAAGGCCTTCGTGTCACTCTACACACAGCACACACAAGGCCCCTGTGTCACCCCAAAGCACAGCACACACAAGGCCTTTGTGTCACTCTACACACAGCACAGACAAGGCCGTCGTGTCACCTCCACACACAGCACAGACAAGGCCCTCGTGTCACTCTAAACACAGCACAGACACACAGACAAGGCTATCGTGTCACTCCACACACAGCACAGACAAGGCCGTCATGTCACCTCCACACACAGCACAGACAAGTCCCCTGTGTCACCTCTACACACAGCACACTCAAGGCCCGCGTGTCACTCTACACACAGCAGACAAGGCCCTCGTGTCACTCTACGCAGCACAAACAAGGCCCTCGTGACACCTCCACACACAGCACAGACAAAGCCCTCGTGTCACTCTACACACAGCACAGACAACGCCCTTGTGTCACTATACACACAGCACAGACAAGGCCGTTGTGTCACCTCCACACACAGCACAGACAAGACCCTCGTGTCACTCTACGCACAGCACAGACAAGGCCCTCGTGTCACTCTACGCACAGCACAGACAAGGCCCTCGTGTCACTCTACACACAGCACAGACAAGGCCGTCGTGTCACCTCCACACACAGCACAAACAAGGCCCCTGTGTCACCTCTACACACAGCACACTCAAGGCCCGCGTGTCACTCTACACACAGCAGACAAGGCCCTCGTGTCACTCTACGCAGCACACACAAGGCCCTCGTGACACCTCCATACACAGCACAGACAAAGCCCTCGTGTCACTATACACACAGCACAGAAAAGGCCGTTGTGTCACCTCCACACACAGCACAGACAAGGCCCTCGTGTCAACTTTACACACAGCACAGACAAGGTCCTTATGACACCTGTACACACAGCACACTCAAGGCCCTCGTGTCACCTCTACACACAGCACAGAAAAGGCCGTCGTGTCACCTCCACACACAGCACAGACAAGGCCCTCGTGTCACTCTAGGCACAGCACAGACAAGACCCTCGTGTCACTCTACGCACAGCACAGACAACGACCTTGTGTCACTCTACACACAGCACAGACAAGGTCCTCGTGTCACTCTACACACAGAACACACAAGGCCCTCATGTTACCTCTGCACACTGCACACACAAGGCCCCCGTGTCTACTTTACACACAGCACAGACAAGGTCCTTATGACACCTGTACACACAGCACACTCAAGGCCCTCGTGTCACCTCTACACACAGCAGAGACAAGGCCCTCGTGTCACCTCTCTACACAGAACACACATGGCCCCTCGTGACACCTTTATACACAGCACACACAAGGCCCGTGTGTCACTCTACACACAGCATACACACGGCCCTTGTGACACCTCAACACACAGCACACACAAGGCTCCCGTGTCAACTCTACACAGAGCACACACAACGCTCTTGCGACACCTCTACACACACCTCTACACACATTACACACAAGGCCCTAGTGTCACCTCTACACACTGCACACACACCGACCTCGTGACACCTCTACACACAGCACAGACAACGCCCTTGTGTCACCTCTACACGCAGCACAATCAAGGCCCTTGTGACACCTCCACACACAGCAAAGACAAGGCCCTCGTAACACCTCTACACACAGCACAGACAAGGCCCTCGTGACACCTCTACACACAGCGCAGACAAGGCCCCCGTGTCACCTCTATGCACAGCACAGACAAGGCCCTCATGTCAACTCTACACACAGCACACACAAGGCCCTCATGTCACCTCTACACACTGCACACACAAGGACCTCGTGTCAATCTACACACAGCACAGACAAGGCCCTCGTGTCACTCTACTCACAGCACAGACAAGGCCCTTGTGACACCTCTACACACAGCACAAGCAAGGCCTTCCTGTCACTCTACATACAGCACACTAGGCCCTCTTGACACCTCTACACACAGCACAGACAAGGCCCCCATGACACCTCTTCACACAGCACAGACAAGGCCGTTGTGTCACCTCCACACACAGCACAGACAAGGTCCTCGTGTCACTCTACACACAGCACAGCAAGGCCCTTGTGTCACCTCTACACATAGCACACACAAGGCACTCGTGTCACCTCTGCACAGAGCACAGACAAGGCCCTCGTGTCACTCTACACACAGCACAGACAAGTCCCCTGTGTCACCTCTACACACAGCACACTCAAGGCCCGCGTGTCACTCTACACACAGCAGACAAGGCCCTCGTGTCACTCTACGCAGCACAAACAAGGCCCTCGTGACACCTCCACACACAGCACAGACAAAGCCCTCGTGTCACTCTACACACAGCACAGACAACGCCCTTGTGTCACTATACACACAGCACAGACAGGGTCCTCGTGTCACTCTACACACAGAACACACAAGGCCCTCATGTGAACTCTGCACACAGCACACACAAGGCCCCCGTGTCAACTTTACACACAGCACAGACAAGGTCCTTATGACACCTGTACACACAGCACACTCAAGGCCCTCGTGTCACCTCTACACATAGCACAGAAAAGGCTGTCGTGTCACCTCCACACACAGCACAGACAAGGCCCTCGTGTCACTCTACGCACAGCACAGACAAGACCCTCGTGTCACTCTACGCACAGCACAGACAACGCCCTTGTGTCACTCTACACACAGCACAGACAAGGTCCTCGTGTTACCTCTGCACACAGCACACAAAAGGCCCCCATGTCAACTTTACACACAGCACAGACAAGGTCCTTATGACACCTGTACACACAGCACACTCAAGGCCCTCGTGTCACCTCTACACACAGCACAGACAAGGCCCTCGTGTCACTCTACACACAGCACAGACAAGGCCCTTGTAGCACCTCTACACATAGCACACACAAGGCACTCGTGTCACCTCTACACAGAGCACAGACAAGGCCCTCGTGTCACTCTACACACAGCACAGACAAGGCCCTCGTGTCACCTCCACACACAGCACACACAAGGCCCCCGTGTCACCTCTACGCAGAGCACAGACAAGGCCCTCGTATCGATCTACACACAGCACAGACAAGGCCCTTGTGTCAATCTACACACAGCACACAGAAGGCCCTAGTGTCACCTCAATACACAGCACAGACAAGGCCCTCGTGTCACATCTACACACAGCACACACAAGGCCCTTGTGTCAATCTACACACAGCACACAGAAGGCCCTAGTGTCACCTCAATACACAGCACAGACAAGGCCATTGTGTCACTCTACACACAGCACAGACAAGGCCCTCGTGTCACCTCCACACACAGCACACACAAGGCCCCCGTGTCACCTCTACGCAGAGCACAGACAAGGCCCTCGTATCAATCTACACACAGCACAGACAAGGCCCTTGTGTCAATCTACACACAGCACACAGAAGGCCCTAGTGTCACTCTACACACAGCACAGACAAGGCCCTCGTGTCACATCTACACACAGCACACACAAGGCCCTTGTGTCAATCTACACACAGCACACAGAAGGCCCTAGTGTCACCTCAATACACAGCACAGACAAGGCCATTGTGTCACCTCCACACACAGCACAGACAAGGCCCTCGTGTCACTCTACACACAGCACAGACAAGGCCCTCGTGTCACCTCTACACACAGCACACACAAGGCCCTTGTGACACCTCCACACAGAGCAGAGACAAAGCCCTCGTGTCACTCTACACACAGCACAGACAAGGCCGTCGTGTCACTCTTATCACTCTACACACAGCACACACAAGGCCCTCGTGTCACTCTACACACAGCAGCCAAGGGTCTCGTGTCACTCTACACACAGCACAGACAAGGCCCTCGTGTCACATCTACACACAGCACACACAAGGTCCTCGTGTTACCTCTACACACAGCACACACAGGACCCTCGTTGCACTCTGCACACAGCACACACAAGGCCTTCGTGTCACTCTACACACAGCACACACAAGGCCCCTGTGTCACCTCTACGCACAGCACACACAAGGCCTTTGTGTCACTCTACACACAGCACAGACAAGGCCGTCGTGTCACCTCCACACACAGCACAGACAAGGCCCTTGTGTCACTCTACACACAGCACAGACAAGGCCATCGTGTCACCTCCACACACAGCACAGACAAGGCCTTCGTGTCCCTCTATACACAGCACAGACAAGGCCCTCGTGTCACTCTACGCACAGCACAGACAACGCCCTTGTGTCACTCTACACACAGCACAGACAAGGTCCTCGTGTTACTCTACACACAGAACACACAAGGCCCTCATGTTACCTCTGCACACAGCACACAAAAGGCCCCCATGTCAACTTTACACACAGCACAGACAAGGTCCTTATGACACCTGTACACACAGCACACTCAAGGCCCTTGTGTCACCTCTACACACAGCACAGACAAGGCCCTCGTGTCACTCTACACACAGCACAGACAAGGCCCTTGTAGCACCTCTACACATAGCACACACAAGGCACTCGTGTCACCTCTACACAGAGCACAGACAAGGCCCTCGTGTCACTCTACACACAGCACAAACAAGGCCCTCGTGTCACCTCCACACACAGCACACACAAGGCCCCCGTGTCACCTCTACGCAGAGCACAGACAAGGCCCTCGTATCAATCTACACACAGCACAGACAAGGCCCTTGTGTCAATCTACACACAGCACACAGAAGGCCCTAGTGTCACCTCAATACACAGCACAGACAAGGCCCTCGTGTCACATCTACACACAGCACACACAAGGCCCTTGTGTCAATCTACACACAGCACACAGAAGGCCCTAGTGTCACCTCAATACACAGCACAGACAAGGCCATTGTGTCACTCTACACACAGCACAGACAAGGCCCTCGTGTCACCTCCACACACAGCACACACAAGGCCCCCGTGTCACCTCTACGCAGAGCACAGACAAGGCCCTCGTATCAATCTACACACAGCACAGACAAGGCCCTTGTGTCAATCTACACACAGCACACAGAAGGCCCTAGTGTCACTCTACACACAGCACAGACAAGGCCCTCGTGTCACATCTACACACAGCACACACAAGGCCCTTGTGTCAATCTACACACAGCACACAGAAGGCCCTAGTGTCACCTCAATACACAGCACAGACAAGGCCATTGTGTCACCTCCACACACAGCACAGACAAGGCCCTCGTGTCACTCTACACACAGCACAGACAAGGCCCTCGTGTCACCTCTACACACAGCACACACAAGGCCCTTGTGACACCTCCACACAGAGCAGAGACAAAGCCCTCGTGTCACTCTACACACAGCACAGACAAGGCCGTCGTGTCACTCTTATCACTCTACACACAGCACACACAAGGCCCTCGTGTCACTCTACACACAGCAGCCAAGGGTCTCGTGTCACTCTACACACAGCACAGACAAGGCCCTCGTGTCACATCTACACACAGCACAGACAAGGTCCTCGTGTTACCTCTACACACAGCACACACAGGACCCTCGTTGCACTCTGCACACAGCACACACAAGGCCTTCGTGTCACTCTACACACAGCACACACAAGGCCCCTGTGTCACCTCTACGCACAGCACACACAAGGCCTTTGTGTCACTCTACACACAGCACAGACAAGGCCGTCGTGTCACCTCCACACACAGCACAGACAAGGCCCTTGTGTCACTCTACACACAGCACAGACAAGGCCATCGTGTCACCTCCACACACAGCACAGACAAGGCCTTCGTGTCCCTCTATACACAGCACAGACAAGGCCCTCGTGTCACTCTACACACAGCACAGACACACAGACAAGGCCATCGTGTCACTCCACACACAGCACAGACAAGGCCGTCGTGTCACCTCCACACACAGCACAAACAAGGCCCCTGTGTCACCTCTACACACAGCACACTCAAGGCCCGCGTGTCACTCTACACACAGCAGACAAGGCCCTCGTGTCACTCAACGCAGCACACACAAGGCCCTCGTGACACCTCCATACACAGCACAGACAAAGCCCTCGTGTCACTATACACACAGCACAGAAAAGGCCGTTGTGTCACCTCCACACACAGCACAGACAAGGCCCTCGTGTCAACTTTACACACAGCACAGACAAGGTCCTTATGACACCTGTACACACAGCACACTCAAGGCCCTCGTGTCACCTCTACACACAGCACAGAAAAGGCCGTCGTGTCAACTCCACACACAGCACAGACAAGGCCCTCGTGTCACTCTACGCACAGCACAGACAAGACCCTCGTGTCACTCTACGCACAGCACAGACAACGACCTTGTGTCACTCTACACACAGCACAGACAAGGTCCTCGTGTCACTCTACACCCAGAACACACAAGGCCCTCATGTTACCTCTGCACACTGCACACACAAGGCCCCCGTGTCAACTTTACAAACAGCACAGACAAGGTCCTTATGACACCTGTACACACAGCACACTCAAGGCCCTCGTGTCACCTCTACACACAGCAGAGACAAGGCCCTCGTGTCACCTCTCTACACAGAACACACATGGCCCCTCGTGACACCTTTATACACAGCACACACAAGGCCCGTGTGTCACTCTACACACAGCATACACACGGCCCTTGTGACACCTCAACACACAGCACACACAAGGCTCCCGTGTCAACTCTACACAGAGCACACACAACGCTCTTGCGACACCTCTACACACACCTCTACACACATTACACACAAGGCCCTAGTGTCACCTCTACACACTGCACACACACCGCCCTCGTGACACCTCTACACACAGCACAGACAACGCCCTTGTGTCACCTCTACACGCAGCACAATCAAGGCCCTTGTGACACCTCTACACACAGCAAAGACAAGGCCCTCGTAACACCTCTACACACAGCACAGACAAGGCCCTCGTGACACCTCTACACACAGCGCAGACAAGGCCCCCGTGTCACCTCTATGCACAGCACAGACAAGGCCCTCATGTCAACTCTACACACAGCACACACAAGGCCCTCATGTCACCTCTACACACTGCACACACAAGGACCTCGTGTCAATCTACACACAGCACAGACAAGGCCCTCGTGTCACTCTACTCACAGCACAGACAAGGCCCTTGTGACACCTCTACACACAGCACACGCAAGGCCTTCCTGTCACTCTACATACAGCACACTAGGCCCTCTTGACACCTCTACACACAGCATAGACAAGGCCCCCATGACACCTCTTCACACAGCACAGACAAGGCCGTTGTGTCACCTCCACACACAGCACAGACAAGGTCCTCGTGTCACTCTACACACAGCACAGCAAGGCCCTTGTGTCACCTCTACACATAGCACACACAAGGCACTCGTGTCACCTCTGCACAGAGCACAGACAAGGCCCTCGTGTCACTCTACACACAGCACAGACAAGGCCCTCGTGTCACCTCCACACACAGCACACACAAGGCCCCCGTGTCACCTCTACGCAGAGCATAGACAAGGCCCTCGTGTCAATCTACACACAGCACAGACAAGGCCCTCGTGTCACTCTACACACAGCACAGACAAGGCCGTCGTGTCATCTCCACTCACAGCACTGACAAGGCCCTTGTGTCACTCTACAGACAGCACAAACAAGGCCATCGTGTCACCTCCACACAAAGCCCAGACAAGGCCCTCGTGTCACTCTACGCACAGCACAGACAAGGCCCTTGTGTCACTCTTCACACAGCACAGACACACAGACAAGGCCCTTGTGTCACTCTACACAGCACAGACAAAGCCCTCATGTCACTTTACATACAGCACACACAAGGCCCTCGTGTCACTCTACAAACAGCAGCCAAGGCCCTCGTGTCACTCTACACACAGCACACACAAGGCCCTTGTGACACCTCCACACACAGCACAGACAAGGCCCTCGTGTCACTCTACACACAGCACAGACAAGGCCGTCGTGTCACCTCCACACACAGCACAGACAAGGCACTCGTGTCACTCTACGCACAGCACAGACAAGGCTCTCGTGTCACTCTACTCACAGCACAGACAAGGCCCTCGTGCCACTCTACACACAGCACAGACAAGGCCCTCGTGCCACTCTACACACAGCAAACACAAGACCCTCGTGTCACTATTTTCACTCTACACATAGCACAGACAAGGTCCTTGCTGTCACTCTACACACAGCACATACAAGGCCGACGAGGCACTCTACACACAGCAAAGACAAGGCCGTTGTGTCACCTCCACACACAGCACAGACAAGGCCCTCGTGTCACTCTACACACAGCACAGACAAGGCCCTTGTGTCACTGTTAGACCTGGCACCTTGGCGTGAGTTTCCCTTCCACTTTTTGCTGATGTGCCTCATGTGTTTTGTTGGTGTTAGCTGCTCAGGGCACTGTGCCACTGCTAATCAGTGCCACAGTGCAAGTGCTCCCTATGAAAAGTGTATACATTGATTGGTGTCCACGTTTGGCTTATTTGGTTTACTATCAGCCCCTAGTAAAGTGCACCAGGAGTGCCAGGGCTTGTAAATACAAATGCTGCTGGTGGGCTTGCAGCACTGGTTGTGCCACCCACTGAAGCGGCCTAGTAAAATGTGTCTAGGCCTGCCATTGCAGAACCTGCGTGCAGTCTGGTACTGTCATGCTGACTGCGCAAGTGCACCTACTTGCCAGTCCCTAAACCTTCCCTTAACTGCATATTAGTCACCCCTATGGTAGGCCCAAGGGCAGGGTGCATTTTGGCATAAGGTAGGTGTTGGAGCCGGCCTCGTGGCGTGGTCCTGTTCCCCCTCGCCAAGCCGCATGAGGTCCCCTGCACCTCGGGGCTCCTCCATTTTGGATTGTACGTGACTCTGCGCACCAGCCTACGTGACCCCGCTCAACCCGGCCTCGGCCCCAGCAAGCCCCGACATCAAGGCACCAACAACTGGCCAGGGGGTACCACGTGAACACTTCCCCACTCCCGGCGGAGGGCAGTATCGATGGGACCCCCAACCGTCCTCCCACACCTAGGTGCGCTCGCCCCACAGCTCTCCTGGGCCTGGCGCCTCTCCTGCTGAGCGTCTGGCCACTCCCGACCCGGACTCTCCGCCCCCCCGGGCGCAAGGGTCTGGACATCAAAGGGCTCCAAACCTATATCTGGGGCGACCCTGCAACAGGACAGCAGTTGTATCCCGGAGTCAAGAGCCCTGCTGATTGGATCGCGGCTGACCCTACGGAGAAAGACTCATCCTGGAACCACGCTCTGAGCCCTGCTGACTACGTCGCGGCTCCACCGTGCTTAAAAACCTTCACGAACCTTGGGGCCCTGCTGACGCTGTCGCGGCCCGACCTTGTTGAACTTGCCATCAGAGCCCTACTGACCTCGTCGCGGCTCGACCGAAGCGGACCTACCACCGGAGCCCTGCTGACTGTGTCGCGGCTCGACCCAAGCGGAACTACCACCCGAGCCCTGCAGACACCGTCGCGGCTCTCCACGTCCGAGCTGCTTTGAGACCAGCACCTGCCGCTCCGATCCCCGGAGCCACCTTCGGCCTAACGCAAGGTCCGGCGCAGAGCTTCCCCGTACCAGGCTGGTACTAAGACTGTCCCGCTACCCTGTCCTTACAAAGACATTGAGAATCTTTCTGGATCTCTCGATCCCCATGTAAATATTTCGAATGTGCTACTATTGATAAAGTACCTAGATAAGCAACTGATACGGAGTCCTGTGTGGTGGTGTTACTGGGCCTAGTACGATCATAGGAGAAAGACCTCTCCTAGGAGGCTTCTCAGTGGCGCTCGGCTATAACTTTGCGGTAGGAAGGTGCCCCGGAGTGGGCCCCCTGACTCCCCGGTGGTCCTCCCTCCAACATTTGGTGGCCAGCGACAGGATCCGAGCCAGACACAATCGTACAGGCAAGTAACGCACCCGCTGCCTAACCAGACGGAAAAAGAAAGAGAACCATGTGCAGCCAAGAAACAACCGTGGCCGCAACCTTCCAGCAAGAAAGGTTGGAAGAATACACCCACAAAGAATTGAAACAATTCTGCAAGGACAAAGGGATCCCAACCACAGGATTGGGCACCAAGGAAGAAATGCAGAAAGCCCTGAAAGCCTGGGCAGAATCCGAGGCCACTCCACCCCAAGGCGAAGGGACCTCGGCCCGGGACGAAAACCTGCCACCGGCCATGACCCCGGCAGATGGGGGACGAAGCATCCCGGAAGCCGGCCTATCCCACGAAGAAATGCCAGAACGGGAGAGGGTCCGGACACACGAATTGGAACTCGCACGACTCCGGCTGGACGGTGAACTCCTGCTGGCGGAGAAAAAGTTGGCCCTGGAGCAACTACGGCTGCAGGAGGAAATCGAAGAAAAGAAACGGCATCGAGAACTAGAAGAGAAACGGCTAACCCTCGAGCACGAGAGGGGCCTCAAGGAACTCGAACTGAAATCCAAAACGGGGGAGACCAGCACCCCCGGATCCCGGGACGCTCTGCCACTGACCGAGCCAAAGGTTCATATCCCCAAGGATGTCGTCAAGGAGTACTATAAAAACGACGACATCCAGCAATGGTTCCGAGCATACGAGGTAGCCATGACCTCCCATCGGGTACCCCGGAAGGATTGGGGTGCCGGCCTATGGGGGAGGTTCCTCAGCGAGGGCCGGGATACCCTGCTGCAACTCCCTGACGCGGTGATGACCTCGTACGACCACATGAAAGAGGCCCTACTCACCCGCTACGGACTATCAGCTGAGATGTACCGGCAGCGCTTCCGGGACTGCAAGAAGCTCCCCGGTACCACATGGGTCGAATACGTGGACTTCTTCAGCAGAGCCTTTGAAGGGTGGATAAGAGGGAGCAAGGTCACCTCGTACAACGAACTGTTCGACCTCATTGTCTGGGAGCACCTCGCCAACAACTGCTTTGTCGAACTAAGGCAACACTTCCTTGACAGCAAACTGACCGAGCCCCGGAAGCTCGCCGCCGAAGCCGACCGATGGGTCAACACCCGGGTCCCCCGGAACCCCGTGGGGGACTACCAATGGAGTACCACGGGACCTCCTCGCCAGCGGGGCGGAGGAGGAGGGTCCCACCGCAGTCGAGAATTCCCGGCCGGGCCGCCCCGAAGCCCGCCACGAGGCCAAGCCGCCAACCACACGTCCCCGACCCTGGTCCGTAGGGGGACCCCCATCGCCAGGCCTGGACCCCGACCAACAGTGACCTGCTTCGGCTGCCAACAGACAGGCCACTATGCGAGCGACCCGGCCTGCCCCGTGAACCGACGAAACGGGACCGCTGGGCCCCTTCCCTGACAAATAGCCGCCGCAGCCCTGGGGGAAGGAGAAGAAAAGGAGGAAAACCGCGACTTCGGGTCCCCCGAGTGGGAACCGGCTGCCATGTCACTCGTATGCCTGGGCACCCGAGAAATGGTGCCCCGAGCCCCCATCCCGAGCAACAACCAGAAGTACCAGCAGTGGGTCACCATCAATGGGCAACGGGCCGAAGCCCTCCGTGACACTGGGGCCAGTGTGACCGCTGTCCGCTGCCACCTGGTGACCCCCGAACAGATCCTGCCGCATGTCCTATGCCCTGTCCGGACCGCGGACAACACCGAAAGCATGTGCCGGATGGCCCGGATCCCCTTCGAGTGGGGAGGAGTGTCAGGCACCCTGAAAGTAACTGTCCGCGACGACGCTCCAGTGGACTGCCTCCTGGGGAACGACCTGGAGAGCTCCCCCTGGGCCCAGGTGGAGCGCCGAGAGCATCTGGGGATGCTAGGGCTGCCCGAATGGGCCTGCGCCACCACCCGGTCCATGACCGCCCAACCAGCCGCTGCGGGTCCAGAACTGCCACCCTCCTCCGGCACGGAGGAGCCTGACGATGAGGCCGGGCCATCCGAACTTTACCCCGACGAGGCCGCCTCCCTCAGCGAGATCCCCGAGCTGGCCCAGTCGCGCCACGACGGGGGCTCCACCCGCGAACAGTTCCAACAAGAACAGAAGGCCTGCCCGTCCCTCGAGGGGGCCCGACAGCAAGCGGCCGCCCAGGACACGGGGGACCCCACGGGAACCCACTGGATCTATTGGGACAATGACTTGTTATATAGCGAACAGAAAGTCACCGAACTAGGAGCCGGCCGTGTGTTGGTGGTTCCCCTCCGATTCCGAGAGTTCCTCCTGAACCTGGCGCATGACGTGCCCCTCGCCGGACACCTCGGGCGAGACAAGACCTACAGCCGCTTGGTGACCCATTTTTATTGGCCCCGAATGCGGAGAGACGTGGACCACCACTGCCGGTCCTGCCAGACCTGCCAAGCCAGCGGGAAGACTGGGGGTCGAGTCAAGGCCCCCCTCCAACCATTCCCAGCCGTCCACACCCTGTTCGAACGGGTAGGGATCGACATCGTGGGGCCCCTCGACCCCCGAACCGCCCTGGGCCACCGCTTCATCCTGGTACTGGTCGACCACGCCACCCGATACCCAGAGGCCATCCCCCTCCGAACTGTGACAGCCCCAGTGGTGGGCCAGGCCCTGATGGGCATCTTCTCCAGGGTGGGGTTCCCCGAGAAGTGGTGAGCGACAGGGGTACGAACTTCATCTCGAAATACATGAGATCTGTTGGACCCGGCCTCGTGGCGTGGTCCTTAACCCCCTGGATTGTGCCCGTTCCCCGCCCCGGCCGTCACGGGCCACCCGTCTGAACTGCACCAAGGCCCTTCACCCGGAGCTGCACGTGGACGCATACTCCTCGTGGCTCCGCCATCTTGTTGGCATCCACGTCACACCGTGCACCAGCCGGCGCGACCCCGCTCAACCCGGCCTCGACCCCAGCGAAGCCCCGACATCGAGGCACCACGAACTAGCCAGGGGGTGCCGCAGGAACCATTCATCGCCCCCGGCGGAGGACAGTATCGATGGGACCCCCAACTGTCCTCCCCTCTCGAGGTGTGATCGCCCTGCAACTCCCATGGGCCTGGCGCCTCTCCTGCTGGGCGTCTGGCCACCTCCACCCGGCCACTCCGCCCCCTCGGGCGCATAGGTCCGGACATCAAAGGGCTCCAGACCTATATCTGGGGCGACCCCACCACAGCTCGGCAGTTGTATCCCGGAGTCGAGAGCCCTGCTGATTGAATCGCGGCTGACCCTACGGAGAAGAACTCTTGTCGGAACCATCACGAGCCCTGCTGACTGCGTCGCGGCTCCTTCCTGTGAACCCTTTCTGAACCACCTGGAACATCGGAGCCCTGCTGACGCCGTCGCGGCCCAACCTCGCTGAAACCTCCCTCGGAGCCCTGCTGACGACGTCGCGGCTCGAGCTGAGCAGAAACCATCTTGAGAGCCCTGCTGATTGGATCGCGGCTCTCCACGAACTGTACGCCAGAGCCCTGCTGACGCCGTCGCGGCTCAACCCCTCCGAGATCCGGAGGTCCTCCAGCTTGAGGATAAGAACTGGGCCCCAGGTACCCTCGTACCGCATTCCTGCCAAAGACTGTCCCGCTACCCCGACCCTTCCAAAGAGACACTGAGACTTTTGGTGGATCCCTCGATCCCTTCGTGTAAATATTGACCTCGTAACCTTTTTATTGCTGATAAAGAATTGCTTGTCACAAGACAACCCCCTTGAGTCCTGTGTGGTGGTGTTACTGTGCTAGGACGTGATAGGAGAAGGATCTCTCAGGAGACTTCTCGGCAGCGCTCGGCTACTTCGTGCAGTGTGAGGGCCCCCCCTTGGTGGTCGCACCGACTCCTCGGGGTCCGCCTTCCAACATTTGGTGGCCAGCGACGGGATCCGAGCCGAACGCAGTACGTACCAGCCAGTACCCACTAGCTACCCATCCAAACGAACAGCATCATGAGCAGCCAGGAAAACAACGCGACAATGGAGTTCCAGCCCGAACGGCTGGAAGAATATACGCACAAAGAATTGAAACAGTTCTGCAAAGACAAAGGCATTGCAACCACCAGCCTAGGTACCAAAGAGGAGATGCAGAAAGCTCTGAGGGCATGGTTGGAGGCCGGGGCAGGCCCCTCCCAGGAAGAAGGGCCCTTGCCCCTGACTGAGACCGCAGCAACCGCACGGACTCCGGCAACCGGAGGAAGAAAGAGCCTAGAAACCGGCCTCTCCGAAGAAGAAATACGAGAGCGGGAAAAGGTCCGGAGCCACGAGCTAGAGCTCGCCCGACTGCGGCTGGACGGGGAACTCCAGCTGGCAGAAAAGAAACTGGCCCTAGAGCAGCTGCGCCTTAAAGAAGAGATAGAGGAGAAGAGACGACACCGGGAGTTGGAGGAAAAGAAACTAACTCTTGAGCACGAGCGCAGTCTCAAGGAGCTCGAGATCAAGGCCAAGAACGGAGGGACTGACACCCCCAGTACTAGAGACACTCTACCGCCTTCCGAGGCCAAGGTACATATCCCGAAAGAAGTCGTCAAGGAGTATTACAAGAATGACGACATCCAACAATGGTTCAAGGCCTACGAGGTGGCCATGACCTCTCATCGGGTGCCCCGAAAGGACTGGGGCGCGGGCCTGTGGGGGCGGTTCCTGAGTGAGGGGCGGGACACGCTGCTCCAGCTACCGGAGGAGGTGATGACCTCCTACGATCACATGAAGGAGGCCCTGCTCACCCGCTACGGGCTAACAGCGGAAATGTACCGCCAGCGGTTCAGAGACTGCAAGAAAATCCCGGGTACCACATGGGTGGAATATGTGGACTTTTTCAGTCGGGCCCTAGAAGGGTGGATCAAAGGGAGCAAAGTAACCACCTACGGGCAGCTGGTCGACCTCATCGTGTGGGAACACCTTTCCAACAATTGCTTCGTGGAACTGAGACAGCACCTCCTCGACAGCAAAATGACCGACCCGCGAAAACTTGCCGTCGAGGCCGATCGATGGGTCAACTCCCGGGTCCCCCGGAACTCAATGGGGGAGTACCAGAGGAACCCCAACGGACCCCCCCGCCAGCGCGGTGGGGGGGGAGGGCCGAACAGGAACCGAGACCCTCCCGCCGGGGCCCCCAGGAGCCCCCCTCGAGGGCCCCCGCAGCCACATCTCTCCCCGAGCCTAGCCCGAAAGGTGGGCCCGGCCCGACCCGGACCACGGCCGCCAGTGACCTGCTACGGCTGCCAACAAACAGGACACTTTGCCAGCGATCCGGCCTGCCCTCTGAACCGAAGAAACGGGGCCGGCGGGCACCCGCCCCGGCAGCTGACAGCCGCCGCCTTGGGGGGAGGAGAAGAGGAAGAGGAGGCCCTCGACCGAGAGAACA
Source organism: Triturus cristatus (assembly GCF_964204655.1). Classification (NCBI taxonomy): domain Eukaryota; kingdom Metazoa; phylum Chordata; class Amphibia; order Caudata; family Salamandridae; genus Triturus; species Triturus cristatus. The sequence goes on along the minus strand of NC_140580.1, from coordinate 1,176,155,015 downwards.
CTGAGTGGGAGCCGGCAGCCATGTCCCTGGTCTGCCTGGGTAGCCGAGAGATGGTACCCTGCACCCCCATCCCAACCAACACCCAGAAGTACCGGCAGCAGGTCACGGTCAATGGACAACGGGCCGAAGCCCTTCGTGACACAGGCGCCAGTATCACCGCTGTCCGCTGCCACCTGGTGACCCCTGGGCAGATTCTACCGAATGTGCTGTGCCCCGTACGGACGGCCGACAACAGTGAAAGCCTATGCCAGATGGCCCTGGTCCCCTTCGAGTGGGGAGGGGTGACGGGCCTGCTGAAGGTGACAGTGCGCGACGACGCCCCGGTCGACTGCCTCCTGGGGAACGACTTGGAAGGTTCCCCCTGGGCTCAAGTAGAGCGACGAGAGCACCTCCGAATGTTGGGACTGGCTGATTGGGCCTGCGCCATCACCCGGTCCATGACCGCCCAGGCCCCCCGCTCATCCTCGACCTCCGGGACCGCCCAGCCCGAGGGGCGCACACCCCCTCCCACCAGCAGCGAGGAGGAGGCGGACACCGACCCTGGACCCAGCAAATCCTCCCCCGAAGAGATGGCTTCTCCGAGCGCCCTCCCAGAACTGACACAATGGCGATACGAAGGGGGCCCCACCCGAGAGCAGTTCCAGCAAGAACAACAGTCCTGTCCCTCTCTCGAAGGGGTCCGACAACAGGCGACCGCGCAAGCCAACGGTGACCAGACCGGCACCCACTGGATCTACTGGACCGAGGGCCTGTTGTACAGTGAACAGAAAGTAGCAGAACTCGGGGCCAGCCGCGTGTTGGTGGTCCCCCTCCGCTTCCGGGAGTTCCTTCTCCACCTGGCCCATGATGTGCCCCTCGCCGGACACTTGGGGCAAGACAAAACGTACAGTCGTCTGGTGACCCACTTCTACTGGCCCCGGATGCGGAGAGATGTGGACAACCACTGCCGGTCCTGCCAGACCTGCCAAGCCAGCGGAAAGACGGGGGGTCGGGTCAAGGCCCCCCTCCAGCCCTTTCCAGCCGTCAGCACCCCGTTCGAACGGGTCGGAATCGATATTGTGGGACCCCTGGACCCCCAAACCGCCCTGGGCCACCGCTTCATCCTGGTCCTCGTGGACCACGCCACCAGGTACCCGGAGGCGGTCCCGCTAAGAACTATAACGGCCCCTGTGGTAGGCCGGGCCTTGATGGGGATCTTCTCCCGAGTGGGATTCCCCAGCGAAGTGGTGAGCGACCGTGGCACGAACTTTATCTCCAGGTACATGCGGTCTCTGTGGCAACAGTGCGGGGTCACATACAAGTTCACGACCCCCTATCACCCTCAGGGGAACGGACTGGTTGAGCGGTTCAACCGAACATTAAAAGGGATGATCCAGGGCCTGGAAGAACCCCTCAGGCGGAAATGGGATGTCCTGCTGCCCTGCCTCCTGTTTGCCTATCGGGAGGTCCCGCAGAAGTCCCTGGGGTTCAGCCCGTTTGAACTATTGTATGGACACCCGGTCCGCGGACCGCTCAGCCTGGTCAAGGAGGGCTGGGAGATGAAGCCCCGAGGAGCCCCTCCTGACGTCTACCGATACCTCCTGACCCTCCGAAACCAGACCCGCAGGTTCCGAGCCATGGCCGAAGCCAACCTCGAGGCCAGCCAGGAGGACATGAAGCGGTGGTACGATCGCAACACCTCTACTATAGAATTCGAGCCAGGGCAGAAAGTATGGGTCATGGCCCCGGTCGAACCCGGCGCCCTCCAGGACAAGTGGACCGGGCCCTTCAAGGTGGTGGAGAAGAAAAGTCCCGTCACCTACCTGGTCGATCTGGAGTCCCCCCGGAACCCCCTCCGGGTCCTACATGCTAACCGACTAAAACCCCACTTCGCCCGGACCGAACTGAGCCTGCTGCTGGCGACTGACGAAGGGGGCGAGGACGACTCCGAGCCCTTGCCCGACCTCTTGCAATCCGACATTCACGATGGATCGATCGAAGGGGTCCAACTCGCCTCGTCCCTGACCCCGGAACAGCGCAACGACTGCCAGCAATTTATTTATTTATTTATTTATGGAGCTTATAGAGCGCGCAGCTACCTCCAAAGGAGGTGTCCCGGCGCTAAGATTACATAACTGTCCCCATGAGGAGTAACCAAGATCATATCTCACAGAGAAAATGGGAAACGGTGAGGAGTTGACAGTTCCAAGTCCTACCGCCTAGTGAACAGCCAGGTCTTGAGTTTGCGGCAAAAGGCTGGCTCAGATTCGCAGAACCTGAGGTCAAGGGGGAGGCTATTCCAGAGCTTGGCGGCAGTGACGGTGAAAGATCTGCCGCCAGTCCGAGAAAGCCTGAATCTAGGAACCAACAGAAGACGAAGGTTATTGGATCTGAGATGTCTGGCTGAAACAGAGATCTTGAGACGCTTTTTCAGATAAAGTGGGCCAGTACCATGGATAGCCCGAAATGTCAGGATCAGAATTTTAAAGTCTATGCGTCGTGAAATGGGAAGCCAATGAAGTTCTTCTCGGTAGGCTCTGACTGAAGTACGGGCAGGGATGTTACCGATGAGCCGGGCTGCCGCATTTTGGACTATTTGCAGGCGGTCAATAAGATAGTGCGGGGCACCTGCATATAGACTATTAGCATAGTCTAGATGGGTGATGATAAGGGCCTGGACTACGGTTTTGCGTGAGGATAGAGGGAGGAAGGGGAAGATTTTTCTGATCATGCGAAGTTTAGAGAAACAGGCCCCTACCACTTTGTTAACTTGGGCATTTCCGGACAAAAAGTTGTCAAAAATGAAGCCCAGGTTACGAGCTGCCTTCACGGGAGAGGGTGGGGGATTCAGAATGGTAGGCCACCAGAGGGTTGCAGGGGGGGGGGATTTTTTACTGAAAAAGAGAACCTCGGTTTTGTCGGTGTTAAGGGCAAGGTGATTGGCTGACATCCAGGAGCATATGTTACCAAGGCAGTTTCTAAAGTTGGAGAAGAGGGAGTCAGAATGGTCTCGAAAGGAAAAGATAAGCTGAGTATCGTCAGCGTAGGAGACCACCCTGACGCCCCAGGATTCAACTACCTTGGCCAGAGGAGCCACATAAGCATTAAACAGTAGAGGGCTCAAGGCAGAGCCCTGGGGCACTCCACACAGGAGGGGTTTGTCTTCGGATTCAAAAGGGTGCATCGTAACCCTTTGGGAACGGCTAGACAGGAAAGAAATAATCCAGGCCAGCACTGTCCCACCGACCCCTAGCTGCTGTAGGCGGGAGGTAAGTATTTTGTGGGAGACAGTATCAAAAGCAGCGGATAGGTCGAGGAGGACCAACATGGCCTCCTCGCCCCTATCCACTGATTCCCTGATAATTTCAGAGACTTCAAGCAGCGCAGTCTCGGTGCTATAGCCGGATCTAAAACCGGACTGAGAGTCGTGTAGCAGCTGATTTGACTCTAAGTACAGTGCCACTTGTTTCTGTACCACCTTCTCCAGTATCTTGGCAGGTTTAGGCAGGAGAGAAATAGGTCGATAGTTGCTAAAAAGCAGAGGGTCTGCACCAGGTTTTTTCAGTATGGGGACCAGCCTGGCCTGTTTCCAAACTGAGGGGAATAGACCTTGCGACAAAGAGGCATTCCAGATGGAAATTACTGCGGGACTACGCAGCCCTCTTCTCTCTCACCCCGGGGGTGACCCACTGGTGCGTCCACGATGTCGACACCGGGGAAAGCCCCCCCATACGACACAGAGCCTACCGGGTGCCTGACCGAGTGCGGGCCTGCATCCAGGCCGAAGTAGCGAAGATGCTGGCCCTGGGGGTCATCGAGCCTTCCGACAGCCCGTGGGCCAGCCCTGTCGTCCTGGTGCCCAAGGCCGCAGCTCCCGGTCACCCCCCGGAGTTGCGATTCTGCGTGGACTACCGAGCCCTGAATGCAGTAACCAAGACAGACGCACACCCGATACCCCGGGCCGACGAACTCATCGACCGCCTAGGGGCCGCTCGCTACTTGAGCACGCTGGACCTCACCGCCGGGTACTGGCAGATCCAGCTCACCCCCGGCGCCCAAGAAAGATCCGCCTTTTCGACCCCGGATGGGCATTACCACTTTCGGGTGATGCCCTTCGGAATGAAGAACGCCCCGGCCACCTTCCAAAGACTGGTGAACAAGGTTTTGGCCGGGCTTGAGGCCTTCAGCGCGGCCTACCTAGATGACATTGCCGTGTACAGCAACCACTGGGCCGAGCACCTTCTCCACCTGAAGGCCGTCCTGGCCGCCCTTCAGCGGGCCGGGCTCACAATCAAGGCCAGCAAATGCCAAATCGGCCACGGATCCGTGACCTACCTGGGCCATCAAGTGGGGAGCGGGCAGGTGGCCCCCCTCCAAGCAAAGATAGATGCCATCCAGACCTGGGAACCCCCCACTACCCAGACCGCTGTCCGGGCCTTCCTGGGCCTCACCGGATACTACCGGCGGTTTATCCGGGACTATGGGAGCATTGTTGGCCCCCTCACAGAGTTAACGTCCAAAAAGCAGCCCAAGAAGGTACACTGGACACCCCGCTGCCAAACAGCCTTCGACACCCTAAAGACAGCCATGTGTACTGCTCCGGTGCTGCAGGCCCCGGACTACCAGAAGGAGTTCGTGGTACAGACGGACGCCTCCGAGTATGGGATCGGGGCCGTCCTATCCCAAGCCGACGAAAAGGGGCTCGACCGACCAGTGGCCTTCATCAGCCGACGACTACTGCCCCGAGAGCAACGCTGGAGCACTATTGAGCGTGAGGCCTTCGCTGTGGTGTGGGCCCTCAAGAAGCTCCGGCCCTACCTCTTTGGCACCCACTTCCGGGTCCAGACCGACCACCGGCCCTTGCAATGGCTAATGCAAATGCGGGGCGAGAACCCCAAGCTGCTGCGGTGGTCCATCTCGCTACAAGGGATGGACTTTGACGTCGAACACCGGCCCGGCAATGACCACGCCAACGCCGACGGCCTGTCCCGCTTCTTCCGCCTTGACGAGGAGAATCCCCAAGGAGATGGGTGACTCTCCATGCCTTCGGCTGGGGGGGACGCCTGTTGGACCCGGCCTCGTGGCGTGGTCCTTAACCCCCTGGATTGTGCCCGTTCCCCGCCCCGGCCGTCACGGGCCACCCGTCTGAACTGCACCAAGGCCCTTCACCCGGAGCTGCACGTGGACGCATACTCCTCGTGGCTCCGCCATCTTGTTGGCATCCACGTCACACCGTGCACCAGCCGGCGCGACCCCGCTCAACCCGGCCTCGACCCCAGCGAAGCCCCGACATCGAGGCACCACGAACTAGCCAGGGGGTGCCGCAGGAACCATTCATCGCCCCCGGCGGAGGACAGTATCGATGGGACCCCCAACTGTCCTCCCCTCTCGAGGTGTGATCGCCCTGCAACTCCCATGGGCCTGGCGCCTCTCCTGCTGGGCGTCTGGCCACCTCCACCCGGCCACTCCGCCCCCTCGGGCGCATAGGTCCGGACATCAAAGGGCTCCAGACCTATATCTGGGGCGACCCCACCACAGCTCGGCAGTTGTATCCCGGAGTCGAGAGCCCTGCTGATTGAATCGCGGCTGACCCTACGGAGAAGAACTCTTGTCGGAACCATCACGAGCCCTGCTGACTGCGTCGCGGCTCCTTCCTGTGAACCCTTTCTGAACCACCTGGAACATCGGAGCCCTGCTGACGCCGTCGCGGCCCAACCTCGCTGAAACCTCCCTCGGAGCCCTGCTGACGACGTCGCGGCTCGAGCTGAGCAGAAACCATCTTGAGAGCCCTGCTGATTGGATCGCGGCTCTCCACGAACTGTACGCCAGAGCCCTGCTGACGCCGTCGCGGCTCAACCCCTCCGAGATCCGGAGGTCCTCCAGCTTGAGGATAAGAACTGGGCCCCAGGTACCCTCGTACCGCATTCCTGCCAAAGACTGTCCCGCTACCCCGACCCTTCCAAAGAGACACTGAGACTTTTGGTGGATCCCTCGATCCCTTCGTGTAAATATTGACCTCGTAACCTTTTTATTGCTGATAAAGAATTGCTTGTCACAAGACAACCCCCTTGAGTCCTGTGTGGTGGTGTTACTGTGCTAGGACGTGATAGGAGAAGGATCTCTCAGGAGACTTCTCGGCAGCGCTCGGCTACTTCGTGCAGTGTGAGGGCCCCCCCTTGGTGGTCGCACCGACTCCTCGGGGTCCGCCTTCCAACAAGATCCCTCTGGCAACAATGTGGGGTCACCTACAAGTTCACCACCCCTTACCACCCCCAGGGGAACGGACTGGTCGAGCGGTTCAACAGAACCTTGAAAGGAATGATCAAGGGCCTGGAAGAGCCCCTGAGGAGGAGATGGGACGTCCTGCTGCCATGCCTCCTGTTCGCCTATCGAGAGGTTCCACAGAAATCCCTGGGCTTCAGCCCCTTCGAACTGTTGTATGGGCACCCCGTCCGAGGGCCCCTCAGCCTGGTCAAAGAGGGCTGGGAGGCGAGCATCCAAGATGCCCCCCCCGACGTCTACAGGTACCTCTTGACCCTGCGGAACCAGACTCGGAAGTTCCGGGCCCTGGCAAAAGCCAACCTCGAAGCCAGCCAAGAAGACATGAAACGCTGGTATGACGAAAATGCCTCGACCATCGAGTTCGAGCCGGGCCAGCAAGTCTGGGTCATGTCGCCCGTGGACCCCTGCGCCCTTCAGGACAAATGGACCAGGCCCTTCAAGGTGGTTGAGAAGAAGAGCCCCGTCACCTACTTGGTCGACATGGAGTCCCCAAGGAACCCCCTCCGGGTCCTACACGCCAACCGGCTCAAGCTCCACTTTGCCCGAACCGAACTAAGCCTGCTGCTGGCTACCGACGATGGGGGCGAAAGCGACTCCGAGCCCCTACCCGACCCCCTGGGGTCCTCGGACCAAGACGGCTCCATGGAGGGCGTCAAACTCTCCACCACCCTGACCCCAGAACAGCGCCATGACTGCCGGCAGCTGCTGCAACCCTTCGCTGCCCTCTTCTCTCTCACGCCCGGGGTGACCCCCTGGTGCGTCCACGACGTGGATACCGGGTACAGCCCCCCTGTGCGACACCGCGCCTACAGAGTGTCCGACCGGGTCCGAGCCTGCATACAAACAGAGGTCTCCAAGATGCTCGCCCTCGGAGTCATCGAGCCATCCGACAGCCCGTGGGCCAGCCCTGTGGTCTTGGTGCCGAAGGCCGCCGCCCCCGGCACCCCCCCGGAACTCAGATTTTGTGTGGACTACAGGGGCCTAAACGCAGTCACCAAGACCGATGCCCACCCCCTGCCACGGGCAGACGAGCTGATCGACCGCTTAGGGGCCGCCCGCTACCTAAGCACTTTTGATCTCACCGCTGGGTACTGGCAGATCAGGCTCACCCCCGGCGCCCAGGAACGATCCGCCTTCTCCACCCCCGATGGGCACTACCACTTTCGGGTGATGCCCTTCGGTATGAAGAACGCCCCAGCGACCTTCCAGAGACTGGTGACCAAGGTCCTGGCCGGACTAGAAGCCTTCAGCGCGGCCTACTTAGACGACATTGCAGTCTTCAGCAACCACTGGGCCGCGCACCTAGGACACCTCAGAGAAGTCCTGGCCGCTCTCCAAAGGGCCGGGCTCACGATTAAGGCCAGCAAGTGCCAGATCGGTCAAGGATCAGTGACCTATCTGGGCCATCAGGTGGGGAGTGGCCAGGTGGCGCCCCTCCAGTTGAAGGTCGATGCCATCCAGGCGTGGGAGCCCCCCGCCACCCAAACAGCTGTCCGGGCCTTCTTAGGCCTCACAGGCTACTACCGGCGATTTATCAAAGACTATGGCAGTATTGTGGGCCCCCTCACGGAGCTCACTTCCAAAAAGCAGCCCAAGACGGTGCACTGGACACCCCGCTGTCAGACCGCTTTTGAAACCCTCAAGGCGGCAATGTGCGCTGCCCCTGTACTACAGGCCCCTGACTACGGCAAGGAATTCGTGGTTCAGACAGATGCCTCAGAGTACGGGGTTGGGGCGGTCCTCTCCCAGATGGACACCAAGGGCCTCGACAGACCTGTGGCCTTCATCAGCCGCCGACTGCTGCCCCGAGAACAGAGGTGGAGCACCATCGAGCGGGAGGCCTTCGCCGTGGTATGGGCTCTCAAAAAGCTCCGATCCTACCTTTTCGGCACCCACTTCCGAGTCCAGACTGACCACCGGCCCCTGCGGTGGCTAATGCAGATGTGGGGCGAGAACCCCAAATTGTTGCGATGGTCCATCTCGCTGCAAGGGATGGACTTCACCGTAGAGAACCGGCCCGGCAACGACCACGCCAATGACGACGGCCTATCCAGATTCTTCCGCCTCGGCGAGGAGAACCCCCAAGGAGATGGGTGACTCTCCCTGCCTTCAGCTGGGGGGGACGCTTGTTGGAGCCGGCCTCGTGGCGTGGTCCTGTTCCCCCTCGCCAAGCCGCACGAGGTCCCCTGCACCTCGGGGCTCCTCCATTTTGGATTGTACGTGACTCTGCGCACCAGCCTACGTGACCCCGCTCAACCCGGCCTCGGCCCCAGCAAGCCCCGACATCAAGGCACCAACAACTGGCCAGGGGGTACCACGTGAACACTTCCCCACTCCCGGCGGAGGGCAGTATCGATGGGACCCCCAACCGTCCTCCCACACCTAGGTGCGATCGCCCCACAGCTCTCCTGGGCCTGGAGCCTCTCCTGCTGAGCGTCTGGCCACTCCCGACCCGGACTCTCCGCCCCCCCGGGCGCAAGGGTCCGGACATCAAAGGGCTCCAGACCTATATCTGGGGCGACCCTGCAACAGGACAGCAGTTGTATCCCGGAGTCAAGAGCCCTGCTGATCGGATCGCGGCTGACCCTACGGAGAAAAACTCATCCTGGAACCACGCTCTGAGCCCTGCTGACTACGTCGCGGCTCCACCGTGCTTAAAAACCTTCACGAACCTTGGGGCCCTGCTGACGCTGTCGCGGCCCGACCTTGTTGAACTTGCCATCAGAGCTCTGCTGACCTCGTCGCGGCTCGACCGAAGCGGACCTACCACCGGAGCCCTGCTGACTGTGTCGCAGCTCGACCCAAGCGGAATTACCACCCAAGCCCTGCAGATACCGTCGCGGCTCTCCACGTCCAAGCTGCTTTGAGACCAGCACCTGCCGCTCCGATCCCCGGAGCCACCTTCGGCCTAACGCAAGGTCTGGCGCAGAGCTTCCCCGTACCAGGCTGGTACTAAGACTGTCCCGCTACCCTGTCCTTACAAAGACATTGAGACTCTTTCTGGATCTCTCGATCCCCCTGTAAATATTTCGAATGTGCTACTATTGATAAAGTACCTAGATAAGCAACTGATACGGAGTCCTGTGTGGTGGTGTTACTGGGCCTAGTACGATCACAGGAGAAAGACCTCTCCTAGGAGGCTTCTCAGCGGCGCTCGGCTATAACTTTGCGGTAGGAAGGTGCCCCGGAGTTGGCCCCCTGACTCCCCGGTGGTCCTCCCTCCAACAGTAGGACATGCCCTGATGTGTGTGGCATGTCCTAATAGTGAATTACAGCCATTTTCGTTTTTCACTATTGAAGGCTACCTGCTCTCCATAGGCCAGAATGGGCTGCTGGAATTATTACACTCTATAATCCCAGCGGACTCAGAGAGCATGGTAGAAAGTCAAGTTTAGTATGCCTGAACTCAGAATAATAAAATACTTCTTTTAGTAAAGTTTATTTTAATATCCTGTGTTTGTAAATACTACTTTTAGAAAGTTAGTATTTACTTGCTTAGCCATTTCAGTCCGCCTCTGCTTTGTGTGTGTGTGCTGCCTAGTTTCAGTGAGGGGCAGGGCTGGGGAATTCCAGGAGACAGGCTGGCTGCCAGGTGGTGGGTAGAGAGATTACACCAGGATAGGTGGGAGGAGTACACCTTGACGCTGAATAGACCTGTGCTCTGCCACCACAATGCTGGCTCCGCCCCCTGTGGAGCGGCTGATGTCTCTGCCCTGTGCACTGAAAGGAAAGAGCAGAGTCACCACAACAAAGTGCTCCAAAACCGGACTGAGCCAGGCACAGGCCCCCTGGCGACAAAGAACAAAAGAAACTGTGTATAAAAGAAGGAGCCCTGCTCCTAAGAAATCAGATCCTGTTTACGCCAAGAAGAAACTCTGCCTGAAGAGGAGGACCTGGGAAAGCTACATGGAGGACTACTGTCTCTAAGCCTGAGAGACTGGCCTGTGGTGGGTGCCTTGCTGCAAGAAGGAGAGGAAAAGACTGAGAAAGACTTTGCAATCAACTTGTGCTTTGTGAACAATCTCCAAGGGCTTGCTGGTGAAATTGCCCCCTGAACTGCGCCCCAGGAACAACGGGCGCTACCCCTCCCAAGAGGAAAAGGAAGCTGCTGCGGGTGAATTGCCTCCTGACTCCAAAGAACCTGTGCGCCCCAGTCTGCCGAGCACTGCAACCCCTGCTTGACTGTGCTGCTGTGAGCACCGTGACGGCCTGCCCTGACTGGCCTGATCAAAGTAAACTGCTGCCCCCTCGAGCCTGAGCTCACATCGTAAGACAGGCTTGTCTCCCTCTGAGCACCGAGGCTCTGCGACCCCCGAGCCGTAGAGCCCATCGCAAGGACTGACGCCGCTAAGGTTCGCCATCACTGGACGAAGTTGCAGCGCCTCGCGCTGAATTCACCCCCGAGCCGCCCCGCCTTCCTCGGCCCTCGAAGTGAGCTTTGGAAGTCCTGAGGCGCCCCACCAAGCATCGCCGTCCTCTGACCAAGTGGGACTGCAGCGCGACGCGGGACGCCCCTCTGATGTCTCCCGAGGCCACCTCGACCTCCCCGTAAAGAATTAAGGTACTGTGCGCTTTGAACGTCCACCCCGGTACGACGCGTGCCTTCACTGTGCGGCCCGGACTCGCTTTCCCGTACGCTGGTCTCCGCGAGAAGCGTAAGCTAATGCAGGAAAGCGGCCCTGAGTGTACGGTGCGAACGGACCTCTGTAAGACACGTACCAGCGCCTGTTCGGCCCGTACGGCCTTGTCCGCGTACACCTACTCACTCGGGAAGCGTGAGCTATCGCAAGGAAGCGTCCCAGAGAGTGTACGGCCCGTACGGAGAGTAGTACGATGCGTACCAACACCCGTACGACCCGTACGGACGGCGCTTTGACGCGCACAGGCCCCAGGAAGGGGTATATTGCCCCCAAAGTGTGCCTTGTGAAGAACTGTGGCCTCTGAAAGCATACCAAGTGACTGGAATCATATCTAAAGCCTCAAGACTGTATATTGAAAGCCTGCTTGAAGATTTTATATAAAGAATTATATTTTTGCAATTACAGTCTGGAGTCTCTGTGTGGTGGGTTGGTGGTTGTTCTGGGATACCATAAATGCTTAACCTCATGCCCTCTGGAATCTAGCCTGACTGCTCGCGCCACGTTACCTAGAGGGTGAGCAGGGGTTATTTTTCACGAGTAATCCTTTGCCCTGACTTAGAGGAAAGGGTCCCTGCTTGTCGCAAGTGCATACCTGCGACAACCAGAGACCCCGGATTCTAACAGTCACCTCTACACATAGCACACACAAGGCACTCGTGTCACCTCTACACAGAGCACAGACAAGGCCCTCGTGTCACTCTACACACAGCACAGACAAGGCCCTCGTGTCACCTCCACACACAGCACACACAAGGCCCCCATGTCACCTCTACGCAGAGCACAGACAAGGCCCTCGTGTCAAACTACACACAGCACAGACAAGGCCCTCGTGTCACTCTTCACACAGCACAGACAAGGCCGTCGTGTCATCTCCACACATAGCACAGACAAGGCCCTTGCGTCACTCTACAGACAGCACAGACAAGGCCATCGTGTCACCTCCACACACAGCCCAGACAAGTCCCTCGTGTCACTCTACGCACAGCACAGACAAGGCCCTTGTGTCACTCTACACACAGCACAGACACACAGACAAGGCCCTCGTTTCACTCTACACACAGCACAGACAAAGCCCTCATGTCACTCTACATACAGCATACACAAGGCCCTCGTGTCACTCTACACACAGCAGCAAAGGCCCTCTTGTCACTCTACACACAGCACACACAAGGGTCTTGTGACACCTCCACAGACAGCACAGACAAAGCCCTCGTGTCACTCTACACACAGCACAGACAAGGCCGTCATGTCACCTCCACACACAGCACAGACAAGGCCCTCGTGTCACTCTACGCACAGCACAGACAAGGCCCTCGTGTCACTCTACGCACAGCACAGACACATAGACAAGGCCCTTGTGTCAATCTACACACAGCACAGACAAGGCCCTCGTGTCACTCTACACACAGCACAGACAAGGCCCTTGTGTCACTCTACACACAGCACACACAAGGCCCTTCTGACACCTCTACACACAGCACACACAAGGCCCTCGTGTAACTCTACACACAGCACAGACAAGGGCCTCGTGTCACATCTACACACAGCACACACAAGGCCCTCGTGTCACTCTACACACAGCACACAGAAGGCCCTAGTGTCACCTCCACACACAGCACAGACAAAGCCATTGTGTCACCTCCATACACAGCACAGACAAGGCCCTCGTGTCACCTCTACACACAGCACAGACAAGGCCCTCGTGTCACCTCTACACACAGCACAGACAAGGCCCTCGTGTCAACTCTACACACAGCACACACAAGGCGCTTGTGTCACTCTACACACAGCACAGACAAGGCCCTCGTGTCACCTCTACACACAGCACACACAAGGCGCTTGTGTCACTCTACACACAGCACAGACAAGTCCCTCGTGTCACTCTACACACAGCAGCCAAGGCCCTCGTGTCACTCTACACACAGCACACACAAGGCCGACGTGGCACTCTACACACAGCACAGACAAGGTCATCGTGTTACCTCTACACACAGCACACACAGGACCCTCGTTGCACTCTGCATACAGCACACACAAGGCCTTCGTGTCACTCTACACACAGCACACACAAGGCCCCTGTGTCACCTCTACGCACAGAACACACAAGGCCTTTGTGTCACTCTACACACAGCACAGACAAGGCCGTTGTGTCACCTCCACACACAGCACAGACAAGGCCCTTGTGTCACTCTACACACAGCACAGACAAGGCCATCGTGTCACCTCCACACACAGCACAGACAAGGCCCTTGTGTCCCTCTAAACACAGCACAGACAAGGCCCTCGTGTCACTCTACACACAGCACAGACACACAGACAAGGCCATCGTGTCACTCCACACACAGCACAGACAAGGCCGTCGTGTCACCTCCACACACAGCACAGACGAGGCCCCTGTGTCACCTCTACACACAGCACACTCAAGGCCCGCGTGTCACTCTACACACAGCAGACAAGGCCCTCGTGTCACTCTACGCAGCACACACAAGGCCCTCGTGACACCTCCACACACAGCACAAACAAAGCCCTCGTGTCACTATACACACAGCACAGAAAAGGCCGTCGTGTCACCTTCACACACAGCACAGACAAGGCCCTCGTGTCACTCTAGGCACAGCACAGACAAGACCCTCGTGTCACTCTACGCACAGCACAGACAACGCCCTTGTGTCACTCTACACACAGCACAGACAAGGTCCTCGTGTCACTCTACACACAGAACACACAAGGCCCACATGTTAACTCTGCACACAGCACACACAAGGCCCTAGTGTCAACTTTACACACAGCACAGACAAGGTCCTTATGACACCTGTACACACAGCACACTCAAGGCCCTCGTGTCACCTCTACACACAGCAGAGACAAGGCCCTCGTGTCACCTCTCTACACAGCACACACATGGCCCCTCGTGACACCTTTATACACAGCACACACAAGGCCCGTGTGTCACTCTACACACAGCATACACACGGCCCTTGTGACACCTCAACACACAGCACAGACAAGGCCGTCGTGTCACCTCCACACACAGCACAGACGAGGCCCCTGTGTCACCTCAACACACAGCACACTCAAGGCCCGCGTGTCACTCTACACACAGCAGACAAGGCCCTCGTGTCACTCTACGCAGCACACACAAGGCCCTCGTGACACCTCCATACACAGCACAGACAAAGCCCTCGTGTCACTATACACACAGCACAGACAAGGCCCTTGTGTCACTCTACACACAGCACAGACACACAGACAAGGCCCTCGTTTCACTCTACACACAGCACAGACAAAGCCCTCATGTCACTCTACATACAGCATACACAAGGCCCTCGTGTCACTCTACACACAGCAGCAAAGGCCCTCTTGTCACTCTACACACAGCACAAACAAGGGTCTTGTGACACCTCCACACACAGCACAGACAAAGCCCTCGTGTCACTCTACACACAGCACAGACAAGGCCGTCATGTCACCTCCACACACAGCACAGACAAGGCCCTCGTGTCACTCTACGCACAGCACAGACAAGGCCCTCGTGTCACTCTACGCACAGCACAGACACATAGACAAGGCCCTTGTGTCAATCTACACACAGCACAGACAAGGCCCTCGTGTCACTCTACACACAGCACAGACAAGGCCCTCGTGTCACTCTACACACAGCACACACAAGGCCCTTGTGACACCTCTACACACAGCACACACAAGGCCCTCGTGTCACCTCTACACACAGCATAGACAAGGCCATCGTGTCACCTTCACACACACACACAGCACAGACAAGGCCCTCATGTCACTCTACACACAGCACAGACAAGGCCCTCGTGTCACCTCTACACACAACACAGACAAGGTCCTCGTGCCACTCTACACACAGCGCACACAAGACCCTCGTGTCACTCTTTTCACTCTACACATAGCACAGACAAGGTCCTTGTTGTCACTCTACACACAGCACACACAAGGCCGACGTGGCATTCTACACACAGCAAAGACAAGGCCGTTGTGTCACCTCCACACACAGCACAGACAAGGCCCTCGTGTCACTCTACACACAGCACAGACAAGGCCCTTGTGTCACCTCTACACATAGCTCACACAAGGAACTCGTGTCACCTCTACACACAGCACACACAAGGCCCCCGTGTCACCTCTACGCAGAGCACAGACAAGGCTCTCGTGTCAATCTACACACAGCACAGACAAGGCCCTCGTGTAACTCTACACACAGCACAGACAAGGGCCTCGTGTCACATCTACACACAGCACACACAAGGCCCTCGTGTCACTCTACACACAGCACACAGAAGGCCCTAGTGTCACCTCCACACACAGCACAGACAAAGCCATTGTGTCACCTCCATACACAGCACAGACAAGGCCCTCGTGTCACCTCTACACACAGCACAGACAAGGCCCTCGTGTCACCTCTACACACAGCACAGACAAGGCCCTCGTGTCACCTCTACACACAGCACACACAAGGCGCTTGTGTCACTCTACACACAGCACAGACAAGGCCCTCGTGTCACCTCTTCACACAGCACACACAAGGCGCTTGTGTCACTCTACACACAGCACAGACAGGTCCCTCGTGTCACTCTACACACAGCAGCCAAGGCCCTCGTGTCACTCTACACACAGCACACACAAGGCCGACGTGGCACTCTACACACAGCACAGACAAGGTCATCGTGTTACCTCTACACACAGCACACACAGGACCCTCGTTGCACTCTGCACACAGCACACACAAGGCCTTCGTGTCACTCTACACACAGCACACACAAGGCCCCTGTGTCACCTCTACGCACAGAACACACAAGGCCTTTGTGTCACTCTACACACAGCACAGACAAGGCCGTTGTGTCACCTCCACACACAGCACAGACAAGGCCCTTGTGTCACTCTACACACAGCACAGACAAGGCCATCGTGTCACCTCCACACACAGCACAGACAAGGCCCTTGTGTCCCTCTAAACACAGCACAGACAAGGCCCTCGTGTCACTCTACACACAGCACAGACACACAGACAAGGCCATCGTGTCACTCCACACACAGCACAGACAAGGCCGTCGTGTCACCTCCACACACAGCACAGACGAGGCCCCTGTGTCACCTCTACACACAGCACACTCAAGGCCCGCGTGTCACTCTACACACAGCAGACAAGGCCCTCGTGTCACTCTACGCAGCACACACAAGGCCCTCGTGACACCTCCACACACAGCACAAACAAAGCCCTCGTGTCACTATACACACAGCACAGAAAAGGCCGTCGTGTCACCTTCACACACAGCACAGACAAGGCCCTCGTGTCACTCTAGGCACAGCACAGACAAGACCCTCGTGTCACTCTACGCACAGCACAGACAACGCCCTTGTGTCACTCTACACACAGCACAGACAAGGTCCTCTTGTCACTCTACACACAGAACACACAAGGCCCACATGTTAACTCTGCACACAGCACACACAAGGCCCTAGTGTCAACTTTACACACAGCACAGACAAGGTCCTTATGACACCTGTACACACAGCACACTCAAGGCCCTCGTGTCACCTCTACACACAGCAGAGACAAGGCCCTCGTGTCACCTCTCTACACAGCACACACATGGCCCCTCGTGACACCTTTATACACAGCACACACAAGGCCCGTGTGTCACTCTACACACAGCATACACACGGCCCTTGTGACACCTCAACACACAGCACAGACAAGGCCGTCGTGTCACCTCCACACACAGCACAGACGAGGCCCCTGTGTCACCTCTACACACAGCACACTCAAGGCCCGCGTGTCACTCTACACACAGCAGACAAGGCCCTCGTGTCACTCTACGCAGCACACACAAGGCCCTCGTGACACCTCCACACACAGCACAAACAAAGCCCTCATGTCACTATACACACAGCACAGAAAAGGCCGTCGTGTCACCTTCACACACAGCACAGACAAGGCCCTCGTGTCACTCTACGCACAGCACAGACAAGACCCTCGTGTCACTCTACGCACAGCACAGACAACGCCCTTGTGTCACTCTACACACAGCACAGACAAGGTCCTCGTGTCACTCTACACACAGAACACACAAGGCCCACATGTTAACTCTGCACACAGCACACACAAGGCCCTAGTGTCAACTTTACACACAGCACAGACAAGGTCCTTATGACACCTGTACACACAGCACACTCAAGGCCCTCGTGTCACCTCTACACACAGCAGAGACAAGGCCCTCGTGTCACCTCTCTACACAGCACACACATGGCCCCTCGTGACACCTTTATACACAGCACACACAAGGCCCGTGTGTCACTCTACACACAGCATACACACGGCCCTTGTGACACCTCAACACACAGCACACACAAGGCTCCCGTGTCAACTCTAGACAGAGCACACACAATGCTATTGCGACACCTCTACACACATTACACACAAGGCCCTAGTGTCACCTCTACACACAGCACACACAACGCCCTCGGGACACCTCTACACACAGCACAGACAACGCCCTTGTGTCACCTCTACACGCAGCACAATCAAGGCCCTTGTGACACCTCCACACACAGCAAAGACAAGGCCCTCGTAACACCTCTACACACAGCACAGACAAGGCCCTCGTGACACCTCTACACAGAGCGCTGACAAGGCCCCCGTGTCACCTCTACGCACAGCACAGACAAGGCCCTCATGTCAACTCTACACACAGCACACACAAGGCCCTCATGTCACCTCTACACACTGCACACACAAGGACCTCGTGTCAATCTACACACAGCACAGACAAGGCTCTCGTGTCACCTCTACACACAGCACACACAATGCCCTCATGAGACCTCTACACACAGCACAAACAAGGCCCTCTTGGAACTCCACACACAGCACAGACAAGGCCTTCCTGTCACCACTGTACACAACACACACAAGGCCCTCATGTCACCTCCACACACAGCACAGACATGTCCCTAGTGGAACTCTCCACACAGCACAGACAAGACCTTTGTGTCACCTCTGCACACAACACACACAAGGCCCTCACGACACCTCTACATACAACACAGACAAGGTCCTCTTGTCACCTCTACACACAGCACAGACAAGGCCCTCATGTCACCTCTACACACAGCACAGACAAAGCCCTCGTGACACCTCAACACACAGCACAGACAAGGCCCTTGTGACACAACACACACATGGCCCCTGGGTCAACTCTACACACAGCACAGACCAGGCCCTCGTGACACCTCTATACACAGCACACACAACGCCCTTGTGACACCTCTACACACAGCACCGACAAGGCCCCCGTGTCACCTCTGCACACTGCACACACAAGGCCCTTGTGACACCTCTACACACAGCACAGACAACTCCTTCATGTCACTCTACACACAGCACAGACAAGGCCCTTGTGACACCTCTACACACAGCAAAGACAAGGCCCCTGTGACACCTCTACACACAGCACAGACAAGGCCCACGTGACACCTCTACACATAGCAAACACAAGGCCCTCGTGTCACCATACACACAGCACACACAAGGTCCTCGTGACACCTCTACAGACAGCAAACCTAAGGCCCTCGCGTCACCTCTACACACAGCACAGAGAAGGCCCTCGTGTCAACTCTACACACAGCATTCACAAGGCCCTCGTGACACCTCTACACACAGCACACACAAAAGCCCTTGTGTCACCTCTACACACAGCAGAGACAAGGCCCTCGTGTCACCTCTCTACACAGCACACACATGGCCCCTAGTGACACCTTTATACACAGCACACACAAGGCCCGTGTGTCACTCTACACACAGCATACACACGGCCCTTGTGACACCTCAACACACAGCACACACAAAGCTCCCGTGTCAACTCTAGACAGAGCACACACAATGCTATTGCGACACCTCTACACACATTACACACAAGGCCCTAGTGTCACTGATGCAGATTGGGGTGTACAAAATCTCCCTACTTCCACGGATAGAGTAATTTCACAGTTACACGCACATACACTCACCATACACTAGGGCCCATTTCACTAACATACACTCAAATACTCTACCAGCATTGAACCTGTGGAAAGAAAACTCCTAAACCCCACAACTACACCGAGGTCGATAAGACCTAGCTATTGCAATTGTCATAATCTAAACAATCTATACATCAATAATCAAATAGAGTACTCAATAATTGACTAGAAATAATCACCAACACCGTATTTAAAATTATAATTCTTTATCTAAATTAGTCAAAAGAAATTAATCAGAATAAATCATTTTCTCATAATTACCTATTCTAGCTAAATGTCAGAATGGGTCATCAGGACAAGTCTCTCAGTAGAAATCTCCCAAGTCACCGTCCTCTCAGCATCGATCCTCACCAACGCAGGTTTAGGAAGCAAAATCTCGAATGCAATGAACACAGACCCTCTCTAGTCTAGTATATTTATAATGAAACTTGCAATATTAAAGAAACATTAAATGTTTACACATCCGCCGAACCGCTGAGCAGAGCGAGCAGGAAAGGATGTAGCATCGCTACATTTGGAAAATCTCCGCTCAGGAAATCACAAAAATAAAAAGACAGAACAGGAACCAAAAATAAAAATGTATCCTTTAGCAACCACATTTCTTCAGCGATGACACAATGCTCAGAGTTCTTTCTTAACAGTTCCTTTGTCCTCCAAGGCTGTCCAATACATCTGGAAACCTGCCCAGAACTGCTGCTGTCCTCACGGAAAGTTTTAACCAGGCAAGGACTGTGATCAAATATCTCGTCATATTCAGCAAGGCCTTCTCATCACAAATTCTCACTCGAGGCCAGGCTGCAAACGGCGGACATGTTTGGTTAGGCCAAAATGGACCATCTTAATTAAAAGAGACAAAACAACGTTACCACAGCATAATGATTAAACAGTGTTAACCCCACTAATACCCTTATGTGTATGTAATTATCTAGCTTTAGCAACACAGAAAAGCATTAATTCAAAAGCGTTTCGTGCTTAAAATAAACAGCACTCAGCAACGTTTATTTAATAAAACATGCACATTTATTAAATAGCAATACGAAAGCATTCCCTCATGTCGGTTTTCTTCTCATTAGTATGTTGGTAAGTTTAAACATATACACAAAACAAATAATTAGTAATTAATAATTAATAATGTTTACTTATGACAAATAGACAAACCAGGGTTTCAAAACCCTATGGGCCCGATTCACAGAACAAACTTAAGACTAAATCCTAAACTTAGTACCATTCTGGTATTCACAGAATGCACCTAGTACTTCTGGTATTCACAGAATGAACTTAGTACTTTTGCTATTCACAGAATGGATTTACGACTACTAAACTTACGTCCGCACTCGGGCCAGAAATTCCGGCCCGGAGGCGGAGCTTCCGGCCCGGAGGCGGAGCTTCCGGCCCGGAGGCGGAGCTTACGGCCCGGAGGTGGGGATTCCGGCCGATTTAGCTATGGCCGAAATCTCCACCTCCGGGCCGGAAGCTCCGCCTCCGGCCCGGAAGCCCCGCCTCCGGCCTGGAAGCTCCGCCTCCGGCCGGAAGCCCCGCCTACGGGCCGGAAGCTCCGCCTCCGGGCTGGAATTTCCGGCCCGAGTGCGGACGTAAGTTTAGTAGTCGTAAATCCATTCTGTGAATAGCAAAAGTACTAAGTTCATTCTGTGAATAGCAAAAGTAGTAAGTTCATTCTGTGAATACCAGAAGTACTAGGTGCATTCTGTGAATACCAGAATGGTACTAAGTTTAGGATTTAGTCTTAAGTTTGTTCTGTGAATCGGGCCCTATAGATTTTCATTAGAAAATCCTGCTCCAGCATCACCTCTACACACAGCACACACAACGCCCTCAGGACACCTCTACACACAGCACAGACAACGCCCTTGTGTCACCTCTACACGCAGCACAATCAAGGCCCTTGTGACACCTCCACACACAGCGCTGACAAGGCCCTCGAAACACCTCTACAAACAGCACAGACAAGGCCCTCGTGACACCTCTACACACAGCGCTGACAAGGCCCCCGTGTCACCTCTACGCACAGCACAGACAAGGCCCTCATGTCAACTCTACACACAGCACACACAAGGCCCTCATGTCACCTCTACACACAGCACACACAAAGACCTCTTGTCAATCTACACACAGCACAGACAAGGCCCTCGTGTCACTCTACACACAGCATACGCAAGGCCTTCCTGTCACTCTACATACAGCACACACTAGGCCCTCGTGACACCTCTACACACAGCACAGACAAGGCCCCCGTGACACCTCTTCACACAGCACAGACAAGGCCCTTGTGACACCTCTACACACAGCACACACAATGCCCTCATGAGACCTCTACACACAGCACAAACAAGGCCCTCTTGGAACTCTACACACAGCACAGACAAGGCCCTCCTGTCACCACTGTACACAACGCACACAAGGCCCTCATGTCACCTCCACACACAGCACAGACATGTCCCTAGTGGAACTCTACACACAGCACAGACAAGACCTGTGTGTCACCTCTGCACACAACACACACAAGGCCCTCGCGACACCTCTACATACAACACAGACAAGGCCCTCTTGTCACCTCTACAGACAGCACAGACAAGGCCCTCATGTCACCTCTACACACAGCACAGACAAAGCCCTCGTGACACCTCAACACACAGCACAGACAAGGCCCTCGTGACACAACACACACATGGCCCCCGTGTCAACTCTACACACAGACCAGGCCCTCGTGACACCTCTATACACAGCACACACAACGCCCTTGTGACACCTCTACACACAGCACAGACAAGGCCCCTGTGTCACCTCTGCACACTGCACACACAAGGCCCTTGTGACACCTCTACACACAGCACAGACAACTCCTTCATGTCACTCTACATACAGCACAGACAAGGCCCTTGTGACACCTCTACACACAGCAAATACAAGGCCCCCATGAGACCTCTACACACAGCACAGACAAGGCCCATGTGACACCTGTAGACACAGCAAACACAAGGCCCTTGTGTCACTATACACACAGCACACACAAGGTCCTTGTGACACCTCTACAGACAGCAAACATAAGGCCCTCGCGTCACCTCTACACACAGCACAGAGAAGGCCCTCGTGTCAACTCTACACACAGCATTCACAAGGCCTCGTGACACCTCTACACACAGCACACACAAAAGCCCTCGCGACACCTCTACACAGCACACACAAGGCCCTCGTGACACCTCTACACACAGCACAGACAAGGCCCCCGTGTCAACTCTACACACAGCATAGACCAGGTCTTCGTGACACCTCTACACACAGCACACACAAGGCCATCGTGTCACTCTACACAGAGCACACTGTAGTGAGGGCTGCAATTTATATACGTACATTGCTAAGTTAGCATAACCGCGTTAGATGTTAGAAAGCCATCTTGCCACTTTTGCGGCTTTTTGCACACGACACTGCAGTTACATGTTATTATTTGAGAAATGCTTGCTCGCCTTTTCTTCACATGAGAACTGTCTGTTGTTCACATCCCTAGCCGTGAGCTGCGACCTTGGTCTGAACATTGTGTAAAGAAACAGTCTGGGTCGCTAGACGGTGCATGTTTTTGGGTTCAGGTTGATTGGCCCACTATTTAGCCATAACACGCACACAGCTGCAAATACCTGAGAGTCGAGCGCTTTTAATATTGCAGGCTGCATGCTTGATTCACACATTCGGAAGAAGAGCTTTCCCAGGAGCAGAGTACACCTGATCCTGTGATGTGATTCCACTAAGCTGATCTTTACGGTATGGGGTTCCCCATTCAAGCCTAGAGACCTTCTATTAGTCTAATAATATTAGTTTACTAGCGAAAGGAAGGTGGCTGTATTCCACTGTCATTATATTATGATTTCTCCTTTCATTTTCTATGGTATTGTAACTATGCTGATGGTTTTGATTTTAATAATTTGTCTGCTTATGTTAGCCAAAGTACTGCATCTTAGGACACGAGGTTTATAAAATAAACTCTTTAAACTTTACAGTGGGCCCAATTCACAGAAATAACTAAATCCTAAACTTACTACTTTGTGGTATTCACAGAATGCACTTACTACTTTTGGTATTCACAGACTGCACTTACTACTTTTGGTATTCACAGAATGGATTTCCGACTACTAACTTTACGTCCGCACTCGGGCCGGAAATTCCGGGCCGGAGGCGGAGCTTCCGGCCCGGAGGCGGAGCTTCCGAGCCGGAGGCGGGGCTTCCGGGCCGGAGGCGGAGCTTCCGGCACGGAGGTGGGGATTCCGGCCGGAGGCGGAGATTTAGCCATGGCCGAAATCTCCACCTCTGGGCCGGAAGCTCCGCCTCTGGCCCGGAAGCTCCGCCTCTGGCCCGGAAGCTCCGCCTCCGGGCCGGAAGCTCCGCCTCCGGGCCGGAATTTCCGGCCCGAGTGCGGACGTAAAGTTAGTAGTCGGAAATCCATTCTGTGAATACCAAAAGTAGTAAGTGCAGTCTGTGAATACCAAAAGTAGTAAGTGCATTCTGTGAATACCACAAAGTAGTAAGTTTAGGATTTAGTCTTAAGTTAATTCTGTGAATCGGGCCCCGTGTCTCTGTTTACTCTTGTTGTGGACTGATATGAGAATAATAACGAACAGGTATTTCTGATTCCCACCATTCCTGAGAATACACTAAGTCGCTTGTTCTGGGTTGTCTATACATTGGGACCGCCGAGATAAATACGGATAACAAATGGGACACTGATGCTGGTCGGATAGGGGTTCTGGGTTCTGAGGTGAGTTTTTGGTACACCACAATTCACTGAGGTCCTGGTTTCCTGCGCATAGTTCTGTGCATGAGCAGAATCCCTGCAACATGGCGCACCTAACATTTGGTCTATTGATTTGAAACGCCTTAGTAGTGCTTATATTAGTCCACGACTCCCTCACTCTTGTTTCCGGATAACGGGAGTGACGGATTTTGACCTACCTGTTACTCACGTAATACGTTCTTTCAAGCTTGATAATTAAAAAGGTTTCTTCTATATCTGAACCCTAGTGCTACTGATTAAACTCGTTGTTGATCTTTTGTTTGTCCTTATGGCGGTTGAAATTGCTGCACATAGCCGTACACCTCTGTGACGTCATTTGACGACGTATGGGGTTCCAGACGATGGGATGGCTGTTATTTTTGTGGCGAGCGCTGATGCGTCATTTCCTTACGAGTTGTTTTACTCTTGGGTGACTTTGTCGGCGGTGAATGCAGACGATAATACGTTTCACTCCTATACTCCCACACAGCTACCTGCAAACTATACGCCATATAGGACACAAGAAATTCCTATTTCTGCCTGGCAGCATAGCATTTGGTTTAATGCCGCCCTTCCCCATGCGGTTACACCGGCTAGAATGGGCCCTTTGTCAATTCCATGGGCCACATGGCCGGTGCTGGCCGGATTTACACCTCATCCCCGCTATCTGACGGTAGCGGTGGCTGAGTTGCGTGTACTTCACACAGGCTTTATTATAGTGCATAGGGCTTTAGTGCAGTACGTGTCACGCAACGTGCAGGTGGGGGCACCTGCTGTTGCGGGACAACCAGCTGAACATCACGCAGTGGTTATTCGTCCTGTTATGATTAATTCGGTAATGAGCAAGCGCCCCCAAAATAAGGATGACTTACCTTATTGGCTTGCTGAGAAATTTTACCAACTGGAAGCGGTTTTTCCGCATACTACTCCTGTGGAGAAACACAGGATACTCACCATTAGTTTGCCAAGAGACTTAATCCCAGAAATGGCCGATTGTGACAACTGGGGCAAGGTCTTTGCCGCAACATACTCGAAGTGTTTCGGCACTCCGTCTATGTCTGTGCTTCCCTCCGTCATTAAACGTGTTTAAGATAATCACGGTGCGGAGGCTGCTGTAGAATTAGGAATGCGGCTTGTCGGGGTGTTCGATGTGGTTGCTTCCATGGTAATGGGCAACCTCAAAGGCGATGCTATGCAGTTCCAAGTGGCTAATAAATTGGACCGCGTGGACGAACTCGACAGGCCTAAGGAGTTCGCTAAGATTATTGCCGAAGCCTATAGAACCATTGGCCGCAGTGCCTTAGGTGTTAAATCAACTGTGATAATTTCTGATTTGATACAGCAAACTAAGGTGAGCTCGTCTGGTAAAGACGAACGCCCAAATTTTCCAAAACAAAATTGGCGGACAAAGAAACAGGGGAAGCAACAACAGAAACAGGGGTCTCATCCTGCCTCACCCGTACAGTCGACTAGTGAACGCACATATGATCTGCGCGATCGATCTAGTATTAAGTCACCTGATAGATTTCAGGTTTCTGAACAACGTTCTCCTCGTTCTTCACAGGAAACATCGGCTTCACAGTCCGGTGGCGGAGACCGTGGGAAAGGACGGGGTGCCCAACAAGGACGTGAGCAACCCCGTCAGACTGACGGTAAAGGCAAGCAGGACGAGTCTGCACATCAATGACTCCCGTTTCAAAAGAAGAAAGTTGCTGCGCTAACAGTGAGGTATGCCACAGATAGTGCGGACGCAGCTTCGGAACCTGACATGGGCACTAACGCTGCTCGACAGAGTGGCGGAAGTTACAGTAGTGCGACAAGCACTGCGTCCATATCTGGAGGCGACAGCAACTGACACGTTCATTACTGTAGAAACTGCTGACACTAGAGTGGCTCCCCCTGACAAACTATATGATATAGTCCTCTTAATTGAAGGTGACATACAACGTACAATTCAGGGGATTTTTTGGGATAATCTGACCTCTTCTTACGATATTCTATTGGCAGAGGCAGACTGGCCCCCGGCTTTCATTTTAGATGCTCCTAGAGGGGAGGAGGTGATCCTCCCGTCCTTTGTGCACACAGTGCCAAAGGACCACGCTAAGAAGTTCGCTGAGGAGTGGGCTCTGGTGCTAGCACCGGCTTTGTATCGTACTCAGGTAGGCTGGGATAAATTGTCCCCCAGCCATGAGATTCCGTTACGGTCAATGCCCCAGCCACAACCCCAATATCCCATGCGTTGCGAAGCAAGACCTCACGTCGCGGCAATCCTTGAACAATTGGAATATCAAGGTGTTATTGAAACATGTGTGTCACCAATGAATAATCCTTTATTCACTGTGACAAAGCCTGATGGGTCGTACCGTCTGGTTTTAGATTACCGGCATTTAAACTCTCATTGCCGGACATGCGCAGTACAGAATACCCACAGTTCTGCTCTCATCGATAGTCTCGTGAGAATACGGTTTAAGACCACACTTGACATTTTCAATGGCTTTTATAGCCATAACCTGTCCTCTCTTAGTAGTCAGTGGACAGCGTTTACTTCAGGCGGCAAACAAAAACAGTTTAAGAGATTAGCCATGGGCTATAAAAACAGCCCTGGCGTCTTTGCCGCTCGTGTAGTCTCTCTGCTAGAGAGCATTGACCCCGATGCGTACTCGTATGTTGATGATATTTATCTCACAGATGACGAGTTGCGGCCGCATCTTTGTCGCGTTGATCGCATTACTGTTATGTTTGCAGACTTCGGTTACAAATTCAACTTTGCGAAGTCTCACATTGCAGAGTATACAGTGTTGTTTTTGGGCTACGAACTCAACAATGAGGGTCGAGGATTGGCTCTGCGCTTCTTGGAGAAGTGCGCATGCCTGCGTGCTCCTACAACACTGAAAAAATTACAGTCTTTGCTGGGCTTTCTGAATTTTGTTCGTACGTACATTCCTGATTATGCCCAGCGTATCAAGCCGCTTTCTGCCTTGGTACAACCTACTTTTTCCAAATCATGCTGGCTGCCGGAGCATTCAGCTATTTTGCAATTACTGCAAGCTGATCTTCTTGCTTCAAAATACTTACTGACGCGTGATAACCGCACTAACCTGGTAATAAGAATTGTGCCAGGCGCAGTGGGTTTCACGTACTTAATCTTCAATGAGGGCGATACCGTCCCCATTGCATATAAATCACACCTGTACACTTCGGCTGAACTGCGCTTTTCCTCTGTCGAGAAAGTTTTGACGGCAGTACAGGTGGCGATTCTTAAAGAACGAGCGCTGTCGCAAGGAAAACGCATGTTGGTGGTCACACCATATCCTGCCCTTGAGGTAGTGACCAAAGCGAGTGTACCAAATTCTAAAGCTTTGCATCCTCAGTGGATACAATGGGCCACTTCCTTGACATCGCCCGACGTCACCTATATCTTTGACGCCTCATTACAGACTCAGGAGTACTTACAGTATGAATTTGTTCATCCAGCTCCTCTGTCTTTGCGCCCGCTCGAGGATTACCATTGTGTCATTTACACCGACGGTTCTGCGCAACCGGCGACTGGATCGAAGCATGCCTATTCAGCGGCCTGCGCAATTGTGGTGGGTACTTTCGTGAAAGGTGAATACCAATCTGATGTCGTGCATACGCAGTCATTGGGTGATTGTACCGCACAGTTGGCAGAGCTCTGGGCTCTGGTGCTCGCACTGGAGTTTGCTGATCCTCGGGTCACTACTCTTATAGTGAGTGACTCGTTTTATTGTGTTCAATCTTACAATGACAATCTACATTTTTGGTTTCAAAATGAATACCGTGATTCCAAAGGTAGCACAATTAAGCATAAAATGCTTTGGGTTAGAGTGGCAGAACTTAAAGAACATCTGCCTCTCGTGAATGTTATTCACACTCTTGGTCACCAACGAGTTGGTGTCCATGCTGTCGGCAACAGCTTGGCTGACGAGGCAGCAAAAACAGCAGTGGCGACATACTTAGTAGCAGCAGTTACAAGATCCAAAAGTAAGATCGATGATGACATCTTGGCAGCTATTGCTGCTACAGAAACGGGAAGTAATTACCCGCGAGGTTTCCCTTCTCGTTACCATTATCACTTAAGTCCTGATAACGTCCCGTTAGTGAGGATTAACGACGTTGGTGACAGATTGATTCCCAACGCGGACTGTAGACCATATTTGAAATTAGCGGCTCACGAGGGTATGGCCTCTGCCCACGCCGGCTTGCAGCTACTGTATCTCTGTTACAACAACGCTACTGGGGGTGCGGTTTATATAAACAAGCTTGCGCTTATGTTCTTGATTGTGACATTTGCCAGCAGATTAAACCTTCAACTGCTGCGCACCCACCACAAACTCAGTTGAACATATCTAATAAACCACTAGGGTGTGTTTATCTAGATCACTGCGGTCCTTTCACCTCTGATACTGCGTACAAGTACATCTTGGTTGCAGTGGATTCATGCACACGTTTTCTGTTGGTATGGCCACAAAGGAGTGCTGATGCCCGTACTGTCATCAGGGATTTGCGTGTCTTTGTGGGAAGTTTTGCGTGTGGTACCTTTCAATCTGATCAGGGCCCTGCGTTTGCCTCTAAGGCGTACAAAGAAGCCATGAGAAATTTGGGGATCCAAGTCAAATTTTCGTCTCCCTACCGACCTGAGGGTAATAGTGTGGTAGAGTGAATGAACCGTGACTTAAAGCAATCTTTGACAGCTAGGGTTTTAGGCACTGGCCGGAACTGGTTAGCCCATCTGAATAACGTCCAGCGTGCACTTAATAATCTCCCTAGAAGGTCTCTGGGTGGGCGGACCCCATACATGATACTCTTTGGCATACGAATGTTTGTCCCGGACCTTGATGGTCTAGACATGGCGGCGTCTGCCGCACCCTTTGACGTAGATGATCACTGTGCTGTATTGCAACTCTACAATAAGCCAGAGACAGTCTCGCGAAGGAACATATGCCCTCCACAACTGATGCTGCGCTTCAGATTCCGGTAGTCGGCTGGCTACCTCGAGTTGGTGATCTGGTCCGTGAGAAGGTGGAGAACAAGAAGGAGTTCGGCCCCTCTTATCGTGCACCGGTTCCAGTGCTTGGCGTGCAGGGTACACGAACAGTCATTTTACCTCCACTTCCTGGTCGCAAGGATAACAGGTACATCTCTATTGACAATGTCAAGCTACAGCGAGTGGCCGATTCTTCTTAGTATGACTCCAGCGGTTTCTTGCCCTGCGATGCTGAGAAACTCTGTTTTGGCTCCAGTTTCTGCCACCTTGCCTGATGTTGCCATCGAGATGCATACAGTTACTGGTCCTTTGTTGCTACACCGGCTGGTGGTCTACCTGAAGATACTGAGTATGCTTATCCTGCAGATGTACCGTTGCCTGTTTTACAATCCACCGCAGTTAACCAGTCACGCTTCTCCTTTGACACTAACTCAATGACTTCCAATGCCCCATCAAAAGTTTCAATCTTTGCGGTCTGGTTTAAAAGACATTTTTTAATTCCCCCTTGGACTTACATTTGGCTGGTGCTCATAGCTATTTTTTTGTTCATGTCCATTGGATTTGTGGTGGTGTTTTTTCGTCTTGTGAATGGACACTACCTAAAAGAAAGATCTACAATTAGACTAATTGATGGAACTTTGGCCCCCCACTCCTCGTCACACATCATGAAAAGGGACCAGACTTTTGTGAATATTACTGCCTGGCCTGTGTTGGATGGGATTGCGTGGGATGCTGTTAAATTTCAAATTCATGGTCCCACTGAAGTATTCAATGTGCCAAGTGTATTTCGTGTTTCTATGGGTGATGTAGTTAAGCAAAGCATCCGCTCGGATGATTGGGATGTTCAAGCCATAGAAGCACTGTTTTCTGATTTGAAATATCATGCTGCGTTTGAAGCTGAGGATTTGTATTTAGATACCGCTAATTATGATGAGCAGTTTTGCTATCAACATTATGGCAATCATTTCCTTCACAAAGCCAATACGTATAGAAATTTTGTAAATTACACGCAATGGGAACACTGTCCAGCGCCTAGGCTGGGCAGCTCCACCACGTTAGTGAAAAAAATCACATATTTTTCTGATTTCAGTGTTTCAAATCCTGCCTCCTTTTACTTTAAAGTGGCAGCTGAGTCTGCCTCGAAAGTTAGGTTGACACACACGAAATTGTTATATTCCAAATCCTTTATGGATGATTTGGCAATCAGAGGTTATGATCTGTGGAAAGCTACTATTGATCTTAAATCGGTTTGGGGTTCTAAACCGTGGCAGGTACAGGGAACAGAAGCTTTGCATCGTGCCTGCCTCATCCCAAACCACATGTTATTTTTGAATTCGTCAATTTTTCAGACCACCTGTTTTGCAAATACCTGAGAGTCGAGCGCCTTTAATATTGCAGACTGCATGCTTGATTCACACATTCGGAAGAAGAGCTTTCCCAGGAGCAGAGTACACCTGATCCTGTGATGTGATTCCACTAAGCTGATCTTTACGGTGTGGGGTTCCCCATTCAAGCCTAGAGACCTTCTATTAGTCTAATAATATTAGTTTACTAGCGAAAGGAAGGTGGCTGTATTCCACTGTCATTATATTATGATTTCTCCTTTCATTTTCTATGGTATTGTAACTATGCTGATGGTTTTGATTTTAATCATGTGTCTGCTTATGTTAGCCAAAGTACTGCATCTTAGGACAAGAGGTTTATAAAATAAACTCTTTAAACTTTACCGTGTCTCTGTTTACTCTTGTTGTGGACTGATATGAGAATAATAACGAACAGGTATTTCTGATTCCCACCATTCCTGAGAATACACTAAGTCGCTTGTTCTGGGTTGTCTATACATTGGGACCGCCGAGATAAATACGGATAACGAATGGGACACTGATGCTGGTCGGATAGGGGTTCTGGGTTCTGAGGTGAGTTTTTGGTACACCACAATTCACTGAGGTCCTGGTTTCCTGCGCATAGTTCTGTGCATGAGCAGAATCCCTGCAACAACACACAAGGCCCTCATGTCAACTCTGCACACAGCACACACTAGGCCCCCGTGTCAACTTTACACACAGCACAGACAAGGCCCTTATGACACCTGTACACACAGCACACTCACGGCCCTTGTGTCACCTCTACACACAGCACAGACAAGGCCCTTGTGTCACCACTATACACAGCACACACATGGTCCCTCGTGACACCTCTATACACAGCACACACAAGGCCCGTGTGTCACTCTACACACAGCACACACACGGCCCTTGTGACACCTCAACACCCAGCACACACAAGCTCCTTGTCACCTCTATACACAGCACACACATGGCCCCTCGTGACACCTCTATACACAGCACACACATAGCCCTCGTGTCACTCTACACACAGCACAGAAAAGACCGTCGTGTCACCTTCACACACAGCACAGACAAGACCCTCGTGTCAATCTACGCACAGCACAGACAAGACCCTCGTGTCACTCTACGCACAGCACAGACAACGCCCTTGTGTCACTCTACACACAGCACAGACAAGGCCCTCGTGTCACCCCTATACACAGCACACACATGGCCCCTCATGACACCTCTATACACAGCACACACATAGCCCTCGTGTCACTCTACACACAGCACAGAAAAGGCCGTCGTGTCACCTCCACACACAGCACAGACAAGGCCCTCGTGTCAAGCTACGCACAGCACAGACAAGACCCTCGTGTCACTCTACGCACAGCACAGACAACGCCCTTGTGTCACTCTACACACAGCACAGACAAGGTCCTCGTGTCACTCTACACACAGCACACACAAGGCCCTCATGTTAACTCTGCACACAGCATACACAAGGCCCCCGTGTCAACTTTACATACAGCACAGACAAGGCCCTTATGACACCTGTACACACAGCACACTCAAGGCCCTCGTGTCACCTCTACACACAGCACAGACAAGGCCCTCGTGACACCTCTACACACAGCGCAGACAAGGCCCCCGTGTCACCTCTATGCTCAGCACAGACAAGGCCCTCATATCAACTCTACACACAGCACACACAAGGTCCTCATGTCACCTCTACACACAGCACACACAAGGACCTCGTGTCAATCTACACACAGCACAGACAAGGCCCTCGTGTCACTCTACACACAGCACAGACAAGGCACTCGTGACACCTCTACACACAGCACAGACAAGGCCCCCGTGACACCTCTTCACACAGCACAGACAAGGCCCTTGTGACACCTCTACACACAGCACAGACAAGGCCCCCGTGACACCTCTTCACACAGCACAAACAAGGCCCTCGTGGAACTCTACACACAGCACAGACAAGGCCCTCCTCTCACCACTGCACAAAACACACACAAGGCCCTCATGTCACCTCCACACACAGCACAGACAAGTCCCTAGTGGAACTCTACACACAGCACAGACAAGACCGTTGTGTCACCTCTGCACACAACACACACAAGGCCCTCACGACACCTCTACACACAACACAGACAAGGCCCTTGTGAGAAGTTGGCCTGGTATATGCTGTTCACTAGTTCTAGTGACCACCTTGTACCATGCCAAGCAACCCTTATGGTGTGGTTGTAAGTCAACCTTTTCGGACTAGCTGCCCTAGTGGTAGCGTAGGCTAAGCAGTCTTTGAGGCTAAACTCGTGAAGCGTGTTAAGCAAGCTGTTTTACCAATAGTAACCCCCTTTTATACCAATGAAAGGACACCACACAGATATATATTCAAAATATATATGTATTTATTTCTCAAAGTAACCCCTAGTCTCTTTATGAGCACAGGAGCACAAATCGTCAAACAAGATTACAGTAGAATACACAGAAGTTGCACTTTATATGGATAGGCCCTGGTGGCCACTCAAACCATATACTAAAATAGTGGTATAAGTACCACGAACAGAAAAGGGAAAAGGCCTAGGGCCTCTAGAATCGCTGGGCCTACAAGGAGCTAACGTCAGTTAGTGACCAGGAGGTCCACGGGTGGCGTGTGCAGAGCAAATAGTCACACGCGGGCTCCCATAGGTTTCAATGGGTGCGTAAAAAGTACAAAGTTACTGCAAAAGGAATCTTCCGGATGACCTAGGAACTTAAGATTTGGAACACAGGCACTAGAGATGTATTACTACACATGGGCACCGGAGTACCAGCTTTACCTCACCCACAGGAAGCGGGTGCATAGGCCTCGAAGTGCGTCGGGTTTCTTCTATCTGTTCCGTGGGGCCTGTAGACAAAAGTGCTGCAGGCGGTCGGTCGGGAAGAGATGCAGTGGATCCAAGAGTGGATCGGAGATGTTGAAGACCTGTAAGCAGAGGGGACAGTGTTCACAGTCACTAGCCAGTGACCAGCGTGGCACCAGGTGGGTACCAGGCGATGTCGGGTGCAAACAGGTGATGAGGGGTAGCTTGTCTCCGCAGCCACGTGGTCCCTGAAGGTCGACGACGTCCAGGAGTCGGCTCACGAGCTGTCCCACGCAGGCTCTCGCTGTCGGCGGTGTCGGCGACTTGATCGAAGCAAACAAGCCTTGGCAAAAGCAATTGCAGGAGGATTCGGAAATCAGCTGTTGGTTCTGACCAGCAAGGTCAGAGGGATTGCTCCTTTGGAGGGGAGCAAGGGCCAGTCTGGAGCAACCAGACCAGCGGTGTTTGTCGTAGATTTCGTCGCCAAGATGGCCACTAGCCAGCGGGCCAGCAACCGGTTAGGCGCGTCGAGTGGCAAAATGCAGAAGGGCCCCACGCAGATCGTGGAGATGCTGGAGGGCTCACCTTTGGTGCAGATGCTGCTCGAGGGTTGGGCTTCTCAGGACCCAAAGCACAACTTGGAGGGAGCCTCGGTTGTTGCACTGGTCAGCTTGTCGTAGTCGTTCCAAGATGGCTGGCTCCACGTGTCTCGGTGCCTCCACGGGTCTCCTCTTTTCAGGGACTGTGGATCGGGCGGTGAGAGGTCTGGAGGTCCAGGTCTTGTCAGTCTCTGGGCTCGGGCTCCGGCGGGAGGCGGCGGCAAAGCAGACGGTGATTCGCTGGATGGTGCTTGCGTTAGCAAGGTGGTCACTCCCTGACCACAGGGGAGATTTTCTTCAGTCTTCTGTGCAGCAGAATGTCGAAGTTCCCGTCTTCTTCTTAGTTTCAAGTTGATTCCAGGATGTCTGAAGTCTTAGGACACAGCTCCTACCTTTATTCGGATTCTAGGGGCCGGACTACCTGCTAGGTCCCTCCCTATGGGTGGGACCAGGAAGGGGGGTGGTTACACCCCCAATCCTTTGTCCAGCTCGCCCCAGGCCCGGGACTGGTGTGCCCCAGGACCGGTTTGAACTGGCATATGCACCGAGGCTCCTTGTGAGCCACAGGCATGTCTGGTTTCTTTCAAGCCCTACCTGACCAATACACAAAATCCTGTCTGGGGTGGTGCATGCACCTCCCCTGGCAGGAAACCCTTTGTCCACACCTCCCAAGCTGGAAGGACTCCCAGCAGCAGGAGGGCAGACTTGTGTCTGTGGTGGCAGCATCCATTTTGTGGAGCTGAGGCTATGTCTGATTTTACCCGGGTTTCAGGTACTGTACATGTCGTGTCCCTCTAGAAGGGTGGAATGCTAACCCCGTCGCCAGAATTGGCGAGGGGTTAGTATTCCAATTCGTATGACACCTTACTCGACATGTTTTGATAAAGCCAAACCAAAGATAGCATTTAACCGCGAGGTTCATAATGCACTTAAGAGTATATGGTATGACGATATCTGGAAACAGTAGAAGGAAGTTGTTCCGACCACTGCAGACAGGCTCAGCTCATGCCAGAGCACCATCTCACATGGAACCAAGCACTCTGCCTTCAGGATTGTTAAGGCCTGCTATAGGAGTGACTTATAGGTTACCAGGTGTCCCATTTAAGGTTAGGTATAGATATACTACACCTAAGTAAGAGGTGATTACACCAACTTACCCCAGCTGAGTGATCAGCCAGTTGTGTCAGATTGTTAGGCCAAGCCTGGGGTGGCATAATACATGCTGCAGCCCCTGGCAGGCCTTGGGTACACCAATGCCCTGGGTACCTAGTGTACACTGGTACAGGGGCTGACAGGGTGATCCACTTCCAATTGGTTATGCACCTAGGGTGCATAGTTTTAATTTAGTAGAGAGAACAGCAGGCTGGGGGTCTGATTGGCAGGCCCACAGCCTCAATATGTCAAAAACCAGTGAAGCAAAAAGCAAAAATTTGGGGTGACCATAGGATAGCAGACCCTACTCTCCTACACAACCCCCCCCCAAACGCTGGGACATTAAACTAGCCTTGACCAGTCTCGTCTTCATGTCCTAAGTGGAAGTACCTGGAGAGACCATCTGCATTCCCATGGTCAGTACCTGGCCGGTGCTCCACTGTAAAGTCCATCCCCTGTAGGGAAATGGACCACCTAAGCAGTTTGGGGTTTTCACCCTTCATCTGATTTAGCCACAAGAGGGGCTTATGGTCGGTCTGAATCTTGAAGTGAGTGCCAAACAAGTATGGCCTCAGCTTCTTCAGGGCCCACACCACAGCAAAGGCCTCCCTCTCAATAGCTGACCAATTCTTCTCTCTGGGGGTCAACCTTCTGCTAATAAAAGCAATGGGTTGGTCTTGACCATCTACATTAAGTTGTGACAGCACAGCTCCCACACCCAACTCAGAAGCATCTGTTTGGACAATAAACTCTTTGGAGTAGTCAGGACTTTTCAGGATAGGTGCAGAGCACATGGCCTCCTTCAGGTCATCAAATGCCTTTTGACAGCTTACTGTCCACTGAACCTTTTTGGGCATCTTCTTGGATGTCAGATCATTAAGAGGAGTCACAATGGACCCATAGTTCTTAACAAACTTCCTGTAATACCCAGTCAAGCCCAAGAAAGCTCGAACTTGAGTCTGGGTGGTTGGAGGGGACCAATCCTTGATGGACTGTATCTTACTCTCCAGTGGTTGAACTTGGCCCCCACCTACAAGGTGGCCCAAATACACAACCTTACTCTGCCCTATCTGGCACTTAGTAGCCTTGATAGTGAGGCCTGCCCTTTGCAGAGCCTCAAGAGCCTTCTTCAGGTGGATCAGGTGATCCTCCCAGGTGGAACTAAAGACAGCAATGTCATCAAGATATGCTGCGCAAAAGTCATCCAACCCAGTAAGGACTTGGTTCACCAGCCTTTGGAAGGTGGCAGGTGCATTCTTCAGACCAAAGGGCATCACCACAAACTGATAATGCCCACCTGGGGTTGAGAATGCTGTTTTGGCCTTAGACTCCTCAGCTAACCTGATTTGCCAATAGCCAGCTGTCAAGTCAAATGTGCTCAAAAACTTTGCAGAAGCTAGTTTGTCTATGAGCTCATCTGCCCTTGGAATAGGGTGTGCATCTGTCCTGGTGACAGCATTGAGTCCTCTGTAGTCCACACAGAACCTCATCTCTCTCTTGCCATCTTTGGTGTGAGGTTTGGGGACCAGAACCACTGGGCTAGCCCAGGGGCTCTCTGAGGGTTCAATGACACCTAATTCCAGCATTTTATGTACCTCAGCCTTTATACAGTCCCTGACGTGGTCAGGTTGTCTGTAAAGTTTGTTCTTTACAGGCAGACTGTCACCAGTGTCCACAACATGGGTACACCAGTCAGTTTGACTAGGTATCAAGGAAAACATATGTGAAAATGATTGTAGAACCTGTCTACATTCAGTCTGCTGATGGGCAGTGAGGTTGCCTCCAAGGGTCACTCCTTCAACTGAGCCATCTTCAGGGTTCTGAGACAACAGGTCTGGGAGAGGGTCACTCTCTTCCTCCTGTCCCTCATCTGTAGCCATGAGCAAGCCCATGTCTGCCCTGTCAACATATGCTTTAAGCCTGTTAACATGGAGTACCCTGTGGGGACTCCTGGGAGTTCCTAGGTCCACCAAGTAGGTGACCTCTCCCTTCTTTTCCAGGATTGTATGGGGTCCAGACCATTTGTCTTGGAGTGCTGCTGGGGCCACCGGCTCCAACACCCATACCTTCTGTCCTGGCTGATACTCAACCAAGACAGCCTTTTGGTCATGCCAAGCTTTCTGTAAGGCCTGGCTTGCCTCAAGGTTTTTAGATGCCTTCTCCATATACTCAGCCATCCTGGAGCGGAGACCAAGTACATAGTCCACTATGTCTAGCTTAGGCTTTTTGAGAGGTAACTCCCATCCTTCCTTCACCAAACACAGTGGGCCTCTCACAGGGTGCCCAAACAACAATTCAAAGGGGCTGTAGCCAACTCCTTTTTGTGGGACCTCTCTGTAAGCAAACAGAAGGCAGGGTAGAAGGATATCCCATCTTCGCCTGAGCTTTTCAGGTAATCCTTTGATCATACCCTTTAGGGTCTTGTTGAATCTCTCAACAAGCCCATTGCATTGTGGGTGATAAGGGGTGGTGAACTTGTAGTTGACACCACATTCCTTCCACATAGCTGTCAAGTATCCTGACATAAAGTTGGTACCTCTGTCAGATACTACCTCCTTAGGAAACCCCACTCTGGAGAATACTCCCAGCAGGGCCCTGGCCACAACAGGTGCTGTAGTGGTCCTAAGGGGAATTGCCTCTGGATACCTGGTGGCATGATCCACTACCACCAGTATAAATCTGTGCCCAGATGCAGTGGGAGGATCCATGGGACCCACTATGTCTATTCCCACTCTTTCAAAGGGAACCCCCACCACAGGTAGTGGTATCAGGGGGGCCTTTGTTGTGCCACCTGATTTGCCACTGGCTTGGCAGGTAACACAGGAGCGACAAAACTCCTTTGTATCTTCATTCATATGGGGCCAGTGAAAGTGAGGGACAAGCCTGTCCCAAGTCTTGTTCTGGCCTAAGTGTCCTGCTAAAGGAATATCATGGGCCAAGGTAAGAAGGAAGCCCCTAAATTGCAGAGGTATAACCAACCTCCTGGTAGCACCAGGCTTGGGGTCTCTAGCCTCTGAATAAAGGAGCCCTTCATCCCAATACACTTTATGGGTACCTTGAGCATTCCCAGCAGCCTCAGCAGCAGCCAGCTGTCTGAGGGGTTCAAGAGAGGGACAGGATAACTGAGCCTGCCTCAAGTCAGCCCTTGAAGGTCCCCCTGTCCCCAGAAACTCAACCTGATCAGGTTCAAGCTCTTCAGGGACAGTTCCTTCAGGGTCCTCTAGATCAGCTTCCTGGGAAGGCTGATCATCACTCTGAGGCAGGGGGGAAGGCACAGCCTTGACCCTCCTGTTCTTCTTCTTGGTAGGTGCTTGGTCCATTGTTCCAGGATCCAAGACCTGTGGTTCAGTGAGGCACTTTTTGGCCTGTGACCTGGTCACAGCAAGGACATGTGATGATATACCTAACATCTCTGCATGAGTCCTGTACTCCACTTCTGACCATAGAGAACTCTCTAGGTCATTGCCCAACAGACATTCTACTGGGAGGTCTGCACTAACCACAACCCTTTTGAGGCCAGTTACCCCTCCCCATGAGAAGTTAACAACTGCCACACTATGTGAAGTAGTGGCATTGCTGGCATTGGTCACCAGGTAGTTCTCACCTGGTATGTACTGTCCAGGGTCCACAAAGCCTGGTGTCACCATAGTGACACTGGCACATGTGTCCCTGTAGGCTTGAGCCACTTTGTCATTAATTAAAGGAGTCTGTCTGTACTTGCCCAGGTTACTGGGGCTCACAGTCAGGGACAAATCAATGTCCCCATCACAGATCAAGACTGCCTGTGTAAGGGTTCTGTCTAAGTCAGAATCTCCTTCAGTTCCCATAGTGATTCCCACTACACCCTTTGTCTGGGGACCAACACTGCTAACAGTAGTACTGGGAGCAGGTGCCTTAGGGGCAACAGTGTTGGGGGCTCCACCCTTTTTGCAATCACTAGTCCAGTGAGTTGTATTTTTACAATGATTGCACCAGGGTTTCTTCTGACCTTCTTTCTTCTTCTTGGACTGTTGGGACCCACCCTCCTTAGCAGTAGTTTGGGGCCCTGTTGAAGACTTCTGGTCTTTAGGTTTCTGATCTCCACCCTTTTGGTCTGTTTTCTTCTGATCACCCCCTTGGCCCTGGTTCTGGTTCTTTTGCTTAACCCTGGTTCTGACCCATTTGTCTGCCTTCTTTCCCAATTCTTGGGGAGAGGTCAGATCAGAGTCAACCAAGTGTTGATGCAGTTGCTGGTTTTGACAGTTATTTAAAATCTGTTCTCTCATCATCAAATTATACAATCCTGTAAAATCAGATACCTTACTTCCCAGCAACCAACCCTCCAAAGCCTTAGTGGCACATTCAATGTATTCAGACCAGTCCTGAGTCTGTGTCTTTTGGGTGTCTCTGAACATTAACCTGTACTGTTCAGTGGTTAAGCCTAACCCATCTACCAGAACACTCTTCAGGACTCTGTAGTTTCTGACATCCTCTTCTCTAACAGTGAGGAGTCTGTCTCTGCCTCTTCCTTCAAAGGAGAGCCAGAGGATTGCTGCCCACTGGTCTTCAGGAACCTGCTGTACTTTGCAGGCTCTCTCAAGAGCAGTTATCCACTTGTGGATGTCATCCCCACTTTTGTAGGGGGGCACAACCTTAGACAGGTTTCTATTGTCGAAAACCCTATCTTTGTCCTTAGGGACAATGCTGCCACCAGTGGGTATAGACCCACTCTCTTTATGCTGTCTAGCCTTGCTAAGTTTCTCTTCCATCAGGGCTACTTCTAGCTCCTGCTTCCTGATCCTCAGCTGAGCCTCTTGCATCTTGGCCTCATGTTCCCTCCTCTGAGGGGTGGTCATCCTTCTCCTGGAGTGACCTTGAGAGCCTCTAGAGCCATGGGAAGCATGGGAGTCACCTGAGCGATTCCTTTGCCTTCCAAGCCCTGTGTTAAGTCCACTGGGGAGATCCAGTGGGTTGAACCCACTGTCAGTCCCCAATAGCCTTGGTTTAGCTGGGCCAAGTATAATACTTGGCACTGGGCTAGTTCTCCCTTCATCCTCACTACTGTCAGTATCCTTTTCACTCTCATCCTCTGTGGTAGGCATCCCATCTAAGGGGTGACTATTGGAACTGGGTACCTCTGTAGTATCTTCAGAAGGGGGGCCTCCTGTTCCTGACCCTAAGGGGGCTAACTGGGAAGCTTTCTTGAGTGCTCTCTGATTCTCATCATTCTGTAAGAGCTCTCTGAGCTCAGCAGAGTTTGGGTTCTTGGGCTGTTTAAGGCCTCTAAGAGTTGCCAAATGCCTGAGCTCATTCTGATTAAGGGTAGCAAAGCTGGATGGTGCCCTCTGGGGGTCACTCTCAACAGAGATGGGTACAGTGGACCCCTCTGCCCCGGCCATTGCTCTTAAGTGTGGGTGGATGTGTTGCAATCTACCTACACTTGGGTTTACCTACTAAACCTATCTAGTAGTTGTAGTCAGGGTGTGCTACTCCCTTTGCTCTACAACAACTAAGTTCAGTAGAACTTAAGTATATCTAATCTTGTTTTATATGTACCTACAGGTACCTATGTGATCTTTCAATTGGTAACCAAGAGATTACAATGGTAAAACACAGCAAGCTCAAATCCAACCGCTGCTCACCAATGTGAGAAGTTGGCCTGGTATATGCTGTTCACTAGTTCTAGTGACCACCTTGTACCATGCCAAGCAACCCTTATGGTGTGGTTGTAAGTCAACCTTTTCGGACTAGCTGCCCTAGTGGTAGCGTAGGCTAAGCAGTCTTTGAGGCTAAACTCGTGAAGCGTGTTAAGCAAGCTGTTTTACCAATAGTAACCCCCTTTTATACCAATGAAAGGACACCACACAGATATATATTCAAAATATATATGTATTTATTTCTCAAAGTAACCCCTAGTCTCTTTATGAGCACAGGAGCACAAATCGTCAAACAAGATTACAGTAGAATACACAGAAGTTGCACTTTATATGGATAGGCCCTGGTGGCCACTCAAACCATATACTAAAATAGTGGTATAAGTACCACGAACAGAAAAGGGAAAAGGCCTAGGGCCTCTAGAATCGCTGGGCCTACAAGGAGCTAACGTCAGTTAGTGACCAGGAGGTCCACGGGTGGCGTGTGCAGAGCAAATAGTCACACGCGGGCTCCCATAGGTTTCAATGGGTGCGTAAAAAGTACAAAGTTACTGCAAAAGGAATCTTCCGGATGACCTAGGAACTTAAGATTTGGAACACAGGCACTAGAGATGTATTACTACACATGGGCACCGGAGTACCAGCTTTACCTCACCCACAGGAAGCGGGTGCATAGGCCTCGAAGTGCGTCGGGTTTCTTCTATCTGTTCCGTGGGGCCTGTAGACAAAAGTGCTGCAGGCGGTCGGTCGGGAAGAGATGCAGTGGATCCAAGAGTGGATCGGAGATGTTGAAGACCTGTAAGCAGAGGGGACAGTGTTCACAGTCACTAGCCAGTGACCAGCGTGGCACCAGGTGGGTACCAGGCGATGTCGGGTGCAAACAGGTGATGAGGGGTAGCTTGTCTCCGCAGCCACGTGGTCCCTGAAGGTCGACGACGTCCAGGAGTCGGCTCACGAGCTGTCCCACGCAGGCTCTCGCTGTCGGCGGTGTCGGCGACTTGATCGAAGCAAACAAGCCTTGGCAAAAGCAATTGCAGGAGGATTCGGAAATCAGCTGTTGGTTCTGACCAGCAAGGTCAGAGGGATTGCTCCTTTGGAGGGGAGCAAGGGCCAGTCTGGAGCAACCAGACCAGCGGTGTTTGTCGTAGATTTCGTCGCCAAGATGGCCACTAGCCAGCGGGCCAGCAACCGGTTAGGCGCGTCGAGTGGCAAAATGCAGAAGGGCCCCACGCAGATCGTGGAGATGCTGGAGGGCTCACCTTTGGTGCAGATGCTGCTCGAGGGTTGGGCTTCTCAGGACCCAAAGCACAACTTGGAGGGAGCCTCGGTTGTTGCACTGGTCAGCTTGTCGTAGTCGTTCCAAGATGGCTGGCTCCACGTGTCTCGGTGCCTCCACGGGTCTCCTCTTTTCAGGGACTGTGGATCGGGCGGTGAGAGGTCTGGAGGTCCAGGTCTTGTCAGTCTCTGGGCTCGGGCTCCGGCGGGAGGCGGCGGCAAAGCAGACGGTGATTCGCTGGATGGTGCTTGCGTTAGCAAGGTGGTCACTCCCTGACCACAGGGGAGATTTTCTTCAGTCTTCTGTGCAGCAGAATGTCGAAGTTCCCGTCTTCTTCTTAGTTTCAAGTTGATTCCAGGATGTCTGAAGTCTTAGGACACAGCTCCTACCTTTATTCGGATTCTAGGGGCCGGACTACCTGCTAGGTCCCTCCCTATGGGTGGGACCAGGAAGGGGGGTGGTTACACCCCCAATCCTTTGTCCAGCTCGCCCCAGGCCCGGGACTGGTGTGCCCCAGGACCGGTTTGAACTGGCATATGCACCGAGGCTCCTTGTGAGCCACAGGCATGTCTGGTTTCTTTCAAGCCCTACCTGACCAATACACAAAATCCTGTCTGGGGTGGTGCATGCACCTCCCCTGGCAGGAAACCCTTTGTCCACACCTCCCAAGCTGGAAGGACTCCCAGCAGCAGGAGGGCAGACTTGTGTCTGTGGTGGCAGCATCCATTTTGTGGAGCTGAGGCTATGTCTGATTTTACCCGGGTTTCAGGTACTGTACATGTCGTGTCCCTCTAGAAGGGTGGAATGCTAACCCCGTCGCCAGAATTGGCGAGGGGTTAGTATTCCAATTCGTATGACACCTTACTCGACATGTTTTGATAAAGCCAAACCAAAGATAGCATTTAACCGCGAGGTTCATAATGCACTTAAGAGTATATGGTATGACGATATCTGGAAACAGTAGAAGGAAGTTGTTCCGACCACTGCAGACAGGCTCAGCTCATGCCAGAGCACCATCTCACATGGAACCAAGCACTCTGCCTTCAGGATTGTTAAGGCCTGCTATAGGAGTGACTTATAGGTTACCAGGTGTCCCATTTAAGGTTAGGTATAGATATACTACACCTAAGTAAGAGGTGATTACACCAACTTACCCCAGCTGAGTGATCAGCCAGTTGTGTCAGATTGTTAGGCCAAGCCTGGGGTGGCATAATACATGCTGCAGCCCCTGGCAGGCCTTGGGTACACCAATGCCCTGGGTACCTAGTGTACACTGGTACAGGGGCTGACAGGGTGATCCACTTCCAATTGGTTATGCACCTAGGGTGCATAGTTTTAATTTAGTAGAGAGAACAGCAGGCTGGGGGTCTGATTGGCAGGCCCACAGCCTCAATATGTCAAAAACCAGTGAAGCAAAAAGCAAAAATTTGGGGTGACCATAGGATAGCAGACCCTACTCTCCTACAGCCCTCTTGTCACCTCTACACACAGCACAGACAAGGCCCTTGTGTCACCTCTACACACAGCACAGACAAAGCCCTCGTGACACCTCTACACACAGCACAGACAAGGCCCTCGTGACACAACACACACATGGCCCCCGTGTCAACTCTACACACAGCACAGACCAGGCCCTCGTGACACCTTTGCACACTGCACACACAAGGCCCTTGTGACACCTCTACACACAGCACAGACAACTTCTTCGTGTCACTCTACACTCAGCACAGACAAGGCCCTTGTGACACCTCTACACACAGCAAAGACAAGGCCCCCGTGACACCTCTACACACAGCACAGACAAGGCCCACATGACACCTGTAGACACAGCAAACTCAAGGCCCTCGTGTCACTATACACACAGCACACACAAGGCCCTCGTGACACCTCTACAGACAGCAAACATAAGGCCCTCGCGTCACCTCTACACACAGCACAGAGAAGGGCCCCGTGTCAACTCTACACACAGCACTCACAAGGCCCTCGTGACACCTCTACACACAGCACACACGAAAGCCCTCGCGACACCTCTACACACAGCACACACAAGGCCCTCGTGACACCTCTACACACAGCGCAGACAAGGCCCCCGTGTCAACTTTACACACAGCACAGACCAGGTCTTCGTGACACCTCTACACACAGCACACACAAGGCCCTCGTGTCCCTCTACACACAGCACACACTAGGCCCCTGTGTCAACTTTACACACAGCACAGACAAGGCCCTTATGACACCTGTACACACAGCACACTCAAGCCCCTTGTGTCACCTCTACACACAGCACAGACAAGGCCCTTGTGTCACCTCTATACACAGCGCACATATGGTCCCTCGTGACACCTCTATACACAGCACACACAAGGCCCATGTGTCACTCTACACACAGCACACACACGGCCCTTGTGACACCTCAACACCCAGCACACACAAGGCCCCCGTGTCAACTCTACACACAGCACAGACAACGCTTTTGCGACACCTCTACACACATTACACACAAGGCCCTAGTGTCACCTCTACACACAGCCCACACAACGCCCTCGTGACACCTCTACACACAGCACAGACAACGCCCTTGTATCACCTCTACATGCAGCACAATCACGGCCCTCGTGACACCTCCATACACATCAAAGATAAGGCCCTCGTAATACCTCTACACACAGCACAGACAAGGCCCTTGTGACAACTCTACACACAGCGCAGACAAGGCCCCCGTGTCACGTCTACACACAGCATAGACAAGGCCCACGTGTCACTCTAAACACAGCACAGACAAGGCCCTCGTGTCACCTCTACACACAGCACAGAGAAGGCCCTTGTGTCACCTCATCACACAGCACAGACAAGGCCCTTGTGTCACCTCTACACACAGCGCAGAGAAGGCCCCCGTGTCACGTCTCCGCACAGCAGAGACAAGGCCCTCGTGTCACTCTACAAACAGCACAGACAAGGCCCTCGTGACACCTCTACACACAGCGCAGACAAGGCCCCCGTGTCACCTCTACGCACAGCACAGACAAGGCCCTCATGTCAACTCTACACACAGCACACACAAGGCCCTTATGTCACCTCTACACACAGCACAGACAAGGCCCTCGTGTCACTCTACACACAGCACAGACAAGGCCCTCGTGACACCTCTACACACAGCACACGCAAGGTCTTCCTGTCACTCTACATACAGCACACACTAGGCCCTTGTGACACCTCTACACACAGCATAGACAAGGCCCCCATGACACCTCTTCACACAGCCCTCTTGGAACTCTACACACAGCACAGACAAGGCCCTCCTGTCACCACTGTACACAACACACACAAGGCCCTCATGTCACCTCCACACACAGCACAGACATGTCCCTAGTGGAACACTACACACAGCACAGACA
The DNA here is from genome assembly GCF_964204655.1 of Triturus cristatus. Classification (NCBI taxonomy): domain Eukaryota; kingdom Metazoa; phylum Chordata; class Amphibia; order Caudata; family Salamandridae; genus Triturus; species Triturus cristatus. The sequence goes on along the minus strand of NC_140580.1, from coordinate 1,176,110,045 downwards.
AGACCGTCGTGTCACCTCTGCACACAACACACACAAGGCCCTCGCGACACCTCTACACACAACACAGACAAGGCCCTCTTGTCACCTCTACTCACAGCACAGACAAGGCCCTCGTGTCACCTCTACACACAGCACAGACAAAGCCCTCGTGACACCTCAACACACAGCACAGACAAGGCCCTCGTGACACAACACACACATGGCCCCCGTGTCAACTCTACACACAGCACAGACAACGCCCTTGTAACACTTCTACACACAGCACAGACAAGGCCCTCGTGTGAACTCTACACACAGACCAGGCCCTCGTGACACCTCTATACACAGCACACACAACGCCCTTGTGACACCTCTACATACAGCACAGACAAGGCCCCCGTGTCACCTCTGCACACTGCACACACAAGGCCCTTGTGACACCTCTACACACAGCACAGACAACTCCTTCGTGTCACTCTACACACAGCACAGACAAGGCCCTTGTGACACCTCTACACACAGCAAAGACAAGGCCCACGTGACACCTCTATACACAGCACACACAACGCCCTTGTGACACCTCTACACACAGCACAGACAAGGCCCCCGTGTCACCTCTGCACACTGCACACACAACGCCCTTGTGACACCTCTACACACAGCACAGACAAGGCCCCCGTGTCACCTCTGCACACTGCACACACAAGGCCCTCGTGACACCTCTACACACAGCACAGACAACTCCTTTGTGTCACTCTACACACAGCACAGACTAGGCCCTTGTGACACCTCAACACACAGCAAAGACAAGGCCCCCGTGACACCTCTACACACAGCACAGACTAGACCCACGTCACACCTGTAGACACAGCAAACACAAGGCCCTCGTGTCACTATACACACAGCACACACAAGGCCCTCGTGACACCTCTACAGACAGCAAACATAAGGCGCTCGCGTCACCTCTACACACAGCACAGAGAAGGCCCTTGTGTCAACTCTACACACAGCTTTCACAAGGCCCTTGTGACACCTCTACACACAGCACACACAAAAACCCTCGCGACACCTCTACACACAGCACACACAAGGCCCTCGTGACACCTCTACACACAGCACAGACAAGGCCCCCGTGTCAACTCTACACACAGCACAGAGAAGGTCCTCGTGTCAACTCTACACACAGCTTTCACAAGGCCCTTGTGACACCTCTACACACAGCACACACAAAAACCCTTGCGACACCTCTACACACAGCACACACAAGGCCCTCGTGACACCTCTACACAGAGCACACACAAGACCCTCGTGTCACTCTACACACAGCACACACAAGGCCCTCATGTCAACTCTGCACACAGCACACACTAGGCCCCGTGTCAACTTTACACACAGCACAGACAAGGCCCTTATGACACCTGTACACACAGCACTCTCAAGGCCCTTGTGTCACCTCTACACACAGCACAGACAAGGGCCTTGTGTCACCTCTATACATAGCACACACATGGTCCCTCGTGACACCTCTATACACAGCACACACAAGGCCCGTGTGTCACTCTACACACAGCACACACACGGCCCTTGTGACACCTCAACACCCAGCACACACAAGGCCCCCGTGTCAACTCTACACACAGCACCGACCAGGTCTTCGTGACACCTCTACACACAGCACACACAAGGCCCTCGTGTCACTCTACAGACAGCACACACAAGGCCCTCATGTCAACTCTGCACACAGCACACACTAGGCCCCCGTGTCAACTTTACACACAGCACAGACAAGGCCCTTATGACACCTGTACACACAGCACACTCAAGGCCCTTGTGTAACCTCTACACACAGCACAGACAAGGCCCTTGTGTCACCTCTATACACAGCACACTCATGGTCCCTCGTGACACCTCTACTCACAGCACACACAAGACCCGTGTGTCACTCTACACACAGCACACACACGCCCCTTGTGACACCTCAACACCCAGCACACACAAGGCCCCCGTGTCACCTATATACACAGCACACACATGGCCCCTCGTGACACCTCTATACACAGCACACACAAAGCCCTCGTGTCACTCTACACACAGCACAGAAAAAGCCGTTGTGTCACCTCCACACACAGCACAGACAAGGCCCTCGTGTCACTCTACGCACAGCACAGACAACGCCCTTGTGTCACTCTACACACAGCACAGACAAGGTCCTCGTGTCACTCTACACACAGCACACACAAGGTCCTCGTGTCACTCTACACACAGCACACACAAGGCCCTCATGTTAACTCTGCACACAGCATACAGAAGGCCTCGTGTCAACTTTACATACAGCACAGATAAGGCCCTTATGACACCTGTACACACAGCACACTCAAGGCCCTCGTGTCACCTCTACACACAGCACAGACAAGGCCCTCGTGTCACCTCTATACACAGCACACACATGGCCCCTCGTGACACCTCTATACACAGCACACACAAGTCCCGTATGTCACTCTACACACAGCATACACACAGCTCTTGTGACACCTCAACACCCAGCACACACAAGGCTCCCATGTCAACTCTACACACAGCACACACAACGCTCTTGCGACACCTCTACACACATTACACACAAGGCCCTAGTGTCACCTCTACACACAGCACACACAACGCCCTCGTGACACCTCTACACACAGCACAGACAACGCCCTTGTGTCACCTCTACATGCAGCACAATCAAGGGCCTTGTGACACCTCCACCCACAGCAAAGTCAAGGCCCTCATAACACCTCTACACACAGCACAGACAAGGCCCTGGTGACACCTCTACACACAGCGCAGACAAGGCCCCTGTGTCACCTCTACGCACAGCACATACAAGGCCCTCATGTCAACTCTACACACAGCACACACAAGGCCCTCATGTCACCTCTACACACAGCACACACAAGGACCCCGTGTCAATCTACACACAGCACAGACAAGGCCCTCGTGTCACTCTACACACAGCACAGACAAGGCCCTCGTGACACCTCTACACACAGCACACGCAAGGCCTTCCTGTCACTCTACATACAGCACACACTAGGCCCTCGTTACACCTCTACACACAGCACAGACAAGGCCCCCGTGACACCTCTTCACACAGCACAGACAAGGCCCTTGTGACACCTCTACACACAGCACACACAACGCCCTCATGAGACCTCTACACACAGTATGCGGTCCGCGAGGTTGGTCTCTAGTAGGTGTGCCAGAGTGTGGTCTTCAACGTACAAGTGTACGAGATCTCCACACCCCCTCCGTTGACCATGAGGCATAGTATTGTTTCTTAAGATACATTGCCAGGTGTATACTTACGTATGTATTGTCCATAACGCATGCTTATTAGCCGCAGCGTTTTTCACTTGTTTTTTCACCGGAATTAAGTCTACTAGGAGTGGTATTTGCACTGGGCTGGTCCCAGTGTAGTCCTGAAGAAGAGCTGGGGAAGCTCGAAACTAGTTGACCATATGCTAAGTACACTTACCCATTATAAGTAGGTTATTTTTGCATATTACCCCCCCTTTTTAACCAATTAGCTAGGAGCAAGAATAAAATATATTTGGGGGCGCTAGGTGGCGCACACGCGGAATGGCCGCACTTTCGTGAGGCTCCCGCAGCCCGATGTAACTATCCTTCCTTTATCCTGCTCAAGACGGCGGAGGACCTAAATGCCCGCATCGCTGGTGACAGGAGTCCCTAACGGAGACTCGCTGAAAGTTTGAGGTGAATCGTACCCGGGGAACCGGAGATACGAGGCGACGAAGCCCCGCCGGGAATCTGCTGCGGAGCGCCGGAGAGAAGGAGAGCGGATAGTGGCAGTACCTGAGCCCGCGGCCTCCCACGAGGGAACAGGCCGCAAGAACCGAAGTTGCGAGGAGGCAGTGACGACCCCGACCAGGGAGGCAGACGTGCCTGGCAGGCTAACTCACCCGCGGGAGATAGAGCTCCGGTGCTCCCGGAGCTCGTACAGCGCTGAGGCTCGGGGGAATCGAATGCCCGAGGGTGAGTGTGCTGCAGATCAGGACATACAAATTCTCCCTACTTCCACGAATAGAGTAATTTCACAGATACACGCACATGCACTCATCACACGCTTGGGCCCATTTCACTAACATACGCTCGATTACTCTATTAGCACTGGTCATGAGAGAAACTCCTGAAACACCCTGTATCTACAGTAAAGTCAATGCGATCAAATTGATTCTATCCTGAGTCATGATTTAAGCAATAATAATCACATCAAAATATTCAATAAACGACAAGAAATAACCACCAACACTGTATTTGAAATAATGGTACTTTATCTAAATTAGTTAAAATGAAAATCAATCAATAGCAAATTCATTATTCTCATAGTTACCTATTCTAGCTAAATGTCATAAACGGGTCAGGACAAGTCTCTCAGTAAAGTCTCCCGAGTCGTCGTCCTCACAGCATCGATCCTCACCAACGCAGGTTTGGGAAGAAGTGGCCTTAGACCCTCTCTAGTCTAACAATTTTTATAATAAATTTTGCAAAATGATAGCAACAAAATAAGTTCTAAATTTCCGTTGAGCCGCTGAGCAGAGCGAGCAGGAAAGGATGTAGCATCGCTACATTTGGAAAATCTCCGCTCAGAAAAAATCACAAAAATAAAAAGACGGAAGAAGGAAACTCAAGTTTGCAAATGTTACTTTTGTAAATGCTTTTTCTCGGAACCATAGCGAAATCACCGCTGTAATCACAAAGTTCATTGTGGCTCTCTTTCCCTTCAAGGTTATTTGGATGCTTGCCTGGAGTCACTGTCATCACGGAAACTTTCAAAACTCCATCAGAAGCCATGGTCAGGTGACTGTCAACCTGCACATTATTATTAAGCAACATGTATGCATTCCCACGTGTAATTTCTCTTGTTAATTGTGTTGGTTAGTCAAAGTTTTCACACAAAACTAATAATTATCGATTATAGATTAATAATTTTAGTCACGACTTATAGACAAAACTGGAGCTTAAAACCCGATTAATTTTCAACAGAAAACCCTGCTCCAGCAATCCCCCCTTTGGTGATATCATCACCAAATAAATCAAACCAAAAAAAAAAAAAAATGTTGTCCCATTTTTAGGAGAAATCGGAAATGTCTTTTTTCGTTACACACCAGACTCCCTTTCATCATCCCTCTTTGTCTCCAAATAAACACTCTCCCTCAATTCTTCTAATTCTATTTCTTGTGGATCTCTTTTTGACCTCTTTTGTTTCTTTTCAATATTTCTTTTGACTAATTTCTTTTTCCCTCCCCTGTTTTTACAACACAAACACACCAATCTTAGTATCTAAAGCAACAATCACACATGTCAAAGGAAACACTATCTTACCTATAATAGTACTACCTATCTTAGCAATAAAACTCTTAACAGCTGATAGAGATCAGGGTACCTAAAATAAACCCACTCCCACGGATAGAGTAATTTCACAGTTACACGCACATACATTCATCATACGCTAGGGCCCATTTCACTAACATACATACGCTCAAATACTCTACCAGCATAAGACCTGTGGGAAGAAAACCCTGCATCTATATCTAGGACGATAGGACCTAATTATAGTGGTTATCCTTAATCATACTCTATACAATCTATACAACAATAATCAAAATGTACTCAATAATTGACAAGAAAGAATATTCAACACCATGTTTAAAAGTTATATTGCTTTATCTAAAATTAGTCAATGTAAAATCAATCAGAATAAATCATTTCTCATAGTTACCTATTCTAACTAAGTGTCAGAACGGGTCAGGACCAGTCTCTCGGTAAAGTCTCTCAGGACAGAGTCCTCAGCATCGAACCTCAGCAACGCGTGAAGGTGGCCAAAAGAGTGGGGAGAGCCCTCCCTAAACTAACAATTTTTATAGTGAAAAATACAATAGAAACACACATAAAGTTGGCTGAATAAACTGTATCACTGAGCAGAACGAGAAGGAAGAAATGTAACATTGCTACATCTGTAAATCTCCGCTCAGGAAAAGTCACAAGACGTGAACTACGGAACAGGAACCAAGAAAATAAAACATGTAACACATTTAATCCGGTTTCTCCTCGGCCATCGAGCCACAGTTCAGAGTTTTCCCTCTAAGGCTCCTTTGTCTTTCGAGATGGCCAAGGACACTTTCATTTTTCTCGGAGAACACCCAAAGCTGCTGCCGTCCTCATGGAAAATTTCATAGAAGGACCATGGTCAGTTGTCTTCAACCTTTTTCCAGCAGGGGTCTCTCTTGTCACGTCTTTCACATATTCACTCGAGGCCAGGCTCTCAAAATTAGCCATCATGGATTAGGCCTCCATAGGCCACAATAGACCATCTCAATTAAAAGAAATAAAAACAACGTTACTACAGCATAATGATTAAACAGTGTTAACCCCACTAATACCCTTATGTGTATGCATTTACCTAGCTTTGCGACATAAAAAGCATTAATTCAGACAGCGTTTTGTGCTCAAAATAAATAGCACACAGCAACGTTTAAACATGAAAACTTGCACGTTATTGTAAATACAAGAACAGCACAAATAAGCTAACCCTCATGTAACTTTCTCTTGTGTTAGAACAAACGGGTTAATTAGTAAAACACACTTGCACAAGACAAATAATTAATTGTTAAATATTAATAAATTAATAAAACGCATAGACATGCCAGAGCTTCAAAAGCCCCAGAATTTTCTAAAAGAAAACTCTGCTCCAGCAATCCCCCCTTTGGTGATTTTATCACCAAATAAACCCAAAAAAATATTAGTGAAAATTTAGTCCCATTTTAGGAAATCAGAAATGTCTTTTCCCCTTAAACAACATTAAACACCAGTCACTAAAATTTAGTCCCATTTTAGGAAATCAGAAATGTCTTTTCCCCTTAAACAACATTAAACACCAGTCACTCTTTCATCATCTCTCTTTGTCTCTAAATAAACACTCTCCCTCAATTCTTCTAGTTCAATCTCTTCTGGTTCTCTTTTTGAAATTTTCGAATTCTTGTTTTTCTTTTCATTTTTCAATTTCTCTTTCCCTCTCCTGTTTTTACAACACACACACACCAATCTTAGTATCAGTAAAGCAACAATTATACAAGACAAAGGAAACAATATTCTACCTATAATAGTACTACCTATCTTTGCAATAAAATCCTTAACAGCTATCATTTTATTAGCTAGTTTAGTCCATAAACTCCCAGTCTCAAGTGGTACTAATTCTTCATGCAAATCAGTAATATTTTTGATATAGACCTTCAGGTCTTTACTTTCGTCAGGAATGTAAGTGCAACAATGTTGAACTTTCAAAATTCCACAAACTCCACCCTCCTTAGCCAAAAGAATATCAAGGGCAAGTCGATTTTGCATAGACATGGCACGTACGGCACTTAATTCCGTATTCACCAAAAGAAACCCTCCTGCGGTATTTGTCGATAAGCGATCAACCACTGTGGACAGTTTCCGAATTCCATAAGCATTTAAAGAAATTCCCACTGCTGGAATCAAAACCCCAAAAATGTCACCCACAATTTCAGACCAAGTTTCTCTCTTAAAATGTGTTAATAAGTTAATGTCTTCTACATCTTTTACTTTATCTGTATGGAAAATCTTAGGAAAAACCAGGCCCACATAACATGTGCCATACCAATGGTCAGGCAACTTGTAATAAGCCTTGTTCCCACAAACATAGTACACTCCTGGAAAAATCGTATCTTCTCCACCTCTGAAACCCCAACCTGTCGCAATGAAGTATGTATCATGGCACTCGCTAGTTCCCACAAAATATGTATCATATTGGGATTTCCTTCTGGTAATGCATAGTTTACCCTTCTGCGGTGCATCTAGAGCCAAAGTTGGACTAGCCCCATTCCTCAACTCTTTTCCCATCTCAATGTCCCAAATTGTCTCACTCACTGCATATTTTCTCCCTTTCTCATGCATGTTCACTCTCCTTTCCTCAACCATATCCAGGAAAGCTTTCTCCTCTTCTTTCAAACTGCAAGTTAAATTATTCTTAAAAATGTAATCTAATGTTAATCCTTTTTCTTCAATAAAAATCTCACCAAAAGTGTTAGCTTCTTTAGCTGGATTCAGCTCTTTGTTCATTGGCAAGTGCCCAAAAATACTATCTCTGTTAGACATTTTATAATCTATTTTCCCTAACAAATAAAAAACACTACTTAAAATACTACAAGAAATACCATATGTAGCTGGCAAATGGTGATAAGTAACACCCTCTGAGACGGATGCAGGTAATTGCATGCAGACATAGCAATCCCTTACTTCCATTGTCTTCACATATTCATATAACAGTTTAGAAAAAACATTACTAGAAAAATTATTAATTGACCTATCTTTGTGTATGTAACTACTACTTTTAATTGGAACTACTTTTTGTGAATTCTTCTCTACATTAGTCACATTTTCTATATTCATTCCAAATTCTACTCTAAAAGTAACTAATAAAATTAAAACACCCCATAGAAGCATTAATAATCCAGTACAACAGCAGCACATTCTGCACCACCTCTTAAAAAAGGCACATCTATTTCTATTTTCCTCTATGTTAGCCATTTTAGTTTTAGTTTAGCCTCTACTACTCCACTACTTGTTCGAACTTCTTCAATTCTCCAACAATTCTTCAGCTTTCAGTTTATCCAAATGATCTCTTCATTCACTTGATCCAAGTGAATCCTTCTTTCACTCAGTTTGGATACTTGTCATTCTTCACCTCAATTTCTTCAACATCAAATTGTATCAGATCTCCAACGTCGGAATCCTCAGTACTCGACTCTTCTCCAATGTCAGTCAAGAGTACTTTCAGAATTTCACCAGTATCTTCCTCAACCACTTTTCTCAAGACCACTTCCGGATTATCTCGAGTCACTGTTTCTTCTTTTCTTTCTTCAGACAGTGTCACATAAGACCATTCCGGTGATCTGTACTTTTGGTTGGGTCTTTTAACTCTTCTTATTTCTACTGGTTCTTTTGATTTCTTTGATTCTTTTTCTTCAGCTCTCGAAGTTTGGCTTGATACTTCATTCACTTGTTCAGCTTTTGATGAATTTGCTCTTATTACTCTGTATCTCACCCTTTTCACTCGGTTGTTAGGCCAACGATCTCCTTTCACAACCTTTTTCGGCCTCAATTCTTTAACACTCTTCTCTCCAATCGAAGTTCTCTTTCTCAGAACTCGACCTTCTGTTTGTTCATCTTCATCATCTGTTTCAAGTGCCTCTTGTTTCCGTTTTCCAGTAGCTTTTCTTTTCTCCACAGATTTTTTCACCACTGTTTGAGACTTCCCTATTTCTGTCCCTCCTCGGGTCTCCGACACGCAATCTTCTTGCTGTCTACTTGTCCCTTCACCTAGCTCCTCATCAATGTTCCCTACACCTCCTCGGGGGTCTTCCGCAATCTGTCCCTCTCTATCTTCTTCTGACCCTGTTTCCTCAAGAATAATCTCAAGTGGTTCTTCAATCTCCTCCTCTTCTGATTCAGGAGTAATCTCTGTGTGATTTCTCTTTTCTTTTCTTTTTTCTCCACTGCTACTCGAAACTTCAGGCTCTGTAACACAATTTGATTTTCCCTCTGATACTCGCAGTGAATCTCTTGAAGCTCTCTCTGCTTCTTTTCTCACTGATTCCGTATCTTCAGGATCTTCACCATCACTGGAATCTGATTCTTCATAATACTCTTCACCAGTTCCCTCTCTCGGGCTTGGAACTCTCAGAGTATGACTTGCATGTACCCAGTGCTTCACTCCAGCACACTTTACTGCAGTCGTTGTAGTCAGAATAACTTGTCTTGGCCTTCCCCACCTTGGAATCAAGCAATTTCTTCTTCTGTGCACCTTAATCCTCACCCAGTCACCTGGACTCAGATCATGGGCTTGCTTCTTCTCAAGTGTGGTAGCTTCTTCTCCAATCTGGTGAAACACAGAATGAACTGCGTCAGCCAGGCCTTTACAGTAATCCAAAATCATGTCATCAGTTATTGACACCAATTTATTCACAGGCACGAATGCATGGCGCATAGCACGTCCCATGATTATTTCATGCGGGCTCAAACCAGTAGTTCTATCTGGAGTAGATCTCATTGTCATCAGGACAAGAGGTAACACATCTGGCCATTTCATGCCAGTGGCTAAACACATCTTTCCAATTCTATTCTTGATTGTGCCATTGATCTGCTCAACCACACCAGAAGCCTCTGGTCGGTATGCACAATGTAACTTCTGCTGTATTTTCAATGCTTCACAAATCAAACCAATGAGTTCATTTTGAAAGTGTCTACCTCACACTAACGCACCAATCCTGGAGCGTCTACGTCACTAAACGGCTCTTCCAATCCCTGCGCGACTTACACTAACGCACCAATCCTAGCGCGAACCCTATTCTGATCCACTATCCAATCAGAGCGCGGACTTTCTGACGTCAACAGTTGCTGCAGTCGCTTGTCTCCTGTCTTCTGTCACTCGTCTACCCCTCCTTTACAAAATCTTTCAGTAGACTTTGTGTCAAAATTTCTACAAAATCTATTAGTTACAACATAAAAACATCTCCATTGTCTGCTTCGCTAACCACAGAATAGTAAAAGAGAGTCTATTTTTCATAAGAAACCTTTCATTGACACAGTAGCACTTCTTCTACTCTGCCCTACTAACATACATTCATTAACTGTTTCCTCTAGGACTTATCCAAAGAGTCTTACAATCAACTAAATGTATATACATTCACGCACATTCATGCAAGAAAATATAGTACTACATGCACACAGAATCCTGTTCTCGGGAAGCAGCGCACAATCTGTCCCACTTACAGAATTATAACATACATTAACTAAGCAACTTCGCCCAGTTCCTCAAACAAGCTCAGAGAATACCTATTACTCCTCCCGCGATAAGCTTTAACGGCAATCCTTACGGATCCCTGGGACTTAAGACCAGAGTTTCACAGATAACCTTCACTATCATACACACTCCTTATATACCAGAAATATCTAATAGTAACATACGACGATGTCACTGATTCCGAACCCAGACAATGTGAACGCGCAACTTCAATTGTCACACGTAATTCCTTACAATCCCGTCTTTCCCGAGAGCAGCATATACACCTTCCTCTGCTCTACTACGGAACTGCTACCAGCTTCCAAGTTCCAGAAGCACTACATATAACTCAACATTACGACTCCAACATATAGTATTAGTACATATACCAACAACATCAAATAAATCGATAATCAATAAGCTAATTTACAAGCAATCTTATCTTATCAGATCAAGATAACCATCTACAAACCATCCTCTGCTACCAGAGAAATTGATAGAGATCAGGGTACCTAAAATAAACCCACTACCACGGATAGAGTAATTTCACAGTTACACGCACATACATTCATCATACGCTAGGGCCCATTTCACTAACATACATACGCTCAAATACTCTACCAGCATAAGACCTGTGGGAAGAAAACCCTGCATCTATATCTAGGACGATAGGACCTAATTATAGTGGTTATCCTTAATCATACTCTATACAATCTATACAACAATAATCAAAATGTACTCAATAATTGACAAGAAAGAATATTCAACACCATGTTTAAAAGTTATATTGCTTTATCTAAAATTAGTCAATGTAAAATCAATCAGAATAAATCATTTCTCATAGTTACCTATTCTAACTAAGTGTCAGAACGGGTCAGGACCAGTCTCTCGGTAAAGTCTCTCAGGACAGAGTCCTCAGCATCGAACCTCAGCAACGCGTGAAGGTGGCCAAAAGAGTGGGGAGAGCCCTCCCTAAACTAACAATTTTTATAGTGAAAAATACAATAGAAACACACATAAAGTTGGCTGAATAAACTGTATCACTGAGCAGAACGAGAAGGAAGAAATGTAACATTGCTACATCTGTAAATCTCCGCTCAGGAAAAGTCACAAGACGTGAACTACGGAACAGGAACCAAGAAAATAAAACATGTAACACATTTAATCCGGTTTCTCCTCGGCCATCGAGCCACAGTTCAGAGTTTTCCCTCTAAGGCTCCTTTGTCTTTCGAGATGGCCAAGGACACTTTCATTTTTCTTGGAGAACACCCAAAGCTGCTGCCGTCCTCATGGAAAATTTCATAGAAGGACCATGGTCAGTTGTCTTCAACCTTTTTCCAGCAGGGGTCTCTCTTGTCACGTCTTTCACATATTCACTCGAGGCCAGGCTCTCAAAATTAGCCATCATGGATTAGGCCTCCATAGACCACAATAGACCATCTCAATTAAAAGAAATAAAAACAACGTTACTACAGCATAATGATTAAACAGTGTTAACCCCACTAATACCCTTATGTGTATGCATTTACCTAGCTTTGCGACATAAAAAGCATTAATTCAGACAGCGTTTTGTGCTCAAAATAAATAGCACACAGCAACGTTTAAACATGAAAACTTGCACGTTATTGTAAATACAAGAACAGCACAAATAAGCTAACCCTCATGTAACTTTCTCTTGTGTTAGAACAAACGGGTTAATTAGTAAAACACACTTGCACAAGACAAATAATTAATTGTTAAATATTAATAAATTAATAAAACGCATAGACATGCCAGAGCTTCAAAAGCCCCAGAATTTTCTAAAAGAAAACTCTGCTCCAGCACAGCAACTATCTTATTAGCTATTTTGGTCCAGATACTTTCAGCTTCCAGTGGTACTAATTCTTCATGCAAATCAGTAATATTTTTTTTTTTTTTTAAACCTTTATTACAGAATTCAAAAGATATACAAAGATGGGCCTACAACCTTCGGGCCGGCCGCTAGCAAACAGTATGAGCATAGAATACAGTCAGTAAACAGTCGCTGCAGCGTGAGAGAGGTCACAGGAGTTGAAGGAAGCGTTGGCGGCCACACCGTCCGGACCCTCCACATGGCGGTTCCATTTTTATATAAGAAACGACAAACAAATCCACAAGGCAGCCAAAAGTCAAAGCAACAGTATGAGCTCCCCTGGGGAGGACCCTACCGATCCACAGGAATAGCGGGGGGGGGATAGGAGACAAAGTGGACTCAAAGCCCAGAACCAAGGCGACAAGCAGACTAAGGAGACGGGGCCAGTGCCAGATCAGGCGTCAGCGGCGGGGTACAAATTCCGCCACGGTAGGTGTTCCAGGGGCCCCACACTTTCACCCATTTCCCAGGCTTACCTCTCGCAACATACACTACCTTTTCCCGAAACATACACCAATCCATGTTGTCCTTCCACGCCGAGACCGTTGGCAACCTCTGGGAACCCCACAATTGCGCAATGTCACGCTTGGCCACCATACATCCCAGAGTCACCCACCACGTCTGCGGCACTGAGTAGTCAGTCGGCTCCCACACATTTAGCAGACATCTCCTCGCCTCGGGAAGCAGCGTCACATGCGTGACCGCCTGCAACACCGCGTGCACATCACGCCAGAATCGCGCCACCTCCGGGCATTCCCACAAAATATGGAGGAAGGTCCCTAAGGAACCACACCCACGCTTACACAACCCATCCACGGCATATCCCATACGCATCAGACCCGGCCCCGTAACATAGACCCTATGGAGTATCTTGAGCTGGACGAAGCGAAGGCGAGCCGGTATGGCCACCTCTTTCGGGGAGGCCACCGCATACACCCAATCCTCGTCATCCAGCTCCAATCCATCGGCCACCCACACCTCACGAAGGCTAGTCAGCAGTCCCGAGCGATCGTTGATGAGCTTTTTGTAAATCAATGAAATCGTGCCGTCCGGTACATGCCCATCTAGGACTCTATCTTCCAGAGGGGAATACTCCGGGATGGAGGCAACATCCGGGAATACGGAGCACAGCGCGTGACGGACCTGAATATATCGAAAGTACTCCCTGTCCTGCAACTGGAATTCAGTCTGCAGCACATCGAACGTTTTGAATCCCCCCCTCGTCCAGAGATCGCCCACCTTGCTGATGCCTATCATGTCCCACTTCTCAAAGCCCTTCGAGGTCCACGGAGAGCCCAGCCGCTCAGATGCATACAGCGGCGTCGCCCGGGTCAACCGATCCGTCCACCCCATCGCCGAGTTTGCCGCGTGCCACACCAGTACCGCGACCCGCGTAGGGCCCGTCAGACGTGCGTCGAGCGATCTAGAATAAAGCGCCCGATTATAGTCGCCACCCGGCAGTAATAGTTTATCCATTTCAAAGGCCGGGTTAAGAGCGGGCCCATAAAGGCCGTGGTTTATAGCAGCCAGCTGGGAGGCCCAGTAATATCGTTTGATGTCTGGGAGGGCGACCCCCCCGTCGTACCACGGGAGCGTCAGCTTCGCAAGGGCGATACGCGGCCTACCCTCCCAGAACAAGCGTCGCAGCAGACTCTCTACCTCGCGAAAGTAGCGCGCCAGGACAACGTCCATCGTGTTCTGTAAAGCATATAGGAAACGTGGCAGTGACATCATCTTAAACAATGCCGCACGGCCGAGCGGTGAGAGCGGCAAGCGCCTCCAACGCGCCACGTCCTCCTTCAGGCGCTGGAGGGGGGGGAGCAAGTTCTGTTTATATCGGGCCTCAGCGTCCAGGGTAATGAAGATACCCAGGTACTTAAATCCCTGCGGAGCGATCTGGATAGGACAACCCCGCGGAAGGATAGGAGCCTCCCCGGAAAGGACATACACACAGGATTTAGCCCAGTTGATGACTAAGCCGGAGTTGCGGCCAAATGAATGCAAAACATCCACAAGTACAATCAGCGATTTACGAGGGGAAGCAAGGTATAAGAGAATATCATCAGCGTAAAGGGATACGCGATCCTCATACTCGGGGGTCCATCGGAGACCACGGATAGAAGGGTGCCACCGCAGCCACTCCGCCAGGGGCTCCAAGGCAAGCGCAAAGAGGAGCGGCGATAGCGGGCAGCCCTGCCGCGTGCCCCTGCCCAGCTCAAACGGAGCCGACACTCTACCGTTTACCGCCACCTGCGCCAGCGGTTCGGAGTATAACAGTTTCACCCAACCAATAAATCCCGGGCCAAAACCAAACTTAGCCAGCGTCGCCCAAATATATGGCCACTCAAGCGTGTCGAACGCCATAGTGGCGTCCAGGGACGCCAATATGGCCGGCTCTCGTATGAACGGGACCCGCGCGAGCACCCCATGGAAACGCCGCAGGTTGAGCGCGGTGTTGCCATGAGGGATAAAGCCGGACTGGTCCTGGTGAATCAGATCGCACACCACGCCAACCAGCCGATTAGCCAGCACCTTGGCGAGAATTTTAGGTTCCGCATTCAACAGCGAAATGGGCCTGTAAGACGTGACCCGATCCCGCGGCCTCCCCTCCTTATGAATAACCACGATAGTGGCCAGACGCTGGTCCAGCGGGAGGGAACCCGCCGAGCGGGCCGCGAGGAACATAGCACGGAGATGCGGCGCCAGCGTATCCGGTCGTAGTTTGTACAATTCGATGGGAAGGCCGTTAGGACCCATGGCCTTGCCGGAGGCGACCGAGCGTATGGCGAGGGCAATCTCCTCAGATGTTGGGGTCGCGTCCAACAACACTTTATCCTCCTCCGAAAGGGAAGGCAGCGCAATGTCTTTAAGCAGGGCATGGGAGTCCTCTTCCGAGCGGGAAGATACCGGGGAATACACCCCACGGAAATATTCTGCAAAGCAATCAACAATTTCTCCTGGTTCAGTGACACACACACCATCCAATTTCTCAATCGACGGGACAACTCGACTCGCTCTCTCCTTTTTATCCAGCCACGCAATCAATTTACCAGCCTTTTCACCCACATCATACAGTCTCCCCTGTTCCTCTCTACTGAGGCCCCTGGCTGCCTCCGTGACGAGGGCCTTGTAGTCCGCCTGCTTGAGTCGGAGAGCATGCAATTTGTCGTCCGTCACCCCACACTCCTAATCACCCTCCAACTCGGTTATCTCAGTTTCAATACGGGTCACCTCCTCCCGCTCGCGCCTCCGGGAATGGGAAATAAGGGCAGGGCCTCCCCCCGGAGTACCGTCTTAAACGCCTCCCACAGAGAAACCGCGGACGACACAGACCCCACATTGTCTTCAAAATATCGCTTAAGAGATTTAACCAAATCCGCGCGAATTGTGGGGTCACGCAGGTACCAGGGATTAATCGGGGCCACCCTCCCCTCCCCCTCGGGACAATGTCGAAGTGCAACAGGAGCGGGGAGTGGTCTGAAATACCCCGCGCCAAATGTCGTACCTCTCCAACCCTCCCCGCCTGTACCGCTGGCATCAGGACATAATCAAGTCTCGAAAGACTGCCATGAGCCCCGGAATGAAAGGTGTACTGTATCTGCGTAGGATGTTTCAACCGCCAACAATCCACCAGCCCCAAGGTATCCAAGAGGCCGGACAACCACGCTTGGGCACGGGGGAGATCCCTAGGAGGGTGACGATCCTCAGTCCCGGAAACCACAGCGTTAAAATCCCCCCCAACCACTAGAATCCCCTCCGGAAGGCCAAGGAGGAGGCGCCCCAGATCCGCAAAAGTAGTCGTTTGCAACCCTGGCGGGACATAAACAGAAACAAAAACAATCACTCTACCCTCCAATCTACCCACCAGAACCGTGTATCGTCCCCTGTCATCATGGAGCACCTCATCAACTTCCAACGGGAGCGAGGTCTTAGCCATAATGCCCACACCCCTCGAACCAGACGTGAAGCCCGAGTGGGCCATAAGGCGATAGCCCCGTCTGTTCATGGCACGAAAGGAGTTTCCAATGAGGTGTGTTTCCTGCAGAAAGACTGGGGGCCCGATTCACAGAACTAACTTAAGACAAAATCCTAAACTTACTACCATTTTGGTATTCACAGAAGGCACTTACTCATTTTGGTATTCACAGAAGGCACTTACTCATTTCGGTATTCACAGAAGTTAGGAGTCCTAACTTTAGGACTCCTAAATGCCATCTGTGAATACCGAAAGTCTTAAAATTAGGATTTTTCTCAATTTAGTAGTCCTAAGTTTAGATTTAGGACTACTAAATTGAGAAAAATCCTAATTTTAAGACTTTCGGTATTCACAGAAGGCATTTAGGAGTCCTAAAGTTAGGAGTCCTAACTATACTACTACTAAACTGAGAAAAATCCTAATTTTAAGGCTTTCGGTAGTCACAGAAGGCATTTAGGAGTCCTAAAGTTAGGAGTCCTAAACTTAGGACTACTAAATTGAGAAAAATCCTAATTTTAAGAATTTCGGTATTCACAGAAGGCATTTAGGAGTCCTAAAGTTAGGAGTCCTAACTATACTACTACTAAACTGAGAAAAATCCTAATTTTAAGACTTTCGGTATTCACAGAAGGCATTTAGGAGTCCTAAAGTTAGGACTCCTAACTTCTGTGAATACCGAAATGAGTAAGTGCCTTCTGTGAATACCAAAATGAGTAAGTGCCTTCTGTGAATACCAAAATGGTAGTAAGTTTACGATTTTGTCTTAAGTTAGTTCTGTGAATCGGGCCCTATATCTGGTGAAATTCGTTTTAGGAACTGCAGGACCACCCCCCGTTTTATCCTGTCCCCCAGTCCATTAACATTCCAGGACAAAAGACCCAGTCCCCTACCCCCCATCATAGCCGAAGTTGATCAGTCGCCCCCCAGAGAGCACGTTAGAAATAGCACAACAATACTTCTGCCTTGTGGTACAAATAAACAATACCCAACCCCAACCCAACAGCCCCAACAAAACTCCCCCCTCCCTGCACCCCTGCATGAGCCCAAACAGCCCCCCCAACTTGCAGTGTGCCTGTCGCCCCTATGTGGTTTAAACTACTAAGACCCCCTAGAGGAGGAAGGAGAACCCCCTCGAGACCCAGCACCTCCTCCAATGGAGAGGAGACAAGACACAACAGACAAAAGACCCTAAGCTTGGCCGAAAGTGAGCCCCCGTGTCAGTACCTCAGACCCGGTCCGGTGGGCACTCTCCTCCCGTCCCCCCCCCCATCCCGACCATGACCCCCAGACAAAGTGTCCAGCCAGTCCCCGGCCGTTTCAGGACGATCAAAAAAGTGAGTGCGACCATCCGCCTCCACCCGCAGCCTGGCCGGGAAGAGCATGGCGTATTTTAAGTTCATGCCTCGAAGCCGCCGCTTGACGCCCAGGAAACTCAGTCTCTGCTTCTGGACCGCCTGCGTGAAATCAGGATAAAAGTTCACTTCCATGTTCTCCAGCTTAATCGGCCCTTGCAGTCTGGAAGCTTGCAAAATCGCATCCCTGTCCCGAAAGTTGAAAATACGGGCAATAAGAGGCCGCGGAGGGGCTCCGACCTTCGGTCTGCCTCCGGGAACTCT
This sequence comes from Triturus cristatus, assembly GCF_964204655.1. NCBI lineage: Eukaryota > Metazoa > Chordata > Amphibia > Caudata > Salamandridae > Triturus > Triturus cristatus. The sequence continues at coordinate 1,176,091,719 of NC_140580.1, read as the reverse complement.
ATGGGCCCTCTCCACAGCAAAGAATTTACTCAGTCCTCGAGGCTGGAGATGGGTAGAGATCAGGTCCTCCACAAAGAGATCCGCCGCCGACTCCTCCCGTCCCGCGGGTACTCCGATGATACGGATATTATTCCTCCGGGCCCGGCTCTCGGAGTCCTCCAGGTGCCGATCCATGAGCGCACTTGCCTGACGGAGCCGGTGCACCTCCGTTTGAAGGGCCGCTACCTCAGTCGTGAGGCCCGACGCGGTGTGGGCCAAGGAGTCGACCCGGTCATTCGTCTTGGAGAGATCAGCTCTCACAAGGTTGACATCAATGAGGACCGCGTCGAGTTTGTGCGCCAAAGTGTCGAATTGCTGGCCCACCGAGGTCTTCATCTCAGCAATTGCGCCCATGACGTCTTGCAAAGTCAGATCCGTAGGCAAATCCGAGGCATCCGGGGGGCACTCGGAGGACTTGTGCGATCCGCCGGGAGAACCCTTGGGGAGGGTGTAGCGGTCCATGACGTTGGCCTGATGTGCGGTGCCACGCCGGGTCGACTTGGCCTTCAACCGATCCCCATCCTGCTTCGTGGCCATCGTCGTGTATCTCGCACCCGCACCAGCCACGCAGTGGAGAGCAGGCAATCAAGGCCGAGAGCCTCGGGGGCCACCCCAGGACGGCAGAGCGGGCCACCGCAGGCCGGCAGGCAGGGTCTCCCAGCGAGGCCACCCCAACACAAAGAAGCGCTGTGGACCCACCCGCGATAATGGCAAGGGGACTCAAAAGTGAAAGTGAAAGTGTGGGGTACGCGACTCGCCAGGCCCAGCCCGCCGTTGTTGTTCACTTCGCCACAGGGTCGCCCCCAAACTCGAATCCGGGGTCAGGAGAGAAGTAGGTCGCAAACTTCAGTCGGTGCTCACTCCGGCACCCGGGGTCCAATTCGAAAACGGGTACCACCTCGGCTCAGGCTCACCGACACAGTCCCCTCAACCGATTCAGGATGAAGACAGGATAAACGTAGGAGGTTGCGGAGGTCCTCGGGAGCCTCGCACCTACGCGGCCATCTTGGTTGCGCGCTAGGCTCCTCCCCCCCCAGTAATATTTTTGATATAGACCTTCAGGTCTTTGCTTTCGTCAGGAATGTAAGTGCAACAATGTTGAACTTTCAGCATTCCACAGACTCTACCCTCCTTGGCCAATATAATATCAAGGGCAAGTCGATTTTGCATAGACATGGCACGTACGGCAATCATCTCCGTATTCACCAAAAGAAACCCTCCAGCGGTACTTGTCGATAAGCGATCCACCACTGTTGATAGTTTCCGAATTCCATATGCATTCAAAGAAATTCCCACTGCTGGAATTAAAGCTCCAAAGATATCACCAACTATTTCTGACCAAGTTTCTCTCTTAAATCGTGTTAGTAAATTAATATGTTCTACATCTTCTATTCTATCTATATGAAAGATCTTTGGAAAGACCAGGCCCACATAACATGTGCCATACCAATGGTCAGGCAACCTGTAATAAGCCTTGTTCCCACAAACATAATACACCCCTGGGAAAACTGGATCTTCTCCTCCCTTGAAACCCCATCCTGTTGCAATGAAGTATGTATCATGACACTCACTAGTCCCAACAAAATATGTATCATATTGGGATTTCCTCCTAGTAATGCATAGCTTACCCTTCTGTGGTTCATCTAAAGCTAAAGTTGGACTAGCCCCATTCCTTAACTCTTTCCCCATCTCAATGTCCCAAATTGTCTCACTCACTTTGTATTTCCCTGCCTTTTCATGCATGCTCATTCTCCTTTCCTCTACCATGTTTAGGAAAGCCTTCTCCTCTTCCTTCAAACTGCAAGTTAAATTGTTCTTAAAAATGTAATCTAATGTTAATTCTTCTTTCTCAATAAATATTTCACCAAAAATGTTAGCTTCTTTAGCTGGATTCAGCCTTTTGTTCATAGGCAATTGCCCAAAAATGTTATCTTTGTTAGACATCTCATAATCTATTTTCCCTAACATATAAAAAACACTACTCAACACACTACATGAAATTCCATACGTAGCTGGTAAATGATGATAAGTATCACCCTCTGAAACGGATGCAGGTAACTGCATACATACAGAGCAATCCCTTACTTCCATTGTCTTCACATATTCATACAACAACTTTGAAAAAACGTTACTAGAAAAATCATTAATCGACCTATCTTTATGCATGTAAGTGTTACTAATTCTAGTTGGAACTACTTTTTGCGAACTCTTCTCCACATTAGTCACATTCTCTGCGTGCATTTCGAATTTACCTATTGTAACTCTAAAAGTAGCTAATAAAGCTAAAACTCCCCATAGTAGCATTATGTTGGACCCGGCCTCGTGGCGTGGTCCTTACCCCCGGGGATTGTGCCCGTTCCCCGCCCCGGCCTTCACGGGCCACCCTTCTGAACTGCACCGAGGCCCTTCATCCTGAGCTGCACGAGGTCGCATACCTCTCGTGGCTCCGCCATCTTGTTGGCATCCACGTGACTCTGTGCACCAGCCAGTGCGACCCCGCTCAACCCGGCCTCGACCCCAGCGAAGCCCCGACATCGGGGCACCACGAACTGGCCAGGGGGTGCCGCAGGAACCATTCATCGCCCCCGGCGGAGGACAGTATCGATGGGACCCCCAACTGTCCTCCCCTCTCGAGGTGTGATCGCCCTGCAACTCCCTTGGGCCTGGCGCCTCTCCTGCTGGGCGTCTGGCCACCTCCACCCGGCCTCTCCGCCCCCCCCGGGCGCCTGGGTCCGGACATCAAAGGGCTCCAGACCTATATCTGGGGCGACCCCGCCACAGATCGGCAGTTGTATCCCGGAGTCGAGAGCCCTGCTGATTGAATCGCGGCTGACCCTACGGAGAAGAACTCTTGTCGGAACCATCACGAGCCCTGCTGACTGCGTCGCGGCTCCTTCTTGTGAACACTTTGAAGCCACCTGGAACATCGGAGCCCTGCTGACGCTGTCGCGGCCCAACCTCGCTGAAACCTCCCTCGGAGCCCTGCTGACGACGTCGCGGCTCGAGCTGAGCAGAAACCATCTTGAGAGCCCTGCTGATTGGATCGCGGCTCTCCACGAACTGTACGCCGGAGCCCTGCTGACGCCGTCGCGGCTCGACCCCTCCGAGATCCGGAGGTCCTCCAGCTTGAGGATAAGAACTGGGCCCCAGGTACCCTCGTACCGCACTCCTGCCAAAGACTGTCCCGCTACCCCTACCCTTCCAAAGAGACACTGAGACTTTTGGTGGATCCCTCGATCCCTTCGTGTAAATATTGACCTCGTAACCTTTTTATTGCTGATAAAGAATTGCTTGTCTTGAGACAACCTCCTTGAGTCCTGTGTGGTGGTGTTACTGTGCTAGTACGTGATAGGAGAAGGATCTCTCAGGAGACTTCTCGGTAGCGCTCGGCTACTTCGTACAGTGTGAGGGCCCCCCTTGGTGGTCTCGCCGACTCCTCGGGGTCCGCCTTCCAACATTTGGTGGCCAGCGACGGGATCCGAGCCGAACGCAGTACGTACCAGCCAGTACCCACTAGCTACCCATCCAAACGTACAGTAATCATGAGCAGCCAGGAAAACAACGCGACAATGGAGTTCCAGCCCGAACGGCTGGAAGAATATACGCACAAAGAGTTAAAACAGGTCTGCAAAGACAAAGGCATTGCAACCACCGGCCTAGGTACCAAAGAGGACATGCAGAAAGCTCTGAGGACATGGCTGGAGGCCGGGGCGGGCCCCTCCCAGGAAGAGGGTCCCTTGCCCCTGACTGAGACCACATCAACCGCACTGACTCCGGCAACCGGAGGAAGAAAGAGCCTAGAAACCGGCCTCTCCGAAGAAGAAATACGAGAGCGGGAGAAGGTCCGGAACCACGAGCTAGAGCTCGCACGACTGCGGCTGGACGGCGAACTCCAGCTGGCGGAAAAGAAACTGGCCCTAGAGCAGCTACGGCTTCAAGAGGAGATAGAGGAGAAGAGACGACACCGGGAGTTGGAGGAAAAGAAACTGACCCTTGAGCACGAGCGCAGTCTCAAGGAGCTCGAAATCAAGGCCAAGAACGGAGGGACCAACGCCCCCAGTACTAGAGACCCTCTACCGCCTTCCGAGACCAAGGTACATATCCCGAAAGAGGTCGTCAAGGAGTACTACAAGAATGACGACATCCAACAATGGTTCAAGGCCTACGAGGTGGCCATGACCTCTCATCGGGTGCCCCGAAAAGACTGGGGCGCGGGCCTGTGGGGGCGGTTCCTGAGTGAGGGTCGAGACACACTGCTCCAGCTGCCGGAGGAGGTGATGACCTCCTACGATCACATGAAGGAGGCCCTGCTCACCCGCTACGGGCTAACCGCGGAAATGTACCGCCAGCGGTTCAGAGACTGCAAGAAAATCCCGGGTACCAACTGGGTGGAGTATGTGGACTTTTTCAGTCGGGCCCTAGAAGGGTGGATCAAAGGTAGCAAAGTAACCACCTACGGGCAGCTGGTCGACCTCATCGTGTGGGAACATCTCTCCAACAATTGCTTCGTGGAACTGAGACAGCACCTCCTCGACAGCAAAATGACCGACCCGCGAAAACTCGCCTTCGAGGCCGATCGATGGGTCAACTCCCGGGTCCCCCGGAACTCAATGGGGGAGTACCAGAGGAACCCCACCGGGCCCCCCCCCGCCAGCGCGGTGGAGGGGGAGGGCCGAACAGGAACCGAGACCCTCCCGCCGGGGCCCCCAGGAGCCCCCCTCGAGGGCCACCGCAGCTACAACTCTCCCCGAGCCTAGCCCGAAGGGGGGCGCCCCCGGCCAGATCCGGACCACGGCCACCAGTAACGTGCTACGGCTGCCAACAAACCGGACACTATGCCAGCGATCCGGTCTGCCCCCTGAACCGAAGAAACGGGGCCGGCGGGCCCCCGCCCCGACAGCTGGCGGCGGCCGCCCTGGGAGGAGAAGAAGAGGAAGAGGAGACCCTCGACCGAGGGACCACTGAATGGGAGCCGGCAGCCATGTCCCTGGTCTGCCTGGGTAGCCGAGAAATGGTGCCCTGCACCCCCATCCCAAGCAACACCCAGAAGTACCGGCAGCAGGTCATGGTCAATGGACAACGGGCCGAAGCCCTTCGTGACACCGGCGCCAGTGTCACCGCTGTCCGCTGCCACCTGGTGACCCCCGAACAGATCCTACCGAATGTGCTGTGCCCCGTCCGGACGGCCGACAACAGCGAAAGCCTGTGCCAGATGGCCCTGGTCCCCTTCGAGTGGGGAGGGGTGACGGGCCTGCTGAAGGTGACGGTACGCGACGACGCCCCCGTCGACTGCCTCCTGGGGAACGACTTGGAGAGTTCCCCCTGGGCTCAAGTAGAGCGACGAGAGCACCTCCGAATGCTGGGACTATCTGACTGGGCCTGCGCCATCACCCGGTCCATGACCGCCCGGGCCCCCCGCTCATCCTCGGCCTCCGGGGCCGCCCAGCCCGAGGGGCTCGCACCCCCTCCCGCCAGCAGCGAGGGGGAGGCGGACACCGACCCTGGACCTAGTGAATCCTCCCCCGAAGAGATGGTTTCCCCGTGCGCCCTACCAGAGCTGACACAATGGCGACACGAAGGGGGCCCCACCCGGGAGCAGTTCCAACAAGAGCAGCAGTCCTGCCCCACTCTCGAAGGGGTCCGCCAGCAAGCATCCGCCCAAACCAACGGGGACCAGACCGGCACCCACTGGGTCTACTGGGCCGAGGGCCTGCTATACAGTGAGCAAAAAGTGGCAGAACTCGGGGCCAGCCGAGTGTTGGTGGTTCCCCTCCGCTTCCGGGAGTTCCTGCTCAACCTGGCACATGATGTGCCCCTCGCCGGACACTTGGGGCAAGACAAAACGTACAGCCGTCTGGTGACCCACTTCTACTGGCCCCGGATGCGGAGAGACGTGGACAACCACTGCCGGTCCTGCCAGACCTGCCAAGCCAGCGGGAAGACGGGGGGTCGGGTCAAGGCCCCACTCCAACCCTTTCCAGCCGTCAGCACCCCGTTCGAACGGGTCGGAATCGATATCGTGGGGCCCCTGGACCCCCAGACCGCCCTGGGCCACCGCTTCATCCTGGTCCTCGTGGACCACGCCACCAGGTACCCGGAGGCGGTCCCGCTAAGAACTATAACGGCCCCCGTGGTAGGCCGGGCCTTAATGGGGATCTTCTCCCGAGTGGGATTTCCCCGCGAAGTGGTGAGCGACAGAGGCACGAACTTTATTTCCAGGTACATGCGGTCCCTGTGGCAGCAGTGCGGGGTCACATACAAGTTCACGACCCCCTATCACCCTCAGGGGAACGGACTGGTTGAGCGGTTCAACAGAACACTAAAGGGAATGATCCAGGGCCTGGAAGAGCCTCTCAGGCGGAGATGGGATGTCCTGCTGCCGTGCCTCCTGTTTGCCTATCGGGAGGTCCCGCAGAAGTCCCTGGGGTTCAGCCCGTTTGAACTATTGTACGGACACCCGGTCCGCGGACCGCTCAGCCTGGTCAAGGAGGGCTGGGAGACGAAGCCCCAAGGCGCCCCTCCTGACGTCTACCGATACCTCCTGACCCTCCGAAACCAGACCCGCAAGTTCCGAGCCATGGCCGAAGCCAACATCGAGGCCAGCCAGGAGGACATGAAGCGGTGGTACGATCGGAACTCCTCTACCATAGAATTCGAGCCAGGTCAGAAAGTATGGGTCATGGCCCCGGTTGAACCCGGCGCCCTCCAGGACAAGTGGACCGGGCCCTTCAAGGTGGTGGAGAGGAAAAGTCCCGTCACCTACCTGGTCGACCTGGAGTCCCCCCGGAACCCCCTCCGGGTCCTACATGCTAACAGGCTAAAACCCCACTTATCCCGGACCGAACTGAGCCTGCTACTGGCGACCGACGAGGGGGGCGAGGACGACTCCGAGCCCCTGCCCGACCTCTTGCAGTCCAACGTCCATGATGGATCAATCAAAGGTGTCCAACTCGCCTCTTCCCTGACTCCGGAACAGCGCAACGACTGCCGGCAACTGCTGCAGGACTACGCAGCCCTCTTCTCCCTCACCCCGGGGGTGACCCACTGGTGCGTCCACGACGTCGACACCGGGGAGAGCCCCCCGTGCGACACAGAGCCTACCGGGTACCCGACCGAGTGCGGGCATGCATCCAGGCCGAAGTAACGAAGATGCTGGCCCTGGGGGTCATCGAACCCTCCGACAGCCCGTGGGCCAGCCCTGTCGTCCTGGTGCCAAAGGCCGCAGCTCCCGGCCACCCCCCGGAGTTACGATTCTGCGTGGACTACCGAGCCCTGAATGCAGTGACAAAGACGGACGCCCACCCTATACCCCGGGCCGACGAACTCATCGACCGCTTAGGGGCCGCTCGCTACTTGAGCACGCTGGACCTCACCGCCGGGTACTGGCAGATCCAGCTCACCCCCGGCGCCCAAGAAAGATCCGCCTTTTCGACCCCGGATGGGCATTACCACTTTCGGGTGATGCCCTTCGGAATGAAGAACGCCCCGGCCACTTTCCAAAGACTGGTGAACAAGGTTTTGGCCGGGCTTGAGGCCTTCAGCGCGGCCTACCTAGATGACATTGCCGTGTACAGCAACAACTGGGCAGAGCACCTCCTTCACATTAAAGCCGTCCTGGCCGCCCTCCAGCGGGCCGGGCTCACAATCAAGGCCAGCAAATGCCAGATCGGCCACGGATCCGTGACCTACCTGGGCCATCAAGTAGGGAGCGGGCAGGTGGCCCCTCTCCAACCGAAAATAGATGCCATCCAGGCCTGGGAACCCCCCACTACCCAGACCGCTTTCCGGGCCTTCCTGGGTCTCACCGGATACTACCGGCGGTTTATCCGGGACTATGGGAGCATTGTTGGCCCCCTCACAGAGCTAATGTCCAAAAAGCAGCCCAAGAAGGTGCACTGGACACCCCGCTGCCAAGCAGCCTTCGACACCCTAAAGACAGCCATGTGTACTGCCCCGGTGCTGCAGGCCCCTGACTACAATAAGGAGTTCGTGGTGCAGACGGACGCCTCCGAGTATGGGATCGGGGCCGTCCTGTCTCAGGCCGATGAAAAGGGGCTCGACCGACCAGTGGCCTTCATCAGCCGACGGCTACTGACCCGGGAGCAACGATGGAGCACCATCGAGCGTGAGGCCTTCGCTGTAGTGTGGGCCCTCAAGAAGCTCCGGCCCTACCTCTTCGGTACCCACTTCCGGGTCCAGACCGACTACCGGCCCCTGCGGTGGTTAATGCAAATGCGGGGCGAGAACCCCAAGCTGCTGCGATGGTCCATCTCGCTACAAGGGATGGACTTTGACGTTAAACACCGGCCCGGCAATGACCACGCCAACGCCGACGGCCTGTCCCGCTTCTTCCGCCTTGACGAGGAGAATCCCCAAGGAGATGGGTGACTCTCCATGCCTTCGGCTGGGGGGACGCCTGTTGGACCCGGCCTCGTGGCGTGGTCCTTACCCCCGGGGATTGTGCCCGTTCCCCGCCCCGGCCTTCACGGGCCACCCTTCTGAACTGCACCGAGGCCCTTCATCCTGAGCTGCACGAGGTCGCATACCTCTCGTGGCTCCGCCATCTTGTTGGCATCCACGTGACTCTGTGCGCCAGCCAGCGCGACCCCGCTAAACCCGGCCTCGACCCCAGCGAAGCCCCGACATCGGGGCACCATGAACTGGCCAGGGGGTGCCGCAGGAACCATTCATCGCCCCCGGCGGAGGACAGTATCGATGGGACCCCCAACTGTCCTCCCCTCTCGAGGTGTGATCGCCCTGCAACTCCCTTGGGCCTGGCGCCTCTCCTGCTGGGCGTCTGGCCACCTCCACCCGGCCTCTCCGCCCCCCCCGGGCGCCTGGGTCCGGACATCAAAGGGCTCCAGACCTATATCTGGGGCGACCCCGCCACAGATCGGCAGTTGTATCCCGGAGTCGAGAGCCCTGCTGATTGAATCGCGGCTGACCCTACGGAGAAGAACTCTTGTCGGAACCATCACGAGCCCTGCTGACTGCGTCGCGGCTCCTTCTTGTGAACACTTTGAAGCCACCTGGAACATCGGAGCCCTGCTGACGCTGTCGCGGCCCAACCTCGCTGAAACCTCCCTCGGAGCCCTGCTGACGACGTCGCGGCTCGAGCTGAGCAGAAACCATCTTGAGAGCCCTGCTGATTGGATCGCGGCTCTCCACGAACTGTACGCCGGAGCCCTGCTGACGCCGTCGCGGCTCGACCCCTCCGAGATCCGGAGGTCCTCCAGCTTGAGGATAAGAACTGGGCCCCAGGTACCCTCGTACCGCACTCCTGCCAAAGACTGTCCCGCTACCCCTACCCTTCCAAAGAGACACTGAGACTTTTGGTGGATCCCTCGATCCCTTCGTGTAAATATTGACCTCGTAACCTTTTTATTGCTGATAAAGAATTGCTTGTCTTGAGACAACCTCCTTGAGTCCTGTGTGGTGGTGTTACTGTGCTAGTACGTGATAGGAGAAGGATCTCTCAGGAGACTTCTCGGCAGCGCTCGGCTACTTCGTACAGTGTGAGGGCCCCCCTTGGTGGTCTCGCCGACTCCTCGGGGTCCGCCTTCCAACACATTAATAATCCAGTACAGCAACAGCACATTCTACACCATCTTTTCAAAAAGGCACATCTACTTTGATTATTTTCTATGTTAGCCATTTTACTACTTTGACCGTCTCTTTTGACTTAGCCTCTACTACTCCACTACTGTAATTTCTATAATTCCAGATTACTTCAGACAGCTAAATTTCAGATTTTCTTCTTTTCACTTTTCTCCAAGTGATTGCTTCAATTCACTCAATTTGGATATTCATCACTCTTCACTTCAACTTCTTCGACATCAAATTGTATCAGATCTTCAACAACATCCTGTGCATCCGACTCTTCTCCAATGTCAGTCAGGATAACTTTTAAAATTCCAACAGACTTTTCCTCTCCCTCAACCACTTTTCTCAAGATCCCCTCCGGATTGTCTTGATTCACTGCTTCTTCTTCTTCTCCTTCAGACAGTGCTACATAAGACCATTCCGGTGATCTGTACTTTTGGTTGGGTTGTCTATTTCTTTTGATTCTTCCTTGTTCCTTCGATTCTTCTTGTTTTCCACCTTTTGTTTTATTTTGACTCGACACTTCGTTCACCTGTTCAGCTTTTGACGAATCCACTCGTGTCAATCTGTACCTCAGCCTCTTTATCTTGTTAGGCCAAATATCTCCTCGTACAACCTTTTTCGGTCTCACTTCTTTATTGTTTCTTTCTCCAATCCAAGTCCTTTTCCTCAGAACTCGGCCCTCATGTTTCTCATTCTCACTTTCATACGATTCTGTTTCATCTGCCTTTTGTCCCTCAGCAATTCTTTTATTCTCCACAGACTTCTTTTCCACCACTCGAGATTTCCCTATTCCTGTCCCTCCTCGGGTCTCCGACACGCAATCTTCTTGCTGTCTACTTGTCCCTTCACCTAGCTCATCAAAAATATTCCCTACACCTCCTCGGGGGTCTTCCGCAATCTGTCCCTCTCTATCTTCTTCTGACCCTGCTTCTTCAGGTGTAATCTCAAGTGGATTTTCAACTTCTTCATCTGTTTCAGATGTAGTCTCTGTGGAATTGCTCTTTTCTCTTCTCTCTTCTCCACTGCTTGTTGGAACTTCAGGCTCACTTACAGAATCTGATCTTCCCTCTGTGACTCTCAATGTTTCTCTTGAAGTCTCTCCTGGAAAGAAAGAATCACCTGTCTCTCTTTCTCCTTCAGCTCTTTCAAAATTCCGATTCCTTCTCACTGGTTCAGTTTCTTCTTCATCACTGGAATCTGACTCTTCAAAATACTCCTTACCAGTCCCTTCCTTTGGATTTGGAACTCTCAGAGTATGACTTGCATGCACCCAGTTTTTCACACCAGCACACTTTACTGCAGTTGTCGTAGTCAAAATAACTTGTCTTGGCCTTCCCCACCTTGGAACCAAGCAATTTCTTCTTCTGTGCACTTTAATCCTCACCCAGTCCCCTGGACTCAAATCATGGGCTTGCTTCTTCTCAAGTGTAGTAGCGTCTCCTCCAACCTGGTGAAACACAGAATGAACTGCGTCAGCCAGGCCTTTACAGTAATCCAAAATCATGTCATCAGTTATTGTCATCAACTTATTGACAGGCACAAATGCATGACGCATTGCACGTCCCATCAAGATCTCATGTGGACTCAAACCAGTAGTTCTATCTGGAGTAGATCTAATAGTCATTAGCACTAGAGGCAAGACATCAGGCCATTTCATTCCAGTGGCTAAACACATCTTACCAATCCTGTTCTTGATCGTGCCATTCATCTGCTCCACGACACCAGAAGCCTCTGGTCTGTAAGCACAATGTAACTTCTGCTGTATGCTCAATGCTTCACAAATTAAACTCATGAGCTCATTATAGAAGTGTCCACCTCTATCAGACTCAATCGTTAATGGAAACCCGTACCTAGGAATCAGCTCTCTTAACAGTAACTTTGCCACTGTTATTCCATCATTTCTCCTAGTCGGATAGGCCTCCACCCATCTTGAAAACAAACAGACAACCACTAGAACATACCTCAATCTGTTTACTTGGGGCATTTCAATGAAATCAATCTGCATTCTTGTGAAAGGACCACCTTCTCTGCCTATTGTTCCTAGACTCACCACTGTCTTCTTTCCAGTATTGAACTGCTGACAAATTAAACATCTCTGACAGATGCTTTCTGCAATCAACCTGAACTTTGCATTGTACCAAGTCTGTTTAAAAGACCTGATCATCGCATCCCTTCCCAAATGTCCCTGGCCATGATACATTCTTGCCATTGTCGACAGCATAGAGTTTGGCATGACTGGTCTACCATCTCTATAGATCCACACATGATCTGTTTCTCTTGGGGCACAACCTGCCTTGATCCAATCTTTCCTTTCCTCTTTTCCTGCCTCATCCTGCAACTGCTTCACTTCATCCCACGTTTCTAGGACATCAGTAAACATCACAGAACAAAAAGACATTTCCCTTTCTCGTTCCCTATTAATCGAGTGATTATTTTTAGCACAATATTGTGCTATATCGTTTGCGAAACGATTTCCAAGTGTTACAAAATCATCTCCTTGTCCATGAGCAGCACATTTTACAACTGCTAATTCTTTAGGCAGCTGTATCGCCTCAAGTAATTTGCCAATCACTTCAGCATTCTTTATTGGAGTCCCACTCGACGTCAAGAAACCTCTCTGTAGCCAAAGCTGGCCAAAATCATGCACAACTCCAAATCCGTACTGACTATCAGTCATCACAGTCACTCTCAGATTTTTCCCAATTTTGCAAGCTTTTGTCAATGCCACCAGTTCAGCAACTTGAGCAGACTTCACTCCTTTTAATGATGAGGCTTCCATCACTTCTGAAACCTTGCACACCGCATATGCTGCACTCAGCACACCATCATCATTCCTCAGACATGATCCATCCACAAACAGCACATGATCACTCTCAGGCAATGGAAGATCTCTTATGTCTGGTCTCGGTTTTGTACAGTAATCAAGCACATCCAAACAATTGTGATCATCTTCTGTCTTCACACCCACATTTTCAATATCCGGCAACAATGTCGCTGGATTCACATTCACACATCTCTCAAGAGTCACATTTGATGCTCCCAGAATGACTTTCTCATATTTAGTCAGCCGACTATGTGACATGTACTGAGTTCTGCTTCTCGTCAAAAGAATTGCCACATTATGAGGTACAAATACCCTTACAGGATATCCCATTATTATACCCTCACTCTGTTCCAAGCTTTTACATGTTGCAGCTACAGATTTCAGACAACCTGGTAAACCCACAGCTACAGGGTCAAGTGTCGATGAGAAGTACGCAATAGGCCTTCTTAGTTGTCCATGCTTCTGGATTAACACTGAAAGTGCACATCCATTTCTCTCACTGCAGTACAACTCAAACTCTTTTTCATAGTCTGGCATACCCAAAGCAGGGGCTTCACACATTCTGCTCTTCAACTCCTCAAATGCTGCCATTTGTTCCCCATCCAGTTCCAATGGGTCTTTCACCTCACTTTTTGTCAGTTTAATAAGTGGTCTTGCTATCAGGGAGAAATTACTAATCCACTGACGACAGTAACCCACCATCCCCAGAAACATCCTCACTTCTCTCTGGGTCCTCGGGGCTCTCATTCCCCTGATGATTTTGATCCTGTCATCAGTCACCTTTCTCAGACCCTTTTCAATATTGTGTCCAAGATAATGTACTTCTTTCTTGCAAAATTGCAATTTGGCTGGAGATACCTTTAACCCTCCATCTGCCAGATGATTCAATAAAGCTATGGTATCTACTTCACAAGCTTCACGTGTCTTTGATGCCACAAGTAGGTCATCAATATACTGCACTAGTACTGAGCTTTCAGGCATGATCAAACTCTCCAATGATTTTTTCAATAACTGATTGAATATCGAAGGACTCTCTGTATACCCCTGTGGGATACGACACCATGCTAAAATACGCTGGCCAAACCTAAATGCAAAAATCGGCTGGCTGTCATGATGCAATGGAATTGAAAAGAAAGCATGACACAAATCAATCACTGTGTACCACTCAGCATCATGTGGAATCTGATACAAAATCACTGACGGATTTGGCACAATGGGACAACATGCCATCACAATTTTGTTAACCTTTCTCAAATCTTGTACAATCCTGAACTTTCCATTAGGTTTCTTTAGCCCCATTATCGGTGAATTACACGGGTGTAACGCCCTGAACGTCTCAGGATCGTTTAACAGACACGATAATGAGAACGCAACCACTTGTGAAGGTTTAGTTATTTTAATGAAGGCAAAAATAATACAAGGAATAAACAAAGGTTATAGTCACTGGAATCCTCCAGGCTAAGTATGTTACCAGCCCACAGCACGGATGGTCCTAACCGTCCTCTGCATATACGCCGATCCCGGCGTATGCCAACAGAGGGCAGAAAATGAAATGGCCGACAATGCCAATCGGTAGGCTGTGAGGGGCACGAAGAGTGTTGGGGAGAATCGAGGAGTCAGGGAAACACCCAGCCGGGGTCTCTACCTGAAGGGAGCAGCCGCTCAACCTCTTCCTCAGACTGCACCGGGACGCGGAGTCACCTCCTGGTGATGCGTCACCGATACCCCAATCACAAGCAAAGAAGACTGAACCGAGAGCAGCCGCTCGATCGATCCTGTGGACTTCCGAGTCTGTAACGCGGCAAACACCTCCTGGTGTGCGTTACAGCTGGCAGTCCCTGTATCTCTGGTCGGGCTGGGAGTTACGACTCCAACCAGCAAAAGCGCCACTGCGCTTTGACTCAGCCGAGTCAAAAAGCGAAGCTCAATGGTTATCCGGTAGAGCTTCCGGGTCCTTCACAGGTGACGATGGGGCAAGACACGGCCCAGGGAGTAACGACTCGACCTACCTCCGTTCTTGCCTTACTGGAGCACCACTCCTGAACACTGCTCTTCACTAAGCAGGTACGTCGGTGTAAACACAATATCCGACAGCGTTGTACCTCCCGGTTCCTCCCTTTATAGGGCGTTGTTTTCCTTGAGTTATGTAACAGCTCTCCTGTTTACATAAGGGCGTGTTTTCCTTGTGTTATGTAACAGCTCTCCTGTTTACATAAGGGCGTGTTTTCCTTGAGTTATGTAACAGCTCTCCTGTTTACATAAGGGCGTGTTTTCCTTGAGTTATGTAACAGCTCTCCTGTTTTACATAAGGGTGTGTTTTCCTTGAGTTATGTAACAGCTCTCCTGTTTACATAACCTCTCAACCGCTAAGCATCCTGGGAGATGTAGTCCGTTTTCGCTGGTTACCGTTTTCCTCCCCTCGCATGACAGGAATTCTTGACAGTACATCCTCCCTCTCAGCGGCTCCCCACGGGTCCAGCGCTGGCAGGAAAACGCCGATGGAACAAGGAGACCAAGCGCGGAGCATGAACCCCTTCAGCCGGTTCCCATGACTGCTCCTCCGGGCCATAGCCTTTCCACGCAACCAGGTACCACAGCTTCCCCCTGCGCCATTGGGACGCCCGTATGCCCGACACTTCATACTCCACCTCCGACTCCACGCATACCGGCCTAGGTGTCCCAGACGGCTTGGAGGGTGCTGGTTTGAGCAATGATACATGAAAGACAGGGTGTATCCGCAATGACTGGGGCAAGCACACCTTCACGTTCACGGGACCCATACACTTGGTAATTCGATAGGGGCCCATGTACTTGGGATGGAACACACTGTTCTTTCGAAACCTCATGTTTCTTGTGGATATCCAGACGTAGTCTCCAGTGCGGTACAGTGGCCCGGGCCTTCTCTTCCTGTCTGCCGCAGCCTTGTATCTTCTCTTGGCCTCTATTAGGACAGCCCTTGAGAGCATCAACGTGTCTTTTATGTGTGCCACCCTGTCCGCTGTGGCGGGAATCCTGTCCTCTCTGAACGGATGTAGAAATGGCAAGAACCTGGGATGTTGGCCATAGTTGCTATAGAACGGAGATGACTGTGTGGAGCTGTGAGTGGCGTTGTTATAGGCGATCTCTGCAACCCATAGCAAGTCGACCCATTCTTCCCTGCCCTGGTCCACAAAACATCGCAGATACTGTTTGAGCGTTTGGTTCAGGCGCTCGGTTTGGCCGTCCGTTTGAGGGTGGTAGCTGGTGGACAGGGCGGTCTTAACATGCAGCGCAGTGCACCAAGTCTTCCAGAATTGCGCAGTAAACTGCGACCCCCGGTCCGACACGATCACCCCAGGTAATCCATGCAGTCGTACCACATTCTTTAGGAGTAGTGACGCCAATTCCCCGGCCGTAGGGACTCTCTTGCAGGGGATGAAGTGCCCCATTTTCGTCAAGTAATCCACCACCACCAGTATTGCCGTCATCCCCTGGTCTACCGGTAGGCCCACCACGAAGTCCAGTGATATGCTATCCCATGGTCTATCCGGGGTCGGAAGTGGATGTAAGAGCCCTTGGGTTCGGCCATGGTCGGCCTTCATGGTAGCACACGTAGGACACTCCTGTCCCCACCTCCTGACATCCACTCTCATGGTTGGCCACCAGAAATGCCGTCCCATGCTAACCACCGTTTTTTCAAAGCCCAAATGACCTGCGCATGGAGAGTCATGGCACCAGATGAATGCTTGTTTCCTTAGCCTAGGCGTGGGTATCAATAGGCACCTGCCCTTCAGGGGTATCCCGTCCTTCAGCTGCCATTCTCTGTGACTGAGGAGCCACCTCCGCCATGCGAATGACCTGATCCCTCTCTTTATTCCCCTCAGGAAAGTATCCGGTTGGATAACCCCCAATACCATCCTCGGGGAAATGATGGAATGCTCGGTCGCAGGCAATGGTTCCTTAACTGCAGATTGACGGGACAGGGCGTCCGCCTTCCGGTTTTCCGTCCCCGGCCGATATGTGATGCGGAAGTTGAACCCCGCAAAGAAGATCATCCACCGCAGCTGTCTGGGAGAAAGGTGTCTCGTGGCCGTCATGAACTGTAGGTTCCGATGGTCCGTGTACACCGATACCACATGTCTTGCCCCCATCAACCAATGCCTCCATTCGGTGAAGGCGTTCTTGATTGCGAGAAGCACCTTCTCCGCAATATGGTAGTTGCGTTCGGCGTCGTTGAGTTTGCGGGACATGTACGCAACGGGATGAAGCACCCCTGTGTCGTGGTTGCGTTGGGACAAGATAGCCCCCAGCCCCACATCCGATGCGTCCGCTTCCACCACGTAGGGGAGATCCGGATCGGGGTGAGCCAACACCGGTGCCTTACCAAAGGCGCTTTTCAGGGCCTCAAAGGCTTTGTTCGCTTCAGGGGACCAGACAAACTCCTTGGACTTCCTCTTTGTTTGTGATTGGGGTATCGGTGACGCAACACCAGGAGGTGTTTGCCGCGTTTCCAGCCAAATAGGATATAAGGAAAGCCACACGAGCCTGACTCGTGGGGAACGCCCTTGGTTTGCATGATAAATGTAGCGCCACTTGTGTGAGGAATACCTGCACTGTGTTAGGATCCCCACTGTACCTCTCTGGTGTTGCCAAGGGGACGGCTACCGGCATTTCCACTACTACCGCAGGGGTCTGGTTCGTGAGGGTGGTGCTGGGCGTGAGCGGGTCCAATTGGATAGCATCCAGTCTGGCTTTTACATCGGCTGTTTCTTGCCTGGAGGCAGCCAATTCAATTTGCACGGTCGCTAAAGCAGCCAGCACATCATCAAGTGTTGCCATGTCTGTTATCGACCGGGAGACAGTTAGTGTTATTAAGGTCGGATATTTTGTAACGCCCTGAACGTCTCAGGATCGTTTAACAGACACGATAATGAGAACGCAACCACTTGTGAAGGTTTAGTTATTTTAATGAAGGCAAAAATAATACAAGGAATAAACAAAGGTTATAGTCACTGGAATCCTCCAGGCTAAGTATGTTACCAGCCCACAGCACGGATGGTCCTAACCGTCCTCTGCATATACGCCGATCCCGGCGTATGCCAACAGAGGGCAGAAAATGAAATGGCCGACAATGCCAATCGGTAGGCTGTGAGGGGCACGAAGAGTGTTGGGGAGAATCGAGGAGTCAGGGAAACACCCAGCCGGGGTCTCTACCTGAAGGGAGCAGCCGCTCAACCTCTTCCTCAGACTGCACCGGGACGCGGAGTCACCTCCTGGTGATGCGTCACGATACCCCAATCACAAGCAAAGAAGACTGAACCGAGAGCAGCCGCTCGATCGATCCTGTGGACTTCCGAGTCTGTAACGCGGCAAACACCTCCTGGTGTGCGTTACAGCTGGCAGTCCCTGTATCTCTGGTCGGGCTGGGAGTTACGACTCCAACCAGCAAAAGCGCCATTGCGCTTTGACTCAGCCGAGTCAAAAAGCGAAGCTCAATGGTTATCCGGTAGAGCTTCCGGGTCCTTCACAGGTGGCGATGGGGCAAGACACGGCCCAGGGAGTAACGACTCGACCTACCTCCGTTCTTGCCTTACTGGAGCACCACTCCTGAACACTGCTCTTCACTAAGCAGGTACGTCGGTGTAAACACAATATCCGACAGCGTTGTACCTCCCGGTTCCTCCCTTTATAGGGCGTTGTTTTCCTTGAGTTATGTAACAGCTCTCCTGTTTACATAAGGGCGTGTTTTCCTTGTGTTATGTAACAGCTCTCCTGTTTACATAAGGGCGTGTTTTCCTTGAGTTATGTAACAGCTCTCCTGTTTACATAAGGGCGTGTTTTCCTTGAGTTATGTAACAGCTCTCCTGTTTTACATAAGGGCGTGTTTTCCTTGAGTTATGTAACAGCTCTCCTGTTTACATAACCTCTCAACCGCTAAGCATCCTGGGAGATGTAGTCCGCTTTCGCTGGTTACCGTTTTCCTCCCCTCGCATGACAGGAATTCTTGACAACGGGCTACTCAGTAGTTCTCTCAAAACCCCTTGCTGAATCATATTCTCAATTATGGGCGTTATTCCCTCAATTATTTCTGGTGTCATTTTGTACTGAGGAATATTAGGATAAGTAATTCCCTCTTTCACTGAAATTTTCACAGGATCTACATTATTCATCAATCCCACATCTTCTCCAGTAAAATCCCAAACTGTTGTTTTCACTGTGTCTCTCAACTCTCGAGGCAAATCCTCTGGGTTAAACACAGCATATGTACCAACCATCTCACTCTCTCTATTATCTAGAGTAATTCGGTACAAAACATCCTCATCTTGTGTTTCAAAAACTACTCCATCCGGAGTACAGAAAATTGTACAATTCATCTTGCACAGCAGGTCCCTACCTAACAAGTTCACTGGACTAGTGTCACAGACCACAAATCTGTGCATGTCTGAAAATTTCCCTATTCTTACCCTTACTGGTTCAGTAAGACGTGTCTTGATTTGCGTATTAGCTACGCCAACTACTTGGATTGCTTCATCCGAGAGAGGAAGATTTCTCACATCTGCTGACCTGACAGTTGATCTCGTCGCACCTGTGTCTACTAAAAAAGTAACACTTTCTTCATTTATTTTCCCATCCACAAATGGTCCTGCCTGGTCTATTTCTAGAGTTGCACCAAGTATGCACTCTTCCTCCTCTCTTCGGCACCGTCAATAATCACCCTCAGACTCACTCCCTTCATTCTTTACCCAATACTGTTGTACCGGGTTTGAACGTTTCTGTTTGTTTACCTGCTCATCATTGTAGAATCCCGAATCCTGATTGTACTTTTGGGACCCTCTATTCTGCGGCAACGGCGGTTTTGGCTCTTGACTCTGCTGTCTCACAACCTTCTGTTGTTGCTGCTGTTGATTACTCCCCTCGTTCTGCACCTGTTGATTTAAAGGTTTACTCTCATTATTTGCTAATGGTGGATTGGTACATTCAGATCTCCAATGTCCCAGTTGGCCACAGTTGTGACAAGGAAACTTCTTTTTTGCTTCCTCAAGATTTCCTTTCTCTTTCCCTGCATATCTGGGCCTATTCCCTGGATTATTTGCCTGTTCCACCAACTGTGCTTCTTGTCTCTCTGCAACTTTCACTTGTGCCCACATTGCCTTTTCTTTCAGCTTTCTCTGTTTTGCTTCAATCTCATCACTAAAGTACTTTGCATGTCTCAGAATCTCATCTATTTTCTTACTCTGCCAATCCACTGTATGCTCACGAATTCTCTCACTAATCTCAGGTCTCAGGCCATATACAAATCTGTATACAAAATGACTCAAATCCTTGTCACCCAGGTGTTCATCCCCACTGAATTGTTTAAAAGCCAGTATCAGCCTTTCGTAAAAAGCATGAACTGATTCTTTTGCTTCCTGATGTGTTCGATCTATCTTAACCCAGTCTGTCTCTTTTGGAGGTACTTTATTTTTCAGGAATACGATCACCTGATCATATTTTCTCATTACCTCTGGATCTGGTGCTCCTGTTTTCTGATCTCTTGGATATTCCTCGGTAGGCCAACTTACAACTATTTTACACTCAGCCCATAAGTCTGCTGGAACAATTATATCAAACAGACTATTCAGGTCAATCCACAGCACTTTTGACAATTTCACAAACCTGTCTACCTGCCTATACCACTCGACGGGCTTTTCTCTCAGTCGAGGGAAATCATTCGTAAATGATAAAATATCCTGTCTGGTCCATGGAACATGTACATATCCTCCTCCAGGTATTTCTCTCATGGGATAAGCATCCACTGTTTTCTCTTTTTCTCTCACAGGAAATGCTGAATAAGTCCTGTCCACTGATTCTTCCCTTTTCTTGTACCACCTATCCTTCCACTTTTCCACATCACCCCATTTTCGCAATAAAGCGATCATCTCTTTAATCTGTCCTGTCCTGCCAGCACCATTCAGATTTTCAATATCTTTGTCCGTAAAATCCATCCTGTAAGACCTCTGCAAAGCTTTCACCTTATCAATGTCAACTCCTTGTTCACTCGCTATTGCTCTTAACCTGTCATGTGTATTCTTAGCTCTCCAGGTAATGTTTTTGCACATGAATAATAATTCTCCTTCATGATGGTTTTTGAGAATGTCTGTAGGAATTGTCCCTGCAATAAGCTCCTCTAATTCTATGCGCAACCTGGCCACATCAATTGCCTGTGAATCTTTATCCCTCTTTTGAAGAACTCTCATCCAATCATTCAAATCTTCAGCTGTTATTTCAGTAGATTTTTTCACTGGAACCACTTTCTCTGACATCCTTTGTGGTTCTAAAATTGGCATCCCTGAACAACTAGTATCACTAGTATCCAATCTCGAATTAGACTGCACCTCTAATTCCCCACTACATGGTTCACGTCTGGATTGTCTCAAATCATTACTTTCTGTCCTTATTCCTGACTCTCCTGAAGGACCAGCCAAACTTGTTAGTTTATTCCCAACATATGGAACCACCAAACCATTTTCACCCATCCTCTGTTTATCAAAAATAGGCATAACCGGACCTATGGTTACAGGCACCGTAACAGCTTCCAAATTTTTCGTCAGCTCTCTAATCTTTTCAGTCAGTTCAGATGTAGTCCTAGCTAATTCTCTTGTATTCTCGTCACCACATCTATTCTCTCTCTCTCTTTCTCTAGAAGAGCTACCACCCTTTAAATCAGGTGTCACAACTTCTGTCTCAATGATTCGTAAAGTATCTCTTATTGGAGTAGCAACTGGTGTGCTCTCTTCTGGTTCTGGTCTGTATGGAGGTGGTCTCTTGTAAATCATGTCATCCAAGACCTCATCCTCATAATCATTAACTCTATACCTTTTCACTTCTGCATCAAGAACCCTTTCTGTACCCTTCCTTTCTTCCTTCTCGTCAACTGTTCTCATAGGATATAATCCTTCTGACATACCAGCATCTCGCCATCTCCTCATTCGATCATGATGAGTTTCACGATCATATTTCCTCCCAAACATATACCTATAGTTGCCTCCAGACCTTTGTTTCTCTCGCTCATGTACTTCATCCTCCCATTCCACCAACGCCTCAAACTGTGTCGGCCTCGGTCTTGGGTCAAGACACAACATCTTTTCTCGTAGATTTCTCAACACAGCCATATTAAATGAACCATGTTCTGGGAATGCCAGGACACCATCTTCCTTAGTATACCTAACCCAGTTCTCCAACCATATACAGGTATGATACTCATATTTCGCAACCATTAAGGATGCAGGCGTTTTCGTTGGAGGTAACAATTCTCCTTCTCTTGTTTTAATGTCTTTATCCTTGTCAAACCATCTTTTTATTTTCCCAAACAAGGATTTCTTCTTTTTCTCCTCTTGGTAATACATTTTAACGTTTACCAAAACTTTCTAATCCCTTCCGTAACACAACTGTGCTGTATGAATTTTCGCCCAATAACAGCGCGACTCACACCAACGCACCAATCCTGGAGCGTCTACGTCACCCTGTACTCCTTCCAATCCCTGCGCGGCTCACACCAACGCACCAATCCCAGCGCGAGCACTGTTTTGATCCACTACCCAATCAGAGCGCGGTCTCTATGACGTCAGCAGTCGCTGCAGTTGCTCCTGCTCCTGTCTCCTGTCACTCGTCTACCCCTCCTTTACAAAATCTCCTTAGTGGACTTCGGTTTTCACAAATTCTATTAGTTACAACATATAAACATCTCCATTGTCTGCTTCGCTAACCACAGAACAGTAAAGAAAATCTTTTTTACAAGAATCCCGTCTTTCCCTGAAACAGCACTCACTTCTGCTTCACTACGGAATTAATACTCTCGTTGACACAGTAGCACATCCCTCTACTCTGCCCTTCTAACATGCAGGGCCCGATTCACAGAACTAACTTAAGACAAAATCCTAAACTTACTACTTTTTGTATTCACAGAAGTTAGGATTTAGTCTTAAGTTTGTCTTAAGTTTGTCTTAAGTCTGTCTTAAGTCTGTCTTAAGTCTGTCTTAAGTCTGTCTTAAGTTTGTCTTAAGTTTGTCTTAAGTCTGTCTTAAGTCTGTCTTAAATTTGTCTTAAGACAAACTTAAGACAAAATCCTAACTTCTGTGAATACCAAAAGTAGTAAGTTTAGGATTTTGTCTTAAGTTAGTTCTGTGAATCGGCCCCTCATTCATTAACTGTTTCCTCTAGGACTGCTCCAAAGAGTCTTACAATCAATTAAATGCTCATACATTCACGCACTTTCATACAAGGAAATGTAGCACATACACACAGAATCCTGCCCTTCCCGAGAACAGCGAACAGTCTGTCCCACTACAGAATTATAACACACGTTAACCAAGCAGCGCTTACCTCTGCCCAGTTCTTCAAACAAGCTCAGAGAATACCTATTACTTCCCCAGCGATAAGCTTTAACGGCAAACCTTACGGATCCCTGGGACTTAAGACCAGAGTTTCACAGATAACCTTCGCTACCATACACACTCCTTTTATACCGAAAATATATCCCTAATAGTAACACACGACGATGTCACTGATTCCGAATCCAGACAATGTGACGCGCAACTTCAATTGTCACACGTGTCTCCTGCATACGTACAGGACCAACAATCCCGTCTTTCCCGAGAGCAGTATCTACTTCCCTCTGCCCTACTACGGAACTGTCACCAGCTCCCAAGTTCCAGAAGCACTACATAAAACTCAATACGACGACTTCAACATATAGTATTAGTACATATATCAACATCAATCAATAATCAATAAATCAAAAAGCCAATGTACAAGCAATCTAATCAGATAAAGATAATAATCAAACCATTACTCTGCTACCAGGAAATTGCTGCAGATCAGGACATACAAATTCTCCCTACTTCCACGAATAGAGTAATTTCACAGATACACGCACATGCACTCATCACACGCTTGGGCCTATTTCACTAACATACGCTCGATTACTCTATTAGCACTGGACATGAGAGAAACTCCTGAAACACCCTGTATCTACAGTAAAGTCAATGCGATCAAATTGATTCTATCCTGAGTCATGATTTAAGCAATAATAATCACATCAAAATATTCAATAAACGACAAGAAATAACCACCAACACTGTATTTGAAATAATGGTACTTTATCTAAATTAGTTAAAATGAAAATCAATCAATAGCAAAATTATTATTCTCATAGTTACCTATTCTAGCTAAATGTCATAAACGGGTCAGGACAAGTCTCTCAGTAAAGTCTCCCGAGTCGTCGTCCTCACAGCATCGATCCTCACCAACGCAGGTTTGGGAAGAAGTGGCCTTAGACCCTCTCTAGTCTAACAATTTTTATAATAAATTTTGCAAAATTATAGCAACAAAATAAGTTCTAAATTTCCGTTGAGCCGCTGAGCAGAGCGAGCAGGAAAGGATGTAGCATCGCTACATTTGGAAAATCTCCGCTCAGAAAAATCACAAAAATAAAAAGACGGAAGAAGGAAACTCAAGTTTGCAAATGTTACTTTTGTAAATGCTTTTCCTCGGAACCATAGCGAAATCACCGCTGTAATCACAAAGTTCATTGTGGCTCTCTTTCCCTTCAAGGTTATTTGGATGCTTGCCTGGAGTCACTGTCATCACGGAAACTTTCAAAACTTCATCAGAAGCCATGGTCAGGTGACTGTCAACCATGCTCAGCAAGGCCCTCTCATCAAAATTCGATCACTCGAGTGCAGGCTGTAAAAGGCAGCCATCTTTTCTTAGGCCAAAATAGACCATCTTAATTAAAAGAGACAAAAACAACGTTACCACAGCATAGTGATTAAACAGTGTTATCCCCACTAATACCCTTATGTGTATGTAATTATCTAGCCTTTTGCAACACAATAAAGCATTAGTACACGTTATTTCAAAAGCGTTTTTGTGCTTTAAAACAAACAGCACTTAGCAACATTCATTTAATTAAACCTGCACATTATTATTAAGCAACATGTATGCATTCCCACGTGTAATTTCTCTTGTTAATTGTGTTGGTTAGTCAAAGTTTTCACACAAAACCAATAATTATCGATTATAGATTAATAATTTTAGTCACGACTTATAGACAAAACTGGAGCTTAAAACCCGATTAATTTTCAACAGAAAACCCTGCTCCAGCAAGTGCAGCTGGGAATCTGCCTGGGAGCAGGGAGCGCGCAACGGCCGACACTGGGAGGAGACCGTGCCGCCGCTGCGACGTTGAAGACATCGGAGAAGGCAGCAGGTAGGGGTGTCGTAGCGCTACGCCTTTGACCACAGGCCGGATCGAGGGTTGTATTAAGAGCCCCCACCCTGTGGCAGGAATAAACACCCCTAAGGAGACTGAGTGCTGGGGCCTGGTAGCGCCGAGAGCTGAGTGGCCAGTGGAAGCACAGTGACTGTAGCGAAGATTGCGCTGCTAAGCCGTGGAGGTCCGGGAGGCGGCCACGAGCGCTGCTAGTCTGCTGGTGGAGGAATGCGACGAGGAGCTTAGTGTGCAGGCGCCATAAGGGAGAAGCTACGACCCATGTGCTGAACCAATGTGGAGGCGAGACGACTGCTGCCCCCTGCGTATGCTGGGGTGAGGCGACAGCGATTGACAGAGCGTGCCTCTGGTGAAACTTTTTTCGAAGGTGTGGGGCAGTGAGAAGCCGCGCTCCCCCCCTTGAGGACGGAGTTGGTGGGACCGGCTAGGGCAGACGTGGACTGCTGGACACAGCGGAGGAGGAGAGAGGCGTCAGGGGCCGGTAGAAGAACTTGGCAGAAAGAGTGGTGGGGGCGCCTGGGCCGGGGACCACGACTGCGGTGGCATCATGGGTAAACCTGAAGCAAAACAGTCGACACTGCATTTTGAGGGAGCGCGCCGTGGGGCGCAGTCTCAGCAGAGTAGACAGCATCAGGAGGGGCGTAATGAAACCCAGGATGGGGCAGTGGGTGCGACGGCAGACACCCAGAACATACTACAAGAGATACGACAGGGGTTTGCCACTGTGGTGGAGAAGGTGGACCACATGTCGACCAGAATGGACGCGCTGGTCCACAAGCTGGAAGGTCATGAGGAGCGGATTCAGGAGGCAGAGCGGCGCATATCGGAAACGGAGGATGCGACTTCCAGACATAATACGCAGCTAGCTAGGATGGATAATCTGTTACGGGTGATAGCTGCAAAGAATGAGGATTTGGAAGCGCGCAGTCGACGCAATAACATACGCGTTATGGGAATACCGGAGTCCACCAATGTTGGGAGGCTGGAGGTATACGTTGAAAAGATGCTGCTGTCCACCGTCGGAGCAGAGGAACTATCAAGCCAATTTATAGTGGAGCGTGCCCACAGGTCGTTGGGTCCCCGACCACAGCCGGGCGCCAACCCGCGCCCAATAATTGCGAGACTGCTGAATTACAGGGACCGCGACGTGGTGCTTCGGGCAGCGAGAAAGAAACAATCTATGGTGTATGATGGGAACGCCTTCTCGATTTATCCGGACTTCACCCCAATGGTCCAAGAGGAACGGCGTAAGTTTCTGGATGTGAAGGCAAAACTGCGTAAAGCGCAAATAGATTACGCGCTACTCTACCCAGCGCGATTGAGGGTGACGCACCAAGGCAAGCAACATTTCTTCACTAAGCCGAATCAAGTGGAGGACTTCCTGAAG
Source organism: Triturus cristatus (assembly GCF_964204655.1). Classification (NCBI taxonomy): domain Eukaryota; kingdom Metazoa; phylum Chordata; class Amphibia; order Caudata; family Salamandridae; genus Triturus; species Triturus cristatus. The sequence goes on along the minus strand of NC_140580.1, from coordinate 1,176,065,613 downwards.
CAAGTGAGAACGGCGACCCGAGGTGGAGGTGTGGGGGCTAAAGGGGACATGGAGAGTGAGGACTGACCAGGAAGAAGGAGGCTCACGTGGACTCCCTAAGACTCGGGGGCTGTATATGCTATAACACGCGGGTGAGGGGCTGGCCTACTGGCGGAGTGATGGAGGTCCGCCTCACCGCATTGAGCAACTTATTGACTTCATCGGGCGACCTCTGGCCCTCTAGACCTTGCCTGTGGGGACTGGGACAGGCTAGGGGGACGGGAGGAAGCTGTGGGTCCACCTCGTAGAAGCCCTCAGCGGGTATTACCCAGTGGTGAGGCGCTGCATCCCCATGTTGGGGGTGACGGTGCTACATGTGTCTAAGTTGGGGTGGGGGGGCACTGGGAGTGGTGATATTGCTGGCATGTTGGGGTTGCTTCAGTGGGAGGGGGTGGGGGCTCATGGGTTGTTTGTTGGTTTACAAATGTTGATTATCTGGGAGGATGCTATTGGTAATACGCCAGGTGACCGGGCGGAGAACTTAGGCATGAAGGCCGCGGAACTGGCTACTGTGCTGGGATGTTGGGCACGATTTAGGTTGAATGGCCCCGCTAGGGAGGCGCACCAGGTTACATCCGAAACGGTAGATCATGGATGAGAGGGACCTAAACAAACTGAATATCCTCACCTGGAATGTACGAGGGCTGGGAGATGTGAGGAAAAAGAGACAATTGTTAGCCTACCTAGACAGACACCACACACACATTGCTATGCTACAGGAAACGCACTTCTCCCCTCAGGGAAACAATCGCTTCGGGTGCAATGGGCTGCCCACAGGGTGTTCTCTTCCTACTCCTCCTATGCGCGTGGGACGGCGATACTAATAAAACAACAGGTCCCCTTCCACTTTGGAGGAGCAGCGGAAGACGCGCAAGGTAGATATTGCCTTATGTGGGGACGATTGGGTTCGGTGTCTGTTTCACTGGCCTGCTGTTATGGGCCTAATGTCGATGACCCGCTTTTCTTCTCCACGCTGTGGGCTAGGATATTGGAGGTGGGCTCCCAACATATTATCTGGGGTGGAGATTTTAATGCTACGCATAGCCCGAGTTGCAACAGATCACACCCGGCCCCGCATCATTCCACTAAAGCCGCTGGAATACTCAGAGACACCATCGCGGAATATCAGCTGGTGGATGCCTGGAGGCATATTCACCCAGCCACCAGGGAGGGGACCCACTTCACGGCACGGGCGGCTTCCTGGGCGAGACTGGACTATTGGTTGGTGTCTAGGGGACTGGGGCCTGCGATAGTTCAAGTGCAGCACTTAGCCCGCACTTACTCAGACCATGCTCCGGTAAGGCTGACGCTGGCGTCATCGGACCTGGAGGTGCCGAGGGGTGGCTGGCGGATGAATGCGGCAATGCTGCAAGACGCTGTGTTCCAGGAGGAGTTGCGGGAGGAGGTATATGACTTCTTTGCCCGCAATAAGGGCTCGGTGAACAGTGTGGAAATTATATGGGAGGCCTTCAAGGTCACAATCCGGGGGTTTTGCATAGCTAAGGGGTTCGGGGTGCTCAGAGACATAGTCCGCTCACTGCAAAAATTGGAAGGGGAGCTGAAAAAAATCGAGACGGAGTTGGCACTGCGACCGTCTGCTGACGCCCAGAAAAAGTTTAGAGATACCCTCACGGAATATATGAGCACGGCAAAGAGAGAGGTGAACTTTCGGGGTAAATACTGGAAGGCCAGAAGCTACGGTGAGGGAGACAGGCCCGGGAAGGTGTTGGCGGCCCTGGTTCAGAAATCTCGTTATGCCAATTATATCCTAGAGATAGAGGAACAAGAGGGTATAGTCCTCCAGGACACGGATGGTATACTTACTGCATTCAAGAGGCATTGTGAACACCTATATACCTCCACGAGACAAGATGAGTTGAAGTTGGAAGATTTTTTGGACGACGTAGCGTTGGGATGGCTCAGCGATCGGCAGCGTGAGTTCTTATGCGCCCCCTTTGAACTAGATGAAGTACGGGAGGCTATCATGAGTATGCAGTCGGGAAAAGCTGCTGGGACGGATGGTATTCCAATTGAATTCTATAAAACATATATAGATATTATGGCCCCGGTGCTGCGTGAAGTGTACGAGGAGTCGCTGGAGGTTGGTTGTCTACCGGCCTCAATGAGGGAGGCACTGATGGTTTCGCTGTTGAAGCCAGGAAAGTCGCCGAGGGTGTGTGACTCTTATAGACCGCTGTCCCTCCTGAATTGCGACGCCAAAATACTGGCGAAACTGATTGCTGCCCGCCTGAACCTCCTGCTCGAAAACTTGATACTCCCGGATCAATCGGGATTTGTCCCGGGAAAGGGCCACGTCCCATAACCTGCGAACGCTGTTTACGGTGCTAAATAATGTTGCGCCGGAGCTGCCCCTAGCTGCGATTTTTTTAGATGCCACTAAGGCGTTTGATTCGGTAGAGTGGGACTACGTCTTTGGCGTAATGCTGAGAATGGGCTTCCCCCCCCCTATTCCTGTCATGAATTAGATTGTTATATACAAAACCAGAGGCGAAGATATTGATAAATGGGCGAACGACTGGGCCACTGGTTATCACGAGAGGCACTCGGCAGGGGTGTCCACCCTCTCCGTTGCTCTTTGCAATAGTGATTGAGGCAACGCCATAACGATAAAGCACTGAGGTGTAATCTGCGGCAAATCCTCAAATCCATGTATGCGGATGACATCACACTGTACATCCGGGATCCACAAGAGAATTTGAATCCTATCTTGAGGGAATTTATTGTCTTTGGTAAGCTGTCAGGGATCCACATCAACTGGGGCAAATCAGGTATCTTCCCGCTGACGCAGGCGACCAAGAGGTTTGAACCAGACTATCCACTAGAATGGTGCGATGAGGAGGTGCGATATCTGGGAGTAAAGGTAACAAGGGACAAGGACGAGCTTATGCGCTTGAATTATGGCACTCTGATAGTACGCATTGGGGAGAATGTGACTCGTTGGATTGCATTGCCTCTGTCGATGGCAGGACGAGTGTCCCTGATCAAAATGGTGATCCTTCCCCAGCTGCTATACTTATTCCTTAACATCCCATTTTATCCGGGGCGACACTTCTTCGCGACGCTTCGGTCAGAGCTAACGCGATTGGTCTGGGGGGGCCGACAGCCGCGACTTTGGGACATACTCACCAGACCATATTCGAAGGGGGGCTTTGGAGTCCCTGATTTTGAGTTATACTACTATAGTGCGCAGGCCCATTACGCTTGGTACTGGATAGTGCAGCCTAGATATATGCCACAAGTAGCGGCGGAGCACTGGCTGGCACAGCCGATACCAATAGAAGGAGCGATATTTGAGCAGGTAGCGCTGAGAGATAAGAGCCCGACTACAGTAACGTGTACAATAAGCGCCTGGAACCGGATTGGACGCATACTGGGTGCCCCCATGACGTATGCGGCCTCACTGCCGCTGGCATACCACCCTAATATGCCGTTGCTACAGGAGGCCGTATTCCATCAGTTCAAAAAACGGGCGAAGATAGTGACATGGGGAGACCTGTACAGAGAAGGGCGTTTCTGCACGGTGGAGCAGCTGCTTCGGGGCCAGCAGCAGACGGTGCTAGACGCCTTCCTGTATCTTAGACTACGGCAGGGGATGCGTAAAGCCACCCCGAATTTTCCAGAAGAGCCCGGGGCGCTGGCCCCGCTGCAGGCACTGCTCAAATGCACGACAGCTACAAGATTAGTCTCGCTCATTTATAGAACGGTGCATACGCAGAAGGAGCTGGTTGACCCAGCCTCCCGGGTGCGCTGGGATGAAGAGCTTGGAATGACGCTCTCGGATGAGCAGTGGGAATTTTGCTGTCTTCAGACTGAGAGGGTGGCGGCCAGTAGTAGACTCCGCATGATACACTATAAATACCTACATAGATTATACTACACACCAGTGAAGATGCTTAGATTTAAATTGAGAGACTCAGACAGATGCGACCGGTGCGGAGTGCCCGAGGCGGATTTTTTGCACCTGGCGTGGGAGTGTACGGGGGTGTATGAATACTGGCGGCAGGTGTTTGAAGCTCTTTCCCGTATGACGCACACACACATTGAGCCCACGCCTGTGATGGCATTATTGGGGTATGTCAAAGCGATACAGGCGACACACCGATAATATGTTGCAATGGCACTCCTCATGGCAAAACGAAGGGTGGCCTGTAGATGGGGTAGGGGGAGGGCCCCGAAGTTCAAGGATTGGATAGATGACTTAGTAATGTGTCAAGAGCAGTTGGCCCTGTATTCGGAGCTGCTGCCTAGTGCTTCCAGGCCGCGAAATAATTGGGCTCCCTTGACCTGCTATTTGCTGGAGTGTCCGCCAGGGGGATCGAGACCGGAGAGCGAGCGCCCTGACACGGGGAGTTAATGACCACATGAAGCTGGAATACGGAGGCAGGGTGGGGGTGAATTGCTACCCGCTACTGGCAAGTGATAGTACGACATAGGAAATGTGATGATGGGACACGAAGTCTGTCTACTTCTCTGCACAGATTGGGACCCGGAGTGGGAGAGTGTGGATTTGAATGTCTGGGTGGGCGGTGGAGGTTGGTTGGTGGATTCCTCTTCCTGAAGAGCTGTAAAGGGATGTGTTGAGGTGTGCTGCCACAAATGTGCATATAGATGGAAATGACAGTACAGTTTGTATGAACCAAGGAAATACCGGTCACTGTAACTTGTGCATACTTTATCAAAAAACTAATAAACAGAGTTATATAAAAAAAAAAAAAAGAATAAAATATATTTGGCCCACTAGTTGATTATTTTAATTAATTTTGTCCCACTCCATATCTCTACACTTGCACCACACATAATTTGTTTTGAGTGCTCCTACGTAATCCGCAAGTCGCAGCACGCCTCAGCCCGTAGAGGACTGAGAGGACCCCAATGATGAAGCATGTCACCGTGGGGAAACCCTGGTGAGTGAGGGGACTCAAGAAAGGAAGAGTTCTGCCCCTTTCTTTCTCTTTCTTCGGGTGTTCTTCGGGAACCAATTGTCCTTCTGACACCCCCAGGTTAGGTTCTTTTAACCTGAACGTTCAGGTTATTTAATATCTACCTCTACACACAGCACAGACAAGGCCCTCCTCTCACCACTGCACACAACACACACAAGGCCCTCATGTCACCTCCACACACAGCACAGACAAGTCCCTAGTGGAACTCTACACACAGCACAGACAAGACCGTCGTGTCACCTCTGCACACAACACATACAAGGCCCTCGCAACACCTCTACATACAACACAGACAAGGCCCTCTTGTCACCTCTACACACAGCACAGACAAGGCCCTCGTGTCACCTCTACACACAGAACAGAAAAGGCCCACGTGTCTCTCTACACACAGCACAGACAAGGCCCTCGTGACACCTCTACACATAGCACACACATCAGCCTCACGTCACCTCTACATACAGCACAGACAAGGCTCTTGTGTCGCCTCTACACACAGCACACACAAGGCCCTTGTGACACCTCTACATACAGCACAGACAAGGTCCTCGTGTGACCTCTACACACAGCACACACAACACCCTTGCGTCACCTCTACACACAGCACAGACAAGGCCCTGGTGACACCTCTACAAACAGCACAGACTACGCCCTCGTGACACCTCTATACACAGCACCCACAACGCCCTCGTGTCACTCTACACACAGCACAGACAACACCCTTGTGTCACTCTACACATAGTACAGACATGGCCCTCGTGGCACCTCTACACACAGCATAGGCAACGCCCTCGTGTCACTCTACACACAGCACACACAAGGCCCTTGTGTCACCTCTACACACAGCAGACCCAAGGCCCTTGTGTCACCTCTACACACAGCACAGACAACGCCCTTGTAACACTTCTACACACAGCACAGACAAGGCCCTCGTGTGAACTCTACACACAGACCAGGCCCTCGTAACACCTCTACACACAGCACACACAATGCCCTTGTGACACCTCTACACACAGCACAGAAAGGCCCTTATGACACCTCAACACACAGCACACGCAAGGCCCATATGTCACCTCGACACACAGCACAGACAACGCCCTTGTGTCACGTATACACACAGCACAGACAAGGCCCTCATGTCACTCTAGCTTGGCACGAGCAGCCAGGCTTATCTTAGAGGCAGTGTGTAAAGCATTTGCACATAAATAACAGTAATACAGTGTACGCACTACAAAAGGACACCACACCAGTTTAGAAAAATAGGCAATATTTGTATTTACTTTAAGACAAGAACAAATACGATAAAAATCCACAATACTATACTTAAAAGTTCACAGTTCTAAAAATACTCTGATTAAAAAGAGTTCCTTGTTTGGATAGCTCCGTCCGGGCTACCATGGCGTCGTGAACAACAAATCCAACAGTTCTGGCTGGTCGCGGGGTTGCGGGCCAGCTACGGTGTCGGGAAGACCCGCAAACAGTACCTGTGAGATATTCCGGGCGCTTAGACCCTTGAAGTCACTCGCGTTGCAGGTCGAGCTCCTCTCTGGTGGAATCAGGAGCGCTGGCGCCGGTAGGCGTCGGGTGCTGCGGTGTGAAGTGCAGCAGTGCGGCGTGCGGTACCCCCGGGTCACGGTGCGTGCAGCGGCTCGGTGGCGGCGTCAGATGGCGTCGTCGGTGAGACCAGGGTCGCGGTGCGAGATAAAGGCGGTGCTCGCCACGGTGCTAGAAGGTCACGGTGCAAGCAGCGGCATCGTCGTTGCTGAAGCGCTGTCGTCGGCTAACGAACTGGAGTCGATGGCGCCGGTGTCGGTAGGCCAAGGCTGTGGTGCGGAATGAGGCGGTGCGTTGTGTGACATGCGAGCGGTGCCCTCAAACCACGGGGCAAGCAATGGCGTCGATTTCGGTGGGAAGTGGCGGTGTCAGGCTGGCCAAGGCGTCCTCATGAAGCAAGGCGGTGCATAGCGCGGTGCCCACAGGTCGCGATGCAAGCAGTAGCTCTGTGGCAGCATCAACAGGCGTCGTTATTGAGACAGGGTTGCATTGCGGCGGTGCTCTCTGCGGTGCCAAAGCTTCGGCGTGAAGCGAGGCGGTGCAGAGTGCGGTGCCCACAGGTTGCGGTGAAGCAGTGACTCGGTGGTGGCGTTAACAGGCATCGTCGGTGAGACAAGGGTTGCGGTGAAGAGTTGTGGCGGTGCCCTCTGCGATGCCTTCAGGACACGGAGTCGGCAGTGATGTCGTAGACGTCGTTGAGTTGGTGTTCTTCGGGTTGCAGCACAAAACACACAGTCCCCAGTGCTGCGGGTCGAAGAACTCGAAGTCTTTGCTGTTCCTGAGACTTCGTGAACAGGGGGCAAGCTCTACCTCAAGCCCTTGGAGAGACTCACAAGTTAGGTTGCAGAAAGTCCAGTCCAGGCCTTTCACTACCCAAGACAGAAGCAACCACTGCAGGTCAGCCCAGCAAAGCACCCAGCAAAGCAGTTGATCCTTTTCACAGCTTCTCCGGCTCGTCTTCTTGGCAGTCTTCTAGATCCAGATGAGTTCTAAAGTTCAGGGGTCTGGGACCCAGTATTTGTATCTAAAAATCCTTTGATCCTTCAGGCAGAGGCTGCCTGTGCCCGGCCAGAACCAGTTGGACCTTCTCTGGTGTGAATTCCTGGCAGGAGGTGGAGACGGGATTTGTCAGAGGCAGACCAGGCCCTTTGAGGTGCAAGGATATCTCCTCCCCCTTCCCCCATCATAGCCCAGGTCTATTCCGCCCTTTTCTGACCTACCTAGACTATCTGGAGCCCCTCCGGACAGCCGTCTGTCATCCAAAACCCAGACAGGCAATCCACATTCCAGCAGAGGCACATGGGATAACTGAGCAAGAAAATACCCCCTTTCTAAAAGTGGTATTTTCAAACGCAAAATGTGAAAAGCACCTTCACTAAAAGATGCATCTTTAGATTCTGAGTTCAGGCATACTAAATTTTATTTTCTTACCGAATTCCCTGGGCCAGTTATGTTTATAAGATGTTATAAACAAACCTCCCATTCTGTCCTATGGGGAACTGGTAGCCTTGCAATAGGGAAAAACGAAATTGGCTGTAATTCACTATTAGGACATGCCACACACACCTGGGCATGCCCTACCTTTCACATACATTGCACCCTGCCCACAGGGGTACCTTGGGCCTACCTTAGGGGTGCCTGCCATGTAAGAAAAGGGAAGGTTGGGGACTGGCAAGCGTGTGCACTGGCCAAGTCGACATGGCAGTTACAAACTGCGCGCAGACTCTGCAATGGCAGGTCTGAGGTACTTTTTCAGGGCTACTCACGTGGGTGGCATAATCAGTGCTGAAGGCCCACGAGTTGCATTTGATTCACAGGCCCTGGCACACACAGTGCACTTTACTAGGGACTAACAAGTAAATCAAATATCCAGTCATGGAAACACCAATCCATAGCACAATTTACACAGAGCACCTGCACTTTGCCACTGATCAGCAGTGCGAAAAGTGCGCAGAAACGTTACGCCAGCAAAAAATAGAGTCAAAACTGGGAGGTCAGAAAGAAAAAAGTCAAAGGAAACACTCCAAAAGATGATAAGTCTAACACACGTCCCATCCATCTGAAAGTAGGGAGAACTACCCACACACCTGGGAGTTCTCTTCACTAAGGCGGAAGAACCTGGACAGGCCATCTGCGTTGGCGTGCTCTGTGCCTGGGCGTTCTTCCACCGTAAAATCCATTCCCTGTAGGGAGATGGACCACCTCATCTGCATTAACCATCTGAGGGGCCTTTGGTCTGTCTGAACTCGGAAGTGAGTCCCAAACAGGTATGGTCTCATCTTCTTCAGTGCTCAGACCACAGCGAAAGCCTCCCTTTCTATGGCACTCCACCTCTGCTCCCTGGGGAGTAGTCTCCTGCTAAGGAAGACTACCGGCTGGTCTAGGCCCTCTTCGTTTAGTTGTGAGAGCACCGCTCCCACTCCATGCTCTGACGCGTCGGTCTGCACGACAAATCCTTTGGAGAAGTCAGGAGCCTTGAGCACAGGGGCCGTGCACATGGCAGCCTTCAGGGCATCTAATGCCATCTGGCAGGACTCCGTCCAGATCACCTTTTTTGGCTGCTTCTTGGAAGTCAGCTCAGTTAAGGGGGCATGTCGTACTTTAATATTCGGGACCGCGTAGGGGACGGGGCCCTACCCCTGTCTATCTTGGTATTAGCAAACCGCAAATGGTAAATGCGGCATGTACAAGTGCTTTATATACCGTTCTAGCTATGAAGGCACTGTGTACACGTTATTCTGCTTCAACTACGCGGGTTCCATTTTGGAAGCAGTGGCCATCTTGTCATTGCCCTCACATAGGCTATGATGGAGTAAATACGGGCCTCACAGTACATGGGCTTTCCCTCTGACTTCTCTGTGACCTGGGCAGCTGGCTCTGCTGCCCCAGGCCAAACCGGTCTCACGAGCTCCCCTTCCTCCGTCCACCTGTGATTAGCATCAGGGCTTGACCCGTCATAAAACCCTTTCATTCTACACAATCCTCCGGCTAATCTCTTCCACACCTGCTTGTTCCTGCTTTATGACTTGTTTCCCAAAACAGGAGATGCTCATGTTTATTGGGGGGTCTATTGACATCAAATGTGGGATCTGAACCTTACTGTGTAAATCATTGTGGGCTGGCCGAACTGGAATGTGGGATGGTGAACATGACTCTGCTTTTTCGTTTGTAATGTATACTTATAATGGCCATATCGTAAACCAAGGAATGTGCGCCTGGAGCATGATATTTTGTACTTAAGGAGAAGCCCGTTCCTATGATTTTCAGCAGTCTCCTGAGAACATACACGCTGTTGTACTTCTAGGATACCTGTAATTGGTCTGCAGCCAATAAACGATTCTTTGACTTCACCCAGAAGACTCTGTGTTTCTGTAGGTCTGGAACAGGGTGAACCCAGAAGTCATAGGGTGTGTGCCCCTGCACCGCTGGGTCTAAAATACCCAGTACTTCAGTTTGGCGCCCAACTCGGGACGATTTCAGCGGTACCAGTCCAAGCCAGAGGTTCGTGAGGAGCTTCGTGTGGAAATTCCGGAGGAAGGCCGCCACTTCATCGACCCCTGCATGTCGACGTGGTCCGAAAGTCTTTTCTGCGAGGTTCTCCGCGTCCCGACGGCTACGAAGGACTGCTGCCCTGATTAATCGACCTGTTTTGGACCCTTGACGAATCTGAGAGAGCGAAACAATCGAGAGAGTCTTCTGGTGACGCCATCGATCAGCAATATTCAGTTAAGTATAAGTGGAGCGTCTCCCATTTGTTTTTGGTATCCTTCGGGATCGTTTGATTTGGTAATTTGGTATTTTGGAGTTTGCAAACGCCAAAGCCAGAGGACTCGTGTATTCACGAGACTATCGTAATCGATAATCCTTTGACATTTGGATCTAGACTAGTGAGCAAAGATGCCTGGTTCTGGACTATTTGGTAGATTATTCTGTTTGGGTCAGGGGTCTCCAACCTTTTCTGTAGTAAGAGCTACTTATGATCAGTGAAAATCGTTGTGAGCTACTAAAGGCCAAGCACCTTGCGCATTTTATTTTAGAGACCGCCCGTGCCCAGTTTCATTAACTGTAAGCCTAATTTCTTCGGAGGCATAATGTGGTTTGAACAAAAGGTACCACATTCCCTCTTTTGAAGCTACAGACCGCTACAGGTTGAGCCAACTGAAGCAAAAACTTGTCTTGCATGGCAGATTTCCTGGAAAGTATAACGAGCTGCTGCAGGATACAAACCTATGACCTCCTTTTGTGATCCTCGATCAACTTGTTCACACACTGCAAAAGCTAAACCTCAACATATATTCCTTACCAAAGGTTATTTTTTAAGTCCAACTTAGATGTGCAGTCACTAGTTTTCCAAAAAGACACTCATTTTACTATGAATAACCTCAATTATTTCTCGATCAACACATACTCTTTTTTCTTTTTACAGTTTTAAAATGTCCCATCCTGGTTCAGATTTAAATAATTTTGAACTCATTTGATTCATTATGGGGCTTTATTCTCTCTGTATGTAGAATACATATTTTTCAACTTAATACACGGCCCAATCAAGTGCAAGCTTCAATGAGTTTGTGAAAATAAATACAGTTTCAACAGTCACAGATGCTCTAGTCTCGGGGCCAATGGGAAGGTTTCCAGTTCTATAATGTGGCTATTCTGTCTCTGCAAGTACGTACCCTCCAGTAGCTTACTTTGTAAACCGGATAACTTCTGAGATAGAGACTATTTATTTGGAGAAAAAAAGAGTTTGAAATGTTGCTTTATTTCAATGATTAAATATAGTCATTAATAAACCAGAGTTTTACACCATTTGTTTTTTAGACAGCATTTAATGTGCAAATAAAATGTGCAACACTGCCTCGCCAATGCAGATACTAGGCCAGGGCAGAGGCTCACAATGAATGCATCTGTAAAACAACTTTGGGATCCGACTCTTCATGAAAGTATGTTAAACACCTGTTGTTTTTTAACTGCTTTTAATGAATAAAGAGGAAGGCTGGCTATTTTGGAGTCGAAGCACTCTTAACAGATACGCTCTGTTCCCAAAAAGCAGTCAAACTCAACCTCCAAACTGAGGATTTAACCAGAATACTCCAGATCTGTCCATGATCTGGAACCCAGAGAAACTGCTGTAGTGTTGGTGTTTTTACCACATACGCAAGCAAAAGAGACAGCATGGGTAAAGTGGGCTCTGGCCCAGAGCCCCACCCTTTGAGGGGGTCCGATAGAGCCAGAACTGTTCTGCAGAGAGCATTGCCCAAATGACCTTTAATCATTTTTAAACAGATTGCTTTAAATATAATTTTACTTTCATTTATTTTGAATGTGGGTAATGCATGAGAGTGTTAGACATTTTGCAGAGATATTCTGTGTTTTTATTTCATGCAATATTCATAGAAAAGTTTCTTTTAGAACGAAACAGGATATCACATTAGAAATGGGATGGCGTCAAAGATTATTTGCAGTAATGTTAGCGAGCTGGTGCTGTGTTAAATATCGGAAACACACATCACTATCCCTGAATACTGAATATATTACACATTTATTGTTTGGACGAGTGTGACCGGGCTCTGGCAGTGACCTGGCTACAGATGGCATGAAAGAGTTGACACCGGATCATAAATACATAGCTGTGCTGAAGAGTGGAACAATTTACATTCCTTTTAGTAGTGCAGACGGGGAGAGCTTTGTTTGTATTGTGCCTTCCATAAAGGAAACTGAAACTCACCCTGCTTCTACTGATTTATAGCCCAGAGCTGTAAAGTGGGAAAAAAAGATATTCTGTCTTTCGCGCCTATGGCATACAAGCGGCTGAGTATGAAAGGCGCACATCGCAACTCCAAATGAAGATTTTACTGGCCAGGCCAGTGCTTACCGATTATCTGCTGCTTAGATATAATGTGTCAGGCAGGAAGCACGGGTTCGTAGCAGTTCAATACTGCTTGTGCCACCTCCATGCTAGCAGGCTTTCACGGACCTGCTGCTTCACTCCGGCCCCACCTGCTGCTTGCTCGGCACACGATCTAGATCACGGTGCCAGAATTTGAAAGACAAGTGATGTGCAGAGGCAGTTCAACAACAGCGTCATCATCTTTGGCCTGCCCCGCCAATGCTAGGCTCAGTTAGGCCAATCTGAGCAGCTGATTTTGGTGAGGGGAGGCAACAGCTACGAAAAAAGGCCTAAAAACATCAAATGAGAATAATAGGCTACAAAATTGACATGCAAGGCACGAGCTACTCACGGGGGTTTGGCGAGCTACCGGTAGCTCGCGATCGACCGGTTGGAGACCCCTGGTTTGGGTTGTGGAAAAGATTTCCAGCTAGAGGAATCATGTCCGGTTCCTCCGGTTGGAACTCCAACTTATGAGCTCTATGTAAAACATGGCGTAGGCCCCATTGCATATAACGAAGTATGGATCCACTACACCAGGAAAGATGGTGTTTTAAAATGGCCCCAAAATGGTAGTTTTGATACCGATATTTTAGATAATTTGGAAATTAAATTGTTTAAGAAGAAAGCCCGGCCGGCGATGTTTGACTCTTTCCGCTTATGGCGAAAGGAAGCCAAACAAAAGGAAATTAAGCTAGCGAAAAAGAATAAAAGAGAGAGAGGTATGACAGTAATGCAAGCAGCTGTACAATTTAAAGACAATGAAGAGGAGCAGATAAGTGAGCAATTGCATAGGCAGCGCAAGTTAGGGATTGACAAATGTTACCCAGCTTTACCACATTCTAAGCAGAATGAGTTAGAAGAAAAGGAGAAAGATCCCCTGATGTCACATTTGTTGAGTTCGCCACCCCCGTATGCTCAAAATGCCACGGCACCTCCCCAGCTTGTGAATATGCCACCTCCAGTGAATATACTGCAAGCCTTGCCGCAACCGCCAGTTGCTTTGCAGCCTGCTCTTATCCATGTAGCGCAGCCCTCTCAAGGACCGCCAGTTGTGCTTCCAACTGCCCCCGCACTTCCTGCGGCTTTGCCTAACACAGCAGCTGCCTCCCCTGACACTCTTCCTTCCACCACTCCAGTACCTGTCTCTACATCCTCTTTTCTTCCCTCTGTTTTTCCCCCTGTTCTCGCCTCAGCTTCTCCTTCAGCGCGACAGCGCTTAGCTAATGTGGTTACTACATTAATGTCGCCTCTCTTTGAGTCATCTGGTGCGACTCCTGGTTTACAGCGTAAGCAATTGCGTAGTCAATTGCCTAACCCCGATGAGAAAAAGGTAATAGATAACATGGCGCGTAGATGGATAGTTTTTCCTTCACTGTATGATGTGGAATCAGTTGTCAACGTTTTCCATCAATGGGATGCCCCAAAACAGAGGTATGTGTTTGAGAAAATGTGCAAATTCTCTGTGAAGAATTGGAGGATAGTGGTAAAAATCCGAACCCGCAGGAATTGTGTAGAGTGAGGTTCGATTTTGGAACTGGTATAATTGTGGACCGCGGAGTAGATAAAGCAGTTGCGGTTGTATTGTCCTTTAGGAATGATGATTGCCAACAGTCATTGTTTGAACAAGATGTCCTTGTGGGGAAAAAGGTAAAAGCACGACAATACCCTATGAGAGAAGTTCCCCCGGTATGGAAGGAAGCGGTTGCAGCTGCCGGTGGTAACCCCGCTGTGGCAGCGCATTTCCAGCGTGTTTGGGTGCATGTTCCATGGAAGCGCTCTGAGGTGTTAGCGCTTAAGCAGTCCTTGCCTGATCCCCGTAAAAACCCAGCAGGTTATTATAAAGAGTTGTCACAGACGGCAGGGTCATGCATTATGAATCTGGCCGACATAGACATGTTGTTTGGTAATGTTGTTCCACAGCCCCTATGGGGGTCAATTCATAATGTAGATCACAATGCAGAACTAGGGGATACATGGGCTAACATTGTTGCTGCTGATGCTAGACCAGGGGTCTCCAACCTTTTCTGTAGTAAGAGCTACTTATGATCAGTGAAAATCGTTGTGAGCTACTAAAGGCCAAGCACCTTGCGCATTTTATTTTAGAGACCGCCCGTGCCCAGTTTCATTAACTGTAAGCCTAATTTCTTCGGAGCCATAATGTGGTTTGAACAAAAGGTACCACATTCCCTCTTTTGAAGCTACAGACCGCTACAGGTTGAGCCAACTGAAGCAAAAACTTGTCTTGCATGGCAGATTTCCTGGAAAGTATAACGAGCTGCTGCAGGATACAAACCTATGACCTCCTTTTGTGATCCTCGATCAACTTGTTCACACACTGCAAAAGCTAAACCTCAACATATATTCCTTACCAAAGGTTATTTTTTAAGTCCAACTTAGATGTGCAGTCACTAGTTTTCCAAAAAGACACTCATTTTACTATGAATAACCTCAATTATTTCTCGATCAACACATACTCTTTTTTCTTTTTACAGTTTTAAAATGTCCCATCCTGGTTCAGATTTAAATAATTTTGAACTCATTTGATTCATTATGGGGCTTTATTCTCTCTGTATGTAGAATACATATTTTTCAACTTAATACACGGCCCAATCAAGTGCAAGCTTCAATGAGTTTGTGAAAATAAATACAGTTTCAACAGTCACAGATGCTCTAGTCTCGGGGCCAATGGGAAGGTTTCCAGTTCTATAATGTGGCTATTCTGTCTCTGCAAGTACGTACCCTCCAGTAGCTTACTTTGTAAACCGGATAACTTCTGAGATAGAGACTATTTATTTGGAGAAAAAGAGTTTGAAATGTTGCTTTATTTCAATGATTAAATATAGTCATTAATAAACCAGAGTTTTACACCATTTGTTTTTTAGACAGCATTTAATGTGCAAATAAAATGTGCAACACTGCCTCGCCAATGCAGATACTAGGCCAGGGCAGAGGCTCACAATGAATGCATCTGTAAAACAACTTTGGGATCCGACTCTTCATGAAAGTATGTTAAACACCTGTTGTTTTTTAACTGCTTTTAATGAATAAAGAGGAAGGCTGGCTATTTTGGAGTCGAAGCACTCTTAACAGATACGCTCTGTTCCCAAAAAGCAGTCAAACTCAACCTCCAAACTGAGGATTTAACCAGAATACTCCAGATCTGTCCATGATCTGGAACCCAGAGAAACTGCTGTAGTGTTGGTGTTTTTACCACATACGCAAGCAAAAGAGACAGCATGGGTAAAGTGGGCTCTGGCCCAGAGCCCCACCCTTTGAGGGGGTCCGATAGAGCCAGAACTGTTCTGCAGAGAGCATTGCCCAAATGACCTTTAATCATTTTTAAACAGATTGCTTTAAATATAATTTTACTTTCATTTATTTTGAATGTGGGTAATGCATGAGAGTGTTAGACATTTTGCAGAGATATTCTGTGTTTTTATTTCATGCAATATTCATAGAAAAGTTTCTTTTAGAACGAAACAGGATATCACATTAGAAATGGGATGGCGTCACAGATTATTTGCAGTAATGTTAGCGAGCTGGTGCTGTGTTAAATATCGGAAACACACATCACTATCCCTGAATACTGAATATATTACACATTTATTGTTTGGACGAGTGTGACCGGGCTCTGGCAGTGACCTGGCTACAGATGGCATGAAAGAGTTGACACCGGATCATAAATACATAGCTGTGCTGAAGAGTGGAACAATTTACATTCCTTTTAGTAGTGCAGACGGGGAGAGCTTTGTTTGTATTGTGCCTTCCATAAAGGAAACTGAAACTCACCCTGCTTCTACTGATTTATAGCCCAGAGCTGTAAAGTGGGAAAAAAAGATATTCTGTCTTTCGCGCCTATGGCATACAAGCGGCTGAGTATGAAAGGCGCACATCGCAACTCCAAATGAAGATTTTACTGGCCAGACCAGTGCTTACCGATTATCTGCTGCTTAGATATAATGTGTCAGGCAGGAAGCACGGGTTCGTAGCAGTTCAATACTGCTTGTGCCACCTCCATGCTAGCAGGCTTTCACGGACCTGCTGCTTCACTCCGGCCCCACCTGCTGCTTGCTCGGCACACGATCTAGATCACGGTGCCAGAATTTGAAAGACAAGTGATGTGCAGAGGCAGTCCAACAACAGCGTCATCATCTTTGGCCTGCCCCGCCAATGCTAGGCTCAGTTAGGCCAATCTGAGCAGCTGATTTTGGTGAGGGGAGGCAACAGCTACGAAAAAAGGCCTAAAAACATCAAATGAGAATAATAGGCTACAAAATTGACATGCAAGGCACGAGCTACTCACGGGGGTTTGGCGAGCTACCGGTAGCTCGCGATCGACCGGTTGGAGACCCCTGTGCTAGACAAACTGGTGGTGCGAAACCAGAACCTTTAGTAGCTGAACTGCCTGGTAGAATCATCACGTATATGAAGACAATAATGCCTGCGATGCGCGTAAATTGGGACAAGTTATCTGCATGCAAGCAGAAGAAAGATGAGACAGTGTCAGACTTCTTTACTAGGTTTGAAGAAACGTTTATTGATCACAGTGGGCAGGATATGAGTACTGAGGGTGGCCAACGGTTATTTGTGGATAAGTTTGTGCAGAATCTACTTCCTGACCTGTGTAAAAAGTTAAAAGATTCAGAAAGTTCTTGGGCTGTTTCTTCTTCAGCGCAAATACTGGCTACTGCACAGTATTATGAAAATAGAGATAAGGACGAGAAAGATAGAACAGAGAAGAAAACGAAGGAACTAAAGACAAAGGTCCTTTTACAGCAGGCCTATCCGCCACGTGGAGGTCAGAATAATTATAGACAACCCCAAGGTGTCTATCACCAACCCCAACAGTTTCAGAACAATCAGCAAATGAATGGGTATTATCAACCACGTGTCCCTGTAGGTCCCAACCAATGTTCATACTGTAAAGAGGAAGGTCATTTTAAATACAGTTGCCCTAAATTGATGCAGCGTAACGGCAATATGTATGGCGCCAGAGGAAGGGGTGGTCAGCAAGCTCCTAGAGGCAGAGGGCGTGGAAGTGTTCCCCAGAACGCGCGTCCTCTGCCGCCTCAGTATACCATCAATAGCTTTGATCAGCAAGCTAACGCGACTAGTAATACGGCCCAGTATTATAATAATGATTATTATGCAGAGGACGGTGATGCAGAAAGTAATGACTACTAGGACAGCCGTAGACAGAGAGAGGGAGTTGTTTCAGTGCCAGTGGATCAGAGCGGACCATATGTTGAGGTAACTACAGCAAATGTAACGGAGCCTTTTCTGCTAGACACTGGTGCTGCAAAGAGTTCAATCATGCATTCCAAACTCCCTGGCGCACCTTTGTCTGGCGATATAAATGTTTCAGTAGGTTTTTCTGGCGCCCTAGTTAGGAACCCGATTTCTAGTCCCATGTCACTTTCTGTTGGACCTTGCGAGCTGAAAGCACCCCTGATTCTGACAACAGGTTGTGGTGAGAATTTGCTAGGATTAGATTTGTTGAAAAGATTGCACGCTACACTGTATTGTTCTCCTTCAGGAGTACAACTTACATTAGGCAAGAAAGTGATTTCCCCAATGTATTTGTCTAAAAATACAATGCCACCTGAATTGTCATCCCTTCCGGATGCCCTTTGGGCTACTGGTCCCAATGATGTGGGCCTCTTGGAGATACCGCCATATGTGGTGACTTTAAAGGCTAATGTCAGACTGCCACGTATTCCCCAGTACAAGATCTCTAATGAAGGGCAGAAAGCATTGTTAGACATTGTCAGCGACTTGATTAATAAGGGCGTGATTGAAGAGACAAGAGGCAACGTTTGCAATAGTCCGATTTTACCTGTCTTAAAACGAACGGATCCTTCACAGCCACCTGTTTACAGATTTGTGATCGATCTCAGAGAGGTTAATAAGATTGTTGTGCCACAGTTTCCGGTTGTCCCCGATACAACTGCCTTGTTAACGATGATTCCAGCCTCTGCTGCATGGTTTTCTGTGATTGATTTAAAGAATGCTTTCTTTAGCATCCCAATTGCAGAAGAGAGCAGAGACATTTTTGGTTTTAGTCTGGGAGGCCGAAGCTTCCGCTTCAAACGCGCTCCCCAGGGCTACTGTGAAAGTCCATCAATATATAGTCAAGCTTTGAAAGCGCAGCTTGATGCACTTGTTTTACCTAGTGGCGCTATCCTGATTCAGTACGTGGATGATTTACTAATTGCCGCGGATACTGAAAAGATCTGTAAGGAAGCCACATTGTCATTGTTGAGCCATTTATCCGCTTTCCATCACAAGGTGTCTCTCTCTAGCTGCAATATTGTCGACAAGAAGTGACCTACTTAGGTCATCTCTTGTCGAAGGAGGGAAGGAAACTGACCCCAGAAAGAATTCAAGCCATTGCACAGTTGAGTGTGCCAAAAACACAGAGAGAAGTACGTGCTTTCTTGGGCATTACCTCATACTGTAGGCATTGGATTCCTAGTTTTTCTTTATTGGCAAAACCTTTGTTAGCCTTAACATGCAAAGATACACCGAATCCTATCCCATGGTCTGAAGAGTGCCAGAAAAGTTTTGTGGAATTGCGTAATGCATTATGTTCAGCACCTGTGTTGGGTACCCCTGACTACAATAAGCCTTTTACATTGTATGTTCACGAGAAAGATGGATGTGCGTTGTCAGTGTTAACACAGCCTTTTGGCGACAGACCGCGCCCATGCGCATATTTCTCATCAACCTTGGACCCTGTAGCGAGGGCATTGCCAAGCTGTCTGAGAGCGACAGCTGCTGCAGCGATGTCTATCCGACAATCTGCTGGTTTGGTAATGGACAATACATTGATTGTTATGGTTCCACACGCTGTAGACACATTATTAAATAGGACCAAGACACAACACTTGACTAGTGCGCGATTATCAGGTTATGAACTTACACTGTTAGCAAATCACATACACATAAAGAGATGCAATACGCTGAATCCAGCCACGTTGTTGCCAATTCCAGCAGACTCAGATGAGATTGAGCAACATGACTGTCTGTTCAGAACAGAAGAAGAGACGAAAGGGAGAGTAGATCTAAAAGATACTCCCCTGACTGAGTGTGATGGCACTTTATGGGTAGATGGTTCATGTTTCAAGCTCCCTAATGGTGACACGACTGCTGCTGCATATGCTATCACGACTTTGCACACGGTCGTGGAAACTGCATGAGTGCCACATAATTCGGCCCAAGCAGCAGAATTAATCACCCTCACGAGAGCATGTGTGTTATCTGAAGGAATGAGAGTAAATATATACACAGACAGCCAGTACGCCTTTGGCGTGGCTCATAATTTTGGGCGACTGTGGAAAGAGCGTGGGTTCCTGACGTCACATGGAGCTAAAATTCAGAATGGCAAGTTGGTGAATGATCTCCTTGAGTCACTGACCCTACCGTTGCAAGTTGCGATCATGAAATGCAGTGCGCACAGGAAAGTCACAGATGATGTTGGACGTGGGAATGCGTTTGCTGATGAGACCGCGAAAGAAACAGCACAGAATGTGAAGACTAGAATGTATGTTGCAGGCCCCGCAAGATGGGTTAATGATGTGGGAATGTGTGAGAACACAATAGAGAGTGTGAAGTCGCTTCAAGCCGAAGCCACAGAGAAAGAGTTAAGCAAGTGGAGAGAAAGTATGGGTAAGTTGGATGAGAATGGTTGTTGGATTGATCTGACAGAACATAGGCGATGGTTGTTACCTGACGCATATGTGCTTCCAGTGGTTACTATGGCACATGGAATGGCACATATCAGTACGAAAGGTATATGCAAGTTGTTGGCTCCAGTATGGCAGAATGCTGGGATTCCTAAGTGTGCAGAGAATGTGGTCAAGAATTGCATAGTATGCTTGAAGTACAACCCTGGTAGGGGAACCCCAACTCCAGCTGGTCACTTTGCACCCCCATCATGTCCATTTGAAGTTTTGCAGCTGGACTTTATTCACATGGAAAGGTGCAACAACCTGAAATATGTATTGGTGGTTGTTTGTGCTTTCTCAAAATGGATAGAGGCTTATCCTCTGAAAGATAACACTGCCCTATCCACAGCCAAAGCCCTTGTGAAAGAGTTTTTCCCTAGGTTTGGGATGCCAAGAATGGTGTGGTGTGATAATGGAAGTGAGTTTGTGGGTAAGGTGATGAAGAATGTATGTGAAGGGCTAGGGATAAAGCAGAAGTTCCACGCTGCAAATCACCCCCAATCAGCTGGATTAGTAGAACGCTACTATGGAGCCTTAAAGCTCAAGCTGGCCAAAATCCAGGCGAGCACCGGTCTTAAATGGCCTGACGCTCTGCCTTTAGCACTCCTGTCCACCAGAATGACCATACACTCACGAGTGGGACTTAGCCCTTACGAGGTTGTTTTTGGCCGCCCGGCCAACGTATGGGGTGTACCGAGGCCCATGAAGTTCAGTGAGATAGAGCATCCAGTACTGCTCGATTACCTGTATGATTTGACTGTTAAACTGCGTGTTTTGCACCAACAGGTACATGATACTCTTCCCCAAGCTTCTGAACCTCCTGGACACCCTATCAACCCTGGTACGTGGGTGCTAGTCCGAAATTTCCAGCGCAAGAGCAACAACGAGCCTCGCTGGATCGGCCCTCATCTTGTTCTTCTTTCGACAAGATCAGCAGTGCGAGTGAAAGGGAAGAAGCACTGGATCCATGGTACCCACTGTAAAGTAGTCCCCTTGCCTCTGCCATATGACCAGTGGGTCAAGGAGGGTATCGCCGACTCTGAGACAGACACTGTACCTCGTTTTGTACCATTCAGTGACGCACGCATAAGAGGCACAGTTTCAGACCAAGAGAGTGACAATATTCTGCAGGAAGCTGTGCCACCATCAAATCGACTGGACACCACTGAGCCTGAACTTTTGTTTCAAGACCAAACAGCACCTGGCCGTCTCCGTTATAATTTGAGACCAAGGCCCATGGACAAATAAAGATTTCCTTACTATTTCCTTTTTTTAACATTTTTTGCTCTCCCATCTGAAAGACTTTCTTGATTTTTTGTTTTTCGAACCACCATCCGGGTTCTGCCGCAGGGTCGCGGTGCCAAGACTTTGGGGTACAGGCCGAAGACGCTAGGTCAACGGTTCTGGTTGGTCTAGGGCGTTTCCCTGGACTGACAGGCGTACTCCTTAGCAGAAGACACTCATCCACCGCGAGCGGCCCGAGTAGAGGATAGAGTATTTTAAGATGGAGAGATCGATTGAGGAAATGTACTTTAACGCAAGGATATGTAAAATTATGAAAAGTAAATGTTTTGTCTTTTTGTGCCTTTTTACACTGTGTAGCATAATAATGTTTATTGTAGGATTTGTGTTTTTCTCCGCTCAAAAGCCCATTGAACCCACTGAACAGCCTATACCTCTTTCTACTGCCTCCTCTCACTCTTTTCACCCTTTGCCTGAGCACGAACAGACCAGACGATCGGAGTTCGTAAATAACTCGTTTATCCAACTCTTGCACCAGCACCAACTGGTAATGAATACGACCAATTGCTGGGTGTGTGGGTTAATGCCACATACCATTAACAAGGGTATTCCCTACCTGGTGCTGCCGTATAGTTACAATGGATCGTCATGGGCATTCCAGACCATGTTTCTCTATGCTCTAGATACATACTCCCCTCGCCAACCGCGTTCCATCAGACCTATCACCAATAATAAGGCTTTGATGAAAGGAGTTGCCGATATGAGTAGGGATATCGATGCATACTCATCCATTCCCAAAGAAGAGTTGAGACCTTATGTAGGATGGAACGCGACGGGGTATAGTATTAGTCTGGGTGAAAGACAGCGAAAAATCTCATCTCCAATCTGGGTCGTACCCCACATAGGTCGGTTCTGCTTACAGGGTAATGGTCAGAATCCTAGAGCTCAACTGGGAAGGAGTGACTGTACTGAAACGTACACCTTCCCGTCACAGTTTTCCCCTGCGTTTTTGGCTGCCAAGGGCACATATTTCATCTGTAATGACCGAGCATATACATGGCTGCCCCCTGATTTCTCGGGCACATGTTATATTGCGAACTTGCTACCGCCTACATTTACTGCCGCCTCTGACTATCACAAGACCAGAGTTGTGAGAGGTGTGATTAGTAAGGAGGATACTGCCGGTCAGGAAGCGGGAGACTTCTTCTTGGGTTTCCTGCCGTTTTGGGGACCTATGGTCAATAGTAGGAACCTGAGACAACTGACTCGTGTGGTTGAATCCACTGTCAATGTAACGGCTGGTGCCCTTAGTAATCTGACAGCTGAGCTCCAAGCGGATCGCCTTATGACTCTGCAGAACCGCATGGTTCTAGACGTTATTCTTGCAGACTGCGGTGGGGTATGCAAGGTCATCCAATCCAGTTGCTGCATTTTCATACCAGATAATGCTCCAACAGTGTATCAAGCCATCTCCAAACTCCATAAAATATCTGAATCCATACACGTGGATAAGGGAGATTGGTCACTGGTGGGGTGGTTCTGGGAATTGATATCTGCCTGGGGTTGGAAAGTTCTGATGGTCATTGGAATGATCTTAGCCATTCTTTTCCTGTTCTGTCTGTGCATACAGTGTGCTCCTGCGATATGTGGCCTCTGTGCTACCTTATGTGTAAGGAAACCTGTATCGAGGGACGAACTAAGTAATAGGATGATGCTACAGCAACATCTCCATGACTTTGTGAACATTGACCTAGACTCGGATTAAGGTGAGTATAGTGATTGCCTATGTAAGGGCAAAAGGAGGGTCTGTCGTACTTTAATATTCGGGACCGCGTAGGGGACCGGGCCCTACCCCTGTCTATCTTGGTATTAGCAAACCGCAAATGGTAAATGCGGCATGTACAAGTGCTTTATATACCGTTCTAGCTATGAATGCACTGTGTACACGTTATTCTGCTTCAACTACGCGGGTTCCATTTTGGAAGCAGTGGCCATCTTGTCATTGCCCTCACATAGGCTATGATGGAGTAAATACGGGCCTCACAGTACATGGGCTTTCCCTCTGACTTCTCTGTGACCTGGGCAGCTGGCTCTGCTGCCCCAGGTCAAACCGGTCTCACGAGCTCCCCTTCCTCCGTCCACCTGTGATTAGCATCAGGGCTTGACCCGTCATAAAACCCTTTCATTCTACACAATCCTCCGGCTAATCTCTTCCACACCTGCTTGTTCCTGCTTTATGACTTGTTTCCCAAAACAGGAGATGCTCATGTTTATTGGGGGGTCTATTGACATCAAATGTGGGATCTGAACCTTACTGT
Source organism: Triturus cristatus (assembly GCF_964204655.1). Classification (NCBI taxonomy): domain Eukaryota; kingdom Metazoa; phylum Chordata; class Amphibia; order Caudata; family Salamandridae; genus Triturus; species Triturus cristatus. The sequence goes on along the minus strand of NC_140580.1, from coordinate 1,176,041,882 downwards.
GTAAATCATTGTGGGCTGGCCGAACTGGAATGTGGGATGGTCAACATGACTCTGCTTTTTCGTTTGTAATGTATACTTATAATGGCCATATCGTAAACCAAGGAATGTGCGCCTGGAGCATGATATTTTGTACTTAAGGAGAAGCCCGTTCCTATGATTTTCAGCAGTCTCCTGAGAACATATACGCTGTTGTACTTCTAGGATACCTGTAATTGGTCTGCAGCCAATAAACGATTCTTTGACTTCACCCAGAAGACTCTGTGTTTCTGTAGGTCTGGAACAGGGTGAACCCAGAAGTCATAGGGTGTGTGCCCCTGCACCGCTGGGTCTAAAATACCCAGTACTTCAGGCAACAATGGTGCCATATCCCTTTACAAACCTCCTGTAGTACCCGGTGAGTCCTAAGAAGGCCCTCACCTCTGTCTGGGTCTTGGGGGCTCCCAAGCCAGGATGGTGTCAATCTTGGGCTGCAGGGGTGCCACCTGGCCGCTCCCTACCTGGTGTCCCAAGTACACCACTGAACCCTGCCCGATCTGGCACTAACTGGCCTTAATCGTAGGGCTTGCTTTCTGCAGCGCCTTCAACACTTCCCCGAGGTGCTGCAAGTGTTCGTCCCAACTGGAACTGAACACCACATTGTCGTCCAGGTATGCGGCACTGAATTCCTCCAGCCCAGCCAACACCTGGTTGACCAACCTCTGAAAGGTGGCAGGGGCATTCTTCAACCCGAAGGGCATCACACGGAACTGGTAATGTCCTTCCGGGGTTGAGAATGCGGATCTTTCCTTGGCCCCCTCAGTTAGAGCAATCTGCCAGTACCCCAACATTAAATCAAACGTACTAAGGAATTTGGCAGCTCCCAAACGATCAATGAGCTCATCAGCTCAGGGGATGGGGTGTGCGTCCGTCCGAGTGACGGCATCGAGCCCCTGGTAGTCCACACAGAACCGCAGTTCTGGTGTGGCACCGGGTACTGTAGCCTTCAGGACCAAGACCATGGGGCTGGCTCATGGACTGCTGGACGGCTCAACCACCCCTAACGCCAACATCTTCGAGACCTCCTCTTTGATGCGCGCTTTGACCCGGTCAGCCAGCCTGTAGATCATATGTTTCACAGGGGGGCTGTCACTGGTGTCTACATTGTGGGTACACCAGTGAGTAACCCCTGGGGTCAAGGAGAACAGCGGGGCAAACTGCCCCAGCAACTGCCGACACTCGCTCTGTTGCTCAGCGTTCAGGGTCGGGGAGGGGATCACACCATCCGCCGACCCATCCCCCTCCTGGGCAGACAGGAGGTCTGAGAGAGGCTCACTCTCCGCTTCCTCCCCGTCGTCCATCGCCAAGAGCATGCTCACTTCGGACCTCTCGAAGTGGGGCTTGAGGCAATTCACGTGGAGGACCCATAAAGGGTTCCGGGGAGCCTGCAATTCCACCAGGTAGGTGACTTCACCTTTGCGCTCCACCACCTCAAAGGGCCCAGTGCACTTGTCCTGCAAGGCACAAGGTTCCACTGGGGCCATAACCCACACTTTTTGCCCAGGTTGAAACTCGACCAGAGTGGCATTCTGGTCATACTATTTCTTCATTTCTTCCTGGCTGGCCTCGAGGTTCACCTGAGCGAGTTTCCTGAAGCAGGCAGTTCGGTTTTGGAAGGCCAGCATGTAGCTAAACACATGCTGGTGTTTTTTCCTGGGAGCGGCCTCCCAGCCTTCCTTCACCAAGCTTAAACGGTACTCGCACGGGGTGACCATACAGAAGCTCAAAGGGACTGATCTTGAGAGACTTCTGGGGTACCTCCCGGTACGCAAAGAGAAGGCACAGTAAGAGGACGTCCCACTTACGCCTCATGGGTTCGGTGAGACCCTTGATCATGCCCTTTAGGTCTGGTTGAACCTTTCTACCAGACCGTTACCTTGGGGCTGGTAGGGGGGTGGTGAACTTGTAAGTAACCCCACACGCCTTCCACAGGGATGTCATGTACTTCGAGATGAAATTGGTCCCCCTGTCAGAAACCACCTCTCTGGGGAACCCCATGCGGGAAAAGATCCCCATTAATGCCCAGCTCACCACTGGCGCCGTCGTTGTCCTGAGTGGGATTGCCTCCGGGTACCGGGTGGCATGGTCCACCAAGACCAGGATGTACCTGTTGCCCATGGCTGTCTTGGGATCCAGTGGCCCCACAATGTCTATCCCTACCCTTTCAAAGGGTGTCCCAACAATGGGGAACGGTTGGAGAGGAGCTTTGACCTTCCTCCCACTCTTGCCACTTGCCTGGCAAGTTTGGCAAGACCGACAATGCACATCCGACTGCCTTCGCATTTGAGGCCAGAAGAAGTGGGTGACAAGCCTGTCAAAGGTCTTGTTTTGCCCCAATGTCCTGCCAAAGGTACGTCGTGAGCCAGACCCAGTAGGAAGGTCCGAAAGCGCTGGGGTACCACCAGCAACCGGGCTGACCCAGGTTCCGTGACCTTAGGCTCACTGTACAGGAGATCATTCTCCCAGTAGATCCAATGTGACCCGGACTGATCACCAGTCGCCTGGGCTGCGGCCTGCTGCCACAGACCCTCCAGAGAAGGGTACTCTTTCTGCTCCTGGCAGACTCCTCTCTGGTGGGACCCCCTTCTTGCTGCCAATGGGTCAGCTCAGAGATGGCCCCCAGTTCGGCGACCTGTTCTCCTATAGGCACCGGGGCGTCCCCCTCAAGGTCCGCCTCCTCCCGGGCTGTGGGAACTAAAGGGCTGGTTTCCTGCACCCCCGGCCCTTTCTCTTGGCAGGGACCTGGGCCACGGTTTCAGGCTCTGGGTCCCTCTGATCACCCTTTGGCCGCCATGGACCGGGTGGACACGCATGCCAACTCTGGCAATCCAAGCATCTCCAATTGGGACCTGAGCTCAACATCCTTCCACAAGGACTGTCCCAGGTCATTACCAAGCAAACAATTGACAGGCATGGAAGGGCTCACAACTACCCTCAAAGGGCCTTAGACCCCCACTCGAAGGGAACCTGCCCCAAGAGACACTGGTGCTCTGAATTGTCCACCGCAATTACTTGGTGGAATGCCCCGGGGACTACCTGCCTCTCAGAGACCAGGTGACACCAGACTGAGGTTATGCTGGCTCCAGTATCCCTGAGAACCTCTACCCTTTTCCCATTGATGGTCACCCAGGTGCTGTATTTCTTTGTGTTAGGGGGCACCTGGGCCCCTGGGACCATCTCACTGTCCCCTAGTGAGACAAGGGTCATTTCTGCGGGGTCCCCACCCTCCTGTGGGTACTCCTCCTCCTCCCCAAGTGCTACACTAGCCAACACCTTGGACTGCCCACCGGTGGGTGGCTGTGCCCCCTTGGAGCACCTGGGGTCCCCCTTCATGTGCCCCACCTGGTCACATTCAAAGCACTTGCGGGTGCCGGTCTCAGCAGGCTTTCCTGTCGAGACCCCTTGCTTCTTATCTCTGGGGGATGGGAACCTTTACCCTGGATGTTATTTTGGGGCCATTTGGAGAACTTCTGGGTTTTACCCTTGTCCCCCCACCTTTCTGCTGGGGACCCTGCCCACCTTTGGCTGAGTCTCCCCCAAAAGCTTTCTTGTGGACCCTGGTACTCACCCAGCGGTCCGCCTCCATAGCAAGCTTCCTGGGGACAGTCAGCTTACTATCAACTAGGTGCTGGCGCAGATCTGCAAAACACAGACTGGACAGGTGCTCCCATACAATCAAATTGTATAGCCCCTGAAAATCTGTCACATTACTGCCATTTACCCAGCCATCCAATGATCGACAAAACCCATCCACACATTCCAGCCACGTGTTGGCATCGGACTTCTTCCAGGACCTAAACTGATCCCTGTACTTTTCAGGAGTGAGACCATACCTAGTGAGAAGGGCTTCCTTCATATCAGCATAGGTGAGGTTAGGCCCCTTACCCAAAGCTGTCAAAGTATCCCTGGCTTCCTCTGGAGACAAAGACCACAATCCTGCTCCCCAATTCTCCTCAGTGACCCCATTCATGTGTATCGCTGCCTCGTAACCATAAAACCACATCTGTATGTCATCCCCCTTCTTGAACTCTCTGCCCACATGCTTAGGGATGTGTACGATTCGGTCTATCTGTCTTGACTAGTTGCTGCCACCATCTGAGCTGGTTCTTTTCTCTCGATCCAGCTCCTTCATCCTAACTTCATGGTCTAACATCATTTTCCTTTCCTCCATGGTTATTCTTTTGTTTTCCTTCTCACTTTCCATCCTGAGTCTTTCCAAATCAAACTTCCTCGCTTCCCGTCAGTCCTCCAGCTCCTCTGGGGACAGGCTACTACTGCTTGGCTGGGAGGTTCCCCCCCTCCCAACAGAACATCCACCCTAGGACTAGGCTCCTCCGCGTCTCCACTAAGATCACCAGATTGCCCACTGGCGTTTCTGGCTGCTACCCAGGCCCTCAGCGCCTTTTGTAGCTCGTCCTTCTTAGTGAGGCCTCTGACTTGGACTTTTAGGTTCTTGCAAACGGATTTCAATTCTCTAACAGTGTAGAGCTCCAACCTATCCTCCTCAAAGGCAATTTCCATGGATGCAACGGATGATGCTATTGATTCCGGCATCACGAAGTAGAAAGTTCACCTGGCAAGATCACAAAACTCGGCCAAAAAGAAAACGGGCTAGTATGTGGTACGTAATGGTCTGCGATATGGTAGTAGTGTACACCAATCACTGTAAGTCACGTGCAAACGCAAGTCCTATCCTCGGCGCTGACAACCAATGTTAGAAATTGGATTTTTAGTAGGCTAGGGCGTGGGCCAAAGCCAGGCAAAAACCACCACTCTAGTCAGGATACGGGAGTTACACTTCTAAAATAACTCCTGCTCACCCCCTTGGTAGCTTGGCACGAGCAGCCAGGCGTTCTTAGAGGCAGTGTGTAAAGCATTTGCACATAATCAACAGTAATACAGTGTAAGCATTACGAAAGGACACCACACCAGTTTAGAAAAATAGCCAATATTTTTATATACTTTAAGACAAGACATAATACGATAAAAATCCACAATACTATACTTAAAAGTTCACAGTTCCAAAAATACGCTGATTAAAAAGAGTTCCTTGTGTGGATAGCTCCTTCCGGGCTACCACAGCGTCATGAACAACCAATCCAACAGTTCTGAATGGTCGCGGGCCAGCTACGGTATCGGGAAGACCCGCAAAGAGTACCTGTGAGAAATGCAGGGCGCTGAAACCCTTGAAGTCACTCGCGTTGCAGGTCGAGCTCCTCTCTGGTGGAATCAGGAGCGCTGGCGCCGGTAGGCGTCGGGTGCTGCGGTGTGAAGTGCAGCGGTTTGCGGTGCCCCCAGGTCGCGGTGCGAGCAGCGGCCCTTAGGCGGCGTCAGATGGCGGCATCGGTGAGACCAGGGTCGCGGTGCGAGATGAAGGCGGTGCTCGCCACGGTGCTAGCAGGTCACGGTGCAAGCAGCGTCGTCGTCGTTGCTCAAGCGCTGTCGTCAGCTGACGAACTGGAGTCGATGGCGCCGGCGTCGGTAGGTCTAGGCTGCGGTGCGGAATGAGGGCAGTACGTTGTGTGACTTATGAGCGGTGCCCTCGAACCACGGTGCAAGCAGTGGCGTCGATTTCGGCGGGAAGTGGCGGCATCAGGCCGGCCAAGGCGTCCTCGTGAAGCAAGGCGGTGCAGAGTGCGGTGCCCACAGGTCGCGGTGCAAGCAGCGGCTCGGTGGCAGTGTCAACAGGTGTCGGTGAGACCCGGGTTGCAGTGCAGCATTGCGGCGGTGCTCTCTGCGGTGCCAAAGCTTCGGTGTGAAGCGAGGTGGTGCGGAGTGCAGTGCCCACAGGTCGCGGTGCGAGCAGCGGCCCTTAGGCGGCGTCAGATGGCGGCGTCGGTGAGACCAGGGTCACGGTGCGAGATGAAGGCGGTGCTCGCCACGGTGCTAGCAGGTCACGGTGCAAGAAGCGTCGTCGTCGTTGCTCAAGCGCTGTCGTCGGCTGACGAACTGGAGTCGATGGCGCCGGCGTCGGTAGGTCTAGGCTGCGGTGCGGAATGAGGGCAGTACGTTGTGTGACTTATGATCGGTGCCCTCGAACCACGGTGCAAGCAGTGGCATCGATTTCGGCGGGAAGTGGCGGCGTCAGGCCGGCCAAGGCGTCCTCGTGAAGCAAGGCGGTGCAGAGTGCGGTGCCCACAGGTCGCGGTGCAAGCAGCGGCTCGGTGGCAGTGTCAACAGGTGTCGGTGAGACCCGGGTTGCGGTGCAGCATTGCGGCGGTGCTCTCTGCGGTGCGAAAGCTTCGGTGTGAAGCGAGGCGGTGCGGAGTGCAGTGCCCACAGGTCGCGGTGCAAGCAGCGACTCGGTGGCGGCATCAACAGGCGTCGTCGGTGAGACCAGGGTTGCGGTGGGGCGGTGCCCTCTACGGTGCCTTCAGGACACGGAGTCGGCAGTGATGTCGTAGACGTCGTTGAGTTGGTGTTCTTCGGGTTGCAGCACAAAACACACAGTCCCCAGTGCTGCGGGTTGAAGAACTTGAAGTCTTTGCTGTTCCTGAGACTTCGTGAACAGAGGCCAAGCTCTACCTCAAGCCCTTGGAGAGACTCACAAGTTAGATTGCAGAAATTCCAGTCCAGGACTTTCACTACCCAAGACAGAAGCAGTCACTGCAGGTCAGCCCAGCAAAGCACCCAGCAAAGCAGTCGTTCCTTTTCACAGCTTCTCCGGCTCTTCTTCTTGGCAGTCTTCTTGATCCAGATGAATTCTAAAGTTCAGGGGTCTGGGACCCAGTATTTGTATCTAAAAATCCTTTGATCCTTCAGGCAGAGGGTGTCTGTGCCCGGCCAGAACCAGTTGGACCTTCTCTGGTGTGAATTCCTGGCAGGAGGTGGAGACGGCATTTGTCAGAGGCAGACCAGGCCCTTTGAGGTGCGAGGAAATCTCCTCCCTCTTCCCCCATTGCAGCCCAGGTCTATTCAGCCCTTTCGTGATCTACCTAGACTATCTGGAGCCCCTCCGGCCCCCCAGCCGTCTGTCATTCAAAACCCAGACAGGCAATCCACATTCCAGCAGAGGCACACGGAATGACTGAGCAAGAAAATACCCACTTTCTAAAAGTGGTATTTTCAAACGCAGAATGTAAAAAGCACCTTCACTAAAAGACAAATCTTTAGATTCAGAGTTCAGGCATACTAAATTTTATTTTCTTACCGAATTCCCTGGGCCAGTTATGTTTATAAGATGCTATAAACAAACCTCTCATTCTGTCCTATGGGGAACTGGTAGCCTTGCAATAGTGAAAAACGAAATTGGCTGTAATTCACTATTAGGACATGCCACACACACCAGGGCATGTCCTACCTTTCACATACACTGCACCCTGCCCACAGGGCTACCTTGGGCTTACCTTAGGGGTGCCTGACATGTAAGAAAAGGGAAGGTTGGGGACTGGCAAGTGTGTGCACTGGCCAAGTCGACATGGCAGTTACAAACTGCGCGCAGACTCTGCAATGGCAGGTCTGAGGTACTTTTTCAGGGCTACTCACGTGGGTGGCACAATCAGTGCTGCAGGCCCACGAGTAGCATTTGATTCACAGGCCCTGGCACACTCCGTGCACTTTACTAGGGACTAACAAGTAAATTAAATATCCAATCATGGAAACACCAATCCATAGCACAATTTACACAGAGCACCTGCACTTTGCCACTGATCAGCAGTGCGAAAAGTGCGCAGAAACACTATGCCAGCAAAAACAGAGTCAAAATTGGGAGGTAAGAAAGCAGAAAAGTCAGCGGAAACGCGCCAAAAGATGCCAAGTCTAACACAAACCCAATAGGTCAAAATAGCATCTTCAGTCATAAGGCAGACCTACTGGCTTTACCAATGCTTGTTAAAGGAAGGGAGGGGTAATGGATATCGGCAAAAGTGTTGGGTGTAGATTTAGATTCCGTATATAGGTTTCCCGATTTATGCCCTTATATAGGTACAATTCACATTGCCCTTATTTGGACAAAGAAATCCGGCCCTTATTTGGACATTGTCCGTACAAACCAAATTCAGGCATGGCCACCTACATCCGTCCATCCACGTCACAACAAATTCATTCTTGGAAAACCAGACCCTAAAGCCTTTAGGAATTTCCCTCAGCTTGAATATTGATTTCTCCAAGAACTCATTAAGTATGCATGAACATCTATTCCTTAGGGGTTCATTAATGACGTTCCTCTGCCCGACTTTTACATCAATACTGGCATTCCTAGACACCTTCAAGGTATAAATATACCAGCACTTGCCCTGGCAAATTGCAGTTCCCGGAGGATTCGATCCAACCCAGACTACGCGGTTCGCCACGGCAAGTTCGGAAGGAGCTTGAGTTCCAGCCTGATGCACTGACCTGACGCTGCCATCCTCCTCGCAGAGAATCCAGCTCCAGTGCTCTCTGACTTCCCTTGCGGGGGGGTTAGACTATCGAGTCCAGAAAAGAGATTCCAACCTCTCTCCATCTAAGGTATGGAGCTGACTAGAACTTAGAGAAACTTTTGGCAACTCTTGGCTAAACTAAAATATAGCTAGCTATACTTTAGAAATAGCACCTACTTCAACTCGTACTGCACTTAGGTTAGGTACACTGGTGTAGAACAATTTAGAAGCATCAGATGAGTGTCACATTTTAGCCTGTGTTATTTATGTATGTATTTAATGAATATATGTCATAGCTACAAACCATGCACTTGCAGTATTATTTTATCTTACTGCTAACCTCGTACATATTGTTCTTCGCAGTCTGTCTTACGATTGTAGCAAATTCATATTGCTTGCATGAGAAATAAGACTGTTCAATAAACCCTTTAATTGAAACACCCGTCTCTCTATTTTTGTGCAACTCTGTAGAAACGGAGCATGCACAATTGACTGAGTGAAACTGTTATCTATTGTTTCCACGATTCCGATTCTAAAGAGAAACAAAGTTGTCATGTTTATGCGGTTGTCAGAGACTAGTCCCTTCTTGTATATTCGAGAAGTTTCTATTGACCTCTGAGTTAGCTGGCACACATAAGTAATTGAGTTTAATATACTCGATAGAGACATACTGACCGTAGTCCTATGTCAAATCTATAGTGTATGTTATTCCAATGCGCAGAGCCTATCAGGGATATAGGAACTACACTACAAAAGCAATGTTGGAAAGAGATTTTAAAAGTTTGCCTCTATAATCAAAAAAAAGTCTGTGAGAGGAAACATTTCCTCATCAGGTAATTACTGTGACGAGGAAGGCAAGGACTCGGAGTAATGAAGATTACCGGTAAACAGCAGGTTCATGAATCCTCCGGTCCAAGCTCCGTGGCCTGCGACACCGTGGATCATAATGTTAGGTTTTGGCATCTTGAGGGGCGTCGCAGGGCTCGAAGGTCTGATATTGGCAGGTTCTCTTCTGGAGAGAAACCAACGTGTACCCATGGGCACCTGTGTCGCTCCCTCCTTTACTCTATTGTGGGGGTCACCAGGAGTCCCTCCTTGTCCAGGTCTATCTCCCTCCTTTACACTCTTGTGGGGGTCCCTCCTTGTCAAGGTCTATCTTCCTCCTTTACTCTCTTGTGGGGGTCCCCAGGGGTCCCTCCTTGTCCAGATCTATCTCCCTCCTTTACTCTCTTGTGGGGTCACCAGGAGTCCCTTCTTGTCCAGGTCTATCTCCCTCATTTACACTCATGTGGGGGTCCCCGGGGGTCCCTCTTGGTCAAGGTCTATCTCCCTCCTTTACTCTCTTGTGGGGGTCACCAGGAGTCCCTCCTTGTCCAGGTCTATCTCCCTCCTTTACACTCTTGTGGGGGTCCCCGGGGGTCCCTCCTTGTCAAGGTCTATCTTCCTCCTTTACTCTCTTGTGGGGGTCCCCAGGGGTCCCTCCTTGTCCAGATCTATCTCCCTCCTTTACTCTCTTTCGGGGTCACCAGGAGTCCCTCCTTGTCCAGGCCTATCTCCCTCATTTACACTCATGTGAAGGTCCCCGGGGGTCCCTCTTGGTCAAGGTCTATCTCCCTCCTTTACTCTCTTGTGGGGGTCCCCAGGGGTCCTTCCTTGTCGAGGCCTATCTCCCTCCTTTACTCTCTTGTGGGCATCACCAGGAGTCCCTCCTCGTCCAGGTCTATCTCCCTCCTTTACACTCTTGTGGGGATCCCTGGGGGTACCTCCTTGTCAAGGCCTATCTCCCTCCTTTACTCTCGTGTGGTGGTCCCCAGGGGTCCCTCCTTGTCGTGGTTTATCTCCCTTCTTTACTCTCTTATGGGGGTCCCCAGGGGTCCCTCCTTGTCAAGGTCTATCTCCCTCCTTTACTCTCTTGTGGGGGTCACCAGGGTCCCTCGGTGTCGATGTCTATCTTCCTCCTTTACTCTCTTGTGGGGGTCACCAGGGGTCCCTCCTTGTCGAGGTCTATCTCCCTCCTTTACTCTCTTGTGGGGGTCACCAGGGGTCCCTCCTTGTCGAGGTCTATCTCCCTCCTTCACTCTCTTTTGGGGGTCCCTCCTTGTCGTGGTTTATCTCCCTCCTTTACTCTCTTGTGGGGGTCCCCAGGGGTCCCTCCTTGTTGAGGTCTATCTCCCCCCTTTACTCTCTTGTAGGGGTCCCCAGGGATCCCTCCTTGTCGTGGTCTATCTCTCTCCTTTACTCTCTTGTGGGGGTCCCCAGGGGTCCCTCCTTGTCGAGGTCTATCTCCCTCCTTTTCTCTCTTGTGGGGGTCACCGGGGGTCCCTCCTTGTCGAGGTCTATCTCCCTCCTTTACTCTCTTGTAGGGGTCCCTCCTTGTTGAGGTCTATCTCCCTCCTTTACTCTCTTGTGGGGGTCACCGGGGGTCCCTCCTTGTCGTGGTTTATCTCCCTCCTTTACTCTCTTTTGGGGGTCCCCAGGGGTCCCTCCTTGTTGAGGTCTATCTCCCTCCTTTACTCTCTTGTAGGGGTCCCCAGGGATCCCTCCTTGTCGTGGTCTATCTCCCTCCTTTACTCTCTTGTGGGGGTCCCCAGGTGTTCCCTCCTTGACGAGGTCTATCTCCCTCCTTTACTCTCTTGTGGAGGTCCCCGGGGGTCCCTCCTTGTCGAGGTCTATCTCCCTCCTTTACTCTCTTGTGGGGGTCACCGGGGGTCCCTCCTTGTCGAGGTCTATCTCCCTCCTTTACTCTCTTGTGGGGGTCACCGGGGGTCCCTCCTTGTCGAGGTCTATCTTCCTCCTTTTCTCTCTTGTGGGGGTCACCGGGGGTCCCTCCTTGTCGTGGTCTATCTCCCTCCTTTACTCTCTTTTGGGGGTCCCCAGGGGTCCCTCCTTGTTGAGGTCTATCTCCCTCCTTTACTCTCTTGTGGGGGTCACCGGGGGTCCCTCCTTGTCGAGGTCTATCTCCCTCCTTTACTCTCTTGTGGGGGTCCCCAGGGGTCCCTCCTTGTCGAGGTCTATCTCCCTCCTTTACTCTCTTGTGGGGGTCACCTGGGGTCCCTCCTTGTCGAGGTCTATCTCCCTCCTTTACTCTCTTGTGGGGGTCCCCAGGGGTCCCTCCTTGTCGAGGTCTATCTCCCTCCTTTACTCTCTTGTGGGGGTCACCGGGGGTCCCTGCTTGTCGAGGTCTATCTCCCTCCTTTACTCTCCTGTGGGGGTCACCGGGGGTCCCTCCTTGTCGAGGTCTATCTCCCTCCTTTACTCTCTTGTGGGGGTCCCCAGGGGTCCCTCCTTGTCGAGGTCTATCTCCCTCCTTTACTCTCTTGTGGGGGTCCCCGGGGGTCCCTCCTTGTCGTGGTTTATCTCCCTCCTTTGCTCTCTTGTGGGGGTCACCAGGGGTCCCTCCTTGTCGAGGTCTATCTCCCTCCTTTACTCTCTTGTGGGGGTCACCAGGATTCCCTCCTTGTCGAGGTCTATCTTCTTCCTTTACACTCTTGTGGGGATCACCGGGGGTCCCTCCTTGTCGTGGTTTATCTCCCTCCTTTGCTCTCTTGTGGGGGTCACCAGGGGTCCCTCATTGTCGGGGTCTATCTCATTCCTTTACTCTCTTGTGGGGGTCACCAGGGGTCCCTCCTTGTCGTGGTTTATCTCCCTCCTTTACTCTCTTGTGGGGGTCCCTCCTTGTTGTGGTTTATCTCCCTCCTTTACTCTCTTGTGGGGGTCCCCAGGGGTCCCTCCTTGTCGAGGTCTATCTCCCTCTCTTGTGGGGGTCCCCGGGGGTCCCTCCTTGTCGTGGTTTATCTCCCTCCTTTACACTCTTGTTGGGGCCCCGGGGGGTCCCTCCTTGTCGAGGTCTATCTCCCTCCTTTACTTTCTTGTGGGGGTCACCAGGGGTCCCTCCTTGTCGTGGTTTATCTCCCTACTTTACTCTCTTGTGGGGGTCTCCAGGGGTCCCTGCTTGTCGAGGTCTATCTCCCTCCTTTACTCTCTTGTGGGGGTCACCAGGGGTCCCTCCTTGTCGAGGTCTATCTCCTTCCTTTACTCTCTTGTGGGGGTCCCCGGGGGTCCCTCCTTGTCGTGGTTTCTCTCCCTCCTTTGCTCTCTTGTGGGGGTCACCAGGGGTCCCTCCTTGTCGTGGTCTATCTCCCTCCATTACTCTCTTGTGGGGGTCCCTAGGGGTCCCTCCTTGTCGAGGTCTATCTCCCTCCTTTACTCTCTTGTGGGGGTCCCCAGGGGTCCCTCCTTGTTGAGGTCTATCTCCCTCCTTTACTCTCTTGTGGGGGTCACCGGGGGTCCCTCCTTGTCGAGGTCTATCTCCCTCCTTTACTCTCTTGTGGGGGTCACCAGGGGTCCCTCATTGTCGAGGTCTATCTCCCTCCTTTACACTCTTGTGGGGGTCCCTGGGGGTCCCACCTTGTCAAGGTCTATCTCCCTCCTTTACTTTCTTGTGGGGGTCACCAGGGGTCCCTCCTTGTCGTGGTTTATTTCCCTCCTTTACTCTCTTGTGGGGGTCCCCAGGGGTCCCTCCTTGTCCAGATCTATCTCCCTCCTTTACTCTCTTGTGGGGTCACCAGGAGTCCCTTCTTGTCCAGGTCTATCTCCCTCATTTACACTCATGTGGGGGTCCCCGGGGGTCCCTCTTGGTCAAGGTCTATCTCCCTCCTTTACTCTCTTGTAGGGGTCACCAGGAGTCCCTCCTTGTCCAGGTCTATCTCCCTCCTTTACACTCTTGTGGAGGTCCCCGGGGGTCCCTCCTTGCCAAGGTCTATCTTCCTCCTTTACTCTCTTGTGGGGGTCCCCAGGGGTCCCTCCTTGTCCAGATCTATCTCCCTCCTTTACTCTCTTTCGGGGTCACCAAGAGTCCCTCCTTGTCCAGGCCTATCTCCCTCATTTACACTCATGTGAGGGTCCCCGGGGGTCCCTCTTGGTCAAGGTCTATCTCTCTCCTTTACTCTCTTGTGGGGGTCCCCAGGGGTCCTTCCTTGTCGAGGCCTATCTCCCTCCTTTACTCTCTTGTGGGGGTCACCAGGAGTCCCTCCTCGTCCAGGTCTATCTCCCTCCTTTACACTCTTGTGGGGATCCCTGGGGGTACCTCCTTGTCAAGGCCTATCTCCCTCCTTTACTCTCGTGTGGTGGTCCCCAGGGGTCCCTCCTTGTCGTGGTTTATCTCCCTTCTTTACTCTCTTATGGGGGTCCCCAGGGGTCCCTCCTTGTCAAGGTCTATCTCCCTCCTTTACTCTCTTGTGGGGGTCACCAGGGTCCCTCGGTGTCGATGTCTATCTTCCTCCTTTACTCTCTTGTGGGGGTCACCAGGGGTCCCTCCTTCTCGAGGTCTATCTCCCTCCTTTACTCTCTTGTGGGGGTCACCAGGGGTCCCTCCTTGTCGAGGTCTATCTCCCGCCTTCACTCTCTTTTGGGGGTCCCTCCTTGTCGTGGTTTATCTCCCTTCTTTACTCTCTTGTGGGGGTCCCCAGGGGTCCCTCCTTGTTGAGGTCTATCTCCCTCCTTTACTCTCTTGTGGGGGTCACCAGGGGTCCCTCCTTGTCGAGGTCTATCTCCTTCCGTTACTCTCTTGTGGGGGTCCCCGGGGGTCCCTCCTTGTCGTGGTTTCTCTCCCTCCTTTGCTCTCTTGTGGGGGTCACCAGGGGTCCCTCCTTGTCGTGGTCTATCTCCCTCCATTACTCTCTTGTGGGGGTCCCTAGGGGTCCCTCCTTGTCGAGGTCTATCTCCCTCCTTTACTCTCTTGTGGGGTTCCCCAGGGGTCCCTCCTTGTTGAGGTCTATCTCCCTCCTTTACTCTCTTGTGGGGGTCACCGGGGGTCCCTCCTTGTCGAGGTCTATCTCCCTCCTTTACTCTCTTGTGGGGGTCACCAGGGGTCCCTCCTTGTCGAGGTCTATCTCCCTCCTTTACACTCTTGTGGGGGTCCCTGGGGGTCCCACCTTGTCAAGGTCTATCTCCCTCCTTTACTTTCTTGTGGGGGTCACCAGGGGTCCCTCCTTGTCGTGGTTTATTTCCCTCCTTTACTCTCTTGTGGGGGTCCCCAGGCGTCCCTCCTTGTCCAGATCTATCTCCCTCCTTTACTCTCTTGTGGGGTCACCAGGAGTCCCTTCTTGTCCAGGTCTATCTCCCTCATTTACACTCATGTGGGGGTCCCCGGGGGTCCCTCTTGGTCAAGGTCTATCTCCCTCCTTTACTCTCTTGTGGGGGTCACCAGGAGTCCCTCCTTGTCCAGGTCTATCTCCCTCCTTTACACTCTTGTGGGGGTCCCCGGGGGTCCCTCCTTGCCAAGGTCTATCTTCCTCCTTTACTCTCTTGTGGGGGTCCCCAGGGGTCCCTCCTTGTCCAGATCTATCTCCCTCCTTTACTCTCTTTCGGGGTCACCAGGAGTCCCTCCTTGTCCAGGCCTATCTCCCTCATTTACACTCATGTGAGGGTCCCCGGGGGTCCCTCTTGGTCAAGGTCTATCTCCCTCCTTTACTCTCTTGTGGGGGTCCCCAGGGGTCCTTCCTTGTCGAGGCCTATCTCCCTCCTTTACTCTCTTGTGGGGGTCACCAGGAGTCCCTCCTCGTCCAGGTCTATCTCCCTCCTTTACACTCTTGTGGGGATCCCTGGGGGTACCTCCTTGTCAAGGCATATCTCCCTCCTTTACTCTCGTGTGGTGGTCCCCAGGGGTCCCTCCTTGTCGTGGTTTATCTCCCTTCTTTACTCTCTTATGGGGGTCCCCAGGGGTCCCTCCTTGTCAAGGTCTATCTCCCTCCTTTACTCTCTTGTGGGGGTCACCAGGGTCCCTCGGTGTCGATGTCTATCTTCCTCCTTTACTCTCTTGTGGGGGTCACCAGGGGTCCCTCCTTGTCGAGGTCTATCTCCCTCCTTTACTCTCTTGTGGGGGTCACCAGGGGTCCCTCCTTGTCGAGGTCTATCTCCCTCCTTCACTCTCTTTTGGGGGTCCCTCCTTGTCGTGGTTTATCTCCCTCCTTTACTCTCTTGTGGGGGTCCCCAGGGGTCCCTCCTTGTTGAGGTCTATCTCCCCCCTTTACTCTCTTGTAGGGGTCCCCAGGGATCCCTCCTTGTCGTGGTCTATCTCTCTCCTTTACTCTCTTGTGGGGGTCCCCAGGGGTCCCTCCTTGTCGAGGTCTATCTCCCTCCTTTTCTCTCTTGTGGGGGTCACCGCGGGTCCCTCCTTGTCGAGGTCTATCTCCCTCCTTTACTCTCTTGTAGGGGTCCCTCCTTGTTGAGGTCTATCTCCCTCCTCTACTCTCTTGTGGGGGTCACCGGGGGTCCCTCCTTGTCGTGGTTTATCTCCCTCCTTTACTCTCTTTTGGGGGTCCCCAGGGGTCCCTCCTTGTTGAGGTCTATCTCCCTCCTTTACTCTCTTGTAGGGGTCCCCAGGGATCCCTCCTTGTCGTGGTCTATCTCCCTCCTTTACTCTCTTGTGGGGGTCCCCAGGTGTTCCCTCCTTGACGAGGTCTATCTCCCTCCTTTACTCTCTTGTGGAGGTCCCCGGGGGTCCCTCCTTGTCGAGGTCTATCTCCCTCCTTTACTCTCTTGTGGGGGTCACCGGGGGTCCCTCCTTGTCGAGGTCTATCTTCCTCCTTTACTCTCTTGTGGGGGTCACCGGGGGTCCCTCCTTGTCGAGGTCTATCTCCCTCCTTTACTCTCTTGTGGGGGTCACCGGGGGTCCCTCCTTGTCGAGGTCTATCTCCCTCCTTTACTCTCTTGTGGGGGTCCCCAGGGGTCCCTCCTTGTCGAGGTCTATCTCCCTCCTTTACTCTCTTGTGGGGGTCACCGGGGGTCCCTCCTTGTCGAGGTCTATCTCCCTCCTTTACTCTCTTGTGGGGGTCCCCAGGGGTCCCTCCTTGTCGAGGTCTATCTCCCTCCTTTACTCTCTTGTGGGGGTCACCGGGGGTCCCTGCTTGTCGAGGTCTATCTCCCTCCTTTACTCTCTTGTGGGGGTCACCGGGGGTCCCTCCTTGTCGAGGTCTATCTCCCTCCTTTACTCTCTTGTGGGGGTCCCCAGGGGTCCCTCCTTGTCGAGGTCTATCTCCCTCCTTTACTTTCTTGTGGGGGTCACCAGGGGTCCCTCCTTGTCGTGGTTTATTTCCCTCCTTTACTCTCTTGTGGGGGTCCCCAGGGGTCCCTCCTTGTCCAGATCTATCTCCCTCCTTTACTCTCTTGTGGGGTCACCAGGAGTCCCTTCTTGTCCAGGTCTATCTCCCTCATTTACACTCATGTGGGGGTCCCCGGGGGTCCCTCTTGGTCAAGGTCTATCTCCCTCCTTTACTCTCTTGTAGGGGTCACCAGGAGTCCCTCCTTGTCCAGGTCTATCTCCCTCCTTTACACTCTTGTGGAGGTCCCCGGGGGTCCCTCCTTGCCAAGGTCTATCTTCCTCCTTTACTCTCTTGTGGGGGTCCCCAGGGGTCCCTCCTTGTCCAGATCTATCTCCCTCCTTTACTCTCTTTCGGGGTCACCAAGAGTCCCTCCTTGTCCAGGCCTATCTCCCTCATTTACACTCATGTGAGGGTCCCCGGGGGTCCCTCTTGGTCAAGGTCTATCTCTCTCCTTTACTCTCTTGTGGGGGTCCCCAGGGGTCCTTCCTTGTCGAGGCCTATCTCCCTCCTTTACTCTCTTGTGGGGGTCACCAGGAGTCCCTCCTCGTCCAGGTCTATCTCCCTCCTTTACACTCTTGTGGGGATCCCTGGGGGTACCTCCTTGTCAAGGCCTATCTCCCTCCTTTACTCTCGTGTGGTGGTCCCCAGGGGTCCCTCCTTGTCGTGGTTTATCTCCCTTCTTTACTCTCTTATGGGGGTCCCCAGGGGTCCCTCCTTGTCAAGGTCTATCTCCCTCCTTTACTCTCTTGTGGGGGTCACCAGGGTCCCTCGGTGTCGATGTCTATCTTCCTCCTTTACTCTCTTGTGGGGGTCACCAGGGGTCCCTCCTTCTCGAGGTCTATCTCCCTCCTTTACTCTCTTGTGGGGGTCACCAGGGGTCCCTCCTTGTCGAGGTCTATCTCCCGCCTTCACTCTCTTTTGGGGGTCCCTCCTTGTCGTGGTTTATCTCCCTTCTTTACTCTCTTGTGGGGGTCCCCAGGGGTCCCTCCTTGTTGAGGTCTATCTCCCTCCTTTACTCTCTTGTGGGGGTCACCAGGGGTCCCTCCTTGTCGAGGTCTATCTCCTTCCGTTACTCTCTTGTGGGGGTCCCCGGGGGTCCCTCCTTGTCGTGGTTGCTCTCCCTCCTTTGCTCTCTTGTGGGGGTCACCAGGGGTCCCTCCTTGTCGTGGTCTATCTCCCTCCATTACTCTCTTGTGGGGGTCCCTAGGGGTCCCTCCTTGTCGAGGTCTATCTCCCTCCTTTACTCTCTTGTGGGGTTCCCCAGGGGTCCCTCCTTGTTGAGGTCTATCTCCCTCCTTTACTCTCTTGTGGG
The DNA here is from genome assembly GCF_964204655.1 of Triturus cristatus. Classification (NCBI taxonomy): domain Eukaryota; kingdom Metazoa; phylum Chordata; class Amphibia; order Caudata; family Salamandridae; genus Triturus; species Triturus cristatus. The sequence goes on along the minus strand of NC_140580.1, from coordinate 1,176,024,072 downwards.
GGTCACCGGGGGTCCCTCCTTGTCGAGGTCTATCTCCCTCCTTTACTCTCTTGTGGGGGTCACCAGGGGTCCCTCCTTGTCGAGGTCTATCTCCCTCCTTTACACTCTTGTGGGGGTCCCTGGGGGTCCCACCTTGTCAAGGTCTATCTCCCTCCTTTACTTTCTTGTGGGGGTCACCAGGGGTCCCTCCTTGTCGTGGTTTATTTCCCTCCTTTACTCTCTTGTGGGGGTCCCCAGGCGTCCCTCCTTGTCCAGATCTATCTCCCTCCTTTACTCTCTTGTGGGGTCACCAGGAGTCCCTTCTTGTCCAGGTCTATCTCCCTCATTTACACTCATGTGGGGGTCCCCGGGGGTCCCTCTTGGTCAAGGTCTATCTCCCTCCTTTACTCTCTTGTGGGGGTCACCAGGAGTCCCTCCTTGTCCAGGTCTATCTCCCTCCTTTACACTCTTGTGGGGGTCCCCGGGGGTCCCTCCTTGCCAAGGTCTATCTTCCTCCTTTACTCTCTTGTGGGGGTCCCCAGGGGTCCCTCCTTGTCCAGATCTATCTCCCTCCTTTACTCTCTTTCGGGGTCACCAGGAGTCCCTCCTTGTCCAGGCCTGTCTCCCTCATTTACACTCATGTGAGGGTCCCCGGGGGTCCCTCTTGGTCAAGGTCTATCTCCCTCCTTTACTCTCTTGTGGGGGTCCCCAGGGGTCCTTCCTTGTCGAGGCCTATCTCCCTCCTTTACTCTCTTGTGGGGGTCACCAGGAGTCCCTCCTCGTCCAGGTCTATCTCCCTCCTTTACACTCTTGTGGGGATCCCTGGGGGTACCTCCTTGTCAAGGCCTATCTCCCTCCTTTACTCTCGTGTGGTGGTCCCCAGGGGTCCCTCCTTGTCGTGGTTTATCTCCCTTCTTTACTCTCTTATGGGGGTCCCCAGGGGTCCCTCCTTGTCAAGGTCTATCTCCCTCCTTTACTCTCTTGTGGGGGTCACCAGGGTCCCTCGGTGTCGATGTCTATCTTCCTCCTTTACTCTCTTGTGGGGGTCACCAGGGGTCCCTCCTTGTCGAGGTCTATCTCCCTCCTTTACTCTCTTGTGGGGGTCACCAGGGGTCCCTCCTTGTCGAGGTCTATCTCCCTCCTTCACTCTCTTTTGGGGGTCCCTCCTTGTCGTGGTTTATCTCCCTCCTTTACTCTCTTGTGGGGGTCCCCAGGGGTCCCTCCTTGTTGAGGTCTATCTCCCCCCTTTACTCTCTTGTAGGGGTCCCCAGGGATCCCTCCTTGTCGTGGTCTATCTCTCTCCTTTACTCTCTTGTGGGGGTCCCCAGGGGTCCCTCCTTGTCGAGGTCTATCTCCCTCCTTTTCTCTCTTGTGGGGGTCACCGCGGGTCCCTCCTTGTCGAGGTCTATCTCCCTCCTTTACTCTCTTGTAGGGGTCCCTCCTTGTTGAGGTCTATCTCCCTCCTTTACTCTCTTGTGGGGGTCACCGGGGGTCCCTCCTTGTCGTGGTTTATCTCCCTCCTTTACTCTCTTTTGGGGGTCCCCAGGGGTCCCTCCTTGTTGAGGTCTATCTCCCTCCTTTACTCTCTTGTAGGGGTCCCCAGGGATCCCTCCTTGTCGTGGTCTATCTCCCTCCTTTACTCTCTTGTGGGGGTCCCCAGGTGTTCCCTCCTTGACGAGGTCTATCTCCCTCCTTTACTCTTTTGTGGAGGTCCCCGGGGGTCCCTCCTTGTCGAGGTCTATCTCCCTCCTTTACTCTCTTGTGGGGGTCACCGGGGGTCCCTCCTTGTCGAGGTCTATCTTCCTCCTTTACTCTCTTGTGGGGGTCACCGGGGGTCCCTCCTTGTCGAGGTCTATCTCCCTCCTTTACTCTCTTGTGGGGGTCACCGGGGGTCCCTCCTTGTCGAGGTCTATCTCCCTCCTTTACTCTCTTGTGGGGGTCCCCAGGGGTCCCTCCTTGTCGAGGTCTATCTCCCTCCTTTACTCTCTTGTGGGGGTCACCGGGGGTCCCTCCTTGTCGAGGTCTATCTCCCTCCTTTACTCTCTTGTGGGGGTCCCCAGGGGTCCCTCCTTGTCGAGGTCTATCTCCCTCCTTTACTCTCTTGTGGGGGTCACCGGGGGTCCCTGCTTGTCGAGGTCTATCTCCCTCCTTTACTCTCTTGTGGGGGTCACCGGGGGTCCCTCCTTGTCGAGGTCTATCTCCCTCCTTTACTCTCTTGTGGGGGTCCCCAGGGGTCCCTCCTTGTCGAGGTCTATCTCCCTCCTTTACTCTCTTGTGGGGGTCCCCGGGGGTCCCTCCTTGTCGTGGTTTATCTCCCTCCTTTGCTCTCTTGTGGGGGTCACCAGGGGTCCCTCCTTGTCGAGGTCTATCTCCCTCCTTTACTCTCTTGTGGGGGTCACCAGGATTCCCTCCTTGTCGAGGTCTATCTTCTTCCTTTACACTCTTGTGGGGATCACCGGGGGTCCCTCCTTGTCGTGGTTTATCTCCCTCCTTTGCTCTCTTGTGGGGGTCACCAGGGGTCCCTCATTGTCGGGGTCTATCTCATTCCTTTACTCTCTTGTGGGGGTCACCAGGGGTCCCTCCTTGTCGTGGTTTATCTCCCTCCTTTACTCTCTTGTGGGGGTCCCTCCTTGTTGTGGTTTATCTCCCTCCTTTACTCTCTTGTGGGGGTCCCCATGGGTCCCTCCTTGTCAAGGTCTATCTCCCTCTCTTGTGGGGGTCCCCGGGGGTCCCTCCTTGTCGTGGTTTATCTCCCTCCTTTACACTCTTGTTGGGGCCCCGGGGGGTCCCTCCTTGTCGAGGTCTATCTCCCTCCTTTACTTTCTTGTGGGGGTCACCAGGGGTCCCTCCTTGTCGTGGTTTATCTCCCTACTTTACTCTCTTGTGGGGGTCCCCAGGGGTCCCTCCTTGTCGAGGTCTATCTCCCTCCTTTACTCTCTTGTGGGGGTCCCCAGGGGTCCCTCCTTGTTGAGGTCTATCTCCCTCCTTTACTCTCTTGTGGGGGTCACCGGGGGTCCCTGCTTGTTGAGGTCTATCTCCCTCCTTTACTCTCTTGTGGGGGTCACCAGGGGTCCCTCCTTGTCGAGGTCTATCTCCCTCCTTTACTCTCTTGTGGGGGTCCCCGGGGGTCCCTCCTTGTCGTGGTTTCTCTCCCTCCTTTGCTCTCTTGTGGGGGTCACCAGGGGTCCCTCCTTGTCGTGGTCTATCTCCCTCCATTACTCTCTTGTGGGGGTCCCCAGGGGTCCCTCCTTGTCGAGGTCTATCTCCCTCCTTTACTCTCTTGTGGGGGTCCCCAGGGGTCCCTCCTTGTTGAGGTCTATCTCCCTCCTTTACTCTCTTGTGGGGGTCACCGGGGGTCCCTCCTTGTCGAGGTCTATCTCCCTCCTTTACTCTCTTGTGGGGGTCACCAGGGGTCCCTCCTTGTCGAGGTCTATCTCCCTCCTTTACACTCTTGTGGGGGTCCCTGGGGGTCCCACCTTGTCAAGGTCTATCTCCCTCCTTTACTTTCTTGTGGGGGTCACCAGGGGTCCCTCCTTGTCGTGGTTTATTTCCCTCCTTTACTCTCTTGTGGGGGTCCCCAGGGGTCCCTCCTTGTCGTGGTCTATCTCCCTCCTTTACTCTCTTGTGGGTGTCACCTGGGGTCCCTCCTTGTCGTGGTTTATCTCCCTCGTTTACACACTTTTGGGGTCCCCAGGGGTCCCTCCTTGTCCAGGTCCATCTCCCTCCTTTACTCTCTTGTGGGGATCCCCGGGGGTCCCTCCTTGCCGAGGTCTATCTCCCTCCTTTACTCTCTTTTGGGGTTCCCGGGGGTCCCTCCTTGTCAAGGTCTATCTCCCTCCTTAACTCTCTTGTGGGGGTCCCCAGGGGTCCTTCCTTGTCGTGGTTTATCTCCCTCCTTTACTCTGTTGTGGCGGTCCCCAGGGGTCCCTCCTTGTCGAGGTCTATCTTCCTCCTTTACACTCTTGTAGGGGTCCCCGGGGGTCCCTCCTTGTCGAGGTCTATCTCCCTCCTTTACTCTCTTGTAGGGGTCCCTCCTTGTCGCGGTCTATCTCCCTCCTTTACTCTCTTGTGGGGGTCACCGGGGGTCCCTCCTTGTCGAGGCCTATCTCCCTCCTTTACTCTCTTGTGGGGGTCACCAGGGGTCCCTCCTTGTCGAGGTATATCTCCCTCCTTCACTCTCTTTTGGGGGTCCCTCCTTGTCGTGGTTTATCTCCCTCCTTTACTCTCTTGTGGGGGTCCCCGGGGGTCCCTCCTTGTCGAGGTCTATCTCCCTCCTTTACTTTCTTGTGGGGGTCCCTGGGGGTCCCACCTTGTCAAGGTCTATCTCCCTCCTTTACTTTCTTGTGGGGGTCACCAGGGGTCCCTCCTTGTCGTGGTTTATTTCCCTCCTTTACTCTCTTGTGGGGGTCCCCAGGGGTCCCTCCTTGTCGTGGTCTATCTCCCTCCTTTACTCTCTTGTGGGTGTCACCTGGGGTCCCTCCTTGTCGTGGTTTATCTCCCTCGTTTACACACTTTTGGGGTCCCCAGGGGTCCCTCCTTGTCCAGGTCCATCTCCCTCCTTTACTCTCTTGTGGGGATCCCCGGGGGTCCCTCCTTGCCGAGGTCTATCTCCCTCCTTTACTCTCTTTTGGGGTTCCCGGGGGTCCCTCCTTGTCAAGGTCTATCTCCCTCCTTAACTCTCTTGTGGGGGTCCCCAGGGGTCCTTCCTTGTCGTGGTTTATCTCCCTCCTTTACTCTGTTGTGGCGGTCCCCAGGGGTCCCTCCTTGTCGAGGTCTATCTTCTTCCTTTACACTCTTGTGGGGATCACCGGGGGTCCCTCCTTGTCGTGGTTTATCTCCCTCCTTTGCTCTCTTGTGGGGGTCACCAGGGGTCCCTCATTGTCGGGGTCTATCTCATTCCTTTACTCTCTTGTGGGGGTCACCAGGGGTCCCTCCTTGTCGTGGTTTATCTCCCTCCTTTACTCTCTTGTGGGGGTCCCTCCTTGTTGTGGTTTATCTCCCTCCTTTACTCTCTTGTGGGGGTCCCCATGGGTCCCTCCTTGTCAAGGTCTATCTCCCTCTCTTGTGGGGGTCCCCGGGGGTCCCTCCTTGTCGTGGTTTATCTCCCTCCTTTACACTCTTGTTGGGGCCCCGGGGGGTCCCTCCTTGTCGAGGTCTATCTCCCTCCTTTACTTTCTTGTGGGGGTCACCAGGGGTCCCTCCTTGTCGTGGTTTATCTCCCTACTTTACTCTCTTGTGGGGGTCCCCAGGGGTCCCTCCTTGTCGAGGTCTATCTCCCTCCTTTACTCTCTTGTGGGGGTCCCCAGGGGTCCCTCCTTGTTGAGGTCTATCTCCCTCCTTTACTCTCTTGTGGGGGTCACCGGGGGTCCCTGCTTGTTGAGGTCTATCTCCCTCCTTTACTCTCTTGTGGGGGTCACCAGGGGTCCCTCCTTGTCGAGGTCTATCTCCCTCCTTTACTCTCTTGTGGGGGTCCCCGGGGGTCCCTCCTTGTCGTGGTTTCTCTCCCTCCTTTGCTCTCTTGTGGGGGTCACCAGGGGTCCCTCCTTGTCGTGGTCTATCTCCCTCCATTACTCTCTTGTGGGGGTCCCCAGGGGTCCCTCCTTGTCGAGGTCTATCTCCCTCCTTTACTCTCTTGTGGGGGTCCCCAGGGGTCCCTCCTTGTTGAGGTCTATCTCCCTCCTTTACTCTCTTGTGGGGGTCACCGGGGGTCCCTCCTTGTCGAGGTCTATCTCCCTCCTTTACTCTCTTGTGGGGGTCACCAGGGGTCCCTCCTTGTCGAGGTCTATCTCCCTCCTTTACACTCTTGTGGGGGTCCCTGGGGGTCCCACCTTGTCAAGGTCTATCTCCCTCCTTTACTTTCTTGTGGGGGTCACCAGGGGTCCCTCCTTGTCGTGGTTTATTTCCCTCCTTTACTCTCTTGTGGGGGTCCCCAGGGGTCCCTCCTTGTCGTGGTCTATCTCCCTCCTTTACTCTCTTGTGGGTGTCACCTGGGGTCCCTCCTTGTCGTGGTTTATCTCCCTCGTTTACACACTTTTGGGGTCCCCAGGGGTCCCTCCTTGTCCAGGTCCATCTCCCTCCTTTACTCTCTTGTGGGGATCCCCGGGGGTCCCTCCTTGCCGAGGTCTATCTCCCTCCTTTACTCTCTTTTGGGGTTCCCGGGGGTCCCTCCTTGTCAAGGTCTATCTCCCTCCTTAACTCTCTTGTGGGGGTCCCCAGGGGTCCTTCCTTGTCGTGGTTTATCTCCCTCCTTTACTCTGTTGTGGCGGTCCCCAGGGGTCCCTCCTTGTCGAGGTCTATCTTCCTCCTTTACACTCTTGTAGGGGTCCCCGGGGGTCCCTCCTTGTCGAGGTCTATCTCCCTCCTTTACTCTCTTGTAGGGGTCCCTCCTTGTCGCGGTCTATCTCCCTCCTTTACTCTCTTGTGGGGGTCACCGGGGGTCCCTCCTTGTCGAGGCCTATCTCCCTCCTTTACTCTCTTGTGGGGGTCACCAGGGGTCCCTCCTTGTCGAGGTATATCTCCTTCCTTCACTCTCTTTTGGGGGTCCCTCCTTGTCGTGGTTTATCTCCCTCCTTTACTCTCTTGTGGGGGTCCCCGGGGGTCCCTCCTTGTCGAGGTCTATCTCCCTCCTTTACTTTCTTGTGGGGGTCCCTGGGGGTCCCACCTTGTCAAGGTCTATCTCCCTCCTTTACTTTCTTGTGGGGGTCACCAGGGGTCCCTCCTTGTCGTGGTTTATTTCCCTCCTTTACTCTCTTGTGGGGGTCCCCAGGGGTCCCTCCTTGTCGTGGTCTATCTCCCTCCTTTACTCTCTTGTGGGTGTCACCTGGGGTCCCTCCTTGTCGTGGTTTATCTCCCTCGTTTACACACTTTTGGGGTCCCCAGGGGTCCCTCCTTGTCCAGGTCCATCTCCCTCCTTTACTCTCTTGTGGGGATCCCCGGGGGTCCCTCCTTGCCGAGGTCTATCTCCCTCCTTTACTCTCTTTTGGGGTTCCCGGGGGTCCCTCCTTGTCAAGGTCTATCTCCCTCCTTAACTCTCTTGTGGGGGTCCCCAGGGGTCCTTCCTTGTCGTGGTTTATCTCCCTCCTTTACTCTGTTGTGGCGGTCCCCAGGGGTCCCTCCTTGTCGAGGTCTATCTTCCTCCTTTACACTCTTGTAGGGGTCCCCGGGGGTCCCTCCTTGTCGAGGTCTATCTCCCTCCTTTACTCTCTTGTAGGGGTCCCTCCTTGTCGCGGTCTATCTCCCTCCTTTACTCTCTTGTGGGGGTCACCGGGGGTCCCTCCTTGTCGAGGCCTATCTCCCTCCTTTACTCTCTTGTGGGGGTCACCAGGGGTCCCTCCTTGTCGAGGTATATCTCCCTCCTTCACTCTCTTTTGGGGGTCCCTCCTTGTCGTGGTTTATCTCCCTCCTTTACTCTCTTGTGGGGGTCCCCGGGGGTCCCTCCTTGTCGAGGTCTATCTCCCTCCTTTACTTTCTTGTGGGGGTCCCTGGGGGTCCCACCTTGTCAAGGTCTATCTCCCTCCTTTACTTTCTTGTGGGGGTCACCAGGGGTCCCTCCTTGTCGTGGTTTATTTCCCTCCTTTACTCTCTTGTGGGGGTCCCCAGGGGTCCCTCCTTGTCGTGGTCTATCTCCCTCCTTTACTCTCTTGTGGGTGTCACCTGGGGTCCCTCCTTGTCGTGGTTTATCTCCCTCGTTTACACACTTTTGGGGTCCCCAGGGGTCCCTCCTTGTCCAGGTCCATCTCCCTCCTTTACTCTCTTGTGGGGATCCCCGGGGGTCCCTCCTTGCCGAGGTCTATCTCCCTCCTTTACTCTCTTTTGGGGTTCCCGGGGGTCCCTCCTTGTCAAGGTCTATCTCCCTCCTTAACTCTCTTGTGGGGGTCCCCAGGGGTCCTTCCTTGTCGTGGTTTATCTCCCTCCTTTACTCTGTTGTGGCGGTCCCCAGGGGTCCCTCCTTGTCGAGGTCTATCTTCCTCCTTTACACTCTTGTAGGGGTCCCCGGGGGTCCCTCCTTGTCGAGGTCTATCTCCCTCCTTTACTCTCTTGTAGGGGTCCCTCCTTGTCGCGGTCTATCTCCCTCCTTTACACTCTTGTGGGGGTCACCGGGGGTCCCTCCTTGTCGAGGCCTATCTCCCTCCTTTACTCTCTTGTGGGGGTCACCAGGGGTCCCTCCTTGTCGAGGTATATCTCCCTCCTTCACTCTCTTTTGGGGGTCCCTCCTTGTCGTGGTTTATCTCCCTCCTTTACTCTCTTGTGGGGGTCCCCGGGGGTCCCTCCTTGTCGAGGTCTATCTCCCTCCTTTACTTTCTTGTGAGGGTCCCCGGGGGTCCCTCCTTGTCGAGGTCTATCTCCCTCCTTTACTCTCTTGTGGGGGTCCCCGGGGGTCCCTCCTTGTCGTGGTTTATCTCCCTCCTTTACTCTCTTGTGGGGGTCCCCGGGGGTCCCTCCTTGTCGAGGTCTATCTCCCTCCTTTACTCTCTTGTGGGGGTCCCCGGGGGTCCCTCCTTGTCGTGGTCTATCTCCCTCCTTTACACTCTTGTGGGGGTCCCCGGGGGTCCCTCCTTGTCGAGGTCTATCTCCCTCCTTTACACTCCCCCTTGGGGTATGGCAAAGGTTCCCTCACTTTGCGTGTCTGTCTTCTTTCTTCACACTCCTTTGTGGGGTACCCAGGGCCCCCCTTTGTAACCATATCTGACCCCCACATACACTCATGAGTGTCATCAGAAAGAAAATTACAATTTCCAGGAGTGAGAGCGAAGGATTTCCGGAGCCTCATAAGAGCGGAAGGGTCTAAGCGAGGACTCCTATAGTCGCACCATACTCACAAACACACACTCACAAACACACACTCACGGAAGAGGCGAACTCCAGGAGGAACAACCACAGCGAAACAAGAGTGACAGTGGAATCCTCTCCATGCAGGACCCAGCGGACGATGTGGACCCTCACCACGAGCATGACCGAAACCGTACAATATGGGTAGAAAGGGGCAAGGAAGGACATAGAATCAGGGCTGGAAGTCACCCAAAGAGAAGGGAGTGAGGGCCAGCAGGCAGGAGAGGCGCGGGATCTCTCACAGAGCCCAACAAAAGCTAAAGGGAAAATAACTCCCTGAGATCAGCAGTGAAGGATACATTGTTGCAGGGATTCTGCTTATACACAGAACTATGCGTAGAACCCCAGGACCTCAGTGAGTTGTGGTGTACCAGAAACTCACCTCAGAACCCAGAACCCAGTATCCGGCTAGCATAAGTGTCCCATTCGTTATCCGAGATTTAGCTCGGCGGTCCCAATGAAAAGACAACCCAGAACAAGCGACTCAGTACATACTCAGGAATGGTGGGAATCGGAAATACCTGTTCGTATATTATTCTCACATCAGTCCACAACAAGAATCAACAGAGACACGGTGAAAATAAAAAGAGTTTATTTTTATAGACCACGTGTCCTAATATGCAGTACTTTGGCTAATAAAAGCAGACAAATGATTAAAATCAAAACCATCAACATAGTTACAATTCCATAGAATATAAAAGGGGTGATCATGTTATAATGACAGTGGATACTACCACCTTCCCTTTACTAAGAAGCTAATATTATTATTAGACTAACAGAAGGTCTCTTAGGCTTGAATAGGGGACCCCATACCTCAAAGATCAGCTTAGTGAAATCACATCACAGGAGCATCAGGAGTCTTCTCGCAGGAAGGCTCGTCTTCGGTCTGAATAATAAACATGATGTCCGTGATATTAAAAGCACCAACTTTCAGGTATGTGCAGCTGCTCGTGTGTTATGACTAAATAGTGGGTCGATCAACCTAGAGTGGAAAACATGCATTGTCTAACAACTCAGACTGTTTGTCACATCGTGTGCAGACCAAGGTCGCTTCGCAGAGCTCGGGATGGTAACAACAGATTGCTCTCGTGTAAGGCAAAACTCGAGTCAGCAGTTCGTTTAAGCAATAACATGTGAACGCAGTGTCGTGTGCAAAAGCAGCAAGATGGCTTTCTAACTTCTGACGTGGTTATGCTAACTTAACAATGTATGTACGTATTAAGGGAGTCCTTACTACATGCCCCCTTGATCGAAGCACTACTTAGTATGCAAGAAAAGAGAGAACGCAGAGTTCAAGCGCGACAGAGCAGAACAAGGCGTATCCAATTTAAAAAACATTGATCAGTTCAGGCAAAGTCCGAACAGGAAAAAACCAAAAATGGAAAGAAAAAACAAAAAACCTCAAACGTGCCGTGGGGGGTGAAAAAATGAAAAAACGCCTCACCGGGCAGAAGTGCAGACGTACAGGGACAGTTCAAGACACGTGAGGAAAACACAGCGGACGATAGTTCACTCAATCCATGAAAGTATATGCAGCATATGTGGCCACTGCTTCCAGCAGAAAATCATTGGCACGGCCACTGAAGGTTTCAGCCATCCAGTTAAGTAAAGAAAAGGAACATACGTGTTCTTCTATTAGCGGAGCCTCTAGCACCATCAGAGGGCAACCAGCGTGTACTTCCAAATAACTCATATCCAAGAAGTCATATGCCGCTCTCACGATGTCCCAATTACCCAGGATACCATGCGCCGCACCGCAGGCCATAATCCGAACACCAGAACAGGCAGACTCGTGAGACACTAAGGGCCTCATCAGTCGATCATAATCTGGGTCCGGAGACACCATGTTGGATAAGCACAAATCCATAGGCCATTCAAAGGGACAATCTAGGCAGTGGAAGACAGGTTGCACGCAGGTGAAGTAGGAATACCGGAAGGATAATCCATATGCCAGGCTCAAAGTCGCCAACGGCAGGACACCATAGTAATCAAGCATCCTGTCACGAAGAAGCTGCAGACGGGACAGGCTGACGTGTGGCACAGAAAGAGCAGCCATTCCGCAAGATGAAAAGTAAAAGTAGCACACCTGCCACTAGAGCCAGAATTAACGGGACACCTCCAAAGACGCTGGAGAAAATAGAATGAAAAAATGCCGGAATCACACCAAAAATAGTTTGGAAAGAGGTCACGAGGCCCGAGCCCACAAGTTTAAAAAAATGAGCCAGGCCAGTCGTGGACGAGGCATTGAAAATTGTTTGGATCAAAGCTCCAAAATGCAGGGGGAGGTCAGTATTCAAAAGCGCCTGTACCTCGGTGCGCGTATTTGCTACGTGAAGGACAAATGTTTCCCAGGAGGAAGTCAATGGCACCTCCTTTTGGGACAATAGCGCTCTTATTCTGCTCATCTTGTTGAACTCTGCTTTCAAGGTTGGAATCGAAGGCCAGATGGAAGCATCCAGCCTCCCATGCGGGGGTGGAAACAGGACGTTATTTCAGCAGACAACCCTCTGTGTTACAGTTACTATATACGGGATCCCTACTAACATCCCGCAGCAAGCTTCATTGTTTAAAATTAAATAACTACCGTTTGCAAGCAGCGTGAAAGATGGCGTAATCACTGGTACCGGGATACCTTTGAGGACGCAGGCCAAATTCGGAGCGTGTACATTACAAGCACCGTGCAATTGAATGTGCCTACATACAACAGAATGATCAGGTGACGTTGTACATTCTTCACCCTTCAGATAAACCTCAGTACCGTCCCTTGTACATCTATACGTAAAGGGGAGGGACCAGACTTCATGTATGAAAGCGGTACCCAGCTGTTCATATCTACCCAGAGCATAGTGTTTCATACAAGAGGTAAACTTAAAAAGTGCAAACGGTAGAGTTATCAATCCGTGTAAGAGCCACACAGCGGAGTCGACTTCCGCTACAGAGAAAGGTAACGGCTCCAATTTCTCAATATGGAGGAAGGAATATGTAGCATCCTTCATGGACATGAACTGCTGTTTGTCAGTAAGGTTAAAGGGAAGAAATAACGATGTTGTATTCAGATAGTCCCAAGGGACCTTCCCTGCCTTCAATGTTTGTAATGTCCATGCAAACTGCATAACAGAACGCAACTGGTTCTGACCATGATACAACACAGACATATCATCCTGCACAATATCCACAATTGAAAAAACAATATTATCTAATGTATAAATGCGAGAAGAAAGAGTGTTAATGCTGTTATCAATAACTGCTAATACTTTTTCCATATTAGCCTGATCAATAGCTCTCAATCTTGAAGCTGCCTCAATTTGCGACAGTTTCCATACTTCGTTGTAAATAGCATACGCCCATCTCTTGGAACTGCCACCCACAGGACCCCCAACAAAATCATTCAAATCTATTTTGTCATGTAACCTTGATAAATGAACTTTGACAGATGCCAAGGTGGAATGTCGCAGCCAGGACTGACATAATTTCCCCACAGAGTATGTAGTCACTGTATGTGACGACTCAAACCGGGGGTCCACGCGATCTTGAGTATACCCCGGTTTCAGTCCTAGAAAACGACGTTGACAGGAATCAGAACTGCTTTGCCAAATTAACCATCCCTCACTATTAAATTTCGAAATATTGAAAGATGAATTAAAAACTAATAACTGCAAAGCAGGAAGGGACAGATATGTGTGATTATTCCAATTTGGGTAAGCACCCAGATCCGGCACAGTAGGCGAATTTAGTTTTTTAGAAGTGGCCAATCCGAAACAGGTGGTTTGGAAGATGGTTGCATTTAAAAACAACATATGATTTGGTACTAGACAGGCACGGTGTAAAGCTTCAGTTCCCTGAACCTGCCACGGTTTGGAACCCCAAACCGACTTAAGATCAATAGTAGCCTTCCATAGATCATAACCTTTGATTGACAACTCATCCATAAAGGACTTAGAATATAGCAATTTGGTGTGTGTCAGTCTAACCTTTGAGGCAGACTCAGGCTTAACTTTAAAATAAAAGGATGCCGGGGCTGAAACACCGAAATCAGTAAAATAAGTAAACTTATCAACTAATGTATGTGAACTGCCAAACGAGGGGGTGGGACAATGTTCCCACTGGGTAAAATTTACAAAATTTCTAAAGGAATTCGATTTATGCAGGAAGTGATTGCCATAATGGTGAAAACAATACTGTTCCGCATAATTAGCCGCATTTTCATACAAATCCTCAGCATCAAAGGCGGCATAATATTTCAAATCTGAAAACAGTGCTTCAATGGCGTGTACATCCCAATCATCAGAACGTATGTTCTGTTTAACTACATCACCCATAGAAACACGAAACACATTAGGCACATTAATGACCTCTGTAGGCCCATGAATTTGAAATTTAACTGCATCCCATGCGATGCCATCCATGACGGGCCAGGCAGTAATATTCACAAAAGTCTGGTCCCTTTTCATGATGTGGGATGAAGAGTGGGGGGCCAAAGTTCCATTGATAAGTCTAATTGTCGATCTCTCTTTGAGATAATGGCCATCCACCAAACGGAAGAAAACTACAACAAATCCAATGGACATAAACAAAAAAATACCAAAAAGCATCAACCAGATGTATGTCCAAGGGGCTATCAAAAAATGTTTCTTAAACCAGCTCACAAAAACAGCCATGTTTGATGGGGGAGTTGAGGGCAAAGAGTTAGTGTCAAAGGAAAAACGGGACTGGCCAAGTGCTGTAGATTGTAAAACAGGCGAAGGTCCACGTGTAGGATAAGCATACTCAGTCTCTTCGGGCAAACCACCAGCCGGTGGTATCAGCAAGGGATCAGTAACTGAATGCATCTCGATGGCAACATCAGACAAGGTGGTAGAAGCAGGAACCAACATTGAATGTCTTTGCATCGTCTGGCATGAAACTGCCGGAGTCATACTAAGAAGTATCGGCCACTCGCTGAAGTTTGACATTGTCAATAGAGATGTACCTGTTTTCTTTGCGACCAGGAAGTGGAGGTAAAATGACTGTTCTTGTACCCTGCACTCCAAGCACTGGAACTGGTGCACGATAAGAGGGGCCGAACTCCTTCTTGTTCTCCACCTTCTCACGGACCAGATCTCCAACTCGGGGTAGCCAGCCGACTACCGGAATCTGAACCTCAGCTTCAGATGTGGAGGGCAAATGTTCTTTCGAAAGAGAGTCTCTGGCTTCTTGTAGAGTCTGCAAAACAGCACAGTGATCATCTACGTCAAAGGGTGAGGTCGACGCCGCAATGTCTAGACCATCAAGGTCTGGAACAAACATTCTGATTCCGAAGAGCATCATGTACGGGGTCCGCCCACCCAGAGACCTTCTAGGGAGATTATTTAGTGCACGTTGGACGTTATACAAATGGGCTAGCCAGTTTCGGCCCGTGCCTAAAACACGTGCTGTCAATGATTGCTTTAAGTCACGGTTCATTCGCTCCACCACACTATTACCCTCAGGTCGGTAGGGAGACGAAAATTTGACAAGGACCCCCAAATTTTTCATAGCCTCCTTGTAAGCCTTAGAGGCGAACGCAGGGCCCTGATCAGAATGGAAGGTACCACACGCAAAAGTTCCCACAAAGACACGCAAATCCCTGATGACAGTCCGCAAGTCAGCACTCCTTTGTGGCCATACCCATAGAAAACGTGTGCACGAATCCACTGCAACCAAGATGTACTTGTACGCAGTATCAGAAGAAAAAGGACCGCAGTGATCTAAATAAACACAACCAAATGGCTTATTAGAGATGTACAGCTGTGTCTGTGGTGGGCGCGCAACAGTAGAAGGTTTAATCTGTTGGCAAATGTCACAATCAAGAACATAAGCGCGCGCTTGTTTATATAAACCAAACCACCAGTAATGTTGTTGTAGCAGAGATATTGTAGCTGACACACCGGCGTGGGCTGACGCCAACCCCTCGTGCGCAGCCAAGATCAGTGCTGGTCTGCAGTCCGCGTTGGGAATAATTCTATCACCAACGTCGCTAATCCTCACTAATGGGACGTTATCAGGACTTAAATGATAAATATACCGAGAGGGAAAACCTTTCGGGTAATCTCCTCCCTTCTCTGTAGCAGCAATAGCTGCCAAGATGTCATCATCAATCTTACTTTTGGATCTTGTAACTGCTGCCACTAAGTATGTAGCCACTGCTGTTTTCGCTGCCTCGTCAGCTAAGCTGTTGCCGACAGCATGGACACCAAGCCGCTGGTGACCAAGAGTGTGAATAACACTCACGAGAGGGAGACGGTCTTTAAAGTCTGCCACCCGAACCCAAAGCGTTTTATGCTTAATTGTGCTACCTTTAGTGTCGCGGTAATCATTCTGAGACCAGAAGTGTAAATTGTCATTGTAGGACTGGACACAGTAGAAGGAGTCACTCACTATAAGAGTAGTGACTCGGGGATCAGCAAACTCCAGTGCAAGCACCAGAGCCCGAAGCTCCGCCAATTGCGCGGTACAATCACCCAATGACTGCGTATGCACTGCATCAGATTGGAATTCACCATTTACGAATGTACCTACGACAATTGCGCAAGCCGCTGAATAAGCGTGCTTCGATCCAATAGCGGGTTGCGCAGACCCGTCAGTGTATATGACACAATGGTATTCTTCGAGCGGGCGCAAAGACAGAGGTGCCGGATGAACGAATTCATACTGCAAGTACTCTTGAGTCTGTAATGAGGCATCAAAGATGTAAGTGACATCTGGCGACGTCAGTGTTGTGGCCCATTGTATCCACCGTGGATGCAAAGCTTTAGAATTTGGTACACTTGCTTTAGTCACTGCCTCTAAAGCAGGATATGGTGTTACAACCAGAATCTGTTTCCCATGCGACAGTGCGCGTTCCTTGAGGATCGCCATCTGCACAGCAGTCAGAACTTTTTCGACCGTGGAAAAACGTAATTCAGCAGAGGTGTACAAGTGGGATTTGTACGCAATGGGGACTGTGTCGCCCTCATTAAACGTCAAATACGTGAACCCCACGGCGCCTGGTACTATTCTTATTACCAGGTTAGTGCGGTTATCACGTGTCAGCAAGTATTGTGAAGCAAGAAGGTCAGCCTGTAAAGACTGTAAAATTGCAGAGTGTTCTAGCTGCCAGCTAGATTTCGAAAACGAAGGCTGTACCAAGGCGTAAAGCGGCTTGATACGCTGGGCATAATCAGGAATGTACGTACGGCCGAAATTCAGAAAACCCAGCAGAGATTGTAATTTCTTCAGTGTCGTAGGAGCACTTAAGCGTGCACACTTTTCCAGAAAGTGGGGGGCTAGCCCCTTACCTTCATTGTTGAGCTCGTAGCCCAAAAACAACACCGTATATTCTGCGATGTGTGACTTCGCAAAATTGAATTTGTAGCCATAGTCAGCAAAACTCACGATAATATTGTCGACTCGAGACAGATGCGGCATCAGCTCGTCATCCGTAAGATAGATATCGTCAACATAGGAGTATGCTTCGGGGTCTATCCTTTCTAAGAGAGAAACCACGCGAGCAGAAAAGACGCCAGGGCTATTTTTGTAACCCATGGCTAATCTTGTAAACTGTTTTTGTTTGCCGCCCGAAGTAAACGCCGTCCACTGGCTACTCAGTGTGGACAGGTTATGGCTAAAAAAGCCATTGGAAATGTCAAGTGTCGTTTTAAATCTTTTACGCACGAGACTGTCGACCAAAGCCGAGCTATGTGTATTTTGTACCGCGCAGGTCCGGCAATGGGAGTTTAGGTGCCGGTAATCCAAAACTAAACGGTACGAGCCGTCAGGCTTCGTTACAGTGAATAAAGGGTTATTCATAGGGGACACACAAGTTTCAATAACACCCTGATATTCTAATTGTTCAAGGATTGCCGCGACGTGGGGTCTCGCTTCACGACGCATAGGATATTGAGGTTGAGGCTGGGGCATAGACCGCAATGGAATCTCATGGCAGGGGGACAATCTGTCCCATCCCACCTGAGTACGATACACCGCCGGCGCAAGCGCAAGCGCCCACTCCCCAGCATACACTTCAGCTTGGTCCTTAGGCACTGTGTGCGCAAAGGACGGGAGGATTACTTCCTCCCCTCTAGGAGCCTCTAAAATGAAAGCTGGGGGCCAATCTGCCTCCGCTAGGAGGATATCATAGGTGGTGGTCAGATTATCCCAAAAAATCCCTTTTATTGTACGTTGTATGTCACCCTCTATTAATAAGACTATTTCATAAAGTCTGTCAGGGGGAGCCACTCTGGTGTCAGCTGTTTCAACAGTAACCGAAATATCAGTTGCTGTCACCGCCAGAAATGGACGCAGAGCTTGACGGACTATGGTAATTTCCGCTGCGCTGTCCAGGAGCGTCAGCGCCCATGTCCGGTTCCGAAGCTGTGTCCGCACTATCTGAGGCATACCTTGCCGTCAGAGCCGCCACTTTCTTCTTCTGAAACGGGGGTCTTTGTCGTGCAAATTCGTCCTGCTTGCCTTTACCCTCAGTCTGTCGGGCTGGTCACGCTGTTGTGGAGCACCCCGACCTTTGCCACCGCCTCCGCCACCGGACTGTGTAGCTGATGTTTCCTGTGAAGAACGAGGAGAGCGCTGTTCAGAAACCTGAAATCTATCAGGAGACTTTATAGCAGCACGATCGCGCAGATCATAAGTGCGTTCACTACTAGACTGTACGGGAGAGGCAGGCCGAGAGCCCTGTTTCTGTTGCTGCTGCTTTCCCTGTTGTTTAACCTGCCATTTTTGATTTGGAAAAAAGGGCCGTTCGTCCTTACCAGACGTTTCTGCCTTACCCTGCTGTTTTAGATCGGGATTCTTTATTACAGGCTTAACTCCTAAAGAGCTACGACCCAAATCCCGATATGCCTCTGCGATTATTTTCGCAAATTCCTGCGGTTTGTCCTCCTCAGCAACTCGTTTTAGTTCATTACGAACCTGGACATGCAAAGCATCACCCTTTAGGTTACCAATTATCATGGTAGCCACCAGGTCAAATTGCCCGAGGAGCCGCATCCCTAACTCTATCGCAGACTCCGCACCATGGTTCTCTTGAACTCTTTTGATAACGGAGGGCAGCTGCAACATAGACGGAGTGCCAAAGCACCGCGCGTACGTCGCTGCAAAGACCTTGCCCCAATTTACACAATCATCTATGTGGGGGACCAAGTCTTTAGGCAAACTAATGGTGAGGATCCTGTGTTTCTCCACAGGAGTAGTATTCGGGTAAACCGCTTCTATTTGGTCAAATTTTTCAGCAAGCCAAAAGGGGAAAACATCCCTATTTTGGGGGCGCTTGCCCATAACAGAATTAACCATAACAGGACTAATGACCACCGCGTGATGATCAGTAGGCTGCCCCGCAACAGCAGGTGCCCCCGCCTGCATATTGCGCGACACGTACTGCACTAACGCCCTATATACCGTAATTAGGGCAGTGTGTAGTACACGCAACTCAGCTACCGTCACCGTGAGGTAACGGGGATGAGGCGTAAATCCGGCTAGTACCGGCCAAGTGGCCCCTGCAATTGATAAAGGGCCCATTCTCGGCGGTATAACCACATGGGGAAGGGCGCCATTAAACCAAATATGGTGCTGCCAAGCAGATATTGGTATTTCCTGTGTCCTATACGGCGTATAGTTCGCCGGCACTGCAGCGGCAGTGTAAGAATGAAAGGTGTCATCATCCCCAACCGCCGGAATCGTCACCCAAGAGTAGAACAACTCATAGGGATGAGCCGCATCGGCTCCCACTACAAAGATGACGTTCATACCAGTGTCCGGCACCCCATACTGCGTCAAATGACGTTTCAGAGCCGCACGGCTATGCGCCGCAATCTCCACCGACATTAGGACAACACACACTCGAAACTATCAGTAGCACAAGGGTTCAATAACCTTTTTAATGATCAAGCTTGAAGGAACCTATATCAATAGACCTAGGTAGGTTTAATTCCGTCAGACTTGTTATCCGGAAACAAGAATGAGGGTGTTGTAGACAAACGCGAGCACTACTAAGGCGTTTCAACTCATAGACCAAACGTTAGGTGCGCCATGTTGCAGGGATTCTGCTTATACACAGAACTATGCGTAGAACCCCAGGACCTCAGTGAGTTGTGGTGTACCAGAAACTCACCTCAGAACCCAGAACCCAGTATCCGGCTAGCATAAGTGTCCCATTCGTTATCCGAGATTTAGCTCGGCGGTCCCAATGAAAAGACAACCCAGAACAAGCGACTCAGTACATACTCAGGAATGGTGGGAATCGGAAATACCTGTTCGTATATTATTCTCACATCAGTCCACAACAAGAATCAACAGAGACACGGTGAAAATAAAAAGAGTTTATTTTTATAGACCACGTGTCCTAATATGCAGTACTTTGGCTAATAAAAGCAGACAAATGATTAAAATCAAAACCATCAACATAGTTACAATTCCATAGAATATAAAAGGGGTGATCATGTTATAATGACAGTGGATACTACCACCTTCCCTTTACTAAGAAGCTAATATTATTATTAGACTAACAGAAGGTCTCTTAGGCTTGAATAGGGGACCCCATACCTCAAAGATCAGCTTAGTGAAATCACATCACAGGAGCATCAGGAGTCTTCTCGCAGGAAGGCTCGTCTTCGGTCTGAATAATAAACATGATGTCCGTGATATTAAAAGCACCAACTTTCAGGTATTTCGCAGCTGCTCGTGTGTTATGACTAAATAGTGGGTCGATCAACCTAGAGTGAAAAACATGCATTGTCTAACAACTCAGACTGTTTGTCACATCGTGTGCAGACCAAGGTCGCTTCGCAGAGCTCGGGATGGTAACAACAGATTGCTCTCGTGTGAGGCAAAACTCGAGTCAGCAGTTTGTTTAAGCAATAACATGTGAACGCAGTGTCGTGTGCAAAAGCAGCAAGATGGCTTTCTAACTTCTGACGTGGTTATGCTAACTTAACAATGTATGTACGTATTAAGGGAGTCCTTACTACAACATCTCATGCAATCAAAACTCCTGGTAAACCCTAAATGCCCGCGAGATGGCACGAGCGCAATAGGAAGGAAAACCGTCAAATGAGGCGCCGGGAATTGGAATGGATATCATCCAATCAGGAGCAAGAGTCAGGCCCAGAGTCCACTCAAAGTACCTGATAAACTATTGGTTGCAGTGCTGTCTGCCACAGACCAGGTCTCAGTGCCTCCTAGAGCCTCCAATGACGTCAGGGAGAGGCGTGAGTGTTCTGTTGGCTACTGCACCGATGGTGGTTTGACCTCACGGTTTATGCGTGAGGTCAAACCACCTGCACCCATCGAGCCTCCACTCTATACAGAAAGCATTTATCACCAGTGGTGTTTGTTGTGGGGGGAGGGGGGTCGTTGGGGTGTGACGTCAGGAAGTGTGAGGAAGATGGAAGGAGGGCAGGGGGTTGATGATGTGCTAACGCTGAGGTACATTAAGGGCCGATAACAAAGTCTTTAACGGGACCTGATTGAGACCTAGTTTGATGGACGGCTGCTGTTTGCAGGACATTAAGTCAGGCCGCTCCCTGCTGCGCCCCTCAGAATATTGTCGCCCCGGGCCTAGGCCCAGGTCACCCATGCCCAAGGACCGCCCTGCCCAGTGGACCGAAGCTCTGCTTCAAGGCAGAGGAGACAGAGGCTTCTCGGCGCTGTGTGGGTGAATTTGAATGCAAACTTCAAAGGTTCGTCTGTTGATGCTCCGAGACGATGCTTGCAAACAATTGAATGCTATTAAACGCCCAATAAACGTCCTTATAAATATTCATGAGAAGGAGGGGGAGGTTTAGTGTGGGGCAGCTCGTCTCTGATTGGTCGCCTGAGGGGTGGTTTCCAGCCAGTGCTTTCGTCAGTTCACCTTTGTCCTCCATACGCTTCAGCCAGCCAGGGACACCTCCTGGACTTGTGTGTGCAGCCCCCCCCCCCCTCCCCAATCTCCCAGAGCTCTGTACTACCCACCTGTGCTGTGCACTACAAGCCAGTGAGGTGTACAACGTGTATGCCCACCAGTGCTGTGTACTCCCTCTCAGTATGGTATACTGTGTGTACTGCCCTCCAGTGCTGTGTACTACCCATCAGTATGGTGTACTGTGTGTACTGCCCACCAGTGCTGTGTACTGCCCATCAGTATGGTATACTGTGTGTGCTGCCCACCAGTGCTGTGTACTCCCCCTCAGTATGGTATACTGTGTGTGCTGCCCACCTGTGCTGTGCACTACAAGCCAGTGAGGTGTACAACGTGTACTGCCCACCAGTGCTGTGTACTCCCTCTCAGTAAGGAGGACTATGTGTGCTGCCCACCAGTGCTGTGTACTGCTCAGTGAGGTGTATAGTGTCTACTGCCCACCAGTGCTGTGTACTCCCTCTTAGTATGGTATACTGTGTGTACTGCCCTCCAGTGCTGTGTACTCCCCCTCAGTATGGTATACTGTGTGTACTGCCCTCCAGTGCTGTGTACTCCCCCTCAGTATGGTATACTGTGTGTGCTGCCCTCCAGTGCTGTGTACTCCCCCTCAGTATGGTATACTGTGTGTACTGCCCTCCAGTGCTGTGTACTCCCCCTCAGTATGGTATACTGTGTGTACTGCCCTCCAGTGCTGTGTACTCCCCCTCAGTATGGTATAATGTGTGTGCTGCCCTCCAGTGCTGTGTACTCCCCCTCAGTATGGTATACTGTGTGTACTGCCCGCCAGTGCTGTGTACTCCCCCTCAGTATGGTATACTGTGTGTACTGCCCTCCAGTGCTGTGTACTCCCCCTCAGTATGGTATACTGTGTGTGCTGCCCTCCAGTGCTGTGTACTCCCCCTCAGTATGGTATACTGTGTGTACTGCCCTCCAGTGCTGTGTACTCCCCCTCAGTATGGTGTACTGTGTGTACTGCCCTCCAGTGCTGTGTACTCCCCCTCAGTATGGTATACTGTGTGTACTGCCCGCCAGTGCTGTGTACTCCCCCTCAGTATGGTATACTGTGTGTGCTGCCCGCCAGTGCTGTGTACTCCCCCTCAGTATGGTATACTGTGTGTACTGCCCGCCAGTGCTGTGTACTCCCCCTCAGTATGGTATACTGTGTGTACTGCCCTCCAGTGCTGTGTACTCCCCCTCAGTATGGTATACTGTGTGTGCTGCCCTCCAGTGCTGTGTACTCCCCCTCAGTATGGTATACTGTGTGTGCTGCCCTCCAGTGCTGTGTACTCCCCCTCAGTATGGTATACTGTGTGTACTGCCCGCCAGTGCTGTGTACTCCCCCTCAGTATGGTATACTGTGTGTACTGCCCGCCAGTGCTGTGTACTCCCCCTCAGTATGGTATACTGTGTGTACTGCCCTCCAGTGCTGTGTACTCCCCCTCAGTATGGTATACTGTGTGTGCTGCCCTCCAGTGCTGTGTACTCCCCCTCAGTATGGTAGACTGTGTGTGCTGCCCTCCAGTGCTGTGTACTCCCCCTCAGTATGGTGTACTGTGTGTACTGCCCGCCAGTGCTGTGTACTCCCCCTCAGTATGGTGCACTGTGTGTACTGCCCGCCAGTGCTGTGTACTCCCCCTCAGTATGGTGTACTGTGTGTACTGCCCTCCAGTGCTGTGTACTCCCCCTCAGTATGGTGTACTGTGTGTACTGGCCGCCAGTGGTGCGCTACCCATCAGTGTTGCCTGACGGCGCCCAGACCTTCTGTACTGCCCTGACACCCCCTGAACACACCGCCCCTCCCCCAGGGCAGCCCCCCTCGGTGAAACACTGAGGAGAACAAGTTAATGAGTGAAGAGGAGAAGTCCTGCAGGAGCTGCCCCGGGGGTGGGCGTTATCGGGTCCTGGAGGAGCTGCCCCCGGGGGTGGGCGTTATCGGGTCCTGGAGGAGCTGCCCCCGGGGGTGGGCGTTATCGAACCCGGCCAGGCTGGCGCTGGGCGGGGCTCTAATCTGCCGTAAGGCTCTCTGGTGCTGTAATCCCCCGGCCTCGGTGCTGCAGGCGCTGAGCAGAGCTACTACTGTCCCTCTGCCCTTTCCATTCAAGGCCTCGGTAGTGCAGACGGTGAGCAGGGCTGCGGCCTCTCTGTACTGCCCCTCTAC
Source organism: Triturus cristatus (assembly GCF_964204655.1). Classification (NCBI taxonomy): domain Eukaryota; kingdom Metazoa; phylum Chordata; class Amphibia; order Caudata; family Salamandridae; genus Triturus; species Triturus cristatus. The sequence continues at coordinate 1,176,001,198 of NC_140580.1, read as the reverse complement.
CTACTACCCTCCCTTTCAAGGCCTCGGCGCTGCCGGCGGTGAGCAGGGCTACGGCCTCTCTGTGCTGTTTCCTCCCCTCTGTTGCTCTGCCCTCCCTACCCTTTCAAGGCCTCGGTGCTGCAGGCGGTGAGCAGGGCTGCGGCCTCTCTGTACTGCCCTCCCTTTCAATTCAAGGCCTCGGTAGTGCAGACGGTGAGCAGGGCTGCGGCCTCTCTGTACTGCCCCTCTACCTACTACCCTCCCTTTCCTTTCAAGGCCTCGGTGCTGCAGGTGGTGAGCAGGGCTGTGGCCTCTCTGTACTGTCCCTCTGTCTCCTAACCTCCCTTCCTTTTCAAGGCCTTGTAGCTGTAGGTGGTGCGCAGGGTGCGGCTTCTCTGTGCTGTACTTCTGCCCTTCCTTTTCAAGGCCTCGCTGCTGCAGGAGCTGAGCAGGGCTGCGGCCCCTCTATGCTGTTTCCTCTCCTCTGTCTCTCTGCCCTTCCCTTTCAAGGCGTCGGTGCTGAGCAGGGCAGCGTCCTCGCTGCACTGTCCCTCCGTCTCTATCCTCCCCTCCGTTTCAAGGCCTCGGTGCTGCAGGCGCTGAGCAGGGCTGCGACCTCTCTGTGCTGTTTCCTCTCCTCTGTCTCTCTGCCCTTCCCTTTCAAGGCGTCGGTGCTGAGCAGGGCAGCGTCTTCGCTGCACTGTCCCTCCGTCTCTATCCTCCCCTCCGTTTCAAGGCCTCGGTGCTGCAGGCGCTGAGCAGGGCTGCGGCCTCTCAGTGCTGTTTCCTCTCCTCTGTCTCTCTGCCCTTCCCTTTCAAGGCGTCGGTGCTGAGCCGGGCAGCGTCCTCTCTGTACTGTCCCTCTGTGTATATCCTCCACTCCGTTTCAAGGCCTCGGTGCTGTAAGCGCTGAGCATGGCTGCGGCCTCTCTGTACTGTCCTCTCTGTCTCTCCACCCTCCCTTCCGTGCTACAGGAGCTGAGCAGGGCTGCGGCCTCTCTGTGCTGTTACCTCTCCTCTGTCTCTCTGCCCTTCCCTTTCAAGGCCTCGGTGCTGCAGGAGCTGAGCAGGGCTGCGGCCTCTCTGTGCTGTCCCTCTGTCTCTACCCTCCTCTCCGTTTCAAGGCCTCGGTGCTGTAAGCGCTGAGCATGGCTGCGGCCTCTGTACTGTCCCTTTGTCTCTCTACCCTCCCCTCCGTGCTACAGGCGCTGAGCAGGGCTGCGGCCTCTCTGTGCTGTTTCCTACCCTCTGCCCTTCCCTTTCAAGGCCTCGGTGCTGGCGACATATCCTACTGTCCTGTCCCTCAGCCTCCTGTGCTCCTGAGTTGTTACAGGCCTGCCTGTTTCTTGGGGGTTTGATCTCTCCACACCCCATTACGTACTAGGCCCATGCCCCATCAGAGGCCCCTTCTGCACCCCTCCTAGACCCCACCTCCTCCTGCCCCTGCACCCCTCCTAGGCCCCCCCTGCAGCTTTACTAGGCTCCTCATGACTCCACACCTCTCCTATAAGCCCCTCCGCCCCCTGCACCCCTCCTAGGCCCCACCTCCTGCCCCGACAACCCTCCTACACCTCCTTTAGGCCCCTCCTTCCCCTACACCTCTCCTATAGACCCTCCTGCCCGTACCATTCTCTTGGGTCCCTCCCACACACCTCAACTATAGGCCCCTCTTGCCCCCACACCTCACTTTTAGGCCCCCCTACACCTCTCTAAGGCCCTTTCTACCCCATCACCTCTCTTAGGTCCCTCCTGCCCCTTCACCTCTCCTATAGGCCCCTCCTGCCCCTACACCTCTCTTAGACCCCTCCTGCCCATACCCTTCTCTTAGGTCCCTCCTGCCCCTACACCTCTCTTAGGTCCCTCCTGCCCCAACACCTCTCCTATAGGCCCCTCCTGCCCCTACACCTCTCTTAGGGCCCTCCTACCCCTACACCTCTCTTAGGGCCCTCCTGCCCCAACACCACTCTTAGACCCCTCCTGCCCCTACACCTCTCTTAGACCCCTCCTGCCCATACCCTTCTCTTAGGTCCCTCCTGCCCCTACACCTCTCCCTCCTGCCCCTACACCTCTCATATAGGTCCCTCCTGCCCCTACACCTCTCTTAGACCCCTCCTGCCCGTACCCTTCTCTTAGGCCCCTCCTGCCCCTACACCTCTCCCTCCTGCCCCTACACCTCTCCTATAGGCCCCTCCTGCCCCTACACCTCTCTTAGACCCCTCCTGCCCGTACCCTTCTCTTAGGTCCCTCCTGCCCCTACACCTCTCCCTCCTGCCCCTACACCTCTCCTATAGGCCTCTGCTGCCCATACCCTTCTCTTAGGTCCCTCCTGCCCCTACACCTCTCTAAGGCCCTTTCTGCCCCTACACCTCTCTTAGGTCCCTCCTGCCCCTACACCTCTCTTATGTCCCTCCTGCCCCATCACCTCTCTTAGGCCCCTCCCGCTCCTACACCTCTCAAGCCCCTCCGCCCCTACACCTCTCAAGCCCCTCCTGTCTCTACACCTGTCTTAGGCCCCTCCTACCTCTACCCTCTACGCCTCACCTATAGGCCCCTCCTGCCCCTACACCTCTCTTAGGGCCCTCCTGCCCCTACACCTGTCTTCGGCCCCTCCCGCCCCTACACCTCTCTTATGCCCCTCCTAACCCTACACCTCTCTTAGGCCCCTCCTACCCCTCTCTTAGGCCCCTGCTGCCCCTACACCTGTCTTAAGCCCCTGCTGCCCCTACACCTGTCTTAAGCCCCTGCTGCCCCTACACCTGTCTTAGGCCCCTCCCGCCCCTACACCTGTCTTAGGCCCCTCCCGCCCCTACACCTGTCTTAGGCCCCTCCTGCCCCTACACCTCTCTTAGGCCCCTCCTATCCCTACACCTCTCTTAGGCCCCTGCTGCCCCTACACCTCTCTTAGGCCCCTGCTGCCCCTACACCTCTCTTAGGCCCCTGCTGCCCCTACACCTGTCTTAAGCCCCTGCTGCCCCTACACCTGTCTTAGGCCCCTCCTGCCTCTACGCCTCACCTATAGGCCCCTCCTGCCCCTACACCTCTCTTAGGGCCCTCCTGCCCCTACACCTGTCTTCGGCCCCTCCCGCCCCTACACCTCTCTTAGGCCCCTCCTGCCCCTACACCTGTCTTAGGTCCCTCCCGCCCCTACACCTGTCTTAGGCCCCTCCTGCCCCTACACCTGTCTTAGGCCCCTCCTACCCCTCTCTTAGGCCCCTGCTGCCCCTACACCTGTCTTAGGTCCCTCCCGCCCCTACACCTGTCTTAGGCCCCTCCTGCCTCTACGCCTCACCTATAGGCCCCTCCTGCCCCTACACCTCTCTTAGGGCCCTCCTGCCCCTACACCTGTCTTCGGCCCCTCCCGCCCCTACACCTCTCTTAGGCCCCTCCTATCCCTACACCCCTCTTAGGCCCCTCCTACCCCTCTCTTAGGCCCCTGCTGCCCCTACACCTGTCTTAAGCCCCTCCTGCCCCTACACCTGTCTTAGGCCCCTCCTGCCCCTACACCTGTCTTAGGCCCCTCCCGCCCCTACACCTCTCAAGCCCCTCCTGTCTCTACACCTGTCTTAGGCCCCTCCTGCCCCTACACCTGTCTTAGGCCCTTCCTGCCCCTACCCCTCTCTTAGGCCCCTGCTGCCCCTACACCTGTCTTAAGCCCCTGCTGCCCCTACACCTGTCTTAGGTCCCTCCTATCCCTACACCTCTCTTAGGCCCCTGCTGCCCCATCACCTCTCTTAGGCCCCTGCTGCCCCTACACCTGTCTTAAGCCCCTGCTGCCCCTACACCTGTCTTAGGCACCTCCCGCCCCTACACCTGTCTTAGGCCCCTCCCGCCCCTACACCTGTCTTAGGTCCCTCCCGCCCCTACACCTGTCTTAGGCCCCTCCCGCCCCTACACCTCTCAAGCCCCTCCGCCCCTACACCTCTCAAGCCCCTCCTGTCTCTACACCTGTCTTAGGCCCCTCCTACCTCTACGCCTCACCTATAGGCCCCTCCTGCCCCTACACCTCTCTTAGGGCCCTCCTGCCCCTACACCTGTCTTCGGCCCCTCCCGCCCCTACACCTCTCTTAGGCCCCTCCTATCCCTACACCTCTCTTAGGCCCCTGCTGCCCCTACACCTCTCTTAGGCCCCTGCTGCCCCTACACCTGTCTTAAGCCCCTGCTGCCCCTACACCTGTCTTAGGCACCTCCCGCCCCTACACCTGTCTTAGGCCCCTCCTGCCCCTACACCTGTCTTAGGCCCCTCCTACCCCTCTCTTAGGCCCCTGCTGCCCCTACACCTGTCTTAGGTCCCTCCCGCCCCTACACCTGTCTTAGGCCCCTCCTGCCCCTACACCTGTCTTAGGCCCCTCCTGCCCCTACACCTCTCTTAGGCCCCTCCCGCCCCTACACCTCTCTTAGGCCCCTCCCGCCCCTACACCTCTCAAGCCCCTCCTGTCTCTACACCTGTCTTAGGCCCCTCCTGCCCCTACACCTGTCTTAGGCCCCTCCTGCCCCTACACCTGTCTTAGGCCCCTCCCGCCCTTACACCTGTCTTAGGCCCCTCCCGCCCCTACACCTCTCTTAGGTCCCTCCCTCCCCTACACCTGTCTTCGGCCCCTCCCGCCCCTACACCTGTCTTAGGCCCCTCCCGCCCCATGTCTGTTCCACCCCCGCCTACCCTTCTGCCTACCCAGGGCTTCCGTTGCCCTCTCCCATCTGTGAGTCTCTACTGACCACCATCTAAGCCTCTCTTCTACCTTCAGCTCTCCTGCCACTTCCGTGGGCCTGCCCTCCCTTGCCCCTTCCACAAACCCCTCCTGTCCCTTCTACAAACCCCTCCTGTCCCTTCCCCCAGACCCTTCCTGTCCCTTCCCCCAGACGTCCACTGTTCCTTCCCCAGACCCTTCCTGTCCTTTTCCCAGACCCTTTCTGTCCCTTCCCAGACCCTTCCTGTCCCTTCCCCAGACCCTTCCTGTCCCTTCCCCAGACCCTTCCTGTCCCTTCCCAAGACCCTTCCTGTCCCTTCCCCCAGACCCCCACTGTTCCTTCCCCAGACCCTTCCTGTCCTTTTCCCAGACCCTTCCTGTCCTTTTCCCAGACCCTTCCTGTCCCTTCCCCAGACCCTTCCTGTCCCTTCCCCAGACCCTTCCTGTCCCTTCCCCCGACCCTTCCTGTCCCTTCCCCCAGACCCTTCCTGTCCCTTCCCCCAGACCCTTCCTGTCCCTTCCCCAGACCCTTCCTGTCCCTTCCCCAGACCTTCCTGTCCCTTCCCCAGACCCTTCTGTCCCTTCCCCAGACCCCCACTGTTCCTTCCCCTTCCCCAGACCCTTCCTGTCCTTTTCCCAGACCCTTCCTGTCCCTTCCCCAGACCTTCCTGTCCCTTCCCCAGACCCTTCCTGTCCCTTCCCCCAGACCCCCACAGTTCCTTCCCCAGACCCTTCCTGTCCTTTTCCCAGACCCTTCCTGTCCCTTCCCCAGACCCTTCCTGTCCCTTCTACAAACCCCTCCTGTCCCTTCCCCAGACCCTTCCTGTCCCTTCCCCAGACCCTTCCTGTCCCTTCCCCAGACCCTTCCTGTCCCTTCCCCAGACCCTTCCTGTCCCTTCCCCAGACCCTTCCTGTCCCTTCCCCAGACCCTTCCTGTCCCTTCCCCAGACCCTTCCTGTCCCTTCCCCAGACCCTTCCTGTCCCTTCCCCAGGCCCTTCCTGTCCCTTCCCCAGGCCCTTCCTGTCCCTTCCCCAGGCCCTTGCTGTCCCTTCCCCAGGCCCTTCCTGTCCCTTCCCCAGACCCTTCCTGTCCCTTCCCCAGACCCTTCCTGTCCCTTCCCCAGGCCCTTCCTGTCCCTTCCCCAGGCCCTTCCTGTCCCTTCCCCAGGCCCTTCCTGTCCCTTCCCCAGGCCCTTCCTGTCCCTTCCCCAGACTCTTCCTGTCCCTTCCCCAGACTCTTCCTGTCCCTTCCCCAGACTCTTCCTGTCCCTTCCCCAGACCCTTCTGTCCCTTCCCCAGACCCTCCTGTCCCTTCCCCAGACCCCTCCTGTCCCTTCCCCAGACCCTTCCTGTCCCTTCCCCAGACCCTTCCTGTCCCTTCCCCAGGCCCTTGCTGTTCCTTCCCCAGGCCCTTGCTGTCCCTTCCCCAGGCCCTTGCTGTCCCTTCCCCAGGCCCTTCCTGTCCCTTCCCCAGGCCCTTCCTGTCCCTTCCCCAGACCCTTCCTGTCCCTTCCCCAGACCCTTCCTGTCCCTTCCCCAGACCCTTCCTGTCCCTTCCCCAGACCCTTCCTGTCCCTTCCCCAGGCCCTTCCTGTCCCTTCCCCAGGCCCTTCCTGTCCCTTCCCCAGGCCCTTCCTGTCCCTTCCCCAGACTCTTCCTGTCCCTTCCCCAGACTCTTCCTGTCCCTTCCCCAGACTCTTCCTGTCCCTTCCCCAGACTCTTCCTGTCCCTTCCCCAGACCCTCCTGTCCCTTCCCCGGACCCCTCCTGTCCCTTCCCCGGACCCCTCCTGTCCCTTCCCCGGACCCCTCCTTTCCCTTCCCCGGACCCCTCCTGTCCCTTCCCCAGACCCCTCCTGTCCATCTCAGTGTGTGACTCTATGTCTTGTCTTTGGGTCCCCAGCACGTGAGGATAGCGTCGTGAGTCGGAGGAGAAGCTGAGATTCCAAGATGCGACACACAGCGCCAATCACAGGGGACCAGACCAGGAAGGTAAAAGGCGCACATGTTAGGGTTCCTGGCCTGAGGTGGGGGTGCTGGGGCCGACGGCGTAGGTGTGAGCTTGCAGCAGTTCTGAGGCTGTAGGTGTGAGCTGGCAGCAATACTGGGGCTGTAGGTGTGAGCTGGCAGCATGCGTGAGGCTTTAGGTGTGAGCTGGCAGGAGTGCTGGGGCTGTAGGTCTGAGGTGGCAGGAGGGCTGCGGCTGTAGGTGTGAGGTGGCAGGAGTGCTTTAGATGTAGGTGTGAGCTCTCAGGAGTGCTGCGGCTGTAGGTGTGAGCTGGCAGCATGTGTGAGGCTGTAGGTGTGAGCTGGCAGCATGTGTGAGGCTGTAGGTGTGAGCTGGCAGCATGTGTGAGGCTGTAGGTGTGAGCTGGCAGCATGTGTGAGGCTGTAGGTGTGAGCTGACAGCATTGCTGGGGCTGTAGGTGTGATCTGGCAGCATGCGTGGGGCTGTAGGTGTGATCTGGCAAGAGTGCTGTGCCTGTAGGTGTGAACTGGCAGCAATGCTGTGGCTGTAGGTGTGAGCTGGCAGCATGTGTGGGGCTGTAGGTGTGAGCTGGCAGCATGTGTGAGGCTGTAGGTGTGAGCTGGCAGCATGTGTGAGGCTGTAGGTGTGAGCTGACAGCATTGCTGGGGCTGTAGGTGTGATCTGGCAGCATGCGTGGGGCTGTAGGTGTGAGCTGGCAGCATGTGTGAGGCTGTAGGTGTGATCTGGCAGCAGTGCTGGGGCTGTAGGTGTGAGCTGGCAGCATGTGTTAGGCTGTAGGTGTGATCAGATAGCTTGTGAGAGGCTGTAGGTGTGATCTGGCAAGAGTGCTGTGGCTGTAGGTGTGAACTGGCAGCAGTGCTGGGGCTGTAGGTGTGAACTGGCAGCAGTGCTGGGGCTGTAGGTGTGAACTGGCAGCAGTGCTGGGGCTGTAGGTGTGATAGTGCAGCATGTGTGAAGATGTAGGTGTGATCTGGCAGCATGTGTTAGGCTGTAGGTGTTATCAGATAGCTTGTGTGAGGCTGTAGGTGTGATCTGGCAGTAGTGCTGTGGCTGTAGGTGTGATCAGATAGCTTGTGTGAGACTATGTGTGAGTTGGTAGCTTGTGTTAGGCTGTAGGTGTGATCTGGCAGCATGTGTGAGGCTGTAGGTGTGAGCTGGCAGCATTGCTGGGGCTGTAGGTGTGATCTGGCAGCAGTGCTGGGGCTGTAGGTGTGAACTGGCAGCAGTGCTGGGGCTGTAGGTGTGATAGTGCAGCATGTGTGAAGATGTAGGTGTGATCTAGCAGCATGTGTGAGGCTGTAGGTGTGATCAGATAGCTGGTGTGAGCTGGCAGCATGTGTTAGGCTGTAGGTGTGATCAGATAGCTTGTGTGAGGCTGTAGGTGTGAGATGGCAGTAGTGCTGTGGCTGTAGGTGTGATCAGACAGCTTGTGTGAGACTGTACGTGTGAGCTGGCAGCATGTGTTAGGCTGTAGGTGTGATCTGGCAGCATGTGTGAGGCTGTAGGTGTGATCAGATAGCTTGTGTGAGGCTGTAGGTGTGAGATGGCAGTAGTGCTGTGGCTGTAGGTGTGATCAGACAGCTTGTGTGAGACTGTACGTGTGAGCTGGTAGCATGTGTTAGGCTCTAGGTGTGATCTGGCAGCATGTGTTAGGCTGTAGGTGTGAGCTGGCAGCATGTGTGAGGGTGCAGGTCGTCGCCGCCCCTTGCTGTTACTCTCTTACTGCAGACTTGCTTCCTTTAGGACTCAGTGGATGCTGTTGCTCACATTGCACTGTTGCTCCTCTTGTAGTTCCAGGAGGATGGCTTCTTGGTGCTGGAAGGGGTATTCTCACCGGAGCAGTGTGACGCCATGATGGACTCCATGAGGGGCATTGTGGCCCAGATGGACGTGCCCCTGCACTGCCGGACAGAGTTCTCCACCCAGGAAGAGGAGCAGCTGCAGGGGCAGGTAGGGGCCTTTGCTAGTGATGCAGGGGCCACACTGTGGGGCAGAGGGAGGTACAAGGTACCACAAAGGGGATGGGTGGTTGGTGAGACACGTGTGATCTCTATCACTGCAAATGTCTCTTCGCTTTCCTTCCCGCGCTTTCCGTGCTGGTGACAGATGCAGGTAAGGGTGTAGTTGCAGCTTCACTGTGTAAACTGCTGTATGTGCTATTAGTGCAGAAATCGAGTTGTCGTATGATGGTAGAGCTTGGGTCCCAGGGACTGCTGGTCGCAGGCGTGCTACAGTCAGGCTGATGGGGACTGTTGACTCTTTCTGTGTTCACTAGCAGTAGTATGGACGGGTACTTTTTGGGTGCAGCCGTGGTGGTACTGGTGTAAATCTCTGGGATGGGCGTACAAACATTGCTCGCTCTCAGAGGGTTGGTGGCGGGGACTGTTGACTCATTGTCACTGTCTGCTCCCTGCCAGGGGAACGAATTGTGGGACTTTCCAATGTTCTAATAAGCTTCCAAACCCTCCCTTTCATACATATCGTGACTTCCAGTCATTTGGGCTCTACTTTAAAATTGCCATCCATTCCGGAGTCCATGCCGGGTTTTGTGGAAGCCAGTCTACACATGCGGGAAACTCCATTACCTATAAATCCCTGCTCACTGCTTCGACTCCACCCCTGCTGGCCAAGGATGGGTGGAGGAATTCAGCTCACCTGTGGCTGGCTGCTGCTAGCCTGCTCACACCTGACGCATGTCATTACTGTGAGCTCTTTTAAGCCCCAGATCCCTTCAGGCTAAGGTTGATCTTTGCAGCTGTGTTCTGGTCCTTGTTTCCTGAGCTTTTGATATACTTGATTCCTGAGCTATAATTAATGCTTGTTCCTTGGTTCCTGAGCTATAGCCATTCCTTCTGCCTGCAGTGCTACCTTGTTTCCTGATTTCCTGAGCTATAGCCATTCCTTCTGCCTGAATTGGCACTGCCTGCAGTGCTGCCTTGTTTCCTGATTTCCTGAGCTTTAGCCATTCCTTCTGCCTGAATTGGCACTGCCTGCAGTGCTGCCTTGTTTCCTGATTTCCTGAGCTATAGCCATTCCTTCTGCCTGAATTGGCACTGCCTGCAGTGCTGCCTTGTTTCCTGATTTCCTAGCTATAGCCATTCCTTCTGCCTGAATTGGCACTGCCTGCAGTGCTGCCTTGTTTCCTGATTTCCTGAGCTATAGCCATTCCTTCTGCCTGAATTGGCACTGCCTGCAGTGCTGCCTTGTTTCCTGATTTCCTAGCTATAGCCATTCCTTCTGCCTGAATGGGCACTGCCTGCAGTGCTGCCTTGTTTCCTGATTTCCTGAGCTTTAGCCATTCCTTCTGCCTGAATTGGCACTGCCTGCAGTGCTGCCTTGTTTCCTGATTTCCTGAGCTTTAGCCATTCCTTCTGCCTGAATTGGCACTGCCTGCAGTGCTGCCTTGTTTCCTGATTTCCTGAGCTTTAGCCATTCCTTCTGCCTGAATGGGCACTGCCTGCAGTGCTGCCTTGTTTCCTGATTTCCTGAGCTATAGCCATTCCTTCTGCCTGAATTGGCACTGCCTGCAGTGCTGCCTTGTTTCCTGATTTCCTGAGCTATAGCCATTCCTTCTGCCTGAATTGGCACTGCCTGCAGTGCTGCCTTGTTTCCTGATTTCCTGAGCTTTAGCCATTCCTTCTGCCTGAATGGGCACTGCCTGCAGTGCTGCCTTGTTTCCTGATTTCCTGAGCTATAGCCATTCCTTCTGCCTGAATTGGCACTGCCTGCAGTGCTGCCTTGTTTCCTGATTTCCTAGCTATAGCCATTCCTTCTGCCTGAATTGGCACTGCCTGCAGTGCTGCCTTGTTTCCTGATTTCCTAGCTATAGCCATTCCTTCTGCCTGAATTGGCACTGCCTGCAGTGCTGCCTTGTTTCCTGATTTCCTGAGCTATAGCCATTCCTTCTGCCTGAATTGGCACTGCCTGCAGTGCTGCCTTGTTTCCTGATTTCCTGAGCTATAGCCATTCCTTCTGCCTGAATTGGCACTGCCTGCAGTGCTGCCTTGTTTCCTGATTTCCTAGCTATAGCCATTCCTTCTGCCTGAATGGGCACTGCCTGCAGTGCTGCCTTGTTTCCTGATTTCCTGAGCTTTAGCCATTCCTTCTGCCTGAATTGGCACTGCCTGCAGTGCTGCCTTGTTTCCTGATTTCCTGAGCTATAGCAATTCCTTCTGCCTGAATTGGCACTGCCTGCAGTGCTGCCTTGTTTCCTGATTTCCTGAGCTTTAGCCATTCCTTCTGCCTGAATTGGCACTGCCTGCAGTGCTGCCTTGTTTCCTGATTTCCTGAGCTTTAGCCATTCCTTCTGCCTGAATGGGCACTGCCTGCAGTGCTGCCTTGTTTCCTGATTTCCTGAGCTATAGCCATTCCTTCTGCCTGAATTGGCACTGCCTGCAGTGCTGCCTTGTTTCCTGATTTCCTAGCTATAGCCATTCCTTCTGCCTGAATGGGCACTGCCTGCAGTGCTGCCTTGTTTCCTGATTTCCTGAGCTTTAGCCATTCCTTCTGCCTGAATTGGCACTGCCTGCAGTGCTGCCTTGTTTCCTGATTTCCTGAGCTATAGCCATTCCTTCTGCCTGAATTGGCACTGCCTGCAGTGCTGCCTTGTTTCCTGATTTCCTGAGCTTTAGCCATTCCTTCTGCCTGAATTGGCACTGCCTGCAGTGCTGCCTTGTTTCCTGATTTCCTGAGCTTTAGCCATTCCTTCTGCCTGAATTGGCACTGCCTGCAGTGCTGCCTTGTTTCCTGATTTCCTAGCTATAGCCATTCCTTCTGCCTGAATTGGCACTGCCTGCAGTGCTGCCTTGTTTCCTGATTTCCTAGCTATAGCCATTCCTTCTGCCTGAATTGGCACTGCCTGCAGTGCTGCCTTGTTTCCTGATTTCCTGAGCTATAGCCATTCCTTCTGCCTGAATTGGCACTGCCTGCAGTGCTGCCTTGTTTCCTGATTTCCTGAGCTATAGCCATTCCTTCTGCCTGAATTGGCACTGCCTGCAGTGCTGCCTTGTTTCCTGATTTCCTAGCTATAGCCATTCCTTCTGCCTGAATGGGCACTGCCTGCAGTGCTGCCTTGTTTCCTGATTTCCTGAGCTTTAGCCATTCCTTCTGCCTGAATTGGCACTGCCTGCAGTGCTGCCTTGTTTCCTGATTTCCTGAGCTATAGCAATTCCTTCTGCCTGAATTGGCACTGCCTGCAGTGCTGCCTTGTTTCCTGATTTCCTGAGCTTTAGCCATTCCTTCTGCCTGAATTGGCACTGCCTGCAGTGCTGCCTTGTTTCCTGATTTCCTGAGCTTTAGCCATTCCTTCTGCCTGAATGGGCACTGCCTGCAGTGCTGCCTTGTTTCCTGATTTCCTGAGCTATAGCCATTCCTTCTGCCTGAATTGGCACTGCCTGCAGTGCTGCCTTGTTTCCTGATTTCCTAGCTATAGCCATTCCTTCTGCCTGAATGGGCACTGCCTGCAGTGCTGCCTTGTTTCCTGATTTCCTGAGCTTTAGCCATTCCTTCTGCCTGAATTGGCACTGCCTGCAGTGCTGCCTTGTTTCCTGATTTCCTGAGCTATAGCCATTCCTTCTGCCTGAATTGGCACTGCCTGCAGTGCTGCCTTGTTTCCTGATTTCCTGAGCTTTAGCCATTCCTTCTGCCTGAATTGGCACTGCCTGCAGTGCTGCCTTGTTTCCTGATTTCCTGAGCTTTAGCCATTCCTTCTGCCTGAATGGGCACTGCCTGCAGTGCTGCCTTGTTTCCTGATTTCCTGAGCTATAGCCATTCCTTCTGCCTGAATTGGCACTGCCTGCAGTGCTGCCTTGTTTCCTGATTTCCTGGGCTTTAGCCATTCCTTCTGCCTGAATTGGCACTGCCTGCAGTGCTGCCTTGTTTCCTGATTTCCTGGGCTTTAGGCATTCCTTGTTCCTGAGCTGCAGATATTCCTGGTTTGCAGTGCTCTCTTGACCCCTTGCTTCCTGAGCGGTAACTCTGTCCTGTTTCCAGAACTAGCACTGCCTGCCACTGCTGCTTGGGTTGCAGAGCTGTAGCTATTCCTTGTTCCTGAACTAGGCCTGCCTGCAGTGCTTCCTAGATTCCTGATCCAGTCCTATTCTAGCGCTTCCTTGAGCTTCTCTCCTTCTGTATTGACCTTTTCCCAGGCCCTGCCTTCCTTCCCATCACCTTTGTTCCTGTTCTTAGTTTCTGCCTTCCTGTTCTACTGTCTTGCTTCTAGTTTCCTTGTATGTTTGTCACCTGCTTTCTGCCATGTCTGCCCTTTGTTCTCCCTCCTTTCCTGTTAAGTGCTCTTCCTTGCAAGCTCCTTGTCCATTTGTGGCTGTGTATTTTATCTCTACACTCTTGCTGTTAACGCCTCGCGTGATCCTGTTTGCTCACCGAGATCCATGGGCATTGCTGACAACCTAGGTGGCGTTTCTTGTCCACTGTGAGTATTGTCTTTGAGTTACTCTTATAACATCACCACAGGTATCACCTCCACTGACCAGGCCTTTGCATGCATCTCCTATATGTGGGTATTTGCAGTCAGTATCTGTAACAATTGTGAGTGAGGAACTTACTGAGCTTCAGTCCTACCATGCAGAGCACCTGAGTGCTTTACTCCACCTTCCCTTCATTGTTAATGTTGTTATATAGACATATGTCTTGCACTTCCATCCTTGGCATATCTCGTTTGACTGCTGAATTGCCTCATAAGTGTTTGTCCTTCTGCTTCTTAACCATCTTGTTCCTTTGAATTGACTTCCCCTTTGAATCCCTTTTTTCTTCTGACTCTGTGTGATCCTGGGCACTGCTGTACTCCTCTTTCTGCTTACTTTTTCTACCCAGCCATCAGTCCTTGCCTAAGTCCCTGACTGTGTTCCAGACATAGTCCTGACATTCTTACAGTGTTTTTTTAACTTGCAGTAGTATTCACAGGTACCTGTTGGGTGCAGCCGTGGTGCTACTTGTGCAAATCCCTCGTTTGGGCGTGTGTACATTGTTCACTCTCAGAGGGTTGGTGGTGGGGATTGTTGACTCTTTCCGTGTTTGTTACTTGCTGTAGTATTGACTTTTACTGTTGGGTGCAGCTGTGGTGCTACTGGTGGAAATCCCTGGGATGGGCATTCGTACATTGCTCACACTCAGAGGGTCGGTGGTGGGGATTGTTGATTCGTTCTGTTTTTGTTGCTTGCAGTAGTATTGACAGGTACTTGTTGAGTGCAGCCGTGGTGCTACTGGTGGAAATCCTTGTGATGTGCGTGTGTATATCGCTGGCTCTCAGAGGGTTGGGGTGTGGACTGTAGACTCGTTCTGTTTTAGTTGCTTACAATAGTATTGATGGGTGCAGCCGTGGTGCTAATGGTGTAAATTCCTGGGATGGGCGTGTGTACATTGCTTGCTCTGAGAGGGTCATTGGTGGAGACTGTAGACTCGTTCTGTTTTTGTTGCTTGCAGTAGTATTGACGGGTACTTGTTGGGTCCAGCCGTGGGTCTACTGGTGGAACTCTCTGGGATGGGCCTGCGTACATTGCTCGTTCTCAAAGGGTCGGTGGTGGGGACTGTAGACTCGTTCTGTTTTTGTTGCTTGCAGTAGTATTGACGGGTACTTGTTGGGTCCAGCCGTGGGTCTACTGGTGGAACTCTCTGGGATGGGCGTGCGTACATTGCTCATTCTCAAAGGGTCGGTGGTGGGGACTGTAGACTCGTTCTGTTTTTGTTGCTTGCAGTAGTATTGACAGGTACTTGTTGGAACTCTCTGGGATGGGCGTGCGTACATTGCTCGTTCTCAAAGGGTCATTGGTGGAGACTGTAGACTCGTTCTGTTTTTGTTGCTTGCAGTAGTCTTGACGGGTACTTGTTTGGTGCAGCCTTAGGTCGACTGGTGGAAATCCATGGGCTGGGCGTGTGTACATTGCTCGCTTTGAGAGGGTCATTGGTGGAGACTGTAGACTCGTTCAGTTTTTGCTGCTTGCAGTAGTATTGACGGGTACTTGTTGGGTGTAGCAATGTGTAGGAGAGTAGGATCTGCTTCTTATGGATACCCTCACTTTTTACTGATGTCTCACTGTTTTTTTACTTCAGTCTGGCTGGGACCCTGCTATCTAGGGCCCCAGCCTAGCTACTTCATCTCTAAATTGATTGCATGTACTTTAGGTACACCACAGATTGGATTCTGGGGTACCCTTATAAGTCCCTAGTATATGGTACACCACAGATTGGATTCTGGGGTACCCTTATAAGTCCCTTGTATATGGTGTACTATGTACCTAGGGCATAGGTACCCCTGATGCCACCCCTGGGAGACCATTCAAAATGACACCACAGGTCTGCTACAGCAGCCTGTTTATGGTAGTGTATGCACCCCTTACTTGGATATAGGTTCCCTATATCTATCCATATCACTGCACATATAAACCTATCCGTCACCCCTATAGCAGGCCTTATCAATCCTGAAGGCAGGGTGCTGGGTTTTATGTAAGAGGGTGCCCATGCATGAGCAGAGCCCCTCTGCAGCCTTCGGAACCTTTATTCCGGGGTTGTTTGTGATGCAGCCAAACCATATACTCTGAAGTGCATTATAACATCGCGGTAAATGCTAACTTTGGAATGGCTGCATGGAAACATGTCATGTTTGGTGTCAAACACCTTGGAATCATACCTCTCCACCAGTAACTGGCGGGGAGGTATGATTCCACCCTACTAGAGGGAGAAATATGACTTCACCGGTACCAGCTTCACAGACCCTGGCATCACAAAATGGATGCTAACCAGCCACAGACAAGCGTCTGCCCACCTGCTGCTGGACCAAAATCCAGCAGGGGATGCCTGGACAATAGGTTTCCTATCACAGGGAGGTGTGACCACTTCCCAGACAGGCTTTAGTGTATTGGGGCTGGGTGGGTGCACTCTGAGAGTGCTTTGAAGTTCAGCACTGGGGGCACATTTGGTGTCCCTGTGCATAGTCCAGCTCAATCCAGTTGCAGGTACTACCAGCCCCTGCTCTGGCGCGAAACTGGACAAAGGAAATGGGTATAGCCACCCCTCTGTCCTGACCCTCCCATTGGTGGGTCCCCAGAGTTTGTCCCACCCCTTCCTTGGGTATAAAGTAGGAACCCCTGACTACAGGACCTTAGATTTACCTGGACGAAACTCTGCTACAGAATCCCAGAACTTCAACTATCTACAGGACGTTTGATGACCGAAGAATCTCCCTTGGAGTAAAGGAGTAAGTCCCCTGCAAGGCAGGCACCAAAGACGCATCTGTCCGGTTTGCAACTAAGCAGCTCCTGAAGGACTCTGAAGACTTTGCAACACAGGAGGTGGGTTTCCAAGCTTCCCTGAGGCCGATCCGTGCTCTCCGCAATCCTGAGATCCAAAGCCCTCGTGGAGACCGTGCAACCCCAACCCCTGGACACCATACCCATTTGCAGCAGCATATGCTTCTTGGCGATCCCTGAGGCTGTGCTTTGGGCTACTTGTAGTCAAGACTCTGAGCAGTGATTTCACCAAAGATTACTGGCCTACACTCCTCGAGTGACCCGTGGGCTGGTATTTAGTGAATCCTCTCGAGGTCCCTTCGCGATCCCTTGTCCTGATGCTTTTTGCCTCCTTACAATCAATAGGCGAAATTAAAGAAATAGATTCTTACATATCCCCTCCGAGTGCAATACAGGTGGTAAAGATCTCACTTTGGTTACAGAACCTGCCTCAAGAAGTTATCATAATTAACACATACATACATCCAAAACACAAGCAAAAGGCTGCAAAAGATCTGGGAGCAGCCTTGGAGAAGATAAGGGAAGAACAGGACACCGACTTAATCATCATGGCCGGGGATTTCAACATGCCTTTAATCAGCGAGGACCAAGATGACGATCTTATTCGAGATCTGAATGCTGCATGGGGCGTACCCACACAAGGCTTGATAAAAAATAGTAAATTAACTAAGAACTCAAAAAATTTACTCCGAAATTTGGAACATCTTAACTTAAGGGCCTTGAATGGGCGTTATGTCGATGACGACCCACCAGTCGCAACCTTTCACTCCAATAAACAATCTTCCCATCTCGATTACATGTTCATATCTTTAAATATGTTTAGCTGGACTAAAACGTTTAGAGTAGGGATGAGTGACCACAGTGACCACCTACCCCTAGAAACTACAATAAGAGTCAATTCTCAATATGGAAAAGAATCATACAAAGGCCCTTGCTTGGAAGTCACGTCTATTTTACGGCGGCTACGATGTAACCCTGACAACATCGGGTCAGTAAGCACGATAGCTAAAGATCTTTTTACTCAAACAGTCAATCCCTCACACCAAGCGTCGGACAACTGGCAAAACTTCATTACAAAAGTGAGCGAGAAACTGATAAAAAACTCACCTAATCTGTTATGTCAGGGGAAGGGAGCCCCAAATAAAAATCTAGTAACTTTGTAAATGAAGACTCAAAAACGGCTAATAAATCAAACCTTAAGGCTGTTGTGAAAGGATCAAACAAATTGCAGCTTGCGCATAGTCCTACAGACAGGAAACAAAATATCTAAAATGGATGAAATGGAAAAGGAAGGAAAAGAATGAAGCACTATGGACAAAACTCCATTACGAAGGGAAGCAGAAAAAAAGCTTGAAGTTTTGGCAAATGGTTAAAAAAATAACCCAGACCATCGGGGCCAAAATTCCCATATACCAGAGGAGGTTTGGACAAAATATCTGTTAAAACATTTTAGCAATGAGGACACCACAGTGGGTGCTGTAACACACAAATCTCGTTCCGAAATCATATGGCCCAAAATTGGAGGCAAAGGAATTAGTCATGCACCCACAAGGACCCACGAAAAGTACAACAATGGGCTTACAATTTCACCAAAACTTGATAAACCAGTACCAACGGCAGAAGTGTTGACAAGTGTCGAACAGTGGCAAAATCTAATTATCCCAGCTGACATAAAACGACAAATAACAAGAGGACGACCTGCGGGAGCACCGGACCCAAATGGTATTCCTCCCATGTTGTACAAGGAAGACGTGGAATTTTGGAGCAAATCATTGGCACCTTTATTTAACGCTCTAATTTTCACCCAGATACTCCCGGAGTCCTGGCATGGGTCAGTATTTAGCCCAATTTATAAACATGGTAGCAAGAAGCACCCAAACAATTACCGGCTAATTGCATAACTAGACTTAGAGGCTAAATACTTTGCAGGCATAATCTTGGAAGAGTTAACAACATGGGCAGCTGGAAAATCTATTATCCCGATTACTCAAACAGGATTCTGCAGAGGCCAAGGCACCACAACCAACATCATGGCACTGTCCCTGCTGATGGGACAAGCCAAAGAGACCAAGTCACCCTTATATCTCACGTTCATCGACTACACAGCTGCTTTTGACTATATAGATCGCAACAAACTTTGGCAGAAATTAAGCCATTGGGGAATACCGAAACATCTTTTAGACGTTCTAATATTACTTCATTCCAATACATGGATCAAAATTAAACTTGGCACAGGAACACACCTTTCGAAGCCTATCAAGACAACGAAAGGATTAAAACAAGGGTGTGTACTGGCCCCCTTCCTATTTAATCTCTTTCTAGCTGACCTACCGGGGGAACTAGACAAATCTTCCAACCATGCGCCCAAACTGGGGTCAATCACCCTTTGCAACTTATTATATGCAGACGACTTAGTGTTAATAAGTCGAACCCCAATGGGCCTTCAACATCTCCTGGACGTCGCATATATCTTTTCTGAATGAAACTCCCTTCAAATAAACTTTAAAAAGACCAAGGCAATGGCTGTGAATTACAGGAAAAAAGGGAAGTTCGTTGGTACCTGAATGGAGAGAAAATAGACCTGGTAAATACTTACAAATATCTGGGAGTAATCCTGGACGCAAAAAACACGTCTAAGCCACAACTTGAATCCCTACGAGGGAAGGCGACTATGATCCATCTGGCCATCAAATCA
The DNA here is from genome assembly GCF_964204655.1 of Triturus cristatus. Lineage (NCBI taxonomy): Eukaryota > Metazoa > Chordata > Amphibia > Caudata > Salamandridae > Triturus > Triturus cristatus. The sequence continues at coordinate 1,175,982,588 of NC_140580.1, read as the reverse complement.
TTAAAGGCCAAACTTCCTGACCTAACACTTCAACCTCTCCTTCAAATACTACGCGCAAAATTACAGCCGACCCTCACTTACGGAAGCGAATCCCTACATTGGAAGGACGCCACTCTATTGGACATAGTTACGGCCAAAGCATACAGGGCCATTTTCAATCTCCCCAAATACGTTTCTCCTGCTCAGATCCGGTTGGAATTTGGTATAATTAAACAGACAATAGGAAGGCGGAGCGCGTATGTAGGGACTTGGCACAAGATTCGCACTGCTGAGACTGGCACCTTAAGCTCCAATGTATGGGGGGAGCTATTTAGACATCAAAAATCTTTGCCCAGAGACTATCTACTCGAATCACTTCAAGTCTTGGGCCTGATTGACTTATGGGAAACTCCAACTGATCACCTTTCTTTTAAAAAAATCGCAAAGAAATCGGCACGAATCCTTTCAGCAATCGAAGACAAGAATGATCTAGCGAAAAGAGCCCATGGCTGGACAACGCTAGGTGATTATGGGCCAGTACAACCACAAGCATACCTTAGTACTGGCATGAAAATAAAAACTAAAGAAAGGTTTCTGAAACTACGTCTTGGAGTAATTCCTATACTCCCACACTTGCCACCCTGGGAGAGGAAGAACTCCTTAGAGCAGTGTCGACTGTGCAAAACTGGCAAGGAGGACATGGTCCACGTAATCTGCATCTGCACCAAACTAAATGATTTAAGGCGTCATCTACTACGTCCATTCTTCAACCAGCATGGCGTGCGGACTTGCAGACAAGCTGTAAAACTGTGTTTTAACCCGAAGCACATTAAACTGAATTGCCAGGTTATAAAGTTCTTTGATCTAATGGGAAAAAGTCTCAAGAGACTTGATGACAACTAAAAAACCTTTCTAACTGATCTTAGATAATCTTTTAAAGTAATGTATTAATGACTTTTTAAACATTATTTTCTCTCTTTTGATGTTTTACAATATTTGTAAAGATTTTAATTAATCATGTACAAATAAACAATTATCACTCACTATCACTTGTCCGTTGACTTGTGGGTCCCTGAGAAGGGTACTTTGACTTTCAATGGGCTTACCTGGTTGCTCCAGACGTGCCCTGACTCTCCATCGCTTGGGGAATCCACAGGACCTTGCTGGTCCACACCAAAGCCGTTTTTACTCTCATCCTTCGTGGGACAAATCACATGCGGACTGTGGTCGTCGACGACGTCTGCTGGTCCCCGTGGCAGTGAAGTCAAGCTTCACCTCTTCGCACCTGAAACGCCCGACATCGGTGGGCATTCGTCTATCGAGCCCCTGGTCACCCTGAAGTGACCCAGACTCTGTCCCCTCTGCTTTCAGGTTCTTCTCACCTCGGATCCAGGCTTGGAGTCCAGCGGACACTTTTCATTTTCCCGGCAGCAGCACTTTTTTCGCATCACGCTATGAAAACAACAAAGGTTTCCGACATCACTTGACCCCTATATTTTTTTTTTTTGTTTTGTTTAAATATCTTTATTTGCATTTCCATATATTTCCAATCAAGCTTTATTCGACAGTTGAGTCATAAAAGCACAAACAAACATCACACAAATAACATATAAATTACCTAAAAATATTTAAGACAAGCATTAAATCCAATATTTCAACCATCAATAAGCTAAAATCGATTTAAAACCATATACAAATATTCACAGAATAAAATACCACGTATATAAAAACCTATGTATGTGTTTCCATCATAAAAATAAATATTTGATTACATTTTGCACTAATACGATCAATTTCTACAGGTTGCCATCGTGTCTCAATGCTTTAGATCGTAGACCCCAAGCCCACCCTAGGAACTTGGCCACTGCTATACAGATGGGAGGAGCAGGGTCAGTGCTCAGAATGCGAAGAGCTATTCGATAGTTCCTGATACCCAACGATTTACATACAGGTTTTATCCAAGTTTTACGGGGTTGTGTGTACATTGGGCAAAAAAATAGCAAATGTTCTACAGATTCGCATTCCTCAGTGCAGTTATAACATTTCTTGCTTTTATTTTGGGTGTTTTGCCAATTAGCGGTAAATTCTGCAACCGGTAGGGCACCCACCCGTAGCTGGAAGTATAGCTTGCGGTCAAAGGGCCTCTCTATTATATCCCAGTAACTTTCGAGTAGTGGGCTGTTTTTAAGATCGAGAAAGCGGCCTGTTAAATGGGAGGAGAGGCCTTGTGTGGTTTCTATCCTATAGACCCATTCCCAATAGATAGCTTTCAGTTTGTTCTTAGGAGGGAAGGTAGCATTTTCTGGATCGTTCCATAGTTCGGTCAGGCCTATGCTGCTCAGGAGGGATTTGATGCTGCACAACCAGTGGATATTATGTGATGAGTTAGATTTAATTATATCCATGAAGCCGCACTTATAGTGCTCAAGTTCATCTGTGCACCAAAGGCGACGCCAATATAGCAGTGGACGAAGCTTGACAAGGTGTGCCAATGGTTTTTTCCCTAGGTCTAGCAATAGAGGACGCAGTGGCGTACTAGCAGGGAGGCTTGTGATTTTACGCAAAAATGCATTTTCAAGCACTGTCAGTTCAAAGTTCAGACCCATATAAACATGAACTCAGTACCATTGCACCGTATGCTTCCAGAGCTGGGGAAATTGGTTTTGTATATGATCTATTAAATCTAGTTAAAAGGGCACCTGATTTTTGTTTGTGTGTTAGTATCACTCGGTCCATTTGGGAGTCCCAACGCATGTCCTTCTGTAGTGTGATACCTAGATATGTGAAGGAGATTACCTCCTCCAGGGGTAAATCATTCATAAATATTTTCCCCCCAAATGATTTATGTGCGTTGAAGGACATGAATTTAGTCTTTTCGGTGTTTACTAACAAACCCCTCTGTTTGCAGAACTCTTCGAAACGTCCAAGTGCCTTCTGCAGGCCGCTTGGGGTCTTGGAGATAATCAGCGTGTCATCCGCAAACATGAGGATGGGAACTCGTGATCCAGCCAAAACAGGTGCATCGGTGGGGGTCCGTGAGAGAAAGTCGACCACACCGTTGACAAAGAGCGAGAACAGGGTAGGCGCCAAAACGCACCCCTGCCTCACACCCCTGTCAACCGGGAAGTCTTCCGTCACCTCTCCCACTTCCCCCCATCGGACCCGGGCCACGTTACCCTCATGCAAGCGGATGACTACAGAAAGGAGTTCAGGTGCAAAACCCATCTCCCTCATAACAGCCCAGAGTTTGGTTCGTGGAACCAAATCAAATGCTGCTTTTAGGTGCACGAAAACGGCGTATAATGCACCCTTGCCTAAGATCACTGTCTTCCAATATAAGATGACAAAACGGAAGATTTGATCAATTGTGCTTGTCCGCTTGCGAAAACCCGCCTGTGCGGGACTTAAAATGTCCTGTTCTTCGACCCATAATAGGATCTTGTGTAGAAATAGGCGGGCCACTATCTTCTGGATTGAGTCTATAAGGCTAATTGGCCTATAATTAGCCGCAATAGACTTGTCCCCCTTTTTAAATACAGGGACTATTTCAGCTCCCTTCCAAGAGGCAGGGATGTCGGCACCCTGAGCAATTGCATTAGCAAGGCGCAGAATATATCTGCACCATAGGTGCCTATCACTAATGAACACGTCAGCAGGAATTCCATCCATCCCGGGGGCTTTACCCTTAATCACTTTGTCTAAGGCCTGTTCTACGTCACTTACAATAAATATTTCTTCTGCATAGTACACATGGCAATGGGTATCGCCACAGTATACTTCTTCTCTAGGAGCTGTATACTGTGGTTTAAAATAATCAATCCAGGAATTCTTAGCCACATTGTTCTGGGGCCGCTCAGGGAGACCCCCCCTGTCCCACTTATAGATATCCCAGAATTGCTTATTGTTCCTAGATCTACAGGCTTCGAGGAGATCTTTCCACTTTCCATTATCCCACATTCTTTTTGCTTTATATATTGTTCTCCTGTATTTCGTCCTTGCCAATTTTACTGAGGAAGCATCTTTCGCCCTGAGTGCTCTACCAAGTTTGGCTCGGGCTTCCTTACAGTCAGCGTTGTACCAACCCACAGTATTATGGTGTTTAGGATATCTTTTGGAAGTGGGTTTGATAAAGTATTTCTTCAGTCCCTCAAAGAGTTTGTTATGTGCTACTACGACAGACTGATGGGGACACATGTCTTCTGCCAAAGTTTCGGGGGATTCTAAAACATTAGTTACTTCTTTCTTAATTGCAACCAATGAAGTTGGATCTTCTATAATCCTATCCCATTTTAGATGACGCAGGTTGTTGGCCAAGAATTGATTCGGCACAGGATTCATCTGCCGTGCTGGAGGTCCACCTTTAGGAGGTTGGTCAAACGGCACCGCAAGTGGTTGATGGTCACTCTCGATACGGTCAGTAACAATCATATCGATAAGAGTTGCCCAAAGCTTTACATGAATAAGAAAGTAGTCTATACGACTCTCCCTACGGCCACTGACAAAGGTATTCTTAGCGCATTTATCTGATTTACTTCTGCCATTGGCGGCCCTCAGGCGATTTCCTAGGCACAAACCTTTTAGCTGGATTGCAGCCTCTGTCCATTTTTTTATGGGAGCAATTTCTAAGGACGGGATTCCCCATCTAGAGTCTTCCTCTTCAGTAAGTTGTAATATATCATGGCCAAGAGGCTCAAAAGAAGTGTTAAAGTCACCTGCTACTAGGGGCAGTGTGTTGGGTGGCAGGAGGTCTAGAATATCTTCAAGTTCTTGTACAACAGGAGATTTTTTCCCCCCCGGAAGACCACGTGCATATACGTTGAAGAGTTCCACTTTATGACCAGACTGAAGGGTCAATCTTATTGAAATAATATCATTGCTAGACTTGAGACCTACTTTTATGTGGTTCCCCATATCCTGCTTTACCCATACAGTTAAGCCACCAGAGGGGCGGCCTCTTTTGCTTTTTTTGGCTGGTACATAAAAATTAAGATAACCGTTGCAATGTATAGGGTCAATTGCCCAAGTCTCTTGAAAGAGGCAGATGTCATATCCTGTCGTGAAGGCCATCCAATCTGGGCTTTCAATTTTAGAACCCAGGCCTGCAATGTTCCACGACAAAATAGACAAAATGCTCTTTCCTTTCCTTCCCCCCTTATTGGGTGCAGTATTCCCTAATGGGGTATTTTGGCTGCCTCTCTCAGAATAGTCCAGGCTATCTTCCAAGCATGTACCCATATTGGGCAGACCACTTAAACTGTTTGTGGAGTGTATTGGGCATCCCATTTTTTCCCCTGATGCTTTTCCATGTACTGCCCCTATCTGGTTCACATACGGTAGTAATGCGACAGTCTGTGAATTAATTACACTACCAGGGCGGCAATCACTGATATTAGCACTCGAATTAATGAATTTGCGTCTATGGGCATTCGTAGGGGAGTCTTGGTCTATGTTATGTGGTACTTTCCTAGCCCGGGGTTGACGTCAATCGCAAACATCTAAACCAGAGGGCTTATCGAACCCACCCTGTACATTTGGGTGGCAGTGGGTCCTAACTTCGTTAGCTGGATCTAATAAACCGGAAGCGTGCAGGATAGGTTGTAGATGGCCGTAATAAAAGAAAGACAGAGGTAATGAGAGAATAGGTGAATTAAAATTGGATCTCTGCCAATTACAAATATGTTCAACTGCATTCTTGTCTCTAAAGTTTATTACGACACAATCTCCCTTTATTGATTTGTTCTTGGGGCCTACCCAGTCCACTCTTCTGGCAAAAAGTATCTCAGTTGAGACATTCAGAGGTAAGGGGCGATTTTGATTTAGCCAGTAGATGCACTTGTTTTTCAGTTCCCCATAGTCTTCTCGCTTATCACCACTTAAAGGTTTAACCCCTGCCAGAATCACCACATAGGGAGTGGATTCTGGGGGAAGATGTAATCTAGGGAATTTTATAACTGTCTTATTAGGAAGGTCCCTCCTCATTGCCTTCTCTACAAGAACTTTTTTTACTATTGGCCCCCTTGTATCCGTCGTATTACAGGTTATATCCTTTGTTGCTCCTCGAGCTATCTGACCTGATGTTAATGAGTTGGAAATAGTTGGAGTAGAAGTGGGGATAGGGATAGTACTCACTGTAGGAGAACTTCTAGTTGGCAATTTATCAAGTGCGATCGTGGGCTCTAGACCATTACTTGCATTTTTATATTTTGACAATACAGAAGCATAAGAAAGCTCTAGACAAGCCAATCTATTCTCTATAGCGTCTAATCTATCATATATTGGGAGACACGTTTTATAGAAAATCGATTCTATCTTTCCCCAGAAATCATTGTCGTGAACTTGCAGCAAAGATGGAGATGGGGCTCGAGGGGGGTGCGCTAATGCAACATCTTGTAAAGCGGGAATGGATTTCCCAGTGGGAGCTTGGCTCTCCTTACAGCTCTCATCTGGGATAGTTCGTCTGGTCTTTGCTTTTTGTCCGCCATTTGGTGGATCGCCGCGTTTCCTTTTGGGTCTCTGGGTCTTGCTGATTCCCCTATTAGCCGGCGTTATAGTTTTATCTTTAGAGTTCTTGGCGGATCGAGTTTTGACACAAGCAGAGATACTATCCTTTTCAAGGCAGTTAACTTGGCTTTCTCTTGGTCTTGAGTTCAAATCTAGTCCTTCTGAATAAGGTTGGCAACGAGAATGCTCTTCATCGGAGGCACAGTTATTTATAATCTCGCAAGACGCCGAGGAAGCCTCATGGCCAGGTCTCGCTCTTACAACTGGTACCGGGGATTTCACGTTAGATATACGGCCCAGGGAGGGGCGCTTTTCTATCACAGAACCCAGGGATAGTCTTTTCTCAGTTTGGACTATTTCTTTGTCGAGAATCGAGGATACTCTCACCAGAAATTGGTCAAGCGTTCCCACGATAGATTTTGTGCTCGCCATTATCATACATGGTGCTAATACAATCCAGCACACTTTTAGCAATCGCGATCAGACCAATGCAACATGTATTCGCACATGAAGTTTGTAATGGCACTGACCTTATTGTGTGTTGACAGGGGGGTGTCCCATCCCAGCCTCGTCCGGCCTCGAACGGGCTCAAACGGGCCCGCCCTTGGCCCGGGCTTAGCCCGGCGACGCCCGCGCGCGTCCCGCGTCGCGGGGGAAGTCCGTGAATATATGCGCCTCCAGGCGCGGTGATGACGTTGGCGGCCTTCCGCCGCGGAGGAGCTTGGGGACTGTAGTTGTTATCCCCCCTGCGAACTGCGGCCACACGAAGGGTTGTCCGTTGCGGCGGCGGCAGGGAGGAGTCGCATTCCCCTGGTTCTGCTCTGGAGCTGGGCGAGGGCTGGACAGGTAGTGGCTCCCGAAATACACTGCTGGCAACTAACACGGACACCCGCTCTGCCGGGGAAGTCCGTGAATATATGCGCCTCCAGGCGCGGTGATGACATTGGCGGCCTTCCGCCGCGGAGGAGCTTGGGGACTGTAGTTGTTATCCCCCCTGCGCACTGCGGCCACACGAAGGGTTGTCCGTTGCGGCGGCGGCAGGGAGGAGTCGCGTTCCCCTGGTTCTGCTCTGGAGCTGGGCGAGGGCTGGACAGGTAGTGGCTCCCGAAATACACTGCTGGCAACTAACACGGACACCTGCTCTGCCGGGGAAGTCCGTGAATATATGCGCCTCCAGGCGCGGTGATGACGTTGGCGGCCTTCCGCCGCGGAGGAGCTTGGGGACTGTAGTTGTTATCCCCCCTGCGAACTGCGGCCACACGAAGGGTTGTCCGTTGCGGCGGCGGCAGGGAGGAGTCGCATTCCCCTGGTTCTGCTCTGGAGCTGGGCGAGGGCTGGACAGGTAGTGGCTCCCGAAATACACTGCTGGCAACTAACACGGACACCCGCTCTGCCGGGGAAGTCCGTGAATATATGCGCCTCCAGGCGCGGTGATGACATTGGCGGCCTTCCGCCGCGGAGGAGCTTGGGGACTGTAGTTGTTATCCCCCCTGCGCACTGCGGCCACACGAAGGGTTGTCCGTTGCGGCGGTGGCAGGGAGGAGTCGCGTTCCCCTGGTTCTGCTCTGGAGCTGGGCGAGGGCTGGACAGGTAGTGGCTCCCGAAATACACTGCTGGCAACTAACACGGACACCTGCTCTGCCGGGGAAGTCCGTGAATATATGCGCCTCCAGGCGCGGTGATGACGTTGGCGGCCTTCCGCCGCGGAGGAGCTTGGGGACTGTAGTTGTTATCCCCCCTGCGCACTGCGGCCACACGAAGGGTTGTCCGTTGCGGCGGCGGCAGGGAGGAGTCGCGTTCCCCTGGTTCTGCTCTGGAGCTGGGCGAGGGCTGGACAGGTAGTGGCTCCCGAAATACACTGCTGGCAATTAACACGGACACCCATTGTGAACCATACAAGTATGAATAAACAATTTGTTTTTTGAGGCATTAAGGATAACAATACAATAGAAAACGATGTTAAAGGTGTAGACCATGATTGCACATACAGAAGTAACATCAGTGCGACTGTATAGGTGTCATACAAAGTATAAAGCTATATAATGTGCCCTGTACATGTTAAAGCACTTCTCCGAGGTTAAGTGATAGCACCGCTGCGGCCCAAAAATATAACTATTTTTTTGTCAGCACGCAAACTTTATGTATACTACATAATGGTGCATAGTCTTTAAACAGGAAGTATTCGTCATCTTTTGATAAAAGAGAAATCAGGATTTTGTGCAAATAAAATGCATATATAATTTTATATATAACTACTAAACTAAACTGTTTCAAATAAAACTTGCCATCTAACATGCTACATGCAGTCAGGCCCAGGAAGGGGAAAGGGAACATATGCGATGCAAAGGTCTCACCACGACAGCATTATCATTAGTACTTGCGGATAATGACTGGACCCGTTAGATCCATCATAAAGTTCCTAAATGTACATAAGGCGGGAGACCATCTTCGTGTGCGATTAACTTCAGAAGTGTCCGATGGATCGTAGAATAGCATTCACATCACTTGATCCCTATGCACCCGGCTCCTCTAGTATAGGTAACACGGGTATCTCTGTACTCTAAAGGGTGCTGGCCTTAGAACCTTCTATGTTTAAAAGGGTTTGTTTAAAGTCCTCTCCAAAGTGTCCTTAAACTCTAAAATTCCAACCACGACTTTCCCATAGAGTTGTACGGAGCTCGCGTCTGTGTTCTCTCACTGCACCCGTCCTCCGTAGGTCCCCTGTGTCACTACTTTGTGTGGTTCCTTGGGGTCCCAGCGATTCTACGTGCTCTAGGCACTATCTAGTTAAGTCGTGGTTGTTATACCACCTGAAGGATGTCGAGTGCTGGTGGGGTCAGTGTACGGACTGAACACCAACAAGCCTTGGCATCTGCAACCCATGCGGGCAGAGGAAATAAGCTTCGGTGAAGACCAGCAAGGTTCTGGGGACTCTACAAGCTATGGAGAGTCAGGGCACGGCTGGAGCAACCAGGGAGGCCCACTGAAAGTCAAAGTTACCTTCACAGGGACCCACAGGCCAATGGACCAGGGATCGCGAAGGGACCTCGAGCTGAATCACGAAATACCAGCCCATGGAACACTCGTGGAGTGTAGGCCGGAAATCTTCGGTGTAAATACTGCTCGGGGTCAAGACTACAAGTAGCCCAAAGCACAGCCTCAAAAATTGCTGAAAAGTATATGTTGCTGCAAAAGTACACAGTGCACAGGGGTTTGGGTTGCAAGGTCCCCAAGAGGGACACTGGTCTCAGAAATGCTGAGACAGCAGATCGACCTCAGAGACCTCGGGAACCCACCTGCATAAATCTTCCCGAGTCCTCAGGAGCTCGGGAGATGCAAACCGGTCAGATGCGTTTTGGTGCCTGCCTTGCAGGGGAGTAACTCCTTTACTCCAAGGGAGATTCTTCAGTCATACAGCATAGTTTAGATCTAAAATCCTGTAGTCAGGGGTTCCTACTTTATACCCAAGGAAGGGGTGGGACAAACTCTGGGGACCCACTTATGGGAGGGTCAAGACAGAGGGGTGGCTACACCCATGTCCTTTGTCCAGTTTCGCACCAGAGCAGGAGCCAATGGCTCCTGCAACGGGTTTGAGCTGAACTATGCACAAGGACACCAAATGTGCCCCCAGTGCAGCCTTCAAACACTCTCAGAGTGCACCCACCCAGCCCCAATACACTAAATCCTGTCATGGAGGTGGTCACATCTCCCTGTGACAGGAAACCTATTGTCAAGCCTTCCCCTGCTCGAGCTTGGCTCAGCAGCAGGAGGGCAGACTCGTGTCTGTGACTGGCAGCATCCATTTTGTGATGCCAGGGTCAGGAAAGCTGGTACCGGGTGTACCGGTGTGTCACAGAAGTCCTTCTAGAATGGTGGAATCATACCTCCACACCAGTTACTGGTGTGGAGGCATGATTCCAAGGTGTTTGACACCAAACGCGACATGTTTCTAAGCAGCCATTTTAAAGTTGGCATTTACCGCAAGGTTATACTGCACTTAAATATATATGGTTGGCTGCATCATAAACCACCCCGGAAAAGAGGTTCCAAAGGCTGCAGAGGGGCTCTGCTCATGCAGGAGCACCCTCTCACATAAAACCCAGCACTCTACCTTCAGGATTGGTAAGGCCTGCCATAGGGGTGACTGATAGGTTTATGTGTGCAGTGATTTAGAATAGATATCGTGAACCTAAATCTAAGTAAGGGGTGCATGCACCACCTCACACAGGCTGCAGTGTCAGTTTGAATGGTCTCTCAGGGGTGGCATAATAAATGCTGCAGCCCATGGGAGGCCTCTGGGGTACCTATGCCCTGAGTACATAGTATACCATATGCTAGGGACTGATAAAGGTACCCCAGAATCCAATCTGGAGTGTACCCAAGTACATGCAATCAATTTAGACTGGGGTCCTGGATAGTAGGATCTCAGTCAGTCTAAGTCGAAAACAGTGAAACATCAGCAAAAAGTGGGGGTAACTAAGAAGCAGATCCTACTCTCCTACAGGTACTTGTGTGCAGCCGTGGGTCTACTGGTGCAAATCCCTGGGATGGGCGTGTGTACATTGCTCGCTCTTAGAGGGTCGGTGGTGGGGACTGTAGACTTGTTCTGTTTTTGTTGCTTGCAGTAGTATTGATGGGTACTTGTTGGGTGCAGCCATGGTGCTAGTGGTGTAAATCCCTAGGATGGGCGTACGTACATTGCTCGCTCAGAGGGTCGGTGGTGGAGACTGTAGACCTGCTGTTTTTGTTGCTTGCAGTAGTATTGATGCATACTTGTTCGGAGCAGCTGTGGGTCTACTATTGGAAATTCCTGGGATAGGCGTGCGTACATTGCTCGCTCTCAGAGGGTCGATGGTGGGGACTGTAGACTTGTTCTGTTGTTGTTGCTTTCAGTAGTATTGACGGGTACTTGGGTGCAGCCATGGTGTATATCCCTGGGATGGGTGTGCGTACATTGCTCGCTCAGAGGGTCGGTGGTGGAGACTGTAGACCTGCTGTTTTTGTTGCTTGCAGTAGTATTGATGCATACTTGTTCGGAGCAGCTGTGGGTCTACTATTGGAAATTCCTGGGATGGGCGTGTGTACATTGCTCGCTCTCAGAGGGTCGATGGTGGGGACTGTAGACTTGTTCTGTTGTTGTTGCTTTCAGTAGTATTGATGGGTACTTGTTGGGTGCAGCCGTGGTGTAAATCCCTGGGATGGGTGTGCGTACATTGCTCGCTCTGAGAGGGTCGATGGTGGGGACTGTAGACTTGTTCTGTTTTTGTGGCTTTCAGTAGTATTGACGGGTACTTGTTGGGTGCAGCCATGGTGCTAGAGGTGTAAATCCTTGGGATGGGCGTACAAACATTGCTCGCTCAGAGGGTCGGTGGTGGAGACTGTAGACCTGCTGTTTTTGTTGCTTTCTGTAGTATTGATGCATGCTTGTTCGGTGCAGCCGTGGGTCTACTATTGGAAATTCCTGGGATGAGCGTGCGTACATTGCTCACTCTGAGAGGGTCGGTAGTGGGGACTGTAGACTCGTTCTGTTTTTGTTGCTTGCAGTAGTATTGATGGGTACTTGTTGGGTGCAGCCATGGTGCTAGTGGTGTAAATCCCTAGGATGGGCGTACGTACATTGCTCGCTCAGAGGGTCGGTGGTGGAGACTGTAGACCTGCTGTTTTTGTTGCTTGCAGTAGTATTGATGCATACTTGTTCGGAGCAGCTGTGGGTCTACTATTGGAAATTCCTGGGATAGGCGTGCGTACATTGCTCGCTCTCAGAGGGTCGATGGTGGGGACTGTAGACTTGTTCTGTTGTTGTTGCTTTCAGTAGTATTGACGGGTACTTGGGTGCAGCCATGGTGTATATCCCTGGGATGGGTGTGCGTACATTGCTCGCTCTGAGAGGGTCGTTGGTGGACTGTAGACTTGTTCTGTTTTTGTGGCTTGCAGTAGTATTGACGGGTACTTGTTGGGTGCAGCCGTGGTGTAAATCCCTGGGATGGGCGTGCGTACATTGCTCGCTCTCAGAGGGTCGGTGGTGGACTGTAGACTTGTTCTGTTTTTGTGGCTTGCAGTAGTATGGACGGGTACTTGTTGGGTGCAGCTGTGGGTCTACTGGTGGAAATCCCTGGGATTGGCGTACATACATTGCTGGTGGATTGGTGATGGGTGCTGCTCCCCTTCCATGCCATGGATGGCTGTATCACAAGGTGATTGGAAGGACGGGCCTCCTCCTTGGGGTGGTGTGTCCTGGTGAGTGTCTCCGCAGACTGGAATGGTTGTACTCACTGTCGTCTGACGAGAGAACCTGGTTCCTGGTAGTGGAGGATCTTCTTGAGAGGATTGTTTGTGGAACCTTCGTTGTAGTATCGATGTGACTTTCCGCACTCTCGTGCCTGCTTCTGGGGGCAGTCTCTTCTCTCTTGCTGGCAGTATTTGCCCATCTCTCATAGGTGCGTCTTTCCTCTAGACCCTTATGTTGTGGCTGTTGTGTTTGAGTTTATACTCTTCGATGCCAATGGTTTATTTTTATTTGCTGTTTGCTTGAAAGGTTGTGGTGAAGGATCTCATCTCGCTAGAGGAGGTTCTTCTAATGTGTATCTATCTCTCTGCCAATGGTTGTGCTGATGGTCTGTATTGTCGTGCTGGAATGATTTAGTTTTATAATAGTCTTTTCTCTGTGGATTTGATGCTCCTCTTGATAGTGTGAATTCTCTTTCAGAAGGTTGCATTTATTGGTCTCATTCTGTTTCTGCTATATTTCTGAGGCTTGGATGGTTCGGAAGGTTTGTACTTTCTTGTTCAGGTGTTTGAGTTTATTGGCCTCTCCTCGACCCTTGCTTGAATGGCTAAATGTATTAGTGCTCAATCTGGCTTAAACTAGTCTGCTGTTGGTCTCTCCTTTTGTGTGTGGATGAAGGTTTTTACTGGATTCTTACCTAGACCTACTAACTTAAATGGGTTTCTACATGGTGTTGGTGTGAGAATGTCCCCTGCATGGTATACATGCGTCGTCCCCTACCTGGAGCGCCCCCCTGCATGTATCCGGTATCTTGACTCTTATTTTGGCTGTGGCGCCGCACTAATCTAATCTGTGCACAGAGGCCCAGGCCTGTTCCGGACTCTAAGAGGTCCTGAGGTGAAGCCCTCTGGCACAACTGTATACGTTTCCACCTCTATGCTTGCCCAGGCCCTTACCCCGATATCCAGAGTGTGCATTAAGCATGGTTGTGTGAACTCAGTGTAACACATGCCTGGTGTGGGTGTTGTCCAGAATAATGGAGCCAGCTGGCGTGGCAAAGGTGGACAGGTACAAATGTGCACCCAGAGAGTGAACGTGTATTGCCTGCTTTCCTGTAGCTGGAGGGCAGAGACCCAGACATTGAAGTGAGGGGAGCAGTGGCACCACTGTCTTCAGCTATTATATGAGCCTTTTTATGAGCTGGGAGCTGCTGATTGGTCTTCCGGAGCCTGCCATTTGGTAGAGGGCGTGGGTGGGTGGTGACTGCAGATTCTTGTGGAAGGTAAGGATGCCTCCAGGGTCGGCTTGTACCTTTTGTTCTTCTCACATTACTCCTTCAGTTGGACTGATGACAGAAAGGGGCAGAACCCCAGGCCTCTGTGTGCCTCTGTTGTGAGTGCCTAGGGATGGAGGCAGCCCCAGGTCTTTCTGTTAGAAGCATCACTCTACACAAAGGCTGTATCTGGGGAGCAGCCGGGACAGGGCACTTGTAAGAACAGCCCCAGACACATTCTGCAGTTTGAATAGTAGAGCAGCGCCTCCTGTGGAGACGTTGTGTATGAAAGTGGGATCTAAACCACCCCCTTGGTTCCTGTTCCATGCCCACTATGACAAAGGACTGGCTTTTTCTGCGGAGTAATCTAAGGACCGTTGTACAACCAGTCTGGTGTCTGCCTGACCACCAGCTTACCAGAAGTGAGGGACATCATCTGAAGTCTGGGTTCCCTGCTGGAAGAGCTGTGTACCTGCACTGAAGTGCCTAGAAGACTGTCTGCCTGCTGGGGTTAGGAAGGAGCCAGCCTGGACCTGCAAGAGGAAAGATTGCCCAGCAAAGAGCGAAGTCCAGCATGTCCCCCATGGCTGTTGGGTGCCCAGGAAGAGACCGACTGTACAAGGGCGATCTGGAAGGCATGTGGACTCTTTGATTGTCACTGAGTTTCTGATGTAACTGCAAACCCGAAGGCCCAGTTAGGGCTATAACAGTTGATTTTTCTGAAGGCACAGGTAGGGAGGCAGCTGCTGAATCATTGAAGGCCAAGTTTGGGCTACATCTGCTTAACACTGGGCGTGGAGGAAGGATGCAACTGCTGTTTGCAGAGGACTCCTCCATTCATGAGACCGCATCCCCTCAGGACTGCCGACCGCTCCACACTACATCTGCTATGGTGGAGCTGCACTATCCAGGCTATCACAGATGGGGGTCATTTACATCTTTTCTTCTTGGCTCTAGTGATTGTGTATATTCATCTTTCCTCAAGTTACCAAGAGTTTGTGTTGATTCTCTTTTTGTCGATTGGTCTCTCTTTTCTCTGATCTTACAGGTTGTTTTGAAGGTCTGTTCTTTTGCTAAATGATATACATTTGTATTTGTTTTCTCCTTTGTGTTTGGTTAATCAGTCGCTGCACAGCTTCATTGGCTGTATTGATTGGTTGTTGATTTTGTTCAAGGTTTATTCTCTCGCCCAGATGGGTGTATTGAGGTTTTCTTTTTATCTTGTCTTTGATGGTTCAGCTGATAGCCACTTCGATCTCTGGTGTGTGAGTTGGTGATCCACACTCTGTTGCTTGGATAGTTATGTTGTTAATACTCTTTGGCTCGGTTAATAAAGTTTGTTGTGTCTGTTATGATGATTTTGTCTTATATGGAGTCTGTGTTGCTTGATAGTCTGTAGTCCTTTTTAGATAACTTTGCTGATCTATGTCTTTTTCTTTTTTTTTCTTTGTCTATTTTTTTCCATCTTGTCTCTTGTTTGGATAGTTGCATCGGTGGTCTATCCTTATTGCTTGGGTATGGCGGGATGGGTTAATGCCCTTATTGATGTTCTCGGGGATCTGGTTGCTGTGTTAGCAGATCTATTTCCTCAAGCTTCAGAGGTCGTATACATGGTGTATCCTGCATTGCTTGCATGATTGATGGTTGAATTGATATGCCACTTCTCCTTGCCTTCCGGAGATTTGTTGATACATATCCTCTCGATGCCTTCGAAGTTTCTGTTGGTGGGCTGTCCTCTCTCGCTTAGCTGGTTGTGTTGATGTGGGTTTTTTTCTTTGGACATTTTCTCTCTGGCTTTATTGGTTGTGTTGCTAGTCTGTGGTTTTCTGTTTGGGTAATGATTTTTCATTCCTCCTTGGCTCCCTTGATTGTGTTGCTCGGTCTCTTCTAACTCACCTCCATGTTGTGTTTTTGGTCTTCATTCTCTTAGATGGTTGTGTTGCTGTTTTTCTTCTCAGCTTTGGTGGTTTAGTTTATTAGCGTCTTGTTTTGATGGCCCTTTTGATGGATCTCTTGTTCTTGAGCACAATCTTGGTGAGTCTGTTTCTCTTCCTTGTATGGTTATGTGTTGGCTGTTAACCTTCAATTTATGGCTTTCTGTCACTTTTCTTTCCCTGCACTAATGATCGCTTCTCTTCTTGATCTTGTGGTCACGTTATGATCTCTGTTTCCTCCCGCAGGGCAGTGCAGACTATTTCCTAACCAGTGGAGACAAGATCAGATTTTTCTTTGAAAAAGGAGTTTTTGATAAAAAAGGTAAATATTCATTACAATGTAATGTTAGGACAGCCATCCACTTACAACTATGAGCTTCCTTCTTGTAGAGGGATCTGTTCCTATCTGTCACGATGCCAGCAGCTTGCGAACTAGGATAGCCTTTAACCTCGGTAGATCATCAGCAGGAACGAGGATCGATGGATAATTCCCCAACTTCCCCAGGGCGCAGCACCACACAGGGAAATGAAAACACCGCTATGGGAACTGCCCTCTCGGGAAGAAAAGAAAAGAAAAAGGGGACAAAGAATAAACACCACAGCGTCTCTCCTGCCTTCCAGGTCTCCAGATAGTTCGGCCAAGCCAACAAGGGAAACTGCACAGGGAAAGAGACAGACGGTCTGAGGTTAACAGGGAAAGCTGACCCCTCCCAGTTCCCCCCCCCCCATCGCTTCTATAGCTGTTCCTCGGATCTTCCGTACCTGCAAGACTCGACTGATACACGGGGACTTGGGAAGGAGGTAGGTGAGACGATGAATCGTGAACAAGTCATCCCAAATGCATTCTGGGAGTTGTAGGAGTAGGATCCCAATATAGTACTCTTGTGAGGTTGTAACAGTAACGACTCAAAATCAGCAAAAGGTAAAAGCACGTACCAGAAGTAGAACACGTGGCAGTGGCCCGTGACTACTCCTAAAACAAAACAAACCAACAAGCACAAAATAGCAAAATCATCGAGGATAAGCCGGGACCGCCAATAGCAAGCCCCTTGAAGTGGCAGGACACTCTAGCCCTCGCCTGAACTCAGATACCTGACCGTGGCTGTTTTCCGTCTGGTAAATCTGGAGTACGTTTTCGTCCGGTTGCTTCACCGCAGGTAACGCGAAGTTCTGATGAGGGTGGGAACGCGTCTACGAACGCTTCCCAGGAAGAAGGGTTCAATGGTTTGATTGAGACTCGGTCGTCCCGCGGGGACAACACCTTCCGCCGACCGAGTCTTGCGGGCGTCGGAATATACTCCTTAATGCCGGGCTCGGGGGAAAAAGATGCGTGGGCGACGGCAGCGCCGCACTGGGCAGGACACCTTCAGCGGATTCATAAGAGTACCGGCTCTCGCTCTCGTGACCGGAACTCCGTAGATTGACAAGCCCCCTCCTGTGGGAGCGGCGAACCTTTGTAGTTCCGGAGGGCGGGGAGCGCCTTCCTGTTTCCTGTTGGGAGTTGCGTGGGGGCTTCTGGGTAGTGTAGTGCTATGTCTCGGCCGTGGGCCGATGATCGCGACACCATCACTGTGCAGTGGATATCCTTGTCTGAGGTTACTGCCCCTCTCTTTGCTGAGCGTCCTCTTGCAGACCCCACTCTTTTCACTGTGCAGTGAGCATAGTTAGAAAGGTTTCTGGCCCACCACTGTGCAGTGAGTGCCCATCTATCATAGGTCTCTGTCCCCGTTACTGTGCAGTGCTGTTCCTTGCAGGGGTCACTGTCCCCCTCGCTGTGCAGTGCTTGTCCTTGCAAGAGTCACTGTCCCCCTCGCTGTGCAGTGCTTGTCCTTGTAGGGGTCACTGTCCCTCTCGCTGTGCAGTGCTTGTCCTTGCAAGAGTCACTGTCTCTCTCACTGTGCAGTGCTTGTCCTTGCAAGAGTCACTGTCCCTCCCGCTGTGCAGTGCTTGTCCTTGCAGGGGTCACTGTCCCTCTCGCTGTGCAGTGCTTGTCCTTGCAGCACTGTCCCCCTCGCTGTGCAGTGCTTGTCCTTGCAAGAGTCACTGTCCCCCTCGCTGTGCAGTGCTTGTCCTTGCAGGGGTCACTGTCCCTCTCGCTGTGCAGTGCTTGTCCTTGCAGGGGTCACTGTCCCTCTCGCTGTGCAGTGCTTGTCCTTGCAGGGGTCACTGTCCCTCTCGCTGTGCAGTGCTTGTCCTTGCAGGGGTCACTGTCCCTTTCGCTGTGCAGTGCTTGCCCTTGCAGGGGTCACTGTCCCTCTCACTGTGCAGTGCTTGTCCTTGCAAGAGTCACTGTCCCTCTCACTGGGCAGTGCTTGTCCTTGCAAGAGTCACTGTCCCCCTCGCTGTGCAGTGCTTGTCCTTGCAGGGGTCACTGTCCCTCTCGTTGTGCAGTGCTTGTCCTTGCAGGGGTCACTGTCCCTCTCGCTGTGCAGTGCTTGTCCTTGCAGGGGTGACTGTCCCTTTCGCTGTGCAGTGCTTGGCCTTGCAGGGGTCACTGTCCCTCTCACTGTGCAGTGCTTGTCCTTGCAAGAGTCACTGTCCCTCTCACTGGGCAGTGCTTGTCCTTGCTGGGGTCACTGTCCATCTCAATGTGCGGTATTTGTTCTTGCAGGGGTCCCTGTCCTGCTCACTGTGCAGTGCTTGTCCTTGCAAGAGTCACTGCCCCTCTCACTGTGCAGTGCTTGTCCTTGCAGGGGTCCCTATCGTGCTCACTGTGCAGTGGTTGTCCTTGCAGGGGTCACTGTGCAGTGGTTGTCCTTGCAGGGGTCTCTGTGCAGTGCTTGTCCTTGCAGGGGTCTCTGTCCCCCTCGCTGTGCAGTGCTTGTCCTTGCAAATGTCACTGCCCCCCTCGCTGTGCAGTGCTTGTCCTTGCAAATGTCACTGTCCATTTCACTGTGCAGTGCTTGTCTTTGCAAGAGTCACTGCCCCTCTTACTGTGCAGTGCTTGTCCTTGCAGGTGTCACTGTCCATCTCAATGTGTGGTGTTTGTCCTTGCAGGGGTCCCTGTCGTGCTCACTGTGCAGTGGTTGTCCTTGCAGGGGTCTCTGTGCAGTGGTTGTCCTTGCAGGGTTCTCTGTGCAGTGGGTGTCCTTGCAGGGGTCTCTATTCCCCTCCCTGTGCAGTGCTTGTCCTTGCTGGGGTCTCTGTTCCCCCTCCCTGTGCAGTGCTTGTCCTTGCAGGGGTCTCTGTTCCCCTCCCTGTGCAGTGCTTGTCCTTGTAGGGGTCACTGTCCCTCTCGCTGTGCAGTGCTTGTCCTTGCAGGGGTCACTGTCCCTCTCACTGGGCAGTGCTTGTCCTTGCAAGAGTCGCTGTCCCTCACTGTGTGGAGTTTGCTTGTGCAAGTGTAACTGTCCATCTCAATGTGCGTTGTTTGTTCTTGCAGGGGTCCCTGTCCTGCTCACTGTGCAGTGCTTGTCCTTGCAAGAGTCACTGTCTCTCTCACTGGGCAGTGCTTGTCCTTGCAAGAGTCACTGTCTCTCTCACTGGGCAGTGCTTGTCCTTGCAAGAGTCACTGTCCCCCTTGCTGTGCAGTGCTTGTCCTTGCAGGGGTCACTGTCCCTCTCGCTGTGCAGTGCCTGGCCTTGCAGGAGTCACTGCCCCTCTCACTGTGCGGTGCTTGTCCTTGCAAATGTCACTGTCCATCTCACTGTGCAGTGCTTGTCTTTGCAAGAGTCGCTGTCCCTCTCACTGTGCGGAGTTTGCTCGTGCAAGTGTCACGGTTCATCTCAATGTGCGGTGCTTGTCCTTGCAAGAGTCACTGTCCCCCTCACTGTGCAGTGCTTGTCCTTGCAAGAGTCACTGTCCCCCTCGCTGTGCAGTGCTTGTCCTTGCAGGGGTCGCTGTCCGTCTCGCTGCGCCGTGCTTGTCCTTGCAGGGTTCGCTGTCCCTCTCGCTGCGCAGTGCTTGTCCTTGCAGGGGTCGCTGTCCCCCTCGCTGTGCAGTGCTTGTCCTTGCAAGAGTCACTGTCCCTCTCGCTGTGCAGTGCTTGTCCTTGCAGGGGTCACTGTCCCTCTCGCTGTGCAGTGCTTGTCCTTGCAAGAGTCACTGTCCCCCTCGCTGTGCAGTGCTTCTCCTTGCAGGGGTCACTGTCCCTCTCGCTGTGCAGTGCTTGTCCTTGCAGGGGTCACTGTCCCTCTCGCTGTGCAGTGCTTGTCCTTGCAGGGGTCACTGTCCCTCTCGCTGTGCAGTGCTTGCCCTTGCAGGGGTCACTGTCCCTCTCACTGTGCAGTGCTTGTCCTTGCAAGAGTCACTGTCCCTCTCACTGTGCAGTGCTTGTCCTTGCAAGAGTCACTGTCCATCTCAATGTGTGGTATTTGTTCTTGCAGGGGTCCCTGTCCTGCTCACTGTGCAGTGCTTGTCCTTGCAAGAGTCACTGCCCCTCTCACTGTGCAGTGCTTGTCCTTGCAAGAGTCACTGCCCCTCTCACTGTGCAGTGCTTGTCCTTGCAAGAGTCGCTGTCCGTCTCATTGTGTGCGGAGCTTGCTCTTGCAAGTGTCACTGTCCATCCCAATGTGCGGTGTTTGTCCTTGCAGGGGTCTCTGTCCCTCTCCCTGTGCAGTGCTTGTCCTTGCAGGGGTCCCTATCGTGCTCACTGTGCAGTGGTTGTCCTTGCAGGGGTCACTGTGCAGTGGTTGTCCTTGCAGGGGTCTCTGTGCAGTGCTTGTCCTTGCAGGGGTCTCTGTCCCCCTCGCTGTGCAGTGCTTGTCCTTGCAAATGTCACTGCCCCCCTCGCTGTGCAGTGCTTGTCCTTGCAAATGTCACTGTCCATTTCACTGTGCAGTGCTTGTCTTTGCAAGAGTCACTGCCCCTCTCACTGTGCAGTGCTTGTCCTTGCAGGGGTCTCTGTGCAGTGGTTGTCCTTGCAGGGTTCTCTGTGCAGTGGGTGTCCTTGCAGGGGTCTCTATTCCCCTCCCTGTGCAGTGCTTGTCCTTGCTGGGGTCTCTGTTCCCCCTCCCTGTGCAGTGCTTGTCCTTGCAGGGGTCACTGTCCCCCTCGCTGTGCAGTGCTTGTCCTTGCAAGAGTCACTGTCCACCTCGCTGTGCAGTGCTTGTCCTTGCAGGGGTCACTGTCCCTCTCGCTGTGCAGTGCTTGTCCTTGCAGGGGTCACTGTCTCTCTCGCTGTGCAGTGCTTGTCCTTGCAGGGGTCACTGTCCCTCTCGCTGTGCAGTGCTTGCCCTTGCAGGGGTCACTGTCCCTCTCACTGTGCAGTGCTTGTCCTTGCAAGAGTCACTGTCCCTCTCACTGTGCAGTGCTTGTCCTTGCAAGAGTCACTGTCCATCTCAATGTGCGGTGTTTGTTCTTGCAGGGGTCCCTGTCCGGCTCACTGTGCAGTGCTTGTCCTTGCAAGAGTCACTGCCCCTCTCACTGTGCAGTGCTTGTCCTTGCAAGAGTCGCTGTCCGTCTCATTGTGCGGAGTTTGCTCGTGCAAGTGTCACTGTCCATCTCAATGTGTGGTGTTTGTCCTTGCAGGGGTCTCTGTCCCTCTCCCTGTGCAGTGCTTGTCCTTGCAGGGGTCCCTATCGTGCTCAGTGTGCAGTGGTTGTCCTTGCAGGGGTCTCTGTGCAGTGGTTGTCCTTGCAGGGGTCTCTGTCCCCCTCGCTGTGCAGTGCTTGTCCTTGCAAGAGTCACTGCCCCCCTCGCTGTGCAGTGCTTGTCCTTGCAGGGGTCACTGTCCCCCTCGCTGTGCAGTGCTTGTCCTTGCAAGAGTCACTGCCCCCTCGCTGTGCAGTGCTTGTTCTTGCTGGGGTCACTGTCCCTCTCGCTGTGCAGTGCTTGTCCTTGCAAATGTCACTGTCCCTCTCACTGTGCGGAGTTTGCTCGTGCAAGTGTCACTGTTCATCTCAATGTGCGGTGCTTGTCCTTGCAAGAGTCACTGTCCCCCTCACTGTGCAGTGCTTGTCCTTGCAAGAGTCACTGTCCCCCTCGCTGTGCAGTGCTTGTCCTTGCAGGGGTCGCTGTCCGTCTCGCTGCGCCGTGCTTGTCCTTGCAGGGGTCGCTGTCTCTCTCGCTGCGCAGTGCTTGTCCTTGCAGGGGTCGCTGTCCTCCTCGCTGTGCAGTGCTTGTCCTTGCAAGAGTCACTGTCCCTCTCGCTGTGCAGTGCTTGTCCTTGCAGGGGTCACTGTCCCTCTCGCTGTGCAGTGCTTGTCCTTGCAAGAGTCACTGTCCCCCTCGCTGTGCAGTGCTTGTCCTTGCAGGGGTCACTGTCCCTCTCGCTGTGCAGTGCTTGTCCTTGCAGGGGTCACTGTCCCTCTCGCTGTGCAGTGCTTGTCCTTGCAGGGGTCACTGTCCCTCTCGCTGTGCAGTGCTTGCCCTTGCAGGGGTCACTGTCCCTCTCACTGTGCAGTGCTTGTCCTTGCAAGAGTCACTGTCCCTCTCACTGTGCAGTGCTTGTCCTTGCAAGAGTCACTGCCCCTCTCACTGTGCAGTGCTTGTCCTTGCAAGAGTCGCTGTCCGTCTCATTGTGCGGCGCTTGCTCGTGCAAGTGTCACTGTCCATCTCAATGTGCGGTGTTTGTCCTTGCAGGGGTCTCTGTCCCTCTCCCTGTGCAGTGCTTGTCCTTGCAGGGGTCCCTATCGTGCTCACTGTGCAGTGGTTGTCCTTGCAGGGGTCTCTGTGCAGTGGTTGTCCTTGCAGGGGTCTCTGTGCAGTGCTTGTCCTTGCAGGGGTCTCTGTCCCCCTCGCTGTGCAGTGCTTGTCCTTGCAAGAGTCACTGCCCCCCTCACTGTGCAGTGCTTGTCCTTGCAGGGGTCACTGTCCCTCTCACTGTGCAGTGCTTGTCCTTGCAAGAGTCACTGTCCCTCTCACTGGGCAGTGCTTGTCCTTGCAAGAGTCACTGTCCCCCTCGCTGTGCAGTGCTTGTCCTTGCAGGGGTCACTGTCCCTCTCGCTGTGCAGTGCTTGTCCTTGCAGGGGTCACTGTCCCTCTCGCTGTGCAGTGCTTGTCCTTGCAGGGGTGACTGTCCCTTTCGCTGTGCAGTGCTTGCCCTTGCAGGGGTCACTGTCCCTCTCACTGTGCAGTGCTTGTCCTTGCAAGAGTCACTGTCCCTCTCACTGGGCAGTGCTTGTCCTTGCTGGGGTCACTGTCCATCTCAATGTGCGGTATTTGTTCTTGCAGGGGTCCCTGTCCTGCTCACTGTGCAGTGCTTGTCCTTGCAAGAGTCACTGCCCCTCTCACTGTGCAGTGCTTGTCCTTGCAAGAGTCACTGCCCCTCTCACTGTGCAGTGCTTGTCCTTGCAAGAGTCGCTGTCCGTCTCATTGTGTGCGGAGCTTGCTCGTGCAAGTGTCACTGTCCATCTCAATGTGCGGTGTTTGTCCTTGCAGGGGTCTCTGTCCCTCTCCCTGTGCAGTGCTTGTCCTTGCAGGGGTCCCTATCGTGCTCACTGTGCAGTGGTTGTCCTTGCAGGGGTAACTGTGCAGTGGTTGTCCTTGCAGGGGTCTCTGTGCAGTGCTTGTCCTTGCAGGGGTCTCTGTCCCCCTCGCTGTGCAGTGCTTGTCCTTGCAAATGTCACTGCCCCCCTCGCTGTGCAGTGCTTGTCCTTGCAAATGTCACTGTCCATTTCACTGTGCAGTGCTTGTCTTTGCAAGAGTCACTGCCCCTCTCACTGTGCAGTGCTTGTCCTTGCAAGTGTCACTGTCCATCTCAATGTGTGGTGTTTGTCCTTGCAGGGGTCCCTGTCGTGCTCACTGTGCAGTGGTTGTCCTTGCAGGGGTCTCTGTGCAGTGGTTGTCCTTGCAGGGTTCTCTGTGCAGTGGGTGTCCTTGCAGGGGTCTCTATTCCCCTCCCTGTGCAGTGCTTGTCCTTGCTGGGGTCTCTGTTCCCCCTCCCTGTGCAGTGCTTGTCCTTGCAGGGGTCTCTGTTCCCCTCCCTGTGCAGTGCTTGTCCTTGTAGGGGTCACTGTCCCTCTCGCTGTGCAGTGCTTGTCCTTGCAGGGGT
This sequence comes from Triturus cristatus, assembly GCF_964204655.1. Classification (NCBI taxonomy): domain Eukaryota; kingdom Metazoa; phylum Chordata; class Amphibia; order Caudata; family Salamandridae; genus Triturus; species Triturus cristatus. The sequence continues at coordinate 1,175,958,742 of NC_140580.1, read as the reverse complement.
CACTGTCCCTCTCACTGGGCAGTGCTTGTCCTTGCAAGAGTCGCTGTCCCTCACTGTGTGGAGTTTGCTTGTGCAAGTGTAACTGTCCATCTCAATGTGTGTTGTTTGTTCTTGCAGGGGTCCCTGTCCTGCTCACTGTGCAGTGCTTGTCCTTGCAAGAGTCACTGTCTCTCTCACTGGGCAGTGCTTGTCCTTGCAAGAGTCACTGTCTCTCTCACTGGGCAGTGCTTGTCCTTGCAAGAGTCACTGTCCCCCTTGCTGTGCAGTGCTTGTCCTTGCAGGGGTCACTGTCCCTCTCGCTGTGCAGTGCCTGGCCTTGCAGGAGTCACTGCCCCTCTCACTGTGCGGTGCTTGTCCTTGCAAATGTCACTGTCCATCTCACTGTGCAGTGCTTGTCTTTGCAAGAGTCGCTGTCCCTCTCACTGTGCGGAGTTTGCTCGTGCAAGTGTCACGGTTCATCTCAATGTGCGGTGCTTGTCCTTGCAAGAGTCACTGTCCCCCTCGCTGTGCAGTGCTTGTCCTTGCAGGGGTCGCTGTCCGTCTCGCTGCGCCGTGCTTGTCCTTGCAGGGGTCGCTGTCCCTCTCGCTGCGCAGTGCTTGTCCTTGCAGGGGTCGCTGTCCCCCTCGCTGCGCAGTGCTTGTCCTTGCAAGAGTCACTGTCCCTCTCGCTGTGCAGTGCTTGTCCTTGCAGGGGTCACTGTCCCTCTCGCTGTGCAGTGCTTGTCCTTGCAAGAGTCACTGTCCCCCTCGCTGTGCAGTGCTTGTCCTTGCAGGGGTCACTGTCCCTCTCGCTGTGCAGTGCTTGTCCTTGCAGGGGTCACTGTCCCTCTCGCTGTGCAGTGCTTGTCCTTGCAGGGGTCACTGTCCCTCTCGCTGTGCAGTGCTTGCCCTTGCAGGGGTCACTGTCCCTCTCACTGTGCAGTGCTTGTCCTTGCAAGAGTCACTGTCCCTCTCACTGTGCAGTGCTTGTCCTTGCAAGAGTCACTGTCCATCTCAATGTGCGGTGTTTGTTCTTGCAGGGGTCCCTGTCCGGCTCACTGTGCAGTGCTTGTCCTTGCAAGAGTCACTACCCCTCTCACTGTGCAGTGCTTGTCCTTGCAAGAGTCGCTGTCCGTCTCATTGTGCGGAGTTTGCTCGTGCAAGTGTCACTGTCCATCTCAATGTGCGGTGTTTGTCCTTGCAGGGGTCTCTGTCCCTCTCCCTGTGCAGTGCTTGTCCTTGCAGGGGTCCCTATCGTGCTCACTGTGCAGTGGTTGTCCTTGCAGGGGTCTCTGTGCAGTGGTTGTCCTTGCAGGGGTCTCTGTCCCCCTCGCTGTGCAGTGCTTGTCCTTGCAAGAGTCACTGCCCCCCTCGCTGTGCAGTGCTTGTCCTTGCAGGGGTCACTGTCCCCCTCGCTGTGCAGTGCTTGTCCTTGCAAGAGTCACTGCCCCCTCGCTGTGCAGTGCTTGTTCTTGCTGGGGTCACTGTCCCTCTCGCTGTGCAGTGCTTGTCCTTGCAAATGTCACTGTCCCTCTCACTGTGCGGAGTTTGCTCGTGCAAGTGTCACTGTTCATCTCAATGTGCGGTGCTTGTCCTTGCAAGAGTCACTGTCCCCCTCACTGTGCAGTGCTTGTTCTTGCAAGAGTCACTGTCCCCCTCGCTGTGCAGTGCTTGTCCTTGCAGGGGTCGCTGTCCGTCTCGCTGCGCCGAGCTTGTCCTTGCAGGGGTCGCTGTCCCTCTCGCTGCGCAGTGCTTGTCCTTGCAGGGGTCGCTGTCCTCCTCGCTGTGCAGTGCTTGTCCTTGCAAGAGTCACTGTCCCTCTCGCTGTGCAGTGCTTGTCCTTGCAGGGGTCACTGTCCCTCTCGCTGTGCAGTGCTTGTCCTTGCAAGAGTCACTGTCCCCCTCGCTGTGCAGTGCTTGTCCTTGCAGGGGTCACTGTCCCTCTCGCTGTGCAGTGCTTGTCCTTGCAGGGGTCACTGTCCCTCTCGCTGTGCAGTGCTTGTCCTTGCAGGGGTCACTGTCCCTCTCGCTTGCAGTGCTTGCCCTTGCAGGGGTCACTGTCCCTCTCACTGTGCAGTGCTTGTCCTTGCAAGAGTCACTGTCCCTCTCACTGTGCAGTGCTTGTCCTTGCAAGAGTCACTGCCCCTCTCACTGTGCAGTGCTTGTCCTTGCAAGAGTCGCTGTCCGTCTCATTGTGCGGAGCTTGCTCGTGCAAGTGTCACTGTCCATCTCAATGTGCGGTGTTTGTCCTTGCAGGAGTCTCTGTCCCTCTCCCTGTGCAGTGCTTGTCCTTGCAGGGGTCCCTATCGTGCTCACTGCGCAGTGGTTGTCCTTGCAGGGGTCTCTGTGCAGTGGTTGTCCTTGCAGGGGTCTCTGTGCAGTGGTTGTCCTTGCAGGGGTCTCTGTCCCCCTCGCTGTGCAGTGCTTGTCCTTGCAGGGGTCACTGTCCCTCTCGCTGTGCAGTGCTTGTCCTTGCAGGGGTCACTGTCCCTCTCACTGTGCAGTGCTTGTCCTTGCAAGAGTCACTGCCCCCCTCGCTGTGCAGTGCTTGTCCTTGCAGGGGTCACTGTCCCCCTCACTGTGCAGTGCTTGTCCTTGCAAGAGTCACTGCCCCCTCGCTGTGCAGTGCTTGTCCTTGCAAATGTCACTGTCCATCTCACTGTGCAGTGCTTGTCCTTGCAAATGTCTGTCCATCTCACTGGGCAGTGCTTGTCTTTGCAAGAGTCACTGCCCCTCTCGCTGTGCAGTGCTTGTCCTTGCAAGAGTCACTTCCCCCTCGCTGTGCAGTGCTTGTCCTTGCAGGGGTCACTGCCCCCCTCGCTGTGCAGTGCTTGTCCTTGCAAATGTCACTGTCCATCTCACTGTGCAGTGCTTGTCTTTGCAAGAGTCACTGCCCCCTCGCTGCGCAGTGCTTGTCCTTGCAGGGGTCACTGTCCCCCTCGCTGTGCAGTGCTTGTCTTTGCAAGAGTCACTGCCCCCTCGCTGTGCAGTGCTTGTCCTTGCAGGGGTCACTGTCCCCCTCGCTGTGCAGTGCTTGTCTTTGCAAGAGTCACTGCCCCCTCGCTGTGCAGTGCTTGTCCTTGCAGGGGTCACTGTCCCCCTCGCTGTGCAGTGCTTGTCCTTGCAAGAGTCACTGCCCCCTCGCTGCGCAGTGCTTGTCCTTGCAAGTGTCACTGTCCATCTCAATGTGTGGTGTTTGTCCTTGCAGGGGTCCCTGTCGTGCTCACTGTGCAGTGCTTGTCCTTGCAGGGTCACTGTCCCCCCCCCCCCCCTGCTCTGCAGTGCTTGTCATATCGGGGGTCTCTGTTCCCCTCCCTGTGCAGTGCTTGTCCTTGCAGGGGTCTCTGTCCCCCTTCCCTGTGCAGTGCTTGCCCTTGCAGGGGTCACTGCCCCCTTCCCCTCCCTGTGCAGTGCTTGTCCTTGCAGGGGTCACTGTCCCCCCCCCCCCCCCCCCCTCCCTGTGCAGTGCTTGTCCTTGCAGGAGTCACTGTCCCCGCCCTTTGTAATTGCAATTGCATTTATATAGCACTTACTACCCCTGATGAGGCGAAGCGCTTTTTCGGCAAGCAGCACGCTACTCTAGAACCAAAAGTGGATTAGTGGTGGATTAGTGTAGGGAAATATGAAATTAGTTTGAGCAGTGGACATGTTAGTCTGTTAGTTGGATTGAAAAGGAGGATAGTTGAGGTATAGAAGAGGGAAGGACATAGAAAGTGTTTTTTTTCTTCAGGTTTTGTTTTGGATCTCATAGCAGTAGGAGGAGGTTTGGGCTGAGTAAAGGGGAGGTGGAGAGGGGAAAAGTCAGAGGGAAGGGTTTAGAAAGGCTTGTTTGGGCAATGTGAATAGTAAGAGGTTTGAGATGATGCAAGGAGGGGTAGAGGAGGGAAGAGTCTAGAAAAGGTTATTTTGGGAATCGTAGAATGGGGTTTGTGTTGAGTCGGAGTTGACGTAGAGGACATGTTGATGGAGGTATATGGTGAGATATAGGGTAGTGCATTGAAAAGAGTAGTAGAAAGAGGTTTGAGATGATTCGGAGTGGAGGTAGAGGACATGTTGAGAGAGGTACAGGGTGAGAATGTGGGTGGTGCATTGAAAAGAGTAGTAGAAAGAGGTTTGAGATGATTCGGAGTGGAGGTAGAGGATATGTTGAGAGAGGTATAGGGTGAGATATAGGGTAGTGCATTGAAAAGAGTAGTAGAGTGAGGTTTGAGATGATTCGTAGTGGAGGTAGAGGACATGTTGAGAGAGGTATAGGGTGAGATATAGGGTAGTGCATTGAAAAGAGTAGTAGAAAGAGGTTTGAGATGATTCGGAGTGGAGGTAGAGGATATGTTGAGAGGTATAGGGTGAGATATAAGGTAGTGCATTGAAGGTGCTGAATTAGAAGTAAAGTAATAAATATACATAAGTACATGGAACGTGTATTAATGTATAAGGAAGGTAATATATGTAGATTTAAGTTCTATTTAATAAACTCAGACCGTCAAGTGTTGCTGTATTTTAAGTGCATTTATTCGTTTTTGGAGTAATTCAGTTGTGAAGCAAATAAATAGTTAAATATAACCATAAATAATTTGTACATTCGTTTAGTAGAACTAACGAGTATCTATATATTTATAAACATAATTATTCTACACATTTATACAAAGCAATACACATATATAGGTACATATCTATAGTACAAATAAATGCCTATATACAGAGAGATCTGCTTTATATTAGTTTGTGAATGGTGGTTATGTGGGGAAGAGCCCATTGCTGAGCAGTTTTCTGAAGATAAGATGGTTATCCTTGGAGGATCTTAGGTTTGGGGGGGTAAAGAGTTCCATAGTTTGGCTGCTTGATCAGAGAAGGATGTGCTACCCATGATTTCTTTCTGAATCCATTGTAATCTTTTTATAGTTATTAAAGATGATTCGTGGTATTGGCTATTGGCGTAATCGAGTTTGGACAGAACAAGAGAGATATTAGCCTGGACTTTGTGTGGAAATCCCGGGTGGAGGAAGATGTGTCGAAGAGATTTTATAGTAACGAAGCATGATCTTGCTAGTTTGTTCACTTGGGCATTCATTGATTGCTTTGAGTCCATGGTAATGCTGAGATTTCTTAGTTCCTTTGATGCTTTTGGCAGTGTTCCCAGATCGTCAGGCCATGCGGCACATGTGAGTATTTCATTTTTGGAGCCTTCAGTTTGAGATGGCTCCATGTCATTCACTGATCAACAGCTTTGAGGCAACTGAGAATTTGTGAGATTCCAATATCTTTGGGGCTTTCCAGTTTAAGGAGTATCTGTGTGCCATCCTCATAGTTGTAGCCCGTGAGGTGAAATTGATTGATCTATGCCGATAATGACTCCATGTAGATGTTGAAAAGCATGGGCGATATGACAGAGCCTTGAGGGAACCCTGCTTTTCTGAAGTACGGTTTGGACGAGAAAGGGGGGGGTATGGATGACATTCGTTCTCTTTTGAAGGTAGGATGTTATCCAGTCAAGAGCAGTCCCCTCTATGCCGCCTTCATGGAGTCTTTGCATCTGAGTGTCATGGTCAACCGTGTCAAAGGCAACTGAGAGGTCCAAGAGGTAGTGCAGCAACCCTATTGCGGTCAACTGTGTTCTTAAGGTCATTCCAGATGGCAACGATTACAGAATCTGTGCCTCTTTATCGACTGAATCCCGTTGAGAAGTCTGCAAGTATGGAATTATCTTCAATGAATTGTGACATCTGGGTGAATGCTGCTCTTTCTATCAGTTTTCCCAGGAAAGGTCCATTTGTAATTGGTCTGTAGTTATCTGGGTTAAGGGCATCCAGGTTTTTTTCTTTAGTAATGGGCGTGTGTATGATTTTTGTAGTTCTTCTGGAAATATTCTCATATTTAAGGAATCATTGATTCTTCTTCTTAATGGTGTGGCAGCAGAGGTAGTTAGAAGAATTTTCTTGAAGGTTTTTGGTGGAAAGGGTCAGAGCTGCCGGCAGGCCTGCTTGCTTTGACCAGGTCCATAAAATCATTGTTATATGTGTTGGAAGGAATGCAGAGGTGGGTTAGCCTACTCTTGGAGGGATTTTTTTAAAAGGTTTGGTACTGGTGTTTTTCCATTGTTTTAAATGTTTAACATGTCTGCTTTGGTTGTGTAAATGATTTGCCAGTTTGTCTTGAGTAACGAGATGAGCTCCTTCTTTTGCTGCCAACTCGTGGCTTTTAGAAGATCGGACAGTTCATTGGAGCTTTGTGTGGTTGTTACATCCTCTGCGAGAGTAGGTGCGCTGCTTCTGAGGTCTGGGGCCTATGGGTGCCACGGCTCCGGATCAGGGCTCGGGGTAGAGGTAGTCATGCGGGGACAGAGAGGATGCTCCTTAGTCACCCAGGTCAATTGCGCTTCTGGGGTATCAAAGAAGTGCGTTTTATTTTGGAAGACCACCTTGAGATGAGCTGGAAATACAAGTCTGTATTGAAGGTTGAGGGCTCGTAACTTCTGCTTGACCTTCACATAGTCTTCCCTGCGCCTGGACTTCTCTGGTATAGTCCGGGAAGACCAGGACTTTGTGTCCCTGATAGGACTATATTGCTTGGGAGCGGGCTGCCTGCAGGATAGCATCTCTGTCCTTGAAGTTGAGAATCCTGGTGATAATCGGCCAGTGCGGGGCACCCGGTGGCAGTTTGGGTGCAAGAGCTCGGTGGGCCCGCTCCATGACTAAAACGTGCTGATACGCTATCTACTGGCATTCAGGATCTGATCCAGGTCTCGACGAAGGTTGCTACTTGTCCAGGTTCTGCCTCTTCGGGGATACCCACACATCCGAGGTTGTTACGACGTGAGCAGTACTCTGCGTGTTCCGCGTGTCTGTGCAGTGTGGGGCTGGAGTCGCGTAACCTGTTCTTTTAAGTGGTGAACGAAACAGGCAGGATGCACCTTCTGTTTTGCGAGCCGTGACGTTGCGGGGGTCTTGTCTTATAAGGGCCATATCAACTTGCACTTCTCCTATTTTGTTCTCCACCGAATCTTGTGAGGAATGTATAGCTTGTAGAATCACAGGGAGATATCCGTCCGGGAGGGGGGCCCTAACCTGGGCAGCTTCGTTAGCTCCGGTCCCATTCATGGTATATTGATCAATTCGGGTTTCAGTTGGGGGTGGTTTCACCATAGCGAATGGAGCCTGGGGGCTGTTCTGCAACAAAGGTAGGATGACTCTACCGGCCTGTTAACTGTGGAGAGTTTCTAATTACGCTCCAGATGCACTGCCTTACAGTGTCCCAGTCCAGGTCACTCCACCCCGTCTGGACAGAGGCCGCGCGCCAGCCAAGCCAGATACAGGCTACAGCAAGCGTGGCGAGCAGACCAGGTCACTTCCACTGGGGGTGGGGGGGCCGTCTGCCACACCACCGATCCGTGGGGTGAGTGATGGATGGCCCTCCTCCTCGCCAGTCTAGGGAATGGCCCCACCAAACGGTTATTTACGTGCCCAGCGGGCCACCCCTCTTTAATTCGCTTGAGGGTGTTTCTGTGTCATTCTCTCAGGGCCCCAGAGTCCAAACAGAACTGCCGCCCAACACCGGTCCAGTGTCCCCACCGCAGGGACCGGGACACCCGCACCTCACTCAGGATCCGGCAGCTGCATCAGGGTGATAGACGCTGGAGTGCAGGCCCCAGGAGGCAAGACAAGACCCCGCGGGGGTCACGGGGTCCTGGTATGTGTGTCCTTGAATCCAGTCGCGTGTAGCAACACCCCACCGGTTTGTTCCCAGATAAGACCCTCCACCTCATGGCCAGCCCAGCTGTAGGGAGGCCTGGTCACCACCTGTCCCACTGGCCTCCCTGCCGATCCACAGGCCAGGTGTGTGTTAGAGACGGGGATCTCTGGTTGGTGCAAGGATGCCCTTGTGTCAAGCAGGGACCCTCTCCTCTACGTCAGGGCGCAGGATAACCCCTTTGGAATGACCCTTGCTCACCCTCTAGGTGCGTGGCGTGAGCAGCCAAGGCTATTCTCCAGGCGATAGTCAGTTAAGCATTTGTAACCACACACACAATAAATACATCAATCCCCCCAGAAACGGACACCAGGCTTAGGTATGTGAAAATACGGTTCTTTATATAAAAATAGTTATCTTAATATGTAGATTTATCACAAGACCAGTAACGTTGTTTCTATGCCACCAGATTATCAAGCAGGTAAACGGTTCTTTAAGCGGATGCTTCTTTAGTCTCTTTTCAATGTCACTTGGGAGATTCCAGTCTTTGACTTACGTTCCGGCCTACCGCGGCTCTCACATCGGTCGTGGGCGCACTCGCGCCGTGCACAGCTCCTCCCGGTGGCTCCCGGGCAGCGGCGGTGAGACGGGCGTGCGGTGAGGATTAACGGGGAAGTAAGGCGGTGCGGGCCCCTAGCCCGATACTGGAATTCCTGTAGCACTGTTGCGAGGAGAGAATTGCCCAGATCGGAGCGACTCTCGGCTTCGGGGTAGTGTCTTTGGATCCTCAATCAGCGGGTGTGTGCAGCAGGCAGGCGCGGCCAGCGACCCTTAGCACGGCGGTGCAGGGGGGTCTCCACAGCGGGGGCGGCGCGGCCTGAGATGTCCGGGGATAGCAAAGCGGGGTCACAGGGCACGGTCAGTGCAGCTGGTTGACCCGGCGTAGATCACAGTCGTCGGACGGATTCCGGCGGGAGGGGTGACAGCGCGTTCAGCGCACTCCAGTGGCAGGCGATGACAGGGGTGCAGGCAACCTAGCCCGGGGACAGAGAGCGGCTCCGGACGGAGCGGGGCTCTCACGGGGTAGAGGCAGGCAAGCTCCTGAGTGTCACGGCCCTAGGAGGGGGCGATGAGGGGCGCAGTCTCTTTCCAGCGGGATGCACACACGGCTCGAATTGGAGGACGAGCAAAAGCAGAGAACCCACTAGTCCTGGGGTTCAGTTCAGGGGGCAAGCTCAGATCAAGCCCTTGGAGAATGTTCAAGCACAAAGTAGCAAAGTCTTTTCAGCAAGACTTTTTCCTTTCCTTTCTCAGCAAGGCAAGCAGCAGGCCAGTCCTTCCAGCGTCTTCTTCTCCTTCTAGTCGGGCAGAGGTCCTTTGTGGTAAACAGGATTCTGATTTGCAAGGAGCAGGGCTCCTACTTTTATACCACATTTCTTTTGTTCTTTCAGGCCAGGGGGGCCTTCGCATAGTCGTTCTCCGTCCTGAGCACTTTGTTGGGGGTACTCTGACTCCTGCTTTCAGTGTGAGGGGCAGGCACATCAGCCACTCCACAGGAGGTGGAGCCGGCATTCAGGGGACAAGTACTTTCAGGATCACCTTGTGGACAGCGCTTCGCCCGTCCGGGGCCAGGTGCAGGCTGAGTCATCAGTCGCTCCCCAGGGGGCGGAGCCAGCTTTGTGGTGGTGGAGCACTGCCCTATTCCGAGTCCAAGGGGCACCCCCACCTCCCACCAAGGTGCTCTCCTGCCATTCGCTACCTGTCATCCCCCCAGCCCTGTCACTCACATAGCGCACACAGTCAGATACACGCACAGCAGAGGCGGGCTGAGATGGTTAAGCGAGTAAATACGGACTTTCTAAAAAGTCGTATTTACAAACCCAGGATAGTAAAATAAACTTGACTACAAGAAGTATTTTATCATTCCGAGTTCAGGCATACTAAACATATCTCTCTACCATGTTCCCTGAGCCTGCTGGGATTATAGGATGTAATAATTCCGGCAGCTCATCTGGCCTAAGGGGAACAGGTAGCCTTGCAATAGTGAACCACGAAGATGGCGGTGATTCACTATTAGGACAGGCCTCACAACCAGGGCCTGTCCTACCTTACACCTACAACGCACCCTGCCCGCGGGCCTACCATAGGGGTGACTAACATGAGGCTAAGGGAAGGTTCTGGGGGCTGGCAAGTGTGTGCACTTGCCCAGCTAGCGTGACAGTACGGGACTGCACGCGGGGTCGGCAGTGGCAGACCCAGGACACATTTTACATGGCCGCTGGTGTGGGTGGCGCAACCAGCGCTGCAGCCCACTAGCGGCATTGGCATTCACACGCCCTGGCACTCCGGGTGCACTTTACTGGGAACTGACAGTGAATCCAATAAACCAATCATGTATACCAATGATGAACACTTTATCTTAGGGAGCACTTGCGCTGCGGCACGGATTAGCCGTGGCGCAGCGCCCTGAGCGGACAACACCAGAAAAACAATCGAGGCACACCATCAAAAAGTGGAAGGGAAACTCACGCCAAGGTGCCAGGTCTAACAGTGTGCCATCCCTAATGCCAGGGGAGGGGTGGGATATGAGACAGGTGGCCCCAATTCAGAGGGTGCCAGGCGGTTGCCCCGGAGAGAGCCTCCCAACTCCTCAGGGCAGTCCAGATACTAGCAGGGGGCAAGGCCCAAAAGTCTTGCAGCAACCACCAGTTAGTCCCACATCTAAGAAACCAGCCCACTTGGCTATTCTGTGGTCAGTACGTTGCATAGGCTGGGTGAGCAGGAGGTCTGCCGGTCATCACTTTGGCACCGCTGCCATGCTGCCACTCACCCTCTTCAGGCCCCTGATCAGTACAGAAAGGGCGGTCAGTTCCACCTCTGGTGCCCCTCGTGCAGAAATTTGTCATCTCCGGGTCCCCGTGCACAGCTGGAGTCTGGCATCCGCACCATGGGTCCGGAATCAGCCGCGGCCGAAGTGCTCAAGCTGTCTCGCTCGCCTCACCGGGCCCACAATACTGCTGCCTGGGGGGGCCGCCAATGGTGCACTGCCTTGCCCGTCTCTGCCCTGCAGCAATCACCCCCCACCTGCAGAGAGGGCAGAGGGTGCATGGCGGTCTCCGGCACGATGTCGGACGGTGCGACCATCCGGCTGCCTCTGCCCGGAACCTCACCGGTCTTGCTCAGTACCCCGGTAGAGCTCACCGCCTCCTGCACATCAGCCACCATCTTGTTGGGCCATGGGACTGGTCCATAGAATTCCACCTCTTGCTGATAGACTTTAAGGCATGCAGGGCATCCGGCGAAGGACGCCAGGCGGGAGGGCCCCGCCCGCCCCTTCAACGCACCACTGCACCTCTTCACCATCTTGCTGCCATTCGGTCACTGCCATGCGTCGGCGTTACGGTTGTCTGCTCCTCAGCTCAGTGCACTCCTCGGTCTCACTGCTGCTTTGGTTGCCTTTTTGCATGGAGTGTGAGAAGTTGCCCTGGTATATGCTGTCCACTAATTGAAGTGGGCACCTTGCACCAGTCCAAACGACCCTTATTGATGATTAGGTTAAAGACAACCTTTATAGAAAGCTATCCTAGTGGTAGCTGTGGAGAGCAGCCTTCAGGCTAAGTCTTGAAAGAATGTTAAGCGGCTTGTTTTACCAGATCAGGACCTCCTGAATGACCAAATGAAAGGAGAATCACACGAGATGTATAAAATATGTATTTATTACTAAACACTCTACTAACCTCTTTATGAGATTAGAGAACAAAGCACATAATAGTCAATCACTAGAACGACAGTAAATGGCACAATACACAGCGGGCTCCAGGGAGAGACCGTACCATATACTAAGAAAGTGATATAACAACCACGACTTAACTAGACACAGTGCCTAGAGCACGTAGAATCGCTGGGATCCCAAGGGACCATCCAAAGTAGTGACACAGGGGACCCACGGAGGATGGGTGCAGTGTGAGAACACAGGCGCGAGCTCCGTACAACTCTATGGGAAAGTCACGGTTGGAATTTTAGAGATTAAGGACACTTTGGAGAGGACTTTAAGCAAACCCCTTGGAACATAGAAGGTTCTAAGGCCGGCACCCTTGAGAGTACCGAGATACCCGTGTTACCTATCCGAGAGGAGCCTGGTGCATAGGGGTCAAGTGGTGTCGAAAACCTTCCTCGTTTTCAATGGTGTGATGCGGAAAAGTGCTGCTAGCGGGAAGATGAAAAGTGTCCGGTGGGATCCAAGCCTGGATCCGAGGTGAGAAGAACCTGAAAGCAGAGGGGACACAGTCTGGGTCACTTCAGGGTGACCAGGGGATCGATAGACGAATGCCCACCGAAGTCGGGTGCTTCAGGTAAGAAGATGCAATACTTGACTCTGCAGCCACGGGGACCAGGAGACGTCGACTATGACCAAAGTCCAGAGGTGAGCTGTTCCATGAAGGATGTCGAGTGCTGGGGGGTCAGTGTCCGGACTGGACACCAACAAGCCTTGGCAACTGCAACCCAAGCGGGCAGAGGAAATGAGCTTCGGTGAGGACCAGCAAGGTCCTGGGGACTCTCCAAGCTATGGAGATTCAGGTCACGTCTGGAGCAACCAGGAAAGCCCACTGAAAGTCAAAGTTACCTTCACAGGGACCCACAGGCCAACGGACTAGGGATCGTGAAGGGACCTTGAGCTGAATCACAAAATACCAGCCCACGGAACACTCGTGAAGTGTAGGCTGGAAATCTTCAGTGGAAATACTGCTCGGGGTGAGGACTACAAGTAGCCTAAAGCACAGCCTCAGGAATTGCCCAAAAAGCATATGCTGCTGCAAAAGTGCACAGGGGTTCGGGTTACAAAGTCCCCACAAAGAATACTGGTCTTTGAATTGCTGAGAGAGCAGATTGACCCCAGAGACCTCGGGAACCCACCTCGTGTGTTGCAGAAATCTTCGGAGTCCTCAGGAGCTCAGGAGATGCAAATCGGTCAGATGCGTTTAGGTGCCTGCTGCTGCAGGGGAGTAACTCCTTTACTCCAAGGGAGATTCTTCAGTCATCCAGCGTAGTGTAGATCGTCGAAGTACTTGGTTTCTGTAGCAGAGTTTTGTCCAGGTAAAATCTAAAGTCCTGTAGTCAGGGGTTCCTACTTTATACCCAAGGAAGGGATGGGGCAAACTCTGGGGACCCACCTATGAGAGGGTCAAGACAGAGGGGTGGCTACACCCATGTCCTTGGTCCAGTTTCACGCCAGAGCAGGAGCAAATGGCTCCTGCAACCGGTTTGAACTAAACTATGCACAGGGACACCAAATGTGCCCCAGTGCAGACTTCAAACACTCTGCGTGCACCCACCCAGCCCCAATACACTAAATCCTGTCTGGGAGGTGGTCACACCTCCCTGTGACGGGAAACCTATTGTCAAGCTTTCCCCTGCTCAAGCTTGGCTGAGCAGCAGGAGGGTAGACTCGTGTCTGGCTGGCAGCATCCATTTTGTGATGCCAGGGTCAGGAAAGCTGGTACCGGGTGTACCGGTGTTTCACATAAATCCCTCTAGAAGGGTGGAATCATACCTCCCCCGCCAGTTACTGGCGGGGAGGTATGATTCCAAGGGGTTTGACACCAAACACAACATGTTTCTAAGCAGCCGTTTTAATGTTAGCATTTACCGCAAGGTTAAATGCCCTTAAATATATATGGTTGACTACATCACAAACAACCCCGGAAAATAGGTTCCGAGAACTACAGAGGGGCTCTGCCCATGCAGGTGCACCCTCTCACATAAAATCCAGCACCCTGCCTTCAGTATTGATAAGGCCTGCCATAGGGGTGACTGATAGGTTTATATGTGCAGTGATTTAGAATAGATATAGTGAACCTATATCTAAGTAAGGGGTGCATGCACCACCTTACACAGGCTGCAGTAGCAGACCTGTGGTGTCAGTTTGAATGGTCTCTCAGGGGTGGCATAATACTTTCTGCAGCCCCTGAGAGCCCTCTGGGGTACCTATGCCCTGGGTATATAGTATACCATATACTAGGGACTTACAAGGGTACCCCAGAAGCCAATGTGGAGTGTACCTAATGTACTGGTAATCAATTTAGAGGAGAAAGCAGCTAGACTGGGGTCCTGAATAGCAGTATCCCAGTCAGTCTAAGTCGAAAACAGTGATACATCAGCAAGAAGTGGGGATAACTATAAGAAGCAGATCCTACTCTCCTACAGGGTGGTTAAGAGAGATTTCTGGTAATGGAGGAGCCTAAGGATGAGAGTGGATGAAGGAGGGGTTCTGAGCACTCTTAGAGAGTGACCGCCATCTTGTCGCTCTAACACACCTCCCTCTGTTGTGGTGTTCTTATTGGTTGTTAACAATATCAAAGGCTTCCTGTAGCTACTCATCTAGTTTTTGAATGGATTTTTTTTGTGTCTAGATCTGTACTGGATGTTAGTTGTCTTTCTAAGTGATCAAAATTTAGTTTGGTTCTTAGTGAATAGGTGGATGCACTTACGGTGGTTTTAGGTGTGTTGCTTGGTGTTTATGTTGGAAAGCAAGCAAATGTGCAGTGCTTGTTCTTGCAGGGGTCACTGTCCCCCCTCACTGTGCCAAGGATGTCCTTACAGGGGTCACTGCCCACCTCACTGCGCAGTGCTTGTCCTTGCAGGGTCACTGTCCCCCCATCACTGTGCAGTGCTAGTTCCTGCAGGGGTCACTGCCCCCCCTCCACTTTGCAGTGCTTGTCCTTGCAGGGGTCACTGTCCCCCATCACTGTGCAGTGCTTGTCCTTGCAGGGGTCACTGTCCCCCATCACTGTGCAGTGCTTGTCCCTGCCCACCTCACTGCGCAGTGCTTGTCCTTGCAGGGTCACTGTCCCCCCCCCCCCCTGCTCTGCAGTGCTTGTCTTTGCAGGGGTCTCTGTCCCCCTCGCTCTGCACTGCCTGTCCTTGCAGGGGTCACTGTCCACCTCACTGTTCAGTGCTTGTCCTTGTAGGGGTTACTGTCACACCCCCTTTGTGCAGTGCTTGTCCTTGCAGATATGACTGTCCCACTCCCTGTGCAGTGCTAGTCCTTTCAGGAGTCAGTGTATCTCTTCCTGTGCAATGTTTGTCCTTGCAGGAGTCACTGACCCCCCTCGCTCTGCACTGCTTGTCCTTGCAGTGGTCCCTGCCCACCTCACTGCGCAGTGCTTGTCCTTGCAGGGGTTACCACCCCCCTTGCTGTGCAGTGCTTGTCCTTTCAGGGCTCGCTCTGCACTGGCTGTCCTTGCAGGGGTCACCAGGAACGAAAGACCCCCTGGGAAGATGTGTCTCCACCTACCACCAGCCCAGATCGGCACGAATCAGAGGGGACACCACCTCCGGGAAGTCGTAATTCTCCAAACAGGGAGTCCACTGGGACAGGAGATGGTTCACTAACTGGTTCAAATGAAGGCGAGCCCACGGCAGTACATTGATGGTAGCTGACATCAACCCCTGAACCCTCAACCACTGATGGACAGGGGCAGAATCCCGGGCCAGGGGAGAACCCAGGTCCCTCCGCAGTGTTCCTCCCCTCCACAGGCAAAAACTCCATCCCCCTGATCATGTCCAGGCTACCCCCGATGAACACCAAGTCCTGGGAAGGCAACATGTGAGACTTCTGGAGGTTGATAAGGAACCTATGGGCGGACAGGACCTTGCAGACCCTCTGGACGGGATGAGTCCCCTTAGAGAAAGAAGAGGCAGAAATCAGCCAATCATCCAGATCTGGGAAAACCCTAATCCCTCCCCCGTGGAGAATACCAACCAAGGGGGCCAAAACCTCAGTGAAGACCCGTGGGGCTGAGTACAAACCAAAAGGAAGTACCCGGAACTGAAAGTGCCAGCCCCCCACACAAAAACATAGGAAACGCTGGGAAGACGGGCGTATGGGCACAGGGAGGTTGGCATACAGGGAAGCCACCACCTCTCCCTGAACCAGCAGCGGTAGGATCTCCTGCAACGAGAGCATTTACATTTTACATGGGAAAAGAAAGAATTAACCCGCTTCAAACCCAGCACTGGCTGAAATACCCCAGATACCTTCTTCACCAGAAAGAGGATGAAATAGACACCCAAACCCCTTTGAGAAGCTGGAACTGGTCGAATGTCTCCCTTCACGAGGAGGTCCTGGATTCCGGCCATCAGTCTCTCTTTCCTGATGCCAAAGGCAGCGGGGTGGAAAGGAAAGTGTCCGGAGGAGGGGAGTCGATCACTATTGTGTAGCCCTCCCGGACAATCCTCCAGGCCCACTAGTCCGAGACGGAGGACTCCCAGGCCGTGATGAAATTCCGCAGGCATCCGCCCACCGCAGCCCCGGGAGCAGGGATCCGAGGACAGTCCAGACTTGGAGGAAGAGGCAGCATGCTGAGACTGGGATTTGTTGAAGAACAGGGTGCCCCGACCACTAAAGGGCACGCCACCCCTGGGAGTAGCAGGAGCAAAAGAACGTTTGTGACCAAAGAAACAGCCACGAGAGGGATGGACAGGAGCCAATAGTTTTCTGTCCTCTACAGACTTTTTAACCATCTCCTCCAGGGAAGCGACAAACAGTTTTGTCCCTGAAAAGGAGATCTTTATCCGGAACACCTTCTGGGCAGCATCTGCCTACCAGTGATGGAGCCAGACATGGCGACAGGCCTGGGTAGCAGCTGCGGCGAGGGCCCACAGGGTGTCGGAGATAGCCGACAAGCGTCGCGTCTGCTGTTCCATAATCCCCAGAGTAGGAAGGACGTCAGTGCCTTGTTCCAACAGTTCAGACAAGGATTGGAAGTCTTTCAGAAGAGATTGGACTGTGTAAGATAGATAGGCGGACGTCCGGATGGAGAAGTTGGCTGCCGCATAGGACCGCTTAGCAGCAGTTTCCACGCTCTTGTCGACCGGGTCCGATGGGGACTTATTCTCCAAAATAATGGAACCCTGGAAAGCCAGACCAGCCATGAGGGAGTCAACCTTCATGGCGGAAGGGAAATCTTTTGCGAAATCCTGCATGGCGTAGCGTTTCGACCGATAAAGCGGAAAAGCCGGTTTGTCCACCTCCATCTATTCATTGTCCATCTCCTTCTTTACTGAGGCATGGAGGGGCAGGGACTCTGGTTCCGTGTGCCGATACTGGCCAAAGAATCGTCCGACAACTCATCCACAGTGGGAGCTGGGAAGGCCATGTTGTCCTTGATGTATTGCAGAACCTCTCGCAGCTCATGGCCCTGCACTTAACGACCCCTGAGGTCGTCATCCTCACCCTCACTGCCTCCATGGGAGTCCAGCCACTGGCGTTTTGTGGAATAGGGGCCCTGAACCCATAAAGCTCCATAAAAGCAGCAGCCATCACAGATTTTATCATTGACTGAATGGCCTGCAGTGACAGAGCCTCAGCAGGAGGCTGTGAACTGGGTCCAGCCACCACAGGAATCTCGGTACCCTGCTCCATGCTGCGCAAACACAGAGAAGAAATGCTGTGGTGAAGAGAGATGCACCAACTGTTAGCAGAAAAGAGCAGTACCCCTTAAATACAAAGAACTGTTGCAAACCTCACTGCCCCTCCGTAGCCAGGCAGCCCACTGTGAAGTCGAGTCTCCCCCTGGAAATGAAGAGCGGAGACTCGTTGCAGGCACAACACTATAACTTTATTCGTCACGGAGGGAGAGTGCGGGCCGCCGCGATACTCGCGCTCTACACGCCTAATGGCCGCTGCAACTCCCGGCATGCCTTGCGCGGTCACCTGGTCATAAACAACTAGACCGCAACACCACATATCTTCCCCCTTTAACAACATAACAATGGAGCGGTGGCTCTGCTTATTCGAAACTTGGCAACTAGGCGCCCATGCCCTGAGGCGCCCGGAAACCGTACCTTGCTACATGCTTCATATGAAGGGTTTACCTCAGTGGATGGAAGGAAACCTACAAGGTGCAAACATTGCGTGATAACATGGCGATTGCACATCAAATTCTCTGTATCTCTTAGGTAATACATTGGCTCTACCTGTACGGGTGCGTGTGAGGGGTACCCGTGTCCCTAGTGCCTCTCTTGCGTGTGAACTGGCCTCCCCAGTGTTCTCTCCCGGGCCCCTGTTGTGAGCCATGGGAGTTCCCTGTGTGGTGTGTGGTTCGCGGGTGTCATAGCATTCTTGGGATGTGTTGTGTTGTTTAGTTTCAGAATTACTCTGTTCCTTTGCGGTGTGAGCAGCACTTTCTGTTTCTCATTGTATCACTGCTTGGTGTGCATGTAGCTCGTCCGTCTTCCTCATTATCCAGATCCCAATAGGCGTGTCTGGTGCTTGTAGATGATTTGTCTTTGTTCCATCCAATCACTTTATTGCATTTGGCCATTCTACTGTGCGACCATATCTTTCCGTCGCTTAACAGAGCAGAACGAGAGTATGTTTCTTTGACTTGTAGGGGCTCGGTGAACTTGCTGTCTCCTTTCCTGCGCATTTGGCTCAGCTTCACTCTGACCCATTCCCCTTTTACTAAGGATACGTCTCTCACCCCGTGCTTCTTGCTGTAGTTGTCCGTATAGAGTTTCTGAGCCTTCTCCAAGTTACTTCTGACCACTGCCGGGGACCACTTGCTTTGTAATGTGAGGCTCATCCAAACAGTATTGTCACGTGTAAACGGCTCC
This sequence comes from Triturus cristatus, assembly GCF_964204655.1. Classification (NCBI taxonomy): domain Eukaryota; kingdom Metazoa; phylum Chordata; class Amphibia; order Caudata; family Salamandridae; genus Triturus; species Triturus cristatus. The sequence continues at coordinate 1,175,940,460 of NC_140580.1, read as the reverse complement.
CGGCCACGTAGAATCTTCAAGGGGACAGGGTGGGTGTAATGCGGTATGCCCAGACGGTGTTCCTTACTTCAAGTTCCCAATTCTTGCCTGCACTGATGGCAGCTTGTACGTGTAGGAGAGTAGGATCTGCTTCACATGGGTACCCCCACTTTTTGCTGGTGTTTCACTGTTTTTCGACCTTAGTCTGGCTGTGGCCCTGCTAATCAGGACCACAGCCTAGCTGCTTCCTCTCTAAAATGATTTGCATGTACATATCTAATTGGATTCTGGAGTGCCTTATAAGCCCCTAGTATATGGTATACTATGTACCTAGGGCATAGGTACCTCAGAGGCTTACCAGGGGCTACAGCATATATTATGCCACCCCTGGGAAGCACTCCAAAATGACACCACAGGTCTGCTACTGCAGCCTGGGTAAGGGTGTGCTTGCACCCCTTACAGTGGTATAGGCTACCTATATCCACACATATATACAAACACATATAAACCTGAAGCCACTCCTATGGCAGGCCTTGACAATCCTGAAGGCAGAGTGCTTGGTTTTATGTGAGAGGGTGCCCAAGCATGAGCTGAGCCCCTCTGCAGCTTTCGGAAATACTTCCTTATGGCTGTTCTGTGATACATGCAAAAAGAACTATAGATGGACAGAATGCAGAACAATGTCATACATTCACCCCAGTACAGAGATCTGGGCCTAAATCCATAATTTTTTTGATCACCATGCCATTCCAGTTTGGACCCAGCAAAATGCAAATCAGTCTTGACCCTGTGGCCAATGGGAACAGTCCAGCCCGAACTGCCAGGCCAGGTCCTCCCTGGACTGGAAACAAGCATCCTAGGACCGGTTTCGGTGTTTCACCCCTCTTCAGCCAGGATATCTTGATTCCAGTGGCATCTTTGCGCAGAACAAAAAAAACAGGCTGTGGGATGGGCCGGCTACCCACTTTTTTTTTTTATATAACTTTATTGGCATTTATAATAAAGTTGACCAGACACCATTGCCCTCCAGGCCTGCACGTCCTCTTCTAACTTTCCGTCCTGTCTAGTCAGCTGCATTCAAATTACTTCACCAGTCACCCATTCTTGAGTGTCTCGTACCCACTGCGCTACTTTGGGTGGTCTGCGACCCAACCACGAAATGGCAATGCGCCTTTTCGCGAGTGCCAGTCCCAGAAGGACAAGTTTCCTGCTAAGATTCTTATTCTTAGGACGGGGCAGTAAACCCAGCAACACCACCCGGATGTCCCTTGGTATCTCCCATCCTGTTACTCCCCGCAACGCAGTCAGCACCCCCGTCTAATATTGCTGTAGCTCAGGAGAAGCCCAGACCATGTGGATAAACGCAGCCTCCATCTCACCACATCTAGGACACTGCCCTGAACGCTGCAGCTAAATCTTATGTAGCATCTTGGGAGTCAGATACATTGATGGATATAATTAAAGTGGATTAATTTGAATCTTGTATTCGCACTCACTTGTTTAACCCTCTCATGAATTTTAGCCCATTCCCTTTCCATAATCTCGTCCCTGTCAGCGCTTCCCATTTTGCTTGGATTGGTAGCGCCACAACCACTTTATCATCCCATATCGCCCGGTAGACATGGGAAATCCCTCTGCGACCTTTACCCATTTCTATCAGAGTCTGCAGCACTTTAGAGACTGGAGGTTCGTCCAGGAACATAGGCCACAATTCCCTCGCCTGGCTCCCTTCTTATGGTGGGTCAGCGGTATCATGAGTTGGCCATGTTGGGGAGGGATGCGAGGCATGGGATGCCGACACTGCTGTGGAGGTTCTGGGGTAGAGCCAAAACTCACTTTGTTACTCATGAGGTAGGGTCCCCACCCTCCCAGATGCTCCTACCTCCCAGCTGTCCCGCCCTCCCCCGATTGCTACTTAATGGCAGCCACTATGCGGCAGTGCCGCTGGCGCGCCAAAGGCAAGCCCATCTGCACCTGACCGCGACCTGCATCAGGACCCTGGACCTCGGACCTGCCAGCGATACAGCTCCTCGGGCCACTATGCACTCAACACTGGCCAGGACAACAACTCCAAGCAGTCCTCATCAATCGACACCCACTGACCCTTTACCTGCCGCCACGGCAGGCATTCATTAGGACAAATCCTCATCCCCACCTTCACAACGGGAAACTCCATCACCTTCGGCAACACCTCCAAACTCCCATGGACGGACCGTTGCTGCATCCACTTCACCCTCTCATGCAGGAACAGGAACAAGATCTCTGACAACCAGCTTACCGCCTCACTCAGCAGCTCCACCCCAAGCACCACGTAGACCCAACCAGTGCAGCCCAAACATTGCACAATTGGATCACCAACTGCGCCAGGACCATCGCCTGCTCAAGGAAACCTCCAGCAGATATGCCAAGAGAGCAAGCTTGTTCTCCACCGAACTCCGAGAATCCATACGTACCCGCAGACGCCTCAAAGATCTGGAGGAACTCCAAAACCTAAGCAGGCCATGAGAATTCAAAGCAGCCACCACAGCTCACCACAAGCTCATCAAACACAAGGAAGAAAGCACTCCAGGACAGAATCTCCACCCACGCACACAACCGCAAGGAATTATTCAGAAGTATCAAAGAATTCGCCCAACAGTGAGACCAGACATTCCCCCCCCCCCTTTCTAGGACCTCTGCAACAAACTCCGCTCCTTCTTCCACCATGAAATTAAGACAATATACAACCATTTCGACGACCACCTACACCTCCCACTCTCAACACCACGCAGCCTACACTTGACAGCTGGGCCACTCTCACCACAGAGGACACCCTGAAGACCATGAAGTCAATCCACTCTGGAGCCCCCATGGACCTCTGCCCCCATCATATCTACCACAGAGCCGCCAACATCGTCATCCCGAGATTTGCCTAATCAACTGCTCCTTCAAGTTCTCCTCCTTCCCCAACAACTGGAAACGCGCAGAGATCAACCCTCTCCTGAAGAAACCTTCGGCGGACCCCACTGACCTCAAAAACTTAAGACCCAACTCTCTCGTGTCCGGTGAAAGTCATCGAAAAAGCCATCAATAGCCAGCTCGCCTCCTTCATTGAAGAAAACATCCTTGACACCTCCCAAACCGGCTTCAGGAAAAACCACAGCACCGAAACCGCCATCCGCTCCCTCCTCGATTGAGGGGAGACTGTGGCCCTCATCTTTCTGGATCTCTCTGCAGCCTTCAACACAGTCTCTCACCGTACCCTAGCCCACAGACGCAGGGATTCAGAACAAGGCCTTCGACTGGATTTGCTCATTCCTCTCCGGCAGAACACAGCGGATCAGACTTCCACCCTTACTCTCGGATCCCACACCGACCGCCTGTGGAGTACCCGAAGGTTCCTCCATAAGCCTCACCCTGTTCAAAGTCTACATGGCTTTAACGCTCTAGCGCTTTTCCCTATTTAAACACCATTGCCGGCTCGCCGCGAGCGGACGCGCTGGAATCACTTGCTCATGCTGAATTGCATGCTATGTTTTTTTAACTGTTTTTATTAAACCTGTCACTGTGCCCATACGTTAAACTTACATTAGTTACCTCCTGTTGCTATTTCCTTCTTGCCAGCGCCCCATACCACCGCGGGTTCTCCCATTTGTTGTGGAGGGTGCCGGCATATACTTAGGCTCCTTCCGGACTTCGTGGGCAGAGCTAGGAGATCATTTAGTGCTCTAGCGCTTTTCCCTATTTAAATACCATGGGCGGCTCATCGCGCAGCGGTTGTGTGCAGCGGGCACGCCGCTGGCGCGCCAAAGGCAAGCCTGTCTGCGCCCGTCTGTGCCACGACCGTGCCAGGTGCCAAGGATGCCGCCTGTCTCACCTTAGGTCTCCAGTCTAGGATTTGCCACACCAGAGAGGGTCTGTTAGATCTTCGACCGGCAGCGCTGCCCTGTCACCACATATGGGACCCTGAGCTCCTCTCCAGGAAGTTATACCAAGGGTGCACAGGCTGCAATATTAGCTGGAAGGAGGAAAGTAAGAACTGCACAGGTATTCTTGCCATTAGGCCCCCCTTTAATCATGGCTTTCTTTTAAATGCTAGATCTATTATAAAAAAAAAATTGCTTTTAGAGACTGTCTCAGCTAGAAAACTGACTTGGGTTTTTGTTACAGAAACCTGGGTGACGGATGCGTCCGGCCCTGATCTGGTAGACTCTATCCCTTCGGGGTACACTTTGTCTAGATTGGATAGAAGAGGCCGGCGGGGAGGAGGGTTAGGAATCTTGTATAGAGATGCTCTTTTTTGTCGGACGCAGGCTCTGACTACTCCCTCTGATCTTTATCAGGCTTACTATTTTTCCATCAACCTTCACCCCACGGAAAGCTTTTCTGGCATTTTATGCTATAGGCAACCGGGCCCTAGGACATCCTTCAGTCAGGACCTTAGCAAACTGGTAGAACCTTCTCTGGAGAGATCCAACATTACGCTCCTGGGGGATTTTAATTTCCATTTAGAGAATACCTCCTGTAGGGATACTCAAGGCCTCCTGGAAACTCTGGGCTGCTGCAGTTTTGCGCAGCTGATCGGAAGTTCCACTCACATTGCGGGGCATACCCTCGACAGGGTTTTTTTCTAATGATCCCAGGCCAAAGGTGGGGCAGCCTATCCCCCTAGCCTGGTCTGATCACTTTGCTGTCCCATTTGACTTATACTTTCAGGCGTCAGTATCGCCTATCTCGAGCGACAGGAAACTGGAGGAAAGAAGGACCTTTAACCTTATAAATAAGGATGCACGTTCGCATTTCCTTAATAAGCTGGAGCCCGCCATGCAGCTTGATGCCAATTCTGCTGCCGTGGAGCTATCTCAAATATTGACAGTAGCAAAGGATTCCCTTGCTCCGGTCAAGAAGCATTATTCAGCAAGAATAAGGCCTTCGGCTCCCTGGTTCACAGAGAGACTCAGAAAACTCAGACAGGGCTGTCGTAAACAGGAGAGGTCGTGGCTTGCTCACTTAGAACCCCCTGAGAAGGAACGACATAAGCAATGTCTGAAAGATTATAAAGCGGCCATTATGGAGGAAAAGAGATTATACCTTTCCATTGTCACCGCCTCCCTGAAATCTTATAGGGATCTCTTTAAGTTCATTAATTCTCTCATCTCCCCGCAGGTATCTGATCCCTCAGAGGTTTCGCAGGAAATCCGTGATAAAATTTTGGATTTTTTTCAAGCCCTGTTGGAAACAGCGAACTCCAGTATGAGGTCTGGATTGCAAACTTCTATTCCCTCCGGTGAGGTCCTCCCCTTGGGGTTGACTCCCAGGCTCCTTACTCCCCCCCCCCCCCCCCCTCTCCCCCATGTCATTGGAGGGGACGGATAGGCTCCTGGACCGTGTCAACTCAGTCTCCCCTTTAGATCCTTGCCCGCTTAAGGTGTTAAAAACGTGCCGGGAGATTGTGATCCCTCCTTTTACGGAAGTCATGAATGCCGCCATTTCTGAGGGTGTCTATCCTTCGCTGTGGAAGATAGCGGTTGTCAAACCACTATTGAAGAAACCCTCTTTAGATCCTGGCGAACTGAAAAATTTCCGACCAATCTCCTTGCTTCCCGTTCCTGCCAAGATTTTGGAGGCCTATCTAAATCTCCATCTCAGCACATATCTAAAAGACCACCATCTCCTGGATGGCTCTCAACATGGTTTCAGGAGATATCATAGTACAGAGACAGCCCTGACGGCAGTCTTTAACAACATCCGGACTCAGGTCGATGCCAGCCATACCACTCTTCTGGTGCTTTTGGATCTCACCGCATCCTTTAACACTCTATCTCCTCACAGGCTGGTGGCTCGCCTTGGAGAGATAGGTGTCGGGGGTACTGCTCTGAGTCTCCTTGCCTTCTTCCTAGGTGAACGTGAGCAGAGGGTGAAGCTAGGCCAGTACTTTTCAGCCCCTAAAGCTTTGCAGTGTGGTGTCCCTCAGGGATCCTCTTTGAGCCCTACACTCTTTAATATCTATGTGGCCCCGCTTGCAAAAGTAGTGATGTCCTATGCGGACGACACCCAAATATTGGTCTCCATAACGCATACTGTAAAAGGTTCTGCCCTCAATTTTAGGAGCTGCATGGAGGCAGTTTCCCTTTGGATGATGGAAATTCTTTTGAAACTGAATGGAGAGAAGACCGAGGTCTTGATTTTTGGGATTAATCGGGAAATCTGGTCCAGTGACTGGTGGTTGGCCACACTTGGTGTCTGCCCCTGTCCAGGTTCTCATGGGAAGAACCTAGGGGTGATTGTGGACAATGCCCTCTCTCTGGATCTTCAGGTAAACAGAACTGTCTCCACCTGTTTCGGTATCATCAGGATTCTCAAAGATCTCCCACTACCTTTCTTTTGAAGCACGCAAGCAGGCCGTCATGGCCTTGGTAACGTCCAGATTGGACTATTGCAATACCCTTTATTTGGGCATTAATAAAGGTCTTATTCATCAGTTACAGATGGTGCAGAATGCCGCGGCCAGGCTGGTATTGAATCTCCCTAGGCATAATTCAGTTACGGCCTCGATCAAGCTTCTGCACTGGCTCCCGATGGGCCGTAGGATCATTTTTAAGATCCTATGCCTGACTCATGAAGCCTTCTATGACTCTGGTTCCGAGGGCATCAAGTCGATTGTCCATCATTCTGCTCCCACCAGATCCCTTCGGTCCTCGGACAAAAACCTACTCACTGTTCCCAGGTTTAAGAAGGTTAAATGGGGTGGCAGAGCCTTTTCCACTGCGGCGCCCAAACTGTGGAAGTCCCTTCCAGTAGAAATCTTTAGTGAGGTCTTGCTACCACTATTTTGCAAGGCCTTAAAGACCTGGCTTTTTCATGATTCTTCAGTATGAGCATGCTCTTTTTCTCACAGTCTCCTGATGTTTTGCATCCAGCGCCTTGACGCCCTTGGGCTAAGATTGCGCTTTTACAAGTCTAAATTTATTCATGGCCCGCTCGCCCAATCACCACATCCTACAGAATCAACATTGTATCCTACACAGACAACACCCAACTCATCGCCTACCTAGCCAACAAACCTGTCTCCAAACACACCTTTCAAGAGGTAATGGAAGCAGTCGCCAAGTGGATGAACAGCTGCCTACAACTCAACACGAACAAAACTGAAGTGCTCTTCCTGGGGCCACACCCCAATGCCTGGAACAACACCTGGTGCCCCCCCCCCCCACCCTCGGGAACCCTCCCTCCCCCACTGACCACGCACGCAGCCTTGGAATCATCCTGGACTCCGAACTTAAAATGGACCGCCAAATCAACGCTGTCTCATCCTCCTGCTTCCACGCCCTCCGACTCCTACAAAAGACCTTCAGATGGATCTCCCTCAAACACACAAACTGTCACCCACGCCCTCATCAGCAGCAGACTCGACTATGGCACCTTGCTCTACTCGGGAATCAAGAACCTCATCCGCAGACTCCATACCGCCTCCACCAGCCTAGTCCTCAACCTACCCCGCCACTGCCACATCACCCAACACCTGCGGACTCTGCATTGGCTCCCCATCGATGAGAGAATGCCCTTCAAGCTCCTCACTCACGCCTACAAAACCCTCTACAACAACAGACCTGCCTACCTGAACCACCGCCTCACATTCCACGCACCCCAAAGATCCCTCCGCACAGCCCAGCTCTCCCTTGCTACGGTGCCTCCCATTAAGATCAGAACAGGACGCTCCTTCTCCTACCTAGCGGCCAAGGCATAGAACACGCTCCCTCTCCACCTCAGACAGATGCTGACACTCCAAGTTCATGAAGGACCTCAAGACCTGGCTCTTCGGATCACCGTGAACATCCGGGACCTGGGCCTCCCCTCCCCTCAGCGCCTCGAGACCCTCTTTGGTGAGTAGCTGCGCTTAGAAAACCCTTGATTGATTGAAGAGCTCCCTGGGTCATGCACCAACTGCAGAAACCTGCATGAGACCTGCAGACCACAAGAGTCAGTCCAAGTGAGAGAGCTCCCTGGGTCATGCACCGGTGCAGAAACCTGCAGGGCTGCAGTGCCCTCATTATAATTACACACCTCAAACTATTTTACATTTGCATGTCTTACCAAGGACCCAGCATAACTTGCTGCCTCCATCATTCGACAAGAACCATCACTTTATATTTATTTCTGGGTTCATAGTCTTGTGTCAAACCTTTCTCCTTTCTTGGTTTGTCTCTTGGCTCTGGGACTTGCTCTCTGCCAGGACAAAACTGGGACCATGAGGTGGTAAGTTCTTGCATTTGGATCCAGGCAGCCTGAAAGGGAGTCGACTTAGAAGAGGCCAGCGGTGCCCCTCTCAACTGAGGCTCCTCATTTCACCAGGAGCACTGGGGAAGAAGGCCACACAGGTGCAGCACGTGCCACAGGGGAGCCCCAGTGTCCTGACTAGTGACTGACTGCCCCAGACTTCTAGAGTTCAGCCTTGCATGTGAGTGTGCCAGCCTTTTAAATGTGAGACTGATATGTGACTGACTGCCCCAGCCTGTCATAGACAAGCCTGGCTTGCGGCTGACTGACCCAGCTCACCAGTGAAGAGCCTGGCCTTCCTGTGATGACTGTCCTAGCCTGCCAGCTACGAGGCTAGCTTGTGACTGACTGCCCCAGCCAGTCATTGATGAGCCTGGCCTGTGACTGACTGCCCCAGCCTGTCATGGACGAGCTTGGCCTGGGACTGACTGCCCCAGCCTGTCATAGACGAGCCTGGCATGTTACTGACTGTCCCAGCCTGTCATGGACGAGCTTGGCCTGTGACTGACTGTACTAACCTGTCAGATATTAGCCTCGCATAAATCTGACTTTCCCAGCCAGTCAGGTTTGATCCTGGCATGTGACTGACTTTCCCACCATTCAGAGATCAGCCTGGCCTGTGACTGTGCCAGACCTTTATAGGTGTGACTGACTGCCCTAATCTGTCCGCTGCTAGCCTGGCCTGTGAATGACTGCCCCTGCCTGTCAGATACGACCGAACATGTGACTAACTTTCTCTGACTTGTACCTCCCTCTTGCAGCGAGACACTACTGCCAAGATCTCCCAGCTCTCTTACTATAGCTAGATCCAGCTTTAAAATAAACCCTCCCCTCTCTTACTACAGCTAGACCCAGCCTCCAAGACCCCATTTATTAACTGAGCTAGACATTGCCTTCAAGATCCCTCCCCTCTCTTACTATAATTAGACCATGCCTCCAAGACCCCTCCCTTCTCTTAATTCAGCTAGTCCCTGCCTCCGACACCCCTCCCCTCTCTTACTTAAGCTAGACCCGGCCTCCAAGACAACTTCCTTCTCTTACTTCAGCTAGACCCTGCCTCCAAGACCCCTCCCTTCTCTCACTTCAGCTAGACCTTGCCTCCAAGACCCCTCCCTTCTCTTACTTCAGCTAGACCCTGCCTCCAAGACCCCTGCCTTCTCTTACTTCAGCTATTTCCAATCTCTCAAGACCCCTCCCCTCTCTTACTACAGCTAGAACCTGCCTCCAAGACCCCTCCTCTCTCTTACTACAACTAGAACCTGCCTCTGAGACCTCCCTCTTGCACGGGGAGCCCTGTGGGCTGTTCTGAGACATTTTGGACATAGACTGACTCTTCCCCAGGCCTACCGCAATTGTAGAGGCTCTGGCATGTGAGACCTCAGTCCTCTGCAGCTCAGACCACCTCTTCTTCTCAATGGACTGTTGTGTGTTTAACTCCCTCTGACAGGGTTTTTCATTGCCTTCTTCTCTCAGGTGGATTCCTGGTTCCAAAGGAGAACTCCTTGAACAAAGTGGGGCATGGTGAGTAGAAATTTACTCAATGGATATAAATAAAGCTGCTGTCGACTAACTACCTCCTGCTGTCTCTTCTTACTACACCCAGTCACCACCTGTCTGAATCCACCTCCTGCCTTTCTCTCATACTACAACCTGGCCACAGGCCGTCTGCACACCCCTCTTCTCTCCTACTACAGTCAGGTTTCAGCTTACAATCTCCATCCTTACCCTTCACCTCTCTTACTACAGCTAGACCCAGTCTCCTTGACCACTTCCCTCTCTTACTACAGCTAGACCCTGCCTCCTAGACTCCCCATCTCTTACTTCAGCTAGACCCTGCCTCCAAGACCCCTCCCATCTCTTACTACAGCTAGACCCACCTGCCAAGATTCTCCTCTCCCTTACTACAGCTAGACCCAGCCTCCAAGACCACTCCCCTGTCTTACTACAGCTAGACTCTGCCTCCAAGAACCCTCCTGTCTCTTACTACAGTGAGACCCTGCCTCCAAGACCCCTCCTTTCTCTTACCACAGCTAGACCCTGCCTCCAAGACCCCTCCCATCTTACTACAGTGAGACCCTGCCTCCAAGGCCCCCTCCGTCTCTTATTACAGCCAGACTCACCTGCCAAGATCCCTCCTCTCCCTTACTACAGCTAGACCCAGCCTCCAGGACCACTCACCTCTCTTACTACAGCTAGACCCTGCCTCCAAGACCCCTCCCATCTCTTACTACAGTGAGACCCTGCCTCCAAGACCCCTCCCATCTCTTACTACAGTGAGACCCTGCCTCCAAGACCCCTTCTTTCTCTTACCAAATCTAGACCCTGCCTAAAAGACCCCTCCCATCTCTCACTACAGTGAGACCCTGCCTCAAAGACCCCTCCATCTCTTACTACAGCTAGACCCAGCCTCCTAGACCACTCTCCTCTCTTACTATGGCTAGACCCTGCCTCCAAGACCCCTTCCCGTCTTACTACAGCTCGACCCTGCCTTCAAGACCCCTCCCATCTCTCACTACAGTGAGACCCTGCCTCCAAGACCCCTCCATCTCTTACTACAGCTAGACCCTGCCTCCAAGACCCCTCCCTTTTCTTACTACAGCTAGACCCTGCCTCCTAGACACCTCCCATCTCCTACTACAGTGAGACCCTGCCTCCAGGACCCCTCCTGTCTCTTACTACAGCTAGACTCTGCCTTCACGTCCCCTCCCATCTTACTACATCTGGACCCTGCCACCTAGACCACTCCCATCTCATACTACAGTGAGACTCTGCCTCCAAGACCCCTCCCATCTCTTACAACAGTGAGACCCTGCCTCCAAGACCCCTCCCAACTTTTACTACAGTGACACCCTGCCTCCAAGACCCCTCTCCTATCTTACTACAGCTAGACCCAGCCTCCAAGACCCCTCCCTTGTCTTACTACAGCTAGACCCTGCCTCCAAGACCCCTCTCCTATCTTACTACAGCTAGACCCTGCCTCCTAGACACCTCCCATCTCCTACTACAGTGAGACCCTGCCGCCAAGACCCCTCTCCTACCTTACTACAGCTAGACACAGCCTCCAAGACCCCTCCCGCCTCTTACTACAGCTAGACCCCAGCCTCCAGGACCCCTCCCATCTCTTACTACAGGGAGACCCTGCCTCCAAGATACCTCCATTCTCTTATTACAGCTAGACCCAGTCTTCCAGTTGTCTCCCATCTATTTCTACAGCTAAACCCTGCCTCCATTACTACAGCTAGACCTTGCGTCCAAGACCACTCTCCTACCTTACTATAGCTAGACACTGCCTCCAAGACCCCTCCCGTCTCTTACTACAGCTAGACCCCAGACTCCAAGAACCCTCCTAGCTCTTTGTAGAGAGAGACCCTGGAATGCACTCTCATTTTCAGGATCTTGGGTATGGTGTACGATACCTCCTGCCTGACATTTGCTTTGGGAGGTCTTGAGTGTGGTGTGTGAGGCTGTTAAGGCTCGGTGCCTGATGTCTGCTTTGGGGATCTCAGATATGGTGTGAGGGTGTGGAACCACCTGCCTGAGGTATGCTTTGAGGATCTTTCATGTGGTCTGTGTGGTACCTCCTGCCTGAGGTCTGCTTTGAAGGTCAGTTGTGGTGTGAGGGTGCAATGCTTTCTGCTAGTGGTCTACTCTGAGGATCTCTAGTGTGGTACTCTTGCCTGAGGTATGCTTTGAGGATCTTTCATGTGGTCTGTGTGGTACCTCCTGCCTGAGGTCTGCTTTGAAGGTCAGTTGTGGTGTGAGGGTGCAATGCTTTCTGCTAGTGGTCTACTCTGAGGATCTCTAGTGTGGTACTCTTGCCTGAGGTATGCTTTGAGGATCTTGCATTTGATGTGAGTGTGGTACCTCCTTCCTGAGGTCTGCTTTGAAGGTCGGTTGTGGTGTGAGGGTGCAATGCTTCCACTAGTGGTCTACTGAGGATCTCTGGTGTGATGTGTGAGGGTGTGGAACCTCTTGCCTGAGGTATGCTTTGAGGATCTCGCATGTGGTGTGAGTGTGGTACCTCCTGCCTGAGGTCTGCTTTGAAGATCGGTTGTGGTGTGAGGGTGCAATGCTTCCTGCTAGTGGTCTACTCTGAGGGTCTCTGGTGTGGTGCCTCTTGCCTGAGGTATGCTTTGAGGATCTCGCATGTGGTGTGAGTGTGGTACCTCCTGCCTGAGGTCCGCTTTGAAGGTCTTGGTTGTGGTGTGAGGGTGCAATGCTTCCGCTGGTGGTCTACTCTGAGGATCTCTGGTGTGGTACCTCCTGCCTGAGGTCTGCTCTGAAGGTTAGTTGTGGTGTGAGGCTGCAATGCTTCCTGCTAGTGGCCTACTCTGAGGATGTCTGGTGTGGTGAGTGAGGGTGTGAAGGTTCCTTCCCAATGTCTGCTCTGAGGATCCCGCATGTGGTGTGGGAGTGTGGTACCTCCTGCCTGAGGCCTGCTATCAGGGTGTCGGATATGGTGTGACAGCCTAAGCCAGAGATGTGCAACTACTGATGTAGTCTGGGGTTGTTGACAGGTGGGAGGGACTGTGGTGTGACAGGGAGGGGCGAAGGGCTGGATATATGATCTCTAAACATGTCCTTTTCCCTACCCCAGCTTTGCATGCCTATGAGCCCATCTTCAAGCAAGTCACATACTCTCAGAACATCCAGGTCAGTCCCTCTGTGTACTGTTTGATAATGTACGTCACACACAGCCCCACAGTGGGGCATGAAGCAGCATAAAACTGCCATCATACAATGCTATCCCTCTTCTACCAGGAGGAAGGTGGCAGGTGCAGAGGGACAAGGGGCAGAGGAGTGAGGTAAGACCTCGGAGGGACCAAGGAAAAGCCATGGGAGGAGGGGAAACTGCTGGGGGTCAGAGGCTGCAGGGGGCTGGGAGGGCCGCAGCATGAGAAGGAAGGTGCTGGCACAGGGGGTGGCACAGGACAGGCATAGGGTGCAGTGGTGCTAAGAGCACAGGGCACTCTGCGGACACCTTGTGCTCCTGCGGACTCCGCCCTGTGATGGTAACTTCAGCGCTATATACGATCTAGACTATATAGGCACTACACGACAGAGCATTGTGTAATATGGCTCTATATTACCAGTGATGGCTACCACAATAGACCTCGAGGCTGGAGGCCACGTGCTTTACAAATGTCACCTGAACCCCGAGATGGCAACCATATTACACGCCACTCATTAGGTACTTTTTATATTACTTGATTTATTCATTGATTTTAGTACTCTTTAGAAAGATTTGGTGCATTTGAGCAGCATTCTTAGTATAATTTTCTTGTTTTCGTTGCTAGAGACTGCAGATATGTGTCAATGTTTTGGAAGATGTGGGATTTTATTTTTTTGCGGTGAAATAACACATTTATTTATTTATAAAGTTTTATATAGCATGAACAAGATCCTGAAGGATATTGAAGCGCTTTACAGTAGGCAGAAAGAAAGAACAAGGGGGTAATATAGACATCAATTGGGAAACAGCAGCAAAAAAGGAAGATAATACAGTAAACCGGTGTCCACATGTGGGAAAAAAACAGGGGAGAAAATCCATTTTAGCTGGAGGTACCAAGGTGAAAAGAACAAAGTCAGACGAGTTAGATGTAAAGCTAATGTGCTAACATCTGAGATGTTTTATGCAACAATGTGTAGTTTTATAATTCAAACTTTGAATGTAAAGCAGCACTGCAAGAACATTAAAAGCATGCATTCCAAAATGTGCTTTTCCTTTGTAGTACTGTGGCGCTACAGAACGGGTCTACAGAGACTAAGAATGGGACAATGAAGTGCAGTGCGGAACAGTGGGCCCGATTCACAGAACTAACTTAAGACAAAATCCTAAACTTACTACCATTTTGGTATTCACAGAAGGCACTTACTCATTTTGGTATTCACAGAAGGCACTCACTCATTTTGGTATTCACAGAAGTTAGGGCTCCTAACTTTAGGACTCCTAAATGCCTTCTTTGAATACCGAAAGTCTTAAAATTAGGATTTTTCTCAGTTTAGGAGTCCTAAAGCTAGGAGTCCTAGCTTCTGTGAATACCAAAATGAGTAAGTGCCTTCTGTGAATACCAAAATGAGTAAGTGCCTTCTGTGAAAACCAAAATGGTAGTAAGTTTAGGATTTTGTCTTAAGTTAGTTCTGTGAATCGGGCCCAGTGCGTTTAACTTTTTTGTTGACGGTGCCTGTGTCTCCAAGGTTTATTTTCACACACTGGGGATGGTTCATTAGTAGAGGCTTACATCAAGGATCGGCATGCCAGGGTGAGCTCGTCAGGTGTGCTGAATGATGCCCTCTGAGCAGTACTGTCCTTGTCAAAGCATTTATTTTACCAGCACTAAAAGAAAGATGGAAGAAATACTGTTTTACCCATCCAATTTGGGTTTTTCTATTTGTTTAGGGGAGCTACATTTCTTGCAAAGTGAAATCTGGAAAAAGTTCCCAGCGAGGACCTCTTGTCTGTGAAATACGAGCTTTGAAACTGGCATACATTCAGTAAAAAGGCTTACCCATGTTATATACAAGAATGCAGGGACAGTGTCTGCAGGGGCAGGACCACGGGGGCCATCAGGGGCACCCTGAAACCTGTAGAATCATCAACAAAGGAGAAGGGAGGCGAGTGGTACCTGCGTATGCATGTGGTTTTGTTTTATATACTTCTAACTTCACCCACCTGACAGATTTCCAGAGCTCTTTACTGCAGGAAGGTGTGGGATACTCTAGACGGGCGTCAATCACTTGTTGACTAGAGATGAGCAAAACACATACTATTTGTAGGAAAGCGCCTCTCTTTGCATGGTTAGCCCCCCTTTTTGCCTGGTGCTGAATGAGATTTCAACCTGTAAGTGCAGTGGGTCCTTTCTAACCAGGTTCCCATTGCCAGATCTCTTTCCCAAATACTATACCATGAGTGGCACCACTTCAGCTACCTCCGTGAGTCCCTAGTAACTGGTACCCCTGGTACCCAGGGCATGGGTACTGAAGAGGGTCCTCTTTGGTACCCCTGGTACCCAGGGCATGGGTACTGAAGACGGTCCTTTGGGGTACCTCTGGTACCGAGGGCATTAGTACTGAAGAGGGTCCTCTGGGGTACCCCTGGTACCTAGGGCATTGGTACTGAAGAGGTTCCTCTGGGGTACCCCTGGTACCTAGGGCATTGGTACTGAAGAGGGTCCTCTGGGGTACCCCTGGTGCCTAGGGCATTGGTACTGAAGAGGGTCCTCTGGGGTACCCCTGGTACATAGGGCATGAGTACTGAAGAGGGTCCTATGGAGTACCTCTGGTACCTAGGGCATTGGTACTGAAGAGGGTCCTCTGGGGTACCCCTGGTGCCTAGGGCATTGGTACTGAGGAGGGTCCTCTGGGGTACCCCTGGTACCTAGGGCATGGGTACTGAAGAGGGTCCTACGGAGTACCTCTGGTACCTAGGGCATTGGTACTGAAGAGGGTCCTCTGGGGTACCCCTGGTACCTAGGGCATGGGTACTGAAGAGGGTCCTCTGGGGTACCCCTGGTACCTAGGGCATTGGTACTGAAGAGGGTCCTCTGGGGTACCCCTGGTACCTAGGGCATTGGTACTGAAGAGGGTCGTCTGGGGTACCTCTGGTACCTAGGGCATGGGTACTGAAGAGGGTCCTCTGGGGTACCCCTGGTACCCAGGGCATGGGTACTAAAGAGGGTCCTCTGGGCCACCCCTGGTACCTAGGGCATGGGTACTGAAGAGGGTCCTCTGGGGTACCTCTGGTACCTAGGGCATGGGTACTGAAAAGGGTCCTCTGGGGTACCTCTGGTGCCTAGGGCATGGGTACTGAAGAGGGTCCTCTGGGGTACCCCTGGTACCCAGGGCATGGGTACTAAAGAGGGTCCTCTGGGGCACCCCTGGTACCTAGGGCATTGGTACTGAAGAGGGTCCTCTGGGGTACACTTGGTACCGAGGGCACTGGTACTGAAGAGGGTCCTCTGGGGTACCTCTGGTACCTAGGGCATGGGTACTGAAGAGGGTCCTCTGGGGTACCCCTGGTACCGAGGGCATGGGTACTGTAAAGGGTCCTCTGGGGTACCCCTGGTGCCTAGGGCATGGGTACTGAAGAGGGTCCTCTGGGGCACCCCTGGTGCCTAGGGCATGGGTACTGAAGAGGGTCCTCTGGGGTACCCCTGGTACCGAGGGCATGGGTACTGAAGAGGGTCCTCTGGGGTACCCCTGCTGCCCAGGGCATGGGTACTGAAGAGGGTCCTCTGGGGTACCTCTGGTACCAAGGGCATGGGTACTGAAGAGGGTCCTCTGGGGTACCCCTGGTACCTAGGACATGGGTACTGAAGAGGGTCCTCTGGGGTACGCCTGGTGCCTAGGGCATGGGTACTAAAGAGGGTCCTCTGGGTTACCCCTGATACCTAGGGCATTGGTACTGAAGGGGGTCCTCTGGGGTACCCCTGGTGCTTAGGGCATGGGTACTGAAGAGGGTCCTCTGGGGCACCCCTGGTACCTAGGTCATGGGTACTGAAGAAGGTCCTCTGGGGTACCCCTGGTACCCAGGGCATGGGTACTAAAGAGGGTCCTCTGGGGCACCCCTGGTACCTAGGGCATGGGTACTGCAGAGGGTCCTCTGGGGTACCTAGGGCATGGGTACTGAAGAGGGTCCTCTGGGGTACCTCTGGTGCCTAGGGCATGGGTACTGAAGAGGGTCCTCTGGGGTACCCCTGGTACCCAGGGCATGGGTACTAAAGAGGGTCCTCTGGGGCACCCCTGGTACCTAGGGCATTGGTACTGAAGAGGGTCCTCTGGGGTACACTTGGTACCGAGGGCATTGGTACTGAAGAGGGTCCTCTGGGTTACCTCTGGTACCGAGGGCATGGGTACTGAAGAAGGTTCTCTGGGGTACCCCTCGTGCCTAGTGTTAGAAGGCGACCTCAGAGGGGCCCGGAGGGGGCCCTGACTGTCCTGAGACCCACCCTCGAGGTATCGTAGCCGGGCACTGGCGGGAGACTCCTCAGAGGAGAAATCTCGTATCTAGGATCGTACACTCGGCACCACACGACAAAGAGACACCACACCGAGAGTTCTTAAGACTAAATATTTATCAGATCGGAGTTGTAGGATCTTTATGATCAGCAAGGCAAATATATACAAGTGGAGCGCGGACCCACAAAGTCTTGGAGGGGGGGTAGGAGGTAGCGGGACAGTCTTTGGGGATATGGATCAGATGCAGGAGCGTACGCGGCGCACAGCTCACAATCCTCGAGCTGGGGGATACGCTTGTCGTCTTGGGGTCCGGCGGGACCAAGAGAATCTGTGGGAGCCACGAGTCACTCAGCAGGGCTCAGGTACAAGTTCGGAGTTCTTACGATCTTCAGGGAGCCGTGAGTCACTCAGCAGGGCTCAAGCACAAGTTCGGAGGTCTTACGATCTTCAGGGAGCCGCGAGTCACTCAGCAGGGCTCAAGCACAAGTTCGGAGGTCTTACGATCTTCAGGGAGCCGCGAGTCACTCAGCAGGGCTCAGGTGTTTCCAAGGCGAATCTGCCGGACAGTCCCAGAGCACCCCTTGTTATAGGGCGACTCCTCTTTGATGTCCGGAGTCTGTCCAGGCAGGGGTCTTGTCACCTGGGGGTCGCTTGTTGGGGGTTTCCTGCCATTGTCCTTTGATCCTTTCAGGGCCGGGTCGGGAGGAGTCCCAGACACCCAGCAGGCGTGGAGCCAGCCCTCGGGGAGGCCGGCGGGTCGATCGAAACCCACCTTCCCAGGGAAGCGCAGAGGTGTGATGGAAACTGCTCCTCCCTTTCTCATCCTAAGGGGAGCGCGATGTCCTCCAGCCGGAGTGGCGTCTCTAGGCCAGGGTCGCGCTGGGGCCGGGCGGCCATCTTGGTGCATGAAGTGGGCACGAGGGCCCGGTGTGGCCGAAAGGAGGAAGGCCACGGACGGGGAAGTCCGGGTCGGGTGTGTGTGTTCTGGTGGGAAGGCTCGGCTAGGCCGTGGGCTCGGGGCTGGTGTGAGGTGCAGGGGTCAGGTCTGGCTATGTTACGAGGGCCGGGTCTAACACGCGTCCCCCCCAGCTGAAAGCCAGAGAGAACTACCCATCCTCTTGGGGGTTCTCTTCGCTGAGGCGGAAGAACCGGGAGAGGCCATCGGCGTTGGCGTGGTCCGTACCAGGGCGATGTTCCACGGTGAAATCCATCCCCTGGAGGGAGATTGACCACCGCAGTAGCTTGGGGTTTTCTCCTCGCATCTGCATGAGCCATCGCAAGGGGCGATGGTCGGTTTGGACCTTGAAATGGGTGCCAAACAGGTAAGGGCGTAACTTCTTGAGGGCCCAGACTACGGCGAACGCCTCGCGCTCGATGGTGCTCCATCTCTGTTCCCTGGGCAACAGCCTTCGGCTGAGGAAGGCTACGGGCTGGTCTAGGCCTTGGTCATTCACCTGGGAGAGGACTGCCCCGATGCCATGCTCGGAGGCATCAGTTTGTACCACAAACTCCTTGGAGTAGTCGGGGGCCTGGAGGACGGGGGCAGTGCACATGGCCGCTTTCAGGGCATCGAACGCCTCTTGGCAGGCGGGGGACCACTGCACTTTCTTGGGCTGTTTCTTGGACGTGAGTCCCGTGAGGGGACCGACCAGGCTGCCGTAATTCCGGATGAATCTCCGGTAGTAGCCCGTGAGACCCAGAAAGGCTCGGACCTCCGTTTGGGTAGTGGGGGGTTCCCAGGCTAGGATGGCGTCGATTTTGGGCTGTAGAGGGGCGACCTGCCCGCTTCCGACCTGATGCCCCAGGTAGGTTACCGAACCTTGCCCAATCTGGCACTTGCTGGCTTTCACGGTGAGGCCTGCTTGGTGCAGGGCGGTCAGCACCCTCCGGAGGTGCTGGAGGTGCTCACTCCACTCAGAGCTAAAAACTGCGATATCGTCGAGATATGCAGCACTGAATTTTTCCAGCCCAGCCAGGACTCTATTTACCAGTCGCTGGAAGGTGGCCGGGGCATTTTTCATCCCGAAGGGCATCACGCGAAAGCGATAGTGCCCATCCGGGGTGGAGAAGGCGGACCGCTCCTTGGCTCCTTCTGTGAGCGCAATTTGCCAGTAGCCGCAGGTGAGATCGAAGGTGCTGAGGAACCGAGCAGCCCCGAGCCGGTCAATGAGCTCGTCGGCTCGGGGAATGGGGTGGGCATCGGCTCGGGTGACTTCATTGAGTCCCCGGTAGTCCACGCAGAAGCGGAGTTCTGGGGCGACACCGGGGACAGCTGCTTTTGGGACCAGGACCACGGGGCTGGCCCAGGGGCTGTCTGGGGGTTCGATCACTCCTAGGGTCAACATTTTCGAGACCTCGGCTTGAATACAGGACCGGACCCGATCAGGGACTCGGTAGGCTCGGTGTCTCACCGGTGGGCTGTCCCCGGTATCCACGTCATGGACACACCAGTCGGTGACTTTGGGGACCAGGGAGAAGAGGTCAGAAAACTGCCCTAGGAGCTGGCGGCAATCCTCCCGTTGCTGGGGAGTGAGGGATGGGGAGAGGTTCACTCCCTCTACGGAGCCGTCCTTCTCTTTGGTGCACAGGAGATCAGGGAGAGGATCCGACTCCTCCTCGGACCCGTCATCAGTGGCCAGTAGGAGGCTCAGCTCCGTCCGCACAAAGTGGGGCTTGAGGCGGTTCACGTGGAGGACCCGGAGGGGGTCCCGGGGTGACTGGACGTCCACCAAGTACGTGACCTGGCTCTTCCGCTCCACCACTTTGAAGGGCCCGGTCCATTTATCCTGGAGGGCGCAGGGTTTCACGGGGGCCATGACCCATACCTGCTGGCCCGGCTGAAACTCGACCAGAGTGGCGTTCTGGTCGTTCCAGTGCTTCATCTCCTCCTGGCTCGCCTCCAGGTTGGCCTCGGCCATCTCTCGGAACCTCCTAGTCTGGTTTCGGAGGGTCAGGACGTAACGGAACACATCTCGGGGGGGGCCTCGGGGTGCCGCCTCCCACCCTTCCTTGACCAGGCTGAGGGGTCCCCTGACGGGGTGTCCATAGAGTAACTCAAAGGGGCTGAACCCCAAGGATTTCTGGGGAACTTCTCGGTAGGCGAATAGGAGGCAGGGGAGCAGGACGTCCCACTTACGCCGGAGGGGCTCTTCCAAGCCCGCGATCATCCCCTTCAGAGTCCGGTTAAACCGCTCTACCAGGCCGTTTCCTTGGGGGTGGTACGGGGTGGTGAATTTATAGGACACCCCGCATTGTTGCCATAAGGACTTCATGTATCGGGAGATAAAGTTGGTACCGCGATCGCTCACGACCTCGCGGGGAAAACCCATGCGGGAGAAGATTCCCATCAACGCCCGGCCCACCACGGGGGCTGTGACGGTGCGCAGGGGGATGGCTTCCGGGTATCGGGTGGCATGATCCACCAGGACGAGGATAAAACGGTGCCCTTGGGAAGTTGGGGGGTCCAGCGGCCCCACGATGTCGATGTCGATCCCGCTCAAAAGGGGTACTGACGACAGGGAAGGGTTGGAGTGGAGCCTTGCGCTTTCCTCCGCTCTTCCCACTGGCCTGGCACGTGGGACAGGACTTGCAGTGGGCTTCTACATCTGCTTTCATTCTGGGCCAGTAGCAGTGGGTCACGAGGCGACTGTAGGTTTTGTCCTGGCCCAAGTGGCCCGCGAGGGGAACGTCGTGGGCCAAGCCCAGGAGGAGGTTTCGGAAGCGTTGGGGTACCACCAGCACCCGGCCGGACCCTAACTCCACCGACTTCTGCTCGCTGTACAAAAGGTCAATCTCCCAATACACCCGGTGCGTCCCCGTCTGGTCGCCTGCGGCCTGGGCCTCAGCCTGTTGCCGGGGCCCGACCAGGGAAGGACAGGTAGCCTGCTCTCGGCAGAACTCCTCTCGGGAGGGGCCCCCCTCGTGGCGCCACTGGGCCAATTCGGGGCAGATCGCCTAACTCGGTGACCTGGGCGGAGTCGGAAGGCGGGGGTTCGTCACTGGCGACCGATCCTTCTGGTGGGGGGATGTGGGGAGCCTCGGCGGGGACCATCGTATCTTCAGTGGTCGGGGCATCGTCGACTTCCCTCAGGGGGGTCAGTCGGGCCGACATGGATCGAGTGGTGGCGCACACCCACTCAGGGAGGCCCATCAGCCCTAGGTGGGTCTTGCGCTCGACTTGTTTCCAGGGGGAACTTTCCAGGTCGTTCCCCAGGAGACAGTCGACTGGCTGGGAGGTTCTCACTGCGACTCTCAGTTTACCGACCACCCCATCCCACTCAAAAGGCACCAGGGCTACCTTACATAGGCTTTCCGTGTTGTCGGCGGAAAGGACCGGGCAAAAGACGTTGGGGAGGACCTGGTCTTCGTGGACTAAATGACTGAGGACACCGGTGATGCTGTCCCCGGTGTCACGGAGGGCTTCTACTTGGTGGCCATTGATTGTTACGAGCTGCCCATATTTCTTCGTGTTGGAGGGCAGGAGGCTTCCAGGGACCATTTCTCTATCTCCTAGGGATACTAGGGCCATGGCTGCGGGTTCCCACTCTTCGGTCTCCTCAACCTCCTCCCCCAGTGCTACATTGGCTATCTGTCTAGCGGGGGGTGCTGCCTGGGTGGTGTGTGGGGCCATGGGGCATTCAGGGCCGTTGGCGTAATGCCCGGGCTTCTGACAACGGAAACAAGTGATGGTCACCCAGTGCCCCCGTCTCAGGGGGGGGCCGGATACAGCTGGTGGGGGTGCCGGGAAAGGCGGAGGTTGGGACTTCGGGGGACTAGACTGGGACTCTTTCTGCCCTCCCTGGTTTCCCCCCCCTCTCTGGTGGGGTGGTCCCTGACTGGCTCGTGGGTACTCTCCTACAGGGCCCCGGGAGACCCGGGTCTTGGTCCAGCGATCCGCCTCGACGGCCAGCTTTCTCGGATCCGTGAGCTTGCTGTCGAGCAGATGCTGGCGCAGTTCCACAAAGCAGTTCGCAGCCAGGTGTTCCCACAACATAAGGTCTGTTAGTTCTTCCAGGGTGGTTACCTTGCTGCCCTTGATCCACCCATCAAAGGCGCGGCTGAAGAAATTCACATACTCCACCCAGGTGGTACCCGGGATCTTCCTGCAGTCCCGGAACCGCTGGCGGTACATCTCCGGGGTGAGGCCGTACCTTGTGAGGAGGGCCGCTTTCATGTGGTCATAGGAGGTCTGCATGGAGGTTGGTAGGTCGAGCAGGGTGTCTCTCCCTTCGCTCAGGAATCGTCCCCACAACCCGGCCCCCCAATCCTTCTGCGGGACCCGATGGGAGGTAATGGCGACCTCGTAGGCCCGGAACCACTGTTGAATGTCATCGTTTTTGTAATATTCTTTGACCACATCCTTGGGGATGTGGACCTTCTGCTCTGCCGGGGAGGCCGCCTCTCGGTTCGCCGGGGGCCGTGCTTCTTCGCTTTTTGCTTTCAGCTCCATTTCCTTCAAGCTGCGTTCATGTTCCAGTTGAAGTCTCCTTCCTTCGTGTTCCCGTTGGAGTTTCTTCTCTTCTAGTTCTCCCTGCACTCGTAGCTGTTCCACCGCTAGCTTTTTCTCGGCTAATTTCAACTCGCCCTCAATTTTGAGTTTGGCTAATTCGAGTTCGTGATGGTGACTTCTTTCTCTGTCTGCGAGTTCCTCCGGGGATAGGCCCCCATCTGGTACGAAGCCTCGCACCTGGTTGCTGCTGCGTTCTCCTTGAGAGGGTCCAGCTTCGTTGTGGGGCTCCCCCGCTCCTTCTGGGCAGGAGGCTCCAGAATCCACCCAAGCTTTCAGTGCCTTTTGCATATCTTCTTTGGTGTTGAGACCAGTGGTAGCGATTTTGAGTTCCTTACAGAATTGCTTCAGTTCTTTGTGTGTGTACTCTTCCAGCTGTTCCACCTGGAACAAGGTACTGGTGTCGTTTTCTGTGAGAACCACGGCGTTTCCTTCTGCCATCTTTGTCGGTAGTGCGTCAACCGTTCACGGTACGATCTCTAGATTATGGGCACAAATCCCGTCGCTTGCCACCAATGTTAGAAGGCGACCTCCGAGGGGCCCGGAGGGGGCCCTGACTGTCCTGAGACCCACTCTTGAGGTATCGTAGCCGGGCACTGGCGGGAGACTCCTCAGAGGAGAAATCTCGTATCTAGGATCGTACACTCGGCACCACACGACAAAGAGACACCACACCGAGAGTTCTTAAGACTAAATCTTTATCAGATCGGAGTTGTAGGATCTTTATGATCAGCAAGGCAAATATATACAAGTGGAGCGCGGACCCACAAAGTCTTGGAGGGGGGGTAGGAGGTAGCGGGACAGTCTTTGGGGATATGGATCAGATGCAGGAGCGTACCCGGCGCACAGCTCACAATCCTCGTGCTGGGGGATACGCTTGTCGTCGTGGGGTCCGGCGGGACCAAGAGAATCTGTGGGAGCCGCGAGTCACTCTGCAGGGCTCAAGCACAAGTTCGGAGGTCTTACGATCTTCAGGGAGACGCGAGTCACTCAGCAGGGTTCAAGCACAAGTTCGGAGGTCTTACGATCTTCAGGGAGCCGCGAGTCACTCAGCAGGGCTCAGGTGTTTCCAAGGCGAATCTGCCGGACAGTCCCAGAGCACCCCTTGTTATAGGGCGACTCCTCTTTGATGTCCGGAGTCTGTCCAGGCAGGGGTCTTGTCACCTGGGGGTCGCTTGTTGGGGGTTTCCTGCCATTGTCCTTTGATCCTTTCAGGGCCGGGTCGGGAGGAGTCCCAGACACCCAGCAGGCGTGGAGCCAGCCCTCGGGGAGGCCGGCGGGTCGATCGAAACCCACCTTCCCAGGGAAGCGCAGAGGTGTGATGGAAACTGCTCCTCCCTTTCTCATCCCAAGGGGAGCGCGATGTCCTCCAGCCGAAGTGGCGCCTCTAGGCCAGGGTCGCGCTGGGGCCGGGCGGCCATCTTGGTGCATGAAGTGGGCACGCGGGCCCGGTATGGCCGAAAGGAGGAAGGCCACGGACGGGGAAGTCCGGGTCGGGTGTGTGTGTGTTCTGGTGGGAAGGATCGGCTAGGCCGTGGGCTCGGGGCTGGTGTGAGGTGCAGGGGTCAGGTCTGGCTATGTTACGAGGGCCGGGTCTAACACCTAGGGCATGGGTACTGAAGAGGGTCCTCTGGGGTACCCCTGGTACCTAGGGCATTGGTACTGCAGAAGGTCCTCTGGGGTACCCCTGGTGCCTAGGGCATGGGTACTGAAGAGGGTCCTCTGGGGTACCCCTGGTACCTAGGGCATTGGTACTGAAGAGGGTCCTCTGGGGTACCTCTGGTACCTAGGGCATTGGTACTGAAGAGGGTCCTCTGGGGTACCCCTGGGACCTAGGGCATGGGTACTGAAGAGGGTCCTCTGGGGTAGCCCTGGTACCCAGGGCATGGGTACTGAAGAGGGTCCTCTGGGGCACCCCTGGTACCTAGGACATGGGTACTGAAGAGGGTCCTCTGGGGTACCTCTGGTACCTAGAGCATGGGTACTGAAGAGGGTCCTCTGGGGTACCCCTGCTGCCTAGGGCATTGGCACTGAAGAGGGTCCTTTGGGGTACCCCTGGTGCCTAGGGCATTGGTACTGAAGAGGGTCCTCTGGGGTACCCCTGGTACCTAGGGCATGGGTAATGAAGAGGGTCCTCTGGGGTACCCCTGGTACCTAGGGCATTGGTACTGAAGGGGGTCCTCTGGGGTACCCCTGCTGCCTAGGGCATTGGTACTGAAGAGGGTCCTCTGGGGTACCTCTAGTACCGAGGGCATGGGTACTGAAAAGGGTCCTGTGGGGTACCTCTGGTACCTAGGGCATTGGTACTGAAGAGGGTCCTCTGATGTACACCTGGTACCGAGGGGATTGGTACTGAAGAGGGTCCTCTGGGGTACCTCTGGTACCTAGGGCATGGGTACTGAAGAGGGTCCTCTGGGGTACCCCTGGTACCCAGGGCATGGGTACTGAAGATGGTCCTACGGAGTACCTCTGGTACCTAGGGCATGGGTACTGAAGAGGGTCCTCTGGGGCACCTCTGGTATCCAGGGCATGGGTACTGAAGAGGGTCCTCTGGGGCACACCTGGTACCCAGGGCATGGGTACTGAAGAGGGTCCTCTGGGGTATCCCTGGTACCCAGGCAATTGGTACTGAAGAGGGTCCTCTGGGGTACCTCTGGTACCCAGGGCATGGGTGCTGAAGAGGGTCCTCTGGGGCACCCCTGGTACCTAGGGCATGGGTACTGAAGAGGGTAATTTGGGGTACCTCTGGTACCTAGGGCATGGGTACTGAAGAGGGTCCTCTGGGGCACCCCTGGTACCTAGAGCATGGGTACTGAAGAGGGACCTCTAGGGTACCCCTGGTACCTAGGGCATTGGTACTGAAGAGGGTCCTCTGGGGTACCTCTGGTACCTAGGGCATGGGTACTGAAGAGGGTCCTCTGGGGTACCCCTGGTACCTAGGGCATGGGTACTGAAGAGGGTCCTCTGGGGTACCTCTGGTACCTAGGGCCTGGGTACTGAAGAGGGTCCTCTGGGGTACCTCTGGTACCTACGGCCTGGGTACTGATGAGGGTCCTCTGGGGTACCCCTGGTACCTAGGGCATGGGTACTGAAGAGGGTCATCTGGGGTACCTCTGGTACCTAGGGCCTGGGTACTAAAGAGGGTCCTCTGGGGTACCTCTGGTACCTACGGCCTGGGTACTGAAGAGGGTCCTCTGGGGGTACCTCTGGTATCTAGGGCATGGGTACTGAAGAGGGTCCTCTGATGTACACCTGGTACCGAGGGGATTGGTACTGAAGAGGGTCCTCTGGGGTACCTCTGGTACCTAGGGCATTGGTACTGAAGAGGGTCCTCTGGGGTACCCCTGGTACCTAGGGCCTGGGTACTGAAGAGGGTCCTCTGGGGTACCCCTGGTACCTAGGGCATTGGTACTTAAGAGGGTACTCTGGGGTACCCCTGGTACCTAGGGCATGGGTACTGAAGATGGTCCTACGGAGTACCTCTGGTACCTAGGGCATGGGTACTGAAGAGGGTCCTCTGGGGCACCTCTGGTATCCAGGGCATGGGTACTGAAGAGGGTCCTCTGGGGAACACCTGGTACCCAGGGCATGGGTACTGAAGAGGGTCCCCTGGGGTATCCCTGGTACCCAGGGCATTGGTACTGAAGAGGGTCCTCTGGGGTACCTCTGGTACCCAGGGCATGGGTGCTGAAGAGGGTCCTCTGGGGCACCCCTGGTACCTAGGGCATGGGTACTGAAGAGGGTCCTTTGGGGTACCTCTGGTACCTAGGGCATGGGTACTGAAGAGGGTCCTCTGGGGCACCCCTGGTACCTAGGGCATGGGTACTGAAGAGGGTCCTCTGGGGTACCCCTGGTACCTAGGGCATGGGTACTGAAGAGGGTCCTCTGGGGTACCCCTGGTACCTAGGGCATGGGTACTGAAGAGGGTCCTCTGGGGTACCCCTGGTACCTAGGGCATTGGTACTGAAGAGGGTCCTCTGGGGTACCTCTGGTACCTAGGGCATGGGTACTGAAGAGGGTCCTCTGGGGTACCTAGGGCATGGGTACTGAAGAGGGTCCTCTGGGGGTACCTCTGGTATCTAGGGCATGGGTACTGAAGAGGGTCCTCTGATGTACACCTGGTACCGAGGGGATTGGTACTGAAGAGGGTCCTCTGGGGTACCTCTGGTACCTAGGGCATGGGTACTGAAGAGGGTCCTCTGGGGTACCTCTGGTACCTAGGGCCTGGGTACTAAAGAGGGTCCTCTGGGGTACCTCTGGTACCTACGGCCTGGGTACTGAAGAGGGTCCTCTGGGGGTACCTCTGGTATCTAGGGCATGGGTACTGAAGAGGGTCCTCTGGGGTACCACTGGTACCTAGGGCATTGGTATTTTAGAGGGTCCTCTGAGGTACCTCTAGTACCTAGGGCATGGGTACTGAAGAGGGTCCTCTGGGGTACCCCTGGTACCTAGGGCATTGGTATTGAAGAGGGTCCTACGGAGTACCTCTGGTACCTAGGGCCTGGGTACTAAAGAGGGTCCTCTGGGGCACCTCTGGTATCCAGGGCATGGGTACTGAAGAGGGTCCTCTGGGGTACCCCTGGTACCCAGGGCATGGGTATTGAAGAGGGTCCTCTGGGGTACCCCTGGTACCTAGGGCATGGGTACTGAAGAGGGTCCTCTGGGGCACCTCTGGTATCCAGGGCATGGGTACTGAAGAGGGTCCTCTGGGGTACCCCTGGTACCCAGGGCATGGGTATTGAAGAGGGTCCTCTGGGGTATCCCTGGTACCCAGGGCATTGGTACTGAAGAGGATCCTCTGGGGTACCTCTGGTACCCAGGGCATGGGTACTGAAGAGGGTCCTCTGGGGCACCGCAGGTACCTAGGGCATGGGTACTGAAGAGGGTCCTCTGGGGTACCCCTGGTACCTAGGGCATGGGTACTGAAGAGGGTCCTCTGGGGTACCCCTGGTACCTAGGGCATGGGTACTGAAGAGGGTCCTCTGGGCTACCCCTGGTACCTAGGGCATTGGTACTGAAGAGGTCCTCTGGGGTACCTCTGGTATCTAGGGCATGGGTACTGAAGAGGGTCCTCTGGTGTACCTCTGATACCTATGGCATGGGTACTGAAAAGGGTCCTCTGGGGTACCCCTGGTACCCATGGCATGGGTACTGAAGAGGGTCCTCTGGGGCACCCCTGGTACCTAGGGCATTGGTACTGAAGAGGGTCCTCTGGGGCTGCAGCCCTGGTTGTGCCACCACAGGAACCTCTCGCCAAGGCCATGTACTCTGCCATTGTAGGCTGCGTGTCTTGGTGCAGAGAAAACCGAACAGTGGACATGGCACACAGCCCTGTGTGCCATGCCCCCATACACTGCATGAGTCATGGTTAAGTCACCCCTACTGCAGGCCTTTCACCCTAAGGCAGGGTGCACTATATCCTCTGTGAGGGTGTATCACCATGAGCAGATATGCCCCTACAGTGTCCAGTCTATTTGGGATATTGCAAGTGCACAGGGAGACCATGAAGAGTGCATGGGCTGGATACTTGCCAACACAGGTTTCAGAGCTCCATGATGGCTTCACTGATTTCTAAGATGTTTGGAACCAACCTTAAAATCTAACCCGGGAACCTCCAGATACTAGAGGAGGACACGCATCATTTCATGCTCCCCTTTTGGCAGGAAGAAAGGCAGCAGCATTTGTTAGATTAGGGAGAGGGTCTCCACTTAGTCTACACTATCCCTATGTCAGGGCAGGCGATGTGAACAAACAAAACTACTAGATAAAGAAGGGTCTGAGGGAGAAATGTATAGTCCTAGCATGGATATATTTCCCAAGTACATATAAATAATCAACAAATATCCACGGGTCTAATGGGCAATGAGACTACAAAGGAGCTATCAACTAGACTTATCTGGCTTTTACAGAACAATGAAGGAAAAATCCTGTAATAGGACGGATTCCCATCACTCACCAGTGGTGACATGCTTCATCATCTGGGTCTCCTCCTAATGCCACACTAAGGGCTTAACCTCTTCAGTGCCCATGACGAGATAGTCTCGTCATGGAGCACGGTTGCGCTGTGCCCATGACGAGACTATCTCGTCATGAACCCCGCCCGCTAATGTAACGCCCGGCACAGGGCGGGGAAAGGGCGGGGCACTGAAGGGGTTAAGGAAAGGGGAGCTCACAGATGTTTTAACCTATTGCGATAAAACACGCTGTGTTTGGACCCACAGATGTGAGTACTCGATTTATGTGGGAATCATAAGTGCAGTGCAGAAGTGTCTGTGAAACTTGAATTAAAATTGATCGATGGGAGGGGAAACTATTTATTAATACCTCGCAAGGATCAAGAATAAAAACAGTACAAAATGACAGTTTTGAGCAAATAACTGTCTAGATGTAAAGGCGATGTGAACCCCTCTCCTAAAATTCCACCATCTTGGGATGGTTGAGAAACAACCTATCAGGGCTAGGGTAGTGCCCCTTCCCACAGGAAGTGGTCATCAGAGGGTGTAGATGCCCTAACGGTAGGTTGTCCATTGGCTACTACCTGTCTTCCCTTGTAACGCCCCTCAATTCAGTATTTCGGTGACACCCTGAGGCCTGAACATCATATTTGACAGGCAAGAGAAGACCAGGACAAAGAAGACCCACAGCAGGAGAACTGAAGCCCTGCCAGAGAAGAAAAAGGCGCCAAACACTGCCTGCTGCTACAAGGACATTGACAATCAGTACCTGCTGTGTCGTATTGAACCTGAAAGGACTCTAAGACACCCTGGAGCATCTCCAGCCTTCAAGAAATTGTCAAGATGCTCCCTTGGAGTGAAGGTGCCACTCCCCTGCACACCACTGACACTGATCCTGTGAAGTCAAGTTTGTCGACTTGCTGCTCCCTAACTACCTCGATGCAGCACTGAAGTAAGAAAAGGTACAACAGCCCTAGAGGGTCAGATCTACCTCCACACCAAGTTTGTCGACACTGGAGCCGCAGCCTACCAATAGCCGCGGTACCGGATCCCCAACAGCAAACCGAGAATACAAGTCCACACCAGACTCCCAAAGCACCAGAAGCAAGCACCAGTCGAGGGACGTTGAGACTTCCTTCCTGAGTGGCCCAGCTGTCCCAAGATCACCTCTCCGTTGCCTGCTTCTGACTGCGAGGACCTCACAATGCCTGGCTGACCCGTTTGCTCTGCACCCGGCCCCAGCACCAACCAACCAGCTGTGGTGCCCAGGCCCTGGCAACCTCCTCCCTCAAAGGAGCCCCCTTGGACTTATCTGTAAGACCTCACGTGCAATGTACTTTCAAGTGGCCTCTTCGTCTTTGCGCACCAGCTTCCAAGACCCTCAGCACTCTGCTCCCAGCCGATCCAGGGCGCTCCCGAACTTCTCCTGCTGGAACTTTGGACCTGGTCTCGACATTGACCTAACACGAGAAGGTGAACTTTGTGAAAGCATTGCTTAAATGTATATGCATCTTTCTGCATTTCCCCATTGTTTCCAATGGTACGTAATTGCGCACAAAAGTGATATATTTTACGAACTTTGACAAATCGTAACTTCAAAAGTACTTACCTTAAAACTGTCTTTTTGGTCTTAAAGATTACATGAAAAACAAAATGTGTATGATCTGGTCTCGGATTCATTCCTGAGTGTGTCTTATTTATTACTCTGTGAATTCAACAAATGCTTAGCACCGCCCTCTGATAAGTCTAACTGCTTGCCCACACTACCACAAATAACACATTGGAATTATCTGCTTTTACCTCTGTGAACCTATTGGGGATCCACTGGACTCTACGCACAGTGTGCCTCGTTTTAGTGCACTATATCGAGAGGCGGCTTCCTACACTAGTTACAGTAACTTACAAAAGATGTCCGTACAAGAGTGCATCATGTGGGTCACAGGGCATTGGAAGGATAAGGTTCTGTGTCTGAGAATTGCAGAATACAGAACAAAGCATACATGGGAGCTACTGATGCGTTAACTGGTGGCACGAGGAGCTGTTGCGCAATGTGGCTTGCCACTGTCAGAACACAAGTACATCTCAGGAGAGACGACAGAGCAGGATGTGTGTCCGCAATGAAGGACTGAATTAAAAGTAATCCGCAAATATGCACATAGCGCAGGTATAAGCGTGAACGTACAATAAAGCAGTAAAGTGCATAGGGTCAGACATTATGTGGGTGGATGCTTCAGAGCAAAAGGGAACTCCCAAGGTAAGAGTGCGGGACTGGGGTGGGGAAGTTTATAAGTGAGGGGTTCTGGGGTGTCGATCATCACTAAGTTTAGTTATAAAGATGCACAATTGGATAAAAAAGATACAAGTGGTAACTATCTCAGAGCACAGAGGGGGTCAGATCGAAGGCGACGTAGGCAGCAGCATGTGCTCAAGGGGCAGGGGGTTCTTGAGAGAGCTGAAGCTTTTAAGAGGGGTGCTTTGATGTTGGGAGGGGGGGTGGCCCACAAGTTGAGGGACGCGGAGGGCGTGGCTGCAGGCGGCAGGGGGAGGGCTGCAGGCGGCAGGGTGGAGGGCTGCAGGCGGCAGTGTGGAGTACGGCAGGGTGGAGGGCTGCAGGCGCCAGGGTGGAGGGCTGCAGGAATCAAGGTGGAGGGCTGCAGCCTCCTAGATGGAGGCTGCCCATAGCAATAGATGTCTGTGGCTCTTAAGTGACCCTCACTTCCGCTGCATTGCATTAGTTGAGATTGAGGCCAGGGACCCAGGATGATGGTTTAGGGAGAGAGGAAGTGATTAAATGTACAGAAATCCTCCAGCGGGGCCACCTACATGGTCCCATTAGTACTCTGGTGAACTGGGAATCATGGCTGCCATATGTGCACCTCTAACTTTACTTTTTGCTGTGCTTTTCCTGCAGATGGTGGCTCGAAGCCTGGGAATGGAAGAGCCAGTGGTTGTCCAGAGCATGTACATCTTCAAGGTACCTGTCCCCAACCCCATGTCACCCTCCAGTGTGCCCATCCTCAATTCCCAGCTCACCCTCCCTCTCTGCCCCTCCCCAGTGTGCCCATACTCTATGCCCAGCTCATAATGCCTCGCCTTGACCCTCATCACCCTCCAGTGTTCCCATCCCTCATGCCCAGCTCACCCCACCTGTCCTTGTCTGCCCCCCCACCCTCCAGTGTGCCCATACTCTATGCCCAGCTCATTACGCCTCTCCTTGTCTGCCGCGCCACTCTCCAGTGTACCCATACTCTATACCCAGATCATGCCCACCTCTCCTTGTGTGCCCCGTCACTCACCCATGTACCATAGCTGGTGCCCAGCTCTCCCCGTCTCCTTTTCTGCCCCGTCACCCTCAAGTGTACCCATACTCTATGCCCAGCTCATTACGCCTCTCCTTGTCTGCCCGTCACCCTCCAGTGTGCCCATACTCCATGCCCAGCTCATTACGCCTCTCCTTGTCTGCCCGTCACCCTCCAGTTTGCTCATACTCCATGCCCAGCTCATTACGCCTCTCCTTGTCTGCCCGTCACCCTCCAGTTTGCCCATACTCCATGCCCAGCTCACCTCCTCCTCTCCTTGTCCACCCCTAACCCTCCACTGTGTCAATCCCTGATGCCCAGCTCACCCTGCCTCTCCTTGTCCGCCCGGTCACCCTCCAGTGTGCCTATCTTCGATTCCCAGCTCACCGCGCCTCTCCTTGTCCCCATCACCCTCCATCGTGCCCATCCTCCATGCCCAGCTCACCCACCTCTCCTTGTCTGCCCCGTCACCCTCCAGTGTGCCCATCTTCCATGCCCAGCTCACCCACCTCTCCTTGTCTGCCCCGTCACCCTCCAGTGTGCCCATCTTCCATTCCCAGCTCACCCTGCCTCTCCTTGTCCACCCCTCACCCTCCAGTGGACCCATCCCTCATGCCTAGCTCACCCTACCTCTCCATGTCTGCCCCGTCACCCTCCAGTGTACCCATCACTCATGCCCAGCTCACCCCCTCCTCTTCTTGTGTCTTGCAGCAGCCTGGCTTCGGCGGAGAAGGTGAGATTTCATTGGGGGCACACTTGTATAAGGACTGGCATAGGATTGTGTATTCACTGTGGAGAATGAACCAGTCCTGCATAGTTCTCAGCTGACCCTTCTCTCTGCCAACAGTAAGATCCTCACCCTGCCCGAAGCAGTCCCTGTACAATGACACCAGGTGGCCCCTAAACTGCCCCACCAAAGCCAGTGCCCTGTCACCCGGAAGATCTTCATCCTGAACCGAGCACCATCTTTACAATCTCTCCAGGAGGTCCCCAAACCTGCCCTTAGCAGACATTTTACCCTGACAGAAGCGGGCCCTTTACAGTGACCCGGGGGCCCTTCACCCCGTCACCCATAAGCTCTTTACCCTGACAGAAGCGGGCCCTTACAGTGACCCGGGGGCCCTTCACCCCGTCACCCATAAGCTCTTTACCCTGACAGAAGCGGGCCCTTACAGTGCCCCCAGGGGCCCTTTACCCTGTCACCCATAAGCTCTTTACCCTGACAGAAGCGGGCCCTTACAGCGCCCCCAGGGGCCCTTCACCCCGTCACCCATAAGCTCTTTACCCTGACAGAAGCGGGCCCTTACAGTGCCCCCAGGGGCCCTTTACCCTGTCACCCATAAGCTCTTTACCCTGACAGGAGCGGGCCCTTACAGCGCCCCTAGGGGCCCTTTACCCTGTCACCCATAAGCTCCTCCTGCTTCCCCAACCAGTCCCTTTATATACCCCAGGCAGGCGGCCCCTAAACCTGTCCTCAGTAGACCCGGTGCCTGAAGCAGACCCTTTGGAATGCCCAGGACCCCCAAGCAAGTCTCAAGCAGGCATTTTACTCTGGAATGGAGTTTATGCACTAGAGTTTCATAGCTTTAAACTGGAGATTCCCAGGAAATGTTCATTGGTAACGGCTCCCCACCCTCTGTGGTACCCATATAGCAACGTGGCTGTGAATATGGCTTGTCACCGTGGTTAAAATACATGTACATGTCGAACCCTCATCCACATTGTGTGATCTGCTGCATCATCATCATTGGGCACCACCATGATCTGTGGTGCCCAAGATGGCCGTCACACAAACCGTCTGTAGGTAAGGACAGCCTTAAAAGTAATGGTGACGTATGCAGGACATACAGTCTGTCTAAAGGGGTGTGATGTGTACTGGTGCTGTGTGCAGGACATACAGTCTGTCTATAGGGGTGTGATGTGTACTGGTGCTGTGTGCAGGACATACAGTCTGTCTAAAGGGGTGTGATGTGTACTGGTGCTGTGTGCAGGACATACAGTCTGTCTATAGGGGTGTGATGTGTACTGGTGCTGTGTGCAGGACATACAGTCTGTCTATAGGGGTGTGATGTGTACTGGTGCTGTGTGCAGGGCATACAGTCCATCTATAGGGGTGTGATGTGTACTGGTGCTGTGTGCAGGACATACAGTCCATCTATAGGGGTGTGATGTGTACTGGTGCTGTGTGCAGAACATACAGTCGTTATCACATCTTGAACATCAGTGTGCTGTGTTCATATCACACAACGCTTTATCAGCTGCTGAATATCGGTGTGCTATGCCCGTGTCGTGCAGTGAATTATCACATGTTGAATATCAGTGTGCTATGCCCGTGTCGCGCAGTGCATTATCACATGGTGAATATCAGTATGCTATGCCCGTGTCGCGCAGTGCATTATCACATGTTGAATGTCAGTGTGCTATGCCCGTGTCGTGCAGTGCATTATCACATGTTGAATATCAGTGTGCTATGCCCATTTCGCGCAGTTCATTATCACATGGTGAATATCAGTGCGCAATGCCCGTGTCGCGCAGTGCATGATCACATGGTGAATATCGGTGTGCTATGTCCGTATCACGCAGTGCGTTATCACATGTTGAATGTCCGTATGCTATGCCCGTGTCGCGCAGTGCATTATCACATGTTGAATGTCAGTGTGCTATGCCCGTGTCGTGCAGTGCATTATCACATGTTGAATATCAGTGTGCTATGCCCGTGTCACGCAGTGCATTATCACATGCTCAATGTCAGTGAGCTATGCCCATGTCGCGCAGTGCATTATCACATGCTCAGTGTCAGTGTGCTATGCCCGTGTCGCGCAGTGCATTATCACATGTTGAATATCAGTGTGCTATGCCTGTGTCGCGCAGTGCATTATCACATGCTCAATGTCAGTGTGCGATCTCTGTATCGCACATTGCTTCCTTACAAATTGATGTCAATTTGTTACATCATATTTTAGTACGTGAGTTAGTCTAGTGTTAGTGAATTAGAACAAGTGTTCCATGCCCGGTGATGTTTCTATTACTTATATGCGCTTATTTTTTAAAACTAAAGTTTACATTTCTGATTACATTTTGCTATCTCTTTGTACGATTTGCAATTTTCTTATTAGCGCCTTTCTCAGAATTCTACCTCTCGTAGCTGACTAGGCATCGCTGTTCCACTTCTGAGGCACCAAGTCGGGTCACGAGGGTTGGTGGTCTAGCTTTGGGTGATCAGGTGGATGGACCATGCATGGACACCAGCATGAGGATGAAACTGGTCCAGTGCATGTGTGTGTGGCAAATTTGTGGAGCAGGGAAGCCCGTCTGTCCCTGTCTGTACCATAGGTGGAGAACAGCAGGTGGGTGAAACTGGCTCCACTGCATGTGCACGTAGCAGGGAAGCCCGCCTCCACCTGTCCGTACTTTGCTTGAAGAGAATGCATGTGGGTAAAACCATCTCCTCTGCTTGTATGAGCATGGGGGAAGCCCCTCTGCACCAGTCCATACCATGCATGGAGACCAGCATATGCTTCACTGCATGTGAACACCGCGGGAAGGCGTCTGCTCCTGTCCATACTATGCATAGAGAGCAGCATGTGGATAAAACCGGCTCCAGTACATGTACACTCAGCGGGAAAGCCCGGCTGCGCCTCTCTGTGCCATGCATAGAGAGCAGCATGTGGATAAATCCCGCTCCACTGCATGTGTGCGTAGCGGGGAAACCCGTCTGCACCTCTGCCATGCATAGAGAGCAGCATGTGGATTAAACCGGCTCCACTGCATGTGCGCGTAGTGGGAAAGCCCGGCTGCGCCTCTCTGTGCCATGCATAGAGCAGCATGTGGATTAAACCGGCTCCACTGCGTGTGCGCGTCACGTGAAAGCTCATCTGCACCTCTGTGCCATGCATAGAGAGCTGCATGTGGATAAAACCCGCTCCACTGCATGTGTGCGTAGCGGGGAAACCCGTCTGCACCTCTGTGCCATGCATAGAGAGCAGCATGTGGATTAAACCGGCTCCACTGCATGTGCGCGTAGTGGGAAAGCCCGGCTGCGCCTCTCTGTGCCATGCATAGAGAGCAGCATGTGGATAAAACCCGCTCCACTGCATGTGTGCGTAGCGGGGAAACCCGTCTGCATCTCTGTGCCATGCATAGAGAGCAGCATGTGGATTAAACCGGCTCCACTGCATGTGCGCGTAGTGGGAAAGCCCGGCTGCGCCTCTCTGTGCCATGCATAGAGCAGCATGTGGATTAAAGCGGCTCCACTGCGTGTGCGCGTCACGTGAAAGTTCGTCTGCACCTCTGTGCCATGCATAGAGAGCAGCATGTGGATTAAACCGCTCCACTGCATGTGCGCATCGCGGGAAAGCCCGGCTGTGCCTCTCTGTGCCATGCATAGAGAGCAGCATGTAGATTAAACCGGCTCCACTGCATGTGCGCGTCGCGGGAAAGCCCGGCTGCGCCTCTCTGTGCCATGCATAGAGAGCAGCATGTGGATAAAACCTGCTCCACTACATGTGTGCGTAGCGGGGAAACCCGTCTGCACCTCTCTGTGCCATGCATAGAGAGCAGCATGTGGATTAAACCGGCTCCACTGCATGTGCGCGTCGCGGGAAAGCCCGTCTGCACCTTTCTGTGCCATGCATAGAGTAGCATGTGGATTAAACCCGATTCACTGCATGTGCACACAGCTGGAAGCCTGCCTGCACCTCTCTGTATCATGCATAGAGAGCAGCATGGGGATAAAACTGGCTTCACTGCATGTGCACGCAGCTGGAAGCCTGTCTGCGCCTGTTCTGCGCATGCCTGGAGACCGGCATGTGCACAGTCAGAAGCCTGTCTGTACCACGCATGGAGAGCAGCATGTGGATAAACCCGGCTCCACTGCATGCATGCACTTGTAAGACCGTCTGTGCCTGTTCTGACAATGCATGGAGACTAGCATGTGGCACCACTGTATGTGCCTGCAGCAGAGCAGCCCCTCTTTGCCTGTTATGAGCATGCATATAGACAGACATGTGCTCCACTGTTTGTGTGAGCAGCGGGGAAGCCCTTCTGCGCCTTATCCGGCTATGCGTGGAGACTGGCATGTGCTCCCTGCATGTGCACGCAGTAGGAAGACTGTCTGCACCTGTCCACACCAGGAATTGAGAGCAGCATGTAGATAAAACCAGCTCTACTGCATGTACGCACAGCGGAGAAGCCCGTATGCGCCTGTTCAGACCATGTGTGGAGACCGGCATGCCTGCCCCTGTCTGTACTGTTGTGACGGGGTCTAGGCCTACAGGGATCGTAGTGTGCCCAGGCTTATGTGTGCAGCCACACATGAATACAGGGCTACCGGACACTACTGTGGTGGTATCGGAGTTACCCTTCGAGCGGTCTAATACCATTTGTTAACTCCCCCCTGGCCAGAGGAGGACCTCTCTACACCCCACGGTTCATTTTTATAGCAGGACAGCTGACCTGCCGCATCCCCCTCCAACTCTCTTTGAAGGATAAAGTTTCTTGTGCTCAACATGCAAAGTCTTTGAGTCGTCGGCTTGGTTGAGGCTTGCCGGAGGCTTAATCGATGGGACTGGCCGTGAGGGGGCAGCT
Source organism: Triturus cristatus (assembly GCF_964204655.1). Classification (NCBI taxonomy): domain Eukaryota; kingdom Metazoa; phylum Chordata; class Amphibia; order Caudata; family Salamandridae; genus Triturus; species Triturus cristatus. Next base: position 1,175,902,922 of record NC_140580.1, on the reverse strand, counting down.
CACTGGCAGGGGTTGCACTCAGCGGAGTTCTTTGTTGGACTTCATTGGTGTTCACTGGGCTATGACCCCCAGTACCGCTCTCAACGGTGTTGCCGTCCTCGCGCTCCGGCCAACCATCATTGTCTCCATCGTTACCCAGGCAGGAGGCCAGTGGTGATGGTGTGACCTCTTTGAACCATGAAATATTCATTGAGACTGCATGTCCTTTCTTAGCTGTTACCATGGGGCCATCGTTAGCAATGACTGTCCATATTCTAGGCTCATATGGTATCCTGAATATTTACCGAGGTCGGAGTGATCTTGGCCTGGCCCCGCGTCTGATGCTGGCTTTCCTGTCGCTCCGTTCGTGACAGGCTGTTGTGTGCGCGTCATGAAGCCGCGGCGCCTATCCTGTGTATGTGGGGATATGGTCCCTCCGTGGGCCGTGAACAACAAAGCCCGACTCCGCCTGTTCCGACCATGTGTGGAGACTGGCATGTGCTCCCTCCATGTGCACGCAGTGGAAAGCCCGACTGCGCCTGTTCCGACCATGTGTGGAGAGTGGCATGTGCTCCCTCCATGTGCACGCAGTGGAAAGCCCGACTGCGCCTGTTCCGACCATGTGTGGAGAGTGGCATGTGCTCCCTCCATGTGCATGCAGTGGAAAGCCCGACTGCGCCTGTTCCGACCATGTGTGGAGAGTGGCATGTGCTCCCTCCATGTGCACGCAGTGGAAAGCCCGACTGCGCCTGTTCCGACCATGTGTGGAGACTGGCATGTGCTCCCTCCATGTGCACGCAGTGGGAAGCCCGACTGCGCCTGTTCCGACCATGTGTGGAGAGTGGCATGTGCTCCCTCCATGTGCACGCAGTGGAAAGCCCGACTGCGCCTGTTCCGACCATGTGTGGAGAGTGGCATGTGTTCCCTCCATGTGCATGCAGTGGAAAGCCCGACTGCGCCTGTTCCGACCATATGTGGAGAGTGGCATGTGCTCCCTCCATGTGCATGCAGTGGAAAGCCCGACTGCGCCTGTTCCGACCATGTGTGGAGAGTGGCATGTGCTCCCTCCATGTGCACGCAGTGGAAAGCCCGACTGCGCCTGTTCCGACCATGTGTGGAGACTGGCATGTGCTCCCTCCATGTGCACGCAGTGGGAAGCCCGACTGCGCCTGTTCCGACCATGTGTGGAGAGTGGCATGTGCTCCCTCCATGTGCATGCAGTGGAAAGCCCGACTGCGCCTGTTCCGACCATGTGTGGATAGTGGCATGTGCTCCCTCCATGTGCACGCAGTGGAAAGCCCGACTGCGCCTGTTCCGACCATGTGTGGAGACTGGCATGTGCTCCCTCCATGTGCACGCAGTGGGAAGCCCGACTGCGCCTGTTCCGACCATGTGTGGAGAGTGGCATGTGCTCCCTCCATGTGCACGCAGTGGAAAGCCCGACTGCGCCTGTTCCGACCATGTGTGGAGACTGGCATGTGCTCCCTCCATGTGCACGCAGTGGAAAGCCCGACTGCGCCTGTTCCGACCATGTGTGGAGAGTGGCATGTGCTCCCTCCATGTGCACGCAGTGGAAAGCCCGACTGCGCCTGTTCCGACCATGTGTGGAGAGTGGCATGTGCTCCCTCCATGTGCACGCAGTGGAAAGCCCGACTGCGCCTGTTCCGACCATGTGTGGAGAGTGGCATGTGCTCCCTCCATGTGCACGCAGTGGAAAGCCCGACTGCGCCTGTTCCGACCATGTGTGGAGACTGGCATGTGCTCCCTCCATGTGCACGCAGTGGGAAGCCCGACTGCGCCTGTTCCGACCATGTGTGGAGACTGGCATGTGCTCCCTCCATGTGCACGCAGTGGGAAGCCCGACTGCGCCTGTTCCGACCATGTGTGGAGAGTGGCATGTGTTCCCTCCATGTGCATGCAGTGGAAAGCCCGACTGCGCCTGTTCCGACCATGTGTGGAGAGTGGCATGTGCTCCCTCCATGTGCATGCAGTGGAAAGCCCGACTGCGCCTGTTCCGACCATGTGTGGAGAGTGGCATGTGCTCCCTCCATGTGCACGCAGTGGAAAGCCCGACTGCGCCTGTTCCGACCATGTGTGGAGAATGGCATGTGCTCCCTCCATGTGCACGCAGTGGAAAGCCCGACTACGCCTGTTCCGACCATGTGTGGAGAGTGGCATGTGTTCCCTCCATGTGCATGCAGTGGAAAGCCCGACTGCGCCTGTTCCGACCATGTGTGGAGAGTGGCATGTGCTCCCTCCATGTGCATGCAGTGGAAAGCCCGACTGCGCCTGTTCCGACCATGTGTGGAGAGTGGCATGTGCTCCCTCCATGTGCACGCAGTGGAAAGCCCGACTGCGCCTGTTCCGACTATGTGTGGAGACTGGCATGTGCTCCCTCCATGTGCACGCAGTGGGAAGCCCGACTGCGCCTGTTCCGACCATGTGTGGAGAGTGGCATGTGCTCCCTCCATGTGCACGCAGTGGAAAGCCCGACTGCGCCTGTTCCGACCATGTGTGGAGACTGGCATGTGCTCCCTCCATGTGCACGCAGTGGAAAGCCCGACTGCGCCTGTTCCGACCATGTGTGGAGACTGGCATGTGCTCCCTCCATGTGCACGCAGTGGGAAGCCCGACTGCGCCTGTTCCGACCATGTGTGGAGAGTGGCATGTGCTCCCTCCATGTGCACGCAGTGGAAAGCCCGACTGCGCCTGTTCCGACCATGTGTGGAGAGTGGCATGTGTTCCCTCCATGTGCACGCAGTGGAAAGCCCGACTGCGCCTGTTCCGACCATGTGTGGAGAGTGGCATGTGCTCCCTCCATGTGCACGCAGTGGAAAGCCCGACTGCGCCTGTTCCGACCATGTGTGGAGAGTGGCATGTGCTCCCTCCATGTGCACGCAGTGGAAAGCCCGACTGCGCCTGTTCCGACCATGTGTGGAGACTGGCATGTGCTCCCTCCATGTGCACGCAGTGGGAAGCCCGACTGCGCCTGTTCCGACCATGTGTGGAGACTGGCATGTGCTCCCTCCATGTGCACGCAGTGGAAAGCCCGACTGCGCCTGTTCCGACCATGTGTGGAGAGTGGCATGTGCTCCCTCCATGTGCACGCAGTGGAAAGCCCGACTGCGCCTGTTCCGACCATGTGTGGAGAGTGGCATGTGTTCCCTCCATGTGCACGCAGTGGAAAGCCCGACTGCGCCTGTTCCGACCATGTGTGGAGAGTGGCATGTGCTCCCTCCATGTGCATGCAGTGGAAAGCCAGACTGCGCCTGTTCCGACCATGTGTGGAGAGTGGAATGTGCTCCCTCCATGTGCACACAGTGGAAAGCCCGACTGCACCTGTTCCGACCATGTGTGGAGACTGGCATGTGCTCCCTCCATGTGCACGCAGTGGGAAGCCCGACTGCGCCTGTTCCGACCATGTGTGGAGAGGGGCATGTGCTCCCTCCATGTGCACGCAGTGGAAAGCCCGACTGCGCCTGTTCCGACCATGTGTGGAGAGTGGCATGTGCTCCCTCCATGTGCACGCAGTGGAAAGCCCGACTGCGCCTGTTCCGACCATGTGTGGAGACTGGCATGTGCTCCCTCCATGTGCACGCAGTGGGAAGCCCGACTGCGCCTGTTCCGACCATGTGTGGAGAGTGCCATGTGCTCCCTCCATGTGCACGCAGTGGAAAGCCCGACTGCGCCTGTTCCGACCATGTGTGGAGAGTGGCATGTGCTCCCTCCATGTGCACGCAGTGGAAAGCCCGACTGCGCCTGTTCCGACCATGTGTGGAGAGTGGCATGTGCTCCCTCCATGTGCACGCAGTGGGAAGCCCGACTGCGCCTGTTCCGACCATGTGTGGAGACTGGCATGTGCTCCCTCCATGTGCACGCAGTGGAAAGCCCGACTGCGCCTGTTCCGACCATGTGTGGAGAGTGGCATGTGCTCCCTCCATGTGCATGCAGTGGAAAGCCAGACTGCGCCTGTTCCGACCATGTGTGGAGAGTGGAATGTGCTCCCTCCATGTGCACGCAGTGGAAAGCCCGACTGCACCTGTTCCGACCATGTGTGGAGACTGGCATGTGCTCCCTCCATGTGCACGCAGTGGGAAGCCCGACTGCGCCTGTTCCGACCATGTGTGGAGAGGGGCATGTGCTCCCTCCATGTGCACGCAGTGGAAAGCCCGACTGCGCCTGTTCCGACCATGTGTGGAGAGTGGCATGTGCTCCCTCCATGTGCACGCAGTGGAAAGCCCGACTGCGCCTGTTCCGACCATGTGTGGAGACTGGCATGTGCTCCCTCCATGTGCACGCAGTGGGAAGCCCGACTGCGCCTGTTCCGACCATGTGTGGAGAGTGGCATGTGCTCCCTCCATGTGCACGCAGTGGAAAGCCCGACTGCGCCTGTTCCGACCATGTGTGGAGAGTGGCATGTGCTCCCTCCATGTGCACGCAGTGGAAAGCCCGACTGCGCCTGTTCCTACCATGTGTGGAGAGTGGCATGTGCTCCCTCCATGTGCATGCAGTGAAAAGCCCGTCTGTGGCTGTTTGTACATTCGTGGAGAGCATCATGTGGATAAAACTGGCTCCGCTGCATGTGTGCGCAACAAATGCGCCCAGCGGGGAAGCCGATCTGCGCCTGTCCGCACGCTGCCATGCCCAGGTGGCCCTAACTTCTGCGGGTGTGCGGTCTTATTCTCAGGAGGAACTGGTGAACATGCTCCGGGGAAGTCTCCTTACCCCAGGACACGCTGAAGCCTCTAGAGCGGTGATGTGCTGGATGCTACAGCCGTATATCCGGCTCCTCCAACCCAGCACTTTAGTGGAATGCCATGCAGGGCCTAAGAGGGTTCAATGCGCGTGTTCACGCAACGCTTATTGCCTAAACATAGGACCGCAGGATGAGTTCACCAGGATCGAGGTCTTCTGGTTGAAACTTGGCTAGCTGGCAGCTGTGCCCCTGATATCTCCGCTACCCTCGCGGATGGTTTTAAACTTTGGGATGGATGGATAGGGGGGGGGGTCTAGGTTCAAGGGAAGGGACCGGCTCTGACGCTGTTTACAAAGATTCTTACAGAGTGGCCGAGCGATTCATGGTACAGAATGCATACACTTCTCATTTGGGAGAACCCCTTATTATGGTGCTTTCCATGTACTGCCCCCCTGTCCATGGTGATCCACTTTGAACTGACTTCGGGTGAGCCGATTGGTCGCAGCCTGGCGAGTTGCTTTCGGTTTCAGTGGCTGGACCCGGTCATCTCTGGATCGAAGCCACTTCAGACAGCACTAAAGCCCTTGTGGGTTCTCCCTTGTCCTTTCACTTCAGTCGACATATTTGGCCCATAACACACGGATCTCTTGACCTTCGTATTTTGGGGCTGACGAGTGCACCCCCTGCCTGGTAGGATCACTTCCAGGTTACGTTGTGTGTTCCAGTGGAACCTCCTAAATCTTCCTCCTCTGGCGTCAGACCCCCAAGAAGGAAGTGGAAGCCTCCCAGCCAGGAGACTTGTTGTAACACTGAAGAGACATTACAATCCTGAACTCGGTGACATTCACAGAGATACTCTTCGCTCCTGGCTACACAGCAATAGATGAGGTGTGCATGTGCTATAGAGCAGCCCCCACCACCCCCCCCCCTTCCCCTCTCTGCTAGGGGGAGAAGCAGGGTCTGTGGTTTACAGAAGAGACATGTCAAGACTGAACTGAGGGGTACAAGTACCCAGGAGCAGCCCCCCCTGCTAGAGGAGAAGCCGGGTCTGGGGTTTACGGAAGAGACATGCTAAGACAGAACTGAGGGGTACAAGTGCCATGGAGCAGCCCCCCGCCCCCCCTGCTAGAGGAGAAGCAGGGTCTGGGGTTTACGAAGGAGTTGAGACATGCAAAGACACAACTGAGGTGTGCATGTGCTATAGAGCAGCCCCCCCCCCTCTGCTAGGGGGAGAAGCAGGGTCTGTGGTTTACAGAAGAGACATGCAAAGACAGAACTGAGGGGTACAAGTGCCATGGACCAGCCCCCCCCCCCCCCTGCTAGAGAAGCAGGGTCTGGGGTTTACGGAAGAGACATGCCAACACAGAACTGAGGGGTACAAGTGCCATGGACCAGCCCCCCCCCCCCCGCTAGAGAAGCAGGGTCTGGGGTTTACGGAAGAGACATGCCAACACAGAACTGAGGGGTACAAGTGCCATGGAGCAGCCCCCCTCCCCCCCCCTGCTAGAGAAGCAGGCTCTGGGGTTTACGGAAGAGACATGCCAAGACAGAACTGAGGGGTACAAGTGCCATGGACCAGCCCCCCCCCCCTGCTAGAGAAGCAGGCTCTGGGGTTTACGAAGGAGTTGAGGCATGCAAAGACACAACTGAGGTGTGCATGTGCTATAGAGCAGCCCCCCCCCCCCTGCTAGGGGGAGAAGCAGAGTCTGTGGTTTATGGAGCAGACATACCAAGACAGAACTGAGGGGTACAAGTGCCATGGAGCAGCCCCCCCTGCTAGAGAATCAGGGTCTGGGGTTTACGAAAGAGCTGGGACTTGCCAAGACAGAACTGAGGTGTGCATGTGCTATAGAGCAGCCCCCCCCCCCTCTGCTAGGGGGAGAAGCAGGGTCCTTGGTTTACGGAAGAGACATGCCAACACAGAACTGAGGGGTACAAGTGCCATGGACCAGCCCCCCCCCCCCCTGCTAGAGAAGCAGGGTCTGGGGTTTACGGAAGAGACATGCCAACACAGAACTGAGGGGTACAAGTGCCATGGAGCAGCCCCCCTCCCCCCCCCTGCTAGAGAAGCAGGCTCTGGGGTTTACGGAAGAGACATGCCAAGACAGAACTGAGGGGTACAAGTGCCATGGACCAGCCCCCCCCCCCCTGCTAGAGAAGCAGGCTCTGGGGTTTACGAAGGAGTTGAGGCATGCAAAGACACAACTGAGGTGTGCATGTGCTATAGAGCAGCCCCCCCCCCCCCCCTGCTAGGGGGAGAAGCAGAGTCTGTGGTTTATGGAGCAGACATACCAAGACAGAACTGAGGGGTACAAGTGCCATGGAGCAGCCCCCCCCTGCTAGAGAAGCAGGGTCTGGGGTTTACGGAAGAGACATGCCAAGACAGAACTGAGGGGTACAAGTTCCATGGAGCAGCCCCCCCTGCTAGAGGTGAAGCCGGGTCTGGGGTTTACGAAGGAGTTGAGGCATGCAAAGACACAACTGAGGTGTGCATGTGCTATAGAGCAGCCCCCCCCTTCCCCTCTCTGCTAGGGGGAGAAGCAGGGTCCTTGGTTTGCGGAAGAGACATGCCAAGACAGAACTGAGGGGTACAAGTGCCATGGAGCAGCCCCCCCTGCTAGGGGGAGAATCAGGGTCTGGGGTTTACGAAAGAGCTGGGACTTGCCAAGACAGAACTGAGGTGTGCATGTGCTATAGAGCAGCCCCCCCTGCTAGGGGGAGAAGCAGGGTCTGTGGTTTACAGAAGAGACATGCCAAGACAGAACTGAGGGGTACAAGTTCCATGGAGCAGCCCCCCCCCTGCTAGAGGTGAAGCAGGGTCTGGGGTTTACGGAAGAGGAATGCTAAGACAGAACTGAGGGGTACAAGTGCCATGGAGCAGCCCCCCCTGCTAGAGGTGAAGCAGGGTCTGGGGTTTACGAAGGAGTTGAGGCATGCAAAGACACAACTGAGGTGTGCATGTGCTATAGAGCAGCCCCCCCCCCTCTGCTAGGGGGAGAAGCAGGGTCTGTGGTTTACGGAAGAGACATGCTAAGACAGAACTGAGGGGTACAAGTGCCATGGAGCAGCCCCCCCCTCCTAGAGGAGAAGCCGGGTCTGGGGTTTACGAAAGAGCTGGGACTTGCCAAGACAGAACTGAGGTTGGAGGAGGTCACCAGCTCAGGTAGCCCTAGAAGTGTATAATGCGACGCTGAAACACTATCAATGTTGACTCTTCTCTGCTAAACAAGCTTTTTATTCCAATAAGATTATTAAAGGGAAGTCTGCACAGAAAGGTGTTTTCCAAGTGGTGGAGCGGTGCCGGACACCACAAGCGTACTCTCGAGTGAGTCCTTCACGGAAGGCGTGTGAGCAGCCGACCTTTGCTAATCAGGTCGAAGACATCAAGAAGGGTGTAGTGTCTGGTTCCTGTTCACAGGTACTCTGTATATGAGGTCTGGGTTTCCTACTCTCTCCCCCTTTCCACCTAACTTTGGAGGAGAGCTTGAAAGGTTTAGAGCTTGTAGTGAGATCAGGGTCTCTTTTAGATCCTTGTCCTCCTGGGACCTTTCAAAAACTATTGGAGGCAACTTAAATCCTCAGAGATTTACTCTAGCGGACAGCATAGCGCCAGCATTCTCTAGGGGTACTACTATCTTACCGCTTTCAAATAAGCCTACTTTGGATTCAGAGACTGGAAAACATTCACCCTGTATCTCCAGAGGTTAATTTGAGGTGGGGGTTTCCGGTGCGCGGCACCAGCACTTAATTGTTGAGGCTGGTATTTATGACCGTCCACCACCTGGTGACGCTGTCTGTCTAATTTTGAATTGAGCACAACAGTTGTTTAATAATTTATACTTTACAAATGACTAAAACCGGCGGCCCAAGCCATTCTTAAAGCTTTGAGCGGCCTGCAATAGTCCATATTGTCACCCTTGGAAAAGTGTCATGGCTAGTAGTTATCGTCAGCGCAGGCAGCGGCAATGGGTGGTGCGAGCTGCAGTGGCCTCCTGACGAGCACTGTACATCTCTATTGCCGTGTGGGGCGAAAGTGTTGGAAAAGTTAGTGGCCAAGATCTTGGGCGACCATTTCCAGTCAAGGTTATTTTTTTTTACTTTTGCAGATTTATATAGGGCAAACGCTACCTGAAGGTATTGGAGCGCTTTACATGAGCACCGGTTACGTTACACAAGGACACATTCATTTTTTTTTTTCGGTAGCCAAGGGGAGATTAAGTGATTTGCCCAGAATCACAGGGTGTGGAGGCGACCCGAGGCTCGAACCTTGGTTTCCCAGCTCCAAGGTCGGCAGTCTAGCCGTGAGACCATATCCTCTCCCCACGTAACCTTCTAAGTGAGAGGCGGGTTCAGCTCGCCTACAACGCAGAGACGGGCCTGGCCTCCATCTTAGATGGTCCGAGATTAGGTTCTGGCACTGAGCAGACCAGCACACTGTTACTGCGGGACCTGTCCCCTACCTGTGGCATCTTACTGGACTCGGGGCAGTCTCTAGTGGGGGTGCAGTGCTGAGATGGTTCCAATCCATCTTCGTGAATAGATTTCACGCAATGATGGGGCTCCCCTTTGTCTCCCAGAATAATGTAGCAGGGTTAACTAAATTATGCAGCAAAAAGACAAACTATACTGCATTTTGCAGCAGATTTTTTGATACTTTTACTTGATTTATTTGTAATTATATACATATATATATATATTACTGCAACCTTCGCCATTCAATTTCCACTTCCAAGGAACAGACCAACACGAACCCATAAATCGGTGTAAAGTCGTTTATTGAAGACCCAGCACCACTGCCGTGACGCGTTTCGGCCTACCAGAGGCCTTGATCACATGACGCACATGAGGAGTGCCTTCACATTTTTAAAGTGCAAGTGACTAAAAAACACCCTAGACATAAATGAGTCATTGCAACTACCTCGATGTAAATACATAATGAATACATATTCATCATGCCGGTTCAGGCAAGTAAAAGCAATAATTCATTAAATATTTATACATTCATAAATACTTGTTAAAAGGCAATACATATGTAAAATAGATGTATTAAAAGAGCAATATTAAAAAACACCAAACATCGACAGATAAAATTCGGGCAAAGTGCACACTTAAAACCATGTCTTATTTCAGTCATTTAAGCTCTATGCCAATAATGGACCCAAACACTCATTTCAAATGTTTGTAGGTCATTGCTTTTACATTTTGTGCAAATGGTAAACAATTCCGCCCAAGTGGGCCTTGAACATTTCCTTATGTCTATGGAACAAAGTGCAAGTGCTAACAAGTGCCATCATGTTGAGCCTTCTTGGTTCATAAAGTGCATGTGTGTTAAACAGTATGCGAAAACTAAAATGTTACCGAGGCAGAGCAGTAAAAGTTACAATGTATAAATACAGGGGAACAATCGGAGGCAGGTAAAGTCCTCATTAGAGTTGAGGCCCTGAGGTGTCTTTGTATCAAGCTCCAATATAAACCTGGTTTCGAGTTTGCGCAACAAAGCTTCCCTGTTACCCCCCGCATAAGCGGTGGGACTGAATCCACAATAAAATATTTCAGATGTTCCAAATCATTGTTGTGGGAGTCCTTAAAGTGCCTCGCAACGGGGTAAGCTGTATCACTATATATATATATATATATATATATATATATATATATATATATATATATAATCTATTTCACCAAAGAATACACTGCACTCCAGGAGAGTCCGTTTTCTCAAACTTAATTTATTTTAGCAGCGCAATTTTCACCACAACCACCACCAACGCGTTTGAACCAAAAATGGCCTTGCTCACGGTATCATGAGTCCATCATCACTTTCTGTATTTATACTGTTTAACCATGAGAAAGTGTAGGTTCTGGTAGTGAATGGCTGCAGTGATCTGTGGCTGGATGCTTACTGGCCAGTAAACCAGGCACACGATGATTCCACTTAACATGGTCAGAAGCTTGGGAGTAGAAATGGACGCCAGGCTTACTTTAGCATCCCAAGATCTATCCGCCATCTTGTCCTGCTGTCACTGATTGAGAACACTAAGGAAGATGTCACCGATGCTCGCGACTGAAGGGAGATGTTTGGCAGTGAAAGCCCCAGTTATGCCAATGCCTTCTATGTAGGCCTGGGCAAAAATTTCGTTCCGTTCGCGGAAATTGCGATAATTTGACATTTTTGCGTTCCGCGGAGAGCGCGAAAATGTCAAAAATTCCGGTTTCCGCAGCTTGGCGATAATTTGTTTCTTGCTCGCGCTGTAAAATGATACATTCTCGCGCGCGCGCGATCGCCTTACCTGAATCCCTGCGTTCGCCGACAAGTTTTCTTGATCCGGTCGCGTTCTCCATGAGATGTTGTATTGTTTTTAGCCATTTGCGCTGTCTCGCGACAGTTCGCGCCCGCAGTGACGTCATGCGTCGCGCGATCACGTCTTTCTTCTCGCGATCATGCACCGCGAGAACAACTCAAAACAAGATGGCCGCGCCCGCAAGCAACCACATGGGTAAGTTGGCGACCCGCAACCATGCAGAAAATCTCGCGAACATGCCGGAAAAAAACTTCCGCATCTTCGCGATATTTCTGCTTGTTTGCGATAATTTTAAACATTCTCGCGATAATTTGCGAAGGTTAATTCCGCAAATTCCGCCCACCCCTACTTCTATGTAGAATTGCCGCATAGATTATCAAACTGATTGTACAGCTCACTCGGAGTGGTTCCTCCAGACTCTCGCAGGCTAAGCCGATTGTCGACATTTGCACCGGCTGCCTGTAAAACCGAGTTCAGTTTGGGTACCTTGTCTGGGACATAAAGGGATTTATGGTAAAGCGCCTTTGCTTCGTGAAAAAAAAACCAAGCATCAAGAAGTGATGCCCAGAGAGATCCTGTGTTCTACTGAGGGGAACTTTCTTGGTGTCCTCCGGATTGGCGCCTTAAAACTCTGGGGTTCAGCTCCATTGTTTTCTTCGCTGCCTGACGCCATGGTCTATTTTCTGGAAGAGTCTGATGAGTTGGATATTTATCCCAGCTTTTTCTTTGCCATTTTACCTGGACTTCCTCTGCACCCATCCTGCCTAGAGACCCGGGTGCATGTCAGACATGGGAATGGAACATAACAAATTAACATCTCCCGGCCACGAATCGCTTTGTCTCGTGGTGAATGTCAGTGTGGTATGTCTGTGCCATGCAGTGTATTGTCACGTGTTGAATGTCAATCATGTGTTGAATGTCAGTGATGTATGTCTGTGCCACGTTGTGCGTTGTGTTGACTGTCAGTGTGGTATGTCTGTGCCACGCATTATGTTCTCATGTGTTGAATAGTGTGGTTTGTCTGTACCACGCGTTTGTCTGTGCCATGCAGTGAGTTATCAAGTGCTGAATGTCCATGTGGTATGTCTGTGCCACGCTGTGAGTTATCACATGTTGAATGTCAGAGTGGTATATCTGCCATGCAGTGCATTGGCACGTGTTCAATGTCAATCACATGTTGCATGTCAGTGTGGTACGCCTGTGCCACACGGTGCTATCACGTGTTGAATGTCAGTGTGGTATATCTGTGCCACGCATTAAGTTCTCATGTGTTGAAGGTCAGTGTTGTATGTCTGTGCCATGCAGTGCGTTCTCGCGTGTTGAATGTCTGTGTGGTATGTCTGTGCCATGCATTAAGTTCTTATGTGTTGAAGGTAAGTGTGGTATGTCTGTGCCATGCTGTGCGTTATCACATATTGAATGTCAGTGTGGTATGTCTGTGCCAAGCATATGTCTGCCACGTGATGAGTTATGTGTTGATTGTCAGTGTGGGATGTCTATGCTACACATATATCTGCCATGCGGTGAGTTATCACATGTTGAATGTCAATGTGGGATGCCTGTGCTGTACAGTAAGTTATCATGTGTTGAAGGTCAGTGTGGTTTGCCTGTGCCACGCGGTGAGTTATCTCAGGTTGAATGTCAGTGTGCAATGTCTGTGCCATGCAGTGTGTTATCACGTGTTCAATTAATGTGGTATGTTTGTGCCACGTGTATGTCTGCCACACGGTGATTTATCACGTGTTTATGATTAATCTGGTATGTCTGTGCCACACAATGCTTTATTGATTGTTTAATGTCATTTATCAGAGGATGTGCCACACAACCATTCATCCCCTGATGTGTGCGGAGTTTGTGCCACATCTCCTCATGGATATGCCTTTTGGTTTCAGTGACTCCACATCAGGACGCTTCGTTTCTTCATACAGAGCCACTTGGAAGGGTGACTGGGTTCTGGATTGCGTTGGAGGAGGCCACGGAAGACAATGGCTGCCTGTGGTTCATTCCTGGCTCCCACACAAGTAAGTAGAGTTCAAACACCTGCTCTCCTTCTGCTCGCTAACGTGGCTCTGCGATACGGTGCCCTAAGATGACTCTGTTGTACTTAGGGGGACCAACTGGCATTGGTGCAAATTCAGGACGGTGAGTGTAAACATTCAGGACAAAGGGTCAAAATTCAGGACACAAATTCAGGACAAAGGGTCAAAATTCAGGACACAAATCCAGGACAATAGGTAAGTTTTACAAACACATCAGAGGAGGTTGTGCAATAGTATATAAGTAAGCCCAGCCATATCCAAACATATTCAACCATTTGCAAACCTATCCATCATGTATCCTTCAAATCTATCATTTCACTCATCCATCCCTTCATCCATCCTTTCACTCATCCATCCATTATCCATCCATCCACCCACCCTTTCACCCTATCCATCTGTACACTCATCCATCCACTCTTCTACCCATCCATTCATTCACTCATTCACTCATCCATCCAGCCATTTACCCTTTCACCCATCCAGCCATCCTTTCACTTACTCATCCTTCCACCCAGTCACTCATCCTTCCACCCATCCACCCTTTCAGTCATCCATCCATCCTCCCTTTCTCTCTCCATCGACCCTTTCACTTAGCCATCCTTCCTTCCATCCATCCATCCATCCACCCACCCACCCACCCATCCATCTACTCATCCACTCATGAATCCATCCACCGACCCTATCACTCATCCATCCTTTCTCTCATCTATTTATCCTTTCACTCCTTCACTCATCTTTTCATCCTTTTGTCCAACTACCCTACCTTTCACCGGGCTTCAGCCCCCCCCTCCCCCCATGTGTTTCAGCCCAGCTGAGACAGCCTCGCGGGCCCCTCTAAATTGCAGAGACATGACGCATTCCGGGCTGTTTGCATCTGAATAGATGCCCCTGCAAGCTGCAGCCCCTCCCTCTCAGTCACCTTCAAGCACCTCTTAACAGCTCCTCAAGGGCGGAAGGTGTGAGGGTAGCCATCCCGCTGCGCCTCTCCAATGCTGCCGGGTATCTGAGCTTTGGTACTGCATCGAGTCTGTTACACCCGACCGCAACAGCATCGGAGTCAAAAGGGAGGTGGGTGGAAGCTGTGCCGGCTTTAGGGTGGGGCGACCGGTGCCCGGTTAAAATTACGGACAAATGGCGTCCGTTAAAGAATCCTTCACGGACAACGGACAGACGGCCGAAATTTCGGACTGTCCGTGAAATTTACGGACGGTTGGTCACCCTAGTTGTACTGTGCCCTAACATGGCTCTCTGATACTGGCCCTAACATGGCTCTGTGATACTGGCTCTACCATCGCTCTGCTGTATGGCGTCCTAACATGGCTCTGCTGTATGGCGCCCTAACATGGCTCTGCCGTTTGGCGCCCCAACATGGCTCTGCCGTTTGGCGCCCCAACATGGCTCTGCCGTTTGGCGCCCCAACATGGCTCTGTCGTTTGCCGCCCCTGGCACGGCTCTGCTGCCGTGCACCCTGGCACGGCTCTGCCGCCATGCACCCTGGCACGGCTCTGTTCTGTACTCTAACATGGCCCCTTTGCACTGATCCTCGACATGGCTGCGTGTACTGCTCTTTTACACGGCGGCTCCTTGTACTGCCCCCCCAATGCAGCTCTGTTTTACTGTGCCCTAACATTGATCCTTTGTACTACTTGCTACAATGGCTCCACCGCACTGTCCGTAACATGGCTCTCCTCCGAGTTATTTTCATTAAATCCTGAAATTTATTTTGGTCTTTAAAAATACATGTTTAAACACAATTTCTGGCCTTTTTAATTTCAAAATTGTTACCTTGTAACTGTCCGGCAAATATTTCTATGTTACTGTTTTTAAGGGTTTCTTTAAACATGTAGATGTTCGAACACATTTGTTCATTGTTCATAGAGGTCTGTTATTTCCCTCCTTCCACCCTCTCTTCTCCAGTTGTTCCCTCTCCTTCCACCCTCTCTTCTCCAGTTGTTCCCTCTCCTTCCACCCTCTCTTCTCCAGTAGTTCCCGTCTCCTTCCACCCTCTCTTCTCCAGTTGTTCCGTCTCCTTCCACCCTCTCTTCTCCAGTAGTTCCCTCTCCTTCCACCCTCTCTTCTCCAGTAGTTCCCTCTTCTCTCACCCTCTTTTCTCCAGTTGTTTGCTCTCCTCCCACCCTCTCTTCTCCAGTTGTCCCCTCTCCTTCCACCCTCTCTTCACCAGTTGTTCCCACTCCTTCCACCCTCTCTTCTCCAGTTGTTCCCACTCCTTCCACCCTCTCTTCACCAGTTGTTCCCACTCCTTCCACCCTCTCTTCTCCAGTTGTCCCCTCTCCTTCCACCCTCTCTTCACCAGTTGTCCCCTCTCCTTCCACCCTCTCTTCACCAGTTGTCCCCTCTCCTTCCACCCTCTCTTCACCAGTTGTCCCCTCTCCTTCCACCCTCTCTTCTCCAGTTGTCCCCTCTCCTTCCACCCTCTCTTCACCAGTTGTTCCCACTCCTTCCACCCTCTCTTCACCAGTTGTTTTCTCTCATCCCACCCTCTTTTCTCCAGTAGTTCCCTCTTCTCCCACCCTCTCTTCTCCAGTTGTTTTCTCTCATCCCACCCTCTTTTCTCCAGTTGTTTGCTCTCCTCCCACCCTCTCTTCACCAGTTGTTCCCACTCCTTCCACCTTCTCTTCACCAGTTGTTCCCACTCCTTCCACCCTCTCTTCTCCAGTTGTCCCGTCTCCTTCCACCCTCTCTTCTCCAGTAGTTTCCTCTTCTCTCACCCTCTCTTCTCCAGTTGTTCCCTCTCCTTCCACCGTCTCTTCTCCAGTTGTTTTCTCTCGTCCCACCCTCTTTTCTCCAGTTGTTTGCTCTTCTCCCACCCTCTCTTTTCCAGTTGTTCCCACTCCTTCCACCCTCTCTTCTCCAGTTGTTTCCACTCCTTCCACCCTCTCTTCTCCAGTTGTTCCCACTCCTTCCACCCTCTCTTCTCCAGTTGTTCCCACTCCTTCCACCCTCTCTTCACCAGTTGTTCCCACTCCTTCCACCCTCTCTTCTCCAGTTGTCCCCTCTCCTTCCACCCTCTCTTCACCAGTTGTCCCCTCTCCTTCCACCCTCTCTTCACCAGTTGTCCCCTCTCCTTCCACCCTCTCTTCTCCAGTTGTCCCCTCTCCTTCCACCCTCTCTTCACCAGTTGTTCCCACTCCTTCCACCCTCTCTTCACCAGTTGTTTTCTCTCATCCCACCCTCTTTTCTCCAGTAGTTCCCTCTTCTCCCACCCTCTCTTCTCCAGTTGTTTTCTCTCATCCCACCCTCTTTTCTCCAGTTGTTTGCTCTCCTCCCACCCTCTCTTCTCCAGTTGTCCCCTCTCCTTCCACCCTCTCTTCTCCAGTTGTCCCCTCTCCTTCCACCCTCTCTTCACCAGTTGTTCCCACTCCTTCCACCCTCTCTTCACCAGTTGTTCCCACTCCTTCCACCCTCTCTTCACCAGTTGTTCCCACTCCTTCCACCCTCTCTTCACCAGTTGTTCCCACTCCTTCCACCCTCTCTTCACCAGTTGTTCCCACTCCTTCCACCCTCTCTTCACCAGTTGTTCCCACTCCTTCCACCCTCTCTTCACCAGTTGTTCCCACTCCTTCCACCCTCTCTTCTCCAGTTGTTCCCACTCCTTCCACCCTCTCTTCTCCAGTTGTTTCCTCTCCTCCCACATTTCTCTCCTCATGTTTCTGCCTCCTGTGTCCACAGGTGGGATCACACGGCGCATGGTTCGCACCCCGGAGGGTTCTCACCCCAGGACCACGTTTGTGGGCTCAGAGCAGAAGTACGAGGAAGACCTCTTTGTGGCAGCACCTGTCAAAAGGGGTATGTATGGCCGGCCGCATCTGGGGGTCTTGGGCAGACAGGGGGTCCTATGCCACAGCCCTAGCGGTTAGGGGCATTTACCACTGCTATTCCGAGTTTTACCTACTATGGCCTTGCAAATGGAACACTAAGTACACACCTTCTGCACTTGATTCTTAATGGTAGATTTGGGCGAGTAGTTCGAGGCTTACCCAAGGTGGTTGTGTAGGGTTACTCGGAACTCAACAAAGTACACAGTAACTCACCAGCATTTACAATGTCCAGGCAATACGTGATCTTAATAAATAAGTATTTTATTCTTCCAACAACTCAGCACCACAAAGATCTTAGTGGATTACAGTCACTACACAGTGCAAAAGGCTAATCTGCAGAGTAGTCCCTTCGCTAACGCACTCTACTCCCTCCATAGTCCACATGTGGAGATGACGGGTTCAGGACTCACGAGAACATGGCAGGCGCTTAATTTATCTCCACCCGTCAAGTCGTTAACCATCGGGTGAATCTGTGGTATCAATGGTAACGAAGTCTGTCCTTCCCTTGCCTTGTTCAGCCGGCTCTACCGATTGACCAGTTACAACTTTACCTAGCCCCCAGATGAAGGTCAGTCCCCACCAGTGTTTATGGGTCTCTCCTGGCACCACCCTCCTTTCTGGGCACTTTCGTGAGAGCTGATAGTGGAGCAAGCAGGTTGACACATATGCCAGACAGGATTCTGTTGATGGTGGCCCCCTGCTGCCCAGCTTCTTCTCGGCTCACGCTCTCCTCACTTTGTCATGATGTACTTGGGTTCCTCCCACGGACACTCGCTCAATGAATCAGCCTTTTGTGCCGGGCCTCGTTGGAGTTGGCAGCATTGGCAGGTACACGACGAAGATGCTCTGAGGCACAATGTTTGGAACGTGGGCAGATGCGAGGGAGGCCCCGGTGCTCTGGGCCTCCTTCCCTTCATTCCATGGGTGCTACCACTTGGGGTACACACTTACATTGGCACAGCTCCTTCACACCCCAGCAACTCTATACAGTATCTTTCTGGAGTGGTGCCTCCAGCGCACCCCCTCACTGATTTCCGACAGGCATGCAGCAGCTCGGAGTGGTGCCTCCAGCGCACACCCTCGCAGGCCTGCAGCAGCTCAGAGCAGCGCCTACAGCGCACCCCCTCACTGATCTCCGGCAGGCCTGCAGCAGCTCGGAGTGGCACCTCCAGCGCACCCCATCACTGATCTCAGGCAGGCCAGCAGCAGTTCGGAGCAGCGCCTTCAGCGCACCCCCTCACTGATCTCAGGCAGGCCTGCGGCAGCTCATAGTGGTGCCTCCAGTGCACCCCCTCACTGATCTCAGGCAAGCCTGCAGCAGCTCGGAGTGGCGCCTTCAGCGCACCCACTCACTGATTTCTGGCAGGCCTGCGGCAGCTTGGAGCGGTACCTCCAGCGCACCCCCTCGCTGATCTCAGGCAGGCCGGCAGCAGCTCGGAGCAGCGCCTACAGCGCACCCCCTCACTGATCTCGGGCAGGCCTGCGGCAGCTTGGAGCAGTGCCTCCAGCGCACCCCCTCACTGATCTCAGGCAGGCCTGCAGCAGCTCAGAGTAGCACCTCAAGGACACCCCCTCACTGATCTCAGGCAAACCTGCAGCAGCACGGAGTTGCGCCTCCATCACGCCACCTCACTGATCTCAGGCAGGCCTGCAGCAGCTCGGAGTGGCACCTCCAGCGCACCCCCTCACTGATCTCAGGCAAGCCTGCAGCAGCTCGGAGTGGCGCCTCCAGTGCACCCCCTCACTGACCTCAGGCAGGCCTGCAGCAGCTCGGAGTAGCGCCTCCATCACGCCACCTCACTGATCTCAGGCAGGCCTGCGACAGCTCATAGTGGTGCCTCCAGTGCACCCCCTCACTGATCTCAGGCAAGCCTGCAGCAGCTCGGAGTGGCGCCTTCAGCGCACCCACTCACTGATCTCAGGCAGGCCTGCAGCAGCTCGGAGTGGCACCTACAGCGCACCCCCTCACTGATCTCAGGCAGGCCTGCGGCAGCTCATAGTGGTGCCTCCAGTGCACCCCCTCACTGATCTCAGGCAGGCCTGCAGCAGCTCGGAGCGGGGCCTCAAGGACACCCCCTCACTGATCTCAGGCAGGCCTTCAGCAGCTCGGAGTGGCACCTCCAGTGCACCCCCTCACTGATCTCAGGCAGGACTGCAGCAGCTCAGAGTGGCACCTCAAGGACACCCCCTCACTGATCTCAGGCAGGCCTGCAGCAGCTCGGAGTAGTGCCTCCATCACGCCACCTCACTGATCTCCGGCAGGCCTGCAGCAGCTCGGAGTGGCACCTCCAGCGCACCCCCTCACTGATCTCAGACAGGCCTGCAGCAGCTCGGAGTGGAGCCTCCAGCGCACCCCTTTGCTGATCTCAGGCAGGCCGGCAGCAGCTCGGAGCAGCGCCTACAGCGCACCCCCTCACTGATCTCAGGCAGGCCTGCGGCAGCTCATAGTGGTGCCTCCAGTGCACCCCCTCACTGATCTCAGGCAAGTCTGCAGCTACTCGGAGTGGCACCTCCAGCGCACCCCCTCACTGATCTCAGGCAGGCCAGCAGCAGTTCGGAGCAGCGCCTACAGCGCACCCCCTCACTGATCTCAGGCAGGCCTGCGGCAGCTCATAGTGGTGCCTCCAGTGCACCCCCTCACTGATCTCAGGCAAGCCTGCAGCAGCTCGGAGTGGCGCCTTCAGCGCACCCACTCACTGATTTCTGGCAGGCCTGCGGCAGCTTGGAGCGGTACCTCCAGCGCACCCCCTCGCTGATCTCAGGCAGGCCGGCAGCAGCTCGGAGCAGCGCCTACAGCGCACCCCCTCACTGATCTCAGGCAGGCCTGCGGCAGCTCATAGTGGTGCCTCCAGTGCACCCCCTCACTGATTTCCGGCAGGCCTGCGGCAGCTTGGAGCAGTGCCTCCAGCGCACCCCCTCACTGATCTCAGGCAGGCCTGCAGCAGCTCAGAGTGGCACCTCAAGGACACCCCCTCACTGATCTCAGGCAAACCTGCAGCAGCTCGGAGTAGCGCCTCCATCACGCCACCTCACTGATCTCAGGCAGGCCTGCGACAGCTCATAGTGGTGCCTCCAGTGCACCCACTCACTGATCTCAAGCAGGCCTGCAGCAGCTCGGAGTGGCGCCTTCAGCGCACCCCACTCACTGATCTCAGGCAGGCCTGCAGCAGCTCTCTCTGGGTGCTTCTCTGGGCAAACACTTACAGGGACTTTTCCGTGGCAGATACCCAGTATCAGTTTGCAGTCTTCTGGGGCGAGGATCCATCACCCCCTTTGTAAAGCTTACAGTCGGAGACTGTAGCCCCAGATCATAGAAGTCGTCCTACAGTCTTGTAGATGTGAGCATAGTTGGTCATGAGTGTAGGAAGGTGGGATCTGACTGCATGGTTACCCCTACTTTTTGCCTGGTGTTTTGCTGGTTTTCGACTTAGTTTGACTGGGATCCTGCTAATCAGGACCCAAGTCTATCTGCTTTCTCCCTAAATTGGTCGTTCATGTACTTCAGGTACACTTCAAATTGGATTTGGGGTACCCTTACAAGTCCCTAGTATATGGTATACTATATACCCAGGGCATAGGTACCCCAGAGGCCTCTCGGGGGCTCCAGCATGTATTATGCCCCCCCCCCCGGAGACCATTCAAAATGACACAACAGGTCTGCTACAGCTGGGTTTTAAGTGAGAGGGTGCCCAAGCATTGAGCAGAGCCCCTCTGCAGCTTTCGTAACCTTTATTCCGGGGTTACTCCCCTGCAAGGCAGGCACCTGAAACGCATCTGACTGGTTTGCATCTATGCAGCTCCTGAAGGACTCCTTGCAACACAGGAGGTGGGTTCCCAAGCTTCCCAGAGGTTGACTAGTGCTCTCAGTAAACCTGAGACCCGCAGCCCTCGTGGCGACCATGCAACCCGTACCCCTGTACACCCTGCACATTTGCAGCAGCATATGCTTTTTGGCGATCCCTGAGGCTGTGCTTTGGGCTACTTGTAGTCCAGACCCCGAGCAGTGATTCCACTGAAGATTACCGGCCTACACTCCACGAGTGTTCCGTGGGCTGATGTTTTGTGATTCCTTTCGAGGTCCCTTCGCAATCCCTGGTCCGTCGACCTGTGGGTCCCTGTGAAGGCAACTTTAGCTTTCAGTGGGCTTTTCTGGTTGCTCCAGGCGTGCCCTGACTCTCCATCGCTTGGGGAGTCCCCAGGACCTTGCTGGGCCACACCGAAGCCTCTTTTCTTTAACCACGTGGATTGCAGTTGCCAAGGCTTGTTGGTCTCCAATCCGGACACCGATGCCCCCAGCACTCGACTTCCTTCGTGGGACAGCTCCCCTGCAGACTTTGGTCATCGTCGATGCCTCCTGGTCCCCGTGGATGCAGAGTCAAGCTTCACCTCTTCGCACCTGAAACACCTGACATCGGTGGGCATTCGTCTATCGTGCCCCTGGTCACCCTGAAGTGACCCAGACTCTGTCCCCTCTGCTTTCAGGTTCTTCACATCTCTGATCCAGGCTTGGATCACACCGGATACTTTTCCTCTTCACGGCAGCAGCACTTTGCAGCAACTCTCCATTGGAAACGACGAAGATTCCCGACACCATTTGACACCTATGCACCCAGCTTCCCTGGGTTAGGTAACATGAGTACTCTGGTACTCACAAGGGTGCTGGCCTTGGAACCTTCTAAGTCTCATAGGGTTTGCTCAAAGTCCTCACCTAAGTGTCCTTAATCTTTAAAATTCCAACCGCGACTTTCCAATAGAATTGTACGGAGCACGCGTCTCTGTTCTCACTGCACCCGTCCTCCGTGGGTCCCCTGTGCCACTACTTCGGGTGGTTCCTTGGGGTCCCAGCGATTCTAAGTGCTCTAGGCACTGTGTCTAGTCAAGTCGTGGTTGTTATACCACTTTCTTAGTATATGGTTTGGTCTCCCCCTGGAGCCCACTGTGTATTGTGCTATTTACTGTCGTTCTAGTGCTTTAATATTGTGTATCTTGTTCTCTAATCTCATAAAGAGGTTAGTAAAGAGTGTTTAGTAATAAATACATATATTTTATATATATACCTTGTGTGGTTCTCCTTTCATTTGGTCATTCAAGAGGTTATAATCTGGTTAACCAAGCTGCTTTACACTCCTTCAAGACTTAGCCTGAAGGCTGCTCTCCATAGCTACCACTAGGATAGCTTTCAATAAAGGTTGTCTTTAACCATTCACCATAAGGGGTTGTTTGGACTGATACAAGGTGCCCACTATAATCAGTGGACAGCATATACCAGGCCAACTTCTTACAATGAGAAATGCTGGGTCCGGAGGGGAAGCTCCAGCCACTCTTTATACAGAAGCTCCAACTCCTCTTTGTGCCGTCTGCTCCGGCCCCACTTTGTGCCGTCTGCTCCGGTCCCACTCTGTGCCGTCTGCTCCGGTCCCACTCTTTGTGCCGTCTGCTCCGGTCCCACTCTTTGTGCCGTCTGCTCCGGTCCCACTCTTTGTGCCGTCTGCTCCGGTCCCACTCTTTGTGCCGTCTGCTCCGGTCCCACTCTTTGTGCCGTCTGCTCCGGTCCCACTCTTTGTGCCGTCTGCTCCGGGGCCCCTCTTTGTGCCGTCTGCTCCGGGGCCCCTCTTTGTGCCGTCTGCTCCGGGGCCCCTCTTTGTGCCGTCTGCTCCGGGGCCCCTCTTTGTGCCGTCTGCTCCGGGGCCCCTCTTTGTGCCGTCTGCTCCGGGGCCCCTCTTTGTGCCGTCTGCTCCGGGGCCCCTCTTTGTGCCGTCTGCTCCGGTCCCACTCTTTGTGCCGTCTGCACCGGGGCCCCTCTTTGTGCCGTCTGCTCCGGGGCACAAAGAGGGGCCCCTCTTTGTGCCATCTGCTCCGGAGCCCCTCTTTATGCAGTCCTTCCAGACATCCTTTGCTGAATCTAGGTCACTGCTCACAAAGGCATCCAAAGAATTCCCGCATTTGGTGTATGGGATCCGGCCAATCAGACAGTCTTTATTCTTCAGGTGATGTCAGAAAGGAGAGTGGGGCTGGGCAACCCTCCCTCTGAGGGCCATCCAGAGCACTGTCCCTCAAAGGATGAACCACCCTTCACACCTGGCATCAGGTAGCTTCTGTGTGGCATCTCTCAGGACCTGCCCAGAGAGTGCCATTGCACTTCAAGGACTCCATTGCCTCCTGTCCTCCTACTGCCAGTGATGTCATCACCTGCCAGAAGGCTGGGTCTCTGCAATCCACATAACCTGCCTGGAAGGACCCATAGGTGAACATGGCACAAGTACTCCTGCACACTTCTGCTATACACTGAGGATATTCACACATGCAAACCCCCCCTACACATGCACAGAGGGGTGTAGTGTAGGACAGGTTGTATTGAACTGAACACACAGTTTACACGGCGAGAACAGTTGCCACTTGCCCCTGTAGGTCTCGGCAAACAGTCCCTTCCTAATTCTAAGAATGTACACAGCCACTACTGTCTGTACCCTCCAGTCCAGTGAGGGGACAGTAGTCCAGTCTTAGTGGAAAGCCCACTTGGTGCATCATTTAGTCCACAGACCCTCCTTCAGGGTCTCAGCTCTCTGCAGTACCTAGGGACAGCGGCTCTCAGCACACTCGCATGACCATTGTGTTTGTTGAGACCAAAACACAAGTGTCAAACTGGACAGAAATGTGTATACTGGTTCACTCGGCAGAGGCTCAAGCTGAAATTATGCAGGGGTTAACCTCTGTCCATCTCCAGCAACACATACCTGACCCATGTTCCATTGTGGACGCATGCATGCATGTATGTGAACACAAGTTCATGAAAAGTCCAGTGTCCTGATACAAGCTTCTGACCTTATTCCACCTGGTACCCCGCCCCAGGCACCACCCCGAGCTTTGACTTTGCAAACCACTTGTCAGCCTTAGGTGTGTAATCTCTGTTCGTGAAGAGGATTCTCCCTTTATTGGATCCTATGAGGGCCACTTAGGCCTGCAGCCACACCTGTCCAGGAGTCTGCTATGGACCTGCTGGTTGGGAAGTCATGGAATGACAACATGGTACCTCTGGGAGGCTGGAACACAATAAAAGACATGTTGGGCATAGCAAACAAACTCCAACACGGTGCCTATGTTTCAAACAAAATGTCACCATTTCTTTTCTTTTGGGGGGGGGGGGGGGAGTTTAAATAGCTCGAACTTGACCCGAATCGGGTATCAGAGCGCTTTACATAGCATGAGGACACATTCATTTTTTTGTTAGGCTCAGGGAGAGTAAGTGATTTGCCCAGAATCACAGGATGTTCAGCGTCATTGCCGAGACTCGAACCCAGTTCCCCAGATTCGAGGTCGACCGCCCTAGCAGTTTGGCCAAGTTGCCTAGTAGCCAGTGAGTCCTGGCCGAGTATGTCTGCAGCCAATCCAGGAAACCTCTTAACTCGTTAGAAGTGGCCATTCCTGTCTCTGACTTGTACTGAGAGGCCCGAGGGATGCTCCCATCCTGTGGAAAGTGTTGATTTTCCAACTTTGAAACCCTGCTGAGATCATGTTTGACGTTGACTTCCTTCCAGTACACTTGGGCAGCCACAGAAGACTTTTGCCAAGGGCAGCTTCTTGTTTGTATCTGTTCCCCCTGCATATCAAGTCTAGACCTGGGCAGGGGGAGAGCCCCTGCTGTTCCTGCCCAGAATAAAAAGGTGTAGCTCCCACTACGCGCGGACGGACAGGCGTGGTATCACGCCTGCGTACATTCTCTCATTAGCACAGTGCACCTCTGCTTTCCTCTCGCACAGCTTCTGCTTCCTGTATGAGCTGTTATCCACCCTCTCACCTCATGTCCAACCCTCTCTTTCCCCTCACCACCCTGGACTCTTCCCCCTTAAATTCCTGACCCCCCACCATCATCACCACCTCCTCTGTTCTCTCCCATACCACATTCTGTTTCCCCCAGCACCTCCAACTACAGCCCCTTTAGGCCCAAGCAAGCATGCACCCCACCACCCTTGTACCGGAGCATAAGTGCACCCCACCACCCTTGTACCAGAGCATATGTGCACCCTCCACCCTTGTACCGGAGCATATGTGCACCCTGCCACCCGTGTACTGGAGCATATGTGCACCCTACCACCCTTGTACCGGAGCATATGTGCACTCCGCCACCCGTGTACTGGAGCATATGTGCAATCCACCACCCTTG
The DNA here is from genome assembly GCF_964204655.1 of Triturus cristatus. Classification (NCBI taxonomy): domain Eukaryota; kingdom Metazoa; phylum Chordata; class Amphibia; order Caudata; family Salamandridae; genus Triturus; species Triturus cristatus. Next base: position 1,175,877,909 of record NC_140580.1, on the reverse strand, counting down.
TACCGGAGCATATGTGCAATCCGCCTCCCTTGTACTGGAGCATATGTGCACCCACCACCCTTGTACCGGAGCATAGGTGCTCCCCGCCAGCCTTGTACCGGAGCATATGTGCAATCCGCCTCCCTTGTACTGGAGCATATGTGCACCCACTACCCTTGTACCGGAGCATAGGTGCTCCCCGCCAGCCTTGTACCGGAGCATAGGTGCTCCCCGCCACCCGTGTACCGGAGCATAGTTGCACTCTGCCACCCGTGTACAGGAGCATATGAGCTCCCCGCCACCCTTGTACCGGAGCATATGTGCACCCACCACCCTTGTACCGGAGCATATGAGCTCCCCGCCAGGCTTGTACCGGAGCATAGGTGCACCCACCATCCTTGTACCGGAGCATATGAGCTCCCCACCATCCTTGTACCGGAGCATATGAGCTCCCCACCATCCTTGTACCGGAGCATATGAGCTCCCCACCATCCTTGTACCGGAGCATATGAGCTCCCCGCCAGCCTTGTACCAGAGCATGAGTGCACCCCACCACCCTTGTACCGGAGCATATGTGCACCAGCCACCCTTTTACCAGAGCATATGTGCACCCCGCCACCCTTGTACCAGAACATATATGCAATCCACCACCATTGTATAGGAACATATGTGCACCCGCCACCCTTGTACCAGAGCATATGTGCACCCTGCCACCCTTGTACCAGAACATATATGCAATCCACCACCATTGTACCGGAGCATATGTGCACCCGCCACCCTTGTACCAGAGCATATGTGCACCCCGCCACCCTTGTACCATAACATATATGCAATCCACCACCATTGTACCGGAGCATATGTCCCCCCCTCGCCAGCCTTGTACCGGAACATTTGTGCACACCACTATCCATGTGCCCCACTGTAGGTGCAACCCATCTTACTTGTGCTGTGTACACTACCATTGTGCCGTAGCATATGTGCACCTCCTATTGGTGTAGCACCGATGCCACTAGCACAGGTGCAAACGATCATGCATGTGCCCTAACTTGCGCTTTCTCCTTCTTGGCATTGGCAGGTGGCCTTGTGCTAATCCACGGGGAGGTTGTGCACAAGAGTGAGCTGAACACCTCCAACAGATCCCGCCACTCCTACTCCTTTCACGTGATGGATGCACGAGACACAAAATGGAGCCCTGAGAACTGGTGAGTAAGGTGCTGGAGCCATGGGATGAGGAGAGAGGCCTAGGAGCAGTTTATGTTGTAGGGTGAAGGGTACTCACAAAGCGCATCGCCCACCTTAGAAGCGTCTCTTGGCACTATAGAATCCAGGGAAGAGGAGAGTGGGCCGCTCTGTGAATGACACAAGCTCCTCTAAGGACACGCATCTTTGGCAGGAAGGAGGTTTCAGAGTTTAGCCTCTTCTCTTCCGCATGATCCACTCCTGAGACTTTTGTAGCCGAATGTGAGAATTTTCAGCAGGAATGTTGGCAAGCAGCAGCAGCTGAACGAGGCAAAATGTTTCTCAAATTCCTCTCTGCATGTTGTGAGTCGATGATTTAAATGTGGTTCTTTGGCGGAAGCCATTGCAGATTGTGTGAGACCAAGGTGGCTATGCTAAACGCTTGCACAACGACTCAATTGTCTAGGGTAGTCCATAAAAATCCCTTATCAAAAGCAAAACAAGAGGGGATCCTTTCTAGTGGTGCTCGCACGGTGACGGCCATCTGGGGTCCATAATACCGTCCAGTTTGGAAAACTTGACCACAAAGCACCGAAGCGCACACTCTGCCGTTTCTGTAGAATCCTTGATAAGAAAGTCAATGTATGAACAGATCATTTTGAAATTCTTACTTTTATTCACATCAAAATTCTGTATATGGCATGAATTGTCTTCATCATGGAGGCAGTTGACACGTGTTTCACCACAGGACTTTTTCAAGGCTAAAGCTGTGGCCAACCACCAATATACTGGACTGGTATGCAAGAGATCCGCCACCCTTGGTAGGTCCTTCCAACAAGAAGTCAATTTATGGTAGTCGGCCAACAATCAAACCAATCCTCAAACGTATTGAAGGCATCCTGACCCTAATAAACACTTGAATCAGTGATACCCCGAAGACGCCGACCGGTAATCCTCAGACGGGAAATTTAAATCTCTAGCCAAATCAGGCACTTTATCCACATAGTATGATGAGCCCAGCACGAGTAACAGCCGAAGACACACTGCAGATTGTGGTTCAGACTATCCATGGTCACTGGTTCAACACAAGGCTGTGGCTCCGGGGTAATGAAGTATTGGAACAGGGCATTTGGTGATAAACTCACGCACCTGCGGTGCCAACGTGGAGTCTGCATTGAACAAAAGCATTTAAAAGAGTAATGGGAATGATAAGAATGTCCGTGGCTTCTCTGTGGTTTAAGGCGGTAAAGCTGATTTTTGTCCGCTGTAAGTTGCAGTTGGGGAGAAAGTTTGGGTTCCTAACGAGGAAGGATAGAGCCATTTGTGCTGTAACAAGGATATTTTTGTGGGATAAGTGATTTTAAGGCTTTCAGGGATTGTTCAATGAGGACTGGACTGGGTTCTAAGACTGAAGGGCATGTGTTCACCTTCTGCATGCATGTAGAAGTTGAGGCTAAAAGCATGTTTAGATGTCCCAATTTGGTGCAAAAGGTATGCAGTTCCTGAAGAAGGTGGGGGTGAGGACAACAGGGTATGGTTGGGTTGGGAACTGAGGAGCCAGATCTGGGGATCTGATTGGTCGGGAGCAATGGCCCTCACGGACCGAGTTGGGTGTCATGCTTCATGATCGGGCAGCTCCTCATTGGGCCGGCTAAAAAGACCTCCAGGCAAAGAGCCTGCTCGAGGGGCCCGTTGGAGAATGCAGTGCCGGCCCAACGAGGAGCTGCCCGGCGATGAAGCCCCAATCTCCGTTCCCAACCCAACATTACCCTGCTCTACCCCCCCCCTACCTTAGGAACTGCACATCTTTTGTATCACATTGTCTCTTTGGGAGCGTGTAGGCTGGACTTATTACCACTCCTGATCCCTCCTTGTGTTAAGTCAGATGACCCAAAGGGCAGAACTGTGGAGTAAATAGCAAGAGTGACCGGGCAGAGTCCTGAGGGACAGCTCCTCTCACCAGATGAGGAACATCTGAAAGAGTCCAGCTGGGCACCATGAAAACCACATGGAATCTAAAACTGGCATCATCCGGTGTCAACCCCTGAGATGCTGATGTCAGACAGATACATCAGTAGCAGACGTTGAACCAGAATCTTGGCAAAGCGTCTGTCCGCTAACATTCGAAGGTCATCGGAACCCAAGATGGCCTAAGAGTCTCTACTCATTCCAGGCCTGGAAGAGGTCTGGAATTCGAACCCCCCCAAACCCATAAATGGGGTTCCACACTCAGAAATCCTAAAGCACATATCATAACCTCTAAATGAAACACAATCTACACAAATAGGTCATCCATCCAACCATACAGAAACATCCGGAACAATACTTATCTGCTCAGAAGCAGCAAACAAGAGGAAGAAGATGGAGGCTGTGCGGTATATATGGGACTGGACGTTCGATTTCTCATTCTGATGTTTAAGGTTCTATTTGGAAGCTTTTAATGTCCTTCTGCTCAGAAGGAGTGAATACACCTGCTATGCATACTGCTAGCCTCCCGTCTTGACATAAAATCCGATTTGATTCAACAAAAGGTTGCAGCTGAGCTGCAGGGGCTTGGTGGAAAAGGAAGTAAAGATATTGGTCTAAAATGAGCAGCTGTTGGAGGGTCCGAGGATGTTTATTTCAATAGCGGTCGCACCACAGCAGGGTTTGCTTTGCTGCTAAAGAGCGTGAACTGAGAGACATGTATAAGCAGATGTGAGACTGAACCAACACTGTCGGTTAGCAGGAAGGCGATGCCAGGCGAATCTGAGTGAACCAGCCATCTTACCGGAAGCACAACTCACCGTAACTGAATGGCTTAAATGTGTGTCACTTGATAGTGAGTTTCACGAGGGTAGAAATCCCTGGGAACAGCAAAGTTTCCTAAACCTAACTTTTCCCTAATTGTATAGCAAAGTTTCCTAAAGCTAACTCTTGCGTGACTAGTCTTTTTCATGTCATCTCTACAAAATATCTGAGAGTGTTTCTACCGAAAGAGCTGGTGGTTCAACTAGATTATAAGAAGCCAAGGTCCAAAGCTCACCAAGGGATGTTGGAAGCATTAGCTACCCCAGATGGAAGGCGTTTTCTTGGCTGCCCTGCCTAGATAACTCTACTTGTCGCAGGTTTAGAAAAAAGAACTGTGAGCTCTTCATACTCCTCAGTCAATCAAACAGCATTTGTAAAGCTCACCACTGTAGCCCCACACTCTCAAAAAACCTGGTTTGATAGAGCTTGGGCCTTCGCCTGGAGTCAGGGCGGCGCTTCCATCTAAGAACGGACCCGTGATCTAGATAAACTAAAAAAAGAATGTGGCATCCTAAACAGACCTTTAGATTTACTAGAAATGACACTTGGTATTAAAACCAATTGTGTAGAAAAGGGGAATTAGTACCCCATCACCACAGTGGCGATGGGGCACTAAAACCCCTTTTCTCCACGAAAACTGGGTTTTTCGAGAGCGTGGGTTGTCCTATGATGAAGCATGACACCTGGTGGTGTGTGAGGACATCCGTCACATTTTTGTGTATGCCCGACAACGGAGATAATGTTGAGTAGAATCATGAGGGATATATAATAAGGACATTAAATCTCAGGTGTCTCTTTTGTGTCAAAACAAAGTAGTTTTAAATGCCAATTTGAAGTGGCAGTAAACTGCGCACACAGGCCCTGCAGTAGCAGGTCTGAGACCAGTTTGAAAGGCTACGTCTAGGTGGCACAAGCAGTGCTTCGGGCCCACTGGAAGGATGTCATTTACACGCCCTGTGTATATGGGATACCACTTTATAAGGGACTTACAAATAAATATGCCAAACGGGTGTAAACCAATCATACCATGTGTAAAGGAGAGAGCACATGCACTTTGGCACTGATTAGCAGTGCGCAGAGTCCTAAAGCCAACAAAAAGGTCAGAAAAATAGGCGTAGGAAGGCACAAATTTGGGGGATAACCCTGCTAAAAGGGCCAGGTCCAAGAGCCTGTCAGTACTTTCCCATATGGACCTTATATTGGTCTGTTACTCATTCGTAAATTCCATTCCCAAATACCGGAAGTGCCCAATCTCCCACTTCATCCCCAGGACTGGAGGAGGGTGAGCGTCTATGTATTCAAGACCACGCAGTGGAAAGAACTTTGACTTATGCCAAGTAATATTTAATCGTGAAACCCTGCCGAGCTTGTGTTGCTCAGTGAGGAGGAAAGTTACTGAGCGCCTTGGGTTTTTTAAGTGGGCCAAAGTGTTGTCTTCATAAAGTAACACATTGTGCTGTGTTACTCCATTTTGTGTGCCTCATTGTGTCATGTTCCTGCACAGTTTCCTTGCCGGGGGAACCATGGAAATAACTAAGAGACTGGGAGACAACAGGCAACCCTGCCGCATCCCCTTCTGAAGCGTCCGGCCATCTCTCAGTACATACCCTCTGTGTGGGCCTTTCTTACAGTAACGTCCAGCCATCTGAGAGCCCTCTCCCAGTACATACCCTCTGTGGGCCTTTCTTACAGTAACGTCCAGCCATCTGAGAGCCCTCTCCCAGTACATACCCTCTGTGGGCCTTTCTTACAGTAACGTCCAGCCATCTGAGAGCCCTCTCCCAGTACATACCCTCTGTGGGCCTTTCTTACAGTAACGTCCAGCCATCTGAGAGCCCTCTCCCAGTACATACCCTCTGTGGGCCTTTCTTACAGTAACGTCCAGCCATCTGAGAGCCCTCTCTCAGTACATACCCTCTGTGGGCCTTTCTTACAGTAACGTCCAGCCATCTGAGAGCCCTCTCCCAGTACATACCCTCTGTGGGCCTTTCTTACAGTAACGTCCAGCCATCTGAGAGCCCTCTCCCAGTACATACCCTCTGTGGGCCTTTCTTACAGTAACGTCCAGCCATCTGAGAGCCCTCTCCCAGTACATACCCTCTGTGGGCCTTTCTTACAGTAACGTCCAGCCATCTGAGAGCCCTCTCTCAGTACATACCCTCTGTGGGCCTTTCTTACAGTAACGTCCAGCCATCTGAGAGCCCTCTCGCAGTACATACCCTCTGTGGGCCTTTCTTACAGTAACGTCCAGCCATCTGAGAGCCCTCTCCCAGTACATACCCTCTGTGGGCCTTTCTTACAGTAACGTCCAGCCATCTGAGAGCCCTCTCTCAGTACATACCCTCTGTGGGCCTTTCTTACAGTAACGTCCAGCCATCTGAGAGCCCTCTCCCAGTACATACCCTCTGTGGGCCTTTCTTACAGTAACGTCCAGCCATCTGAGAGCCCTCTCTCAGTACATACCCTCTGTGTGGGCCTTTCATACAGTAACGTCCAGCCATCTGAGAGCCCTCTCTCAGTACATACCCTCTGTGGGCCTTTCTTACAGTAATGTCCAGCCATCTGAGAGCCCTCTCCCAGTACATACCCTCTGTGTGGGCCTTTCATACAGTAACGTCCAGCCATCTGAGAGCCCTCTCCCAGTACATACCCTCTGTGTGGGCCTTTCTTACAGTAACGTCCAGCCACCTGAGAGCCCTCTCCCAGTACATACCCTCTGTGTGGGCCTTTCTTACAGCAACGTCCAGCCATCTGAGAGCCCTCTCTCAGTACATACCCTCTGTGGGCCTTTCTTACAGTAACGTCCAGCCATCTCAGAGCCCTCTCCCAGTACATACCCTCTGTGTGGGCCTTTCATACAGTAACGTCCAGCCATCTGAGAGCCCTCTCCCAGTACATATTCTCTGTGGGCCTTTCTTACAGTAACGTCCAGCCATCTGAGAGCCCTCTCCCAGTACATACCCTCTGTGGGCCTTTCTTACAGTAACGTCCAGCCATCTGAGAGCCCTCTCCCAGTACATACCCTCTGTGTGGGCCTTTCTTACAGTAACGTCCAGCCACCTGAGAGCCCTCTCCCAGTACATACCCTCTGTGTGGGCCTTTCTTACAGTAACGTCCAGCCATCTGAGAGCCCTCTCCCAGTACATACCCTCTGTGTGGGCCTTTCTTACAGTAACGTCCAGCCATCTGAGAGCCCTCTCCCAGTACATATTCTCTGTGGGCCTTTCTTACAGTAACGTCCAGCCATCTGAGAGCCCTCTCGCAGTACATACCCTCTGTGGGCCTTTCTTACAGTAACGTCCAGCCATCTGAGAGCCCTCTCCCAGTACATACCCTCTGTGGGCCTTTCTTACAGTAACGTCCAGCCATCTGAGAGCCCTCTCCCAGTACATACCCTCTGTGTGGGCCTTTCTTACAGTAACGTCCAGCCATCTGAGAGCCCTCTCCCAGTACATACCCTCTGTGTGGGCCTTTCTTACAGTAACGTCCAGCCATCTGAGAGCCCTCTCCCAGTACATACCCTCTGTGGGCCTTTCTTACAGTAACGTCCAGCCACCTGAGAGCCCTCTCCCAGTACATACCCTCTGTGTGGGCCTTTCTTACAGTAACGTCCAGCCACCTGAGAGCCCTCTCCCAGTACATACCCTCTGTGTGGGCCTTTCTTACAGTAACGTCCAGCCACCTGAGAGCCCTCTCCCAGTACATACCCTCTGTGGGCCTTTCTTACAGTAACGTCCAGCCACCTGAGAGCCCTCTCCTAGTACATACCCTCTGTGTGGGCCTTTCTTACAGTAACGTCCAGCCATCTGAGAGCCCTCTCCCAGTACATATTCTCTGTGGGCCTTTCTTACAGTAACGTCCAGCCACCTGAGAGCCCTCTCCCAGTACATACCCTCTGTGTGGGCCTTTCTTACAGTAACGTCCAGCCACCTGAGAGCCCTCTCCCAGTACATACCCTCTGTGTGGGCCTTTCTTACAGTAACATCCAGCCACCTGAGAGCCCTCTCCCAGTACATACCCTCTGTGTGGGCCTTTCATACAGTAACGTGACCCAATTGGGAAAGTTGGGCGTGAATTCCAAGTTTTCCTGTGACTCGCCAGATACAGTGCAAGGAGGCTGTGCCAAAAGCCCATTCTGTATCGACACCACTAGGGTGTAGTTCTCTATTGAGTTAATCAAACTACTGACAAACGCCTCCAAAGCCCTCCACAACCAAGGACAAGCCTACACAAACCACCGACTGAACTTCCACCAACCGTCCAGAAACCTCCACTCCGCCTCCCTCGCCCTGGCACAGACACCAGGCATCCACCGTAACCACAGCGGAGGACGCTCCTTCTCCCACCTCGCTACCAAGTCCTGGAGGCACAGTCTTCAGTAAGTCGAGCACAGAAAGGGCTTTGACCAAAGTACCTGTAGGAACGTTTCCTGAAGGATACACCTAGTCAAACCCTGAGGACCTGTAATGCAAAGATTCCATCCATCTTCTGTTTGTGTACTTCAATGGAGAGTAGGGGGGTGACAGGGCACGTAACTGATATCTTGGATGGATCAAAGCTTAAGGGGGATTTTCACAGAGGTAGAAAATGGCCGGCTAAGACCCCTTTCCAAGGGCAGGAAACTAGAAAATGTGAAGTTTATTTAGGGGTCTCATTGGACATGGACCCTTTAACAGCATAGGGAAATACTGAATCTGCGGACCAGATCACGAGAAGCAAAGGGTCCGCTTGCACCAACACAAAGTAAGAGCAAGTACATGGTCTGCTAAATGGACGTACCAGTTACTCCCAGATCTATGTGGAGGGCATTCATCATGCCCAGTGGGAAGCATGCAATGGGACGAGCAGTTGAGTCAACCCACATATTGAAATCTGCCACAAGAATAATCTTGTTCAAAAAGGTCATGGGGAGTGCAATTAGATAATTCAAGTAAGACCGAAGCAGAACAGTGGGGGAACGAAAGTACCCCAATTCTTGTACCATCAGTAGCTTGCAGCGACCAAGTCCATGCATCTGTTCTGAGAAACTGAGAGCAAGGAGGCTTGAGCAAGTGTTGCTTGTAAAAACATAACTGCAACAGCTTCACTTTTATCATTGGATTGATTCGGATGTAAAATCAAGGTCTTCTACAGCCGAGGCACAGTCTTCTGTAAGTCAAGAAGCCCAGGAAGGGATCTGACCAAAATACTTGTAGGCGCTCTTCCTGAAGGATACCCCTAGTCGAACCCTGAGGACCAGCAATGGAAACCTGATCACGCTCATCATTCACGTCAGATTCAGCCACAAATCCAATCGAGGTAGGGCAGTTTCAGTAATCGGAGCACACCTCTGGAAAGGACTGCGCTCAGATTTAAGGTCCCAAAGGAATCTGATTGCTGAAAGTAAGCATCTTCAAAAACACATTTTCTCTCCACCATAACACGCCCAGGACTGCCCCATACACCCTCCAAAAAGGTAGAGGCCTGACCTGAGTTAAGTTTGGGCTCTGCTGATACCCACAAAAGATCCTTGTGCGGTCTCGGGCACGGTGTTGAAGAATGCGAAACGGGCCAGGTCATCTCTAACTTGCCACCGACTACACCATTAGTGCTTCAGAAGTGCGACTGTTAAAGGTTGGCACGCTATAAAACAATTACAAATGTAAACTGGTAACTAAATAAGACTCGGCTACAAAGAGATGGAGTTCTTGATTGAAGATAAGATTGTAAATGGGAGATCTATTTGGCTGAAGGTCTCGCACTGATGAGGCTTCCTTTGAGACATGAATATGGTTAGGTGGAACCTGTGGTGTCCTTTTAAGAGACATGATGGAATATTGGTTTTTCATCTCTTAGGGAGATAAATGCCTTAGTAGTAATCATATCATTGAAAGGAAGAGGTGAGAATAGGTGTCTGGAACAATCAAGATCCAAGAAGAGGAACCGGCAACATCGGGCATGTTATGGCCATAAAGTGCAAGGCGACCCGGAGGCATCCCAGTGCCTCCTGTAGTAGCAGCATCAGGCATGATCTGCTATGGTATGAGATTTATAAAGCGCATGGTGACCCGAAGGCATCCCAGTGCCTCTTGTAGTAGCAGCATTGGGCATGATATGCTATGCTCTGAGATTTATAAAAATGCATAGCGACGCAGAGGCATCCCAGTGCCTCTTGTATTAGCAGCATTGGGCATGATATGCTATGCTCTGAGATTTATAAAGCGCACGGCGACCCGGAGGCATCCCAGTGCCTCTTGTGGTAGCAGCATCGGGCATGATCAGCTATGCTATGAGATTTATAAAGCGCATGCCGACCCGGACGCATCCCAGTGCTTCTTGTAGTAGCAGCATGGGGCATGATATGCTATGCTATGATATTTATACAGCGCATGGCAAGCCAAAGGTATCTCAGTGCCTCTTGTAGTAGCAGCATCGGATATGATATGCTATGAGATTTATACAGCATATGGCATGCCAAAGGCATCCCAGTGCTTCTTGTAGTAGTAGCATGGGGCATGATATGCTATGCTATGATATTTATACAGTGCAAGGCGACCCGGAGGCATCCCAGTGCCTCTTGTGGTAGCAGCATCGGGCATGATCAGCTATGCTATGAGATTTATAAAGCGCATGCCGACCCGGACGCATCCCAGTGCCTCTTGTGGTAGCAGCATCGGGCATAATCTGCTATGCTATGAGATTTATAAAGCGCATGGTGACCCGGACGCATCCCAGTGCCTCTTGTGGTAGCAGCATCGGGCATGATACGCTTTGCTATGAGATTTATAAAGCGCATGGCGACCCAGACGCATCCCAGTGCCTCTTGTGGTAGCAGCATCGGGCATGATACGCTATGCTATGAGATTTATACAGCGCATGGCAAGCCAAAGGATTCCCAGTGCCTCTTGTAGTAGCAGCATCGGATATGATATGCTATGAGATTTATACAGCACATGGCATGCCAAAGGCATCCCAGTGCTTCTTGCACTAGCAGCATCGGACATGATATGCTATGCTCTGAGATTTATAAAGCGCATGGCGACCCTGAGGCATCCCAGTGCCTCTTGTAGACGCAGCATAGGGGATGATCTGCTATGCTATGAGATTTATAAAGCGCATGGTGACCCGAATGCATCCCAGTGCCTCTTGTGGTAGCAGCATCGGGCATCATATGCTATGAGATTTATACAGCACATGGCAAGCCGAAGGCATCGCAGTGCTTCTTGTAGTAGTAGCATCGGACATGATATGCTATGAGATTTATGACGCGCATGGTGACCCAGAGTCATCCCAGTGCCTCTTGTAGTAGCAGCATCGGGCATGCTATGCTATGAGATTTATAAAGCACATGGCAAGTCGAAGGCATCTCAGTGCTTCTTGTAGTAGTAGTATCGGACATGATATGCTATGAGATTTATGAAGCGCATGGCGACCCGGAGTCATCCCAGTGCCTCTTGTAGTAGCAGCATCGGGCATGCTATGCTATGAGATTTATAAAGCACATGGCAAGCCGAAGGCATCTCAGTGCTTCTTTTAGTAGTAGTATCGAACATGATATGCTATGAGATTTATAAAGCGCATGGCGACCCGGAGTCATCCCAGTGCCTCTTGCGGTAGCAGCATCGGGCATCATATGCTATGAGATTTATAAAGCACATGGCAAGCCGAAGGCATCTCAGTGCTTCTTGTAGTAGTAGTATCGGACATGATATGCTATGAGATTTATAAAGCGCATGGCGACCCGGAGTCATCCCAGTGCCTCTTGTGGTAGCAGCATTGGGCATGCTATGCTATGAGATTTATAAAGCACATGGCAAGCCGAAGGCATCTCAGTGCTTCTTGTAGTAGTAGTATCGGACATGATATGCTATGAGATTTATAAAGCGCATGGCGACCCGGAGTCATCCCAGTGCCTCTTGTAGTAGCAGCATCGGGCATGCTATGCTATGAGATTTATAAAGCACATGGCAAGCCGAAGGCATCTCAGTGCTTCTTGTAGTAGTAGCAGCATCGGACATGATATGATATGCTATGAGATTTATCAAGCGCATGGCGACCCAGAGTCATCCCAGTGCCTCTTGTGGTAGCAGCATCGGGCATCATATGCTATGAGATTTATAAAGCACATGGCAAGCCGAAGGCATCTCAGTACTTCTTGTAGTAGTAGTATCGGACATGATATGCTATGAGATTTATGAAGCGCATGGCGACCCGGAGTCATCCCAGTGCCTCTTGTGGTAGCAGCATCGGGCATCATATGCTATGAGATTTATAAAGCACATGGCAAGCCGAAGGCATCTCAGTACTTCTTGTAGTAGTAGTATCGTACATGATATGCTATGAGATTTATGAAGCGCATGGCGACCCGGAGTCATCCCAGTGCCTCTTGTGGTAGCAGCATCGGGCATCATATGCTATGAGATTTATAAAGCACATGGCAAGCCGAAGGCATCTCAGTGCTTCTTGTAGTAGTAGTATCGGACATGATATGCTATGAGATTTATAAAGCGCATGGCGACCCGGAGTCATCCCAGTGCCTCTTGTAGTAGCAGCATCGGGCATGCTATGCTATGAGATTTATAAAGCACATGGCAAGCCGAAGGCATCTCAGTGCTTCTTGTAGTAGTAGCAGCATCGGACATGATATGATATGCTATGAGATTTATCAAGCGCATGGCGACCCAGAGTCATCCCAGTGCCTCTTGTGGTAGCAGCATCGGGCATCATATGCTATGAGATTTATAAAGCACATGGCATGCCGAAGGCATCTCAGTACTTCTTGTAGTAGTAGTATCGGACATGATATGCTATGAGATTTATGAAGCGCATGGCGACCCAGAGTCATCCCAGTGCCTCTTGTGGTAGCAGCATCGGGCATCATATGCTATGAGATTTATAAAGCACATGGCAAGCCGGAGGCATCTCAGTGCTTCTTGTAGTAGTAGCATCGGACATGATATGCTATGAGATTTATGAAGCGCATGGCGACCCGGAGTCATCCCAGTGCCTCTTGTGGTAGCAGCATCTGGCATCATATGCTATGAGATTTATAAAGCACATGGCTACCCGAAGGCATCCCAGTGACTATTGTAGTAGTAGCAGCATCGGGCATCAGTTAGGAGCCTGACACACCACATGCCCCTCATACAGGGGTCTGCGCTGAGGCTGCCACTGAAGAGGGACAGGAGTGAGTGAGCTGGGATACATCTTCTCCCTCACCTCGACCTCATAATTCATGCCCCTTTATTTTTCATTTATTTATTACCTTGTCCTATTGTGTGAACTCGACCTGAAGGTATTGAAGCGCTTTCCAGGTGCACCAATTACATTACACAAGGACACATTTGTTTAGTAGCCTATATAATGCATTAAGGTATGGACACAACCTTACGTCTCACCATTGCCTTGAGGCCTGAAAGAGTGAGCGAGGGTGGGGGTCGGTGTGCCACTTTTACAATAACTGAAGCCCTTGGAGCTTGAGTGACTAAAGAGCGAATGTTTGATGGTCAGCGTACGAGTAAGTAATGGAAAGTGTGCATGTGGGCTTCAGTCACGACACCGCAAGTCACTAAAGTCCAATTTTAACTCATATGATCCATACATGTTGTATGATCCCTCATCCTGTATCGTGTGCTCATCCTCTGCAAGATGTGACATCACATCCAGCATAGCCAATTACATCAATCGTGGTGACATATTTGGGTGTGCATACCTAGGAATGGTTTACACGTGTGGGTGTGCATACCCAGGAGGGGTTTACATGTCTTGGTGTGCATACCCAGGAGCGGTTTACACGTGTGGGTGTGCATACCCAGGAGCGGTTTACACGTGTGGGTGTGCATAACCAGGAGTGGTTTACATGTCTGGATGTGCATAACCAGGAGTGGTTTACATGTGTGGGTGTGCATACCCAGGAGCGGTTTACATGTCTGGGTGTGCATAACCAGGAGTGGTTTACATGTGTGGGTGTGCATACCCAGGAGCGGTTTACATGTCTGGGTGTGCATAACCAGGAGTGGTTTACACGTGTGGGTGTGCATACACGGGAGCAGTTCACACATTTGGGTGTCCATACCCAGGAGCGGTTTACACGTGTGGGTGTGCATACACGGGAGCAGTTCACACATTTGGGTGTGCATACCCAGAAGTGGTTTACACATTTGTTTACATTTGAGGTGCCGTGCTTTAGATTGCGCCTGCGGTTTCTGAAGGGAGTCAGTTTGTTCTGGGCTATGAGGGGATTTTCAAAGGGAGCCTTTTGTTTACCAAGGAGGCAGTATCCTGAATCTGCTCTGTGGGCTCTGAAGCTTCCTCATCCGGGGGGGCTGAGAGCACTCGGTGCTGCACATGGGGAACAGCCTCAGCTCTGGGCCCTTGCGAGGCAGGCTCCGCTCTAGGCCCTTGGGAAGCGGCCTCATCTCTGGGCCCTTGGGAGGCAGCCTCATCTCTGGGCCCTTGGGAGGCAGCGTCAGCTCTGAGGCCCTTGGGAGGCGGCCTCGGCTCTGGTCCCTTGGGAGGCGGCCTCGGCTCTGGTCCCTTGGGAGGCGGCCTCGGCTCTGGTCCCTTGGGAGGCGGCCTCGGCTCTGAGGTCCTTGGGAGGCGGCCTCGGCTCTGAGGCCCTTGGGAGGTGGCCTCGGCTCTGGTCCCTTGGGAGGCGGCCTCGGCTCTGGTCCCTTGGGAGGCGGCCTCGGCTCTGGTCCCTTGGGAGGCGGCCTCGGCTCTGGGCCCTTGGGAGGCAGGCTCGGCTCTGGGCCCTTGGGAGGCAGGCTCGGCTCTGGGCCCTTGGGAGGCAGGCTCGGCTCTGGGCCCTTGGGAGGTAGCCTCAGCTCTGGGCCCTTGGGAGGCAGCCTCAGCTCTGGGTCCTTGGGAGGCGGCCTCAGCTCTGGGCCCTTGGGAGGCGGCCCCAGCTCTGGGCCCTTGAGAGGCGGCCCCAGCTCTGGGCCCTTGAGAGGCAGGCTCAGCTCTGGGCCCTTGAGAGGCAGGCTCAGCTCTGGGCCCTTGAGAGGCAGGCTCAGCTCTGGGCCCTTGAGAGGCAGGCTCTGCTCTGGGCCCTTGAGAGGCAGGCTCAGCTCTGGGCCCTTGAGAGGCAGGCTCAGCTCTGGGCCCCTGGGAGACAGGCTCAGCTCTGGGCCACTGAGAGGCAGGCTCAGCTCTGGGCCCCAGGGAGGCGGCATCAGCTCTGGGCCCCTGGGAGGCGGCCTCAGCTCTGGGCCCCTGGGAGGCGGCCTCAGCTCTGGGCCCCTGGGAGGTGGCCTCAGCTCTGGGCCCCTTGGAGGCAGCCCTAGCTCTGGGCCCTTGAGAGGCAGGCTCAGCTCGGGCTCCTGGGAGGCAGCCTCAGCTTTGGGCCCTTGGGAGGCTATGGGGAGCCCAGAGTCCATCTTAGCTACAACTTGCAATGGGGCGTCAATGGAGCGAACTCATTGACAATACATTGAAATCCTCCCACATCACATTTAAGCATATTTTCCTGGCCAGGGAGAGTGGTTCTTACAGAAAACCCTGGCTCGAGCCTCTTTCAAAGAGATAACAAACGTTCGCTGCATTGCTTGCCACGGGGTTAACTCGCTGGAGGTTGGTGGGGAGGGAAAGAGTAGAATGGCTTCTGCTGGTTCTGCTAACTCTGGTTTCTTTGGTTTTTTCCAAGGCTACAGCCCACCCCTGAGCTGCCGTTTCCCTCCCTGTACGTGTGATGACAGCACCATGGACTGCACGAGTGGAGTGCACCACCACTTGAATTGAGGTTAAAAAGAGCCTAGATGGACTTAAAACCCCCTGTCCAGGACCCTGGAGCCAACCATTGCTACCCCTTTTCAAAGACCTCAGACCATGAAGCCTGGAGCCCTCTGCTACCATCGCTCAACAGCCGCCTCTGACAACCGGAGACCGCCACGTGATCCCAGATTTACCTCTGTCGTCCTACACCTTCCAAAACCCTATCTGAGACTCTGCTTTGCCCTCTAACTGCCCCATGTGTGCCCCCAGAGGTTCGGATGCCACCCCAGGCCATCGACAGCCTCAGGGGCCTTGTATTCCTTATGAGCCGTCAGCGTGCCATAGAAGTTCTCCACCCCCCCCCCCCCCCCCAGAGACCCTCTAATCCCCAGATAACCACTGTGACCTCCAAGACCCTTAAACACCCCCAGATACTCCAATAGCCCCCAACCCCCAAGGGCTTTTTGCAGCCTTCTGTTCATCCAGAGGATCTCTGTGTCCTTCAGTGCAGGCCACAACCTGAGAGCATCTTAAAGCCTCCTCACTAGCCTTACAGTGCTGCTCACAGCTTCCCCAGTACCCTCTGAGCCCTCACCCTCAGAGCTGGGATGCTGCTAAAGCTGAGAAACAGCACAGCCCACCAGGTTGGTGGCAAGTCAGCTCTTCCATCTGCCTCTCAAAACCCCCCATCTAGTGGCCCCACTGCTGACCAGCTGGTGACATTCATTGCCAGCCTCTTGAGTTAGTGGTCCCCCCCTGCTGACACATTGGACTGCTGATATTCGTTATTGGCCCCTCAGTTAATGATCCCCAGTGTCGGCCCCTTAGGCTACTGATAATCATCACCGGCCCTTCAGGTAGTTGTCCCCACTGCCACCTCCTTGAGCTAGTGATATTACTAGCCTCCTGGGCTAGTGGTCTCCCAAGGCCGACAACTTGGGCCAGTGATATTCATTATTGGCATATGATGGACGGAGTGCTGACACTTTTCAGACACTCACCACCAGTCACAGATCTGGGTTGAATCCATCATCATTCTTTAACTCACTTCGCCACCTCATTTCAGACCCAGTCGTATATAAATCAGTCTTGACCCTGTGCCTCATGGGAACAGACCAGCCCGAACTGCCAGGCCAGGTCTTCCCTGGATCAGTAACAAGCCTCCTGGGACCACTGGATTCAAGCTAGCCTGGCTGAGGAGGGGTGTTACCCCGAAACCGGTCCAGTGATGCTTGTTTCCGATCCGGGGAAGATCTGGCTTGGCAGTTCGGGCTGGACTTTTCCCATCGGGCACAGGGTCAAGACCGATTTGCATATAGCTGGGTCTGAACTGGGGTGGCAAAGTGAGCTAAAGAATGATGATGGATTCAACCCAGATCTGTGACAGGGGGTGAGTGTCCATCATCTCCTTGTGTTTGCTGGATTTATTATCGTCCCTTCTGGTAGTTGTCCCTGCTGCTGGCCCCTTGGGCTAGTCACATTCATTACTGGCCCTTCAGGTAGCCCTCGCCACTGCTGGCTTCTTGGGCTAGTGCTATTCATTACTGGCCCTTCAGGTAGTCCTCGCTACTGGCCTCTTAGGCACTTTTGATAACATTTAGTCTTCATGCAGGCAACCTCATCTGAACTTCCAACATCTCGACTGATACGCAGGGACAGACCTGGCGAAGCAACTGCTCAGGGCTGCAACTGCTAGTGGTTCTAGGGGCCCTCTGCTATAATAAGACCACAATAAAGTAATCCATCCCAGCATCTGTGTGCACAGTTTCTTTTACGCAAAGCTGAGATCTCAGCAGCTGTGTTATGGGTGGGCCCGTGTATGAACGAACCAGCAGATGAGTATGAGCGTCTGTAGTCATTGTGGATTGGGATCAGCAAGGCACCATGGTATGGTGGTGGCTGTCTTCTGAGAAGTGGCTCAAGGTGGAGATGTTATCCTCGTCAGATCCATCGAGTTTGTGATCACACTTGCAAAGGTGCAGGCCCAGCCTTCCTGTAGGACCCAACCTGGCACAACCAGGCAGCCCTCCCCTTGAGGGTCTGCTCATGGGATACTCCCCAAGAGGAAAGCAACACCACTGCAGATGAGCGACTGTGGGCGTTGTGACCAGGAAGAGCGGGCTAACGTGGGTTCTGGGGTCGCCAGTCTGGAATGACAGGACACCTGCATAAGAAGGGCACTGGTGAGTGCCGTGACTGTTAAAAGAGTGAGCGTAATTTGTGCAGGATTCAAAATATTCAAGCACTTCTTCAACCCCCACCTCATTTTCTATCCTACAGAGAAATGTAACGCCATCAGCCCCTTCTTCAGTGAAAAAACAGAAGGTCCAACAGCACAGCATCACCAAGCCTGCTTCCCCGCTATTCAAACCCCTGTCTCGTGCAAGCCTCACCACATTCTCAACTCCCCTAAAACTTCCTCCAAAGATGTCCCCTTCAAAACCTTTTCCTTAGAATTTCCCTTGCTCCTACTCACTGCCTTAATGCCTCCCTCACTCAAAGCATTTTTCCAGGAGCTCTCAAGACAGACCAGATCCTTCCGTTCCTGAAGAAACCTACACTGGACCCTAGTTGCCTCGCCAGCTACCACCCATCACACACCTAGCCTTCCGTGACAAGAGCAGTGAAGAATATAGTCTTCAAACAAATAGAAATATCACATAAACACCAACCATCTCCACCACACAAACCAATCCAGCTTTAGAACCCGCTGCAGCATGGAGCCAGCTACATTCCAACCCTAGACTGTGCCCTCCAGAGCACAGATAAATGTGACCCCTGGCACCTGATATTGCTGGACCTCTCAGCCGCTTTTGACGCCATCTGCCATACTACCCTCACACATGCCCTGAGGTTTCAATCTGGATTCTCTGGCAGTGTTCCTCACTGGTCCTACTCCTAACTATCCAACTAACACTAATTTTTTCACAGAGGTACCCCCTGATGCCCTACTGTGTTCCCTAAGGTTCAATCTTGTTCTCCCATCATCCTCAACCATTCAATGCAGCTCCACTGATAACAGCATCAGCATTCACCACCACAGAAAGGGCCCACATGTTATGTTGATTTGTATAGCGCACTAATCACCCGAGAGGGTATCCAGGCGCTTGGGCAAATTGTGTAGGTGTGTGGTTTCAAAGTGCTTATATAAAGAGCCAAGGCTTCCACTTCTTGCGGAATTCAAGAAGTGAGGAGGAGGCTCCGATGTGTTGCGGGAGGTCGTTCCATGTCTTGGGTGCCATGTAGGAGAATGAGCGACTTCCAGTTGTATGCGGGGAGTGTGTGTGAGTGAGGCAGATCGTAGGTGTCTGGTGGGTTGTTTAAAGTGTATGCAGCTGTTCAGGGATTCTGGGCCTGTGCTGTGTGGGGCTTTGTATGTGTGCGTGAGAAGTTTGAATTAGCTGCACTTGTGAATGGGGAGCCACTGAAGCTTCCTGGGGTGCGGTGTGATGTGGGTGCGGCGTGGGAGGCTGAGTATGAGTCTTGCGGCTGCGTTCTGATTGGTCTGGAGTCTGTGTAGGACTTGTTTGTAGCTTTCGGCATAGAGAGTGTTGTCGTAGTCCAGCCTGCTAGTCAGGGCTTTAAGTGGGCCGGATCTCACCGGGTCTGAGCACCGGCAGTTTTTTTAAGGGGGGCTCGAAACTGGTCTCTATTGGGCTCTGTTTTGTGCCCTGGCCCAGGCGCTCCGTTTATTTTTCTCCGGACTGCAGTGACAGCAGGCACATCGATGTGCACATGGTCAGCGTTGCAGAGGAAGGGAAATCCTTGAAAGAGGGTCATTTTCTCTTTGGATTTCCCGTCTCTTTTTGAAACTCAGGAGCAGCAACATTGTTGTGGTGTCACCAGGGCTTTAAGTGGAACTTTTCTCAATATTATATACAAGCCATAGTTGCTGCTTATTTATCTTGTGCAACTAACAACCACTGACAAAGCCAATAGTCCTGACTTGTAGGTATGATGTGACTTGTATCATATATCTGGACGCAGTGACAGGAACAGCAAAATACAAGTCGGGCGGCCCACTGTCCTAAACACAGATTTTTAGCTTAAGTGTTTTAAGCCACGCCCTTAATTACATTGACCACACCCCTTTGAGAGACCCCCCCCCCAGTTTTTACATCCCACTTAAAGCCCTGCTGCTGGTGATGAGTGCTTGTGTGATGGTCCGTCTGGTGTTCTGAGATATCCATTTGAATTTCTTTTGCAGCATGTGTAGGATGTGGAAGCAGCAGCCGTCATGTTGAGCTTGTCATCTAGGATGATCCCTAGATTTCTTGCATAGTCTGTGGGTGTTGGTCCTAGCTCCGACAGCCACCAGTTGGAATCCCCTGGGACTGGAATGGGGTGGAATCCCATGTTGCCGAAGACCAGTACTTCCGTCTTGTCAGAGCTGAGCTTCAGGCAGTTGCTTCGCAGCCAGTATGCTAGCATGGTCATGCAGTTGGTGAAGTTGCTTCTGGTGGTGGTTGTTTCTCCGTCAGGGAGAGGATTAGTTGGATGTCATCAGCATAGTAGATGATGGTGATGTCTTGTGATCGGATGATGCTGGCGAGCGGTGTCATATAAATGCTGAAAAGAGTGGGGCTGTGGGTCGATCCCTGTGGGACACCGCATATCAGTTTCTTGATCTCAGATGTGAAGGGAGGCTGCCTGACCCTTTGGGTTCTTCCCGTGAAAAAGGAACAGATCTATTTGGGAGCGGATCCTTGTATGGCAATCTTGTGGAGTCTTCTGATGAGGATGTTGTTGGAGACACTGTTGAAGGCGGTGGAGAGGCCTACTTTTTCTCATTGGTCCAGGATGTTTTAAATGTCATTGGTGGCTGTGACAAGTAGTGTTTCGGTGCTGTGGTTCTTTCTGAATCTTGATTGTGTGATGTCTAGAAGATGGTGAAGTATGAGGTGGGTTGTGAGTTGCTTGTTAATGGCCTTCTCAATCACTTTAGCTGGATAGGGGAGCAGAGACATGGGTTCGGGTCAGCTACGGACTTTTGAAGGAGTGTATTGATTTCTGCAAGTTTCTATTCATCTGGGAAAGTGGTGGACGTGATGGAGGTGTTGATGATGTGGGTTAGGGTGATGCTGTGAGGCTATACTGATCAGAGTTCTGAGCGAGTCTGCTTCTGTGATTTTGGCCCAGCTGCAGATTGGAGTGCTGAACCTATTAGGGGTGTTGACTTGGTGTGTTGATTAGGAAGTGAATGATGGAGTGATCGGTCCATGTGATCTGTGTGGTGAAGTTGTATTTGATGCTGTTGTTTGTGGAGAAGATGGGGTCCAGTGTGTGTTGTGCGGTTTGTGTTGGTTCTGTGATGAGATGGGTGAGTCTAATGTTGCTCAAGCTTTCGAGTATAGCTGTGGAGCAGGGGTCGCTTCATTCTTTCAGCTAAAAATTGAGGTCACCGAGGAGAATGTAGGCTCAGGAGTTGATGGTGAGTGGAACAACAAAGTCGATGATGAGATTGGTAAAGGTGGCTCGTGGTGCAGGTGGTCGGTAGGTGAGAGTTCTATTCAGGCTGAATATTTCGGAGATTTGCAGCTTGAAGTGCAGGTGTTCCATGAATGGGGTGGCATTCTCTGTGAATATTGTGCCTGTAATGGATTCCTTGTAGATGATAGTGAGTCTTCCTGGCTAGTGAAGGTGGTCCTGTCAAGCGATCTTGTAGCTCATTGGGATTGCCGTAGACAAGTCAAGAGCCATTGAGTTGAACCAGGTCTTTCTGATGAAGAGGATGTCAGCTGTGTTGTCGTTCAGAAGTTCGCATATTTCGGTTGTGTGTTTGCTGAGTGATTGTGTGTTGCGAAGCATGCTTGAAATTGTGTGTTGACGTGAGGGTTTGCTGTTGCGTGTGGTGTAGGGTGGGAGTGTAGGTGTTGTTGGTTCTTGCAGCAGTGGCTCGCCAATAAGGGGAGCCAGGGCGGTGCCCCCACCTCTTTCAAAGCTTACTTGTGTCACAGTTTTTACCTGAAAACAAACCATCTTCCTGATTGTTTGTTTCCATTTAAAAAGCTGCATCATCATGTGAACATCAGCGGGGGCGCCATTGTGCCCCTTGGTGTTCTGCATGTGCGGAAGTGTTGGTTGTTACAGCCCGGCGCCTCCATAGCTGACATGTTTCAGAAACCTATGGCTGTGCAGCATGTCAGCTAATGGAGCTTTAGTGGGCCTTGTCAATCAAACGCTCAAATGCCCAATCAGAAGCCAGGTTAGAGAAGGAGGGCCGACCTCCAACTCTACCCTGGCTTCTGATCAGGCAGAGAGAGGCTCGAGCCTATGAAATGGGAGGCTGAGGTGTCAGCTCCCAGGCCTTCGAAGCAGGAGGCGCAAATCTGTGATTTTTTTTCAGGACCAGCCGAGCAGGAACTGCAGCTCGGTGAGTGTCCGAGAAGGTAAGATTTCAATATTGGAATGTGTGGATTTCTGAGTGTGTGCATGCGAGTTTCTATGGATATATGTGTTTTTAATTGCGGGTGTGGTGAGTGTCAGAGAGTATGCATGCGAGTGTTTCTATGGATATATGTGTGTTTAATTGCGGGTGTGGTGAGTGTCAGAGAGTATGCATGCGAGTGTTTCTATGGATATATGTGTTTAATTGCGGGTGTGGTGAGTGTCCGAGAGTATGCATGCAAGTGTTTCTATGGATATATGTGTGTTTAATTGCGGGTGTGGTGAGTGTCAGAGAGTATGCATGCGAGTGTTTCTATGGATATATGTGTTTAATTGCGGGTGTGGTGAGTGTCCGAGAGTATGCATGCAAGTGTTTCTATGGATATATATGTGTTTAATTGCGGGTGTGGTGAGTGTAAGAAAGTGGGTTTCTTACGGTAGAATAGAAGAGTGGTGCGCGTGCTCCACACCGAGACATGTGTTTTGAATTATCGCGCACACATCTGTGCACGATAATTCAAAACACATTGCGCCTGTGCAGGTAACCGCCACCAATAGGCCATGGACGGTGCAATGCGCCCGCCTTTGGCCAATTGCGTGCTGTCTTTGTTAAAAAGATGCACGCAAAGGCCAATAGCGTAGGACAAAAGAAAAAGCACATGAGCGTGTGCGAGTGGGAGGGCAGATTTCAAAAGCCCCTACATAAAGTCTTGCCAGGACAGTGCATGCGCGCTGTTACAGGCTCGACCTAAAAATGAACAAAAATGCACTAATTGTACCACATTTGTTTTCGTTCCTTTAACAGATAAAAAAACACAAAAAACGAGGTGCAATCAGTGCATTTTTAGATGAGCCCTGAAAATATTTCCTTTGTAACTCATACAACAAACATTACCCAAATATGCTAAAGTTTCCTCAAAACGAAAACAGTTGTATTTCTTTAACATATGGAAGCTTTGGCATTATCAAAAGAGGAGACAGTTGACATGTAAAACCTTGTACTGACCCAGATTATTATATACAGAAACATTATAATCTATAAAATAAAACAGGTTTTTGTACAGCTGGTAGTCTGAACCCACACATTTGAAAGTGTTTTCATATGCTGATAGTGAACAAAAAGTTTGATAAAATGAAATGTGTGCCTAAGATCACACAATTCAAACTGAGATGCTATGATTTAACCAGATTTTCTGATTTCACTATGTACAAATTAGCCACTAAATGGGTTATCTGGCTTTCTTTTTAGGTCTCGCTGAGCCAGCGCATGCGCTGCACGGAGAGACATTTAGTAGGTGAGTTTTGAAAGTGCTAATGGCTGGCCTAGCGCTTGCGTTCACACGAACTGCCGCCATCTGTCTTTGATCGCGATCACTTTCACGTTTCGCGGGCCGTGCGGCACTTTCACTTTCGCGGGCCGCGCGGCCAATACTTTTTTTTTTTAATAAAGCATTGAAGCTCTGTCCTCGCAATTTATTTCGTCTTCGTGCTCACCTCCTCAGCCCACTCTCTCCAGCCTACCCTTAATTCTCGCACTGTGGCCACTCTACTCTCAGTTTGGCCATTTCTCATCAGAGCCTTCCTTCTCTCCTCCCAGTCTGTTTATTTCCCCGACTCTCCAAGAAGCCTACTTGATCTGTGCTCAGCCTACCCAATCTCTGTCTCAGCCTGCCGCTTCTCCTCTGTTTTATTTCCATCCGCCCATTCTCCTTACAGTATGTCTGCTCATCTCCCAGTCAGTTTGTTAACCCTGCTCATCCCTTTTCCTGGCCCCTCTCTGTTAGACTATCCTCGCTTCCAGGCAGTCTTTCCACTCTCCTCCAGCTTGTTATACAGGTACTTGGCCTCGCAGCGCTCTTCTGTTCAGACCATGTGGTTGGGGTTTGGGGTTTGCTTTGCCCACAGGAGGGCTTCGTTTAGTCGCACCAACAGACCATGCGTACTGAGTTTAATACGTATAAACTACGAATGTGTAAGTTTGTATACTTTGAACATATGCAGAATTACATGGGCAGCTAATTCCTTTCAGTATCTACCGTATTTCTCTGTCAGACTTGTGCAATATTCACTTCGGCTTTTTTGGAGAATTAATTTACAATGATTAGAAACAATACACAGTTTCCCCAGAGACTGGTTATACATGTCATTATAAAGGAAAACACAGATATAATTCGTGTTTAACATCATAAGAATGTTGCCCTTGCCAGCGATTGAAAGGCAACAGTAAATGTTAAACGTTTTTTGTTACGCAAAATCTGTTGAGTTGTCAACTGTTGCATGGCTAAACACTTATAAGGTTTAGCCATGCAACAGCTGATGGTGTTGCACCAAGGATATTTTGCTGCAAAACTAAATACTTCTAAGGTCCCAAAAGCGAGACCTATTGGCTATGCCAATGCTTGTTTATGCTCTGTCGTTACCTATTATTGCCTTTTACTGCAGTTGTCATATAGCGCAAACGCTACTCAAAGGTGTTGCAGTGATTTAGTGAACACCAGTTACATCACACAAGGTAACTTAAAAGAGAAACGCCAAGCAACCACATAATCTAGTAGACCCTATCCAGCATCACCGGTCACTCCTCGCAAATCAACACCCACACAAATCCATTTGTGTCAACCAGGAGAAGATTCAACCAGTATTCCCACGTTCTAATCCTGCATGGTGCCATGATAACCATATGGTCACTGTAAGCCAACCTACCACATTTGGCCGTTTTTCCCCAAAATGTTCTTGTAGGACAGAACCCCCTGAACCCTCCTTTAGAGTGTCAGCCTTGCTCGCTTGTTCCAATTCCAGGTACATATCTATGCTTCACCCCTTTCAAAGTTCACCATCCGCCACTGGGTTCTTGTGTGGTGTGTGTGTTGGGAGGGGGTGTTGAGGGCGTTGTTAGCATGTGTGTTGGGGGTGTGGGTGGCTACTGGAAAATTAGCAGTGGGTACAGTTGAAAGCTCCTACTGTAGTGTGAGGTGTGCCATGGTAGCCGTTGGGGGAACGACATCGAAGGACTAGCGACCTAAGGAGTGCTGCAGAGTATTGCTGGGAGGTGATCGGACCAGGTCTCCTGTCTCTGGGCAAGGTCTGGGTGTATATGGGCTTGCCTTTGGTACCCCAGTGGCGCACTTGCTGTGCATCCGTGTTGTAGCTGTCATTAAGTAGGTCTTGGGAGGGGGAGGAGTCCAGGGTGCCATGATGTAATTTCCTGTGCTGATGGGTAATGAAGTCCTCTGGCTTGGCTTTTTCTTTTAAAGATGCTTTTGGCGT
Organism: Triturus cristatus; assembly: GCF_964204655.1. Lineage (NCBI taxonomy): Eukaryota > Metazoa > Chordata > Amphibia > Caudata > Salamandridae > Triturus > Triturus cristatus. Next base: position 1,175,852,616 of record NC_140580.1, on the reverse strand, counting down.
GAAAACTAGTAATGCCACTTCCTGTCCAGATGGATGATGGGCAATTTGGTGATGCTACTTCCTCTGCAGATGGATGATGGGAGATCCAGTGATGCCACTTCCTGTGCAGATTGATGATGGGAGATCTAGTGATGTTTCTTCCTGTGCAGATGGATGATGGGAGGTCCAGTGATGTTATCTCCTGTGCAGATGGATGATTGGAAATTTGGTGATGTCACTTCCTGTGCAGATGGATGATGGGAGATCCAGTGATGTTACTTCCTGTGCTGATGGGTGGTGGGAAAAATCTCTCTACTTGAAAGCTGTCTCAGCTTCAGAAATCCAGCGCCCCAAATACTGCTTGGACCTGATGTAGACATGACAGCACTTACCTGAAGCTAAACCTACCAAGATCGAAGTCCTGGTATTCGCAGGAACAACAAACATAAGCTAGTCAGAAATTGTCTCAATGACATGAAGCTAGTTTGATTTAGACCCCAACTCGGATTTTCCCTGGACCTCGACCTTCACATCATGGGACACATCTCCAAGAAAAGCAAGACAGCCTAATGACATCTCTCTCTCCTAAAGAAAGTGAAACTCTTCCTTACAAAAACCTAATTCACAACTGTTGTCAAACCCTTGCACTCCTGTATGTGGACAACAGCAACACCCTGCTCCGCTCCATGCGCTCTTAGATGCCACTCTGGTGCCCTTATGGCCATCATAAAAGGGTACAGGCCATATAAATGCCATGTTACAATTAGCATCATCTGAATTTATCATAAAAATCCCTCTCTGAGCTCCTGGACATCTAATTGTCGAACCCCAACACCCCCTTTCAGGTTCACCCTGCTCCATTGGAGCTCCCATTACAGGTTTAGTGTCAAAGTCCATCCTGGCTGGACGCCTGTTATCGGCCCTTGATGACTGTCGTCCGGTCCCACGCCCCATGTCTCCTGTCATCAAAGCCCCCTGTCACAGAGGGCAGTGGCGTGTTGAACAACACACTTTGATTTGGAATGGTTTATTGTGAACTATGAATTCTGAGTGATAGCGACATTTCTATCGTTGCTCTTTCCTCACCGCCTGTCTTAGAGTCTGTTCCTCATCAACAGGAACGCGGCACACATGAGCTAACGAGAATGTGAGGAGCAGGAGATGACTCGGGCCTGGACCGCCAGAAAGGAGATCTGGTTGTGGAGAGGAACAAGGCTGCATAAAACATTCGAAACTCGGCATCTCAAGGTTGTGGCCGAAAGATCCGATGGTCGCTGGTCCCAGGACCCACACACGTCATCTGCAGTGAGTTCGTTTTGGAGTGTATCTGAGATCTAAAGCAGATGGACAATGTGTCCAGGAAAACTCTGACGGCAGCAGTCCTGAGGAAGATCCGCTGTGAGTAGCATCACCCAAGCACCATCCCTAGGCAGGAGCAGAGGTTCTCCCCCTTCAACCCTGACTCCTTGAACAAGAAGCAGGAAAACCCTGGATCCCCTGGAGTAAGAGAATCTTCATCTTAAAACTTTATGCAGACGATGCAATGATTTACATTTTGATATTACAATGAGATGTAATGTGCATATGCTATCCTTCTGCCATCTAGGGTCATAGGGCAGATACGTCTGCATTAGATCTTGTTCTTTGTCCTTTTCAGAGGCCTACACAGCATTCTACTGTGCATTCTCATGATCAAGAAGGTTCATCTCTTATCCTACTTATGCTCAAAATATATCACTACATTCTGGACATTTCAGATACTTACAGCCTCTACCAGTGACTCCTGAACAGTGATACAGAATCAATACTCATTTTGTTATGGACTTTCCTCCTTCAGAATGGTTCCGAGTCATAGCGTTGACCATTTTTCCAAATATGACTTGTTTATTTACTTTGCCTGACACTCTAAACTACATAACTACTTACTCATGATTACATGTTCTAATGTTTTCTTACTTCTGATTACATGTTCCAATATTTTCTTGCAGCCATTTGTTGTTTACCACAAACAACAATTTCTAGAAGAGACCAATTGAATTTCTTTCTCACTTTCGGAAGGATTTTCATGAAGGTTCTATAGGTGAAGCTCTTTCTTCTGATTTTCATCGCCAGTCTAATGTACAAACAGAACAAGCTAATCCAAGCCAGGGACAGTTTCTCCAATGTCACTGTGATGTCCTCGAAGGTGACTAGGTGCCTGATTTACCAATAGTTTGCTTATGTGTATCCGCAATGCAGGCCTGGTTGCATGTAGGGCTTGGTAACCTAACAAGCCTTTGCATTAAGATGCAGTGCGTGCGTGCGTTGTGCAAGTGAAAGGTCTAGAAACCAGGACGTTGTGCTTGGATTTGCAGTGTCTTTATCCCAACTCATAGTCACGAGACAGAGAAGGAAAATGTCCCTTGTCTTGTGCAGTCATTGCCACTGCAGAGACAGCTGCCAGGGAGAAGGCCTCGTTGTCCCTTCCTGCTGGGACAAGAACTCCACTGCTGAAATAGCAATTCTTAGCGCTCCTTCAAGTCCACAAAAAAGAAGAAATATATATCCAGCCAATCCGGTCTCCAGTAAATGAACCCTTATAAACTCCTCATTTGCTTAAGAAGTTCTTAGGAGCGCTAAGAATTGCTATTTCAGCCCTGAAGAAGTTGTGAGTCTGATATGACTTTACGAAACACGTGGCGGCTGCGCTTGTATTGAACTGCTGTCCTGACGAATAAACAGTGGATGAAATATTTGGAGTGTCTTATCAACTGATGATTCTATTTTTTGGAACTTTGTCAACATGGATATTTGAGTGCTCGGAGGTTTTTGAGTATAGTTTTGGACCACCTTGGTTGTCCTATTGGGGTGGTGGGAACCAATCCCTTCCTTCTGAGCACCACATTTTTGGACTTGGACATTGTTGACTGTTTGACCTACATCTGCTGAGCGCTTGAAATAACTGTTTTCCCAATTTGTAGAATTTAATGCAATATCATAGCAAAAAGGCATTAAAGAAACAAGAAAATCATGGTGGCTTACGCACCTCAGCACGCACCTCAGCTGTGCCAGGGTCTGGAGAGTCGTGCGCTGAAGCAAAGGAGGAGAGATAGGATACCAAAGGGAGCCAAATCAGGTCGCGTTTAATCGTTAGGGAGACGGGAGATACGTAATTAGTATCCAGGCGATGATGGAAGCAAACTGCGTTCCACCACGAGTGGTAGGAGACATTTGCAGCCTGTTTCCAATTAGAAGTAATGGTATGGAGAGCCACAGCAACTAGAAGGTCAAGTAATAGATAATGGGAAGGAGATTGCGGGAGTCTCGGTGATAGGGAACCTAGAAAAACTTGCAAAGGAGAAAAGGGAATTTGAAGTTGGAATATCTTTTGTATTTGCATCCATACTAGGTGCCAGAACTTGGAGATAGGAGGGCATTCAAACAACATGTGTTTGAGATCTGCAACGGGACAGGAACAGGACCAACAAATAGGGGATGTGTCAGGTGAAAAACGAGATAAAGCATGTGGAGTACATAAAGTTCTGATATAAATGAAATTTAAGGTTTGGGTAGTATTCGCAGCTCTAGAGGCTTTATGAAGCTTAGCCCATATTTTGTCCCAAAAAGGTATTGGCCAATCCTGAGAAAGTTCCAATTCCCATGCATTCTCGATTTTAGATTTTAGTCTGTCAGTGGAGTAACGGAAAGAATTATAAATAGCAGAGGCTGAGGGAGACGTCTCCAATAATAAAGAAGAAGTAGCTTTGCGGTCCAAAGGAATATCGGTAAATGGCGCCAAGGAGCGAAGATATGAGATCAGGACTGGGAGAAGGGCATGGTATTGCGGTCGAGCAGAAGAGGGCAGTGAGAAAGAGGATTGAAGTTCCTGGAAAGAGAGAGGAGTATCCTGGGAAATTGATTGAGAAATCCAACACAATCCTCGAGAATGCCATGTCTTCCAAAATATGGTGCGATTACGAATTTTGAAAAGAGAGTTGTGCCATATCGGTTGTTCGTGAATGGAAAGGAGGGAGGGATAAGATGATGTTATGTAAGGGACAAGGATAGTACGGGAATGAGAAATAACAGGCGTACGAAAGCGAACTAAAGAAGACGAGAAGGATAAGAATTCGCGAAAGGTAAAGGGGGACAGAAAGGAAGATTCCATACTTAACCAGACGGGCGGATAGTGCGGGAGATCAGAAGAGAACCAACGGGTCGATTGTTTCAAAGAGAAAGCTCGATGATATTCTCTGAAATCCGGAAAGCGCACACCAGACTGGGCCTTATCCTTGCGCAATGAAGCCAAAGCTATCCGAGACCGCTTGCCATTCCATAAGAATTTCAGCAACAAAGAATCAATCCGTTTAAAGAAGGAAACTGGAATGTGTACTGGAAGCATGGAAATGGTATAAAGAAGAAGAGGGGATTACATCATTTTTGTAGAATTGAGCCGACCCCACCAGGACAGAAAGAGCGGGTTCCAACGTTGAATAGCCGTGTCCATTTTCTTGAAGACATAATCAAAATTTAATTTGAGCGTATCAGACAAGAGAGGAGCGAACCAAACACCCAGATATTGATATTAGATGGTTGCCATGAGAAACCCGTTTGGGAAAAAAGGTGCTTTTGACAAATAGGGTTTAAAGGTAGAATCTCGCAATTATCCGCATTTAGGCGATAACCAGAGACCGCGGAAAAGGAAGACACCTGCTGGAGAAAAGAGGGAATAGAGGAAACAGGACCAGAGCAGTAAAAAAGAATATCGTCAGCATAAACCGAGAGTTTAACCTGACGCGAACCAAATTTAAAACCAGAAATACTGTTGTCCAGACGAATTTTGGGAAGAAAGGGTTCCAAGGCTAAAACAAAAAGTAGGGGGGATAGAGGACAGCCTTGTCGCACTCCTCTGTGTAACGAAAAATAATCCGAGGTCATCCCGTTGACAAAAATGGAAGCCTGGGGATTAGAATAGAGTAAAGAAATAATAGAGATGAATTTGGAAGAAAAGCCGATCCAGCGTAAGGCTTGAAACATAAAATCCCACCCAATCCTGTCAAACGCTTTCTCCGCGTCTAAAGAAATAGCCGCGAAGGGAAGCGACATAGAGGAAGCCTTGCTAAGTATATTAAGAAAAACACGGGAATTGTCAGATGAGAGACGGCCCTTGACAAAGCCTGATTGTTCAGGGCTAATGAGATCGGGTAAAAGGGGATCCATGCGCAATGCCAGAATTTTAGCCAAAATGTTATAATCCGTATTGACCAGGGAAATTGGTCTGTAATTTTTGCATAATGAGTGGTCCTTATCTTCTTTGGGAATTAAACAGATTAGAGCCTGTTGGAAGGAGCCACTTGAAGAACCCGCTGCAAGGAAGGATTGGAACAGTAGTAACAGTTTAGGGAGAAGTAGAGAGGCGAAGTGGCTGTAAAATTCAATAGTGAAACCATCAAGACCTGGAGACTTACCGTGCCGCAATTTAGGAACAGCATGGGAGATTTCAGAAAGCTAAATGTCCCGTTCTAGGGCAATAAAATCAACGTGAGAAGCCGGGGGGGAGGGAAGCGAATGAAAATATGAAAGAAGATCCGTAGTCTCTGGGATGTGTTCGGGGGTATAAAGATTGTCATAGAATTTAACAAACTCAGCAAGAGGTCCCAGTGGAAGTCTTAATGGACTCAATCTTTGTACGCTCCTTTCATATCTTTAAGTAATTGGCCAAAAGTTTCCCCATTTTGTTCTTACCTCCATAATACCTGGAATTACATTTTAGCAAAAGGTTAGAGGCTGCATCAGTTGTAAATTTATTGAAGGAAACCTTTGGATCAATAAGCTTTTTAAGAAAAAACTCAGATTTAGAAGCATGATAATCAAGCTCTAGAGTCTTAATAGTAGCTAAAATGCGTTCGGACTTGGCTTCTGGAAGTTTCTTCCGTCGGGCTACAAAATTAATAATAAAACCCCTAGAGGCTGCTTTAAAAGAATCCCAAACAGTAACAAAAGAGGAATCAGGGGTATGATTAAGAAGGAAAAATTCAGTGGCAAAGGCAGTAAATTCAGCACAAAAAGTAGGTTCCAAAAGCAGAGCATTGTTGAAATACCATCTGCCAGAGTGAGGGGAAAAAGGAAGTAGGTCAAGGTCCACATGAACCGGAGCATGGTCCGAGATTAGGATGGAACCAATGTCAGAGCGTATAGCGTGCTGGGATAGGGATTTACTAAGGAAGATATGATCAATGCGGGATTGGGATTGATGTGGGGGGGGAGAAAAAACTGTATTCTCTAAGATCAGGATTACACAATCTCCAGATATCTACCAAGGCATTATTTTGAAAGGCGTTAACAAATTGAGAGTGCATCTTAGAGGGGACAAATTTAACATTGGAATGACGGTCAAGGAAGGGATCAACAACTTGGTTACAATCTCCCCCGAGAAGTATGTAATCTCCAGAAAGGGAGGACAGCTTAGTTGAAATAGAGGGCCAAAATAATCTGTCAATCCCAGTTGGGGCATACACATTAAAAAGAGTGATAGGAATATTATCTATAAGCAGTGTAACAATAACCCATCGACCATCAACATCACATCCGTGAGAAATTGAGGAAACATTTAACTTTTTATGTAATAAAATCACAACACCATTTTTCTTGGAAACTGTGGGGGAGCAGAAAACATGACCCACCCAACAACGCTTGAGTTTCAAAGCCTCTGTTTCAGAGAGATGAGTCTCCTGAAGGAGGGCAACATCAGACTTGAGTCTCGCTAAATGTGATAAAACCCTTTGCCTTTTAATGGGATTGTTTAAACCCTTAACGTTCCACGATGTAACACGGAATGGAACAGCTCTCTTCCACTTTAACCTCACTCACTGGGGGCAGGTTAAGGCACCTGCTAGCTGTCCCTTTTACCTTTTGGGGCTAAGGGGATCTATTGGGTGTAACACAACATGACACTCCATGTAGGACCATGCTTCTGATGACCCAGACGTTACACACCCCATACAAACCAGAGACGGCCAGAAGAATTTGAAGACACCCCTCAGCTCGAGTTTGTTGAGCGCTTAACGCTTACAAAGGATCTTCACGAATCACTAGTACTGATTCTTTGGGAACAATGGTGGTAGAAGCCAAGGACGCAGAGATAGAAAGAGCGTTTATACCAGAAAACAAGTGCCTGCCATCGTTACCCATCTGACAGCGAGCGGATTTTCATTAACCAGGGAACAAATCATGTTGATAGTCGGAGATGACCCAGTGTAGACCACTCAGATGTTCTATTTGTGGATTGAAATAGAAGCTGCAGATGCAGCAGGGATATTGACAAATACAGTAATGGATCCTTCAGCACGTTACAACCCATGGAAATCAAGAGAAGTGCCGTTAACTTACAGTGGCGGTAACAGCGATATATAGACAGTTGTATTACAACACTGAGGCCATAGGCGCTACTCAAACGCGTACACAAGCACACATCTGACGTTAACTCGGACAATAAATGCAATAATGGGGCGATGCCTAGCCCAATGGAGATTCTGAAGGACCTCTTCGTAGGAGAAGGTTTATCCTCACTCAGGCATGCAGAATAAGCACTAGATAGTGGATATACGCCTTCCCAAGGAGATGGTGTGAACCCCACTGCAATGGCAGTTATGGGTAAGCGTAGTGATCCTCCGCATATTACCACACTTCGCGTTCCCTTGATGGCTGTGCTCACCGAGGTCATCAAGCCAACACAGGCGGAGCATGGTGCCTCCCCTGCCGTGGACCTGGGTATGAAGATGGTGGCAACATTGGAAACATAACTGAAAGAGAGCCATGTCATATTTATAGCTCTTGCCAGATGGAAACACGGTCCCGGAGACATCAGAGAAACACGGCGTACTTGCCATAGCCTTTAATCACGGTGGATGGTGTCGTACTAATTAATTTGGCCGCCACGAGGTGTACCCAAACTCATAAATAAAGGATAGAAACGTGCCTTAAATTACCTTATCCATAAGATTCAGAGAGCTACGGATAGAAGAATTTGCATTCCATCGTTGCCGAATACTAGGACCCACTGGGTCGGAATTATCACCAGTTGAGAGGTCCACGTTTCGCATTACTCCTTTTCAGCCCTGTAGAAGTCAAGGGTTTTACACCCCACTGACGAAACACGTGTTGGCTGGTTTGCGAATCAACACACCAATATTAAAATCCACTTTTCAAAGAAAGGACACCAATGTCTTCGTCCGTGACCAACTGGAATTGTTTCATATTGTTGTTTTACTCACATGCGTGTGCACAGGACTTGTTGTTTATTTATAGTCGGACCAAGGTCCAGAACTGACGGTTGAGGGGTTTTTCCCTCACCTGGAGCACCGCATTCACTATCCTAGTTTGTGCTAACTCCACGTTACTTGACAAGCGCCATCATATACCCTGTGATAATTAATACCCCCCTTTTATTTGCTGTTATACTTTCTATCATGTTCATCAGCACAGATATTCAGGGACAGCTGGGCGTTCAGTAGATCCACAATATGAAACCCAGCAGCTGTACTGTCTGGTCCATCTTGTACAGCCCACCAGGGCAGCTCCTGGAAACTGCAAACTGCGCCACTGACAAGAACGTCACAGGGTGTGCTGCAGTCTCAACACAATTGAAAAGAAGAACAATTCAAGTCCAAGCACAGATTAACAAACTCCAAGCACTGTAATGCTTAAAAATGCTGCGATGACATTGTCGGCATTACCACTGACACCGGTCAGAGACTACACCGATATGTTACTAAACACAAGAACCAGAAACACATCAGACATTAATTCTAAACTGTCTGAATGTGAACACTGCATTGTGCAATCAATTGAAATTATTATTATTTTTATTTTAAAAACTCACACCTACACTGAAAAAGTAGACGGGCAGAGTCCAGGCGAGCAGTGGTGACATACACTAACCTTTGATGCTGATTTCATTCCTAACTTGTCTACCCATAGTGGTGTTCCTCATTTAGACCGTGCTCGGCAAATACTGAAACTTCATTCTGCGACTCTAAAATGTAACAGCGAGGCTAAGCAATAAGGAAAGTTTATGAAGAGTCAATAGGAGTGTGTTGACTTAATCTACAGTCAAGATAATAGCCACCCCGCTGCAAGATGGTGCAGTTTGGTCAGACTTTGCTTCACCAGATTATAGAACCAGCAGATACAAGAGCCCCACACCTTTCACCTGAACCTGGATGACATCTTATCGCCAAGACCTTTAGCCAGCCACTGAGATAAGAAACCATCAAGAACTTGCTGATTGTCGCTCCTGTACTTCGATGTGTAGTGCTGATTGTCATCTTGCCACAGAAAACGCTGAGGCTTGCATGGTTACAATAAATATGCTGACTGTCTTTTTGCTAATTTCCGATACCTCTAGGATAGTGTTGCCGCACTATGGGCGGGAACACTATGCAGTACCAATGTGGGAGAATAAACCTGAATTGTTCACAGAATTCCCTTACTTTAGCCTCCCACCATCAAAATATCAGTTTGATCCCAACCTGTATTTCTGCAACCAGTATTACACAAACCTGACGTGTATGTTTCTTTATAGACATACAATTATGTATCGTCTCCATTTCTGAGTTGGTATACTGAAGATGAGGTTTGTGGTGTGGAGTAAAACAATTCCTATACAAAGAGTTTGCGGAACTGAAAAATGGGAAATTTGAGAAACAGATACTTTTTTGTGAGTTTTTACATTATTAAAAAAGCAGCACGCCTTTAAAGATATTATAGAATTGCTCATCCATATTGCCCCTAAACAGAATTGGTCACACTTCAAACTGGAATTGCAGGAGGGTTAAGGAAAGTCTGAGTGATAAGGGCATTTTTAAGAAAGAAGCACTGGCTCAAAGCTCACGCGGCCATCTTGGTCAAGCGCTAGGCTCCTCCCCCAAGAAGCACTGTCTTGATCTTTAATGGGAAAAGCTACAGGAAGAAAACCACCTTTCAATGGAGAGTTGGTAATAAAACTCTAGAAATGGGAAACTCCTACCCTTCCTGGGGAAAGTCTTCTCTGGCAACTTAAATGATAAAAACAATATTCAACATATCTCTAATAAAGCAATCTCCCACGGTAATGTTTTAAAAACTTTTTATGAAGTTTAAGACCAGCGTCACTTTGGTCATTTGTTGATGATATATTGTTTAAAAATTCTTCCAACCCTTGTATATACTCTAAAAACAATTGAAATGAAAACGTGGACCTTCATTGAATTCAGCAAAGGGTAAGATTTTACGTAAACTTTTTTTTATTTTTATGTTTAAAACGTTTTATTGAGACAAAACAAACCATGGGGGAGGGGGATAGGAGGGCAGGATACATGGAATACAGTCAAAGAAAAAGGGTGCAACTCCAGAGGGTTGGCAATAGGTAGCGCGGTGGGTCAGGGGGAAAAACACAGTAAATGAAGGCTAGAAATACAAGCTGTGGAATCCCCGCACGCGTATCCGACACCCCAAATCTAAACAATAAAAACCCCCCCATCAACACCTCAATAGAACACAATCCCCCCCCTCCCATCCCCCATCCTCCCAGTAACGAAACAACAACACTCCCCCCCCCCCCCCCGTCCTATGGTCCCGCATCAGAGTAATCCTAACCAGGAAGCCCCGCACCCCCCCCCCCCTCCCCGGGGGGTCCCCGTTTCACATGTAAGCTAGTCCGCCGGGGTCACCGGCGGCGTCAGCCTGAGCAGCCTAAGATACCTCGGGCAGGTGAGCTCCCGGAATTCAGTGGACAGCAGCGCTAGAAAGGGTTGCCACAGCTCTTCAAATTGGTCTATCTCCCCCGCAACCGTAAGCGACAGCTTCTCCATCCCCAGCACATGCCAGAGCCTATGCAACCAACCGGTGATGGAGGGGACGGTGGTTGTGCGCCAGTGGATTAGAATGTTCTGAACCGCAGACCCCAGCGCGATTGCGATCTGCCTACCCCTACGGGACTTCAGTGGGTACATTAGGTCATTGGGGAGGCCCAACAGGACATACGCCGGGAGTCGCGGTAGCTCTATCCCAAAGTGCTTATCCACCTCGTCCAAGACTTCCTTCCAGTAGGCGGTCAGCACTGGGCAATCCCAAAGAATGTGTGTAAGGGTACCTTCCTGCCCGCAGCTCCGCCAGCACCCCCTGTCAGTGTGTTTATGCATTTCATACAGTCTCTCCGGGGTGTAGTACCAGTATGTGGATACCTTAGTAAAGGTCTCCGTAAGGCCCGTGTGATATGCAGAGTGCCGCGCCCGATACGCAATTTTGTCCCATTCCTTGTGGCTGAGTGTCCTACCCAATTCCCTGTGCCAACGCTCCCTCCCCGGGTTGAAATAGTGAAACGGCGGGGGTTGTAGGTATTTGTACAGATCGGTGATCAGTTTAGCGTCGGAGGTCCGAGTAGCCAACCACCTCTCATACGGTGTAATTGGACGGGCGGCGGTGGCACGCACCTGGGGCTGGAGGGCCCAATGCCGAACTTGCATGTAGCGCAATCTGTCCAGCTCCGTCAGGCCGAACTCCTGGCGGAGTTGCTGAAAAGGAACCACTCCTTCCGGGCCATAGATCTGGAAGAGTGCCCTGCAGCCCGCCCGCACCCAGTGGGAGAAAACCCCCGGCTCCATCCCTGGGGAGAAGTCCGGGTTGCCCGCGATGGGCGTGAGCGGCGAAGGGAAGGTGGTAAGGCCCCGGGCCTCACAGACCGCGTCCCACACCCGCAGGGGGACCCGCGTAACAAAGGAAGCGTAAAGATTAGGGGGGCGATGCGCGCGGCGCAGGAATGGAACCTCTTGTAAGGTGCGGCCCGCCACTGCCTGGTCTTGGAAGAGCCAATGTTTGTCGGACTCCCACCTGCTCCACTCCACCAGATAGCGGAGCTGTGCCGCCTGAAAGTACTTACGGAGGTCCGGAATGCCGAGACCCCCCGCTTCCGGAGCAAGCGTGGAGAGGACCCTCTTCATGCGTGGCCTGCGGCCCTGCCAGACAAAGCGGGAGATGTCAGCCTGCATTTGTCGTATCCAGCCCGCCGGGGGTTGGAGCGGAAGGGCCCGGAAAAGATATAGTATCTGGGGCAACACCGTCATCTTGACCGCCGCGATTCGCCCCAGCCAGGACAGCAGGCCTTTGTTCCAGCGGCCAAGCTCGTCCTTGATCTTCCTGCTGAGGGAGGCATAATTGGCCGTAACCATCCCCGATAATGTAGGCGCCAGCAGAATCCCCAGATACGGCACCGTGGACGAGGACCACTGCATGGGGAAGAGCCGCTGAAGATCCCTCCTGGTTTCCGCAGCCAGGGACACGTCTAATGCCATCGACTTGCTCATATTCATTTTGAAGCCGGCCACCCCCGCAAAGGCGTCCAGCTCTCGGAGGCAAGCAGGCAGCGACCTCCTAGGGTCGTCCAAAGTCAGCAGGACATCATCCGCGTAGAGACTGACGGTGTGGACGTACTGGCCCATCCGGACCCCGACAGCATCCGGATTATTACGAATCCTCTGAGCAAACGGCTCCATGTAGAGGGCAAACAAGAGCGGCGAAAGAGGGCAGCCCTGCCGCGTGCCGCGCTCGATGGCAAAGCCACCGGAGCTACACCCGTTGACCCGCACCGACGCTGAAGGATGCTTATAGCAGTTAAAGACCATGGTGCGGAACTTATCGCCGATTCCCAGTTTCTTGAGGACCAGCTCAAGATACGGCCAGTGAACTCTGTCGAAGGCCTTCTCCGCATCAACGGACAGCAACATCCGCTCCCCCGAGATCCTTGAGGCCTTCTCCAGAACATGCGTCACCCTCTTGGTGTTGTCAACCGTCTGTCTGCCGGGCACAAAACCAGCCTGGTCCGCCTCCACCAGGTCGGGGAGGTGTGGACTCAGCCTGGACGCGAGAATCCCCGTGTACAGCTTGAGGTCGACATTTAAAAGCGAGATGGGTCGGTACGAGCCGCAGAGGGCCCGGTCCTTCCCAGGTTTCGGGATTACCGCGACCGTCGCCCTCAGGAGATCCGGAGGGATGGCTCCGGGTTCGGAGAAAGAGTTAAATAGCCGAGTAAGGACAGGGGCCACGGCCGTGCAGAAAGTCTTGTAAAATAGCGACGTGTACCCGTCCGGGCCCGGGGCCTTGCCATGTTTCAGCCGCGCGATAGCTGAAATCACTTCCTCAACATGGATGTCCCGCTCCAGGTGGTCAGCCTGAGCCGGATCCATTACCGGGAGGGTCAGCGACTCCAAATAGCCGTCGGCATCCCGTGGCGAGGAGGGCTCCTCAGCATACAGCGCCTCGTAGAAGCCGCTACCTCCGCGTCCCCGGAGACAACCCCCCCGTCCGCGCCCACCAATTCTTTCACAACGCTGCGCTGTTGCGCGACCCGGAGCCGGTGTGCTAGGAGCTTGCCACATCTGTCCCCCCCAGTGTAGTAGGCATGTTTCAAGCGTAGGGCGGCATACTCCGCCCTGTCAAGATCCAGAGCCGACAGGAGCTTCCTCGCTGCCTTCAACTGCCTCCACACCCTCGGCGCCCCCGTACGGCGGTGGACCTGCTCAAGCTCCCGGACTTGAGCTGTCAGCTCATCCCTCTTCAGTTGCCGCTCCCTATTCTCAGCTGCAGAGATAGAGATGAATTCCCCCCGGAGGACGGCCTTCAATGCCGCCCACTGTGTCGCCTGCGAGGTGTCAGTGTTGCTATTGTGGGTGAGATAGTCCTGTATGACCTCCCCGGTGCGTTGCACCACCGACCTTTTGTGTAGAAGTGTATCCCGGAGGCGCCACACCCCCCGAGAGGGGGAGGCCGCCGGCCACTGGAAAACGCCGGTGACTGGGGAGTGGTCAGACAGGGTCAGGACCCCGATGTCCGCCGCCGTGGCAGCGGCACGCATCGGTCCACTCACCAGGAGGTAGTCCAGCCGTGAGTAGGTTCGGTGTGCGTGCGAGAAGTAAGAGTAGTCCCTATCCGTGGGGTGCATGGAGCGCCAGAGGTCGTGCAGATCCATTTCCGCAATCCGGGTCCTCCCAGCCTGGGACAGTTCCCCCGTCTGCGGGAAGCGCTGCGCCGATCTGTCCATCGCAGAGTCAAAGACAATGTTGAGGTCTCCCCCCAAGATAATGTGGCGGTCGGGGGAAGCAGTGACATCCACCAGCGCGGAATCTAGGAAGCGCTCTTGGTGATCGTTTGGGCTATAAACGGAACCGACCGTAAATGCTATGCCTCCCAGGCGCATGCGATACGCAAGGAGCCTCCCCTTCTGTTCAGCACACTTATGCAACACCTCCCCCCGAAAGGAGCTCGCTAGGAGAATGGCTACCCCCGCCGTCTTGTTCGCTGCCGAGGAAAAGAACTGGGTAGGGAACTTAGCAGAGCGCATCCTATGGCAATCTCGGGGCAATAAGTGTGTCTCCTGCAAAAGGCAAATGTCCGCCTGCGTCCCCTCCAGCAACGACAGGATCGCTCTGCGCTTCACCGGGTTGTTCAGACCCTGAACATTAAGGGTCACTACCTTTAGGCCCGGCATTCCTCGCGGGGGTCGGGAGCGCCATGCAATGGGCAGGGAATCAGCGGGTGGGGCGCGCGGGGCCACAGCGCAGGACAAGCCAAAACAAAGCGGGCATAGACAACATCGGACGGGACCTTCCCAACCCCAAAACAACCCCCTCCCCCACCCAAAACCCAACCCTGGCAACTAGCCACCCACAAACTCAAACACCCCATAGTCTCAGTCAAGCCCCAAAACGGGCAAGTCCGTAGAAAAGAGCAAAGTGGACGTCCAGCCACTCACCTCCAACCGTTCCCCCCCAACCCCCCCGCCCCGTACCAAGCATGTAAAGAAGCTAAAGACATCTCCCCCCGGAGTGTGTGTTAGGCTGTCAAGGCCACGCTAGAGGAGCCGGTCGAGTCCCCGGCCGCCACCCTCAGGGCGTCGGCCATGTCCGCTCTGATGGTAGGGGAGTCCGGGCGCCCCACACTGGTCGCTGAGCGCCGCCTCGTTGACCTCCGCCGGTTCCGTCTCTCCGAGGACCTCCACGACGGCGTAGCTCCCTCCTCCTCCGCCGCCGTGAGCCCCAGGACACCACAAATGTCTTGCAAGGAGCGTAGCTGGTGTAGCACTCCGTTCCACCGAAAAATCAGGCGGAAGGGGTGACCCCAAGAGTACGGCGTCTCATGCTCGCGCAAAAAGTCAGTGGCAATCCTAAAGGACCTGCGTTTCTGCAGAGTGATGGCGGAGAGGTCCTGGTAAAGCGCCACCGGCCGATCCCGGAAAGTCAGGGGCTGTTTCCTGCGGGCTTCAGCCATGATACGTTCCTTTAGTGGAAAGTCGGGCAGGAAGGCCAGAATGTCCGGTGGAGGTGCCGATGACTGGCGCTGCCGGCCAACCCTGTGCGCCCTGTCAATGCTGATGGGAAAGTCCGCAGCTTCCCCCAGGATCTCTCGGAACAGGGCCCGCAGGTAGCTCCCCAGATCGGACCCCTCGTCCGCAGTCGGCACGCCACGCACTCGGATGTTGTTCCTCCGAGATCTGTTCTCAAGGTCCTCGGAGTGGGCCTGGAGCTCCACACACTGTTCCCGGAGGCGAAGAACGTCCTGTTGGAGGTGGACTATCTCCTCCGCTCGCTGTTGGCCCTCCGTCTCCGCCGCTTCCACACGCTCGCCAAGGCCCTCCACCTCCCTGCGCACTTCTCGGACCTCGCTGGCCACCTCCTGCTTCAGTGTCTGGAAGTCCTCCCTGAGGGAGCTGAACAGTTCCTCCATAAAGGCCCTCGTGACGGGTGGCTCCCCTCCAGTCACATCCGCCGGAGCCCGGGAGGGCCCCGGTGAGGGCTGCGTCCTGTCCCGCAAGTGCTGGGCCCTGCCAAGCATGTCCGGCAGGGTACGGTCCCCCTTCTTCGGGCCTCCTCTTCCAGACATCGCTAGCTCCGCAGTCGGGCCCCGATCCAGGCACTCCAGGGATGCTCAGCCGCCGGCTAGCACTCGACCTGGGTATCCCCCACGAGTGAGGTCGCTGCGTCACAGGTGACAAAATGGCGGCCCAGTCCGGTCACCGTCAGCCGCAAGAGCTTGTGTGAGACAACCAAGGGGGCCGCAGCAGAGGGGTCTCATCAGCACATCCCTCCGGTAATCAGCCCAGCAGCAGCGGGGGTCGCTCGCATCCAGCAGCCAGGACTCCGGCGAAGGCTGCCACCACTGCTCCTTCGGGGCCAAAATGGCGGCCGGGCGGAGCAGGCCAAAACGACCAGGCCCGACGACACCACCGGGCCCCCCGAGGCACCCCACAGTAAAATAAGTTCCACCACCGGCCCCCGTCTGTCACGCACAGGGGCCCAGATGGTCCGACCCCATCAGGGAGTCCGCTGTACCTCGGCTAGGGGTTAGGGCCTCCGCAGTGCGGGGTGTCTCCGTCACCAGTCTGAGTGCCGGGGCACCCGTCCCAAGCCTTCCACCCCGTCGGGTCCTTTCCCGCAAGGCTCCTTCAGTCACCGTCGAACGGCGGGCCAGATCCCCTCCAGATCGCAACTTTCAGCACCAGGCCCAGCCGAGGCGCCCGGACAGCTCTCCAATGCGCTCCGCCCCTCGGGCTCGCCGTCGTCGTTCCTTGGTCTCGATCGAACTTTTGGGGGGGTTCCCCCGAGGCGATCCGAACCAAAACAGCACCAATGTGCACCCCTGATGCTCCGCCACGCTCCTCTCCCGCGCTGAGCCTCAGCGGGGGGAGAAAAGCATAAGAAAAGGGCTCTAGCTTGGCCGGGCCGGAGGTGCTACGGGAGGAAGCGTCCGCTCACCTCGCCATCTTGGCCACGCCCCTTTATTTTTTATTTTTAATAAAGATTAAAAACCATTTTAACATGCTGGGTCTTCAAACTTGTCGATAAAATTATCTTATCAGACAAAGCTAAAGATTCTTGGAGATATGTACCTTCAAGTCCAAACCTCAGATTCCATCTATTATTCTGCCCCTCTAAATCATCCTTCTGTGTTTGCAACAGTAATTCATATATAAGGCTGATTCTCAGTCTTGCTCTAAAAGCCTCAATTAAAGGAACCGTAATCATCAATTCGACATCTCTTATCTTTTTTAATTGAAAATCTCAGGTCTGTAGATACTTAAAAAAATCTGCCCTCTGTCAATCAAAAGGTTCCTGCAATTCAGTAAAAGACGAGAGCTGGGCCTCATCATAAAAATCACCTATTATAGTAAAACCCTTCTGTCTCCATTCTTCCATCACAGCTCCTTGAAGATAGAAGGCAGCAAAGCCTTATACATCGGTGTATGTAAATGAACATGACCGAGCTCTAAACGTCGCTTGACCTGAGCCCACACCTTGAATGCTGCTTTTAGAACTTTAAATTTAGTTTTTTATCTCATTTTTCAGCTTCCTTTCCTAAGACCATTTCTGTA
Organism: Triturus cristatus; assembly: GCF_964204655.1. Lineage (NCBI taxonomy): Eukaryota > Metazoa > Chordata > Amphibia > Caudata > Salamandridae > Triturus > Triturus cristatus. Next base: position 1,175,835,257 of record NC_140580.1, on the reverse strand, counting down.
GATTGTTGGGGTCTCGGTATAATCTACTTCTTGAGATCCCCCAGGTATTAAGATTGTCATATTTTGCAAAACGCAGGACCAATAATACAAAGTACAATTAGGAGCCGATAGCCCTCCTAAGAGCTTGGGCAGGGTCATGAATTTAGCTCCTCTCCTTGGCGTTTGATATCCCCACAAAAATCTAAAGTGTAATGATTCTAACTTCGTTAACCACTCGGTGCCGATTAACAATGGAATGGAAGAAAATAAATATAACACCTTGGGGGGTATTCATCTTCAATAGACTCCATCCTCCTATCAATGAGATGTGCGAGTGATTGATTCTGTCCAGTTCGGATCAAATTTTATCAATCACTGGGGCAAGATTAATCTCAACCATTTGATCCAAAGCAGCTGTAATTCTTATGCCCAAGTAAAGTGCATCCGTGACAACCCGTTGGTCTTTAATATAGACCTGCTCTGTGCAAACTATCTGCATTTTAGAACTGTTTAGTTTATCACCTGACCGTGATCCAAACTTCTTGGCTAGCTTTTCTATTTCCAGGAGAGCAGTGGTTGGATGTTGAGTAACTATTGCTACATCGTCCACATAAGCAAACCCCTTAAATTGTACCTGATTCTGAACTACCGGTTTAATAATAATGCTTCTCTCCAATCTAGCCGAAAATGGATCGATACAAAGTGCAAATAATAACAGAGACCAAGGGCAGCCCTGTCCTGTTCCCTTTGAAATAGATATCTTCTATGATTCAAGGCCATTTACTCTCAGCCTAGCAGTCGGGGTTTTAAATAGTGCCTTAATGGCTCCAATGAAGCCATTCCCAAAACCTTTCCATTTTAGGACTGACCACGAAAATTCCCAAGACATGCGGTCAAGCACTTTCTCAGCATCTAATAAAGTGAGTTCCAAAGGCATCTTTTGAACTGCTGCCAAATCAATCAGTGTAACCACCCTCCGAATATGATCTACAGCCCCCTCCCAGGGATAAACCTGTGTTGTCTAAATGAAACCGAAGGAGATATAACCCTACCTACTCTATTAGCTAAGACCTTAGCAAAGACTTTGACATCGCAATTCAGTAAAGATGTAAGCCTATAAGAGCCAGGTAATAAAGGGGACTTCTCCTTTTTTACAAAAATTCCTATGTTAGCAGCCTCCCACGAGAAGGGGATATAGCCATGTTGTGCCTCTCGAAACCTCAACAGCATATCTTCTCATAATTCAGAGAAGAAAGTTTTATGAAATTCCTAAGGGAAGAGTGTCAAGACCTGCAGCCAGAGAAGTTATAGCATCTGAAATGTCTTGCATAGATATCGGAGATCTAAAGTAATTCCGTCTTTTTCACCCAGTCTGCAGCTTTCTAAATCATAGTAGAAGCTCTCATATCGATTCAATAGATATTCAGAATCTTCCAAATACAACTTTGTATAAAAATCTTCAAAGACTTTAATGATCTCTGAAAGGGGCTTCGACGATTCTATCTTTTACATCCTCAATAGTTTTAATGCCTCTTCTTCCCTACTTCAATCTTATGCGCTTAGCCAGCAGACTACCAGTAGTTTCACCACACCCCTAACACTCCAATTTGTGAGTATGGTATTTCAGCGCTATTTCTTGGCTTGAATACTAATGGACTTCAGCTTTTCTTTTGGCTATTGCATTCTTGGGCATTCTGGCCATCTCTAAGATTCAGGATCAGTTCCTCTTCTGCGCTTGCTAATCTTCTTTAAAGATCTTGAATCTCATCTTTTGAAGATGTAAGTCAAAACTAAGGCCCTTCCCGCTAACCCCTGCTTTTAGGGCATCCTAAACCACCCCTGTTGAGGCCATGCCCCTATTAGTTGCTAACAATTGTTGTAGCCAGCTTTGTATACGGTCTATATATAGCGGGCTCTGCTAGTAATTTCCTATCAAAAGTGCATATCCCCCATGGTCTAGCAAAAGGTACTATAAGGGTCAAAGGATTATGATCTGATAGTACTCGAGGGGAAACCTCTATTGTCCCATCAGAGGCCCCAAAAGAAGACATGAACAAATATTCTAATCTGGCCATTTTATTATGTGGATAAGAATAGAAAGTAAAGCCCATATATCAATCAAATCATGCTCTTCAACCAAGCAGTCCAAGGCCTTATAAACCCTCGGTTTTCATCCTAAGTATACCCGTTCATTAAAATGTCTATGCTTCACATCTAAATGAATATTCAAATCCCCACATAACACCAGAGGAAGCGGTCATGATGCCAGTTCTGTATTTAATTCATCAAAGATAGTTGCCTCAACAATATTTGTCCCATACGTTGTAGATAGTGTAAAACAAGCAGATCTAGTCATACATTCTAGAATTACCCATCGTCCGAAAATATCTACTAGTCGTCGGGTTACAGTACATATATAGTTCTTTGTGAGGACTTGAAACTCCTCCTCGAGATGTTAAACCTTGTGGGGTACATGCTAATACCATCAGCCCCAGATCCCTTAAGAGTTCTCTCTTCCCCAAGGAATATGGGTCTACTGAATATAAACGATCTGATCAAAACAAGGGCAGCTCTAGCTCTTTTATTCTTATCATTTAGGCCACATATATTTATTGAGCTAATGTGTAATTTAACAAAGGACACTTGATTTCTGCTATTGGCCATTAAAAAAATCAGTTCTTTCTGCAGTTTGCCATCATAATTTTTTTCCCTTTTTTACCCCTTTTCTCCTTTCCCCTTTTCATCTCCTTTCCTTCCTTTCCCCTTTTCCCTCTCTCTGAAAATTTTACAAAAGCGCATGATAAGCAGATTAGCCATATAGCACCTAGATCCCAAAAATCAATTATCACTACTCCAGATTGCCCTACTGTACTTATCATAGCTCCCCTTTTCATCCTGCTAGAAACTGCTTACATCCTGTGCAATAAATCTAAGAACCGAAAATTCACCCCAAGTGCCCCCAACCGCCCCTCTTTCACCACTCCTCCCTCTCCAGCTAGCCCCCCCATTCAAGCATATGAACCAAGCAGGTCCGACAGGATGGTATGCAAACCCCTAAGCCCAACCACCTACTGTTTATTTCACAAAAGACATTCCCAAGTACCAACTCATATGATCCCTTGGTCTACCCCATCCCTTTGTTCTAATATATCCTATTCATTTAATCTAGACTCATGGTTGCCAAAAATTCCTCAGCCCTGGCTTCTGCTGTAAAGAAATGAAATTCATTCCGTACTACAATTTGGCTTTTTCACTTTTAGCTTGAAACAGCTGGACCAGCTGGCGCAAGCGCCATCTCTTTTCTACAGTAACCTGGCGATAATCCGGTCTAACAAAAAACTCACACCCTTTTGCTGAGCATTTCTGATCCGGCCGAGCCAGATCACAGATAGCCTGTCGCAACAAAAAGTTGTAAGAAAATATCAATATGGCCCTTGGTTTCGGATCTACCTGCCCACCCTATGGCTTAAATTTAAATCCGAGCCCTCTGTATTTCAAAATCCCAATTCTACTGAGCAAATTCCAGAAAAGCTTCCTTGCACAACTTAACCACATTGCAGCGGGTATCCGCTCCTTCAACCCCCTCAGGAACGCCCAAAACCCTTAAATTATTCCTCCTTAATCTATTCTCAAAGTCTTCAAACTTCCATTGGGTGTCTTCTGTGTGAGCTTTCAGCATACCAGTTGTTCCTTTTCGAGCTAAGACTTCATCTTTGAGTGTAGAAATTCTATGGTCTGCCTCTCACATTCTGTCGGCGAACTCCAAACATGATGCAATAGATCTGCTCTTTCAATAGACTTTTTAACTGTGCATTGACATCTCCTCTAGGCATATATCAAATTTCTATAAAAGACCGATCTTTCTCTTCTCATATTAAAAATGTCATGACACATTAATTTTCTTAATGTGCAAGCAGTGACTCTAGTGAAGCACTGCAGTTAAAGCCTGAGCGAAAGTGCTGTTCAAACCAAATTCCATCCTAAGAGCCTGAACTGTAGCTAATGTATTTAAGTTACAAAGTTTACATAAAGGGCAGGCGGTGGGGCAAGATGGCGGTCGCGCCTTTATTGCTGTAAAGCAGTCCTCCGAGCCGACCCCTAGAACAGTGTCGGATTTAGTTAATAACATTCCCCATTTAAAAAGGCTAGTTCAGATAACATCAGTGCTTAATTTGTGCCGGTGCTTTCCGGTGCTTAGCACTGGCACTTATTTTTCAGGGCCGGGTCTGCACTCTAGCCTTTATTCTACACGCAATATGGGTAAAAATTGACAGCACGCTGCTGATATTGCACGTGACGGCCTGCTGGTAAAATATTTCAAATTGAATGCAGCTGCCTGGCGCACGCCTTTTTACAAGCCACATATCACCACCAGAAAATCAAACTTCCTGGGTCCCTGGCTCAGCATAGGTCACTGTCACACCGCATTTTGCAATCGTTCATGCGCTACCAATGAACGATTGCAAAATATATTGATAGCCCCCCGTACCTTCTTGGCGTATCTTCAAGTGTGTGCCCACCCCACATTCGGACCAATAAGCATTTTTTTTTTTACCGCGACCCGACAAGAACTGCGCAGCTGTATGACCAATCATCAGCTGACGACAGAAGCAAGCAGCTTGTCGCGCAGCAGGTCTCCCAGCAGATTAATTAAGGCTGTCCCGGTAAGTGATTACTTTCACTTTGTATCATGATTCTAATAATCATGATGGTGTATATTTGTCTAAAGCATTGACATGGCTCATTATCCTACATACCATTTTATAGTGTGTGGGGCCCACGGCTGCAGCTCTTCCCCCGCTGCTGCTGGCTTTTCACTTTTGCAACAAAATAAATCTTTTTTAAAGTTAAAAGCCAGCCGCAGCGGAGGAGGGGCTGCAGCCGTGGGCCCCACACTATGAAACGTTATTTAGCATAATGAGCCATGTCAATGCTTTAGACAGAAATAACTGAAAAACTGGTAAACGGCTGATGGCAGAGTAACAAGAATACCTCAACCTGCCACTCGAGGCAAAATTCACGTTCAGCTAGTCTTGTTTTTCTGCCATCAGCTGTGTGCCAGTGTTCTGTGTTATATTTGTAAATTCACCCCAAGACTGGGGGAGTGGGACCCATTGTCTATGCTTGCATTTCAGCCTTTGGCAGCCTTCTTATGCCAATGTTGAATTCCATTGATTTTAAACATTTTTGGAGGGTGAGGATGTTTTGCAGGGCGGGAGATCCCATTGTAGACTATAAAAGGTATTTTGCCTGTTCGGACAGTGAGGATAGGAACACAGAAGGTGGTAGTTCGAAGTTATGAGTTTCCTGAAAAGACTGCTAAAAGAGAGAGCGGGAAAATCCTGCCTTTGATAGGCAGAGAGATGGAGGGCCCAGTAGTAAAGGAAAACAAAAGTGACCTCGACATCAGCGACCAACCTTTGGGGACAGAAAAGAAGGAACATTTCGAACAGAAAGTGAGCCAACCTAATTTTGCTATTAACTTGCACTCAGTTGGACGAAATAAAGCTGCTTTCTTGATTACAAAAATGGTACTCCCACCTAAATAGGAAGCTATGAGACATAATATCTAAGCCCTTCATTTTGACATCTTAAGTGCAGCAATTTCTCCTCCTCTTTTCACTGTATTTTCCCATCGCAGACTCCCCTTTAAGGGTCGGACTGGCCTATAGGGCAATCAGGTCATGCCTGATGGGCTGGTGTGTATGGGCCAATTTTGTGGCTCTTTGTGGGCCTATTTTATGGTCTGATGAGCCGGTTATTTCCGGGAACAGTCCAATCCTGCCCCCTTTGCCTGCACAGACGCAATCAACAAAGTGTTAGTATTTGAAAAGCAGTGTAAGGAGGAGAGGCATGAAGCGCACCGGAATTACGGCGATTCACGCTGCGGACCGGAAAGGGTGAGCGGTCTAGTTTCGGAAGACGAAGGAGACCCCCTGACATCATCTGGAGGAGACGGCCAAAAGAGCGGTGAGACAGAGCCGGAAGAGAGGAGAGACGGATCAGAGACGGCAGGAGGAGACCGGACCAGCAAGCAGGACGAAGCAAAGGAGGAAAACGCGAGCGGCGACGGAAGGAGGGCGGAGACCCAGGAGAGAGCATTGAACAACGCGGGCAAGCCCGGCGGCTCACTGAGGGGAGAGGACGCCCCTGGTCCCTACGACACGGTCCTGGACATCGACCATGGTACAAGGAGAGTACCTTTGGGAGGATCGTTTTGGTGGGGGTGGTGGGGAGGCACGAGGAAATAGGTCACGTGTGTGGTTTTTTTTTGTATAACTACCACGCCGGCTTTTCCCCTCATGCCCTCCCTCACTGTCCGCTATAAACTGGTGACGGTAGTGCTGGAGCAGAGTTTTCAGTTTGAAAATTCTGTGGCTTTTGAAGCTCTGGAATGTCTATTAGTTGTACTAATTTATTAATAATTAATAATTAATTATTTGTCTTGTGCAAGTGCGTTTATATTAATCAATTCGTTTGTCCTAACAAGAGAGAGTTACACGTGGGTGTGCATAAACGTGCTGTTTTAAAAATAACGTGCGTGTTTTCATGTTTAAACGTTGCTATGTGCTGTTTATTTTTGAGCACAAAACGCTTTCTGAATTAATGCTTTTCTATGTTGCAAGTGCTAGATAAATGCATACACATAAGGGTATTAGTGGGGTTAACACTGTTTAATCACTATGCTGTGGTAACGTTGTTTTGTCTCTTTTAATTAAGATGGTCTATTGAGGTCTATGATGGCCTAAGAAAAGATGGCCGAATTGTGAGCCTGGCTGTGATTTATAATATGAAAACTGTGACGAGGGAGACCCCTGCTGGAAATGGTCCTGAAGTTAACTGACCATGGTCCTTGCTTGCTTATTTGAAAAACTTTCCATGAGGACAGCAGCAGTTTTTGGGAAATCTCCAAGTGAAATGAAAGTGTCCTTGGCAGCCTTGGGAAACAAAGGAGCCTTAGAGAAAAACTCTGAACTGTGGCTCGATAGCCGAGGAGAAGCAGGACTAATATGATACATGTTTGACTCTTCAGAATCTCTGTTGGAACTGTTCCTGTGACAAGCTCTTCTAATTCTACACGTAACTTAGCTACGTCAATTACTTGTGAATCTTTATCCTTTTTCTGTAGAACCTTCATCCAATCATTCAAATCATCAACTGTTATCTCAGCAGTTTTTCTCACTGGAACCACTCTCTTTTGCGGTTCTAAAATTGGCATCCCTGAACAACTAGCTTCACTAGCATCCAATATTTCACTACATGTGTCATGTCTTGATTGTCTCAGGTCACTTCTTTCTGCTCTTTTGCCTGAATCTCCTGAAGGACCAACTGAATTTGTCAGATTATTCCCAACATATGGAATCACCAGTCCATTCTCACCTGCTCTCTGTTTGTCAATAACTGGACCTATTGTTACAGGCACCGTAACAGCCTCTAGATTCTTCGTTATCTCCCTAATCTTCTCAGTCAACTCTGTTGTAGTTCTGGCTAATTGTCTGGCATTCTCATCAAGGTAATGATCACTCCTTACCTCAGGTGTCTCATTTTCCGTCTCACTAACACACACTGTATCTCTTATCAGAGAAACAACTGGTGTACTTTTGTCCGGTTCTGGTCTATATGGAGGTGGTCTTTTGTAAATCATGTCATTCAAGACCTCATCCTCATACTCATTAACTCCATATTTTCTTATTTCTGACTCAGGAACCCTTTCTGCTCCTCCTTCAACTGTTCTCATCGGATATAATCCCTCTGACATACTAACATCTCGCCACCTTTTCATTCGATCATGATGAGTCTCACGATCATGTCTCCTCCCAAACATGTACCTATAGTACCCCCCAGATCTTTGTTTCTCTCTCTCATGTACTTCTTCTTCCCATTCCACTAAAGCCTCGAACTGTGTAGGTCTCGGCTTCGGGTCAAGACATAACATCTTTTCCCGTAAATTTCTCAACACGGCCAGATTAAATGAACCATGTTCTGGAAATGCTAGAACACCATCTTCTTTAGTATTCCTAACCCAATTCTCCAACCATATACAGGTATGAAACCCATGTCTTGCAGCCATGAAGGATGCAGGTGTTTTCGGTGGAGGTAACAACTCACCCTCTCTTGTTTTAACATTTTTATCCTTGCTAAACCACTTTTTAATTTTACCAAAAAATGTCTCCTTCTTTTTCTCTTCTTGGTAATACATTTTAGCGTTTACAAAGAACTCTCTACTCTTTCCGTATTATAAATATACAATACGATTTTTCAACCAATTGCAGCGCGACTCACACTAACGCACCAATCCTGGAACGTCTACGTCACTAAATAGCCCTTCCAATCCTTGCGCAGCTCACACTAACACACCAATCCTAGCGCGAGCACTATTCTGATCTACCATCCAATCAGAGCGCGGTCTTTCTGACGTCAACAGTCGCTGCAGTTTGTCTCCTGTCTTCTGTCACTCGTCTACCCCTCCTTTACAAAATCTTTTCAGTAGACTTCGTGTCAAAATTTCTACAAAATCTATTAGTTACAACATAAAAACATCTCCATTGTCTGCTTCGCTAACCACAGAATAGTAAAAGAGAGTCTATTTCATAAGAAACCTTTCATTGACACAGTAGCACTTCTTCTACTCTGCCCTTCTAACATACATTCTTTAACTGTTTCCTCTAGGACTTGTCCAAAGAGTCTTACAATCAACTAAATGTACAAACATTCACGCACATTCATACAAGGAAATATAGTACATACACACAGAATCCTGCTTCCCGAGAACAGACAATCTGCTCCACTACAGAATTATAACATACATCAACTAAGCAAGCTTTCTTTGCCCAGTTCTTCAAATAAGCTCAGAGAATACCTATTACTCCTCCCGCGATAAGCTTTAACGGAAATCCTTACGGATCCCTGGGACTTAAGACCAGAGTTTCACAGATGACCTTCACTATCATACACACGCCATATATACCAGAAATATCTAATAGTAACATACGACGATGTCACTGATTCCGAACCCAGACAATGTGACGCGCAACTTCGATTGTCACACGTTATTCCTTACAATTCCGTCTTTCCCGAGAGCAGCATATACTTCCCTCTGCCCTACTACGGAACTGCTACAGCTTCCAAGTTCCAGAAGCACTACATATAACTCAACATTACGACTCCAACATATAGTATTAGTACATATACCAACATGAACCAATAATCAATAATCAATAAACTAATGTACAAACAATCTTATCAGATCAAGACAATCATCAAAAACCATCAAACTCTGCTACCACAGGAACAGTTCCAACAGAGATTCTGAAGAGTCATCATGATGGTGAACTAATGTTTATGTGCAAGAGTGTTACCTGGAGAGCAAGAAATACACATGACAGGCTAAGAGCAATAGCAAATGAACAGGGAGTTGACATTGATAAAGTGAAAGCTTTACAAAGAACTTACAGGATGGATTTTACAGAGAAGGATATTGAAAATTTGAATGCTACTGGTAGAACAGGACAGATTAAGGAAATGGTAGCATTATTGCGAAGATGGGGTGATGTAGAAAAGTGGAAGGATAGGTGGTACAAGAAAAGAGATGAGGCTGAAGATAGAACAACTTATTCAGCATTTCCAGTGAGAGAAAAGGAGAAACCAGTGGATAATTATCCTATGAGAGAAATACCTGGAGGAGGATATGTACATGTTCCATGGACCAGACAGGATATTTTATCATTCACGAATGATTTCCCTCGATTGAGAGAAAAGCCCGTCGAGTGGTATAGGCAGGTAGATAGGTTTGTGAAATTGTCAAAAGTGCTGTGGGTTGACCTGAATAGTCTGTTTGATATAATTGTTCCAGCAGACTTGTGGACTGAGTGTAAAATAGTTGTGAGTTGGCCTACTGAGGAATATCCAAGAGACCCAAGAACAGGGGCACCAGATCCAGAGGTAATGAGGAAGTATGATCAGGTGATGGTATACCTGAAGAGTAAAGTACCTGCAAAAGAGACAGACTGGGTAAAGATAGATCGAACACAACAGGAAGCGAAAGAATCAGTTCATGCTTTTTACGAGAGGCTGATATTGGCATTTAAACAATTCAGTGGAGATGAACACCTGGGTGACAAAGATTTGAGTCATTTTGTATACAGATTTGTATATGGCCTTAGACCTGAAATTGGTGAGAGAATTCGTGAGCACACAGTGGATTGGCAGAGTAAGAAAGTAGATGAGATCCTGAGACATGCAAAATACTTCAGTGATGAAATTGAAGCAAAACAAAGAAAGCTGAAAGAGAAAGCAATGTGGGCACAAGTGAAAGTTGCGGAGAGACAGGAAACACGGTTAGTGGAACAAGCGAATAATCCAGGAAATAATGCAGGGAATAGACCTAGATATGCAGGGAACGGAAAAGGAAGTCTTGAGGAAGCGAAGAAAAAGTTTCCTTGTCACAACTGTGGCCAATTGGGGCATTGGAGATCGGAGTGTCCTAATCCACCATTAGTAAGTAATGAAAGTAAATCCTTAAATCAACAGGTGCAGAACGAAGGAAATAATCAACAGCAGCAACAACAGAAAGTTGTGAGACAGCAGAGTCAAGAGCCAAAACCGCCCTTGCCGCAGAATAGAGGGTTACAAAAGTATAATCAGGATTCAGGATTCTACAATGATGAGCAGGTAAACAAACCAAGACGTTCTAACAAAGTACAACAGTACTTGTTAAAGAGTGAAGGGAGTGAGTCTGAGGGTGATTATTGACGGTGCCGAGGAGAGGAAGAAGAGTGCATACTTGGTGCAACTCTAGAAATAGACCAGGCAGGACCATTTGTGGATGGGAAAATAAATGAGGAGAGTGTTACTTTTTTGGTAGACACAAGAGCGACAAGATCAACTGTCAGGTCAACAGATGTTAGAAATCTTCCTCTCTCGGATGAAGCAATCCAAGTAGTTGGTGTAGCCAATACACAAATCAAAACACATCTTACTGAACCTGTAAGAGTACAGATAGGGAAATTTTCAGACATGCACAGATTCATTGTCTGTGACACGAGTCCAGTGAACTTATTGGGTAGGGACTTGTTGTGCAAAATGAACTGCACAATTTTTTGTACACCGGATGGAATAGCCTTTGAGACACCAGATGAAGATGTTTTGTACCGAGTGACTCTAGAAAATAGAGAAAGTGAGTTAATTGGTGCATTTGCTGTGTTTAATCCGGAGGATTTGCCTCGAGAGCTGAGAGACACAGTGAAAAGGACAGTTTGGGATTTTACTGGAGAGGATGTGGGATTGATGAATAATGTAGATCCAGTGAAAATTGCAGTAAAAGAGGGAATCACATATCCTAACATTCCTCAATACAAAATGACACCAGAAATAATTGAAGGGATAACTCCTATAATTGAGAAAATGATTCAGCAAGGAGTCCTGAAAGAACTACTGAGTAGTCCGTGTAATTCACCGATAATGGGACTAAAAAAGCCCAATGGGAAATTTAGGAACGTACAGGATTTGAGAAAAGTTAATCAAATTGTGGTGGCATGTTGTCCTATTGTGCCAAATCCATCAGTGATCCTGTATCAAATTCCACATGATGCTGAGTGGTATACAGTGATTGATTTGTGTCATGCGTTCTTTTCAATTCCATTGCATCATGATAGCCAGCCGATTTTTGCATTTAGGTTTGGCCAGCGTATCTTAGCATGGTGTCGAATCCCACAGGGGTATACGGAGAGTCCTTCGATATTTAATCAGTTATTGAAGAAATCGTTGGAAAGTTTGATCATGCCTGAGAGTTCAGTGCTAGTGCAGTACATTGATGACCTACTGGTGGCATCAAAGACACGTGAAGCTTGTGAAGTAGATACCATAGCTTTACTGAATCATCTGGCAGATGGAGGGTTAAAGGTATCTTCGGCCAAATTACAGTTTTGCAAGAAAGAGGTGCATTATCTTGGACACAATATTGAAAAAGGTCTGAGAAAAGTGACTACTGACAGGATCAGAATAATCAGAGAAATGAAAGCTCCAAAAACCCAGAGAGAAGTGAGAATGTTCCTGGGTATGGTGGGTTATTGTCGTCAGTGGATAATTAATTTTTCCTTGATAGCAAAGCCACTGATTAAACTGACAAAAAGTGAAATGACAGATCCATTGGATCTAAATGCAGAACAAATGGCAGCATTTGAAGAGCTCAAAAGTAAAATGTGTGAGGCTCCAGCTTTGGGTATGCCTGACTACGAAAAAGAATTTGAGCTGTATTGCAGTGAAAGAAATGGATGTGCACTTTCAGTGCTAATTCAGAAGCATGGATTACTGAGAAGGCCTATTGCATACTTCTCATCGACACTTGACCCTGTAGCTGTGGGTTTACCAGGTTGTCTGAAATCTGTGGCTGCAACATGCAGGAGTCTGGAACAGAGTGAGGGAATCATAATGGGATATCCTGTAAGGGTATTCGTACCTCACAATGTGGCAATTCTTTTGACAAGAAGCAGGACTCAGTACATGTCACATAGTCGATTGACTAAATATGAAAAAGTGATTCTGGGAGCATCAAATGTGACTCTTGAGAGATGTGTAAATGTGAATCCAGCGACACTTTTGCCGGATATTGAAAATGTGGGTGTGAAAATGGAAGATGATCATGATTGTTTGGATGTGCTTGAGTACTGTACAAAACCGAGACCAGACATAAGGGATCTTCCCTTGCATGAGAGTGATCATGTGTTGTTTGTGGATGGATCATGCCTGAGAAATGATGATGGTGTGCTATGTGCAGCATATGCGGTATGCAAAGTTTCAGAGGTCACGGAAGCATCACCATTGAAAGGAGTAAAATCTGCGCAAGTTGCTGAATTGGTGGCATTGACAAAAGCTTGCGAGATTGGGAAAGATTTGAGGACAACTGTATTGACTGATAGTCAGTATGGATTTGGAGTGGTGCATGATTTTGGCCAACTTTGGCTACAAAGAGGTTTCTTGACATCGAGTGGAACTCCGATAAAGAATGCTGAAATGATTGGTAAATTGCTTGAGGCGATACAGCTGCCTAAGGAGTTAGCAGTTGTAAAATGTGCTGCCCATGGACTAGGGGAGGATTTTATAACGGTCGGAAACCGTTATGCAAACGATGTTGCACAATACTGTGCCAAAACAAATCAGTCCATCAACAGGGACAGAGAAGGGGAAATGTCTTTACTCTCTGTGATGTTTACTAATGTCTTAGAAACCTGGGATGAAGTGAAACAGTTGCAAGATGAGGCAGGAGAGGAAGAGAAAAAGGATTGGATTAAGGCAGGATGTGCTCCAAGAGAAACAGACCATGTTTGGGTCTACAGAGATGGCAGACCAGTGATGCCTAACTCCATCTTGTCGTCAATGGCAAGGATGTATCATGGCCAGGGACATTTGGGGAGGGACGCGATGGTTAGGTCGTTCAAGCAGACCTGGTACAATGCAAAGTTCAGGACAATTGCAGAAAGCATCTGTCAGAGGTGTTTAGTTTGTCAGCAATTTAACACTGGGAAAAAGACAGTGGTGAGTCTGGGAACAATAGGCAGAGAAGGAGGTCCTTTTACAAGAATGCAGATTGATTTCATTGAGATGCCCCAAGTAAACAGACTGAGGTATGTTCTAGTGGTAGTCTGTTTGTTTTCAAGGTGGGTGGAAGCTTACCCGACTAGAAGAAATGATGGATTAACAGTGGCAAAGTTACTGTTAAGGGAGTTGATTCCTAGGTACGGGTTTCCAGTAACAGTTGAGTCTGATAGAGGTGGACATTTTCAAAATGAGCTTATGGCTTTGATTTGTGAAGCATTGAAAATACAGCAGAAGCTACATTGTGCATACCGACCAGAGGCTTCTGGTGTGGTTGAGCAGATTAATGGCACAATCAAGAATAGAATTGGAAAAATGTGCTTAGCCACTGGCATGAAATGGCCAGATGTTTTACCTCTAGTTCTGATGACTATGAGATCTACTCCAGATAGAGCTACTGGTTTGAGTCCGCACGAGATAATAATGGGACGTGCAATGCGCCATGCATTCGTGCCTGTCAATAAATTGGTGACAATAACTGATGACATGATTTTGGATTACTGTAAAGGCCTGGCTGACGCAGTTCATTCTGTGTTTCACCAGGTTGGAGAAGAAGCTACCACACTTGAGAAGAAGCAAGCCCATGATCTGAGTCCAGGAGACTGGGTGAGGATAAAAGTTCACAGGAGAAGAAATTGCTTGATTCCAAGGTGGGGAAGGCCGAGACAAGTTATTCTGACTACGACGACTGCAGTAAAGTGTGCTGGAGTGAAGCACTGGGTACATGCAAGTCATACTCTGAGAGTTCCAAACCCAAAAGAAGGGACTGGTAAAGAGTATTTTGAAGAGTCAGATTCCAGCGATGATGAAGATACAGAATCAGTGGGGAAAGAAGTAGGAAGAGCTTCGAATGAACCACTGCGAGTATCAGAGAAGAGATCAAATTCTGTAAAAGAGCCTGAAGTTTCAAACAGCAGTGAAGGAAAAAGAAAAGAAAAGAGAAATCACACAGAGACTACTCCTGAATCAGAAGAGGAGGAGATTGAAGAACCACTTGAGATTATACTTGAAGAAGTAGGGTCAGAAGAAGATAGAGAGGGACAGATTGCGGAAGACCCCCGAGGAGGTGTAGGGAACATTCTTGATGAGCCAGGTGAAGGGACAAGTAGACAGCAAGAAGATTGCGTGTCGGAGATCCGAGGAGGGACAGGAGTAGGGAAGTCTCAAACAGTGGTGAGAAAATCTGTGGAAAAGAAGAGAGCTGCTGAAAAACGGAAACAAGAGGCACTTGAAACAGATGAGGAGGATGAACAAACAGAGGGTCGAGTTCTGAGAAAGAGAACTTGGATTGGAGAAAGAAGTAATAAAGAAATAAAGCCGAAAAAGGTGTTAAGAGGAGATCGTTGGCCTAACAACAGAGTTAAGAGGCTAAGATACAAAATAATAAGAGCAAATACATCGAAAGCTGAACAAGTGAATGAAGTTTCGAGTCAAAGTTCAAAAGCTGAAGGAGAAGAATCAAAGGAGTCAAACGAACCAGTAGAAATAAAAAGAGTAAGAAGACCCAACCAAAAGTACAGATCACCGGAATGGTCTTATGTGGCACTGTCTGAAGGAGGAAAAGAAGAAGCAGTGACTCGAGATAATCCGGAAGAGATCATGAGAGAAGTGGTTGAGGAAGATACTGGTGAAATTCTGAAAGTACTCTTGACTGACATTGGAGAAGAGTCGAGTACTGAGGATTTTGATGTTGGAGATCTAATACAATTTGATGTTGAAGAAATTGAAGTGAAGAATGACAAGTATCCAAACTGAATAAAGGAAGGATTCACTTGGATTAAGTGAACGGAAAGATCATTTGGAAAAACTGAAAGCTGAAGAATTGCTGAAGAAGAATTGAAGAAGTTCCAACAGTAGTGGAGTAGTAGAGGCTAAACTAAAGTACTAAAATGGTTAACATAGAGGATAATAGAAATAGATGTGCCTTCTTTAAAAGGTGGTGTAGGATGTGCTGTTGCTGTACTGGATTATTAATGCTTCTATGGGGTGTTTTAGTTTTATTAGTGACTTTTAAAGTAGAGTTTGAGATGCATACAGAGAATGTGACAAATGTAGAGAAGAATTCGCAAAAAGTAGTTCCAATTAGAATTAGTAATACTTACATACACAAAGATAGGTCAATTAATAACTTTTCTAGTAATGTTTTTTCAAAACTGTTATATGAATATGTGAAAACAATGGAAGTAAGGGATTGCTACGTCTGTATGCAATTACCTGCATCCGTTTCAGAGGGTGTTACTTATCATCATTTACCAGCTACATATGGTATTTCCTGTAGTATTTTAAGTAGTGTTTTTTATTTGTTAGGGAAAGTAGATTATAAGATGTCTAACAGAGATAGTATTTTTGGGCATTTGCCAATGAACAAAGAGCTGAATCCAGCTAAAGAAGCTAATACTTTTGGTGAGATTTTTATTGAAGAAAAAGGATTAACATTAGACTACATTTTTAAGAACAATTTAACTTGCAGTTTGAAAGGAGAGGAGAAAGCTTTCCTGGATATGGTAGAAGAAAGGAGATTGAACATGCATGAGAAAGCAGGAAAATATAAAGTGAGTGAGACAATTTCGGGACATTGAGATGGGAAAAGAGTTGAAGAATGGGGCTAGTCCAACTTTAGCTCTAGATGCACCACAGAAGGGTAAACTTTGTATTACAAGAAGGAAATCCCAATATGATACATATTTTGTCGGGACTAGTGAGTGCCATGATACATACTTCATTGCAACAGGTTGGGGTTTCAGAGGTGGAGAAGATACAATTTTTCCAGGAGTATATTATGTTTGTGGGAATAAGGCTTATTACAAGTTGCCTGACCATTGGTATGGCACATGTTATGTGGGCCTAGTTTTTCCAAAGATTTTTCATATAGATAAAATAACAGATGTAGAACATATTAACTTACTAATGCGTTTTAAGAGAGAAACTTGGTCTGAAATAGTGGGTGATATTTTTGGGGTTTTGATTCCAGCAGTGGGAATTTCTTTGAATGCTTATGGAATTCGGAAACTGTCCACAGTGGTTGATCGCTTATCGACAAATACCGCTGGAGGGTTTCTTTTGGTGAATACGGAATTAAGTGCCGTACGTGCCATGTCTATGCAAAATCGACTTGCCCTTGATATTCTATTGGCCAAGGAGGGTGGAGTCTGTGGAATGCTCAAAGTTCAACATTGTTGCACTTACATTCCAGATGAAAGCAAAGACCTGAAGGTCTATATCAAAAATATGACTGATTTGCATGAAGAATTAGTACCACTTGAAGCTGAGAGTTTATGGACTAAAATAGCTAATAAAATGATAGCTGTTAAGGATTTTATTGCAAAAATAGGTAGTACTATTATAGGTAGAATACTGTTTCCCTTAACTTGTATAATTGTTGCTTTATTGATAATAAGATTGGTGTGTGTGTGTTGTAAAAACAGGGGAGGGAGGAAGAAATTGGATAAAGAAAAGAAAAACAAGAGGTTGAAAAGAGAACCTCAAGAAATTGAACTAGAAGAATTGAGGGAGAGTGTTTACTTAGAGACAAAAAGGGATGATGAAAGAGTGACTGGTGTTTAATGTTGTGTAAAGGGGAAAAGACATTTCCGATTTCTCCTAAAATGGGACTAAATTTTCACGAATTTTTTTTTTTGGGGGTTTATTTGGTGATAAAATCACCAAAGGGGGGATTGCTGGAGCAGAGTTTTCAGTTTGAAAATTCTGTGGCTTTTGAAGCTCTGGCATGTCTATTCGTTGTACTAATTTATTAATAATTAATAATTAATTATTTGTCTTGTGCAAGTGCGTTTATATTAATCAATTCGTTTGTCCTAACAAGAGAGAGTTACACGTGGGTGTGCATAAATGTGCTGTTTTAAAAATAACGTGCGTGTTTTCATGTTTAAACGTTGCTATGTGCTGTTTATTTTTGAGCACAAAACGCTTTCTGAATTAATGCTTTTCTATGTTGCAAGTGCTAGATAAATGCATACACATAAGGGTATTAGTGGGGTTAACACTGTTTAATCACTATGCTGTGGTAACGTTGTTTTGTCTCTTTTAATTAAGATGGTCTATTGAGGTCTATGATGGCCTAAGAAAAGATGGCCGAATTGTGAGCCTGGCTGTGATTTATAATATGAAAACTGTGACGAGGGAGACCCCTGCTGGAAATGGTCCTGAAGTTAACTGACCATGGTCCTTGCTTGCTTATTTGAAAAACTTTCCATGAGGACAGCAGCAGTTTTTGGGAAATCTCCAAGTGAAATGAAAGTGTCCTTGGCAGCCTTGGGAAACAAAGGAGCCTTAGAGAAAAACTCTGAACTGTGGCTCGATAGCCGAGGAGAAGCAGGACTAATATGATACATGTTTTATTTTCTTGGTTCCTGTTCCGTAGTTTTCATTATGTGTACTTTTCCTGAGCGGAGATTCTCAAATGTAGCGATGTTACATCCTTTCCTTCTCGCTCTGCTCCGCAAGTCCGGCGGACATTACAGTTTTTTCTATGTTCCCAATGTATCTTTCCATTGTTTAGAAACTATAAGAAATGTTAGCCTAGAGAGGGTTTTTGCCACTTGCCATTTTGCCTTTGCTGCGTACCGAATCTGCGTTGCTGAGGATTGATGCTGAAGGGACTTCGTCTTGAGAGACATTTACCGAGAGACTTGTCCTGACCCGTTCTGACCTTTAGCTAGAATAGGTAACTATGAGAAATGATTTACTCTGATTGATTTCCTTTGACTAATTTTAGATAAAGCAATATAATTTTAAACATGGTGTTGGATATTCTTTTTTGTCAATTATTGGGTTTGCATTATTGATTATTGTTGTATATATTGTATAGATTATGCTTAGGGACAGTCACAAAAACCAGGTCTTATCGACCTCGGTATAGATGCAGGGTGTTTAGGAGTTTTCCTTCCACAGGTTTATTGCTGGTAGAGTATTTGAGCGTATGTTAGTGAAATGGGCCCTAGCGTATGATGTATGCATGTGCGTGTAACTGTGAGATTACTTTATCCGTGGTAGTGGGAATATTATACACACCCTGATCTCTATCAGTAGCACATGCTGAGAAGCCCCTAGCATGCCAGTAACCGCTGGTTGTATTTCTTTTTCTTCCTTTTGTATTTTTTTGTTTTTTGTTTGCTGCACCACCAAACCGACGGGAGTGGTACAAGGAGGAGCCAGGAGCTACCACACTCAAAGACCTGAAGAGAAGATCAAAGGAAAGGAGCAGTCTGTTATCAGACGCTATCCCTGCTGCGAAGAACGCAGCAGTTCCTTTACTTTTGTTTTGACCAAAGAAAAAAACAGTTATTGCTTGAGAACCACCCCAAGAAAAGAAATAAACCTTGTTTTCGTTGCAAGTACACCTGATTTGTTCCGTGGTCTCCTTTGTCGTACCCCACCCTACTACAAGCAGTTACAAAATTAAACAGCAAGTATTACCTCTAGTAAGTTAATCTACCTAATGTACAAGTCAATGTAAGCAAACAAACAACTAGTTGGTTTACTAAAGCATGTTTAAGCTGTTAGCACAGACTGTGCATCTCACTGGCCCCTCCATAGTGAGTCGGATGGTGTTCGTGATTGAGTCACAGGTGGGCAAGGTATGCAAACCTCACACTCAAAATTGAGCATTTTGTTCTTAGCTCACTTCACAAAGTATGATGACTTTACCAACTGTGCCTTACTTCGTTTGAGGAAGATTTCCATGTAGAAAAAGGTTTTTGTGAGATCATTTTCAAGTTAAAAGTGGGATTCTGTAGGCCAAATTTAATGGACATTTTCATCGCTAGTTGCTTTTAAAACAACCGCCTATACTTTGGGCCAGTCTCTAAAATGTTCAAAGTTTTAAAAACAATGTAACATAGTTATGGAGGAAAAACCTTTGTGGCCTCGTCAGTAATGGGGGCAGATGAGCTTCAGATTTTCACACAGTCATGCTGGGATATCCTGTTAATTATTATGTGAGAAGCAGGCATGAGGAGGGCTTAAGTGCCGGTGAAAAGGTAGATGAATGCAGATTGTGACGGGTATCAATGCGCCACTCTGCACCTCCAGCGGAAACCCCATTGGCGAGATCCAGCCAGGACTTGAAATGTGTAGCCTGTTCTGGTGACTCTCACTAGTTCAGTCTGCAAATATGGGTCAGCCCGGTCCCTGCTGCAGAGAGCGTGATCTCCGCTGTTGTTCAACCGTGTTCATGCAGACTGCGATACCTTCTGAAGGGTGCTGCTTTTGATATGGATGGTGGAGTGTGGCGCTCTTGAGATGGAAAAACACACAAGATGATGGACGGAATGTTGCACATTGGCAAAACATTCACCCCCCAGTCACAGATCTGGGTTTAATCCATCGTTATTTTGCACACCACGCCACCCCAGTTCAAACATGGCCACTGGAGTCAAGCTATCCTGGCTGAAGAGGGGTGAAACTGTGAAACCAGGTCAAGTCTGATTTGCACATGGCCATGTCTGAACTGGGGTGGCGTGGTGAGCAAAATAACGATTGATTAAACCCAGATCTGTGACTGGGGGTGAATGTTTTGCCAATGTGCAACATTCCGTCCATCATCTTGTGTGTTTTGCTGTTAGCCCTATGTGGGAAGGGTATGCCCAGACGTGGGTCCCGTGCTCACTGTGCCACTAGAATCAAGCTATCCTGGCTGAAGAGGGGTGAAACCCCGAAACCAGTCCTAGGATGCTTGATTCCGGTCCAGGGAAGACATGGCTTAGCAGTTCAGGCTGGACTGTTCCCATGAGGCACAGGGTCAAGACTGATTTGCATATGGCCATGTCTGAACTGGGGTGGCGTGGTGAGCAAAATAACGATGGATTAAACCCAGATCTGTGACTGGGGGTGAATTTGCCAATGTGCAACATTCCGTCCATCATCTTGTGTGTTTTGCTCTCGATATGGACCCTGCTCCTAGTCTGCAGGGCTCTTTTACTTAATGGGACTCCTCCGTAGTCTATTAGGTGCAGATTCTGACTTTGATGCTCTCCTCTCTGTGGAATCTGATACTGACTTTGATGCTCTCCTCTCTGTGGAATCTGATACTGACTTTGATGCTCTCCGTGCCTGCAGGCCTTTCATAGAGAATGTGTGTGATGATACCCTCACACTCTGCAGGGACTGTGATCGCAGCCCAGTCTGCTGTACTTCAGTTCCACGACCATCCTCATGTAAGAAGAGGCGCAGGTATGGACTCCCAGACTCCTCTACTGTGAGGTGCACCCACCATAGCATGGAGGATGTCTGATAGGAGCAAAACACTGTACTTCCCAGCACAGCAACACTCCTAAACTGACGATCTCTAAATCGTGTGAAGTTCCTTTAGGACTGTTGAACATATTTATCAGATTAGTACCTTCAGCTTGCAAGCACATGTTGGCTGCATTCGGAATATTTCATTTTGTACTTTTTGTGGGCATTTTGCTGTGAAAATGTTGAATATATTTACACAATTTCTATGATCCTTATCTTGGCTGTCTCATGTATAGATTGCTCTGAAAAATTATCATTTTCTACAGCTTGTAAAATAAAAAGTAGACTGGAGAGGAGCTTGCACTAAACATGTCAAACAAGCCTTTAAAGTTTGCTCAAGGTTGCCTCTTCCCTTTACGAAGTGCGCATGTCCCATCCACTTGAGATGTTTGGAATGCCACAATACCAGCAACGAGCACACATTTAAAAGGTACACATCTGTGGTGTATGTATGGAGTTCATGAATTTTATATAGTTTTGATATGGTCCTGATCCTTACTGACTCTGAGAGAGTGCCAGTGACAGAAATACGCTCCAGGCTGCAGTGGCGCTTGGACCCGGGGTGAAGGGGCAACTGATAGACGCCCATTTGTCATAGTTGCACGGGGGACCTTTGCAGCATTTTAATGCATCGGATAGATTCTTCACCTGTTAGCTGCCATAGTGGAGTTGTCAATACACTGTTGGCTCTTTATAGATTTCATCTGCATTTCTCAAGGAAGGCAGGTCTCAATACAGTCTGTTGTTTAACTCCTTGTCTATTCTGTGAGAAGTATCTGTGTGTGTGTCGGATGACTTTATATGTTGCCTCTTCCAGATTTCACACAATGCTCAATCCGCCATGCACTTACGCAAAGCTTTCAGCCGTGTTCCACAGATTTAGTTATAAGAGTAATCTAGATTCTTCCTGTTCACCTTCTATTCCTTTTATTTCAAGAAATGCTTTGCTGGGTCTGGTTCATCAGTGGGCTAATATATTCACTCCTGGAATATGTGTTTGATCTCGGTCATAAATTTATATAATGGTGTGGCACCCTGTCTTTCATCTTTCTGAGGTCGATAAAATTAGTGCCATTGAGTTGGATAACAACATTTCTAATTTGGTGTTAAGGCCCCCTCTGGTGAGTATGTGCTTTACAAACATACATGGTGTGATGGGGACACAAATGTATTTTAATCTTTTGTTTTTCAATTTCTTTGCAGTATTACATTGTCATTATTCCCTCTGCCCCACCTTGACTCAGTACTTTTCATCCATTCCCATGACCTCCTTCCTTTTCTTCGTCCCGCCTTTTGCCTTTCCTTTTTCTCTTCCTCAGCGCCTCCAGCCACACCTTCTTTCCTCTTTCCATTCTTGCTTTCTTACACCCTCATTCATTCCCCAGTCCCCATCCTTCCTTCCCCCCTCGGTGCATTTCTTCCTTCTTCCTCCATTCGTTCCTTACTTTCTTTTTTCCCGCTCCTTCCTTCATCATTCACTTCCTTTCTCCCTCTATCCCTTCATTTCTTCCTTTCACATTCTTTTCTTAATTCCTTCTTCTGTCATCCATTACTTATTTATTTCCTCACTCTGGTACTCCCTTTGCTGCCTGCATTTGTTGCTGCTTTCTGTATTGTATTCCTTCCATCATCCTTTCCTTTCTTTTAAACAGCACAGTACAAGCACATTCTCTTTAGTTTGTAAAGCTGCCTCAAGTACTCAAATGACCTTTCCTAAAGCTGCATTTTGAGATTTACACACATTCCCTAATTTGAGTTCACTTTTAAGTTATTGTCATAGGCGTTCCATATTTTATATTGTTATGTTATATGGATTTGTATGGTGCACTAATGACCCGAGAGAGTATCCACGCACTTGGGCAGGTATGTAGATGTGAGGCGCCAAGGTGCTTATGTGAAGAGCCAGGCCTTCAGCTTCTTGTGGAACTCAAGGAGTGAGGAAGCGACTCTGACGTGTTGAGGCTTGTGGATGTGGGTGGAGTCAATAAAGGAAGAGGGTGGGGCAGCAGGACGAAGTGGGCGGACTGGGGAAGTGGGTGCGTCCTTCTGAAAAAATGAGAGCACCTGCACTTAATATTTTACAAATTAAGCACTGGATAACAAGGGAACTCTAACAATGTATTTGCTTGTGCCAGTCTGTACCGAGAAGTCTATCCTCCTGGGCTTGCCGTTCATTTACCTGGTATCTCTGTACGGCTCATCTGGCTTGGCAGATGCTTCTCAGACTAGGATGCCGTCCTCAAGGTAGGATCAACGCAATGCTTCACAAGCCTGCAAGGGGCAGGAAAACCCGCTGCAATGTTCAGGGGCCATAGGCAGCTCAGAGCGTTCAGTCCGCCCGGGAGGCTGAGACTGCTGCTCGGGGATCTACCAGAAAAGGAGCTGGTGGTCATGCCTCCGGATTGCAAGATGCCGCCAGGATGAAGAAGTCTACAAATTCCCTAATGAAAACGCCTTCCTTGATGGATCCAACTTTGAAAACGGATTTTGGCTCTTCAGGTGGGATGCAACCATCAAGGAGGATGCCTCTTCTAGGCAGGATCTGAGCTCTGACTCTCTCTTGGCCCCCGCTGGAGGTCTGGGGGTTAGTGTGTAGAGCACATATCGCTTTACAGATCAAGCGCCTGCCAGGGCGAAGCAGAGGTAGAAGCCAGCAATAACCTTTTTTCTTTTTCAGACCATTCCAGTAGGTCTGGATAAGAGGAGTCAGGCTTTAGTGGCTACTCTTCTAGGAAAGGCTCCTTAGAAGCGCAGTAAGTAAGGGAGCAACCTGGAGGAAGAACAGACCCAACCCCGGATTTTGGAAACTTCTGGGAGAGCCCCAGGGACCATGAGAGGAAGAAAAATTAAGGAGGCAGCCAAAACGGATGGTCAAAAATCAGGAGAGAAAGATCTGCTCTGGGAGTATTCCGCCACCCCGAGCTTGGAAGCAGCTGCCCTCGAGGTGGTACCTTCAGAAGATAGATCACTGGGGATGATCTATAAGAGCATTATGAGATTTGAAGGTTGCAAACTGCTTGTCGTAAAATGCATCTGGCTATTCGACGAGTAACTGAATCATCAGTGAGAGTCTTGACACTGAAGTGTGTTTGAAAAAAGAAAGATACAAATTCATAGTCTCTTCTTATACTTTCAATACTCACCCTTTTTTGACATGGAATATTGAATATAAAATAGGCGATTCTTTCTTTTTCATAAGAATGAATATTTTACCTTTGAAATGTGGTAGTGGGGCTTCGGAAGATCTTCCTGTTGATGAAGGAATCTGTGAACTTTGTAAAAATGGTATTCACGATTTGAGCCGTGTCATTTTTATGTGCCCTAGATTGCACGTTTCTCATCGACGTTTAATGAAATCCCTCTTTTTAGACGTTCTAATGCATGTTCAGTGGATAAAACACAAAACTTGTTCCCACCAAATTAAATGAATTGTTTGAAAGGGTTTACATTTTTTAGGAGTTTTATGTACTTGTATTAATTGTTTATATTCGGTAATGTGGACCTCGTGCAATAAAAAACTTTCCTTTGAACTTGAAGAAAGTAATTGATGAATCTGAAGGAACAGATATTTGGAACCTGCACAAAAATTACCATCATCAAAATTGTGCTACATGAGTTGTAGGGTCACTAGAAAACAGAGTGGATCCTAGCTGTGGTAGGGTTCATCTCAACACCTACAGCACTGGCAAATTATATTATTTACAGAATTGGAAATATCCCCTACTTGCAGTAATAGAACACCTTGAGTCGTTTGCTGAACAAATGAATAGACGTCTTTTTCTTAAGGGACTACAACAAAACAATAAGTTGAAAAGAGATCTGATATTGTGCACAGCAAATGAATGCAAAATTCAGCTACCTGCATGCGGGAAGCAGCCAGGAGGACTGCAGCAATAGATACTGAAAGAGTTAAAGGCATACTTAGAATAGCACTTGGTCTACTGTCTTGATCCCTGGTGCTGAGCTGGATTCTGATCCAGTGTTTCTTTTACTTGTCTTGATGCTCTAGGAGGCATTGCTGATATCCTGCTGTTGTCTGTTACAGCAGACCGTGTCCTCCACATCTCCCAAGCAGCTATGCGGCTGATAGAAGCTGTGAGACCTGCCCGACCTCAAGATGTTGCAGAGGGATCGGGCGAGCCTGGCAGTCAGGACGCTAATCACACCAAATCCCCACCTCCAGTCAGCAGCAGCCAGAGCGCGCACTCCCGAGACTTTCAACGTGCGTCTCGCCGGTCCATCAACAGCCTCCGCTCTCTGTCTTGAAGACGCACCAGCCACCGGTGCCCGACAGCTGATCTGCACCGTGACCGGCCCTTCCCCAGACTCTCTGCAGGTAAGCCAGCACACCGTGAGATTCCCGCGGGGATCACTCGGGGATCACTCGTAGTGCTTTTGGGAGAATTAGTTCAGTGCTCCGCTTGGCGAAACTATGCCAGCGCCATCTTGCTTTCCTCGTGCGCAAACCCCCTGCTTTCCTCGTGCGCAAACCCCCAGGAGTCCCCACCAGCAGGCTCTGAAGATATTGCAGGTAAGCCCAGTGAGTTCCGTATATCCAAAAAACAACTGGATAATGTAGGGCCCGGGAAACGTAGGATTATAACAGAGCGGGAGCAGACTGGGGGCAAGAAAATAACAGTATCTAAAACCACAGAGGATCTTGGTGTAATATCAATGGCAGACAATGTAACGATCACCCCTGTCCCACCACAACAAGCCATCACAGATTTCTTTAAGACTAAAGAGGGGTAAGGGAACAGATTCCCGGCTCAGGCCAGACTTCCAGTGAATCAGTATACACAAATGATCCGAAGACACTAGAGTCAAATGCGAGGGATATTACTGGAGCACGAGGCGAGAAAGCTTTTGAAAGTACTGAAACCCTATACATTGGGACGGAGAATGAAATATGACAAATACCTCAAAGCAAAGCAATGCACCTAGGACGCCCCCTCAAAGTGGGATCGGCAATAATGTAACAGCAGACAGTTCAGTAGATACCCTGAGAGGTGTTATGCAGGTCAATACAATGGCTGAACCCTGTTGTATGGTAGACCAGCAATATTATGTGCAGCCTCCTCAGCCTGAAGACTCACATAATAGAGGTTTTGAGGTGTCACTAGGAGCCGATATTATATCTGATGGAGCAGACAAATTCTTTTCCCTTACAGAGGATTCACCTTCAGGTACATCTGAAACTGGGTGAAGCGATACCGACGATAGCGTTTCAGCCTCTGGTTCAAGTACACTGGAGGCGCCTGAGACCGCTTTAAAACACCAGAAATCTTGAAGGAGATATAGAGGATCTAGGGGGTCTAAAAGTCAATCTGAACCCCAAAAAAAGAAAGACATACACAGTTCTGGAGCAGGGCTGAAATAGGACTACTCCCACTCAAGGATCATGGGCCCCATGGGTTCAATGTCTATGCAAACTGGTAGCTCTTCAGTCGAGCAACAGGATGAGGCTGTGGCGAAATAAATTCTACTTTGAGCTTGATCTTAAAGTCAATCAGTGAACACCGAGCGGAAACTAAGGCTCAGGGGAAAAAAGCGAGACAGGCCACAAAACAACTGGAGGGCGCAGTAAGGAAAATGGGGAGAATCTGTCTGGAGATTGGAAAACGGTTGGATCCTATGGAAGAAAGAACTTCCCTGGTAGAAAAGGATTTGGACGTTATGAGAGAGCAAACGAAGAACCATGAGGCTCAACTCACGGACGTTATGTAGAAGCTGGAAGACCTCGAAAACCACCAGAGAAGAAATAACCTTTGCTTCCCAGGCATTCAAGAGGGACTGGAAGGGGCTAATGTCCGCTTGTTTATTCTGGACCTTCTTTGATCTGCCTTTCCCGAGCTTTCAGGGTGGGATTGGGAGCGGGAAATACAAAGGGGTCATAGATTTCCTTTTGTTCATAATTAAACCCACAGTCCGGGGTCAAATTAGCCAAAGGCCATTTTGGTCTTTTTTGTTAATTTTTATTTAAGACAGGAAATATTTGAGAAAGCTCGGCCTGACGCAAGAAGGCAGTACAAGGGATCATCATTTTTTGTCCGACCGGACTTCTGTCATATAACTGTGGAACGCAGATGGCGCTTACGGCACCTAATCAAACCTTATCAGGATGCTGGCTTTGAGGCATTTTTGTTGGCCAGGCTTAAAACTATTGTGAAAGGGTCGGTAAAGTTTTTCACATCCGAAATACAGGCAAGAGACCATTTGGCTCAGGCTCAAGCAGAGAAAAGAAATGTATAATCAGTTGGTAAAAAGTATTCAGGATGAAATGTTGAAGACAGGGGGGATTATTAGATAGTCACTATATGGGAGAGCGGTTATGGTTATTTCTGCTATTCTCTTTTTTTTTATCGGGGGTATCTCTCTTCTTCCATCCTTTTTCTTCTTTTTTTTTTTTGCATACCCTGTCTTTCTTCTGCCTGTTATGGGGTTCTATATAAAGAGAGAGATCCGGTTTCCGGAGGCCTACTTCCATAATTACGGTTTGGTGCTTAGAGAGGTAAGGGGGTGAGGTGAGGTGCTGCGGCGTTTCTCGCTATCTCCATCACACAGACCTGGTTGGTATGGATGCTTTCAAGGGTAGGGGGAGGGTCAAGGGGAGAGGGAGGGGTCAAGGGGGGGTTTGGTAGAGGGGTCACTTGGAGAAAAGTCAGTATGCAACTTGCAGCTTAATAACATTCTGTGTCCATTAGAATTATGTGAGACATTAAAACTGTTGAACATTGTATATTTGATAGTCAATCAGATTTTTTTTTTATACAGACAGCTCTAACAGGAAGGATATTTGCTCGGACAAGTTGTCACAGTATCATTATTGCTAATATTCACATAGCCTCTATAAATATCTGTGGGTTAAATGTTGGGGGTAAACGAAGGAGGATTTGCGAGGATCTTAAATTTCTACAAGCGGATTTGGTGTGTTTTCAGGAAACCCATATAGCTTGCAATGATAGTAATTTGTTTAATTCTTTAGGTTTAAAAGTTCTCGCCCATACAACACAAGACGTTAGGACTAAGGGGGTTGCCATTTTAACGAAAGGTGGGGCCATCATGCCTGGGAGAGAGGCCGTAGACAAGAATGGTAGATGGATAATTATGGAATGCAGTGGTGGGACAGGAAAGTTCACGTTATGCTCCGTATATGCTCCAGTCTTGTACGATCCTGCGTTGCTGAATTTTCTCGCAATCAAGCTACCATCTTGGCCTTCTCCGTATATAGTGTGTGGGGATTTTAATATTAATGGTTCTAGGATGGATACAGAGAGTAACTGGGTATTTAGCAAAGGGCGGAAACCTAAGTCATCTAAGGCAATGAAAAACTTTTTAAGGGATATCGGCTTGATGGATGTATGGCTTAGTCTGAGGGCTCATACTTATTATTATGCACCTCATGGTAAGTTTACAAGACTTGATTACTTTTTAATTTCACCATCCCTACTTAAGGAGGCTCGGGTGGAGCTCTTTTCCAGGGTGATGTCAGATCACAATCCCCTTGTTTTGGAATTCTCGCTGGTAGGGCTAAGAAAGGAGCATAGGAAGTGGTCCTTTGAGAGAGCACTCCTTTCAGATCAAGAGTATGTCGAATATATGAAAGGTTGGATCGTAGAAGTTTTCAGCAATAATAAAAATAGGGCCCCTCCTGGAATGATTTGGGATGCCGTCAAAGCATCATTAAGAGGAGAAACTCTTCGATATAGTCTGATCAAACAGAAAAAAGGAGCAGCTCAGATTAAAGAGTTCTATCAAAAACTTGCCCTTCTCGAAACAGAACTAATTAATAGTGTGACTAGTGGAAGCGATATTACTTCAGTTATGAATTTAATAGCTCTCACTAAAACCTTGTTAAACGATTTTAATGCTGAAAAGACAGCAGGTACATTTATTGCAAAAAGACAACAGTGTTACGAATACAGCGAGAATGTTGGACGATTGTTAGCTGTTAGGGCTAGGCAACAAATTGCTGCAGGACATATTAAGCAGTGTTACGAATAAGGAAGGATATATAGTCTCTGATCCTGCAGATATCAGCGAGGCATTTAGGGGGTTCTATGAGGAGCTATATACGGCACAACCCGGAGGGGACTCTTATAATCAGGAGTACTGGGATGAGTTTGCTCCATGGATAAGGACCCCTCAGGAGGAGAGTCTCCTGCTGGGATCAGAATTTTTTCAGGAGGAATTTCATATAGCTTTGCAAGCTCTTCCATCGGGAAAGGCTACAGGGACTGACTGTATTCTGTTAGAATTCTACAAAACTTTTGTCAATGAAGTTAGCCAGGAACTACTTTGATTATTTAAAGAGCTAAGGAAGGGGGTGGCACCACCTGGTACATGGGGCACCGCAAATATTGTTATTTGTTTAAAGAAAGGTAAAGATCCCATGAATCTAGGCTCCTACGGGCCTATAACACTCTTAAATAGCGAAACTAAGCTTTACTTGAAGATCCTCGCCACTCGATTGAATAGGGTAATGCATCATTTAGTTTCAGTATGGCAGCATGGATTCATCCAAGGGAGAGGGACGGCTGACCATGTGAGGTGTGTCATCTCACTTTTTGATGCTACTGAGGCTCTCACGAAACCTATGGGGCGGCCTTTCTCGATGCGGAGAAGGCTTTCGGCAGGGTTTCGTTGGGGTATCTTTGGAGGGTCTTGGAAACTAATGGTCTAGGGAGTTCCTTTATCAGATCAGTACAGATTCTATACTGTAATCCTACAGCACGACTGCAGGATATGCACGAAGAGTCTGGGACGTTTTCAATTGGTAGGGGAACTAGACATGGCTGCCCCTTATCTCCCTTGTTGTTTGCGCTATACATAGACCCCTTTCTTAGGAAATTGGAGTCATCCCCAGATATAGCACCGATAACCCCACATGGCTGGGATATGAAAGTATTGGCCTATGCCGATGATGTGGCAATAATTACGGCCAACCCTGGTAGAGCAATGCCGGCGATAGAGACCATCGCCAACATTTTTGGGACACACTCGGGATTCGCTTTGGACAAAATAAAAACTCAAATTTTGACAAATAAGTGTATAATTTCCACTGATAGTAGGACTGTTGAGGCTGCAGTTTATCTAGGAATACACATCACAGCAAAGATAGATGACATTGTTGACTTAAATTTGGCTCCTATAACGGGGAATTTAAAGAACGATTTACGACGATGGGATAATTTAAAATTGTCTAACATAGGGAGATGCAATCTGATAAAAATGATGATTTTACCGAAATTACTATATATTTTTCGCACGATTCCTCTGGAAATACATAATGATTGGTTTAGGATAATTGAGAGAGAGGTGGCTCGATTCATCTGGTCATATGGTAGAATCAGAAGATCTAATGTATTTTTATCCCTTCCTAGGGACAGAGGCGGGCTTGCGATCCCCAACTTTAAACTATATTACCTAGCCGCGGATGTATGACGTTACAACGCACACTTTTACAACGCATGCACTTACAACGCATTTTTTACAACGCATAATCCATTACAACGCACTACACTTACAACGCATGACACTACAACGCATTTTTAAAAACTACCTTTACAACGCATACCATTACAACGCATAATATTAAATTGCATTTAAGGTAAGTATTAGATAGTATAGGGGTAAAAATTACTATTCTAACTCCAGGGGGTGCAACAGTAGGGTAAGTGTTGGATAGTATAGGGGTAAAAATTGCTATTCTAACTCCAGGGGGTGCAACATTCTAAATACAACAGGTTGTGTTAGTCCATGCTGTTGTGTCGTGCCTGTGATGCAACAGGCACGCTACGTTGGATCATGTGACCCTTAATTAAATAAACGGTGGCACGCGTGCGTAAGGCCAGTAGTGCGTACGACTGCGATAGCCACGGACCAAGCAAGAGAGCCTCTGAGTCCGTTATTGCAGCACACAGGCCACCAAGTAATTAAAGGCACTCGGCGAGGTCACAGGTCATCGCGACTCCGCCGACGTAACAGCTGGCGACGAGGGTGGGCGCGCCCCGTGTGCCCAGTCTCCGTGCTGCGTGGCGGCCGCAGAGGAGTTTCTCAGACCTCGCGGCACTCATGCCTGGCGCAAGTGAAGTTCCCGGCGCTCTACGCCTCGTTCTGCGGGGGAGCAGCGGGTCCGGCCCGGCGGCAGTGCGAGTCTGCTCACGTGCTCTAAAACAGCATATCACCGGTGAGTGGCGGCCGGCGCGCCGCTTTCCCCTGCCACGTGCTCAGGCCTCAGCTGGCGCGGGTCCGCATCGGTGATGGTGCGCGACGTAATCCTTCCAGGCGCACCTTCCCACTGCTGTGGGGGTGTACTCAGGCGGCTTTGGGGGGATAGCTTCACCATGGGGTACCGTGCCTTGCACTTCACATGCGGTGGAGGTTAAGAGTGACTCGGCAGGCCCAGCTAGCAAGGCAGACAGCATGAGGGAGCCATACATGCATAAGTCGCTCTGGCAAGCCCAGCTCTGGAAGTTGACAGCACGAGGGGGCCCCATTCAAGCATCTGCACAATGCCCAAGCAATACTGCCACACGGTGCCTCTGAGGTGAGGGTTGCCCCAGCGTCCGGTGGCTAGTCCACGTACTCACACACCGCTGCAAGGAAGGCTCCCAGGCAGGGGACAAGGGGGATCTGTCATGTCTACCATTCCCCCATTGAACTCTTTGTGGTTGAAGGATCCCCGTCGGCACTAGCGCCCAAATGGAAGGACTGGGTGGAGCACCTAATCATATTCTTCGAGGCTACGAAAGTCCACAAGGACCAAAAGAGGGCCATGTTACTGCACCTAGGGGGCAAGGACATTCATAACATAACCAAAACACTCGTTGAGGCTACCCCCAGGACTCACCACACGCTAATCAATGCCCTCAATGGCTACTTCGAACCAATGGCCAACCAAGACTATGAACGGTTCATTTTTCGACAGGCACGCCAGCTTCCTGAAGAATCCCTTGATACTTTCCATGCTAGGCTCAAGAATCTAGCGCCTCAGAGACGAGGTGGAAGAAATAAGGGGGCAAATAATCCAAGGCTGCGCGTCAGCGAAACTCCGTGAAAGGATCCTGGAGGAATCCGGAAAAACCCTTGGCGGACATACTAACTCTCGACCGCACCAAGGAGCTGTCGAAGGCCCGAGCAGCCCACATGGAGGCCGCCCTCCAGTCACCGATCAAGGTGCACCGGTAAACGCCGTCATGACGAAGCCAGCGCCGCGGTGGGAAAAGAAAAGAACAGGAACTGCGCCCCTTGGACAGGCGAAAGCCTGTGGATACTGTGGTGGACCACCTCACACAGCCACGGAGTGCCCAGCCAAGGACAAGCGATGCTCAGGATGTGGGCGATACAATCATTTCGAAAAGGTTTGCAAGTCGAAGAACAATCCCGGAAGGCGGTGAAGTGCCCAGCGATATGGATGATGACGACGATGAGGAGAGGGTAGTGCATAAAGTGCACATGATCGAAACCACCACTCGAAAAGTCCGACGGCTGCCCCAATGTCACGTCCAAGTGGGTTTGCCCGATGTCACGGCTGTGGTGGACACGGGCGCCACGATCAACATCATGGCAGCCTCCCTGTATGAAACAATAGATCCGGCTCCAGTGCTACACCTCACCTCCATCACAGTTTTTGCCTATGGCCAGGACACTCCACTAAAGATAAGAGGCCGGTTCAAGACTCCAATCACCCATGGCTCTCACTCCATCACCACCAATGTGCATGTCACGGAAGATGGACAAAGCATGCTATTAGGATGCCAAGCCGCAGAAGATCTGGGGGTAGTGACTTTTGCCTTTGGTGTACACCAGGAGTCCGTTCAACATATCCTGGAAGAATTCGCAACAACGTTCGAAGAGATTGGGAAATTCAAGGGCAAAGAAGTCCACCTTCACATTGACCCTACAGTGCAGCCTGTAGCCCTGCGCCACCGGCGCGTGGCTTTTCATCTGCACCCCCAGGTGGAGGAGGAGCTAAAGAAATTAGAGGCGGCAGGCATCATCGAAAGGTGATGGGACCCACCCCCTGGGTCTCCCCAATCATTGTCACCTGGAAACCTAAACAACCAGGAGCAGTTAGAATCTGCGTGGACATGAGGCTGCCCAATGCTGCCATCAAAAGAGAGCGTCACATCACGCCCACAATTGATGATTTAATCGGAGAAATGGCGGGAGCATGCTGGTTCTCGAAACTGGATCTGAGGTCTGGATACCATCAGCTCGTATTGGATGTATGTCGTTACAACGCACACTTTTACAACGCATGCACTTACAACGCATTTTTTACAACGCAAAATCCATTACAACGCATTCCATTACATAGCATGACACTACAACGCATTTTTAAAAACTACCTTTACAACGCATTCCATTACATCGCATACTACCTTTACAACGCATACCATTACAACGCATAATATTAAATTGCATTTAAGGTAAGTATTAGATAGTATAGGGGTAAAAATTACTTTTCTAACTCCAGGGGGTGCAACAGTAGGGTAAGTGTTGGATAGTATAGGGGTAAAAATTGCTATTCTAACTCCAGGGGGTGCAACAGTAGGGTAAGTGTTGGATAGTATAGGGGTAAAAATTACTATTCTAACTCCAGGGGGTGCAACAGTAGGGTAAGTGTTGGATAGTATAGGGGTAAAAATTACTATTCTAACTCCAGGGGGTGCAACAGTAGGGTAAGTGTTGGATAGTATAGGGGTAAAAATTACTATTCTAACTCCAGGGGGTGCAACAGTAGGGTAAGTGTTGGATAGTATAGGGGTAAAAATTACTATTCTAACTCCAGGGGGTGCAACAGTAGGGTAAGTGTTGGATAGTATAGGGGTAAAAATTACTATTCTAACTCCAGGGGGTGCAACAGTAGGGTAAGTGTTGGATAGTATAGGGGTAAAAATTACTATTCTAACTCCAGGGGGTGCAACAGTAGGGTAAGTGTTGGATAGTGTAGTGTAATATTATGAGTTGTAATGGTATGCGTTGTAAAGGTAGTTTTTAAAAATGCGTTGTAGTGTCATGCTATGTAATGGAATGCGTTGTAATGGACGTTGCGTTGTAAAAAATGCGTTGTAAGTGTAGTGCGTTGTAAAAGTTGCGTTGTAAATGTTGTTCCCCGCTCGTATTAGATGAAGCATCCCACAACATAACTACCTTCTCCACACACGTGGGCCTCCGACGATACACTCGCCTAAGCTTCGGAGTATCCAGTGCGGCAGAAGTCTTCCAACATGTGATACAGGAACTGATCGTGGACATACCAGGAGTCATTAATGTCAGCGATGACATCATGGTCCACGCCAAGACGATCCCGGAACACAATTCCCGACTGACTCAGGTACTTCGCAAGTTGCGAGTTTCTCAAAAGGAAAAT
Source organism: Triturus cristatus (assembly GCF_964204655.1). NCBI lineage: Eukaryota > Metazoa > Chordata > Amphibia > Caudata > Salamandridae > Triturus > Triturus cristatus. Next base: position 1,175,801,050 of record NC_140580.1, on the reverse strand, counting down.
ACAGTTCTTTGGGTATACGTTTTCGGAAGGGGAGTTAATCCTGATCCGGACAAAGTCCGTGACATCAAGAATGCAGCTGCACCCACCAACGTTACCGAGGTTCGCAGTGAACTATTGTGGGCGATTTATCCGAGGTCTTACGATGCTTACCCAACCACTGAGAGAACTCACGAAAGACTCTGCCCCGTGGAGATGGGACGCAGACCAAGCCAAAGCCTTTCGGGACATCAAGGATGCCCTCTCGGAGGTGACCACACTTGCATTCTTCTATCCCAGAAAGATTACATTGATTGCGGTGGATGCTGGACCGGCCGGACTTGGAGCTGTGCTGCTCCAATGATGGAACACCGAAGAAGATTGGGCCCTGGTGGCTTTCGCCAGCCGCTCCCTCACAAACACTGAACAACGGTATTCCCAGATAGAGAAGGAGGCCATTGTGATATACTGGGGGTGCCGTCATTTTCACCTCTACATATAGGGCAAACCCTGTGTCGTGGAGACCAACCATAAACCTCTGGTAGCCCTGTTCTCTGGGACATCCACCAAGCCACCATCCCGAATCGAGAAGTGGATGTTACAATTACAGAACTACAACTGCCGGGTGGAGTACCAACCGGGATCCAAGAACCCGGCAGATTACCTGTCGGGTCACCCGAGGGCGGCCACTGATCAAGAAAAAGAAGATGATGCTGCCGATACCGAGGAATACGTCGGGTGTGTCACAGCCAGGTCATGCCCAAACCCGCTCTCCATGGAAGACTTGCGAGAGGAGACGAGTAAGGATGAATGCCTGCAACGAGCAAAGATGGCCCTGAGACAAGGCAACTGGCACAGGGCAAAGGATGAGTGGAAGATTCTTACAGCAGAAGCCCAACGCATCATGGATAGTTTGTATCACATCAGAGAAGAGCTCACTGAGGACTCCACAGGATGCCTACTGAGGGGACATCGACTAGTAATACCATCCACCCTGACTGCCCGGGTAGTTCAGCTAGCACATATAGGACACCAGGGAATGGTCAAGACCAAGTTGCGGCTCCGGACCAAAGTATGGTTCCCCCTTATGGACGAACTTGTGGAGGCTACTGTTCGCTCCTGTCAGTGGTGTCAGGTCACCGTAGAAGCTCCCCGTCCAGCTCCTATAATTGCCGAGCTGAGACCCTCGAAACTCTGATCATGTGTTAGTCTGGACTTCGGCAGCCTCCCAGATGGAAGGCACATGTTTGTAGCCATTGATGACCAATACAAGTATCCCGAGGTCGAAATCATACCCTCCCCAAACGCAATGGAGGTCATACCCAAACTGGAGAAGATAATGGCGACCCAAGGCCTAATCCAGGAATTGAAGGGCAAGAGCTAGCGGCCTATCTCGCTGCGTTGGGCATACGACACCGAAGAATCACGCCGAGGTGGCCCCAGGCAAATGGAGAGGTAGAAAGATTCATGCGCACGATGAACAAGGTGATACACATTGCTCATGAAAAACACCAGTCAGTGGAGCTAGCAATCTTCACATTCCTGCGAAGCTATCGCCAAACGCCACACACCACTACTGGGGTGGCCCCGGCACACCTCCTCATAGGGCGAGTGGTCACTGACTCCATTCTTCACCACCCCCAGTGGTGTCCAGCTACACCCGATGAGGTTCAAGTGGAGACCCGACGCATATGTGCTCAAGCCCAAATTAGTCGGAGGCGATGGGCCCAGCCTGTGAAATTTGTGATAGGTGATCATGTGTTACTCAAAAACAGGGTGACCAGCTGGAAATTTCGGCTGCCTTACGAAAAGAACCCATGGACTGTTGTCAGTGTGAAGGGCACACAAATCATCGTGAGGAGAGGGCGATAGACTGTAGTCAGAAATGCGTCTTTCTTCAAGAAGTTCCAGCAGGCCCCAATGGTAAATCCAGCCGACGTGCTGGGGGAACCACCCGGGTCTCCTGGAATGCCTGCAGTGAACGTGGACTCAGGGTCAGAGACTCCCGGAGTACTGAGACTGACCGGTAGTTCTGATCAAGTCTCGGTACCAGCAGAAAGACCAGCGGCCAGTGCGCCAGTGGAGCGGTTGGACTGTTCGGGAGATGGTCAAGGTGACTCACAGTCGAGAGCGAGATGGAGTGGCATGGCAGTTCCCAATATCGACTTCGCAAGAACCCTGAGCCAACTCGCCGGTTGCGAGACTATTTCACGTAAGAATGTTCCAATTATTTAATGATGATGGCGCTGTGTGTGTTAATAACTGTTAGAGACTATCGGAGGCTGTTGAGCGCCACAATGGTGAATTTATTATGGTTTGATGTTTGTTAGGGTGGAATGTTGTGTTGTGCCTGTGATGCAACAGTCACGCTACGTTGGGTCATGTGACCCGTAATTAAATAAACGGTGGCACGCGTGCGTAAGGCCAGTAGGGCGTACGACCGCAAGAGCCACGGACCAAGCAAGAGAGCCTCTGAGTCCGTTATTGCAGCACACAGGCCACCAAGTAATTAAAGGCACTCGGCGAGGTCGCAGGTCATCGCGACTCCGCCGATGCCAACAGCACATAACATACCAGTGCTACAAAGACACTGTCCAGTATTAGAACTCCAAAGATGCCGACAGCACATAACATACCAGTGCTACAAAGACACTGCCCAGTATTAGAACTCCAAAGATGCCGACAGCACATAACATACCAGTGCTACAAAGACACTGTCCAGTATTAGAACTCCAAAGATGCCGACAGCACATAACATACCAGTGCTACAAAGACACTGTCCAGTATTAGAACTCCAAAGATGCCGACAGCACATAACATACCAGTGCTACAAAGACACTGCCCAGTATTAGAACTCCAAAGATGCCGACAGCACATAACATACCAGTGCTACAAAGACCCTGCCCAATATTAGAACTCCAAAGATGCCGACAGCACATAACATACCAGTGCTACAAAGACACTGTCCAGTATTAGAACTCCAAAGATGCCGACAGCACATAACATACCAGTGCTACAAAGACACTGTCCAGTATTAGAACTCCAAAGATGCCGACAGCACATAACATACCAGTGCTACAAAGACACTGCCCAGTATTAGAACTCCAAAGATGCCGACAGCACATAACATACCAGTGCTACAAAGACCCTGCCCAATATTAGAACTCCAAAGATGCCGACAGCACATAACATACCAGTGCTACAAAGACACTGTCCAGTATTAGAACTCCAAAGATGCCGACAGCACATAACATACCAGTGCTACAAAGACACTGCCCAATATTAGAACTCCAAAGATGCCGACAGCACATAACATACCAGTGCTACAAAGACACTGTCCAGTATTAGAACTCCAAAGATGCCGACAGCACATAACATACCAGTGCTACAAAGACACTGCCCAGTATTAGAACTCCAAAGATGCCGACAGCACATAACATACCAGTGCTACAAAGACACTGCCCAGTATTAGAACTCCAAAGATGCCGACAGCACATAACATACCAGTGCTACAAAGACACTGCCCAGTATTAGAACTCCAAAGATGCCGACAGCACATAACATACCAGTGCTACAAAGACACTGCCCAATATTAGAACTCCAAAGATGCCGACAGCACATAACATACCAGTGCTACAAAGACACTGTCCAGTATTAGAACTCCAAAGATGCCGACAGCACATAACATACCAGTGCTACAAAGACACTGCCCAATATTAGAACTCCAAAGATGCCGACAGCACATAACATACCAGTGCTACAAAGACACTGTCCAGTATTAGAACTCCAAAGATGCCGACAGCACATAACATACCAGTGCTACAAAGACACTGCCCAGTATTAGAACTCCAAAGATGCCGACAGCACATAACATACCAGTGCTACAAAGACACTGCCCAATATTAGAACTCCAAAGATGCCGACAGCACATAACATACCAGTGCTACAAAGACACTGTCCAGTATTAGAACTCCAAAGATGCCGACAGCACATAACATACCAGTGCTACAAAGACACTGTACAGTATTAGAACTCCAAAGATGCCGACAGCACATAACATACCAGTGCTACAAAGACACTGTCCAGTATTAGAACTCCAAAGATGCCGACAGCACATAACATACCAGTGCTACAAAGACACTGCCCAATATTAGAACTCCAAAGATGCCGACAGCACATAACATACCAGTGCTGGAAAGACACTGTCCAGTATTAGAACTCCAAAGATGCCGACAGCACATAACATACCAGTGCTACAAAGACACTGCCCAGTATTAGAACTCCAAAGATGCCGACAGCACATAACATACCAGTGCTACAAAGACACTGCCCAATATTAGAACTCCAAAGATGCCGACAGCACATAACATACCAGTGCTGGAAAGACACTGTCCAGTATTAGAACTCCAAAGATGCCGACAGCACATAACATACCAGTGCTACAAAGACACTGCCCAGTATTAGAACTCCAAAGATGCCGACAGCACATAACATACCAGTGCTACAAAGACACTGCCCAGTATTAGAACTCCAAAGATCCCGACAGCACATAACATACCAGTGCTACAAAGACACTGTCCAGTATTAGAACTCCAAAGATGCCGACAGCACATAACATACCAGTGCTACAAAGACTTTATACTGTATTAGAAGAACTCCAGTTGGCACTCTTGATTGATTTGCTGGAGGATAACACCAAACAGAATGATATCCAAAGCACTTACCAACACAAAGCTGGAGCACTGTGAGCACCGTTTTCACGCTCAGGGAGGAGTCACATCTGACCCTACCATTTTGAGGCAGGTCGATTAGAAAGATCATACAAGTAATTGTTAAATTATTAATATGCACACACGATAGAGGCAACTGATTGTCAACCATCAGGACACAAGATGGGTGTGGTGTGTGCCATGGATGCTGTGTGTGTTCCTTGTGTTACATGCACTACCGACTTGCTCATGCCAGTTTAAAAGTGCTTTGCATTTACATGCAGTGTGTGCAAAATGCAAGTGAAAGGCCTGGAAAGCAGGCCGACTTGTAAGTAGCGTCTGTTGGGGTGACTTATTGCCATTTGTTTTTAACAATACTAGCACAATACTTCTGACTACTATGTTTTAAATACTGTTTTAAACCTTTTTTGCTGCTACTCTTACCGCATTTACGCTCAGCACTCGCACTTTCTTGATCCTTAGCCCTAGTCCGCCACGGCTTTTCATGCCGATAGTGCGGAGGAACGCGACTCCTCCCCCCTGGCTCCCTGCACTTCCGGTTAGGGGCAAGCACCTGCTACAGCCACGCTATTTAGCCAGCATGTGGGAGCAGACGCACATTCGGTGCACCAAAGGCAAGCCCGTCTGCGCCCGTCCACGCCTGGACCACGCCCAGTACCATACCCCCTGTCAGTTTGCGTTCAAAGATTTCTTACACCAGTACGGAACTTTATGCATTAAACAAGCAGAGCATTAACTGTCACTGCTCTAACAGTTTAACCCCAGGTCAAGGGATGGAGATCTCATGTACCTCCTGTGGCTTTCGGCTCTATGACAGAGTAGTTCCCACCAGGACACCTGGATCTAGCCAGATATCATGTGACATAAAGGATAGTACGGGTATACTGTGCACTTTAATAAATGCTCGCTCTCTTATCAAACATGCTTATGAAGTAGCAGATTTGATTTATTCTTACAACCAGGACATTTTATTTGTCACAGAAACATGGGCCACCAATCCCTCTCACCAGAACGGATTGTAGCCACAACCTCTGGTTATCTGCTACATAGGCAAGATCGTCCAGTGAAAAGAGGAGGGGGTTTGGCGGTTATTTACCGTGACAAATTTAGAGCAAATTTCAAAACTATACAGTCGTATGACTGTGAAGCTCTGTCCTTCAAACTGGGGCTTACAAATAATTACACCTTTCGAGGCTTTTTATTTACCGTCCTCCAGGCTCGAAAGCCGGCTCCCTAGACTCCCTTAGCTCTTTACTCGAAGCAGATATCTGTAATTCTAACTTCATAGTCCTCGGAGATTTCAATTTTCATCTAGAGCAAATAGGAGATGAGGATACAGCTTCTTTAATTGAAGTTATGGATGCTTGTGATCTTAATCTTTTTTGTTCTTATCCCACCCATCGGGGGGGTCATACACTGGATGCACTGTTTTCAAACAACAAAGACATCTCCAGTCTTGAAGTACTTCCCCTTACTTGGTCCGATCATTCGGCCGTTCTCTTTAAGATCAACTATCCTACTACCCATACAGCCCATAATAAATGGTTTAAATTCTCCCAGCACAGATCTTGGGCAAAAGTTGATCAATCCCAACTTGAGCAACTTCTTATTAGTTCAAGTCCTTCGTGGAGGACAATCCCGAGCTGGCAACTGAGACTTACTCCACCTGGTTCAAATCTGCCCCCTCTCAACTCGCTCCGATAAAAAGAGGTGGCCCCAGTAGAACTCGTCCGTCCACCCCTTGGTTCTCAGAGGCGCTCAGAATAGAAAAACAAGGTTGCAGACGTCAAGAGAGGAAATGGAGAGCCCAATATGACTTTTCGAGAGAGAAATCTATACACGCTCTTTAACCAAACACAAAGCTCTATTAGTTACAGAAAAGGCAGCCTACTTCACCTCGCAAACTGAATCCTCCAAAAACTCTGTCAGAGAACTCTATCAAGTTATTAATAACCAAACAACCTGAACAAAAAAGAGACTGGCTTACCCAATCCTTCTGCAATGACATTGCTTTACACCTTAGGGGCAAAATCGATTCTATTTTTTACTCATTTGGTCCCCAGGGCAACTCTTTGCCAGTCACCGGTCAAGATAAAGTGAATTCAGTTTCCAATAAGGATCTGTCTATAAAAACCTTAGAGTGTTTTTCCCCTGTTTCCTCGGTATCAATAAAAGACCTTATCTTAACAACCAAGTCAGGCTCCCCAAACGACCTATGTCCGCCATGAATCATAAAGCTTGTCCCTGACATTATTGCTAGTCAACTCTCAGACATATTTAATAATATGTTTAGAACTGGTATTTTTCCTTCTCAGTGGAAGCGAGCAGCCATCCTGCCTCTACTGAAAAAAGCTAAATTGGATCCCGAGGACCCGGCCAATTATCGACCTATTTCCCGGCGAATATTGTGGAGAAAGTTATGAACATCCAATTAAACCAGTTCGTCAAGGATTCCAGCTGCTTAGACCCCACTGAATTCTGATTCAGATCCGAACATAGTAAAGAGACTGCTCTGATTAAGGCCATCGACAAGCTTAAATCCATCTTAGATGGTGGGGGATCAGCAGCTCTTATCCTGCTGGACTTATCTGTGGCATTTGACACGGTGGATCATTCCACCTTAATTCACCATCTGGAGGCAAAAGGCATAAAAAATCTTGCCTTGAAACTCCTTTCATCCTTCCTGACAAACAGGGAAAAATACAATCAACTTTGACGCCCTTTCATCAAGTTCATTTCGCTTGCCTTGCGGGGTACCACAGGGATCCTCGCTTAGCCCGACTCTTTTCAATATATACGCCACAGACCTTGTCCCCTTGGTCGACTCCTTCGGATTTCCCCTCACCTCCTATGCGGACGACACGCAAATCGTGTCATTAGCCTCTCATGATGCCAACGACACTGGTGCTCGCATACATGACTGTATGAAATGTATCAATGGCTGGATGAACAGACATTATCTTAAGCTTAATGTGGGAAACACTGAGGTGATCTTACTCGGCAATAACCCTAACTTATGCTCTGCCCCGTGTTGGCCTGGGGAGAGGGGCCCCCTTCCCGTAGCCACCAGGAAAGCCAAGAGTCTTGGCGTCATGATTGATGACCACTTACTCTTGGGAAACCTAATTAATGCAGTTGTCTTCTCCTCATATAACACCTTGAGAATACTTCAAAATATATATATTTCTGCCCATCTCAGTCAGGAAGTCTGTTATTTCCACACTTGTATTGTTTAAAATTGACTATTGTAACGGCCTTTACATCAGCCGGCAAGCTCAATATTCAAATAAATTGCAGATTCTTCAGGATTCGGCGGCCAGACTACTTCTTGACCTGCCTAGACAACAGTCGGTTTCCGCTGCCCTCAAAGATCTTCATTTGCTGAGAGTCAACAACAGGATCACATTTAAGACCCTGTGCTTGGCGTACAAAGCCCTCCATGATTCAAGTCCCCTTCTTCTCAAGCAAGCCCTATCACGGTACACTCCTTCAAGGAATCTGAGATCAGCAGGCCCTTTCAGAGCAAATATAACTAGATTTGAAAAATCTAAACGGGGTGGCAACAGCGTCGTGGTCAGAGCTGCGACTGCCTGGAATCTCCTTCCACTCAACCTTAGATCAGCTCCCTCCCTATTTCAATTCAGGAAGCTTCTAAAAACTTGGCTTTTCAATCAATAGGTCATTCACACCCCTACCGTTGCTTACTGTTTCAGTGCCAAGACGCCCATGGGTATTCGTTGCGCTATATAAATAATTTAACATAAGATAACATATTGGTTTGCAGGTGATGAACAAGCTTAGGTTGATGTGTCTTTCTTAAATTTAAAGACAGAGATGGCACAGTTATATTTTTTGGTGAATGCATCGCTTGTGAACAAAGCAGCTGAAGTGGCAGCTGCAAGGGAGGCGGCGTTGTGTCTTCCGTCCTGTAGGAAGAATTAAGGAAAGCAGCAGTTAGGTTTCTGCGTGAACTTCTCTGAACAAGAAGCAGTTTTCTAACATTCTGACAATGAAAGAGGAACGGAGTACAAGCTGTCCCTCCCCCCCACCGGCTCCACTGAACACCACGCCTAGAAAAGGTAGATATAGGGGTGGGTGGAACCTGCTATTATATGACTGGACGTATTAGCATATCATTCAGAACTTACTTCCCCTGTTGCTGTGGAATGGGACTGTCAGAGGGGCTGCTGGGAGGACTGATGACCCATGGGTCCCTATCCGAGGCCTGAAGGGACAATAAGGGACAGGAGGAGGGACAGTATGCTTTGGCAGACACATCTTTTAGAGCGTACCCAGCATGCTGTTCGCTGACTTGTTTCAACTTAGATACAACGAGGAGGGTAGGAATGTGTGATAAAATATGAGTGGGGCATATTTAAGCTTTGCCCTACTTTTCATAATCATTACCGATTTATTTACAATTATTTTAAAACACATGATGTGTAGGCAAGTAAAGAATAATAAACATATAGTGAAATACCAACTACTGTGAGTGCATGTTGATTTCAGGGCTGTATGCGTACCACCCATGAATGAGGCAGGTTTAGTCCCATGCATACACCATCGGTCACATTCAGGGCAGGCTTTAGCACAGTGCGGCCGCACTGGGCGTTGACCTGGAGGTGGGGCACTGACCACAGGGGGGGCGCTGTGTTCAGCTGTCGTCCTGATTCAATCCCATGCATACACAGTTGGTCACATACAGGACCGGCTTTAGCACGGTGCGGCCGCACTGGGCGTTGATCTAGAGCGGGGGCACTGACCACAGGGGGGCGCTGTGTTCAGCTGTTCCCCTAATTCAATCCCATGCATACACCGTCAGTCACATACAGGGCTGGGTTGAGAGCGGTGCGGCTGCACTGGCCGTTGACCTGGGGGGGCACTGACCACAAGAGGCCGCTGTGTTCTGCTGTCCCCTGGATTTAACCCCTTGCATACACCGTCAGTCACATACAGGGCCGGCTTTAGAACAGTGCAGCCGCACTGGGCGTTGACCTGGAGGGGGCACTGACCACAGTGGGGGGCGCTATGTTCAGCTGTCCCCTTGATTTTACCCCTTGCATGCACCGTCGGTCACATACAGGGCCGGCTTTAGCACGGTGCGGCAACACTGGACGTTGACCTGGAGGGGAGCACTGACCACAGTGGGGGGGGCGCTATGTTCAGCTGTCCTGATTTAATCCCACGCATACACCGTTGGTCACATACAGGACCGGCTTTAGCACGGTGCAGCCGCACTGGGCGTTGACCTGGAGGGGGGGCACTAACCACAGGGGGGCGCTGTGTTCAGCTGTTCCCCTGATTCAATCCCATGCATACACCGTTGGTCACATTGAGGGCCAGCTTTAGCACAGTGCGGCCGCACTGGGCATTGACCTGTAGGGGGGCACTGACCACGGGTGGGCACTGTGTTCAGCTGTTCTGATTTAATCCCATGCATACACCGTCGGTCACATTCAGGGCCGGCTTTAGCACGGAAAGGCCGCACTGGGCATTGACTTGGAGGGGGGGGCACTGACCACAGGGGGGCGCTGTGTTCAGCGGTCCTCCTGATTTAATCCCATGCATACACCGTCGGTCACATTCAGGGACGGCTTTAGCACGGTGCGGCCACACTGGGCGTTGACCTGGAGGGGGGGCACTGACCACAGGGGGCCGCTGTGTTCAGCTGTCCCCTTGATTTAACCCCTTGCACACACCTTCGGTCACATTCAGGGCCGGCCTTAGCTCGGTGCGGCTGCACTGGGCGTTGACCTGGAGGGGGGCACTGACCACAGTGGGGGGGCGCTATGTTCAGCTGTCCTGATTTAATCCCATGCATACACCGTCGGTCACTTACAGGGCCGGGTTTAGAGCGGTGCGGCTGCACTGGGCGTTGACCTGGAGGGGGGGGGGCACTGACCACAAGGGGCCGCTGTGTTCTGCTGTCCCCTTGATTTAACCCATTGCATACACTGTCGGTCACATACAGGGCCGGCTTTAGCACAGTGCAGCCACACCTGGCGTTGACCTGGAGGAGGGCACTGACCACAGTGGGGGGCGCTATGTTCAGCTGTCCCCTTGATTTTACCCCTTGCATGCACCGTCGGTCACATACAGGGCCGGCTTTAGCACGGTGCGGCCACACTGGACTTTGACCTGGAGGGGAGCACTGACCACAGTGGGGGGGCGCTATGTTCAGCTGTCCTGATTTAATCCCACGCATACACCGTTGGTCACATACAGGACCGACTTTAGCACGGTGCAGCCGCACTGGGCGTTGACCTTGAGGGGGGGCACTAACCACAGGGGGGCGCTGTGTTCCGCTGTTCCCCTGATTCAATCCCATGCATACACCGTTGGTCACATTGAGGGCCAGCTTTAGCACAGTGCGGCCGCACTGGGCATTGACCTGTAGGGGGGCACTGACCACGGGTGGGCACTGTGTTCAGCTGTTCTGATTCAATCCCATGCATACACCATTGGTCACATTCAGGGCCGGCTTTAGCACGGAAAGGCCGCACTGGGCATTGACTTGGAGGGGGGGGCACTGACCACAGGGGGGCGCTGTGTTCAGCGGTCCTCCTGATTTAATCCCATGCATACACCGTCGGTCACATTCAGGGACGACTTTAGCACGGTGCGGCCGCACTGGGCGTTGACCTGGAGGGGGGACACTGACCACAGGGGGGGCGCTGTGTTCAGCTGTCGTCCTGATTCAATCCCATGCATACACCGTCGGTCACATACAGGGCCGGGTTTAGAGGGGTGCGGCTGCACTGGGCGTTGACTTGGAGGGGGGGGGCACTGACCACAAGGGGCCGCTGTGTTCTGCTGTCCCCTTGATTTAACCCATTGCATACACTGTCGGTCACATACAGGGCCGGCTTTAGCACAGTGCAGCCACACCTGGCGTTGACCTGGAGGAGGGCACTGACCACAGTGGGAGGCGCTATGTTCAGCTGTCCCCTTGATTTTACCCCTTGCATACACCGTCGGTCACATTCAGGGCCGGCTTTAGCATGGTGAGGCCGCACTGGGCGTTGACCTGGAGGGGGGCACTGACCAGTTCAGCTGTCTTGATTTAATCCCATCCATACACCGTCGGTCACATTCAGGGCTGGCTTTAGCACGGTGCGGCCGTACTGGGCGTTGATCTGTAGGGGGGCACTGACCACGGGGGCGCTGTGTTCAGCTGTCCTGATTTAATCCCATGCATACACCGTCGGTCACATTCAGGGCCGGCTTTAGTACAATGCGGCCGCACTGGACGTTGACCAGGAGGGGGGGCACTGACCACAGGGGGGGCGCTGTGTTCAGCGGTCCTCCTGATTCAATCCCATGCATACACCGTTGGTCACATACAGGACCGGCTTTAGCACAGTGCGCCCGCACTTGGCATTGACCTGGAGGGGGGGGGACTGACCCAAGGGGGCGCTGTGTTCAGCTGTTTCCCTGATTCAATCCCATGCATACACCGTCGGTCACATACAGGGCCAGCTTTAGAGCTGTGCTGCTGCACTGGGAGTTGACCTAGAAGGGGGGCACTGACCACAGGGGGCCGCAGTGTTCCGCGGTCCCCTTGATTTAACTCCTTGCATACACCGTCAGTCACATACTGGGCCGGCTTTAGCACGGTGCGGCCGCACAGGGTGTTGACCTGGAGGGGGGCACTGTCCACAGTGGGGGGCGCTATGTTCAGCTGTCCCCTTGAATTTACCCCTTGCATACACCGTCGGTCACATACAGGGCCGGCTTTAGCACGGTGAGGCCGCACTGGGTGTTGATCTGGAAGGGGGAACTGACCACAGTGGGGGGCACTATGTTCAGCTCTCCTGATTTAATCCCATGCATACACCGTCGGTCACATTCAGGGCCGGCTTTAGCACAGTGCGGCCTCACTGGGAGTTGACCTGGAGGGGGCACTGACCACAGGGTGGGTGCTCTGTTCAGTCGTCCTGATTTGATCCCATGCATACACCGTCGGTCACATTCAGGGCTCGCTTTAGCACGGTGCGGCCGCACTGGTCGTTGACCTGGAGGGGGACACTGACCACAGGGGGGCGCTGTGTTCAGCGGTCCTCCTGATTTAATCCCATGCATACACCGTCGGTCAAATTCAGGGCCGTCTTTAGCATGGTGCGGCCGCATTGGGCGTTGACCTGGAGGGGGGGCACTGACCACAGGGGGTTGCTGTGTTCTGCTGTCCTGATTCAATCCCATGAATACACCGTCGGTCACATTCAGGGCTGGATTTAGCATGGTGCGGCCTCACTGGGCGTTGACCTGTAGGGGGGCACTGACCACAGGGGGTCGCTGTGTTCTGCTGTCCTGATTCAATCCCATGAATACACCGTCGGTCACATTCAGGGCAGGCTTTAGCACGGTGCGGCTGCACTTGGCACTGACCTGGAGGGGGGCACTGACCACAGTGGGGGCGCTATGTTCAGCTGTCCCCTTGATTTTACCCCTTACATATACCATCGGTCACTTACAGGGACGGCTTTAGCACGGTGCGGCCGCAATGGGCGTTGACCTGGAGGGGGCACTGACCACAGTGGGGGACGCTATGTTCAGCTGTCCTGATTTAATCCCATGCATACACCGTCGGTCACATTCAGGGCCGGCTTTAGCATGGTCTGGCCGCACTGACCTGGAGGAGGCACTGACCACAGGGGGGGCGTTGTGTTCAGCTGTCCTGATTTAATCCCATGCATACTACGTCGGTCACATACAGGGCCGGCTTTAGCACGGTGTGGCCGCACTGGGCGTTGACTTGGAAGGGGGCACTGACCACAGGGGGCGCTGTGTTCAGCTGTCCCCCTCATTTAATCCCATACATATACCGTCAGTCACATTCAGGCCCGGATTTTGCACGTTGAGGCCGCACTGGGCGTTGACCTGGAGGGGGGGGGCACAATCCACAGGGGGGGCGCTGTGTTCTGGTGTCCTGATTTAATCCCATGCATACACCGGTGGTCACATTTCAAACACAATTTTTTGGACTGTTTGTTATCACTGACCCTGGAGAAGTCATTTTGTAACCACGCGTTCCCTGCAGTGTCGCAGGAGTTAGCAACGACGGCACCCTTTTTGCTGCTGATGGACTCTGTAGGCGTGTGATGTAGTAAGTGTAGTCAAGCGAAGGCAGGTTTGGGATGTTAAGTGTGCGGTAACACGCATACGAATAAAGACGTGTCATACTAAGCTCTGTGTGTGACGTAGTCACTGGCGGGTACCCAGGCTTATCACAGGTGTAGCTTCAGAACCACCACTTGTTGTGGTGCAAGGCTGACCAGAGTACGAGGGATTCGCTAATCTTTCAAGATTATTGTCAATTTTTGATACAATGGGCAGCTTAGTGAATGCTCTTGGAAGATGCTTCTTCAGTCCATGCTCTTTTGCTTACAGTGGTATAGCTAGACCTTTGGCCGCCCGTGGAGCAGGAGGGGGGGTGCTAGTGATTCCTGAGTTTGCCACCACACAACGAACCGCCCCCCACTTGCTACGCCGCTACTTTCTTGTTTTTTCCAGCAGCACCCTGATAAACTCAGGGTCTCAGGAGGGATCATACTGTTAGCATTAAAACATGACATTGTCCAAGCAACGGCATGCTCCCTAGACCCCGTGCCTTTGATGTGGAAGATAGCCGGACCTTCTTCCCACTCTTTGGGGAGTCTTCCCACACTGCCCAGTGACAGCAGGTCCTTCATTCCCACTCTTTAGGGAGTCTCCCCACACTGCCCAGCGACAGCCAGTCCTTCATTCCCACTCTTTGGGGAGTCTCCCCACACTGCCCAGCGACAGACAGTCCTTCATTCCCACTCTTTAGGGAGTCTCCCCACACTGCCCAGCGATAGCAGGTCCTACACTCCCACTCTTTAGGGAGTCTCCCCACACTGCCCAGCGACAGCGGGTCCTTCATTCCCACTCTTTAAGGAGCCTCTCCACACTGCACAGCGACAGCAGGTCCTTCCTTCCCACTCTTTTGGGAGTTTCTCCACACTGCCCAACAACAGCAGATCCTTCCATCCCACTCTTTAGGGAGTCTCTCCACACTGCCCAGTGACAGCCGGCCCTTCCTTCCCACTCTTTAGGGAGTCTATCCACACTGCCCAGTGACAGCCGGTCCTTCATTCCCACTCTTTAGGGAGTCTCTCCACACTGCCCAGCGACAGCCGGTCCTTCATTCCCACTCTTTAGGGAGTCTCTCCACACTGCCCAGTGACAGCCGGTCCTTCATTCCCACTCTTTAAGGAGCCTCTACACACTGCACAGCGACAGCAGGTCCTTCCTTCCCACTCTTTAGGGAGTCTCTCCACACTGCCCAGTGACAGCCGGTCCTTCATTCCCACTCTTTAAGGAGCCTCTACACACTGCACAGCGACAGCAGGTCCTTCCTTCCCACTCTTTAGGGAGTCTCTCCACACTGCCCAGTGACAGCCGATCCTTCATTCCCACCATTTAGGGAGTCTCTCCACAATGCCCAGCGACAGCAGGTCCTTCCTTCCCACTCTTTAGGGAGTCTCTCCACACTACCCAGTGACAGCAGGTCCTTCATTCCCACCATTTAGGGAGTCTCTCCACACTGCCCAGTGACAGCCGATCCTTCATTCTCACTCTTTAAGGAGTCTCTCCACACTGCCCAGTGACAGCCGGTCCCACTCTTTAGGGAGTGTCTCCACTCTGCCCAGTGACAGCCGGTCCTTCATTCCTACTCTTTAAGGAGTCCCTCCCCCTCCACACTGCAGTGACAGCCGGTCCTTCATTCTCACCATTTAGGGAGTCTCTCCATACAGTCCAGCGACAGCCGGTCCCACTCTTTAGGGAGTCTCTCCACACTGCCCAGTGACAGCCGGTCCTTCATTCCAACTATTTAAGGAGTCTCTCCACACTGCCCAGTGACATCCGGTCCTTCATTCCCACTCTTTAGGGAGTCTCCCACACTGCCCAGTGACAGCAGGTCCTTCCTTCCCACTCTTTAGAGAGTCTCTCCACACTGCCCAGTGACAGCAGGTCCTTCATTCCCACCATTTAGGGAGTCTCTCCACACTGCCCAGCGACAGCTGGTCCTTCATTCTCACTCTTTAAGGAGTCTCCCCACACTGCCCATTGACAGCCAATCCTTAATTCCCACTCTTTAAGGAGTCCCTCCACACTGCCCAGTGACAGCCGGTCCTTCATTCCCACTCTTTAGGGAGTCTCTCCACACTGCCCAGTGACTGCCGGTCCCACAATTTAGGGAGTCTCTCCACTCTGCCCAGTGACAGCCGGTCCTTCATTCCTACTCTTTAAGGAGTCTCTCCCCCTCCACACTGCCCAGTGACAGCCGCTCCTTCATTCTCACCATTTAGGGAGTCTCTCCATACAGCCCAGCAACAGCCGGTCCCACTCTTTAGGGAGTGTCTCCACACTGCCCAGTGACAGCCGGTCCTTCATTCCAACTCTTTAGGGAGTCTCCCACACTGCCCAGTGACAGCCGGTCCTTCATTCTCACCATTTAAGGAGTCTCCCCACACTGCCCAATGACAGCCGGTCCTTCATTCCCACCATTTAGGGAGTCTCTCCACAATGCCCAGCGACAGCAGGTCCTTCCTTCCCACTCTTTAGGGAGTCTCTCCACACTACCCAGTGACAGCAGGTCCTTCATTCCCACCATTTAGGGAGTCTCTCCACACTGCCCAGCGACAGCTGGTCCTTCATTCTCACTCTTTAAGGAGTCTCTCCACACTGCCCAGTGACAGCCGGTCCTTCCTTCCCACTCGTTAGGGAGTCCCTCCACACTGCCCAGCGACAGCCAGTCCTTCATTCTCATTTTTTAAGGAGTCTCCCCACACTGCCCAGCGACAGCAGGTCGATCAGTCCCATTCTTTAAGGAGTCTCCCCACACTGCCCAGCGACAGCCGGTCCTTCATTCCCACTCTTTAAGGAGTCTCTCCACACTGCCCAGCGACAGCCGGTCCTTCCTTCCCACTCGTTAGGGAGTCTCCCCACACTGCCCAGTGACAGCCGGTCCTTCATTCCCACTCTTTAAGGAGTCTCTCCACACTGCCCAGCGACAGCCGGTCCTTCCTTCCCACTCGTTAGGGAGTCTCCCCACACTGCCCAGTGACAGCCGGTGCTTCCTTTCCACTCTTTAAGGAGTCTCCCCACACTGCCCAGTGACAGCCGGTCCTTCCTTCCTACTCTTTAGGGAGACTCCCCACACTGCCCAATGACAGCCGGTCCTTCCATCCCTCTCTTTAGGGTGTCTCTCCACACTGCCCAGTGACAGCCAATCCTTCATTCCCACTCTTTAAGGAGTCCCTCCACACTGCCCAGTGACAGCCGGTCCTTCATTCCCACTCTTTAGGGAGTCTCTCCACACTGCCCAGTGATAGCCGGTCCTTCATTCCCACTCTTTAAGGAGTCTCTCCACACTGCCCAGTGACAGCCGGTCCCACTCTTTAGGGAGTCTCTCCACTCTGCCCAGTGACAGCCGGTCCTTCATTTCCACTCATTAGGGAGTCTCCCCACACTGCCCAGTGACAGCCGGTCCTTTATTCTCACCATTTAGGGAGTCTCTCCACCCAGCCCAGCGACAGCCAGCCCCATTCTTTAGGGAGTCTCTCCACTCTGCCCAGTGACAGCCGGTCCTTCATTTCCACTCATTAGGGAGTCTCCCCACACTGCCCAGTGACAGCCGGTCCTTCATTCTCACCATTTAGGGAGTCTCTCCACACAGCCCAGTGACAGCCAGTCCCATTCTTTAGGGAGTCTCTCCACTCTGCCCAGTGACAGCCGGTCCTTCATTTCCACTCATTAGGGAGTCTCCCACACTGCCCAGTGACAGCCGGTCCTTCATTCCCACCATTTAGGGAGTCTCTCCACAATGCCCAGCGACAGCAGGTCCTTCCTTCCCACTCTTTAGGGAGTCTCTCCACACTAGCCAGTGATAGCAGGTCCTTCATTGCCACCATTTAGGGAGTCTCTCTACACTGCCCAGCGACAGCCGGTACTTCCTTCCCACTCGTTAGGGAGTCCCTCCACACTGCCCAGCGACAGCAGTTCCTTCATTACCACTCTTTAAGGAGTCTCTCCACACTGCCCAGTGACAGCCGGTCCTTCACTCCC
The DNA here is from genome assembly GCF_964204655.1 of Triturus cristatus. Classification (NCBI taxonomy): domain Eukaryota; kingdom Metazoa; phylum Chordata; class Amphibia; order Caudata; family Salamandridae; genus Triturus; species Triturus cristatus. Next base: position 1,175,783,252 of record NC_140580.1, on the reverse strand, counting down.
ACTCTTTAAGGAGTCTCTCCACACTGCCCAGTGACAGCCGGTCCTTCTTCCCACTGTTTAAGGAGTCTCTCCACACTGCCCAGCGACAGCAGGTCCTTCATTACCAGTCTTTAAGGAGTCTCCCCACACTGACCAACGACAGCCGGTCATTCATTCCCACTCTTTAAGGAGTCTCTCCACACTGCCCAGCGACAGCTGGTTCTGCCTTCCCACTCTTTAAGGAGTCTCCCCACACTGCCCAGCTACAGCCGGTCCTTCATTCCCACTCAGTAATTCTCCCTACACAACCCAGCGATAGCAGGTCCTTCATTCCGACTCTTTAAGGAGTCTCCCCACACTGCCCAATGACAACCAGTCCTTCATTCCCACTCTTTAGGGAGTCTCCCCAAACTGCCCAGCGACAGCCGGTCCTTCCTTCCCACTCTTTAAGGAGTCTCCCAACACTGCCCAGCGACAGCAGGTCCTTCTTCCCACTCTTTAGGGAGTCTCCCCACACTGCCCAGCGACAGCAGGTCCTTCTTCCCACTCTTTAGGGAGTCTCCCCACACTGCCCAGTGACAGCAGGTCCTTCATTCCCACTCTTTAGGGAGTCTCCCCGCACTGCGCAGTGACAGCAGGTCCTTCCATCCCACTCTTTAGGGAGTCTCCCCACACTGCCCAGCGACAGCAGGTCCTTCTTCCCACTCTTTAGGGAGTCTCCCCACACTGCCCAGCGACAGCAGGTCCTTCTTCCCACTCTTTAGGGAGTCTCCCCACACTGCCCAGCGACAGCAGGTCCTTCATTCCCACTCTTTAGGGAGTCTCCCCACACTGCCCAGCGACAGCAGGTCCTTCCATCCCACTCTTTAGGGAGTCTCTCCACACTGCCCAGTGACAGCCGGTCCTTCATTCCCACTCTTTAAGGAGTCTCTCCACACTGCCCAGCGACGGCAGGTCCTTCTTCCCACTCTAGGGAGTCTTCCCCACACTGCCCAGCGACAGCAGGTCCTTCTTCCCACTCTTTAGGGAGTCTCCCCACACTGCCCAGCGACAGCAGGTCCTTCCATCCCACTCTTTAGGGAGTCTCTCCACACTGCCCAGCGACGGCAGGTCCTTCTTCCCACTCTAGGGAGTCTTCCCCACACTGCCCAGTGACAGCAGGTCCTTCTTCCCACTCTTTAGGGAGTCTCCCCACACCGCCCAGCCAGCTCCGGTGTCTCCGCGGTTGCAGCCACTCCGCGAGGTGTCCTGCTTGTGATGTGGAGGGCCTACTGCTGGCAGGACACAAAGGATGTCAGACAAGGGCCGCTTCTTCCTTCACCTGACATTTCTTGGAAACAGCATCCTTCTGAAAGAGTAAGCATGAGTCATCTTATTTCTACGCCCTTCAAAGACTGTTTCCTGTCCAGTGTTTGCGTCCCGGATTCCATAATCCAAAAGGGGTGTACACTTTTTTCTGTGATGTCATTTCCTCCTTAGAGCAAGGAGGCTTTTGTCAGAGAAACATATGTTGCAATGCTTTTAGTTTTATTTTTCATCACATTCATCCTCCATTCTCAATATTAGCTCTTTTTTCTTCAGCAGGAATCCTTATGGGTTTTTTGGAAGACCGTTTGGTGGGCTGCTTGTTTTCTAGCTTTTCGACCACTGCATTAACTGTCAGCTACAATCAACAATTGCCAATATTAGAAACAACTGTCCCCTTGTGTTTTTTTCCTGGTTCCTGGGACCCTCTTAAGGACACACTTGACACCTGCCACGCTGACAGGGCTCTCGGTGCCACGCTGACAGGGCTCTCCATGCCACGCTGACAGAGCTCTCCGTGCCATGCTGACAGGGTTCTTCGTGCCACGCTGGCACGGTTCTTTGTGCCACGCTGGCAGGGCTCTCTGTGCCACGCTGGCAGGGCTCTCTGTGCCACGCTGACAGGGCTCTCCATGCCATGCTGACAGGGCTCTCCATGCTATGCTGGCAGGGCTCTCTGTGCCACGCTGGTAGGGCACTCCATGCCAAGCTGGCAGTGTTCTCCGTGCCATGCGGGCAGGGCCCTTCGTGCCATGCTGACAGGGCTCTCTGTGCCATGCTGACAGGGCTCTTTGTGCTATGCTGGCAGGGCTCTTCGTGCTACGCTGACAGGGCGTTCCTTTCCACGCTGGCAGGGCCCTCTGTGCCATGCTGACAGGGCCCTCCGTGCCACCCTGATAGGGCTCTCCATGCCATGCTGACAAGGCTCTCTGTGCCATGTTCACAAAGCTCTCTGTGCCACACTGGCAGGGGTCTCTGTGCCACGCTGACAGGGCTCTCCGTGCTATACTGGTAGGGCTCTCTGTGCCAGGCTGGCAGGATTCTCCATGCCACGCTCACAGAGCTCTCCGTGCCATGCTCACAGAGCTCTCCATGCCAAGCTAGCAAGGCTCTCCATGCCATGCTGACAGGGCTCTCCGTCCCATGCTGACAAGACTCTCTATGTCATGCTGACAGGGCTCTCCATGCTTCGCTGGCAGGGATCTCTGTGCCAAGCTGACAGGGCTCTCTGTGCCATGCTGACAGGGCTCTCTGTGCCATGCTGACAGGGCTCTCTGTGCCACCCTCACAGGGCTCTCAGTGCCAAGCTGGCAGGGTTCTCCGTGAAACACTGACAGGGCTCTACATGCCAAGCTGGTAGGGTTCTCCATGCCACTCTGTCAGGGCTTTCTGTGCCATGCTCACGGGACTTTCTGTGCCACGTTGGCAGGGCTCTCTATGCCATGCCGGCAGGGTTCTACGTACCACGCTGACAGGGCTCACCGAACCATGCTGGCAAGGCTCTCCGTGCCATGCTCACAGGCTCTCCATGCCAAGCTGGCAGGGCTCTCCATGCCAAGCTGGCAGGGCTCTCTGTGCCATGCAGGCAGTGCTGTCCGTGCCACACTCACAGGGCTCTCAGTGCTATGCTGGCAGGGCTCTCCATGCCACACTCACAGGGCTATCCGTGGCACGCTGTCAAGGCTCTCTGTGCCATGCTCACAACGCTCTCTGTGCCACATTGGCAGGGCTCTCCATGACACGCTGGCAGGGTTCTCCTTGCCACACTCACAGGGCTCTCTGTGCCACGCTCACAGGGCTCTCTGTGCCACGCTGGCAGTGCTCTTTGTGCCACGCTGGCAGTGCTCTGTGCCACGCTGGCAGGGCCCTCCGTGCCAAGCTCGCAGGGCTCTCCGTGCTACCTTGGCAGGGCTCTCTGTGCCACGCTGACAGGGCTCTCCGTGCCATGCTGGCAGGGCCCTCCGTGCCACGCTGGTAGGGCTCTCTGTGTCACGCTGGCAAGGCTCTCTGCGCCATGCTGACAGGGCTCTCCATGCCAAGCTGGCAGGGCTCTCCATGCCACACTCACAGAGCTCGCTGTGTCACACTCACTGGGCTCTCCGTGCCAAGCTGGCAGGGCTCTACGTGCCACGCTCACAGGGCTCTCCATGCCACACTCACAAGGCTCTCCGTGCCCCGCTGACAGGGCTCTCCATGCCACGCTCACAGGGCTCTCCGTGCCAAGCTGGCAGGGCTCTCCATGCCATGCTGACAAGGCTCTCCATGCCAAATGTTCTGTTCTACAAAGGTGAGCAGAATGCAGAGCTTAGACTGGGAGGGGGAGGAAAGTTGCAGATGGTGGTGTGGGAGGGTACCACGAGGATGTGCTTTTTTATTTCTTTAAATTGGTGTGGATTGTTACTGCAGACGGTGTGTTAGCACACCATGTATGCTTTTAATATTATGTGGATAATGCAGCATGTAGTACGGGAGGGAGGCAGGATGCTGGGTGTTCTTTTTTTGTGGAGGGTTGGAGGGGTTGGCAGGGCTCCAAAACGTTTTTAATGTTTGGGTGGTAATACTGAGGGTGGTATGATGCTAGGTGGTATTTTTAGAGGGGGAAAGTGATGGCAAGAGTCCAGGTGTAATGAAAGGCAGGGGACACATGCAGGTTAGCCCTGGCCATGTATAGCTGCCTCTTGACTGCTTTATCCCTGCATAGCTATGAGAGTGGCACAAGGTTTGGGGGAGGGAGGACATACATTTGCAGATGGCCAACTGGCAATATCGGGGATGTTTTTCACCAAGGGTTTCTGAGTGTTAGCAAATAGATTCAATCGAAGCTTGTGCTACCTTTGATGTCACTCAGAACTCAGAGCGACAGCTGTTACCCAGCTATTAGTCAATATGTGTCCTTCACAGCTTTGTGTTTCAGATTCTTGGTACCTTCTCCTGCTTCTAGCAGTATTCTGACCCGGACCCCACCTTCAGGAATGTCTTTGCATGTGTCTCCTCCTCAGCTTTGTGTTCCAGATTCTTGGTACCTGCTGCTGCTTCTAGCAGTGTTCTGACACGGACATCACCTTCAGGAATGCCTTCGCATATATGTCTGTGTTAGGAGGTGCCCAACGACCCCCCCCGCCCCCCAGGAGGAGGATGCCGAACTGTTCTCCCCTTTTATCTCACCTCTCCTCTATTTTCAGTTCCCTCGGATGTCCTTTTCGGGAAACCTGAAAGGCTCCTTTAAGGATCTGACACTGGTGGACGTAACTTCCGCCCATGTATTGTGGTCACATGCCCCAATAGACGCAGGTCTGATGACGCAACGTCTTACAATTTGGGACAACCCTGGCGGAGATACGTCGGAGACGCCTGACTTGAATGTCATTAAACAACCGGAGGAGAGACGGAAGACGAACACCGCCAAGAACGAGGAGAACAACTCAATCCTGAGTGCGGCGTCCAAGACGGCAGCGGAAACAAGCATCGAAACCGCGGTATCCGAGGCAAAGAGGGAGTCGGACCCTTTCCGCCACCGCGAACTGGCCAGCCACGTTCCCGGAGGAGCGTGGCTATCTCAGGTACGTGCGCGCTTCAGAGGAAGGGAAGCACGAGCGCTAACCCTCTATGAGAGACGACAGGAGGGGGTGGTTGCCCAAGTCAGAGTGATCCCTAATCACTGCTGCGCGTCAAGGGTAATCCGAGAAAATGGGGCGACGCATGCCGCATAATCACTGGTGACTGACAACGGGTGACAATTCTCCGCCACTCCGTCTCCCTTACACTATTGGTCCAACCGGACAACGCTCTTAATGAACGTTTCTTTTTGTTGTTTTTCTTCTTTTCTGAGGAGTGCCTATCACACACAGGATCCAAGAAGGGCTCCCACAAGAACGGCTCACCCTAAAGGGGACAACATCCAGCAAGAAAGACCATTGGAGTAAAATCACACTTTACCTGCCGTTTACTATAATAGAAACCACCTGAACCATCCTTTGCTGTCCGTGTGGTTTGAGTCCGGGGTTACACATGGTGGAGAATGCGGGCATAGCTCCACAGCCTTCCAATATGGAGACCCTTATACAAAAACCGATCTGCGGGCAGGAGAAGCTCGAATGGGCCCTGGAAAAACAAATGACGTCCACTCAGGCGGACAGAGACTTATTTAAAGACTCCATGAACCAGCAAGTGGAATGCATTCAAAAGGTGGCCGTGGATCAACTGCAGTGGATTTCTCAGCTACAGACATGGCCCAGTACTCAGGTTGGATACCCCAATATAGTGTTGCAGAAGTACGTCCCCGGAGAGAACCCTGACGCCTTCCTGCTCAATTTTGAGAGAGTGGCACGAGCATGTGGCTGTCCAGAACCCAAATGGCCCTTCTTCCTCGCCCCCTTATTGACAGGCAAAGCTCAAGCGGCGTATCAGGTGGCCAATGCAGATGGGAATACGCCCTGTCTCGAGATAAAAGGGATCATATTAGATCACTTGGGTATGGACCCGGAACCCTAGAGGGTACGTTTCAGGAAGGAAAGGGGTACACCGGGGGATAACCCAAAGACACTGTTTTTTAAGCTTAAGGCAGCTGCTGATAAATGGCGTAAGCCTCAAGAGCATACAAAGGAAGAGATCATGTCTCTCATTTATTTGGAACAGTACTTGGAGGCTCTTCCATTCTCCACTCAGAAATGGTTGAGACGGCACACCCATCTTACCGTGGAACAAGCGGCCAAGATGGCCACCACATTTTCAAGAGCTCAACCACATTCTTTAACATGGGAGACAGAAAAAGAAGGTCGTTCTTCTGCTCCTCCCACCAAAACAGAGAAGAAAATGTTCAAACCCCTTCACGGACTGGGCTCTGGTCTGTATCCGCGTGGTTTGGGTAACTCCGAAAGGGGTTTGAACATTTTCTTCTCTGTTTTGGTGGGAGGAGCAGAAGAACGACCTTCTTTTTCTGTCTCCCATGTTAAAGAATGTGGTTGAGCTCTTGAAAATGTGGTGGCCATCTTGGCCGCTTGTTCCACGGTAAGATGGGTGTGCCGTCTCAACCATTTCTGAGTGGAGAATGGAAGAGCCTCCAAGTACTGTTCCAAATAAATGAGAGACATGATCTCTTCCTTTGTATGCTCTTGAGGCTTACGCCATTTATCAGCAGCTGCCTTAAGCTTAAAAAACAGTGTCTTTGGGTTATCTCCCGGTGTACCCCTTTCCTTCCTGAAACGTACCCTCTAGGGTTCCGGGTCCATACCCAAGTGATCTAATATGATCCCTTTTATCTCGAGACAGGGCGTATTCCCATCTGCATTGGCCACCTGATACGCCGCTTGAGCTTTGCCTGTCAATAAGGGGGCGAGGAAGAAGGGCCATTTGGGTTCTGGACAGCCACATGCTCGTGCCACTCTCTCAAAATTGAGCAGGAAGGCGTCAGGGTTCTCTCCGGGGACGTACTTCTGCAACACTATATTGGGGTATCCAACCTGAGTACTGGGCCATGTCTGTAGCTGAGAAATCCACTGCAGTTGATCCACGGCCACCTTTTGAATGCATTCCACTTGCTGGTTCATGGAGTCTTTAAATAAGTCTCTGTCCGCCTGAGTGGACGTCATTTGTTTTTCCAGGGCCCATTCGAGCTTCTCCTGCCCGCAGATCGGTTTTTGTATAAGGGTCTCCATATTGGAAGGCTGTGGAGCTATGCCCGCATTCTCCACCATGTGTAACCCCGGGCTCAAACCACACGGACAGCAAGGGATGGTTCAGGTGGTTTCTATTATAGTAAACGGCAGGTAAAGTGTGATTTTACTCCAATGGTCTTTCTTGCTGGATGTTGTCCCCTTTAGGGTGAGCCGTTCTTGTGGGAGCCCTTCTTGGATCCTGTGTGTGATAGGCACTCCTCAGAAAAGAAGACAAGCATTTGCAATGCAATAGGTCTCGCATTTACACGAGTTTGAGCTATTGGCATTGTAAATGACAATGCCTTTTATTTAGGTTTGGTTTTTACAACATAAATAAAAGGCATTGTCATTTACAATACCAACAGCTCAAAATCGCGTAAATGCGAGAACTACTGCATTGCAAATGCTTGTTTTACCTCGCTGCCATGCATGATGCCAAACGCAAAGCGGCAGGCACCACACCAGGTCTTTAAAGAAGATTCAGACCTGTGTTATGCAATACTAACTCTGCTCTATTAAACCTGCCTAACGTCCACGCAATTCCCAGAGAGCTGGAGGGGTTCGATCTTAATTCCCATATACACGAAGGGCGACAAAAGGGATCCAGCCACTCACCGCCTCATTGTCCTCCAGGACATTTAAGCCCAGGCTTACGCCTCTGTTCTATTGAAAGACCTGGACCAGTGGGCAAAAGTGAATGACATAATTCCACTCAGTCAAATGGGCTTCAGGGCAGACTCTTTCACACTGGATAACATTGTGTCCCTTTCCTATTTAATACACCGGGCAATGAACAACAAAAAACTCCCACTCGGTCTGTTTTGTGGATTACTCAGCCACCTTTGACCTCATTGAGAAAAACAGCCTATGAAGGAAGCTTAGAGATTTGGGCATACCAAACAAACTTCTCCAGGCCATTATATCCCTATACACTTCTACATGGGTGCAGGTCAAGTAAACACCGACAGCGGTCACAAGGAAAATCCAGACAGATAATGACCTTAAGCAAGGTTTTGTGCTTGCGCCCCCTGTTAATCTCTTTTTTGCAGACATGGGCGCAGCACTGAAACAAGTGAGCCTTATCCTGCCCAAAATTGGAAACATTAAGGTCTCAGTGCTCCAATACGCCAATCACGTAATTCTTTTGCATCACACTAAAGTAGGCTTACAGAAGGCCCTCAATGCCTTGCACAAGTACAACCTGTATAATAAAATGGTGGCAAATGGCTCCAAGACCAAAGTACTAGCCTTCTGTAATTCAACCAAAAAAACTAATTGCACATGGACCTTGGGTCCATTAACAATCAGAACAGCCGATGCCTATAACCACCTGTGTGTCTGTGCATCAACCAAAGGCGGTACCAAAAAGCACCTGATGCACACTGTGTCAAAGGCGGAATCAATAATAATCATGTGCAAATGAAACAATCCCCTGGAAAGCCCTTCTACCGCCCCAAAAAGATGAGTCCTAGCAGCTACCCTCCTACCAACGATCAAGTACAGCCACAAACCGGGGCCAACTAGTAAACATCATGGATAAGAATCAGCTCAAGGCATGCAAAATGGTTTTCAGACTACCATCATATCTACGGAGCTCCTTCATAAGGCTTGAATGTGGTCTGGAGGGCCAAACATGGGCAAGCATGGCGTCCTTTGTAAACAACTACTACAGGGTAAAAAAAAAGCCCCACCTAACACCATGAAACTGTTCTCCAGAACACCTTCACCCAAGAACCCATGGTCATTACAGCTTCAAATAACAATTGCCACCCTTCAAATCAATCAGACGGTATTAAACAGTTTACAGCGTTCTTGAGCCAATGTTAAAGCAAAGCTGAAAAAACAAACAAATATTGTCAATGGCAAGAGATATGGGGAAACCTAGTAAATCAATGTTACTATCAGTGGTGGGGCAATCGTATGCCAATGCTCAGCCAGACTGACTCAGACACCAACCTTATCTTAGCTGTGCACTTCTGAAAGCATGCCATAAATCAATAATGTTTGCAAGCCTTATGGGACTGCAATCTAAAAAGGTAAACCCCAGGTGGCAGTCACTCACTAAAACGTCAAACTGCAGACTTTGTGATTCCATGTGTGAATCTTTTAATCCTTTATTATGCGGTTACCTTGCACTCTTCAAACCACAGAAAACACTATTAAAACCACTACTTTTTGCCTACGGCATAAGAACAAAAATACAATAGGTCTCGCAGTTGCGAGAGTTTGAGCTATTGGCAATGCTTTTTATTTATGTGTTTGAAAACTTGCAAGCGGTGCGTAAACATGCACTATGTAGGTTTTCTGAACACAAATAAAATGCATGGTCATATACAATGTCAATAGCTCAAACTGTTGCAAATGCGAGACCTCCTGCATTGGAAATGCTTATTATGCAAAGGCATGAGATACCTGACTAACTCACAATTGCAACAGCGTTTTTTTGACGCTGTCCAGTGGGCTTATATGCTGTGTTTGGCAATGGTCCAGTCCATTCCCAGTTATAACATTCAAGTCAGCCCTTTCATCCTTGTATGCCTCTGTTGCTCCTGTAAAAGCAACTGTGAATGTGCATAAAAGCTGCAGTTTGAGTGTCTGATATCGGCACCAGAGGAAGAGATACAATTACACATGGTGTCCGGGGCACAAGAATATAGGAGCTGAGCTGAATCGCTTCCATCTATTTACAGTTAGCTGCCTTTACAGAAGCTCAAGGAGGCAGTAATTTGACCCGGAAACCAGGGGTGAACCTGGGTGCCTGCAGCCCTTTGGAGTGAAAGAAAAGCTTTTCAGGCTGCTCACATTTGTAGTTTACGGAAGGAAAAGGAAATACAGCAATATGCGCACAAGACCGCACGGTGTCTGCAGCGCTTTCAAGCAAACTATTGTAGGATGCGGGGGAGCAGTAATCAGCTAAAATGGGGCGGCAAGCAACTTCATATACTTTTACAGAGTGCTGCAAAATGCAAATATTGGAAAATAACTACTAAAGCGTCCAGCCAGTTACAGTTTGGGGGAGCTCTGAGGGGGACATAAAAGCATTGGGTGTCTTCCGACACCGGGATCTGAGACTGAAAATGCAGCTTTTCTAAACATTCACAGTTGCTTCAATGGGATCGCACTATTACACATGATGTCGGGGGCACAAACATATAGAAGTGAAGCAAAAACGTTTCAGTCTATTTACAGTTGCCTTTACAGAAACTGAAGGAGCAACACAAACGTGACCAAAACAACATTGGATTGAAAGTGAAGTTTCTCAAGCTGCTCACATTATAAAGAAAGCGAAAAGAAATACTGGAATGTCCGCCTAAGACCACACAACGTGTCTGCAGCGCTTTGAAGGAACAGAAGATGGGAGGGTGGGAGGTAGGGGACAGCAAGAAACTACAGGTTATACATCTTGATCTTGAAGGTAGCCTAACACTCAGGAAGCCTCAATTTTTACATACGCTTGCATTCATATTTTTTCAGTTCAGACTTCACCCTTTCATCTGAAATGCTTCAAACGACTCTTCATGTCGTTGATGAAAACAGCGATGTCTTGGAGATAGATCCCACCGTTCCTAGGCCCCCACAGACACACATGAGAACTGCAGACTGGAACCTTGGTGCTTCCAGAAAAAACACACAGACAACACGCACTCATTTTGCATAAAGTGTAACTTGAGAAAAGGGGCGTTTGTTTATGCAATAACAAGTAGTCATTTCTCTGAAGTATTTACATTTTAAACAAGTTAGGACTATTGGCTTTGTCAATCGTTGTTAGTTGCATAAGATAAATTAGCAGTAACTGTGGCTTGTATATAATATTGAAAAAGCATCCACTTGAAGCCCTAGTGACACCACGACAATGTTACTGCTCCTGAGTTTCAAAAAGAGGCACAAGAATCCAGAGCAGACATGGCGAGTAAGTTGGCTGAAGAGGTGGGGGTGGCAAATGGTGTTCACGGGCGCTTTGATGTCCTCAGTGGCCGCGCGGCTCACTGAAAACATCAAAGCGCCCGCGAAATGTAAGTGATCGCAATCGCGATCACACTTCAAAGCGCGGCTGTGTGACAGGCAAAAGTGAAAGACAACGAGTGCTTTCAGGCTGCCAAATGGTGCGCGCGCCCGGCACACATGCACAGTAGTTGGCGGCCTGAAAGCACTCGTTTGCACTTCCAAAAGTGCTTACTATAAGTCTCGCCAGAACAGCGCTAAAGCGCTGTCTCAGGCGAGACCTAAAAACAACAAAAAAAAACGTTCATTAAGAGCGTTGTCCGGTTGGACCAATAGTGTAAGGGAGAAGGAGTGGCGGAGAATTGTCACCCGTTGTCAGTCACCAGTGATTATGCGGCATGCGGCGCCCCATTTTCTCGGATTACCCTTGACGCGCAGCAGTGATTAGGGATCACTCTGACTTGGGCAACCACCCCCTCCTGTCGTCTCTCATAGAGGGTTAGCGCTCGTGCTTCCCTTCCTCAGAAAACCTCTGAAGCGCGCACGTACCTGAGATAGCCACACTCCTCCGGGAACGTGGCTGGCCAGTTCGCGGTGGCGGAAAGGGTCCGACTCCCTCTTTGCCTCGGATACCGCGGTTTCGATGCTTGTTTCCGCTGCAGTCTTGGACGCCGCACTCAGGATTGAGTTGTTCTCCTCGTTCTTGGCGGTGTTCGTCTTCCGTCTCTCCTCCGGTTGTTTAATGACATTCAAGTCAGGCGTCTCCGACGTATCTCCGCCAGGGTTGTCCCAAATTGTAAGACGTTGCGTCATCAGACCTGCGTCTATTAGGGCATGTGACCACAATACATGGGCGGAAGTTACGTCCACCAGTGTCAGATCCTTAAAGGAGCCTTTCAGGTTTCCCGAAAAGGACATCCGAGGGAACTGAAAATAGAGGAGAGGTGAGATAAAAGGGGAGAACAGTTCGGCATCCTCCTCCTGGGGGGCGGGGGGGGGTCGTTGGGCACCTCCTAACACAGACATATATGCGAAGGCATTCCTGAAGGTGATGTCCGTGTCAGAACACTGCTAGGAGCAGCAGCAGGTACCAAGAATCTGGAACACAAAGCTGAGGAGGAGACACATGCAAAGACATTCCTGAAGGTGGGGTCCGGGTCAGAACACTGCTAGTAGCAGCAGCAGGTACCAAGAATCTGGAACACAAAGCTGAGGAGGGGACACATGCAAAGACATTCCTGAAGGTGGGGTCCGGGTCAGAACACTGCTAGAAGCAGCAGCAGGTACCAAGAATCTGGAACACAAAGCTGAGGAGGAGACACATGCAAAGACATTCCTGAAGGTGGGGTCCGGGTCAGAACACTGCTAGTAGCAGCAGCAGGTACCAAGAATCTGGAACACAAAGCTGAGGAGGAGACACATGCAAAGACATTCCTGAAGGTGGGGTCCGGGTCAGAACACTGCTAGTAGCAGCAGCAGGTACCAAGAATCTGGAACACAAAGCTGAGGAGGAGACACATGCAAAGACATTCCTGAAGGAGGGGTTCGGGTCAGAATACTGCTAGAAGCAGCAGCAGGTACCAAGAATCTGGAACACAAAGCTGAGGAGGAGACACATGCAAAGACATTCCTGAAGGTGGGGTCCGGGTCAGAACACTGCTAGTAGCAGCAGCAGGTACCAAGAATCTGGAACACAAAGCTGAGGAGGAGACACATGCAAAGACATTCCTGAAGGTGGGGTCCGGGTCAGAATACTGCTAGAAGCAGCAGAAGGTACCAAGAATCTGAAACACAAAGCTGTGAAGGACACATATCGACTAATAGCTGGGTAACAGCTGTCGCTCTGAGTTCTGAGTGACATCAAAGGTAGCACAAGCTTCGATTGAATCTATTTGCTAACACTCAGAAACCCTTGGTGAAAAACATCCCCGATATTGCCAGTTGGCCATCTGCAAATGTATGTCCTCCCTCCCCCAAACCTTGTGCCACTCTCATAGCTATGCAGGGATAAAGCAGTCAAGAGGCAGCTATACATGGCCAGGGCTAACCTGCATGTGTCCCCTGCCTTTCATTACACCTGGACTCTTGCCATCACTTTCCCCCACTAAAAATACCACCTAGCATCATACCACCCTCAGTATTACCACCCAAACATTAAAAACGTTTTGGAGCCCTGCCAACCCCTCCAACCCTCCACAAAAAAAGAACACCCAGCATCCTGCCTCCCTCCCGTACTACATGCTGCATTATCCACATAATATTAAAAGCATACATGGTGTGCTAACACACCGTCTGCAGTAACAATCCACACCAATTTAAAGAAATAAAAAAGCACATCCTCGTGGTACCCTCCCACACCACCATCTGCAACTTTCCTCCCCCTCCCAGTCTAAGCTCTGCATTCTGCTCACCTTTGTAGAACAGAACATTTGGCATGGAGAGCCCTGTCAGCATGGCATGGAGAGCCCTGCCAGCTTGGCACGGAGAGCCCTGTGACCGTGGCATGGAGAGCCCTGTCAGCGGGGCACGGAGAGCCTTGTGAGTGTGGCATGGAGAGCCCTGTGAGCGTGGCACGTAGAGCCCTGCCAGCTTGGCACGGAGAGCCCAGTGAGTGTGACACAGCGAGCCCTGTGAGTGTGGCATGGAGAGCCCTGCCAGCTTGGCATGGAGAGCCCTGTCAGCATGGTGCAGAGAGCCTTGCCAGCGTGACACAAAGAGCCCTACCAGCGTGGCACGGAGGGCCCTGCCAGCATGGCACGGAGAGCCCTGTCAGCGTGGCACAGAGAGCCCTGCCAAGGTAGCACGGAGAGCCCTGCGAGCTTGGCACGGAGGGCCCTGCCAGCGTGGCACAGAGCACTGCCAGCGTGGCACAAAGAGCACTGCCAGCGTGGCACAGAGAGCCCTGTGAGCGTGGCACAGAGAGCCCTGTGAGTGTGGCAAGGAGAACCCTGCCAGCGTGTCATGGAGAGCCCTGCCAATGTGGCACAGAGAGCGTTGTGAGCATGGCACAGAGAGCCTTGACAGCGTGCCATGGATAGCCCTGTGAGTGTGGCATGGAGAGCCCTGCCAGCATAGCACTGAGAGCCCTGTGAGTGTGGCACGGAGAGCACTGCCTGCATGGCACAGAGAGCCCTGCCAGCTTGGCATGGAGAGCCCTGCCAGCTTGGCATGGAGAGCCTGTGAACATGGCACGGAGAGCCTTGCCAGCATGGTTCGGTGAGCCCTGTCAGCGTGGTACGGAGAACCCTGCCGGCATGGCATAGAGAGCCCTGCCAACGTGGCACAGAAAGTCCCGTGAGCATGGCACAGAAAGCCCTGACAGAGTGGCATGGAGAACCCTACCAGCTTGGCATGTAGAGCCCTGTCAGTGTTTCACGGAGAACCCTGCCAGCTTGGCACTGAGAGCCCTGTGAGGGTGGCACAGAGAGCCCTGTCAGCATGGCACAGAGAGCCCTGTCAGCTTGGCACAGAGATCCCTGCCAGCGAAGCATGGAGAGCCCTGTCAGCATGACATGGAGAGTCTTGTCAGCATGGGACGGAGAGCCCTGTCAGCATGGCATGGAGAGCCTTGCTAGCTTGGCATGGAGAGCTCTGTGAGCATGGCACGGAGAGCTCTGTGAGCGTGGCATGGAGAACCCTGCCAGCCTGGCACAGAGAGCCCTACCAGTATAGCACGGAGAGCCCTGTCAGCGTGGCACAGAGACCCCTGCCAGTGTGGCACAGAGAGCTTTGTGAACATGGCACAGAGAGCCTTGTCAGCATGGCATGGAGAGCCCTATCAGGGTGGCACGGAGGGCCCTGTCAGCATGGCACAGAGGGCCCTGCCAGCGTGGAAAGGAACGCCCTGTCAGCGTAGCACGAAGAGCCCTGCCAGCATAGCACAAAGAGCCCTGTCAGCATGGCACAGAGAGCCCTGTCAGCGTGGCACGAAGGGCCCTGCCCGCATGGCACGGAGAACACTGCCAGCTTGGCATGGAGTGCCCTACCAGCGTGGCACAGAGAGCCCTGCCAGCATAGCATGGAGAGCCCTGTCAGCATGGCATGGAGAGCCCTGTCAGCGTGGCACAGAGAGCCCTGCCAGCGTGGCACAGAGAGCCCTGCCAGTGTGGCACAAAGAACCGTGCCAGCGTGGTACGAAGAACCCTGTCAGCATGGCACGGAGAGCCATGTCAGCGTGGCACCGAGAGCCCTGTCAGCGTGGCAGGTGTCAAGTGTGTCCTTAAGAGGGTCCCAGGAACCAGGAAAAAAACACAAGGGGACAGTTGTTACTAATATTGGCAATTGTTGATTGTAGCTGACAGTTAATGCAGTGGTCGAAAAGCTAGAAAACAAGCAGCCCACCAAACGGTCTTCCAAAAAACCCATAAGGATTCCTGCTGAAGAAAAAAGAGCAAATATTGAGAATGGAGGATGAATGTGATGAAAAATAAAACTAAAAGCATTGCAACATATGACTGCGGTGAGTGGGACCATAATGCAAAGCTCTGCCCACACAAGAGAAACACCGAAGAGCTCATGGACGTTGGATGTATGCCCAGGGCAGCCCTATACACCGAAGAGCTGGGTTCCTGTTTCTATGCGAGTTTACAGGTGAACGGGGGTTCGGTCCGGACATTTTTAGATTCAGGCCGCCGTCAATCAGTCATCCTTGAATCTTTAGTCAACCTAAACCACATACAAAAGGGGGAACAAATACCCATAAGGCGTGTTCATGGCGATGTGCATATCTACCCGATCGCTCAAATACCCATTACCCTCCCGGGTGGGGAGATCTTACAGGCTAGGCAGGGGGGTATACCCAATCTTCCCAAACAACTGATACTGGGGTTAGATAACCCTCTGTTCCTATCTCTTCTCCGAGGTATCATCCACCCTATTTCCACACAACCACCCGCCCAACCTACCATTATAACCTAGGCTCCATGGCTCTCAGATAAAAGCTTTAAGTACAGTCAGATGCATGACCCCACTCTACAAACAGTGTGGACCCAGGCCCGGAAACCACCACCACCCAACCCGGTTTTTCATATCACAAATGAACTCCTGTATAGAACAGGAAAACCTGGGAACCCACCTCAGTTATTGGTACCACAAGGCTTCCGAGAACAGGTCTTATTTTTCGTACAAACCCAACTGCCTACTAGACACAGGGGAGCCCAAAAGACCACCCAAACCATTTTGCAACACTTCTATCGGCCAGGTATATTCGCCCACGTTACCAAGTATTGCGAGGACTGCCAAAAGAGGAACCCCTATCTACCACCTCAGATTCCCTTACAACTCCTACCGATAATCGGGAACCCCTAAGATAGAATGGGGATGGACCTCATAGGCCCATTACCACAGTCCAAGAAGGGAAACCAATATGCATTGGTGATTGTGGATTACACCACCCGTTACCCGGAGGTCTTTCCATCGAGAACCCCCACTACTACCAACATTAGTGACAAGCTCCTCAACCTGTTTTCAAGGGTGGGTTTTCCAAAAGAAATACTCACCGACCAAGGGACCCCCTTTGTTTCCAAGTTAATGTCCCAGATATGTAAGTCTCTCAGTATTTCTCACATAAAGACCTCAGTGTACCACCCCCAACCGATGGTCTGTGTGAATGATACAATGCCACCCTAAAACTCACCCTGAAGAAGATGTTAGTGGTAGAAGGACGTGACTGGGACATGCTTCTTCCTCTTGCACTCTTCGTTATAAGGAGCCAAGTCCAGAGCAGTCTAGGCTGCTCACCCTTCGAACTCCTTTATGGGAGACAGCCCCATACCCTCCTAAAAATAACAAAAGAGGCCTGGAAGCAAGAAAAACAGGACGAAACCAGGTCGTTCCTTGACTACACCCAGGCTTTGCGCTCACATGTACCCAAGCTACGAAGCTTTGCAGATGCCAATTTAGAAAAAGCCCAGATTAAACAGCAAACCTTCTACAATAGGGGCAAAAAATGGCATCATTTAAAAGTGCATGACTAGGTTCTGGTCCTCCTACCATCATCCCTTCCAAAGGTCCGCTCAGAGTGGAAGGGGCCTTATAAAATCACCAAAACAATAGGTCTAACCACATATGAGATGCAAATAACACCCCGATAAAGTCAAACCTATCATATCAACCTGTTAAAAAAATGGTTAGGTCCCCTTCCGAGTAACACACACCTGGTTATTCCCGAAGTTCCAAAGGTGAGTACTACACTAAGAGAGCTGGTGGTTAATGAAGACCTCTCAGAAGAACAAAAAACAGCCCTACAGGCTACGTTGTATCCCTTCTCTCCCTTGTTTTCTGATCATCCTGGAAGGACCTCCCTGATCGAACATTCTATCCCCACAGAACCCGGGAGAATCATAAAACATAGGTCTTATCAGATACCAACAGCCCGAAGAAAGGCGATCAATGATGAGGTCGAGAGTATGCTTGCTATGGGAGTCATCAAAGCCTCCCAGAGCAACTGGTTCTCACTAATCGTCCTCGTGCCAAAACCGGACGGATCCGTTCGGTCTTGCATCAATTTTTGGGCGGTTAACGCAATCTCGAAGTACGGCTCCTACCCACTACCTAGGGTAGATGAACTCATCAAAAAATTGGCCAAGGCACAATACATCATGACCCTTGATCTCACGAAGGGGTATTGGCAAGTTCCCCTCCGACCCCAAGATCAGGAAAAGAGTGCCTCTTCTACCCCAACAGGTCTTTATAAAGTCACTGTGTTGCCCTTTAGTTTACACGGCTCTCCGGCGACGTTCCAGAGACTCACGAACAGGGTGCTCCACAGTCACCAATCCTATTCCTCGGCCTTCTTTGATGACATCGTCATTTATAGCGCCACCTGGCAACAACATTTGATCCATTGCAGACAGGTATTAAATGCCTTTCAAACAGCCGGTCTTCACATAAATGCAAAACAATCAAGGGTGGGTTTCCACAAAGTCAGATATCTTGGCTGTCTTCTTGAGAACGGGGTCATAGTGATTGCTCTGACCTTTTCAACTTAAGGTTCTCACACCCTAGTCCTCTCTGCAAAAATAGAAGTCAGGGCCTTCTTAGGGCTACTCGGATACTACCGTAGGTTTATGCCCAACTACTCTGAATTAGCATCTCCCTTAACAGACCTCCTAAAAAACAAGTGAGACCTGGAGACCTACTACACCCCTCTCCCTTGGCAGTACAAGCATTCCACTCTCTGAAAAAACACCATCACCTCCACCCTGGTATTGAAGTCCCCCGACTTCACCAAGCCTTTCATACCGCAACCTCTATCCCCGAGAACAGAAATACTACTTGGAGGGCAACCACTTCCTTTTGTACACGGACCATGCTCCCTTGCTCTGGATGAGCCGGAACAAGAGGAATAACCCTAGGGTGTTGCGTTGGTTCCTCTCACTGCAGCCCTTTTCCTTTGAAGTCCGACATCGCAAGTATTCAGCAAATGGGAACACGGACTTCCTCTCCAGTGTTCTCCTGTCCCTCTATCGGGTACAGTCTGGGGATGGGGTGTGTCACAAGGTCCCCAACAAACCCCCCCCCCCTCCTATCTCACCTCTCCTCTATTTGCAGTCCCCTCCGATGTCCTTTTCGGTAAACCTGCATGGCTCCTTTAAGGATCTGACACTGGTGGACTCAACTTCCGCCCATGTGATGTGGTCACATGCTCCAATAGACGCAGGGATGATGACGGGACTTCTTTCAAATTGGGACAGCCCTCGCGGAGATACGCCGGAGACGCCAGACTTGAATGTCAGTGAACAAACGGAGGAGAGACGGAAGATGAACACCGCCGAGAATAACTCAATCCTGAGGGCGGAGTAAAAGACTGCAGCAGAAACAAGCACCAAAACCCTGGTATCCGAGGCAAAGAGGGAGTAGGACCCTTTCCGACACCACGAATTGGCCAGCCACGTTCCCGGAGGACCGTGGCTATCTCAGGTACGTGCGCGCCTCAGAGATTTTCTGACGAAGGGAAGCACGAGCGCTAACCCGTTACGAGAGAGAACGGGAGGGGGGTCCCCAAGTCAGAGTGATCCCTAATCACTGCTACGCATCAGGGGTAATCCGAGAAAATGGGGCAACACATGCTGCATAATCACTGGTGACAATTCTCCCCCACTCCTTCTCTCTTACACTATTGGTCCAACCGGACAACACTCTTAATGAGCTTTTCTTTTTGTTGTTTTACTTCTTTTCTGAGGAGTGCCTATCATGCACATGATCCAAGAAGGGCTCCCACAAGGACGGCTCACCCTAAAGTGGACAACTTCCAGCAAGAAAGACCATTGGAGTAAAATCGTACTTTACCTGCCGTTTACTATAATAAAAACCACCTGAACCATCCTTTGCTGTCCGTGTGGTTTGAGCCCGGGGTTACAGTCTCCTTCACAGCTTTGTGTTCCAGATTCTTGGTACCTTCAGCTGTTTCTACCATTATTCTGACCGGGATCTCACCTTCAGGAATGCCTTTGCATGTATATCCCCTTCACAGCTTTGTGTTCCAGATCCTTTGTACCTGCTGCTGCTTCTAGCAGTATTCTGACCTGGATCCCACCTACACGAATGCTGCTGCATATATGTCCCCTGTCAAAGAAACAATGGTTCTGTTGGGTGAAAAAGAACCTTTCTATACACATATAGACGTCCCGAAATTTAGAGAAGGGTTCAGCTACGTAGCCAATAACTGTTCTAGGCACTGGATGGTGCTTGGAGTTGAAACAGCAATAGAATACGTGAAGAAACTCTCACAGGAGATAGCTGATCTGAAAAAAGAGGTAGGTAAAGTACGATTTTACTCCAATGGTCTTTCTTGCTGGATGTTGTCCCCTTTAGGGTGAGCCGTTCTTGTGGGAGCCCTTCTTTATCACTGAGCACCACTTGTCACCTTGTCACTAATTGTTATCACTTTGTACCTTGATGGCCTCGTTAAATGATTTTGGGTATATATATGAATGACGCAATTTACATAAAAATCTCAAACTACCCTATAATTTGCTTTGTTGTGCGTGTTGCCTTTGACTAATTGCAATATTTTTTGAATAACGTATGATTCGTGTTATGTGTATAGAAAGGTCCTTTTTCACCCAACAGAACCATTGTTTCTTTGACATAAGACTGCCCAGGTTCTGAGGGATACTGGGTTACCCCATTGTTTGCCAAGCCCGCATATATGTCCCCATCACAGTGTTGTGTTCCAGATTATTGATACATTCCTGCTGCTGCTTCTAGCAGTATTCTGACCCTGACACCTTCAGGAATGCCTTCGCATGTATGTCTCCTTCACAGCTTTGTGTTCCAGATTCTTAGTACCTGCTGCTGCTCCTAGCAGTATTCTGACCCGGACATCACCTTCAGGAATGCCTTCGCATGTATGTCTCCTTCACAGCTTTGTGTTCCATATTCTTAGTACCTGCTGCTGCTCCTAGCAGTATTCTGACCCTGACATCACCTTCAGGAATACCTTTGCATGTATGTTTCCTTCACAGATTTGTTTTCCAGATTCTTGGTACCTGCTGCTGCTCCTAGCAGTATTCTGACCCTGACATCACCTTCAGGAATGCCTTCGCATGTATGTTTCCTTCACAGCTTTGTGTTCCATATTCTTAGTACCTGCTGCTGCTCCTAGCAGTATTCTGACCCTGACATCACCTTCAGGAATACCTTTGCATGTATGTTTCCTTCACAGATTTGTTTTCCAGGTTCTTGGTACCTGCTGCTGCTCCTAGCAGTATTCTGACCCTGACATCACCTTCAGGAATGCCTTCGCATGTATGTTTCCTTCACAGCTTTGTGTTCCAGATTCTTGGTACCTGCTGCTTCTAGCAGTTTTCTGACCCGGATCCCATCTTCAGGAATGCCTATGTCTCCTTCCACAGCTTTGTGTTCCAGAATCTTGGCACCTGCTGCTTCTAGCAGTATTTTTTTTGTGAAAATATTTTATTGAGGTTTTCCAACCGTCGAACCAATAAACCAATGTTGCTTACAATAGTATCCTATATAAGACCCAGTCATCAATGCACAGATCAGGAGAAACCAGATCGTCAACATTTGCTACCCTAACTCCCCCCCTACCACCCTCTCTACGCCCTCCCCCCCTCTGTCAGCGTGCCCGCCTCCAACCCCTGTAAATTGAGACATTAAGCACCCCGAGGTCCGACACAGCCCAGCTCTAAGCAACGGAAAATACATCAGGAATAATCTCAAAGGACCTGAGGCTCCATGTCCCCCGCCATATACACTACATGCTCCCGCCCTGACCATCCACGTGCACCTCAATACTTTGTGCAGACACAGACCCCTCCCAACTACGCTGAAGGGGCCTCATTCGATGCAGTCTCCCCCGCGGTCCCAGAGGGCCCCGCCCCGGGTCCCAGACCCCGGCCAAAGTCTACAGGATCCCCGTCCTCCTCATCCAACTCCTCCAAAGCGCGAAGCCCCTCCACTAGCGCTCCCCATGCCCTAGCCGCATCCAGCGCCTTATCATTAGCCACCCGCTGGGCCAGCTGCAGCCGAAGCGTCCCTTCGCTCCCCGCCCAAGACAAGAAACTCGCCTTCCACCTCCGAAAGCTCGGCCCGGCCTGTGCCTTGCAGTGCATGGTGAGCTCCCTCTTCGCCATTATCAAACCCAGATCATAGAATTTGCTCGTGATTTTAGTACGAGGAGTGTGCGGAAACCAAAGCAGGAGGCAAGTCCCCATCTCCACGTCCAGCTCACGCTCAGTCACTCGATTCAGACACGCCACCACATCCGTCCAGTAAGAGCCCAATCCCCGACAGGACCAAAACATATGGCCGAAATCAGCCCTGTCCGCCCTGCACCGGGGGCATGAGGAGTGGGAACCTCCAAAGTACCGCAAAAATTTTACCGGAGTTAAGTAAGCCCTGTGAAGAATTGAACCAATTGAAATCTAGCGTTGCGTGTGCCCTTCCAGGCCCGTCGCAGCAGCTGGGGCCAAGTCGTCTCAGGAATGGGCCTACCAAGATCACCCTCCCATTAACCCCGCAAGGCATCCAAGGGCGGAAGCTTCTCCGTAGATAAACGCCTATAGAGACAAGTGATGGCCCTGAACGTACCCGCTGTCATAGTGATATATTGGCACCCCAAAGAGGTCATGGGCTCCGACAGGCCCATCTTCCAGTGCTTCTGAATCCCCGACACCAAGGCGGCGTGTAAAAGATAATCCCCCCCTTGGTAAATCATAAGCCTCCTGTAAATCCTGGAAAGGTAGCAAGACACCCTCCCTGTATAAATCCCCGATCATATGAACCCCACATTCTTCCCAACCAGCCAACGCCGACCAATCCCCACCATGCGGGAGGGCCGTGCACATGCCCAGAGGAGGAATTTCCGGAGCGTATGGGACCACGAAGCCTGCCCTTCTATGACTGCGAAGCCAGCACAGCCGGAGGGTGCGCTCCTCGAGGGTAAGCTGGTCCAACCTGAGCCGCTGCTGGAGCACAATAAAGGACAACACGTGACGAGGGATGACCCTACCCTGGGGGCCATCAGGACCTCTAAACTCACGCGCCACGGCCTGTGTAAGCCATTGCAGCTGGGCCGCCAAATAGTACCATTCAAAATCTGGGGCTGCCAGCCCCCCCTCCTCTCGGGGTCTCATCAGCGTGGCCAGAGCCACCCGCCGTCTGCTCGTCCCCCAAATAAACCCTGTCATCAAAGTCCGCAGCATCTTAAAAAAGGGGGCCGGGATCCATATCGGCAAAGTACGAAAAAAGTAAAGCAATCGTGGCAGCGCTATCATCTTCAGCAGCGCTACCCGCCCGGCTACCGAGAGAGGGAGAGTGCGCCAAAACGCCATACTACCCTTGAGCCCTCGCAACACTCCTCCCACGTTCCCCTCGAACAGATCGGCGGGAGCAAGAAATATTCGGACCCCCAAATACGGCAGGCAGGCAGGTTCCCACCACAGGTCGCCCAGCGTCGCCGGCACCGGCACTCCAAGGGACAAAGGAAACAGGCAGGTCTTAGCCCAATTCACCTGCAACCCCGACAAAGTACCAAATTCCCGGAGCAGAGTTCTGGCGCCCTGCAGGGAACCCCCCGCGTCAGCCAAATATAACAAGAGATCATCTGCGTACAAGGATATGTGATGGACCTTCCCACGCAGCGAAACACCCTCAAATAACCGCCCCCGTCGGGCATGCGCCGCAAGAGGTTCGATCGCCAGCGCAAACAAAAGTGGGGAGAGGGAGCAGACTGCTTCTAGCAGTATTCTGACTCGGACCCCACCTTCAGGAATGCCTTTGCATGTATGTCTCCTTCACATATTTGTGTTCCAGGTTATTGGTACCTGCTGCTGCTCCTAGCACTATTCTGACCCTGACATCACCTTCGGGAATGCCTTCACATGTATGTTTCCTTCACAGCTTTGTGTTCCAGACTCTTGGTACCTGCTGCTGCTCCTAGCACTATTCTGACCCTGACATCACCTTCGGGAATGCCTTCGCATGCATGTCTCCTTCACAGCTTTGTGTTCCAGATTATTGATACATTCCTGCTGCTGCTTCTAGCAGTATTCTGACCCTGACACCTTCAGGAATGCCTCGCATGTATGTTTCCTTCACAGCTTTGTGTTCCAGATTCTTGGTACCTGCTGCTGCTCCTAGCAGTATTCTGACCATGACATCACTTTCAGGAATGCCTTTGCATGTATGTCTCCTTCCACAGCTTTGTGTTCCAGATTCTTGGCACCTGCTGCTGCTCCTAGCAGTGTTCTGGCTCGGACCCCACCTCCAGGAATGCCTTTGCATAGGTCTCCTTCACAGCTTTGGGTTCCAGATTCCTTTGTATCTGCTGCTGCTTCTAGCAGTATTCTGACACGGACATCACCTTCAGGAATGCCTTTGCCTATATGTCTGTGTCACGAGGTGCCCAATGCCCCCCCCCCCCCACCGAGAAGGAGGCTGCTGAACTGTTCTCCCCCCTTTTATCTCACCTTTCCTCTATTTTCAGTCCCTGGGGTGGTGGAGTGAGCTAAAGAATGATGATGGATTAAACCCAGACCAGTTGACTGGGGGTGAGTGCTTGCAGTGTTCAACACTCTGTCCATCATCCCCTTTGGTTCTGCTTTGTTCGCCATAAGTTGGCAGGGTATGCCCAGACGTGGGTCCCTTGCTCACTCTGCCACTGGATTCAAGCTAGCCTGGCTGATGACAGCTGATTAGACAGAAACCGTTCCCAGGATGCTTGTTTCCGGTTCAGGGAAGACATGGCTAGACTGTTCCCATGAGGCACAGGGTCAGACTGATTTGCATATGGCCATGTCTGAACTGGGGTGGTGGAGTGAGCTAAAGTATGATGATGGATTAAACCCAGATCAGTTGACTGGGGGTGAGTGCTTGCATTGTTCAACACTCCGTCCATCACGCTCTTTGGTTTTGCCAGATTCTTGGTACCTGCTGCTTCTAGCAGTATTCGGGCCCGGGTCCCAACTTCAGGAATGCCTTTGCATGTATGTTTCCTTCACAGCTTTGTGTTCCAGATCCTTGGTACCTGCTGCTGCTTCTAGCAGTATTCTGACCCTGACATCACCTTCAGGAATACCTTTGCATGTATGTCTCCTTCACAGCTTTGTGTTCCATATTCTTGGTACCTGCTGCTGCTTCTAGCAGTATTCTGACCTGGACATCATCTCCAGGAATACCTTTGCATGTATGTTTCCTTCACAGCTTTGTTTTCCAGATCCTTTGTACCTGCTGCTGCTTCTAGCAGTATTCTAACCCGGATCCCATCTTCAGGATCGCTTTTGCATTTGGTGTGGTGTTCAGAATCAATGGGTCCCTGCCTTCCTCCATCAGATGATCTTGGAGGTCTCTTGTACAGGATCATCTGCTGTTCACATCTCTTTTCAGTGAAAGCGCTGTAGTGTCACAAGGGTTTCAGAATACACACTAGTAACTTAACAGGCTGCGCATTACTTTCAGCAATGGAGAGATGTATATCGAGCCTGTGTAGAATCCGATAACAGATGTACTCAGCCATTTCTTAGTCTGGTTTATCATGTACTTTCTATGTTCCCTATTTTGGGGTCTTTACATGTAAAACCTTTGTGAGTGATGGCCTGGGGTTCGCAAACACATGGCAGAGGCTTATTCTAGGAGGCAATACGAGTGAGAAACGTAAATACAGCAAGCCACACCACATAATACACAATGTCCTGGTGGTGGAACGCTTTTGGAGCAGAATAGGACTTTTATTTACAAGTAAATTGAACAGTTAGGAAAGAGATACAAAAATGAAACCAGAATGCACGAACACCCTCTGGCGCATTGATGATCCCAAATGTTCTCCTAGCAAACTCTACAAGCAGCAGGGAGACGCTTGAGGATTACATCAGGTTCCCTTCCTTACTGGCACTCCTGGACGAACAGAACTTTAGAAGCTGATGTTTCCCTTACTGGTTTTGGTGGGAGCCCATTACATCCCTTTTCCAGTGAGACAGAGATGCAGGTTTTGTTTTTTCATCCTTTATCCTAGTCCTCAGGGTAGTGTCAAGTCGACCAAAGACCTTCCCGACTGTGAAACCATTTAAAACTTCTTTCTACATTTTACAGTTCAGAAGTGTGACTGAAAGTGAACATTCATGAACGATCATGTGTATATCAAACTTTCCGCAACATCCAGGCTGATGCATCCTTCAAAGCTAAACACAACCCTCCTAGACCCACATGTTCATTCATATAGGACAACGAAGAACCAACGTGCTTTCAATGATTCACCTGAAGGATGTCCAAGAAAGCGGCACTTCCAGGCCCTGTCAACGATCTAACGCTATAAAAATAATACATACGGAGTTGTCACTTACTCAACACCCCAGAATGAGATTTATACTTCCTTAAATACCCACATTCTGCAGCGGATGACAATGCCACATCCCAGTCCCCAATGCGAACATTGGGGGTGCAGTGGATATCCAGGTTCTGTTGGTGCCTTGTCACCTCGAAACTTCAACTGCGATGACCATTTAAGAGAAACGGATGCCTGAAGTTTTGTACCCCGATGAGGACTATTGCACATTCTGCGGTCAATCCTCCCTCCTGTAAGCCCCCACGAGGACCAGCTGGAGACGTAATTGGTCTCCCATTGAAAACCGGCTCCCAGAGTACCCAGGCTGTCCAACTGCAAGTCACAAGCAGTGTGCCCCTAGGACAACAGCACTAAACCCACCGTCGATACTGGTCAGTGGCCACCGGCTGCCCAACGACCCAGAGAAAAGGCCCAACAGATACGAGGACGTTTCTTGTAGCTTTCTGGAGCACAGCACACTAACACTCATTTCCTACCCTCATCATTGATTTGTGATATTACGCATTATGTAAGGTTATAGTCTATTTGTGGAAACAAGTTTTAATGTTGGGAATAGTATCATGGAGGAATGGAAGCTAAGGCTGAGTGAGGGTGGTAGGTCTGAGAAGGAATAACCAGAATTTACATCCACATCACTTGTGAAAGGAAGACTTTGGATGAGATTAACTACGTTAATAGACAAGTACCTCATGTGATCTCGTATGTGTGGGATTAGGCGTACCTTGTCATACTGTGCAGCATCTGATATTTTAAGTGTGGGATTAGGCGTACCTTGTCATACTGTGCAGTACTTCATGTGATATTTTATGTGCGAGATTAGGCATACCTCGTCATACTGTGCAGTACTTCATGTGATATCATATGTGTGGGATTAGGCGTACCACTTCATACTGTGCAGTACCTCATGTGATATTGTATGTGTGGGATTAGGCGTAACACTTCATACTGTGCAGTACTTCATGTGATATATGTGTGGGATTAGGCGTAACTCTTCATACTGTGCAGTACTTCATGTGGTATATGTGTGGGATTAGGCGTACCTCATCATACTGTTTAGTACTTCATGTGATATATGTGTGGGATTAGGCGTACCTCTTCATACTGTGCAGTACTTCATGTGATATCCCATGTGTGGGATTAGGCATATCTCGTCATACTGTGCAGTACTTCATGTGATATCGTATGTGTGGGATTAGGCATAACACTTCATACTGTGCAGTACTTCATGTGATATATGTGTGGGATTAGGCGTACCTCTTCATACTGTGCAGTACTTCATGTGATATATGTGTGGGATTAGGCGTACCTCTTCATACTGTGCAGTACTTCATGTGATATATGTGTGGGATTAGGCGTACCTCTTCATACTGTGCAGTACTTCATGTGACATCCTATGTGTGGGATTAGGTGTACCTTGTCATACTGTGCAGTACTTCATGTGATATCGTATGTATGGGATTAGGCAAACCTCGTCATACTGTGCAGTACTTCATGTGATATCCCATGTGTGGGATTAGGCATATCTCGTCATACTGTGCAGTACTTCATGTGATATCCCATGTGTGGGATTAGGCATATCTCATTATAATGTGCAGTACTTCATGTGATATCGTATGTGTGGGATTAGGCGTACCTTGTCATTCTGTGCAGTACTTCACGTGATATCGTATGTGTGGAATATGTCCAATGTTGGAAACATTGGATGGTGCAGTGAAAGTTAAACTTGGTTTAGCAGGCACTTAAATTTAAGTACTATTGTTACTTGGGAATTTCAAGCCTTTTTAGGTTTGTTGCTGCATCTTCTTGATATACCCTGTCAACCGTACAATGAATTCTGTTCTCTTGCATTCACTCTCATTCAGCCTGTTTCTCTCAGTGTGGTCACTTCTTCATTTCTTTGTCATTTTTCTCTTGTCCTGTGTCCTGCTCTTTACCTCCCAGTTTGGATATTTTCTTGCTGTTGTGCCTTGTAATTCGTTACTCTCCTTTTGATGTCCTTGGCCTGCTCATTTTTTAAATCACTGCCTACTTAAGCAGGTGTATTTTAAAGGTCTGCACGACTCATCAGAAAGGCAACTGAATACCTGTCCGCCTTCTCGTGGTGCTTTCTGCCGCAAGGGATGGGGATACAGTGGATATGAAGGTACACAACAACCGTGAACTGAGCTCAGACCCAGAAGCAGGATTCAACCTTTGCAGGAGAGAAGTGTTCGTTTCAACACGAGACGTCAGACAGTCAACTTGCTCGATTGATATACTGCACATCAAGAAGTGTGCACTGAGTGGGATCTTGCCAAAGACGGTACAGTGTGGCACCAGATACGTTCGTTATGGGTGGAAGGAGTTGATCCCAGCAGGGGAGCATCAAGTCCCAATGGGGTGTCAGTCTTCCAATGCGCTCCAGCTTGCAGGCAGCCACCATTCATGGAATGGTATCTTGCAGACAGGGAATTCGACTTAGGTGGGCTGTTTTTTCCCCATCTCCACCTTTCTTAAAAGTGATGCAAGGGTATGATGTTTGCAGACATCTGGAGAGAGAAACAAAAGATGCAGGAATGTTTTTTCCTATTTCTTTTATCAGGCATGGGCAGGATTGAATCCCCTGCCATTCCCAAAGGCAGGGTTTTGATATATAATCCAAAAATGCCTTCCTCAAGGGTGGTGGCCATATAAGTAACCTTCATCCAGCTTGGCCAAGTTGAGAGTGCAGCATTACCTTCCTTTCCCTGCCTTCGTAAAGGATGGCGGTATATCTTTGTACCTGCCCCCATGCCTTGTTCAAGGGTGGGGGCCATGTAAGTAACCTCCATCCAGCTTGGCCAAGTTGAGAGTGCAGCATTACCTTCCTTTCCCTGCCTTCGTAAAGGCAGGGCGGTATATCTTTGTACCTGCCCCCATGCCTTGTTCAAGGGTGGGGGCCATGTAAGTAACCTCCATCCAGCTTGGCCAAGATGAGAGTGCAGCATTACCTTCCTTTCCCTGCCATTGCAAAGGATGGCAGTATATCTATGTACCTGCCCCCATGCCTTGCTCAAGGGTGGGGGCCATGTAAGTAACCTCCATCCAGCTTGGCCAAGATGAGAGTGCAGCATTACCTTCCTTTCCCTGCCATTGCAAAGGATGGCAGTATATCTTTGTACCTGCCCCCATGCCTTTCTCAAGGGTGGGGGCCATGTAAGTAACCTCCATCCAGCTTGACCAAGTTGAGAGTGCAGCATTACCTTCCTTTCCCTGCCTTCGTAAAGGATGGCGGTATATCTTTTTACCCACCCCATGCCTTGCTTAAGTATGGAAATGATGTATGTCATTCTCCCCCAGCCTTGTGCAAGCGTGTGGGGTGATACTTCTTCACCCGCTCACTTTGCCAAAGAGATAGATGGTGTTCAGCACCCATAAGTCCTCCTCACGTGGCCAGACAGTGATGGGTAAAGGGTGGTTCCTTCGTAGGCAGCTAGCAGCCGTGGCCCACAACATGCTGCAGGCGTGAAGATCAGTGGCACCTCACCTGTCCTCCACGGCATGCTTCGTGGTGCAACTTGAGGGATAGATTATAGCTTGTATTTTACAACAGAAGTGACACCACACAACTTGCCTTAAGGACAGCAAATATCCAAAAAAGTAGTTCTAAAGTGCCAGCAGAGTGCAGCCCTCGTGGAGGGATGGTTAACGAACACAAACGTATTCTCTGCAAAATGTATTTGGATCGTCTTTGGCTAACCATGAAAAAGACGACATTGTGTGAAATATATTGGAGGCATAGAGCGGGGTGGATGTAGATCTTTGGGGTAAAAATGGCTTCACCGGTGATTGGTAAACGGTGGCAGACAAATTCCGGTTGATTGATATACTGCTAAAGCATGCGAGTGCTGATTTCATGAAACTATTTACAGAGGTTTTACCCAGGAGTTGCTGTGTCTTTGTAGATTATTTTATGAAGTTGGTAGAAAGTCGCTCTTAAAAGACACCAACCACTGACTGGGTAATTAGGTTCCTTTAAGATGTTTTAACCCATTGATTCCAACACATTTCAGTGTACATAAGCATAATAGAATACTAGAACATCGATCACATTGGAAAGGATCTATGCTGCCAGAATTGGTTGGCCGCGTGGAAGTAGTTAATGAGGTGATCAGTGAGTGCATAAGGAGCTGTGGCGGGTGGAATAGAAGTTTGTGAGGCTTTAATATCTGGAAGGTGGGAGAAGTCATACAGTTCCCATGACTGGCCAGGAGGGCTCTGGCAGAAAGGTGAATTCATCAGGAGAGATCCAGGCAAGAGAGTCGAGTCTGGCAGGAGAGTAGCGTTGGGCACAGAGGCGAGGCTTTCTAAAGCAGGTGGGACCTCTGTACTAGGCTTCAGCCTGCATCTGAAGTGCTCAAAGGAGCTCCTTCTAGGACTTGTTTGATGTGAAACTAATGAAGGGCAATAATCCGGACCTCGCCATTACCGACCGCAGTAGGCTGGACCGCCATACATGGATGGTGAACCCCTGGACTTCCCCTGGAAGCGCGAGCAAGACCAGTGTTGGCAGCCTGTAGGGCAGATATCATAGAGGCATAAAGGAAGAAACTAAGTAGTTTACCGCTTGGAAATTGTTCACATCATTTTTAATCATCCTTGGACTCCTGCATGTATTGCTCAATGATAATGATGAATAAGCTACATAGCTTCGAGGCGTACCTGTTCTGGTCATCAGTTGCGTGACAGAGGTTGATTTGATAAGACAGAAAAAGAATACAAAATTGATCGTTAAAAAAGGCTCAACGTTATTCACTTCCTTCATCATCTTAAGTGCATCTCCCCGCCTCCCGATACTCTTGCCCCCATGGCAAAGACACGAGCAGTTGCAAGACTGGTTGAATCAGGATACAGTAACCCATTTTTATAGCTGAATGAGCCATGTTCTCACTTTTTCCAGTCTGGACAGCAATCACAATTTTCCTGAAAAACAGAAATGTTTTAAATTACAAGTCACACCCATTGCAAACTGTGTGTTCCCTTTAACTGAAGTGCCTGATGCACCTCTTGGGCAATGGTAGCGCAGGACGTGGAGCAGCGTTTGCTGTGCCTGTAATACAGCAAGGAGGCAGTAACCCTTAACCCTTATACCATCAGCAGGATCTGAAGGTAGAGCGGTAGAAAGAGGTTATCTATCTGCAGTGTGAAGGCTTCCAACAGAGACACCAGGGTGATAGACCCCACAATCCAGGCGTAGTGGGCATTCAAAGTAACCCCACTGTCAAAGATTAGGATTAGTGCCACAGCAATCACTTGTCCAAAAATGGACATCATTGTTCCTTCAAAGGTCTTCTTGGTACCGGGCCACTTGAGTTCCCCCATGGTGCTGCCGCAAATGGAAGCCAGGGTGTCTCCTACCCCAACTGCTAGCACTCCACAGTAGGGAACGAGCGCACCGGCGCCAAACAGGGAACCCTTATGGACACATCGCCTGGGAAACAGCCAGATGGAGAGGGACATGCCCAGGAGGAGGTAGATATGTGTGAGAATCAGGGGCCCACTGTCCCGCTCATCCAGGAACAGCGCCAGCAGGTGACGCAAGGTCTGTCCCAGTGGCCGGATTCTGAAGTAGCGCACATACTCCAGAAAAACAAACACTGACATACAGACCACCGATGCCACAAACAGAAGTTGCTGGTCCATGATAATGCCGGGAACGTAGGTGGCCACCACAATGAAATGGAAATATTTCCTGGTAATGGTCGTGACGCGATGCTTTTTGCACTCTGAAGATCGCTTGGAGTTTTGGTAGAAAACAACACTGCAGGCAGCCACGGTCAGCAGGCACCAGTACAGGAGCAGGTAGAGCCTGGTGCGTGTTTGAGAGAGGAAGCCAGCCAGCCACATGAGTGGGTTCTTCCAAGTCAGGTACTGCAGCCATGGCAGAAGGACACCCAGTGCCAGCACCGCTGTCAACATGTGGAAGAACAAGGAGGATATCCACGTCCCAGAATCCATGAAGAAAAAAAGTGCAGCAAAGAGGATGCCGAGAAGGACCGTGCCAACCACTGCCACCAGGAGGAGATAGTGCACGGGGTCACCTTTGCTATCCACTGAATTCAAGGAGCGTTTAATGAGATGGTTGAGAACAAAGCTGATACCACCCAGGATGAGCAACGCCTCCCCAGGAGTGAAGCACCGAGGCAGCACATAAAGAAGTATCATGCTGAGGTAAACAAAAATGAGCAGCACTTCTAAGACTTCGATAACTTCAGAGACCACTAAAGAATGCTTCATAGAGTAGAGGATGGCACTCCCAGCCACGCCGGATATTATGCAAGTGTTCCTTGGCACTGGTTTAGTGATACCCAGTGCAATCACAGAAAGAAAGAAGGCCAAAGACATGCCAGTGGCAGCCACAATCACACCAAAACGTTCAAAGTAGACATTCCCTGCCGCCTTACACCTCTCGCTCATTACAATCCCCAGGAGAGGGATCACCACGCTGGCTGGAAGGAGGCCGCTGTTGGCAGAGGAGCGGAACTGAAAGACCGCCCCACCAGACTGCAGAAGACGGTCCCATTTGTGCTGGACATAGAAGGCTTGAACTGTGAGAGCAACGACACACCAGGAAAGGCGGTTCCAGACCACACCGTGCACACAGAGAACCACAGCAAACACGATGAGGGACTCCACAAGCACGGGTTTATTCAGCATGATGCCAGGAAGAGGCAGTCTTCAGCCGGAGCACCTCCTGTAAAACGTTCACTCACAGGGTCGTGGTGCAGTAAGCGTCCTCTGCTGCAGCACACCATACTCTGTCACTCCTGTAGATAGAAGTAGAACACATTTAGAAACATAAGACAGTGCTCAAAGAATGGCAGGCTAGTCTGATTTAATATCTTGAAGTGCTACATATATCTCTATTGACTTACTGTTAAACTTGTGCAACAATATCAACAACTTCCACCAACAAAACTCCCCACAAGTCACTAAAAAAAAAAAAGGAATATTTTGTGGGACATCCCCAAAGCAAGACCATTTTCAATTTTCAGAGCTGCAGAGGAAGGTTGCTCACAATTTAAGACCGAAAACAGAAAAGAAAAGTATCCTTTACAGTGCTCCTTCTGAATCTGACGCATAAGAAGTATTACAAGATTATCCAACTATTAAGACCTAGAAGTCAACACAGATCGTTGGCTAGACCAGAGGGCTGGCGACCAGTGTTCAAGGCACAGTCTTTCGAACGGAATCCTTTGCCTGAAAGCAAAACAACGCGGGTCTCTCGAGCACCCAGCACTTGGCTGTGCCTTTGACTGCAAGATATTGGATGTGCTGCAGTTCATCCAGCCCCATGGAGAGACTGTGGCACTAATCCAATCTAGCTGGTGCGCGGGAGGCCACAACAGTAGCATGGGATTTCAGCCCAAAATATGGCAAGACTTTTGCAGCACTGACGATAGAAGCAGAACCTGGAGTATTTGGGATGAGCTGTTTGGGACATGTGCACACACCCCTCAGCAGTGCAGAACCGTACCCGCCAGGACAGCGCACCTCGTTTTATTATTCACATTTTACAGAACATCTAAAAAGACTGTTCTTCACTAAAATATCACAGCAGTACAAGAACAGCAGTTTACACTCAGACGCCAACACAATACCAAATCCACTACAGCAAAAACACGGATTTGTGTTATTAACATCCGTTTATAATGACAAGCTTCAAATAAGACCAAGATATTTTCCTGTATTGCGGTAATATTAATCTATGCTTTTAAGAAAACTGATTACTTTAAAAGGATTTCTTTTATATGCACATCTGGTTTATATTGTGATGGTTTTTATGAACTAATAACAATAAACTATTCATTCATTATTAACATCCATTTGTTCGAATATCTCTGAACAAGAATCATATTCAAGCTCTTAGGTTGCTTCCGGCACAAAGCCCAATCTTTCATGTTTGCCTTTTCCATCAATTCTAGCCTTGGGCAAAAATGACTTCCTAGCTTGCTGCACTTATAAGCTCAGTGCCCCAAGATGGGGACTTGCATCGCTGCGACACAAGAAGGATGCTCTATCTTTTTAACAGATTTCATTGGGTTTTAGATGCATGTAATACATTCAGCTGTGTTAGCACATCTGAGTACAGCACGTGAGACCTCAATGTAGTACGCAGCCAAGACTGTTTCAGTGAATCTAAAACAATCAATCAATCAGTCTCCTCCCTGCGGGTCAGTACATCCTCTCCCAAATGACAATCCAGTTGGCATGCCGGAAAAAGGAGCAGATCACACATCCTAACAATGAGGGCCAGGCCAGAGGACTTCCTTCGCTATGGGCCGCATCTACACAGCCCGTATGTCATACGCAGTGGTATCTAGGACTGAACCATTAACCGCAGAGGTTTCAAATCACCTTGGAGATTTGACAGGGGAGCCAGTCAGTGAGTCTGGTTCCGGGTTGGCCAGATAGTCTACTAGCCTGCCCAAGGCTCGGGCCCTGTCCATGTCCCTATACCCCGCTGCGCCTCCCTCAAGAGTGTCCTGCCCTTGTTACCTGCCCATTTGAGCAGTTCTCTCTTCCTTACTACAGTTTGTGGGCAACTCACTACCTTCCAGTTCCTAGTTCCTTCCCGCTTTGCAAGGATATACATTCGGTCTTGAAACCTCCCTGCAATCTTGGTCTTTGCGGGGTGGGGAAACCAACTCAGCATGCGGTGCCCCGGGGTTTGCAGAATCTCCCTCCCAGTGCACCCCTTGAGTGTCGGTATCACTCCCTCCCAGAAACAGTGCAACTCAAGGCATTTGCAAAACATGTGCAAGAAACTCGCCCCCACAGTGCCACATCTGGGGCACGCTGGGAGTATCTACCTGTGCAGAATGCCCTGTGCAGTATGTAACAGTTGATTAGTTTCAAGCACGTGTTTCTAGAGACGTTTGGTGCTTGCCCTAATATCTTGTCCCACTCATTCTGGCTAATAGTGGTGTCTAGGTCCCATCTGGCCTTCAGTGCGTCCAGTGGCAATTGCTGGTCTGCCCTCAGTGCCCTATAAAGACATGAGACCGTCCGGATATCACCTGCTGAAAGTGCAATATATTGGCAGCTCTGCGACGTCATAGGTTCCAGCGACCTCTTCCCCAGTGCTTTCTAATCGCCGCCATAACTGCGCTAGCCATCAGCCCCCCGACGCTTATTAAATATGCTGGTTCGTGGCTGACCACTCCCTCACACATAGGACGACCGTGAGTGTGATCGCCCATCCTCCCCATCCTTGGAACATTTTCACATTCAGTGTAAACAGAGTTGTCACTATTGTTGCCCTACACTTGTTCTAAATACATGGTGTCTCTGGCACATTCTTCAACTTTGCAGTCTCCCTGGTCTTTTCTTGTTGGCAGATATATGTGCATGTTTATAGAATAGCCTATTTTGAATATTACTTGTGGAGACATTGTTTATGTTACATACATTCATCACCCAGGTCTCAACTGGGTATATGGGTGTACTCCTGTCGTTTGATCTCTATAACTACCGCTATGAAGCAGGAAATGTCCCCGCGGCAAATCATATTCCACTCTGTAATCCTCAAATGAGAGCAGCTCCGAGTTCCTAAATAAGTCTCCCAACTTCGAGGCTACTGCCTCTTCCCAAAGGTCTAGGTCTCGTCAAATCTCCCCATGTGGGATTGCATGCAGGAATCCCACGGGCAATTCTGACGTGTATGTGGTTTTAACGCAAATTGTCTGCAGGCCCCTGTGCCACCACTTCGTCAGCACGCGCAGCTCATAAGATACATCGGAGTTGGGATGTCTAAGGAGCTCGTAAAGGGGCCGCACGAAGGGACCAGGGATTCGGTCTGGGTAGCGCCTGCACGCTATGCCCGGTATTAACCACTGCAGCTGGGATGCAAGATAACAGAGCTAATAATCAGGAACTGCCAGTCCCCCTTTCTCCGCTGGGGATTGCATTGTAGCCAATGCAAGCCTGCGTTGCCCCGAACTCCAGATGAACTCAGTGCTCAGGGTTTTCAATTTTCCTGAACCTCACACCAGGGATCCACAGGGGCAACATTGAGAAGTAATAAAGGAGCAGAGGTAGGGCCACCATTTTGAGGAGATCTATTCTACCCATCACAGATAATGGGAGCGTCTTCAAGAAGTTCACAGAGGCTCTCGGGGAACCAATTGCTCGCCCCACGTTTACCTCCAGTAGGTCGTTACGGTCGTGATAAATCCTGACCCCCAGGTAAGGTAGACATTGGGACTCCCACCGTACTCCAGACAGGTGCAGCGCGGATCCTCCCTTCACATCACAGGAAAGAGTCTGGATTGACAGTTAACTCGCAGCCCAGATAGACTGCCAAATTCCTCCATCATATTCTTGGCCCCCGGAAGTGTCGTACAAGAAGAGAAGCACATCATATGCGTATAAAGCTATCCTGTGGAAGTGGTTCTCGATCGTAAACCAGAAACCAACGCCTCAACCATCCTTGCACACGCCGACAAAGACTCCATGGCAATGGCGAAAAGCAACAAAGACAGTGGCCACCCAGGACGCGTCCCCTGCTCCACCGCATAACTCTTCAATATAGTTCTGCTGGTGCCTACTCTAGCAGTCGCCCGCGTGTATAGCAATCACAGCAAGGCTAAAAACCGCTCCCCCAGTGCCATGAGTAACATAACCTGGTAGAGATAGTGCCACTCAAGGCTGTCAAACGCCTTCTCAATAGCATTAGTGAATACAGCTGCGTCTGCTTTAGGCCAATCAGCAGCCTCCATAATTGCCAGCAGGCGTCTGATATTAGTCGCCGTGCTACGGCCTTCAATAAATCCCGTTTGATCTGGATGGATCAAGGTCCTCATATGATTAAGAAGGCAGGTGTAGGAGAGTAGCATCTGCTTCTTATGGTTACCCCCACTTTATGCTGATGTATCACTGTTTTCGACTTAGCCTGACTGGGAGCCGGCTATTCAGGACCTCAGTCTAGCTGCTTTCTCCTCTAAATTGATTGCATGTACTTTAGGTACACTCCAGATTGGATACTGGGGTACCCTTGTGAGTCCCTAGTATATGGTACACCATGTACCCAGGGCATAGGTACTCCAGAGGCCTCCCTGCAGCATGTATTTTGCCACCCCTGAGAGGCCATTCAAAATGGCACCACAGGTCTGCTACTGCAGCCTGCGTAAGGTGGTGCATGCACATATCAGTCACCCCTATGGCAGGCCTTATCAATCCTGAAGGCAGGGTGCTGGGTTTTATGAGAGAGAGTGCCCCTGCATGAGCAGAGCCCCTTTGCAGCCTTCGGAACCTATTTTCCGGGGTGGTCTGTGATTCAGCCAACCATATATATTTAAGTGCATTATAACCTCGCCGTAAATGCTAACTTTAAAACAGCTGCTTAGAAACATGCCGTGTTTGGTGTCAAACACCTTGGAATCATACCTCCCCACCAGTAACTGGTGGGGGAGGTATGATTCCACCCTTCTAGAGGGACTTATGTGAAACACCGGTACCAGCTTTCTCGACCTGGGCATCACAAAATGGATGCTGCCAGCCACAGACACGAGTCTGCCCTCCTGCTGCTGAGCCAATCTCGAGCAGAGGAAGGCCTGACAACAGGTTTCCTGTCACAGGGAGGTGTGACCACCTCCCAGACAGGCTTTAGTGTATTGGGGCTGGGTGGGTGCCAGAAAGTCTGCACTGGGGGCACATTTGGTGTCCCTGTGCATAGTCCAGCTCAAACCGGTTGCAGGAGCCATTTGCTCCTGCTCTGGTGGGAAACTGGACAAAGGACATGGGTGTAGCCACCCCTCTGTCCTGACCCTCCCATAGGTGGGTCCCCAGAGTTTGTCCAACCCCTTCCTTGGGTATAAAAGTACGAACCCTGACTACAGGACTTTAGATTTTACCTGGACTAAACTCTGCAACAGAAACCAGGCAGTCTACACTTCGCTGGACGACAGAAGAATCTCCCTTGGAGTAAAGGAGTTACTCCCCTGCAGCAGCAGGCACCTTAATGCATCGGACCAGTTTGCAGCTCCTGGGGACTCTGCAACACAGGAGGTGGGTTCCCGAGCGTCCCTGAGGTTGATCTGACCTCTCAGCAAATCCTGAGACCAGTATCCCTCGTGGGGACCGTACAACCCGAACCCCTGTTCACTGTGTACTTTTGCAGCAGCATATGTTTTTTGACGATCCCTGAGGATGTGCTTTGGGCTACGTGTAGTCCTCACCCCGAGCAGTATTTCCACCGAAGATTTTTGGCCTACACTCCACGAGTGTTCCGTGGGCTGGTATTTCGTGATTTAGCTCGAGGTCCCTTCGCGATCCCTGGTCCGTTGGCCTGTGGGTCCCTGTGAAGGTAACTTTGAATTTCCTTGGGCTTCCTTGGTTGCCCCAGACGTGCCCTGACTCTCCATAGCTTGGAGTGTCCCCAGGGCCTTGCTGGTCCTCACCGTAACTTGTTTCCTCTGCCCGCATGGGTTGCCGTTGCCAAGGCTTGTTGGTGTTCAATCCGGACACTGACCCCCCAGCACTCGACATCCTTCGTGGGACAGCTCACCTCCGGACTTTGGTAGTCGTCGACGTCTCCTGGTCCCTGTGGCTGCAGAGTCAAGCATCCTATCTTCTCACCTGAAGCACCCGACATCGGTGGGCATTCGTTTACCGAGCCCCTGGTCACCCTGAAGTGACCCAGACTATGTCCTCTCCGCTTTCAGGTTCTTCTCACCTCAGATCCAAGCTTGGAATTCACCGGACACTTTTCATCTTCCCGGCAGCAGCACTTCTTCGCATCACGCCATTGAAAACAACAAGGGTTTCCCACCACTTGACCCCTATGCACCCGGCTCCTCTGGGATAGGTAACACGGGTACCTCGGTACCCTCAAGGGTGCTGGCCTTAGAACCTTCTATGTTCCAAAGGGTTTGCTTGAAGTCCTCTCCAAAGTCTCCTTAAACCGTAATTTTCCAACCGTGACTTTCCCCCAGAGTTGTATGGGGCTCCCGTCTGTGTTACCACACTGCACCCGTCCTCCGTTGGCTCTCTGTGTCACTCCTTTGGGTGGTTCCTTGGGGTCCCAGCGATTCTACGTGCTCTACGCACTGAGTCTAGTGAAGCAGTTGTTATACATTTTTTTTAATTATATGGTTCAGGCTCCCCCTGGAGCCCGCTGTGTATTGTGGTATTTACTGTTGTTCTATTGATTCAGTATTGTGTGCCTTGTGCTCTAATCTCTTAAAGAGGTTAGTAGAGAGTGTTTAGTAATAAATACATATATTTATATAACCCTTGTGTGGTTCTCCTTTCATTTGGTCACTCAGGAGGTTCTGATCTGGTAAAACAAGCTGCTTTACATTCCTTCGAGACTTAGCCAGAAGGCTGCTCTCCACAGCTACCACTAGGATAGCTTTCTATAAAGGAAAGGTTGTCTTTAACCTAATCATCAATAAGGGTTGTTTGGACTGGTACAAGGTGCCCACTTTAATTAGTGGACAGCATATACCAGGCCAACTTCTCATAGCAGGTTGCTAAGATATTGCTCAAGATTTTATAGTCAACATTCAACATTGTCACTGGCCTATACGCTGCGCGGTCGTGTGCTGGTTTTTTCAGGCTCCAATATGGGGATAATTACTGCCATCCTAGTAGATCCCAGTAGGATGCCATTGTCATAGGCCGCGTTATACAATTCTTTCAACTTGGGTGCTAGCTCTAGAGAGTAGGTGATGTAGAATTCCACTGGGAATCCGTCCGTTACTGGGGTCTTATTTTTTGTCATATGTTTAATGGCACCTTGCAGTGATTGAGTCAGGTACGCAAGAGGAGTTTCAAGTAGTTTTATTCAAGATGGTACAATAGATAGATCAAGTCCATATCAAGACCCCACCATGATCAGCCAGCATGCTGCTCTGCCCAGTCAACTGTGACTATTTGACCCACCTGATGTGACTCCCTACACAGTAGTGCTGGCTAACGTGCCCAGACTACCTACTGGCGAGTTGGAATCATGGGTCACATTGAGAAATAAGGCATTATTCTGGTTAGGAAGGAAAACAGGCTTAACCGAAAAACTTTTTGCAGAATTCAAAATGGCCAGAAGAATAAGTTGGATTGGGAGAGGACGCAAGAGCCTTTATGGTGACTGCGTGGTACTGAATTTTAAAACTCCGTATCTGGTACGAAGGATATTAAGTAGA
Source organism: Triturus cristatus (assembly GCF_964204655.1). Taxonomy (NCBI): domain Eukaryota; kingdom Metazoa; phylum Chordata; class Amphibia; order Caudata; family Salamandridae; genus Triturus; species Triturus cristatus. The sequence continues at coordinate 1,175,743,404 of NC_140580.1, read as the reverse complement.
GCAGGTAATCGTCCTATCTCAACGCAAGGTATTAACCTAATCCCTCTGGGTTACTTTTATCAGCCGGCCATTAATAATTATATCAATGCCCCTAGTGGTTCTCACAAAGTTAATCGAGGCCCTCTTTACAACGTCCCAGTACTCAACCGATTCGACATTCTCCCAAGCCCAGAAGAGGTAGACTGACTAACAACAGTAGATATTAGGCGTGACGCGACAATAGTAAATATCCAGCTTCCCACGCAAGTATCATGTCTTGATACCCAGCCCTTACAATCACCAATTGTCCCAACTAGCAATCAGTCTACTCCATATGATGTGTCGCTACCGATTAGCAGGGCCCTTAATATCCCAGCTACTAATGAGGGGACCGAGAGAGAGAATTTTCTTCCCTTAACCCCAAATTGTCGTTTCTTCACCTTCTCGAAACAGTACGAAGACAGAGATGAACACTGTTCACAAGGGGGATGAGCTGTGCCACGTAATGTTTCAGAATATTACAGGGTTAAAAACGAAGGTGAATAACCAGGTTTGGGCTGAATTTTCTTTTACATATTTAGTCTTCAAGAAACTTGGGTGGAAGAGCCTATTCATATTAATGGTTTCAAAACATAACATTCGGCAGCAATTCCATTGGCCCATGGAAGATCGATGGGGGGCCTATGTACGTATATCTCTAACCGTATGAACATACGGAAAATTGCACTGAATATAACAGACATATTTTCAACTTATTACCATTGATATTGATAAATCTCTTCGTATTGCCTTACTGAATTTTATAATAACGTTCCCCATCTTTTGGTTGAGAAGGTATTAAGAAGAATAAGTTATCATTTACAAAGTTTACAGGCATCCATAACAAAGGATTTATCATCTGGGGAGGGGGATTTTAATATTGCTTTATGTCAACAGGGTGACGGAGGTGTCTGTGGTAGGTCGTTGATGAAGATACGTATTTGCAACACTTCCCACATAATACCTATGGGGACCTGCTAAATGAAATTGTCTTCAATGTTGATTTAGGTTTTGCCAACAATCTATGCTCACCACCGATTCCTTTTAATCCCACATTCAATGGTCGTGGTATATTCTCAACAATAGATTTTCTATTACTGTCAAGTAGACAAGCGTCGATAGTCCAAAATTTTAGTACGCATGCGATCTCTTTGAGTGACCACGTCCCATTGAGTGTTAGCTTATTAACTCACAGTAATGTAAAAAACCTGATCAATGGTTCAACTCCCTTTGTCGAGAACCTGACTCTGAGTAGTCTAAATGGGTATGCACTTCGCTGGGTAAACGTGGACTCTGAAGAGCTTATAAAAAATGTTGTGTCGAGCTGTAATGATGCTTTTCTTGTTTGCCTTAATGAAACTACCCCTCAAAGTGACATCATAAAAGGCTTCACTAAAATATCAGACTATATCAAAAAAGCCCTATTTGTGAAGTACAATAAAAAAGCTATGAAAGGAACAGGGTGGTTTGACTCCAAATGCACCACGGGTTACTTGAAACTTAAACGTGTTCTCCACAACCCTATTAGAAATCGAGCGGACATTAAAGAGGCCAGAAGGGAATATAGGCTAAGAGATCAGAAATACGCATTAAAGGAAGAAATACGCATTAAAGGAAGAATCTAGAGCTTCTGAGACCAGAGACATTACAGCTTTTTGGAAGGCTGTCAATGCTCCATTTTTGGTAAACAATGACACAGCATCAATGAGATAGCTATCAGTGAAACCGAGTGGGTGGCCCATTTCAAAAAATTGTATAACAGTCCATTAGGCGAATTATATGGAGACACAGGCATAGCCAACGACCCAGAAATATACCCAAGTAATAACCAAATTGACATATATATTGATCTTGCCGAGGTTAATCAGGGAAGGCACCTGGACCAGACGGTATCGCGGTGGACCTTTTTAAATCAAATATCTCGTATGGGGACCGCTCTTGACCCAAGTAATTAATGCATGCTGCTCGACACGCTTTCTGCCTACATGGTCCGAATCAATCCTGGTGCCTATTTTTAAAAAAGGTGACAGGGAGAATCCAGCATGCTACAGGCCAATCTCGCTGCTGGATTACACGGTCAAAATTATTGGCCGTGTCATTTTAATCAGATTATAGGAATGGGCTGAGGATCATTCGATTGTCAGAGACTTGCAATATGGTTTTTGCAAGGGTCTGGGTACCGTGGAGCAGGGCCTTAATTTAAATATTATTTTAGGCAAGTACACAAAGGCAAAAAGGGGCAGGTTGTACCTGGCATTCGTTGATTTAACTGCGGCCTTTGACTGTGTCGTTCATGAGAAGCTTTGGGAAATTTTAGAGGGATTGGGGGTGGAAAATTCATTGATTTTATTCATGAGGCACCTTTACTCAGAGGCAAAGGCTAGAGTTCGTTATGGAGTTGGGAAGGGGGTGGGGGATGTACAAAACCATTCAGGCTAATGCGAGGTGTATGACAAGGATGTGTCCTGGCACCCTTTCTCTTTACACTCTATATAAATGATTTAGGAGCTGTGTTAGCGAAGGAGTGCCAGGACCTGCCGTTACCCACACTTATGTACACGGATGATGCGGTCCTTAAGGCCCGCACTCTGCGGGGCCTCCAACGGGTAGTTAACAGTTTTGTTACCTTTATGTCTGATTTGGGTCTTACTGTTAATACCTCCAAAACGTTTATTATGAATTGGGGGGTAGGCAGCAATAAGAGTAGGCATGTCTATATAGATGCCAGAAGGATCAAATGTTCTAATACATTCACTTTCCTAGGGATCCTATTTGATCGCACAAATACTTGGACAGAGGCTATTAAAACTAGAAGATTGCTATTTATAAAGGCCTTGGCAGCCCTATCTAACTTCAAAAGAAAATTGGGGAGACGTCCTCCGGGAGAACTGCTCCAAATTTATAAAGCTACGTGTGTAGCAATTACCACGTATGGTGCGGGTATTTGGGGCCATGCTGATCGCAGAGAACACCTTCATCAGGTCTCTGTTGGCTGTCCCTGATAGTACTTCCACGTATATTTGCCACACAGAGTTGGGATTGCCATACTTAGTAGATATTATAAAGATCTAGCCGGTTTAACTTTGGCATAGGGTCTAGACCACCGAAGAGGCACTTCTTAATCACCAAATTCAGCAGGGGGGCTAGATGGGGCCATGCAAATTAGCTGGTTAAAGTATGTAAAAACTTGTACTCATAATCTTGGTCATCCAGAGTACTACAACGATCCGAAAACCATGAGGGCTATCACTAGGAAAGATCTTAAAAATAGCTGCATACGCTGGATGGATGAAAAGAGAATTAGCACCGAAATGATAAAAACAACTGTACAGGCCCATCATCTTATTTTGACTACTTTTTATATGCAACCATCTATAAAGATTGTCACAGGAGACTATGACAAGTTTTTGTTAACCCGTTTTAGACTAGGCATAATACACAGAAGAACTAGCTTCCCTGAACCGAATGACTGGTCCAGACCAATGTGTAAATGCCGTGTGATGATGTATCGTCTCAATCGACTCTGCATTTATTTTTTCTCTGTAAATTCTATTCCAATCACAGAAGGAGATGGATAGTCCCAATTTTAAGATCACTTGGTTTTAGGCATTGCCGCCCCGCTCTCCTGGCCCTACAATACCTAGAGAATGAATTTATTATTGCTTCGGTTACTGTATTCCTGAAAATTTTTATTAAATGTAGGAAAACAATTATGTGATAAGTCACGATTCGCTAAATCAATAGTATGGTTTTAACTAAAATTAATTTGACATTGTATATTTTATATTTTCAAGAATGGATAATTTTATTGTATTTTATGTGCTTTTATGAAGGTCTTATTTAAGAATTTGAATAAAGTTTTATTGATGGAGTCTACTATGAGCTAAGTTGTATCCCCCAGTCTCTCAGGGACCCCGCTCCCCACACTCCACTTCCCTGCTCCAACATGTTCGTTAAATACAAATATGGTTTACGACCCGGTGATCCCTAACTTTCAACTTTTCAATTTTAACGTAAACATCACAACTCCCTCACCCCAGGACAAGTAGATAAAAATCCCCCATCCAAACCAAGTCTAGAGACAAATTCCTTTGAGGCAATGCGGTATGAGCCCACAATCCCGCCAGCCGGTCCGCCACCCATCCAGTTCAGTGGGACCCCGCTATCCCCAGACACTCACAAGCATCACATGCCCCCTCATTTTGCCAGTCTGTTGTGGTACTCAGATGATGTTGACAGCTGTTCTTGGCATCACCCTGGTTAGTTCCAAGCTCAGACTCTCTGACACACTAGATTCATGGTCAGAGTCAGAGATCCGAGCCGGCTCTCCCATCTCCTTACCACTGATCAGCGCTACCACCTCCATTGCACTCTGGCGCACCATCTGCATCTCCTCTTAGGTAGGGGCAAGTGCGTCCCTTCTCCTCTATTCCTAGCGGGCCGCCCTTCGTCTTATTCACTTTAGTTTAGGGCCTCGGTGAGGTTCCACCCCACGTCGGGTCTCCAATCATTCTTAGGTCTCCTGCGGGGAATAGAAGAATTTCGCTCCCTCTGCGATAATTACTTTTAGTCGCGCTTGAAACATCATGGCGTTTTGAAGATCTAGTTGGCGGAGCTCCTTCTCGGAAGGAAGTCCCCCGCTTCTGCATTTCTTTAGAGAAGTCAGGGAAAATCCGCACCATTCCATTATCAATCTGGAGGTCCTCTTTTCTCTGTGCCAGCACCAGGATATGATCTCTGTCCTTGTAGTGAAGTAGTCGCTCAATCAAAGGGTTTGGGAGCGGGGGCCGGGCAGAGGCAGCCTCTACGGGCCAGCTCCAGTGCGAAGAAGGTCGACAACCCCAACGGCGCCACCTCCTCGTGTAGCCACCACTCCAGGTAGTCCACCATATTGGTACCCTCCACTTTCTTCACCAGGCCCATCACTCCAATATTTATTCTTTGAGAACAATTTTCGGCATCCTCGAAGAAGGAAGCTCTATGCACCTAAATCCAGCTGGAAGTCCAAACCTGCCACCCTTGATTGCTTTGAAAGCCTTGTGCATGCTTGTGGACTGAGGTGGTTCAGTATTCACCCGATTGTGATCAGGACAGCCTTGTACAGCGATTACCTAATTTCTGGCTCTTTGCTCTTCATATTTGCAATTTGGAGGATGCTATTCAGAGTGGAAGGCAGATAACAAGGTCTTTTTTGGAAACTTGCTGCATGGACCAGACAAGACCTGAAGCAGACTTACCACTTAAAGGCTCTGGGTGTGGACACAACACGCCACTTGAACACATGCAGTTGATTAATCCAATCAAGGTGTGAAAATCTGATGAAATGCCATTCCCAGGAACATCTCATTTATATAAAGCAAGGGACAGTACACGTTCCTTGTCTTGGTTAACACTGAATAAGCTTGCCTCATACTAGACCAATCCCTTTTTTTACGTTGATAATAGATACAGCTTGGCCAAATGCTTTGCAGTTTACAGGGTTCGGTAAGACACCAGTAATTTTACAAACACTCGGCCACCAGGATATCTGCTGAGTCCTTCATCCATTTGTTTAGGCTTTGAAGTGGTGAGGTTAGAGAAATTGATCCTTCATCGAAAAGGTCTAAAAAGTGGGGATTGAGGTGTATCCTACCACACAGGTCTGGATTTACAGCCCATGTATGCAATTTACCTGGCAGGTGTTCCTATAAAGTGTTTACACGCCCACACCGGATATGCCTCGTCCATCTGCCTCCTTAAATAATCACATCAAATTCATGTTTCGAGTCGGAATCCTAATCAGTGATGCCGCCGATGCATCATCGTCCTCTTCAGTTACCACAAGTGACCTTCCCCGCTGATCTTCGTACGTTCAGTCACTGCATTCAAAATATATCATTTCTTTACACTTTTCTTTCTTAAACTTGAAAATGTTTGACTGCTTTGATGGTTTTTGTTGTAGGAGACTGCAGAGTGCCCCTTTCCCAACAGACCAAAACAAACGTATTTTTCCAAACAGATATACCTCGGCACTCTTAGCTAATTCCATAGATTCTATATCAATAACTGGTATTTTATCTCATAAGCAAAAAGACCATGAGTAGCATAAAATGTTCATTGGAAGGAAAAGAACATCAAAAAACAGACATTATTTGCATAGTTTAATATTGTATAATCAAAAAATGGTGTCTATTCAGATAGCTACATATAATTGTAAGGCACAATGTATGTGATTTCAAAGTAATTACAAGCACATCATACATGGTTCAAATGCACGTTTTCAATGTTCCAATGACATATTTTTCTTTTTTTGCTGGGACATTATAGACAAAGTGGTAACCCAATGCGAAGATCCTAGTCCTAGAGTTTTCCCAAAGTTGATGTTTAGGAAGAAGCCAGAAAACAAAACCCCGTCGGGGAAACAATCCAAGACAGCCGACGCGTGTTTCGTTACTATGCGTAACTTTATCAAGGCTGTGAACAGAGATTTTGTAAAAGAAAAAATAACATTCATTAAGTATTTGGGTCTGATGTCTATACAAAGAAAACCTATTCAGCAATAAAAGAGTGGATTTATTAGTACCCTAAAGAGAGTAGGTGCATTGATGTTCTTTTCTTATATTGTGTACGGAATGTGAATTGATCAAATTACTCTTAAGAGAACCAGTGGAAGAAGGAAAGAATCAGAAAGCTTAAAAGTACCCGTTCAGGCCAATAAATATGTGCAAAAAAATTGTGCAAGGAATAGAATTTAACAAGTAATTAGAAACGCAGAAAGAGGTGAACGATGTGCTGAGTAAGAAAAAACCGCCCCCCTTAAGTCTAGTAAGTAGAATGCAAAAAAGGCTAGGATGAAGCACCAAATACCTTATGTTCTGTGTAAGGCGATTTTTGAGCACATAGAAGCACGAGTTAGTGTCAATTGCCAAAGCGTTATCCTAAGGTGCTTGGTCAGTCCTGTAAACGTAAAAGAAACAGACAAATGGTCTGTGCATGTAATAGTTTATCTATTGCGAGTCATGTCATCAATGACTCATAGAAGCAAGGAAGTCATTCCCACAGTGAGGAACGGATTCATACCTTCGTTTTCTCACAAATGGTAATATTGGGAAATATGTTCAGACAAAAAGGTCCTTATAAATACATCTGTAAAGGACACAGAGGAAACAAGTGAGATAGTGGCTACCTGGTCTATACTAGTAGTAGTTAATGTGCGATTTCTAAGTTATGCATGCGAGAATTCATTAGTTGTCCATCATGTCATCATAAATAAGCAGATGGATAAGACTGAAACAATATTTATTGAGGCTAAGATAGTTTGCAAATAAGGACCAATGTGGCAGATATTTTAAATACTCGAAACAATGGGGTATTTGAATTGCGCCCTTTAGTAATTACCAAATCTGTTCTTATAGGAGGGAGTGCATCTTGGTAAAGTAGGACAATGGCTATGTAGGAAACCAGTGCGGATATCAGTAACCTCTATGAAAGAGTTACGAGTGAGACAAACTATATGTCTGCAAGATATCCATTGTGATGTATAAGGATATGCGCCGTTATCTCAAGCGATTACGTAAATGTAAAAGAAATGCTTTAGCGGCAGGTTTAAACACATATGTCACCCATTTACTTCCCCCGGTACAAAAACTTACTAATGAGTCCCGTTTATTACTGGTTAGCGTAAAGGCTATGTGTCTGCCTCTGTCGAAAAAAGAAAATAAGTTTATAGGACTCTCTCCGAAAAAAGTATAAGTAGAGCAATATTCGTTATAGAGTAGCATGCACAGTACTCACTTGCAGCAAATAGAGTAGTATTGTGGCAGTGTACGGATTATGATCGGTCCCTGTAGTAAAGCAAACAGCGAATTATCAAAAAATACTCCTAAAAATAGCGTTTCTAAAAACTGTGGTTAAAAGAGTCTCTCAGAAGCATATGCGGTTTCGTACTTACTTCTAATATGTAAGTGTGAGCAACAGTTCCGGCTCCAATCCGTAAAGGCGGCCATAATCGGCGTATGCTGCTGTTTAAGTATTATGGTCGTAAACATAGTAGGAGGACAGTGCGTTTTCACAATGGTCCCACCTAGAAAATAAAAAGGGGACTAGAAAGTTTGTGAGTGTATACGTCCGCCATGTTTGAACTGCAAAGCAGTATGCGCAAGCGGATCTGACATGACAATAAAAGTAAGAATGAAAAACTCAGAATCAGGTGTTTACTGCCCGATGACCTTAGTATCGGTAAGAAATGAGCACTTGCCCAATCATTGTTCGAGGATCGGTAAAAAGTGTGTTGTACCGAAGTGGCTATTGTATCAAAGGTATCCAAAGTTTAAAAAGGAGAAGAAGGTCACAGCCATCGTGTAACAAGCTAGTGTGTGTCAATCGAAGAAGTTGGCACAACATAGCAATAAGTAAATAGAATCTATGGAATTAGCTAAGAGTGCCGAGGTATATCGGTTTGAAAACATATGCAGCAACAGGCTCTCCTTTGGAAGGTCCTGTTCATCTTACATCTTTGGTAGTGGGATGTCTCTTCTACCTCGATGGGCACCGTAATCTCGCAGAATAGTACAGAGCTCTAGTAAATTTCAGAATTTGATGTGCGACTGTCAAAACCATCACTACCATTGTAGAATTTTGTAAAACAAACTTATTGTTCGATTGCCAGATGCAAAAATAAAAATGACTTTTACATCTACTAAGTCAGACAAGAAATCCAAAGAATAATCAAATATGGCTTTGTTACGATTTCAGTAGCTCTTGTTTTAGAACTATAGTAAAGGATGACAATGCTGTTGACAGTGCTGGACAGGCGACGACGCTCTACTGGAGAAAGAGGACGAAAGTCTTGCGTTGAAGTGATAAGTAGCGTGAGGTCTGGAAGGGGAGAGTAAGGTATCTCCCAAACTCAGGATTGGTTTGGGGAGCTTTAGTTCAGAAATGCTGAGCAAGCAGATGCCACTTTTTACCTACCCCAGATCAGGCACATTTGCCTTATCGCTTGCGGGTGGTGTTCATGTAGGAAAGTTGTGATAAAGCAGGGAGAGACCCAGTGCTTAATATGTGAAAGAAAGAGTGCCGGTGCACAGAGCTCTGCTCAGAAGCTGGTGGTTGGAGCAATTAAACTAAGGTGTACTGAATAGACCTGTAGTCTTTAATCTCTTACCAGACACCCCCTGCCCCTTTTTCTTGCTCTTGCAGGTTTGTGCTTTTTCCCTTTAAGCCAGAGTTGCCATCTTTTCCTTCCTCCAGCTCTCTGATCTGTTTTTCCCCTCTTTTGAACTCTTAATAGCTCATACAGAAAAATAAGTGCTGGTCCCCACAAATAAGTGCTGGTGCTTCCCACCAGCAACAACTGGCACAAATTAAGCACTAGAGTGACCTAACTCATGGGGTATCCAAGATAAAGAGTAGCAGCAGTTGTTACTGGACATGGGCCCTTTTCCACCTCCTACTGTGTTCCCTGGAGCTTAAAGGCCTTCAGTGCTTTGGACAGACCTATGTGTGTACTTAGTCTCGGTCCTAACCTCTCCCCTCTTCTTCAACTCCTTCCTGTTTGAACCATAGGGTCTTCCATCTTCTGATTTACACCGGTGAGGCATCCACGTGTGATATGAAATGGATTATGTGCCAGCTTCTGGATTGACAGCCCAGAGGAAGTGACAGAAAGCCCAGGGGGAATGGAACCAAGTAGCACAGGGCGGTCAGAATAAGGGTATGTGAAACCTTTAAACTTAAGATGACATTTATTTCAAGACAAAGCCCTCTGTAGACCAACAGCCAGAATTTGTTAAGCCCAACAGTGAAATGCCGGCTGAAATTTATGGCACCAACTCCCCAGTCTTAGACTGTGAAAGGAAGTGTTGTGTGCAACATGTAAAGCAGCAAGCAGGCAATGACAATATCCCACAGAGGCACTAAGTGAAAGTCATAGTGCAGAACACAAACTGGAAAATTCCTTGCTGCCTAAGGACCAAACGTACATTTTTTACACTCTGTGCCAAATCAAGGGAAGCAACACAAACAAACTATACTATTGGGCGATAAACTACAAAGTAGCTAACTACTACAATCGCTCCAGAACTCCCACTCAAAGCCATGCAAATCCAGTAGATTAGCAGCTCATGGAATTATTGCACAGAAAACAGCAGACGGGAGGAGGGATTAATCCACAATTTATAAAAAACCTTAGGAACACTCCATGTTTGAAGGGGGGGGGGGGGGGGGGGGAGTGGATGTGATGTAATGGAAGTAATGACATCAGTAGAACGTGGAATGTTGAAATTAGAATGTGAGAAAAGACAGTTGGTGGAATCAGTTTCTTGAAAGACGCAGAGCCCTTGGTCACACAATAAAGAATCATATTTAACTTAATTTGTGGGTCGGTTGCGCACACAACAGGGTAACTATAGCCATGTGTTGTATCTTAATGCATCCTCCTCAGAGTTCCAAGTCCCTGCTGCTCAGCCAGTGTGAGAGGTCACGAAAAATGTTGATAGCGCTTGGGGCTTAGCTATCTACTTGTAACACAGATCTAATAAACGTTCTTATAACCTACTTTACGTCCTCTGAACATTGATTACTACAGCAGCCATGATCAGGCCAGGCACGCAGCACACACCTGGGTAGCTAAAGCCAGGCGTGGGCAGGCCTGTCACAAACCCAACTGGGTAATTACAGCCAGGTCTAGGTAAGCCGGTCATGCATATTCTATTACAGGACAGGAGGCTTCGGATTATGCTTGCTCTTTCTTTACTGACAAATCACAGCAGTCAATGAAAAAATGTTTAACATACAATAAACTATATGTCCCACAATGCCAAGGCGTAACACCAATGACCATAGAGACTATGCCTCTAACTGGAGCCCCAACATGAGCACTTCCTCTTTCTTCGGTGCTTTTATTGTGCTAATTGATTGTGTTTATAATACTATCCGTTACTATTGAAGGCTTGGTGTTACCTTGGTTATGTTGACGAGATCTGTTGCCACGGATCCTCTCGTGTATATGCAGGTTATTATCTTACCTATTGTTCAGAGTCGTCTTGCAGAGTGGGCTGCTGCGGCGTTTCTTCGCTCCACGTCCCGCCGCAACCGGTATCTCCCTGTAATTCTGCCTCATTAAAGAACGCCTCAGGCGCGATACAGTGGTATCCCCCCCCTTCATCGGGCTCGCACGCACAAGAGAGCCGGACGTCGCGCAGCCCAATTGGGCTACGTTTGGCTGGATTTTGGGCTACCCGATGTGCAAATAAGCGGTAAGAACAGCCAAGCTCCGCTTCATCCTACAGAGGAGACAGCCAGACTGTGTCCTTTATCTGGCTTTTTTTACGCCACTCCTTGGCTGCAGTAATTGGAAGGCCCAGGCCTGGTGCAGGCCAATTAATCTCTTTTTTTCGGACTTTGGCTCTCGCTTTACGCCCTCCTGTGCTGCAAAAATTTAGAATACAGCTGGGCTGAGGAGCTTGTGGTTCTGTGCACTGTGGGTGTCTCTCCCTTTATAAATTCCTCTGGAATTGGTGATTGACAATTTCATCCATAACAATTTAGCTGCAATCTTCCTTTGCAAAGCTCCATTATGGATGACTGGGCCACATTCGAAAAAGATGAATACAACTATTATGAGGAGCAGCAGGGTCCCCTCCTAGAAGACAGATTGGTAGATGCCCTGGATGTATCGTTACAACAATCAGTGAATCGAGCAATTGAGACCGGCGTGCCTCAGATGGTAAACCAAGCCTTGGCAGCAGACCTCAAACCTATCACTGCCCAACTTGAAAAGTGTGCAAAGCAGCATGAGTTACAAGCCCCTGATAACGCTAGTTCTGGGGAAAGGCAAGGGCAAAGCCAGCTCCTCCCTATGGCCGCATGCGCAGGCCTTAACCACTCTACCCCAGGCCTCCATTGCGGACCACTAGTATCTGGTTCCAACTACGGCGCTGTCTCGCCCAGTAGGCCCCAAAATACAGACGCAGGAACCGACATGGATTCCTCTCCTCACAACTCACCACCAAGGAGAAAGAAGGCCAAGAAGGCGCATGTAAATTCTCCCATTCCCACCACTTTCCAGGTCGCGAGTCCTTTCGACTTTAGTCCCCAGGACATTGCCCAGTGAGGACTTCTGACTGAGCTCCAGAGGTTTCGGAGTACATCCATCAGAATACCCGCAAACACTCGGATAAGGAGGTCCGTAGCAGGCTCAGATCCGAGTGTCTTCATCCCAACATACCAGACAAGGTGGCCGACACACTAGATATTGACCCCAGCATGCTGACAATCTCGAAAAAGTTTGCAAAGGATCCCAAAAATAGAAATAGATAGTGAGAGGCAGGGCTGCCAGGACACGCTCTTGGATGTGACCGGGCCCCTGGCCAAGATCTTAGAGATGGCCTTGGTAAACAAGGATTCTGGAGCTCTGGTGGACCCAGATATTTTGGCTGGATGGACCTAGCGGGCCATTTGTTTCTTAGGCAACCAGAACTGTGCTAACTCAACAGAGCGACGAAAATCTTTGCTCATGCGTATGGACTCCAATCTCACGGAGTTCGCCTCCGCATAGGCGGGGTCTCTGGCTGGAGGTCTTCTGTTTGGAGAACAGTTTGTAAAGGACGTTACGAGGTATGTAGGCACTTTCACGTCTTTGGACAAAGCCTGAATGGACATGAAGCGTGTTTTTCAAGCTGGCCTTTTTGGATGGGCGAGGCAGGGGCTGCTCGCCAGGCCGCCACTATTATCAAGGCCCTCCAAGAGGAGGTTACGGTCGTGGTAGAGAGGACTGGAATAACACCACCAGGGGCAATACCTTTTACCCGACCAGAAGATTCTCCCATCGCCGCTATCAAAAAGGAAGTCAACGAGGCAACTTCCAACCCCAGATTACCTCAGGTAAGTGTATTAAGTCTAATATCATACCCTTTGGGTGTCGGATTCGATTGTTACTACACAATTGGTCAGCAATTACACGAGACACATAGGTCTTACAAACAGTTCAGGGATTTCACATAGACTTTTTCCAGACCCCAGCGCTAGAATTTATTCCACTGCAACAGTTTCTACCCCCCCCCCCCCCCCCCCAAAGAAGACATTTTTTATAGAGCGCAAAAAGGAGACCTGCTGGAGAATAGCGCTGTGGCTTAATGCGACAACAGCCCTGAGGGTTTCTGCAGCAGTCTTCCTGGTGCAGAAAACATGGGGTGGACACAGACTGGTTCTAAACCAAAAAAGATTAATCAATTTGTCCAATACAGACACTTCAAAATGGAAGGAATTCATGTATTAACGGACATTTGGAGACAGGGAGATTGGATGGTGTGCTTGGACCTCAAAGATGCCTGCTTTTTACAGTTCCGGTGGCAGGACAGATGGCTGGAATATTTGGTCCTGCCTTTCGGTCTTTCTTCAGCTCCTTGGTATTTCACCAAGTTGATGAAGCCAGTGGCTGCTTACCACAGGGAACAGGGTATTCATTTACCTGGACGACATACTCATCATGGCCTCGACCTTCTCCCTAGCATCTCAACACCTTCAGATGACTGTACAGCTTTTGGGGTAGCTGGGTTTTGTGATCAATACATCCAAATCAGTTCTGTGTCCGACTCAATCAATAGAGTTTCTGGGTTTTGTGATCAACTCTCAGACAGCCCAGCTTCAATTGCCCAAATCCAAGTTGGTGGATCTCAAGAAAGAGTTGAAGGCAACATTGACCAGGCAGGTCATGTCTTTGAGAGCTATTGCTCGCCTGGTAGGGCTTCTAGCGTCATTGATACAAGCAATCTTTCTGGGCCCATTGCACTACCGGACCCTTCAACTTCTAAAGATACAATACCTTCAGAAGGGGCATTCGTATTCAGACCAGGTTCCCCTCACGGACGAGGTCAGGGAAGAACTCAAGTGGTGGCTAGCCCACGTGGATGCCTGGAATGGCCAATCTATTTTTGTCTCTTGCCCCGAAGTGGTGACAGAATCCGATGCCACCCGGTAGGGCTGGGGGCGCAATGTGGGAGATAGCCACTAGAGGCAGACGGTCCCTCCAGGAGATGTTGTTACATATCAATTGCCTGGAACTCCTGGCGGGAACCTTTGCGATTCTAACTCTCTCACACAAGATGGTATTTTGTTGCATTGTTCTCAGGACGGACAACATATTGGCGGGGAGCTACATCAACAAGATGGGAGGGATGAATTCCCTGATGTTGACCGAGATTGCAAAAGACATTTGGCACTATTGCCTGTCTCACCAAAACAGTGATAGCGGAGTACATTCCGGGACAGGACAGCACAACAGTGGACTGGAATTCCTGTCACTTGAAGGATTACAGCGACAGGCAACTCCACCCTTCACTATTTCACATGATCCATTCAATATGGGGCTCTTGCAAGATAGATCTCTTTGCCTCCAGACTCAATCGCCAACTAGAGCCCTTTTTCAGTTGGAGACCATATCCTTTAGCGAAAGCCACGGATGCATTCAGTCAGGACTGGGCGAAGACATTGAATTATGCGTTTCCCCCTTTCATTCTCATTCCCAGGGTAGCGAATCTAATAGCTCGCCAAAAGGCAGGGATCCTTTTTGTCACGCCAGTATGGAAAGCCCAACAATGGTTTCCAATGCTATTGCAGCTAATGTGCGACTTCCCTCTTCTCCTTCCGTGGTCTCAGACGATGCTCCAGGGCACTCAAGAGAAACTGCATCCACTAGTTCTGTTGGTGCAGTTGTCCCTGATGGCCTGGAGACTTTCAGGCAACAGTGGACGTTGCCAGGAATTTTGAAGCAGGCTTCAGGTTTCATCCAGCAGGCCTGGGATCCCTCTACTAGGAAGCGATATGCCTCAGCGTGGCAAGCATGGTTGGGTTGGTGCTTGCAGAAGCACGTGGATCCCTTGGAGGCAGATCTCTCACAAGTATTAAACTTTCTCTCGAAGAAAACTTCTGAAGTGTTATCTTACAGGTCAGTTAACAATTTACGATCAGCTATCTCAGCCAGACATGCTCGGATTGAAGTAGATCGGTAGGTACGCCTCCTCTGACCTCTGGTATACAAGTTTCTCAAAGGAATACGAGTGGTGAATCCCTCTACGGCCAAGTATTCCATTTTATGGGATGTTTCTATGGTAATACGTTTATTTGACAATTAGCCAGATAATGCTGAATTATCTAGGAAACAATTATCTGCTAAATTGGCTATGCTGCTTTGTTTATCTGCTTGCCGGCAAGCCTCTGATGTTAGAGTTCTGGACCTGACAGGTAGGGTATTTTCCCCTGAAGGCGTTTCATTTGTGATTTCTGCAAGGACAAAGACTTTCTCACGATATATTGATTACACTGCAATTCCTGCTAAGGATAAATTGTGTGCAATCAAATACCTTAATGTTTAAGAGGAATGTACCCGACCGCTCAGGCCGGAGTGTTGTTCAAGACTTTTAATTGCGCTACAAAAGCCTTTTAGACTAGTTACCTCTGCCAACATTATGAGATGGCTCAGATATGTAATGACAGAGGCTGGTATTAATACTTAATTGTTTGGTACTCATTCAGTGAGAAGTGCTATGGAGTCAAAATTCTTTCATGTTAGGTACCAGTGTACAAGACATTATGAGAGCAGCCGAATGGTCGTCTGACTCTACATTCAAACAGATTTATTATAAACATGTGGGCGATATTTCTTCTGTTGTGTTGGAAAAGCATTAAACTAGCATAATTCGAAGCCTCTGGTCCCTGTAATAGAATAAAGAATTTGCTAGCATTCGTGCCAAGAATTTTCAATTCTATTAAGGACACAGGAGCGAGGATTATCCCCCCCATTGTACGATACATGTTTATGACAGTTTTTTTTCCCACCCTGATGCAAGTAGTTATCATGTTTATTACGATTTTATATCTCCGTTTCAGGAGCTGAGCAAAAAGGTGAATAAGTGGTCGCTTATTTGGATGTCCTGGAAGGCGTGCTGCACTGTCTTCATCTATATTGACTTCTGTTAAGACGGTCATGTTAAGATGGTTTGCAGTTATTTAGGTCGAGCCTAGCGCAGCGCGCATGCGTTGCTCTAGAAATCGGCCTCTTGGAATCACTCCAGCTTGTGTAGAAGCTCGTGCGTGGGGTGCTCACACACTATTGGCCTTTGTGTCTGGCTTTAGCACGCAATTGGCCAAAGGCGTGTGGATGTCCCAGCTTTTTGGGAAATGTTTACTCACAGAGCGTTTTGCTCTCAGGAGCCAGCAGCGGCGCGCAGGCTGCCACCTGTTTTGTGTCAGTTTTCATCCTTTGAACGTCGCTCCTCGTCCCCGCCCCCCACCCGCTTCTTCACTTCAGAGGCTTTCTTGGGAACGTGTGAGCTAGCGCTTCAAAAGCATTTCAGCATGTCTGAACTCGTTACTGTGAGCAGCCCCACACTAGCTCGAGCTCCGGCCTCGGGCCCTCCAGGGAGATGTTCTCCGGTACGTTTACCTTCCTGCTTGGGTACCAGACCCGCCTGATTATTGACATTAAAAATAACAGCGCGCGCTCCCATAATTATATACCCCGCCACTTGAGAACAGAGGCAGAGCGCGACTTGTGCATCCTTTGGCGGTTGTCTCCATGGCAAGAGTCCTTCATCAGTTGTTTGGATCCTAATCATCCACTCACGTTGTAGTCCCGTCTCCCCCGACACCCCCATGCCAATTTGCGCTCCTCACAATAGGAGCCCCATGCCACTCTCTCCCAAGGGTTAACGGGATTCCACTTTAGTCTCAATTTTTGCCTTTTTTCCCTAAAGCCGCAGAACATAATTGCCCCGTCGCCATAACAACCTGTGCATTATTTGCTGGGAGGGCGCCAGACCGGCCCACTTGCTATTTCTGATTTCCTTGCATTTTGTGGCCTGCAAGGTGGGCAGTTGATCTGAGGTTCGCTAACCACAGTGAAAAAGGCATTTGGCCTTGCGGCGTGAGTCTCGCTTCTTCCAGCACGCTTTATGATCCTCGACAAGTCTCTGGTGACTTGGGCCTGTTGAAAGTCACTGGTCAGTGATTGGAGAATGGATGGCACTCGGTAATCTGGGCGCTCGTGAGCCGGACTCGACTTAGAGGAAAAATGCTTCTAACACAAGATGCAAACCTTGGAATCAAGCGGGCACCTTTTACCCCTTGGGGCTCACTTCTTCACTAACAACAAAAAAACATTGCCAGACCTTATCACTAGTGCTTCATTTGTAAAACAAAAAGAGAAAGGGCCATACTTTTTGTTAGGATCCCGACGCCAGTGCTGATGTAGGAGAGGTTTGTCGAGCACCCAGGCGGCCAGGCCTTGATGCCTTCCCGTGCCTTTTCCTTCCATTACCCACTCGTCCTGTTTTTTACCTCACTCTTGCAGGTGCTTTCTCACTCCTGTTCCCTTTCTTTCTGGTTATGTTCCATTCTTTCTTTGCCTCTTTATGTTCTGCCTTTCTCTCTCGTACTCTGGACAGGGTTTTAAGTGGGATGAAAAAAGGAAGGGTGTCCCTAAAAGGAATGTGGCCTACGTAATTAGGGCACAGATTAAACACAAACTATATTTCTGTGATTGCCATAGTGTGCCCTCCGACCGGTGGTTCTGTTGCTCTGAGTTTTATTATATCCAGAAATATAACACAACTGATATATACCCCTAAAACCACACAGAACTATTGGCTTTGTCAATGGGTATTAGCTGTTTAAAATAAGTGAGTAACAACCATAATTCTGGGATGTATGACGATTCAACGCAAACAAACACAACGCACACCACTACATCGCATTCATTACATCGCACACACCGTTACATAGCATGCATTCACCACGCAAACCACAACATCGCACAATGCCTTCACACGCATGCAAAAGACATTTACAACGCACACCAAGACCGCGCATTCCAGCACTCCGCCCGACACTCACGGCAAAACAGTACCGTACACTAACATAAACCCTAAGCCCTAACCCTAAAGCCTAAAACACGTACATACACGCCCCCTAACCCTAAGCCCTAACCCAAAAGCCTAAAACACTAGCCTATACGCCCCCTAACCCTAAGCCCTAACCCTAAAGCCTAAAACACTAGCATACACGCCTCCTAACCCTAAGCCCTAACCCTAAAGCCTAAAACACTCCCATATACAACAATTAACCCTAAGCCCTAAAACCTAAGCCCCCCCCCCTCCACTGCACTACCCATAAACTACCCTAAACCCTAAAACAGCGTCGACCTTACCTGGTTCCAACGTTGTCTCCCCTGCCGCCCGTGTACCCGCGCCTGCGTTCTAACAGCGCCCGCGATGCAATGGCACCCGCGATGGAACGTCGTGCGTAGTGAACGCACGCGGCGTAACGTCGCGTGCGTTGTGATGGCATGCGATGTAAGCGCATGCGATGCGACGCATGCGTTGCGATGGGTGTTCCCCATAATTCTGTTCTAAATAATACTGAAAGTGATTCAATTCTGAAACTGTGAGATTGTGAATTAAAATCTACTGTGGCGTGTGCAGACGGGGGCTGTCTTCAGAAGGTCTCAATCACTCATGTGGTGTTCTCTCTGTTAGACATGTACGTCCTCTCCACATCTCCTCCATCTGCACATCTTACCCCTCATCTCTTTCCTCCTCACCACCCTCTTTTCACTCTCCGTATAGAAACCCAACATCCTGGAAATAGTTAACACTCTTCAAGAATGCAAAATTAAGTGAACATGTAGAATATAAACCGAAACTAAATCGCTGGTGTGGATTGCCAAAATGTTTCTTACATTCTTTGTCAGAAATGAATTAGTGTTTTGATGACAAAAAAAGTTAGGCACATAAGCCTAGAGCCTGACAGTTCCCGTTTCAATGTCTATTTTTAATAACTACCGGGTCTCAGGCCAGGAGGGGCCTGGCCTACTAAAAGCCCTGACTCTGGGTTAATTCTGATATTGAAAAATAATTCCTGGTCTCCAGAACTGAGCTTTGGTGCCCGCTACCCTTAAACACTGGCGCAAACTAAGCCCTGCTTAGAAGTCGTTCTGCCATTGAATCATGGATGACAAAGATCGTCATGAAACTCAACAGAAAAAAAACTTGCTGCACTTGTCATCCCCACTAAGTGCACCTTTTACTTCTCACCTGCCCCAGCCTGACTCTCTTCCTGCTCAGTCCGTCACCACCTGCACCAGGTTCAGCGCGGTCCATCTCACCTCGGAAGGTTCAGTAGAGACACAGGCAGAGAAAGTGCAAAATTTGCACGAGGTTAAAGCTGAGAAGGTGCAGTTGCTGGACCATTTCATCACGTTACTGGGTTGTTTTTGGAACTTTATGTGCCTCATTCACAAAGGAAAATATACATGTGTATATTCAGTCATGTGCAGATCTACTCCTAGGCTTAACTCTAAAGTTTCTTGCTGTACACTATTTCTGATTGGATATTTACAGCTAGATGCACACATACATACCTCCACCCCTCAAATATAAACAAATGTAAAATAATTTAAAATATTCATTATTAACAGGGAAATAACAAAATAAAACGTTACAGCACATAAACTTTTTTTTTTTTTGTCCTCATTTGCCCAGCCCTTATGTGTGAAGAAAGAAAACCGCCAACCACCATTTTGTGCTATCTTGTCCTACCCACCTAGAAACCATTAGTGTGATTTGGACAATTGCACAAGAAAAAGCAGATAACAAATTGGCGGAAGAAAGGAGAGAGCAACACACAAAAAAGGCGGCCTTTAAGAACTCCATCTAGGCATATTTCAGCCTGTTTGGACCAGAAAATTGTAGAAGACCCTTGTTGTAGATCCATGGAGTAGGGAAACTGGCATAATCATAGGACCGGGGCGAAAAAAAAAACGAAAAAAAAAAACCCCCGGGAAACCTACTTCCACTGTATCAAATAATCCCAGAAAGCAGTTCTTTTATTTTTTATACTGCAGGGTCTAGCCAGGTCTGCTTTAGAAACTTCATATAGGGACGATAACCATCCCATATATGTTGGAGGAGCTGTATCCACCCAGAATCTGCAGATCTGTCTCCTAGCCATTAAAATTGCAAAAAACAGGAAGGATCTAGCAGGCCCTAGAATATTTTCATCAATCCCAAAGATGATCATGGGGAGAGTACTGCTAAGAGTGATGTTTAGAATAGAGGATAGTGCTTCCATCACCTCTTCCCAAAACCGACCGATTACTGGGCACTCTTTAAACATGTGCACGTCCGAGGCCTCTACTAGGTCGCATTTATTGCATTTTTTCCCATGTTGGAATTTGGCAAACTTTTGAGGGGACAGATATGCGCGATGTAGTCTAAAAAGGTGGTTTTGCCTCCGCCAGGCTGGCTTCACAATTCTATACAGGAGACTAAATGAGTTTAGCCACAGCTGCTGGCACTGTTCGC
The DNA here is from genome assembly GCF_964204655.1 of Triturus cristatus. Lineage (NCBI taxonomy): Eukaryota > Metazoa > Chordata > Amphibia > Caudata > Salamandridae > Triturus > Triturus cristatus. The sequence continues at coordinate 1,175,723,047 of NC_140580.1, read as the reverse complement.
CAACATTACTACCCCATAACACCTCAGGGAGATTGGAGTCGTCGTCTATCTCCTCCAAGATCGCCCAATACCAACAAGCGATTTCCTTTCCCCCCCCCCCTGGCCTTGACACCAAAAGATTTTCTAAATTGCTGTAAATCCCCAGGGGGGCTCCCTTTCTTATCAAAGCCTGCGCCCAGCTATTCAACTGCATATACTTGAAGACAGATAATCCTGGTCCGACTTTCTCCCGCAAAGCCTCCCAAGGTGTCATTAACCCACCTACCGTCAGCTCTCCCCAGTTTATAATTCCGGCTTCCTTGATTGGACCTGCCAATCTGTCTTTAAGACACAAGGGAGTGCCTGGTGAATCCCACATGGGTGCTAAGTTAGAATAGTAGCACAACCCTATTCTATTTCTGATTGTGGACCAACTTCTAGCCAACGATTGAAGAGTTTTTAATTTTATATTTTTAAAGAATTTCTGGTCCCCAAACTTAAAAAGAAAGCTGTCAGATGGAAGATCGGACCCCTCCAACATAGCTCGGAACATCCTTCCTCTAAGGTTATCCACTGGTGTTTTTAGGAGCATTCTCGAGGAAGATAATTGGAATGCCCAAGCATAATATTGGATGTCTGGAGACGTTAAGCCTCCTTTCTCTCTCCTTCTCCTCAACTTTTTCCAAGCCAATCTTGTGGCTCCGTTCTTCCAAATAAAAGAATTAAATCCTTGTTGACATTTAAGTAGTTGTTTGGTATCAAGGGCCATAGGGATAGAATTAAACAAAAAGGTGTATTTAGGTAGGATAGACATTTTTAAAAGGTTTGTCCTCCCAAAGATGGATAACGGGAGATTATTCCATGCCTTTAGTTGTTTCTGGCATTCTTTGTGTACTCGCTCGAGATTATGAGTGGTGATATTACTTATGTCTTGGGTTATTCTTATACCAAGATACCGCATGGAGGACACAACCTCTACCTGAGTATTGGGGGAATTCCAGGCCATGATCTCTGTTTTCTCTGAATTTATGTTATATCCAGAGATTTTTCCGAACTCCTCAGCCTTCCTAATCACTGAGGGAAGAGCCAGGTCTAAATTTGAAGTCATTATGAGGATATCATCGGCATACAGGGCAAACCGCCTTTCCCACCCTCCGAAGCTAAATGATGGTATAGTAGCCTCCTCTCTAAGAATCTGTGCAAAGGGTTCAATGTAGAGGTTGAAAAGATGGGGGGATAGCGGGCATGCCTGCCTTGTACATCTCAAAATTTCAAAAGGCTCTGTTAGGAAACTGTTTACATTGAGCCTTGCCGTAGGGGCCTTATATATTAGTGAAATCATACGGCAGAAATTTTCGGGCAGATTAAATTTCTTCATTACTGCAGCCAGATAGGGCCAATTTACCCTATCGAAGGCCTTGGTCGCATCTAGCGTAAAAGCAGCCAGAGAAAAAGTGGTCGCAATATCGATCGCCCCCACCAGATCTTGTGTAAGATCAGCTAAATGTCTACCCTTTATAAAGCCCTTTTGACCTTCATGAACCAAATGGCTTATCACCTTTCCCAACCTAGATGTCATAATAGCGGCAAAGATTTTATAGTCGCTGTTGAGGAGCGAAATCGGGAGGTATGACCCACATTCCTTTGGATCTTTCCCAGGTTTAGGTATTAAGACCACTGTGGCATCATTCCAAGACTTTGGGGGATCTCGGCCCTCCAAAAGAATGTTGTTAAAAACAGAGGCCAGAACCGGGGTGATCTCTTCTGTAAGGGCCCTATAGAGTTCCCCTGGTAACCCATCAGGGCCTGCTGCCTTCCCCCGCTTTACGTCCCCCAAAGCCTTCCTAATCTCTTCAAAGGAAATCTCTTTCTCCAACATCCTACTATGCTCTGGGGATAACTTTGGCAAGGAAATTTGGTCCAACCAGGCCTCCCTCCCTGCCTTGTCTTCCCGAATATCTTCCCTATAGATTCCCTGAAAAAAATCTCGGAAGGCCCCACCTATTTCATCCTTTGTGGTTCGGGGAGCAAATTCCCCCTCCACCTTGATCTCTCTGATGTAATTTCGAGCTTGGTCAGATTTAGTTTTCCAGGCGAGAATTTTTCCAGCCGCCTCACCAAACTCAAAATGAGAGATTTTACTCGCCTCCCACCTTCTAGCGACCCTAGCTTGTAATATGTTTTCTAGTTGCGACTTTAGCTCTCTACATCTTTCGAAGTCTGCACCTGATCTAGTTTGGGGGTCCAGGGTGCTTTCGATAGTATTCATTTCCCCCTCGTAGTTATCAATGCATTCCCTATATTTCTTTCTTCTATAAGAGGCTCTGTTTGTAATTCTTCCCCTCCAAAAGGCCTTTAGAGCATCCCACATAATATGTATATCAGTAGAGTCTATATTTGCCTCCAAGAAGTGATGGGACTCTGATCGTAGAAAGTTAACCTCCTCGTTTTCTAAGAGGATGGTACGATCAAACGACCAAGAAGTATACCAATGTATAAACTCAAGTTTCAATACAAACAAGATGGCCGAATGGTCGGAAAGGTGTGAGGGGAGGTAGAGAATGTCTATCAATAGATCTTTCAAACTATAGCTAAATAGAGCATAGTCTATCCTAGACACATGTTTATACTTATCGAAAAGAGACCCCCAGTTGATCCCCTACCCTTTCCCTCCAAAAGTCTGCAAGCCCCAGTTGTGACATAGCTATCAAGAGATCCTGTCTAGATTTTGATAAGACACAGGCTCTAGAATTAGCAGACTTATCTAGATTCGGGTTTAAGACAATATTAAAATCGCCCATCCAGATAACTGGGTCGTGGAAAGCCAATAGATTATCTCGAATGCTGTTTAAATAGGAGGGATCATCCTGGTTAGGACCGTAATACCCGACCAAAATAAGAGAAAGGCCGTCCAGCAATGCCCTTGCAATAAGCCACCTACCGTTCCCATCCTCCCTATACTCCATGATTTGTACCTTTGCTTGTTTTTTAAAGATGAAGAGCACCCCCCTAATGTTAGCTGATTGATCTGTGCAAATAAATTTGTCTACCCATTTTTCCTTTTTCAAGATCTGTTATTTCACCCTTAAGGAGGTGTGACTCCTGGATGACTATGACCTGTGCCGGGGAGTCCCTCAAATATTGGAAAATCTTTGCTCTCCTACTCCCAGTACACAAGCCGTTGACATTCCAAGATAGAAATTTTAGCTGTGTCATTTCGTCAAGCAGTTGTCTCCCCCACTTACCTTTTTCAAATTCCCTACAACCATATTGTCATAGCTTTCTCGACCATTTTTAGGGCATGAAACAAAAGATGCTGATCGAGGTACTAGGCCATTGACAATAGAAATTCCTTTAGGCTTGAACATTTGAGGTTTATTTTTCTTTTCACCCTAACCACCCTGTGCAAAACCCTCCCCCCCGGAAAACCCTACCCAACCTACACTGGACAGATGGATTGCCAGTTTTGCGTCCTCTTCCTCCTCCACCCTCCTTTCCCCTCCCCCTCCTCTCCCACCACACCCAAAAACTGCAAAATGAGTCATGCATCAGTACATACTCTTAATTCTTCATTTCTGTTCGCTCTTATTCGTAACCTTACTAACCCTTAATTTTCTTATCTCCATTACAATACATTTATTACTGGTTAAATTTATAACCTACTAGGGGTTTTACTACCGGGGGAAACCCATTTTTTTTTTTATATTCTTTCTCTCTTTTTCTTTTCCCCCCCTTCTCTTCTACTCTTTTTTTTTTTCCCCTTCGTCCCCTTCCTTTATTTTCTCTTCTCTTTTTTTTTCCCTTTCCTTTTCCCCTTTTCCTCTTTTCCACTTCATTCCTTTCCTGGAGGAATCTTTAATGTCTCCAGCATTTCGTCTGTCTCAAGAGGGGATCTAATATTGTACATTTTATTCTTAAACATCACACGCAAAAAAGCAGGGAATCTCATCTGCACTGTTGCGCCTAGGGCACGAAATTTTTCCATCCTCTGACCTAATTCCCACTGCCGATCTAAGGTGGTCTTAGACAGGTCAGAGCGGATCTCAAAAAGAAAGTCAGGACCGCTTAGAGACTTATTTTTTAGGGCCAAAGTTAAGATTTTTTCTTTGATCGAATAGGTGAGAAAGTTGACCAAAATCTTCCTAGGCTTTTCTCTGCCGGGTTTCATGCGGAAGGGGTCCCCATGTATCCTTTGGATGTCTCTTGACAAAATGTCTGGTGACTCCTCTAAGTTGAGTGAGTCTTTAAGGAGGTTTACGACAAAGGTTTTTATGTCGCTCCCCTCAGGAATCTTCAGAAGTCGGAGATTATTCCTTCTTGAAAAGTTTTCCAATGACTCAACCCTCTCGCGGATCACATCCCCCTCTCTTTGCAAATTATGAATTTTAGCTTGGGCAGTTCCTAGAGTGGTTTTAAGCTCCTCTACTGTGTCTTCAAGAGTTTCTGTCCTCTCGCTGAGCCGGTCTACTTTTCGCTCCAAAACATCGCATGCAGCCCTAATCTCAGATTGATTCTCTGCGGAGATCATAAAACCCTGTTTTATGTCTATTTTAAGGGAGTTTAGTAGAGATTCTATTGAAGAAGAGGCAGTGTCCGCTCCGAGGTGTGGAGAGCTTCTCCGAGGACGCGCGCTGCCGCTCAACACGCGGGCGCCATGTTTTCCCCCACTGATCCCCAGCACATAAACTCTTAAGATGACATATATAGTAATATTTTTTAAAAATATAATCATGACATTTATAAATAGTATTCATTTTGAAAAAGTGTTACAAAAATACCCGTCCCCGTTACCATTTTTATATATATTTTATATTTCAGTAAACATGGTTAAAGTGATCTTTTCAATCATTTGAGATACTTTTAACTTTTTTAAATAAAGTTTATTTTAATTAAGTGTATTATTAAATGTATAAAATAAAAAACAATATATTAATACATATTTTTAATATTAAATGTATATTTATTTAAAATTTAAATGTGAAACTAATTTAATTCATTTAGCATTAGTTCTTTTTAGGCGTTATTTCAATTCCCCTACTGTGTTGTTTTTTTATGGGAGTGTGTTGCAATATGATTTGCTGGCCATGTGTGATGCTTGACTTACTCCAAGGTTGGGCAGGAGTAGGTTTCATCATGTTTTGAATCTTTTATGGCTGCAGTAACTTTCAAAGTATTTTTTGTGAATTTGAATGGCCTTGTTATTTGGTGGGTGGGTTTTTTGTTTGTAATAGCATGGCCCTACAGAGCACCCTCATGAACTTATCCTTAGCCCCACCCAATATTAAATTTACATTTAATGCCGCCAGTGACATGTGCACGGTCAGAAACCGGCAATGTATTTCTTGAAGCCCGCACGTTGAGCTTGTTGTACCTGATACATCGTTATTACGCAGCATAATGCTACCAGCGGGATTTACTGATTAATGCAGCAAAATGTATTTATTTAGTATGTTTTTTGTTGGCATTAGGATAGACCTTAGTGCATTATGATAGACTTCATTGCCATAGGATCTTTAGGCATGGTCACTATCAGCGTTTCTTTTATTCAAACTTCACTTTTGTGCATTTAGAGATGTAAGCATTTTCTCTTTATGATGTTGCTCACTCTGTTTCGTTTTGTATTTCACTATATACCTGCTTATATTGTCTTAGAAATAGGAAGCATCGGCACAATGAGCTATTTTTTGCAATTAACTTTATTCAATTGTCCGCGTCCACAGAAGTAGGCACTTTCACTTTAAGACGCACAAACGCCAAGTCTTTTTATTTTCGCGCGACACGTCGATTCTGTTCTGTTCTCCTTGCAAGCTGCCAGGACGGTTATAGAAACTACTCCGGTAAGTCGAGCTTTCTGGAGTTTTTAATCACACGTTCGCAGTAACATTTGGTAACATTGTCACCATATTGTATACAATATAGAGACGTGAGGATTCTTGCTACTGCAATCACGTATTGAAGCTGCAGCATTTATGTGGCTTTTGATTAATCACTTTGTTAGTACACGGCAACCTTGTTACCTTATACTCAGTAACCTTGTCACCACATTATATACCACGAATATACGCGCGGGATCATGCTATGGTAATCATGTATCGAAGCTGCAGCGCTCATGTGGATATTGGCTATGTTGAGTGTGTGGGCATGCTAATATGGGATAATCTGCTGCATGGCTAAACTTATAAGGTCCCAAAGGCGAGACCTATTGGCTATGCCAATGCTTGTCTACAAAGTTTTTGACCATCATTGGACAAATTGTGAATTTACATGGACAATGCTTGTTGTATCCACCTCATTATTTACCTAGACGACATTCTGATCATGTCTCAAGTCTACTCCCAAATTCAGAAAGACCTCAATACCACCATCCACCTTATCGAAAGTCTCGGTTTCATTATAAACAGAGAGAAATCTATCCTTACACCTTCCAAATCCATAGAATTTCTCGGATTCACTGTAGATACCTCGAGCTGTCTCCTCCTTCTCCCTACCAAGAAAATCGCCAAAATTCGAAAAGAAATCAGGTACGTTCTAAAACAAGACTCTATAACCCTACGAGAATTAGCCCGTCTTATAGGTCTCCTCTCCTCCAGCATCCAAGCTATCTTTCACTGAACTACCGTGCCCTTCAGAGATTAAAGGGGAAAGCTCTCAAATCTGGTCTCTGGTACGAGGACTGTGTGACTCTCGACCAAGAAGGGAAATTAGAACTTTCCTTGTGGCTAGAGAACCTGGATGCCTGGAATGGCAAAGCAATTTTCGGCCCTGTCCCGGAATCAGACGCGAGCCTCCACGGTTGGGGCACTCGCTTCCTCGATCAAAACACTGGTGGCGCATGGTCTCTTGCGGAATCTTCCCACCACATAAACTTCTTAGAACTTACAGCCGGTTTATATGCCCTAATGAGCTTCAGACACTCTCTTCAAGGCAGATTTGTTCTTCTCAAGATGGACAACATCTCTGCAGTGTCGTATATCAACCGCCTTGGCGGTACCAAATCAGCAGACTTATCTGCTTTAGCGAAAAAACTCTGGATGTTCTGTCTGGAACACAAGATTTCTCTGAAGGCGGAATACCTTCCAGGGAAGTCAAATCTCTCTGCAGATTGGAACTCAAGATTCCTCTCAGACCGTACGGATTCGAAACTCAATGTGAACATTTTCAATACTCTCTCTCTCTCTTTTGGGGTCGACTAGATGTGGATTTGTTTGCAAGCAGACTGTCTTTCCAACTCCCAAAATATTTCAGCTGGATGCCAGACCCGGGAGCTCTAGCGGTGAATGTCTTTCTTCAATCCTGGTCAAACCTTCAGGGTTACGCCTTCCCTCCCTTTGCTATGATACAAAGGGTCCTACAGAAGGTCAGAATAGACCAATGCTCCTTGGTCCTGATAACCCCATTCTGGCCCTCTCAGGCATGGTTGCCCACCACACTCGAACTTTCTTGCGACATCCCCTTCCTCATTCCAGCGAGCAAGGGTCTGGTTACCAACGCAGACGGAGAAGATCACCACCTAATCACTTCAGGGATTGAACCTTCTTGCTTGGAAAGTGTCAGGCAATCCAACGAACTGTCTGGCCTTTTGTCATCAGCTCTTTCCCTCCTCGGAGAATCATGGGCACCCGGAACACACTATAGATACAATAACATTTGGAAAAAATGGGTTGGTTGGTGCATGGAGAGGAACTTGGATCCCTTGGAAGCTCCTATCATCAATATAGTTAATTTCCTCGTCAAACAATTCGACAGGGGATTATCATATAGATCTATTAATTGCTACAGATCAGCAATCTCTGCTGGACACTCCCAAGTCAATGGTAAGACGGTAGGTAAGAACAATATTATTTGTAGAGTGATGAAAAGTATCAGACTAAAAAGACCTCCCAGACCCAAATACCAATCCATGTGGGATGTTAAAGCTATCTTAGACCTTTTCTGCTCTTGGCCAGATAACGCCTACCTCAACAGAAAATACCTTTCGTTTAAACTTGCTACTCTTTTATGCCTAATCTCTTGTCGTAGAGTTTCAGATGTGAAATGTCTGGATATTTCTTATAGATCTTATGATATGTTTGGAGTTACTTTTGATATATTTTGAAGGACTAAAACCATGTCGGACTCTATTTTTTATCCTCGTTTTGACCTTGCAAGAAATTGTGTGTCATAGACTGTATGAGAGAATATGACTTGAGAATGAAGGACCTTCGCCCTCCAGATGCCAAACAACTCCTTATCTCATTTGTTAAACCCTTTAAACCAGTTGCTTCCTCCTCCATCTCTAGATGGGTCAAGTCTGTAATGAATCTAGCTGGAATTGATCTTTCTAAATTCCAAGCTCATTCTCTCAGAGGTGCTATGGCAAGCAAATCCTTCTGGTCTGGAGGTAAGTTAGATGATATTCTTAAAGCGGCCGATTGGTCTAATGCTTCAACCTTCGCTCACCATTACTGTAAACCTATTGAACACATGTCGGATGTAGTACTTCATGGCTACCAACATGCATAATGTAGCCTCCGGTCTTGTAATGAAATTGCGATTCTCCTATTAACATGACTAGAGAATCTGGATTTCATTAAAGACACGGAGGCTATCATTATCCCACCCTTTTTCCTCCACTCCCTTGGTTGGTATAATTCTTGAACTATGTACTTTTATGATGTGTATTTGCATTGTATATCAAGTCATGACTTTACTATTATATTACCTTTTTATATTATATTATCACTCTCCTTTTCCTTCCAGATAATTCTACATGATCATCTAACTTTCATCTTACTTCTCTTCGGACTTCTCACTACCTTCAGTTTCAAGATCAAGTTGGACCTTACTTCTGAACTTTATTTACTTCATTGCATTTAAAAGAGGCAGTCTGTCTGTGCCTCATGCCATTTGTATCCTGATCACTACATTCTAGAACTGTTTCTTTCTTTATGATGTAGTGCGGCTGTCTGTGACTGCATTAAAGGATTAATGCATAATGATAGCCTCCGTGTCTTTAATGAAATCCAGATTCTCTAGTCATGTTAATAGGAGAATCGCAATTTACATGGACAATGCTTGTTCAAAGAAAGAGGAAGTGCTCACGTTGGGGCTTAAGTTATAGAGAGATAGTCTCTATGGTCACTGGTGTTACACTGTGGCATTGTGCAAAAGGAAGTTTATTGTATGTTAAATGTTTTTTCATTGGCTGCTGTGATTTTTCAGTAAAGAAAGAGAAAGCATAATCCTCACCTCCGTGTCCTTAATATAATTGAAAATTCTTGGCGCGTATGCTAGCACATTTTTTATTCCTGGGTCACTCAAATCTACCTCAAGTTGTCTTCCGCACACGATCTGTCACTACTCAATCCTACTCTCAACTCGCTCTATTCACAGCTGGATGTTAGTTCACCAACTCAATCTCTCCAAAACTGAATTCCTCCTCCTATCTACCTCTCTTTCCCCATCTCCTGTTCAACCCTGGATGGCTCAGCTGAATTTGCTCAACAATAAACCCATCATTGTCGACAGCACTAAATCCCTAGGTGTCATACTTGACAAAAGACTCAACCTAATCTCCCACATCAACTCCACTGCTAAGAACGCATGTTACCAGCTGCGCCTGCTGAGGGGGATTCGTCGGTTCTTCCCAGAAATTCGCCGGTTCTTCCCGGAGAAAGACCTAAAAACCTTGGTCCAATCGCTGGTTCTCTCTAGACTGGATTATTGCATTTCTCTTCTGACTAGCCTACCCAAATCCCACCTCTTCCCTCTCAAATCCGTCCTCTATTCAGCAGCTCGCTTTATTTCAGGGTCCAAACGAAGTGACCACATCACTCCTATCCTGTCTTCTCTTCGATGGCTTCCCATTGAGGTAAGCTCTATTTACAAAACTGCCTGCATCATCCACAAAGCCTTGCACACTTCCTCCTCTAGTTACCTGGCGAATAAACTGAAAATGTCCGGAGGCTCGAGACCTTCTCGGAATGCGGAAAAGCTTCTGCTTGAGCCCCCTCCTTCAAAAGGGAAAGATCGATGGCTCAATTGTTCTCAGGTAATGCGGTGAGAATCTGGAACTCGCTTCCTCCTTTGCTCCGTGCCACCACCTCTACCAGGATCTTCAAAGGTGACCTCAAATCTTCTCTTCCAAAGACACTTTCAGAACTAACAACTTCATTCTCAGACCCCTCTAGTTAGTTCGTTAGTCATTGTAAATTTGTAATATTTTCTTGTACATTCCTCACCCTTGCTTGCTGCGTTTGATATTGTGTTCTTGCCTTCTATGGTTTTACCCTACCTCTTCTAGTCTCCTGATTATTTTTGTAACGTTCTATTCTGTAACATTTCACTCTTGTAACGTAACTTGTTCTATTGTACAGCGCTTTCAGGTCAAGTCCGCGCTTTAAAAAAATGCATTAAATAAATAAATGAATAGAGGGCTTTGTTGTCAGGCGTCCGGGCAAGAGACACCCCAGGGAGAGATCGGCCTAAAGAACAAGACTGTGATCACTCGCAGCCTTCAGCCCCAGAGTGACCAGAGACAGAGTGCGCGAGGAACGGCTTCAGCTAACCTGACCGATGGTTGGGGGGGGGTTATCTCCATGCGTCTCTCTCCCGTCCCCCACACTCCCCGTAGCCGGTACACTCACCTGCAAGGGCGCCGCCATTTTGGAATGCTCGAAGTCACGTGACAGAGGCAGCGTGGCGTCACGTACTCCTGTGTTACACATGTATGTCATTCATTGTATATCACGTGACAATCTTTTACGTCACATGACATCAAGAGTCTTGTATTGGTCAGAGCGTAGTCACGTGACGCCAGCTTACATCGCTTCCTCGTCGCGTGGCCACGCGCAGGCTCCCGGCTCGCGCCTAAGCGCTGATTGGTCAGTTCAGCCCATCAGGCCGTGAGCCGGGAACATGGCGGCCTCCGAAGTCTGCGTGAGGTACGAGGGCGGTGGGGCGCGGGGACTGCTGCTGTGTGCTGCCGGTGTGTGGGTGGGGCTGGCCAGGGCTGCTGGAGCGGCCAGTCGCGTCTGAGCCCCCTTGCCCCTCCAGGGGAGTGAGGCGGGCCACTCGCGCGCCGGTTTATTTTCAAACTCCTCAGCGGGAGAGATCCCCGCATTCCCTGTCTGCAGCCGGTTCCCTCGCGCCTCCACTGTATTCATGGGGTCAGAGCACAGCGAAGGTGCTCCTGGTCGCACGTGTTTGATCTGCTCCGGTGTATTCTGGGACTTGTAGTTCCGCAGGTGCCCTGGGCTCCAGTGCTGCCAGCAACGGACAGACCGAGACCCTGGCCAGGGAGAGCTTCACCTCTTGCCCTACCTCTCTCCTAGAGGTAGTTGTAGGATGCCGACGCTAGATGACCTAAACCCTGGCAGAGCTTCTCTGTCCCCTGGAGGTAGCCATTCAGAGTAGGAAAAGGAGACGGCCACCAAAGAGCAGCCTCTCCTCCAAACCTGCCATGCCCATGACCCAGCCCGGAGTGCTCCAGTAGGAGTCCCTGTAGCCCCACATCTACACCAAGGGACAGCCCTGTGTATATAGCAGGACATCGCTCAATCTACCGCAGCATCTCCTTCTCTGTACCTAGAGGAGCATTGCCCATGTACTGTATCTGCTAGACAGCTGCTCCTGTACCCAGAGACAGCCTGCTCATACCTGTGATTCCAGCACTCCAAACCCCTCTGCAATGACCACCAAGCACCCGCCCCTTCTCATAGATCTCATCATCACTGTAAGGCTTCTCCATTTCTGCAGCAAGGGACAGCCGTTGTAACGCCCATACCGTCACTGCAAGACCTCTGAACTCCTATATGGAGACTTTCTGTTCGTAATCCATACCCTTGCTAGGAGACACAGGGTGGGAGGAGAAGGCTTGGGCAGGTGAAGGGATAGGGGGAGAAGGTGCGGACAGCGGGGGTGGGGGAGAAGGCACGGACAACGGGAGGGAGGGTTAGGCGGAGGGGTGAGAAGTCAAGGACAACGGGGGGCGAGAAGGCATGACAATGGCAGAGAAGTAAAGAAGGCACCAAAACATGTCATGCTTGTAGTAGGAGAACCTCACTACAGAAATAGTGCTCAGTCTAAAGAACACATACCGTGTAACAACTGAATTAAAGGGGCTAGTCGCCATGGGAGCTGACAAATGAAGAGGAGGCGCTGCTAAGGAGGGACTAACAAGCCTATTGATGAATCAGAAGCCAGCATTTAGGACAGACAATGACACACACCAATGTCAGTCAGTCAGTCAAAGGCTTTATTTCGATAAAAACATATCATAAAAGCTTTACAAAAACAAAGTTTAAATTCATTTCAGTTAAAATCCTAGTGTTACAATAAAAATGAGACATATCATAAATAGATATTTTAAGAACGGATTAAACAATTTCTTTAAGCCTTTTGCTTCTGATGCGCCATGCCCAAGATAGAAATTTTGATAGGGCGCAAGCATACAGAGGGCGGGAGTCAGACATTAAAATACGTAACGCCTCAATGTAATGCCTAGTGCCTAAGGAACGGCACAGTTGCTTGAGCCATCTTCTTCTTGGGTATACGTACTGTGGGCATTCAAATAAAAAATGGGCCACAGACTCTTGTCTGGATATACAAAAAGGACAGAATTCAGTGGTCTGAGCAGGGGGATTCCACCGGGAAGTAAAAACATAAAGTGGAAGAGTCCCGGTTCTAAATTTGAAGTAAAGAGATCTGTCATAAGGTCTCTCAATAATGTCAAGATACAGTTCCCGGATCGGGTGGTCCTTAAATTCCAGAAAGTCCTCCGTGAGTCTACCCAATGTACAGTTTGTTTTTCTTTGGGTCGCAATCCAATTCCAATATAGAGACTTAAGCGTAGCTTTCGGGGGGGAAGACCTGTTTTCCCATGCTGCGCTTAGCCCGAGATTGCACAAGAGGATTTTCATGTCGCTCAGCCACTTTATCTTGTGCCATCCCGGGAGTGACATAACTTCAGAGAGGCCTTTGGCATATTTAGCTAGTTCCGGGACACGCCATAGTCGAGCCCATAGCAGTAGAGGGCGAAGTTTCGCCAGGTCATCAATAGGACGACAACCTAGATCGAGCATCAGTGGGATCGTTGGAGTACCTTGAGGGAGTGACATGATGGCCCTACAAAACTTTCTCTCAGCTCTTGACAACTCACTAATATTGCATGAACCCCACAGCTCAGCCCCGTAGAGAGCAGAGCTGACTGCCCTTGCTGCGTAAATTTCCATGACAGGGGCTATAGGTCTAATAGTACAGGAACGCTGTTCCTTCAGTAGGGCCCCTGTTACTCTCTTGTGGGCTAGCAACATCTTGCTTAAGTGGGGGGCCCATTGCATATTGTGAGATAAACGGATCCCTAGGTAATCAAACACATCCACCCTCCCCAGGGGTACGGCATTTAATTTCAAAGGGCGCACAAGTTTTTTTGGGGGGTTCATCACAAGATATTTCGTTTTGTCAGTGTTGATTACCAGGCCCCGTTTAGCGCAGAAGAGTTGGAAGTTATTTAATAATTTTTGGAGGCCCATAGGGGATTTGGAGAGTAAAAGGGTGTCGTCTGCAAAGAGGAGGGTAGGGATACGTTCCCCTGCCAGGGATGGTTCATCTGAAGGATCGTTCAGCAGATGCTCAACCACACCGTTCACATATAAGGAGAAAAGGGTGGGGGCTAGAACACATCCCTGGCGAACCCCTCTCTCAACCGGGATTCTACTAGTTCTCTCTCCATCCCTGCCCCATCTAATCTGTGCAAAGTTGTTTTCATGCAACCTTGCAATTAACAAAAGTAAGTAGTGGGGCACCCCCATGTCAGAAAGTACTCTCCAGAGGGTCTCCCTGGGTACCAAATCAAAGGCAGTCTTTAAGTCGATAAATGCGAGATAAAGACTGCCTTTGCCTAGGACCACCACCTTCCAATACACTAATAACAGTCTAAATGTCTGTTCAATAGTACCAGTGCCTGATCTAAAGCCTGCCTGGTAGTCGGAAAGGACATTGGTTTCGTCAATCCATTGTGATAGTCTGACTAACAACACCTTCCCGACTACTTTTTGGGTTATATCCAGCAGGCTTATGGGTCTGTAGTTAGACGGGTCGTCCCTGACCCCCTTTTTAAAAATAGGGACAACCTCCGCCCCTTTCCACGATGCCGGAATAGGAGCTCCCCTACTAATAGCATTGATCAAACAACAAATGAATTTGCCCCAATTCGGAATATCCGAACGTAGGAGGTCCCCGGGGATACCATCTAAGCCGGCTGCTTTTTGGGGCCTAATGTTGCCAATTGCGTACTCGACTTCTTTAATCGTAAAAGCAGAATCTGCCAAATTTACCCCCCAGTCATTGCGTGTCGTGATTGCACCTAACGTGTCAGTGTCATAGTCTATGCTTCTTATTGGGAGGTCGGGAGTTGCTAACGCTACCCCCCGAACCAAATCATCATTAGAGGTGGCTATCGGGGAAGATTCAAGAATCTCCCCAGTGCAACTAGCATACAATTTGGTAAAGTGGTCAACCCATGCTTGACTTGTGATATTACATGTGATAAGTTCACTATCGGGTCTTGTTTTCGCTCTAATTGCATCCCAAAAACACCTTGAATCTTTCCTCAAACTGGCCTCTTTTAAGGAGCACCAGTATTCAAGCTCCCACTCCTTTCTGGCGCTTGCAAGAGTTTTCTTATATGATTTCCTAGCTCCCTGAATTGCTTCTTGATTTTTGCTTTTGATGGCCTTAATCAAGAGTGATTTTGCATGTCTACAGGCCAATGTATACCAATCATGTTTCACCCTAGGGTTCCTAGTTACCTTGTTCTTGACCAAATGTTCCTCTTTGGAAAACACATTCCCGATTGACCTAAGGGTTTCCTCGAAGACAGAAGTGACCCGACCAGGGATCGAAAAGGCCGGGTCGCTATTGTCCAGCTCCATTTGTGAGGCAATAAGCAATGTTTGTATAGTGTTGAGTTTCGTTTCATCCTTGGAAACCAAACTCCACTTCAGACGTCTCCCACAAGAGGAGACGAAGGTTTTGTTAGCTGCCTTAGGAGATGTTTTGATCCTATCGTTGGGCCAGGGATTCCTAAGGGACAAGGAAAGCGAATTATGATCGCTTTCAACGGTGGGCAAGACAATCATATCCTGGACAAAACCCCAGAGGAAGTGATCTAACATGATATAGTCAATCCTTGAGGTGCAGTTAGGTCTATTAAAGGTGGCCGCGCCCGTGGGATCTGAGTGTGTGCGGCCATTGACAGCTCTCAAGCCGAACTCCAGCGTTAAGGCATTCAACTGGATCGCAGTTGCAGACCATTTTTTAACCGGGGTGATGGCCAAGGACGGGATGCCCCATCTTTCGTCCTCCTCGGCCGGGTCAGAGGCGTCATCCTGAATCAGGGGCTCGTAGGTGCAATTAAAGTCGCCCGCGACCAGAACTTTGGCTCGGGCTGTATTTTCTCTCAATATCGTGTCAAGAATGGAGACTGTCTGAGACGTAGAGCCACACTTGGCACCTCTAGCATATACATTAAATACATCAAGAATGAATCCCCTTTGAGGACCTTTCATGGAGATTCCTAGGATGTCAGGACAATTGATTTGTTTTGTATCAATACGAAGATTTAGAGCTATGCTTATCCAAATAAGTAGGCCTCCAGAGGGACGGCCTATCCCCTTTCTAGCAGGAACTGCAGGGACAAAATAGGTGACATAACCTAGCCGGTGTAAAGGTTCTAAACTCCAGGTCTCTTGGAATAAACAGATCGTGTGTGCCTCTACTAGGGCATTCCACTCCGGAAGGCATAATTTCCTGTGGATGCCAGCAAGGTTCCAACTTAGAATTTTTAGAGTACCAGGAGAATCATGAACAACATTTTTTTGGGCACCTTGATGGACAATGGGGGGCATAAATAAATCAGGGGGCACAAGCTCTAAGGAGAGTTTAAGCGGTATGCTCCCATGCCCTGTGGTCTCAGTGGAGCATGGGCTTAGAGCAGGGGACTGCAAAATTTCTTGAGCAGTTAATTTCGGGGATGAGGCAGTGTAGGTGGAGTCAATACAGTTTTTGAAGACAAGACTAACTGGGGGCTGGGATGATTTGGGACTATCGAGTTCAATAACCTCAGGGCCATTTACTGGACACGGTGGTGGTCAATCCACTTCCTCTAGACAGCTAAATCTGTTAGCGAGAGGTAGACCTCTCCAGCCAACAGAGAGAGCTGGGTCTCTGCCCTCGTAATCAGGCCAATCATTCCGCTCCCTTCTTGAATTCCAGTTTTTTATTTGTGGCATGTTCCTATCAGGGATGTCAGTCCAATAGTTTGTGGGAGGATAAAAGGAAGAGAGCCTTCTCACCTTTAATCCATCATGCTTAGGCCACATGCCACGACGGCAAATATAATCCGCCGTACATGGATTGTCAAAATTAACTATAATGCAGTCCCCTTGGCTAGTTTTCTTCTCGCTTCCCACCCAAGAGACCCTGCGCGCCATTAGAATCCTACTACCACAAGAGGGTGGGAGCGGTCTGTTGGTATTGAGCCAATGTTGGACCTTGTTTTTTAGGGCCCATGTTGGTTCCTCAGTTTTGGGCCTTAGCTCGGGAACACCGGTCAGGATCACAACATATGGCTCTGCGTCTACTGGTAAATGTATTGGCTGCCCGCGCTCCCCCCTGATATTATCATTAGGGTGTGTTGGCCCTGGGGATTTAGGTAGAGTGTTTTCCGAGATTTTTACAGGGCCGGGGGGTTTAGGGGGCTCCACAACTTTCTTTTTTTGAACTGACAGTGGCTTTGATCTTGTGTTTAATACCTGAGACGGTACATTTGCCACTGGCCGCTCCGTTCTCAAGGTTGTGGGGGTTGGTTGCGATACCTCATGGGTAGCCAACCCAACGCCCAACTGGGCCCTGGGGAAAACATTCATTAGGGATAACTGTTTTTCAATGTTAGAAAGAGATAGTGCGATGGGTTGCATAAAGTCTTTGATAAGCTCTTCTAATCTAAATAAGAATAAGTTTTTAGCCTCACAGACTTTGCATCCCTCGCCCAAACTACCAAGGTCACCGAGAGATGTTATGTTTATGGGCGGAGCAGTTATGTTATCGCCAGAATTTGGTAGGTTACTCAGTTTAGGTAAGCTTTTGCTTTGCCCCCGGAAAGGAGGGATTTTTTTCTTGGGTTTACCATTGCATTTTTCCACCTCCCTAGGCTTCTTCCGTTTTGGTATAGCGCCCTCCCTCTTCCCCCTTGGGTGGTTAATTGTGGGAAGCTCCTGCCTTGGACTGGTGAAAAGATCGGGCGTCTTCTCGAGAGCTTCACTTGAGTGCATGTCCGAAAGAGCCAGTGAGGCCGAAAGATCCACCGTGTTTGGCACGCCATGAATTTCAGCCTGGATTTCAACAAGAGGTCTAAGGTCCCTGGGGGTAGTGGGTGTCTTGGCTAAAGCCAAAGGGCCTATAGAGGAACGCCTAGCTAAGGCCAAATCCTGCGATACCCTCCGCTCCAAGAGCGAAATGCCTTGGTTGATGGCTTCATTTGCCCTGGTGATGTACTGGTCAATTGGGCCAGATGTATGAACATCCCCATGTGCAGTTTTACTCCTAGAAGCCCTCGGCATCCTAGCCCAACTACTACAAATGTGCAAACTAGAGCTAAACAACTAAGCAAAAATCGCTAGTATGGTACTTGGTGTGTGCGTTAAAGAAGGCAGAGCAATGACGCCTGTCTAAAATGTAAGAGAGGGGGCCCAGTCCAGTCTTACCCGGTCTTTAACGGCCTAAAACGGCCCTGTCTTTGCCCAGTCTTAGCCCGGGCTGCGTCCCGCGCTGCGGGAGTAGGATGTTGTTATAAAGCCTCAGGAGGGCGGGGGGCGGGGCAGCAGGGAGAGCGGACCGGAAGCTCGCCGTCGGTCTAGCAGGGACTTCTGGGAAATGAAGTCCCCGCACGCTCGCAGCCCCGCTGCAACCACACGCCTGATGCCGCTTTTCCTCCTCACAACTCCTCCCAAGCGTCGATTATGGGCCTCTCCTCGAGGCGGGCGAAGGGGCACCCGCGAAGCGGGTGCGCCGAGTGGTGGTAGTGCGCCGAGAGAAAAGCAGGTGAGCCGGCAGTTGGCGATGCGAACTCCTCCGTTTGAATCCCCACCAGATTGAGCAAAGTGTCCCGCTTATTTCACTGTAAACAGGTGTTTTGAAGCCTCAGGAGGGCGGGGGGCGGGGCAGCAGGGAGAGCGGACCGGAAGCTCGCCGTCGGTCTAGCAGGGACTTCTGGGAAATGAAGTCCCCGCACGCTCGCAGCCCCGCTGCAACCACACGCCTGATGCCGCTTTTCCTCCTCACAACTCCTCCCAAGCGTCGATTATGGGCCTCTCCTCGAGGCGGGCGAAGGGGCACCCGCGAAGCGGGTGCGCCGAGTGGTGGTAGTGCGCCGAGAGAAAAGCAGGTGAGCCGGCAGTTGGCGATGCGAACTCCTCCGTTTGAATCCCCACCAGATTGAGCAAAGTGTCCCGCTTATTTCACTGTAAACAGGTGTTTTGAAGCCTCAGGAGGGCGGGGGGCGGGGCAGCAGGGAGAGCGGACCGGAAGCTCGCCGTCGGTCTAGCAGGGACTTCTGGGAAATGAAGTCCCCGCACGCTCGCAGCCCCGCTGCAACCACACGCCTGATGCCGCTTTTCCTCCTCACAACTCCTCCCAAGCGTCGATTATGGGCCTCTCCTCGAGGCGGGCGAAGGGGCACCCGCGAAGCGGGTGCGCCGAGTGGTGGTAGTGCGCCGAGAGAAAAGCAGGTGAGCCGGCAGTTGGCGATGCGAACTCCTCCGTTTGAATCCCCACCAGATTGAGCAAAGTGTCCCGCTTATTTCACTGTAAACAGGTGTTTTGAAGCCTCAGGAGGGCGGGGGGCGGGGCAGCAGGGAGAGCGGACCGGAAGCTCGCCGTCGGTCTAGCAGGGACTTCTGGGAAATGAAGTCCCCGCACGCTCGCAGCCCCGCTGCAACCACACGCCTGATGCCGCTTTTCCTCCTCACAACTCCTCCCAAGCGTCGATTATGGGCCTCTCCTCGAGGCGGGCGAAGGGGCACCCGCGAAGCGGGTGCGCCGAGTGGTGGTAGTGCGCCGAGAGAAAAGCAGGTGAGCCGGCAGTTGGCGATGCGAACTCCTCCGTTTGAATCCCCACCAGATTGAGCAAAGTGTCCCGCTTATTTCACTGTAAACAGGTGTTTTGAAGCCTCAGGAGGGCGGGGGGCGGGGCAGCAGGGAGAGCGGACCGGAAGCTCGCCGTCGGTCTAGCAGGGACTTCTGGGAAATGAAGTCCCCGCACGCTCGCAGCCCCGCTGCAACCACACGCCTGATGCCGCTTTTCCTCCTCACAACTCCTCCCAAGCGTCGATTATGGGCCTCTCCTCGAGGCGGGCGAAGGGGCACCCGCGAAGCGGGTGCGCCGAGTGGTGGTAGTGCGCCGAGAGAAAAGCAGGTGAGCCGGCAGTTGGCGATGCGAACTCCTCCGTTTGAATCCCCACCAGATTGAGCAAAGTGTCCCGCTTATTTCACTGTAAACAGGTGTTTTGAAGCCTCAGGAGGGCGGGGGGCGGGGCAGCAGGGAGAGCGGACCGGAAGCTCGCCGTCGGTCTAGCAGGGACTTCTGGGAAATGAAGTCCCCGCACGCTCGCAGCCCCGCTGCAACCACACGCCTGATGCCGCTTTTCCTCCTCACAACTCCTCCCAAGCGTCGATTATGGGCCTCTCCTCGAGGCGGGCGAAGGGGCACCCGCGAAGCGGGTGCGCCGAGTGGTGGTAGTGCGCCGAGAGAAAAGCAGGTGAGCCGGCAGTTGGCGATGCGAACTCCTCCGTTTGAATCCCCACCAGATTGAGCAAAGTGTCCCGCTTATTTCACTGTAAACAGGTGTTTTGAAGCCTCAGGAGGGCGGGGGGCGGGGCAGCAGGGAGAGCGGACCGGAAGCTCGCCGTCGGTCTAGCAGGGACTTCTGGGAAATGAAGTCCCCGCACGCTCGCAGCCCCGCTGCAACCACACGCCTGATGCCGCTTTTCCTCCTCACAACTCCTCCCAAGCGTCGATTATGGGCCTCTCCTCGAGGCGGGCGAAGGGGCACCCGCGAAGCGGGTGCGCCGAGTGGTGGTAGTGCGCCGAGAGAAAAGCAGGTGAGCCGGCAGTTGGCGATGCGAACTCCTCCGTTTGAATCCCCACCAGATTGAGCAAAGTGTCCCGCTTATTTCACTGTAAACAGGTGTTTTGAAGCCTCAGGAGGGCGGGGGGCGGGGCAGCAGGGAGAGCGGACCGGAAGCTCGCCGTCGGTCTAGCAGGGACTTCTGGGAAATGAAGTCCCCGCACGCTCGCAGCCCCGCTGCAACCACACGCCTGATGCCGCTTTTCCTCCTCACAACTCCTCCCAAGCGTCGATTATGGGCCTCTCCTCGAGGCGGGCGAAGGGGCACCCGCGAAGCGGGTGCGCCGAGTGGTGGTAGTGCGCCGAGAGAAAAGCAGGTGAGCCGGCAGTTGGCGATGCGAACTCCTCCGTTTGAATCCCCACCAGATTGAGCAAAGTGTCCCGCTTATTTCACTGTAAACAGGTGTTTTGAAGCCTCAGGAGGGCGGGGGGCGGGGCAGCAGGGAGAGCGGACCGGAAGCTCGCCGTCGGTCTAGCAGGGACTTCTGGGAAATGAAGTCCCCGCACGCTCGCAGCCCCGCTGCAACCACACGCCTGATGCCGCTTTTCCTCCTCACAACTCCTCCCAAGCGTCGATTATGGGCCTCTCCTCGAGGCGGGCGAAGGGGCACCCGCGAAGCGGGTGCGCCGAGTGGTGGTAGTGCGCCGAGAGAAAAGCAGGTGAGCCGGCAGTTGGCGATGCGAACTCCTCCGTTTGAATCCCCACCAGATTGAGCAAAGTGTCCCGCTTATTTCACTGTAAACAGGTGTTTTGAAGCCTCAGGAGGGCGGGGGGCGGGGCAGCAGGGAGAGCGGACCGGAAGCTCGCCGTCGGTCTAGCAGGGACTTCTGGGAAATGAAGTCCCCGCACGCTCGCAGCCCCGCTGCAACCACACGCCTGATGCCGCTTTTCCTCCTCACAACTCCTCCCAAGCGTCGATTATGGGCCTCTCCTCGAGGCGGGCGAAGGGGCACCCGCGAAGCGGGTGCGCCGAGTGGTGGTAGTGCGCCGAGAGAAAAGCAGGTGAGCCGGCAGTTGGCGATGCGAACTCCTCCGTTTGAATCCCCACCAGATTGAGCAAAGTGTCCCGCTTATTTCACTGTAAACAGGTGTTTTGAAGCCTCAGGAGGGCGGGGGGCGGGGCAGCAGGGAGAGCGGACCGGAAGCTCGCCGTCGGTCTAGCAGGGACTTCTGGGAAATGAAGTCCCCGCACGCTCGCAGCCCCGCTGCAACCACACGCCTGATGCCGCTTTTCCTCCTCACAACTCCTCCCAAGCGTCGATTATGGGCCTCTCCTCGAGGCGGGCGAAGGGGCACCCGCGAAGCGGGTGCGCCGAGTGGTGGTAGTGCGCCGAGAGAAAAGCAGGTGAGCCGGCAGTTGGCGATGCGAACTCCTCCGTTTGAATCCCCACCAGATTGAGCAAAGTGTCCCGCTTATTTCACTGTAAACAGGTGTTTTGAAGCCTCAGGAGGGCGGGGGGCGGGGCAGCAGGGAGAGCGGACCGGAAGCTCGCCGTCGGTCTAGCAGGGACTTCTGGGAAATGAAGTCCCCGCACGCTCGCAGCCCCGCTGCAACCACACGCCTGATGCCGCTTTTCCTCCTCACAACTCCTCCCAAGCGTCGATTATGGGCCTCTCCTCGAGGCGGGCGAAGGGGCACCCGCGAAGCGGGTGCGCCGAGTGGTGGTAGTGCGCCGAGAGAAAAGCAGGTGAGCCGGCAGTTGGCGATGCGAACTCCTCCGTTTGAATCCCCACCAGATTGAGCAAAGTGTCCCGCTTATTTCACTGTAAACAGGTGTTTTGAAGCCTCAGGAGGGCGGGGGGCGGGGCAGCAGGGAGAGCGGACCGGAAGCTCGCCGTCGGTCTAGCAGGGACTTCTGGGAAATGAAGTCCCCGCACGCTCGCAGCCCCGCTGCAACCACACGCCTGATGCCGCTTTTCCTCCTCACAACTCCTCCCAAGCGTCGATTATGGGCCTCTCCTCGAGGCGGGCGAAGGGGCACCCGCGAAGCGGGTGCGCCGAGTGGTGGTAGTGCGCCGAGAGAAAAGCAGGTGAGCCGGCAGTTGGCGATGCGAACTCCTCCGTTTGAATCCCCACCAGATTGAGCAAAGTGTCCCGCTTATTTCACTGTAAACAGGTGTTTTGAAGCCTCAGGAGGGCGGGGGGCGGGGCAGCAGGGAGAGCGGACCGGAAGCTCGCCGTCGGTCTAGCAGGGACTTCTGGGAAATGAAGTCCCCGCACGCTCGCAGCCCCGCTGCAACCACACGCCTGATGCCGCTTTTCCTCCTCACAACTCCTCCCAAGCGTCGATTATGGGCCTCTCCTCGAGGCGGGCGAAGGGGCACCCGCGAAGCGGGTGCGCCGAGTGGTGGTAGTGCGCCGAGAGAAAAGCAGGTGAGCCGGCAGTTGGCGATGCGAACTCCTCCGTTTGAATCCCCACCAGATTGAGCAAAGTGTCCCGCTTATTTCACTGTAAACAGGTGTTTTGAAGCCTCAGGAGGGCGGGGGGCGGGGCAGCAGGGAGAGCGGACCGGAAGCTCGCCGTCGGTCTAGCAGGGACTTCTGGGAAATGAAGTCCCCGCACGCTCGCAGCCCCGCTGCAACCACACGCCTGATGCCGCTTTTCCTCCTCACAACTCCTCCCAAGCGTCGATTATGGGCCTCTCCTCGAGGCGGGCGAAGGGGCACCCGCGAAGCGGGTGCGCCGAGTGGTGGTAGTGCGCCGAGAGAAAAGCAGGTGAGCCGGCAGTTGGCGATGCGAACTCCTCCGTTTGAATCCCCACCAGATTGAGCAAAGTGTCCCGCTTATTTCACTGTAAACAGGTGTTTTGAAGCCTCAGGAGGGCGGGGGGCGGGGCAGCAGGGAGAGCGGACCGGAAGCTCGCCGTCGGTCTAGCAGGGACTTCTGGGAAATGAAGTCCCCGCACGCTCGCAGCCCCGCTGCAACCACACGCCTGATGCCGCTTTTCCTCCTCACAACTCCTCCCAAGCGTCGATTATGGGCCTCTCCTCGAGGCGGGCGAAGGGGCACCCGCGAAGCGGGTGCGCCGAGTGGTGGTAGTGCGCCGAGAGAAAAGCAGGTGAGCCGGCAGTTGGCGATGCGAACTCCTCCGTTTGAATCCCCACCAGATTGAGCAAAGTGTCCCGCTTATTTCACTGTAAACAGGTGTTTTGAAGCCTCAGGAGGGCGGGGGGCGGGGCAGCAGGGAGAGCGGACCGGAAGCTCGCCGTCGGTCTAGCAGGGACTTCTGGGAAATGAAGTCCCCGCACGCTCGCAGCCCCGCTGCAACCACACGCCTGATGCCGCTTTTCCTCCTCACAACTCCTCCCAAGCGTCGATTATGGGCCTCTCCTCGAGGCGGGCGAAGGGGCACCCGCGAAGCGGGTGCGCCGAGTGGTGGTAGTGCGCCGAGAGAAAAGCAGGTGAGCCGGCAGTTGGCGATGCGAACTCCTCCGTTTGAATCCCCACCAGATTGAGCAAAGTGTCCCGCTTATTTCACTGTAAACAGGTGTTTTGAAGCCTCAGGAGGGCGGGGGGCGGGGCAGCAGGGAGAGCGGACCGGAAGCTCGCCGTCGGTCTAGCAGGGACTTCTGGGAAATGAAGTCCCCGCACGCTCGCAGCCCCGCTGCAACCACACGCCTGATGCCGCTTTTCCTCCTCACAACTCCTCCCAAGCGTCGATTATGGGCCTCTCCTCGAGGCGGGCGAAGGGGCACCCGCGAAGCGGGTGCGCCGAGTGGTGGTAGTGCGCCGAGAGAAAAGCAGGTGAGCCGGCAGTTGGCGATGCGAACTCCTCCGTTTGAATCCCCACCAGATTGAGCAAAGTGTCCCGCTTATTTCACTGTAAACAGGTGTTTTGAAGCCTCAGGAGGGCGGGGGGCGGGGCAGCAGGGAGAGCGGACCGGAAGCTCGCCGTCGGTCTAGCAGGGACTTCTGGGAAATGAAGTCCCCGCACGCTCGCAGCCCCGCTGCAACCACACGCCTGATGCCGCTTTTCCTCCTCACAACTCCTCCCAAGCGTCGATTATGGGCCTCTCCTCGAGGCGGGCGAAGGGGCACCCGCGAAGCGGGTGCGCCGAGTGGTGGTAGTGCGCCGAGAGAAAAGCAGGTGAGCCGGCAGTTGGCGATGCGAACTCCTCCGTTTGAATCCCCACCAGATTGAGCAAAGTGTCCCGCTTATTTCACTGTAAACAGGTGTTTTGAAGCCTCAGGAGGGCGGGGGGCGGGGCAGCAGGGAGAGCGGACCGGAAGCTCGCCGTCGGTCTAGCAGGGACTTCTGGGAAATGAAGTCCCCGCACGCTCGCAGCCCCGCTGCAACCACACGCCTGATGCCGCTTTTCCTCCTCACAACTCCTCCCAAGCGTCGATTATGGGCCTCTCCTCGAGGCGGGCGAAGGGGCACCCGCGAAGCGGGTGCGCCGAGTGGTGGTAGTGCGCCGAGAGAAAAGCAGGTGAGCCGGCAGTTGGCGATGCGAACTCCTCCGTTTGAATCCCCACCAGATTGAGCAAAGTGTCCCGCTTATTTCACTGTAAACAGGTGTTTTGAAGCCTCAGGAGGGCGGGGGGCGGGGCAGCAGGGAGAGCGGACCGGAAGCTCGCCGTCGGTCTAGCAGGGACTTCTGGGAAATGAAGTCCCCGCACGCTCGCAGCCCCGCTGCAACCACACGCCTGATGCCGCTTTTCCTCCTCACAACTCCTCCCAAGCGTCGATTATGGGCCTCTCCTCGAGGCGGGCGAAGGGGCACCCGCGAAGCGGGTGCGCCGAGTGGTGGTAGTGCGCCGAGAGAAAAGCAGGTGAGCCGGCAGTTGGCGATGCGAACTCCTCCGTTTGAATCCCCACCAGATTGAGCAAAGTGTCCCGCTTATTTCACTGTAAACAGGTGTTTTGAAGCCTCAGGAGGGCGGGGGGCGGGGCAGCAGGGAGAGCGGACCGGAAGCTCGCCGTCGGTCTAGCAGGGACTTCTGGGAAATGAAGTCCCCGCACGCTCGCAGCCCCGCTGCAACCACACGCCTGATGCCGCTTTTCCTCCTCACAACTCCTCCCAAGCGTCGATTATGGGCCTCTCCTCGAGGCGGGCGAAGGGGCACCCGCGAAGCGGGTGCGCCGAGTGGTGGTAGTGCGCCGAGAGAAAAGCAGGTGAGCCGGCAGTTGGCGATGCGAACTCCTCCGTTTGAATCCCCACCAGATTGAGCAAAGTGTCCCGCTTATTTCACTGTAAACAGGTGTTTTGAAGCCTCAGGAGGGCGGGGGGCGGGGCAGCAGGGAGAGCGGACCGGAAGCTCGCCGTCGGTCTAGCAGGGACTTCTGGGAAATGAAGTCCCCGCACGCTCGCAGCCCCGCTGCAACCACACGCCTGATGCCGCTTTTCCTCCTCACAACTCCTCCCAAGCGTCGATTATGGGCCTCTCCTCGAGGCGGGCGAAGGGGCACCCGCGAAGCGGGTGCGCCGAGTGGTGGTAGTGCGCCGAGAGAAAAGCAGGTGAGCCGGCAGTTGGCGATGCGAACTCCTCCGTTTGAATCCCCACCAGATTGAGCAAAGTGTCCCGCTTATTTCACTGTAAACAGGTGTTTTGAAGCCTCAGGAGGGCGGGGGGCGGGGCAGCAGGGAGAGCGGACCGGAAGCTCGCCGTCGGTCTAGCAGGGACTTCTGGGAAATGAAGTCCCCGCACGCTCGCAGCCCCGCTGCAACCACACGCCTGATGCCGCTTTTCCTCCTCACAACTCCTCCCAAGCGTCGATTATGGGCCTCTCCTCGAGGCGGGCGAAGGGGCACCCGCGAAGCGGGTGCGCCGAGTGGTGGTAGTGCGCCGAGAGAAAAGCAGGTGAGCCGGCAGTTGGCGATGCGAACTCCTCCGTTTGAATCCCCACCAGATTGAGCAAAGTGTCCCGCTTATTTCACTGTAAACAGGTGTTTTGAAGCCTCAGGAGGGCGGGGGGCGGGGCAGCAGGGAGAGCGGACCGGAAGCTCGCCGTCGGTCTAGCAGGGACTTCTGGGAAATGAAGTCCCCGCACGCTCGCAGCCCCGCTGCAACCACACGCCTGATGCCGCTTTTCCTCCTCACAACTCCTCCCAAGCGTCGATTATGGGCCTCTCCTCGAGGCGGGCGAAGGGGCACCCGCGAAGCGGGTGCGCCGAGTAGTGGTAGTGGTGGTAGTGCGCCGAGAGAAAAGCAGGTGAGCCGGCAGTTGGCGATGCGAACTCCTCCGTTTGAATCCCCACCAGATTGAGCAAAGTGTCCCCACACACCAATGGCAATTATGCGTGGAGTGGGCGGGGCTTCTATTCCCTACTCCTCTACAATAAGTCTAGCATAGCAGCGCATGTGTGCTGGCTCTAGGCTCAACCTATAAACCAT
Source organism: Triturus cristatus (assembly GCF_964204655.1). Taxonomy (NCBI): domain Eukaryota; kingdom Metazoa; phylum Chordata; class Amphibia; order Caudata; family Salamandridae; genus Triturus; species Triturus cristatus. The sequence continues at coordinate 1,175,696,564 of NC_140580.1, read as the reverse complement.
AGTCCTGCAAGATAAAAAGATGCCAATCTCCCACAGTCTCTTTAGGTCGAGCCTAGAACAGCGCATGCGCTGCTTGCTCGACTTTTAGTAAAGGGGTAAAAAAAAGTGCTACCAGATGCGGCCATGGCTGTTCTAGAGCTTGAGTGCATGTGCGCGTGCTCTGCGTGCCTCTCTCCGTGCTTCAATTCCCTCCCCCACCACAGATCTCGTCACTCTGCTGGCCTCTAAGTGCATCGCGATCACTTTCACTTTCGACCAATTGCAGAGTTTGAGGGACTTCGGTATAATGTGCCTGCTCATCCAGTCAATGTGTTTGACGATGTTGACTTGACTGCATGAGAAATCCTCGCACAGCTGCTGTACCCTTGTCTTTGTGATTACACTCAGTCCTTATTTGTCCTCAGTAATAACCCCCTGCTGAAAGCAATCGGGCGGCTGATGTGGGTGAGCGCGGCTCTCGGCGCTATAAGACTTTGTTGATTTGTGTATTGGTTTTCTTCCCATTCCCGCCTTTTCTCATCGTTATGTAACTTGGTTTAATCGTCTAACTTGTGGTATTTTCGGAAACCATCTGCTCCTAATCTTCGCCGTTCTTTGCTTGTAAAAATGATGTGTGGATTTTAATATTTCAGGACCTTGTTTAGCTCCAGATGACGTCTTATCGCTGCAGTGTTGCAGATGTTTCATTTAACAGTTCTGTTTCTTCAAGTGATTGTGTATATTGACACTTTTAGAGATTTGGCGCATCATATTTCTGTTCACGTTGTGTACACACATGTTGTGTGCTGTCATACTGCCTGCTCGGACAGACAATGTACACATACCTATTCTGTGCAGGAACTTGATGTGTATAAAAACACGTATGTATGTGTGTATTCTCACATTGGGTGCATGTGTAGATTACCTGTATATATGTATTTTTGGATGGGAAGATCATGTGTATAGCAGCTTGTGTATTGTGTGTATCCACGATACAAGCATTGACACACATTGTCCATGGTCATAACACTCTCCGGATACATGATCCATAATTCATCATATACAAAACGGGCACATCGAATGCACAGGTACATTGTAAGTGGGAGCACGTCGTGTGTATGTGCCTATCGCTAGCATAGGCATGTTCTGTGCATGGTTATACCATGTAATTGGTGCATTGTGCTGTAGGTATATTATTTGTATGAGTACATCATGTTTTCGGGCAGAGCCGATGCAAGGGCACGTCGTGCACAGGGGCATCATGTGTTGGGCGCTTCGTCTGGATGGGCACATCACATGTGTGCACACATTGTTAACATGAACACTTCAGGTGTATAAAGTCACATCAGACAAGAGGTCTTTGATCATATGTGATCCCACCAGTGCATGTGTAAAACCGCTGCAACATGTAAAGTGACTTCCCTCTACTTAGCACTTGATCCGCACCCTTGCCGTTTCTAGACGCTATAAATCAGACGTTACGGTTAACGTTACTAGTTGATCCTCGGAAGTAGGTGTGTGCTAGATCAAATAGCTAAAACCGGATTGAAATCGTATTTGTTTTTAGGTCTCGCCTTAGCCAGCGCCTTAGCGCTGCTCTCGCGAGAGCTTTTGGAAACAGGGGGATTTGGAAGTGCAAACTAATGCTTGCAGGCCTCCAAATACAGTGCATGTGCGCAGGGCGCGCGCACCATTTGGCAGCCTGCGTGAGCACTTTCGTGGCCGCTTTGATGTTCTCAGTGAGCCGCGCGGCCACTGAGAACATCAAAGCGGCCACGAAAGTGCTCACCATTTGCCAGCCTGAATGTCTCCACCTCCACACCCCCCCCCCCCCTCTGTGTCTCTTCAGGAGCTGGAAAGGTCGGGCTTAAAGACTGCCTTTTTTAAAGCACCGTTCCTTAATGGAGGTACATAATATATTCTGCATATTGTAGCGCTGCATAGTACAGCACAGAATAGCAGCACCTCAGCACTATATTATTTTCTTTGGTACGGTGTAAGAATTACTCGGATGTGGAGATGCAAATGGATTGCCCCTTCAAAAACCTCAGCGAGAAGTGTAGCCCTTAAACCATTCTGCGCAAAGTCTGAAAACAAATCAGGAACTGCTGACCAGAACAACACATTCTCCAGCTGTCATCACATCCCAGGGCTATTGTTGATTTCACATCAGAAATATTCCCTTTTTAGGTCTCTGCTGCGAAGGCTGCGCTTGCGCAGTCTCGCTCCGAGATTTAATGACTTGGAGAAGAGGGGCTTGAACCCGCCCCTCTTCTCCCCTGTTCTCCATTGGCTGGCCTCTTGAATGCTGGCCAGCCATTGGAGAAGAGGTCAGTCATTCAGATTAGGCCCCGTCCTTTTCAGATCGGGGGGCGTGTTTTTTGCGAGAAGTCTCAAGGAGGAGACAACAGCAAAACACGCCCCCGAATCCGAAAACGACGCTGCCTTTCTCCGAGGCATTTCTGCTCTGCCTCGGAGAAAGGCGGTGGTGTGCTTATGCAGTGGTGTGCTTGTTTTTCTCGTTGTTAATTTCAACATGATTAAATGCTTGTCACTCTCTCCCTCTATACTATTAAACTTTTCAAAGAGTGATTGACTGCCCGCCAGTTTTTAATCATATTTTTTTTATTGGTGCCTGTCCTCCATGTTTGTTTCCATTTTGAGCAATTAGTGGATGAAAGTCAAAGCAGCAAACTCCGACTGATGTTTGCGTCGGCGTGGAACAGTATGAGTCTCATTAAACTGCTGTTGTCTGTTTACTTTGTATTTTTGCTGTCGAGGGAGGGGTTCGGTCTGCGCGGGGATTTTTAAATATTTATTAGTTTTCTGTGCATAGTAACATCTGCTCAGCGTGCAAGGGTCCGCTCGGTTTTCTGGCCTGTGGGGGGAGCTGAAAGGAAAATGGTGTCTTTTTGTCTAAAAACCTGACGGGCGGGTGTCGCATTTGTGCGCACAGAATAGAACACCAGGCAGTGTACAGTAGCGTAGCAAGGATGACATGAACCCGGGTGCAAGGTCCCATTGACTGCTGTTAATATGGTGAAATACAGCATTGTCGGTGTTCAGTCGGCTCCTCACGGCTCTGGGCCCCCTATTGCCTTTCCACTGCCCCTGTTCTCTTCCTCCGTTGTCCCGCTGCTGATTTTCCTACCATTAGTAATCTCAGCGTCCCCTCTTGTTGGAGAGGATGCAGCGTAAACTGCCTATTTTGAACCTGGGAAATCAGGTTCGAGTCTTGCCGTCCACACAACAATCTGTGATTCTAAGCAAATCACAATCTCCCAGTGCTTAAAAACATAAACGTGAGACTGCGATATAATTGGGGTGCGCTATAGAAAAAAAAAATGCAACTGTTTTCGTGTAGTACGTGCATTTCGACGAAAAACAGCAGGGAGGTGGGACCTTTAGATGGGCGTGACTGTACTTCGTTCGTCGTTTCATCAATACAATTATTTTGCCACTATTGTTTGCCATTTGTAGCGGAGAGGGTTATTAGGCTTCAGAGCTAATAACCTATTCTTTTAAAAAACGATAACTTGTTCAACCGGCCATTCAAAATATTAAACAATACTTTCTATTACCTGGCACACTTAAGGTTATCCAATCACGGTCATGTTTGATTTTGTTTTTACTGTGAACGCTTTTTTGTTTGCCTTTTCAAAAGCTTTTAGCGGAGACTGTAGCAAATACATCTCTGAAATTGCCACCAGGCTCTTATAGACCCTACTACAGCAGCACGAATGTAAACGGGGACCGCCTCTCAAGGGTGGGTTCGCCATAAATTTAAATGTAGAGTGGGCGGGGCAAAAGCATAGTAAGTGGTATCTAGCCCCCAAGGCTGTTAGGGAGCACTGAAATAAAACGACCCGTGGTTCCTATTTATTTGTGTAAGGCGACCTGAAAAATACTTTTTTTTTTTTTTTAAATGAATACTGTTCGATAATAAAAGTGTGTAAATCGTGAAAAAAGTCTTGAGATAATTCCAATCCTGAACCTCATTGAAGCCGTACATCTTATATTTTTGAAAATTATGAACGACATGAAGTGTTATCAAGAGTGTTTCATTTACATTAAACAACAACCTACGTGGGGTTCTTCATCGCTGTTTGCGAGAGTACTATGAATTTCGTCACTTCAAGATGGCCGTCTTCGTGACAGACGCTGGACAACTTCCTGCGCCCAGTCCGCGTAGGTCCGTGACGAGAAAATTCTTTTTAGGTCTCGGCTAGCGAAGGCTGCGCTTGCGCAGTCTCGCTCGCGAGATTTAACAAGCATTTACAATGCAATGGTCTCGGCATTGGTAAAGTTAGAGCTATTGGGATTGCTCATAACATTATTTTTGTTTATGTTTTTGTTTTTAAAACATGTAAAGAAACGGCATTGTCATGAGCAATGCCAATAGCTCTAACTTTACCAATGCCGAGACCATTGCATTGTAAATGCTTGTTTCTTCTTTAACTTGGTAGAGAGATATAAAACATTTATGGATACCTGAAGTGTTCCCAACGGGAATAAATCTTTCTTATTTGAGCGGCTTTTTGATCGCGACCCACCGTGACAGCCGCAGACTCCCTCTGCCCTCTGTCTTGCTTTGTAAACTTGGGTCCAGCTAAAGCCAGACACAGGCTACAGACTAAAGAATAGAAGCCGGAAACAAGCATTGGCATAGCCAATAGGTCTCGCCTTTGGGACCTTATAAGTGTTTAGCCATGCAACAGTTATAGGATATTGTGCTGCATAACTTATAAGGTCCCAAAAGCGAGACCTATTTTTCAGTTGTATTTCGTAACCATAACTTCTCTGAAACGGAAGATGTTCGTGGAAATGTTTGAGGTTTGTTAATATATCCGCGTCTATCCTCCAGTGCACACAACCTATACCATACACAGCGAGGAAAACACTTCCCCGCCCGCCCCTGTATCCCGATTGGGTAGGACGAGCGAGTCATAAATAGGGTGCAGTGTGTCCCTTACACCTCCGGGCCCCGGTGGCACTGCACCTGCGCCGGTAACCATGGTTACGCTTCTGGCGCTGTAGAGAGGGGCTCTTCAGCAACAGCGGCTGGCTCCACGCTGAGCGGCCATGTGTGGGATTTACGAGATTACACAAGATGTGTGTTTCTTCAGAGAGAAAGGAAGCATCTCTAACGTGACCAAAACGCCGATTTTAATAGCAAAAAATCCACAATGTTTTCTTTTTTTTGTTTTAAACTGTGTTTAGTTTGAGGAAAACTGGTGCATTCGATGCAGGAGTTGGCTGTCCATCACGCCTCCTACGGCCCCTTCTGTAGGGAGTGCACCCTGTCAGTGTTCCCTTAATTTGCCTATCTGCAGTTGGCCTTGGCGGAATTTAAATTATGCTCGCATAATTCACGTAATTTCGGGAATTCCGTGATATGCTTATAACGGGAAAGCCTCGAAGTTATGACCAGGCCCTTAGCCAGGAGTGTATGTTTCGGGGGTCTGGCCGCCAGTAATGATAAGAAAAAAACTTCTGGCCTGTGGGTGTGGGATTTTCTGCACTGACTTTAATAGAACTTCAAGTATTTCTTTACAAGGGGATTTTTGGGTAGGGGCCTACAGCCATTCACAGAAATGAGTGAATTTTTTCATTTGAAAGTGAAATGGGTCGCTAACATTGCTGAAATCCTGATAAACCTTAAATTCAGCCCCAAACAGTCATATCTTATCGCCAATTTCCCTCACGCTCTCATTTTGCTCCTTTATGCTGACTCTTATTTCTCTATCAACATTCCTCTCAAACTCTGTCTATTCTGCCTCTCTCGTCCTTTGTTGCTCTACCTCTCTCTGCTTTTCTCTGTACATGTCTCCTTTCCTTCCACTCTCTCATGTTCTCCCCCACATCACTATTTTTCATTGTATCACTCCCTTTTCCTCCCATTCTTTCTCCAAGTCTCTCAATCATTCTCTTTCTCCATCTTGTACATCGGTTACACACCCCACACTTCACCTTCCACTTTCTCTCCCTCTTTTAATTAGTGCTTTGTACACAGATTGTTCCTCCTCTGTAAATATGTTTATGCTTTCTAGTTCCCTTTTTCTTATATGTATTCTCTTTCTTTGTGTTACTTCTGAACATCGTCTCTTGTGTTTTGCTATCTCCCTTTACCAATGTATCCCTCACTTGTTTTCTCAGCTTGTCTTCTCCCTCTACTGCTTTTCCCTATAACCTGTTCTATGTCTCACTCCTTCTTCTTCCATGACATCCCTCTCCCCTTGTGTCCCTCTACTCCTAGTATGCTCCACCTGTATTTTTATTGCTTTTATTTTTAACTTTATCCGAAGATAGTTTTAAATGTAACTAGTCAAAGTGATTGATAGAATAAAACTGATATAATTATAAAGGGCATTCCTGAAATCTTAATTTTATAAAACCACACAGCAACACAACATTTCATTTGGTTCCCTCTCCTACACAACCCTGGCCACTGGTGTCTTATGAAAGTGTGATCTGGTGAGAAGGCACTGGGCTCATAAACTGCGGCATTTCACTATATTAGGAGGACTCAAATATGACATCTACATTGAAACAAACCTGTACCTGGTATCAAATGGTGCAGGGTCACCCTTTATTTCTTACTTAACTGAGTAGAGGTACACAAATCCTCAAGGTGATTGATGGAATGGACAAAAACAGCGACACAGCTTCTGTATATTCAAAAGAAGCAGTAAGATCTGCCACTGTTGGCAAGCACAGGCTGAACTATTTAGCCCTTCTGTATCCAGGAAAAGGGATCAAGGCGCATAACATGGCAAGGACAGACTAGTTGCTCAGTCTAGAAAAATGGCCTATTCTGCAGCATTCTGATGCTCAGTTTAGGAACAAACCGAGGAAACAAACTGAGGAAATAAAAGGTGGGGGAGTGGGTGTGGTGGCAGGCATGGCATACACTTACAGTACTTGGCCTCTCCAGTTTAGATTGCCAGCAAGTAATATACATTCCAATATATAAATAGCACTACATGCTAATCTTTCTAAGTTCTGTATGGCCATAGACTTAAACAAGCATTTGCAATGCAATAGGTCTCGCATTTATGCAAGTTTAAGCTATTGGCATTGTAAATGAAAATGCCTTGTTTTTTAAACAAATAAAAGGCATTGTTATTTACAACGCCAATAGCTTAAACTCGCGTAAATGCGAGACCAATTGCATTGCGAAATGTATTGTAGACCTTTACTGTCTCCCAAATGGACTAGGCACTTTAGTGTTCAAAAGTGAAATGTTAGCAGCGCTAATCTCCCCATTCCCTCCCCACCCCCGTGTTGTCATTATTTTAAATGTAAATGCCCCACTTCAACTTCAGGAACCTAAAATCTTCTTCCCTTTCGCCTGTTCAGCAATTAATGTGGCACCAGAACAACTATTAGTTTTAACTCTCTCCCGATGGGGGTTGTTTTGTTGACTAACACAACATTCGGTTTATTTCATTTGGTACAAGTTCAGCGATTCTCTGCTTGAATGCGTATTTGTTTGTGCATCTTCCTGTGTTCTCTATAATTCCCTTTCACTTATTTCAGCATCTTCCCTACGGATAATGTGAGATTTCAGTCCTGTAAGCGACCTGTTGTACTCTACCTTTTGTCATGGTTTGTGCTGTCGTGAATGTATGGGAACCTTTATTTCACAGCTGTTATGGTTTATCTTTCTTCTTCGTAGCACATCGGCCTTTTTACCCTTCCGCGCCGCCTTCTGCCAATTTGCTAACCCATCTCAGCCAGGCCATTGTGCATCAGAATCCTTGAAAAAGCAGTTGCAATATGGTGTCTCTGTGAGCTAGTTGCAATCTTTCTTCTTCTACACTGCAAGGAGAACATGGACACCCCGCTAAATCCTCTCCGACAAACTGCTGCATTTGATTCCAAAGGTGCGCGAGTCCTACTTCTGTTTTTCTCAAGTGTCTGGAGCCTTTAACCAGGGCCAGTGGAAGTAAGCAATGCGGCGCCCTTTTCCATATAATTATGTATTTAACACACTTGCCACATATCCACAGCCGGTCTCCTAATATGCAGATTTCAACATCTACTTAATATGGCTCGAGGTATTTTTTGATTCCAAAGGTGCGCAAGTCCTACTTCTGTTTTTGTCAAGTGTCTGGAGCCTTTAACCAGGGCCAGTGGAAGTAAGCAATGCGGCTCCCTTTTCCATATAATTATGTATTTAACACACTTGCCACATATCCACAGCCGGTCTCATAATATGCAGATTTCAACATCTACTTAATATGGCTCGAGGTATTTTTTAAAAGTGCTAGACAAGGTGTTGCACAATGGCTGGCTAGTTGCACGCATTGACTGCCAAGCAGTTACCTTCTGATTGCTTAATGAGGTGCAATTTTTGCAACACTTTATTAATTTGTGTTAAAATGACAATGTATCGAAATATCACAGAATATGGTGCATTCTGCTCCATAATTTGGCTTTCCGTGCTGCGTAATTTAATTAGCTATGCCACATAATGGGGCCCATATAATTCCTGTTAGCTGCCTTTAACCTGCCTCCTTAATGTTTGGTTTATTCATAACACAAAAAAAGCAATCTGCAGCGTCCCTAAACGTGTGACTGTTCACTTGGACCCTTCCTGCTGATCTTTAATGTCCCCCTCCCAGCCCCTACTGACAGGCTGCACTTCAGTGCCCTCCTTCTCACTTTCAAAACCATCATAGCTGGAAGTATCATGAGCCCTAAATAGCACAGCAGAATCAAAGTACTGTACACACCACCTTTAATGCCAGTTCATTGCCCTCTGCACACACTTAGGAGCATATCAACAAGGCAGCGCGATAAAATTATCGCCGCTTTTGCGTCCATTTTCAGACGAAAAGCGGCGATAATGTTATCGCTTTATCAGCAAGGTCACGCTATCGCGTGAATCCTTGCCTTAGCGCCCCTTTCCCTAACGCCCACCTTTGCATCTTTAATGAGATGCAAAGTGGGCGTTCCGTCCCAAAATAACTGGAGAAATGTCGCTAACCGACATTTCTCCCATTATCAATGGGCAAGCATAGTGATAAGAAATGTAGCGCTAACCTAGGTATTCGCTACTTTCCTTACGCCTGCTTTTCCTTTGACTAAACAATGTTAGCCAATGGGTGGTGGATTATAGGGCTGAGACCACCCAGCCCTATCAACAAGGATATCGCCGTTTTCCATGGAACATCGTTGGAAAACGAGCGATACTCCATGGAAAACATCGCTATCACAGGAATAATTATCGCCATTTCGCTATGCGTTCATACAGTGCTAGCATGGCGATGATGATCTGCGATAGCCGGCGATAAAATTCCTCACGCTAAGAGCTGCCAGCGATAATTATCGCTGCCGCTTGTTGATATGCTCCTATATCTCTATAGCTGGGCAGAACTCGCTGCTGGCGTCTGGTGTGATCTGCAGTCCACAAGTTCAAGCCCCAGCGGGGACCACACCAGTCTGTCATCCTCCTGAGGTTGATTCATCGCGATACTATTTGGGTAATGGTGAAATCTGTTATTTACTGTGCTTAGAACTTTTGGTATTAACTTTACATAACAAAGAATAATGAACGTGTGCTTTGCACAAACCCTGAACATTATCTAGAATATGTAGTAACCATGGAATTAGCCCCCCATTTCTTCTGATTTGTTTGTTTTGCTTTCACCATTATGACCATTTCCATGCAGGCATATGTCTGTGTCACAATTAAAAGGGTACTTTGAATGAGCTTATACTCCATCGATATTGGGCTTCTCTAAAGTACCTTGTTCCCTGCGCCATGGATTCAAGCTAGCCTGGCTGATGAGGGGTGTTACCCCGAAACCGGTCCCAGGATGCTTGTGTCCGGTCCAGGGAAGGTCCTGGCTTGGCAGTTCGGGCTGGATTGGCATAGCCAATCGGTCTCGCCTTTGGGACCTTATAAGTGTTTAGTTATGAAGCACAATATCCTTGGTTCAACAACATCAACTGTTGCATGGCTAAACACTTATAAGGTCCCAAAGGCGAGACCTATTGGCTATGCCAATGGTTGTTTTAGACAGGCATCGACCCTATCCTTTTGGGGAAATAAATTAGATAGGTTGGCCTCTTTTCCTTATCTTGCACAAGGTCTGCGTGCTTTAGAATCAGATTGACTTGCTTCTCTCGTGCTGTTGGCACCATTTATCTCTCTTGCTGCCTGTATTTGTAGAATGCCAGTGGCCCTGTTTTTAGAAATCTACAAAAGGAAGCACCTCCCGTCTTTGACATATCGTATGGGGCTACAGAGATACTGCTATCATCCAAGTAGAGGAAAATAGATATTGTCATCGCCTTCTTGGAGATTTCCCCCTAAACCCCCGCCAGGCCCCCCCCCCAAATTCTCTTTACATGAGGAGTTGGCGATTAAATCTGTTCAGGACCTCATTGGCACTGCTCCTGTGGCTCTTTGGTGTTCCATTTGGTCAAATAAGGAAGCAGAGCTCAACCGGGCAGTTGTTAGAGATTCTTTCTTGTGACTACTGATTGAGCATCCCGTGGTTAAAGTATATAAGGGATATCACCTTGGCCCTGGGCTGTGCATACTTGTTTGAAAACCCAGACACCATCAATAAGAAAGTTTAAAAGCCGAGTTCGCAATTGCCTCTTTAATCACAGGCAGGCCACTAGGGAGGCTGTGGAGGGGGTGAAGCTGTTGTAAGCCTACTGTCTGGTCCAGACGACAGCAGGAGCGAAGTTCACCGCTCAGGCCTAATTTTATTATATAAGTTTATATTTAAAGATTGGATTTTTCCATTATGGTCTTATACTTGATATGTATTCCATTTTGTTCGTGGACGGGTGGGGTGGGGTGGACAGGGCAGAGAAGCAAAAGGACTCTGTCTTTTCCTTCTTCCCCAGACAAGGCAAGGGTACTGTCAACTTCGCCACTGCTGGCAGCTGCCTCCCCACCCCCCAGGGAGAGGTGTGGCATAGCAGACAGAGCAGCTGACTCGGGAGCACATGGCTCACGGTTCGATCGCCGGTGGCAGCTCAGCATCATGTGATCCTAGGCAATAACTCACTTAATCTCTCTGATGGTCCCTCAACGCCTGGATATGCTTAGAGGTGATAAGTTCGTGCTCTACAAAAGTGCAATTATTTATTGATTTTAAATAATAGATTTTTTTGTATTATGTGTTTTTAAATTATGCTTGTCTTTTATGATCATCTGTGAAATGATTAAATGAAGATTATCTGGTATTGTGTATAGATATGGTTGAATAAATAAATCTGAGAGAGACTGTCCCGCTAAATATCAGAACCAGGACGTTTCGAAGGATTCATTGAGACCATCCTCAGAGGTTTAAGGGTACTACTGCTGACCTCCGAGACCTCTCATGAGACAGCCTTATAAAATACCAATAGACATTACACAAGGGTATGAGAGGCAATACGTTTGGTGATTAACTGTGTTTTAACTGTAGTACAATAAATTGGAGAGTCCACGCAAAGGCTTGTATTGGTAGATGTTCTTTAATCCTGAGGTGTTTAAGGTTTGATATAGTCACAGCCAATGCGTTTCGCCCAAGCATGGGCTTCTTCAGGGCTCACAGTGCAATTGCACCGTATTACGATGGACGGTTGCAGACACTTAGTAATGTCTCCACAGGTTGAGTCCTAGGTGAGTATGTTTGAATAAAAGTATTGCAGGTCCTTGAGTAGGGAGCCTGTCGTTCCGGTGTTGTGCTTCAGAATCCAGCGCAAATTTACCTATTTTTATATGGGAACTACTGACTTTGAAGCACTGCAGCCCATATTTATTAATAGTGGCCGAGATGAATAAATTCAAGGATTCCCTGCGTCACTTATGATTTTGCCAGAGCAATGCTCTCTAGACCCTATCTACCATACCAATTTTTAAATCGTGTGCTCAGAAGAATTTGGCGCAAATCCATATATAGGGCTGTGTAAATGTATAAAATATCTTCTTGCCCAAGGGACTAGATGCTTTCAAGGATTACAATTCACATGTGCCTTTTGATGCCTTGCAATGGGGTGAAACATTAGGGAAGCATCCTTGTTATTTCAGAGTTCTTATGCTAGATTCTCTGGTCATGCTTGGTGTTATTAGGCCAGGGTTTAAATTCTAGCAAAGCTGCGTTCACATACCTTACTAATTCTGGACTCTGAACATATAAGGGCCTTATTTATGTCAAATCTTTGACCATTTACAATTTGTCCATATGCAGATGGGGCTCTGAGTATGCTAATACTCAAATGATATTGGACTTCGGATCATACCAGACTCTAAGATATATCCTTGCTCTCTTCTTACTTTTTTCCGGAGGAAGAGTTTTGTGAATTCCTCTGACAAATTTAGATTTAAGCAATCACTCAGTTTCACAAAATGCCACTGTAAATAAACTTAGATTTTACTTGCAGCTTAATGCTTAGGTTGTCAATTTGGAATCAAGGAGATCTCCCACAGTCTGACGTTCTCCACTTGACCACATTGTGTCTTCTTTTGAGCAGCTCACTTCTTACTGTTTCACCTTTCACTCTTTGTAATAGTTATAGGCACACACTTTAGGTCTATATCATTGACAAGGCATTTACATTTTACAACTTTTTACATTGTTATGGACTATTTAAGCATTCAAGTTTGGCTAGTACTCACTAATCTTGTTTTTTCACTCCTAAATGGGTTTACTTGCATAAAGATTTTTGTGTGAGCAAATTCACTCACATGGGCTTGAAGTAGGTGAGGAATAGTTGCTTCAGGGCAGGAATGTCCTATGAGTTTGTGCACCCCAACAAAATATATTTAAGGGTATTTACTAACTTCTCTTCAACCCCTTCCCATCTGGAAAAGGTTGGAAATGTACGCCTGACAAGTGCAGGCATAAAACGTTTTCCAGGGTGGGAAGACAGTTTCTCCATGGGGGTGACAATATTTTCACATTGAGAAACGTATGTGTATGCTATTTCTATAGCGTGAACCTAGCCAAAAGGTAACAGTGCTGTACTTTAGCGAAGGCAATCTTAAACTTGGTAAATAATAGGAAAAATGTGGACGGTTAATGCATTGTGATGTAGTGTTCTTTAAAGAGGTCCGTTAAATTCGAGTAGTGCTGTAACAGTCCTGATGGATACAGGGATGTTCCAGTTCCTGGGGTGCATAGATGTCAGGCTCTGTCTTCTGAGAGAGAATGGTGTTTACTTTTATTTCTCCTACTTCAAAGTGAGAGAATGTGTGATAATCCTGCTGAGCAGCCATGTTAGAGGAGCGGGTGGTAGGTGTTATTTTTTTTTCTAGCACAGTACAAAAATGAACTGTGCTAATATTTCAGAATATATCAGAATCACGAAAGTACAAATGAAACACATTTTTTGTTCTTGTAATTCTGAAGTGTGGCTGAGACAAATATTTGAATACGATCAAAACACATACATACACTAGCTTATGACCTTTCCACACATTATTGCTTGTGCACTGTAAAACTGTACGTCTGTGCACATGTCAATTATTTCAGTTGAAAATGTGTTCTGTATTGGCAGAAATCTACCACACCATGAATACGCCACACTATGCCACTACTCGTTACAGCACTTAACTCTACATCAATCAACTCCACTATGCCCTTCCATGCCGTCATTTTATTCCACACTACTCCATTTTATGCCCCACTACTCTACTACATGCCACCCCACTCTAAGCCTCTCCACACTGACACACTAACAACCCACTCGACTCCACACTATTCCCTCCTCTATACGCCCCTCCACTTCAATCACCCCACCCTAATCCAATATACCCTGATCCACTCCACTATACCCCACTCTATCAGACTCTACTATACCCCAGTCTTGCCCATTCTAATCTGCCAAAGTCCACTCCTCTACGATCCAGTTTATCCCAATACTATCCATTCCACCCCAATCTACCCTGTTATATGGGTTAGCCACTCCCTATTTACAACACTAAGTTAGCATAACCCAGTCAACTGTTAGAAAGCCAGCTTGCCGTTTCTGCTGCTTTGCACGCGACACTGTTGTTATATGTTATTCATTTTAGAAATGCTTACTCGACTTTGCCTTGCAGGATAACAGTTTATTGTTTAACATTCTTAACAGTGTGCTGCGACCTTCGTCTGTACATCATGTAAAGAACAAGGCTAGGACACTAGACGGTGCAGAGTGTTGTGTTCAGATTGATTGTACCACTTTTTAGACATATCATGCATGCAGCTGCCAATATCTGAAGGACAAGTGCCTTTAATATTACAAGACAGAATGTTTTAGATTCATTCGAACAGAAGAGCTGTTGCATGAGAGAGCTTGCTGATCCTTTGATGTGATTCTACTAAGCTGATCTATACGGTATGGGGTCCCCTCTGTTAGCCTAAGAGACCTTCTATTAGTCTAATAATAATTTATTCGTTGTTAGAGAAAGGAGTGTGTTGCATACCACTGTCATTATTATTATGATTGCTCCTTTCATTGTGTATGGTATTGTAACAATGCTGATGGTTCTGATCTTAACCATTTGTCTGCTAGTGTTAGCCAAAGTACTGCATCTTAGGACACGAGGTTTATAAAATAAACTCTTTAAACTTTACCGTGTCTGTATTATTCTGTTGTGGACTGCTAAATAAGTACAAACAGGTAGTTCGGATTCCCACCACTCCTGAGAAATATCTAAGTCGCATGTTCTGGTTTGTCTATACATTGGGACCGCCTAGCTAGATCTAGGCTAACGAATGGGACACTAAGCTAGTCGGATATGGGGTTCTTGGTTCTGAGGGGAGTTTCTGGTACACCACAATTCTCTGAGGTCCTGGTTTCCTGCGCATAGTTCTGTGCATACGCAGAATCCTTGCAACAACCCCACTCCTCTGTAAAGCAACCCACTCAATCTAACCCAATCAACCATACCCCAGTCTAATTTACCCCACTCTGCTCCAATCTGCCCTCCTCCAATTTACCCACAGTCCAATCTACTCCACTTGACCCCACTCCAGTTCACCCCACTCCAGCATATTCCTCTCTACCCCACTCCAATCAACCTGACGACTCCAATCTACCCCACTCCAATCTACCACAGTCTACCCCACTCCACCTCACTTAAAATTCACCTTTCTCCAAAGTAGCCCACTCCAATCAATGCGCTCTAATCTAGCCCACTCTAATCTGTCCCACTCCAATGCACCACACTCCATTTTACCGCAGTCTACCTGACGACTCCAATCTACCCCACTCCAATCTACCACAGTCTACCCCACTCCACTTCACCTTGGTGTCCAGTCCATTATCTTATCCCAATCCTTCGGCTGAATAGGCATGCCCAGATCCTCCTCCCATCTAGCTCTCTGCGCATGTAGGGGGAGCTGTTGGTACGTCCGCATCGCTCTATAGAGACAAGAAACTGGCCTAATGGTACCGGCTGAAAGCGCTATGTATCCGTAGCTCTGAGATGATGAGGGTTATATGCTTTCCCCCTCCCCAGTGTTTCCGTATCGCAGACTTGAGCGCCCCATGAAGGAGGAAATTCCCTTGGGGTAAGTCTAACTCTGTCCTGAAGTCGTCAAACCCGAGCAGCTCTGAGTCCCTATACAGGTCCCCCACCTTCATCGCCCCTGCCTCCATCCTTAGGTCCAGCCCCTGCCAATCTTCGTGTGTTGAAGTGCATGTAGGAAATCTAACTGCATCTCAGTGGATTATGGTATCTTAGTGTACATTATTTGTAATCCACCTGTTCCAGCATCTCCTTAGTGTGCATTATTTGTAATCCCCTGTTCCTGCATCTTGTGGCGTTTAGTGGAATCACCATGGCTGGAACCCTGCACTCGAAGAACCTGAAGTGGCGGCACAAAGGAGCCAGGAATCCGGTGTTGGGTGCAGCTATGCGCAATTCCCTGGATCAGCCACTGCAGTTGAGCTGCTATATAATCTAGTTAAAAATCAGAGACTGCAAGTCCTCCTACTGTGGTGGGGTGTTACATTGTGGCTAACGCCACACTCTGGTGTCCTCAACCCCAAATACACTCCTTAGTCAGGGTTTAAGCTCTCTAAACTACATCCCTGGGATACACATGGGGAGTCTGGAGGAAAAAATAGAGGAGAATGGGTAGGGACCCCATCTTTAAGAAGGCTCTTCTCCCCATCACTGAAAGCGGAAGTGTCTTCTAAAAGTTCATTGAGGTCCTCAGGTAACCAATCGCACAGCCTACATTGCCCTCTAGTAAGTCAGCTCTGGCGTGGTAGAACCTGACCCCCAGGTAAGTCGGGCACCCAGCTTCCCACTGCTCAGTCCGATTCTCTGGGGGGGGGTCCTCTCTCCAGTCCATAGGAATAAGCTTAAGACTTTTCCCCGTCAACACGCAATCCATATAACGGGCCAACCTCCTCTAGTATAGCTCTGCCCCCCCTATGACCCCCCCTCCGTATCGCGCAGGAAGAGCAACAGGTCATCAGCAAATAACCTATTCTGTGATGATGTCCCCTTATTATCAAACCCCTGAACGCTCCTCTGGTCCTCGCATGTGCCGCCAGGGGTTCCATAGCAATGTCAGAGTAGCAGTGACGGGGGGCATCCTTGTCGTATCCCCCGCTCCACTGGGCAACATGCCGATCTCGTCGGGTTGGTATACTGCAGTCACATCCAAGTTACAAATCGCTCTCCCAGTCCCTTGCGCAACATCGCCTCTTATAGGTATCATCAGCAAAGACTTTTGCGTTGTCTCGGATCTAGTCATCGGTTTCCATAATAGCCAAGATACGCCATACTTTAGTCGTCATATTCCGGCCGGGGATAAACCTAGTTTGGTCTGGATGTATCGTGGGCTAGGAGCCGGGTCGCCAAGATGCTACTCAAGATCTTATAGTCAAAATTAAACATCGACTGGGTCCTGTATGCCAAGTGATCATGTGCCGATTGGCCCAGCTTCAGGATAGGGACGATTAATGCTTCTCTGGTAGGGTCTGAAAGGACACCCGCGATTTTAGCTGCGCTGTATAGCTCAGCCAGCCTAGGCGTCAGTTCTGCGGTGTAGGTAACACAAGAACCACCAGAGATGGTGAGGCTGCTTGCAAGATGAGCCGGGGTGCTGGTTGTGATGACTTTGTAAATTATGCCGCTGGTTTTGAAGATGGTGTGGGCTGGGAAGGGAAGCCAATGGCGTATTATCATGGTGGGGGTATTGTGATCCTATTTTCTCAGGCTCTAAACGAGACGTGCTGCAGCATATAGGATGCCCCTAAGGGGTGCCAATGTGGAGTCTGTGAGGGTAGGGCATTACCACCATCCAGATCCTAGAGTACAAGGGCTTGAACAACAGTTCTGAGGTCGCTTTCTGGAAGAAACAGTTTCTCTTTCATTAGAAGAGAGAGCTGGTCCCGGCTGTCTTTGTTTTCTTGTAAATGTGTTCCTTGAGGGATTAATTTGCACTTGCTCTGCAGATTTTTGCATTATCAAATATAGACGTTTATATTTTCTAATGCGAAAATCGATTTTTCAAACAATTGCTAGAAGTTTGCCTCTATACCTGCTGCTTTCGCTGGAGTTCGGGCCTACTTCTATTAACTCTTGTGAATTCCTGAAACTTGTAAATCTGCAACAATGCAGTCATAGACCTCCAGATGCAGTTTCATGACTTTCTTTAGCAGCGGGGTCCAGATTGGTTTTTAACTTGCCGTAATAGTTTTATGCTTATTCTCACATTATTTGTTATCAAATATAGGCGTTTAGCAAACACGTCTAATTAAATAATGCTTTAAAGTAAGGGTTTTTAAAGTGGTCTTAAAATACACTGTAGTTTAGTAAAATTGTCTCTGACCATTTTGTTTTCAAGGTGCAAATTTTGTTTGGGTGCATTTTCTTTTGAAAGTAAATACATTTTGCTACATCATCAATAAACGTTATGCGGTTACAGTGCATAACCATTAAAGTATACATATACACAGAATATCACCAATATTAAAATAGAAGATTAAACTTTGGACTAAACAGATAATTGGTATTTGAGATACACTGAGTGCTGCAAACGTGTCGATCTTAAGATGACATGAACGTAGCCCAATATAAAATGAAAAAATAAAACCAAGTTAGATCAGGGTTTATCATATGCATAAGTAATGAACAAACAACAGCTTCAAGGGTCTGCCATGTAAGTTCACCTAATTAAAAAGTCACTCCTGTAAGAATCTCCCAAAATAACAAAGGATGCAGTAAAAAGAAAAAACATCATAAATTGACATTTAGGAATTTATCCGCAGCAGTTAAAAGTGAGCCTGCTGAATATGAAACCAATGGTGTAGAGAACATTGTGAGATAAGTTAATGCAGTCCTGCATTGCTTAAACACCCCGCCCTTTAAACGAGGTACGAGAAAGAGGCCCCAGGACTGGGTATGTAAATAGCAAAAAAGCATAAAGTGTATTTAATTCTGAGTTGGGGAACTATTGCCCTTGCAACAAGCATTGGCATAGCCAATAGGTCTCGCTGTTGGTAGGTGTAAGTAGTTTTTGTGAATGAGTGCTAAGTAATATTTTGCAAAGTGTCCTGTTAAAGAATTTTTTTACCAATTGCAGCAGTTTACAGCTGTAGTGCAGTTGAAGGCCTATTAAATGGAGTTTGTGTTGGCTAGTGCTTAGTTTTTATTATAATGCATTTACATCAGGGCATCAATGTAGGGAACATGGAGGCGGGCAAACGAGTCACCAAACTTAGACCATAAATAGCTTTTCAGGGTTGAGGTTTAAAACCTGGGTCTTCTGCACCCTAGGGAGGTCACTGCTCCCACTAATGAGAAAGCCACCTACCTTTTGTGCAATCGCATAGAAAACCACATGTATTGAACCAAAGAACAGCATGATCACCTTATTTTCCTAATATATATCAAAGTCAAGATATCATGGTTAGTAAAACTGGAGATCATACAGCATGGACTGGTGGTGCTGGTCCCCTGAGGGGCGGAGAGTGGAAATACAGGAAATGAAAGAGCCGGTGGAATGGATTGACTGATGGGTAAGGGCAAGGAAGAGAATTCACTAGGACCATCAAACGATATAGGCATGGGAAGTAGAGGATGTATGGGTGGAGGAAAGGCCAAGGCCGTGTGGGAGATAGAAAGTAGCTGGGCAATATAAAGGAGGTACAGGAAATGGAGTAGTGGGTTTCGAAAAGGCTGCGAGGTAAAAAGGGTGAGTGGGTGGGACGGAAGGGGTGGTTGGGGCTGGGGGCTGCAGAGTGGGAGCGCTGTACGGCAGAGATGGAAGAAAGGAGCCCAGACTGGAGTCAAGCATGGAGGGAAGAGGAGAAGGAGGACTAAGCCCATCATCAGCAGTCCAGGTGGCCTGACAAGGGAGAGGGGACAGATTGATGTAAATATTCTGTGCACTAATGTACCCATTAATGGAAAGACTAACATTCCATGCATCCTATGGATTTTATGTGGCAATGCTTGTCCTGTCCACACACTGGCTTGTGCAGCAAGACGGGAAGCAGGAATGGGGAGGAGGGTACGGTGCTCCTGAACACTGGGCTCTGCTTTTAGGACATGTGAGGAGAGGAGGAGAACACAATGTTGTTGCTTGGAGATTAGCATCAGAGCAGGGACAGCATGGGGGGGGAGGGGGCGAATAGAGCAAAGAGGGGGGTATACCTGTAGCAATGGAGTAGGGGGCACAACTGGCCACCCTGGGCCATTACGTACAGCAAAAGGCGGCGATTGGGGAAAAGAGGGGTGCACCGGGCTGTGGAGGTCTAGTCTGGACTTGGTGTGCCGCACCTTGTGTGCCTATGGTGTCTTGAGCTCGACCACCACTCAGTCGTGCTCAGATTGTCGGGCCATGCCACCGAAGTCTTTAAGGGAGTGCTCCCTAAAGCTGCTTTCGGCCCAGGAGTCAACGCCATAGAGTGCAACTCCTTGAAGGTCCTGGTCTGTATCAAGGAAGAGAAGGTTGTCGGACCGCTCCAGGCGACCCAAGTCCTCTTTGTGCGCTGTCGATGCGGTGCATGCGCTCAGGGGTGTAGTACCAGTAGTATGTGAGTTTCGTAAAGGTTTCGGTGAGGCCTACTTGAGTCGCAGTATGTTGTGCCCTATAGCTGATCCCTTCCCATTCCTTGCTAGTGATATCACGACACAAGTCCCTTTCCCATCGGGCCCGCCCTGCATGGAAGGTGTGAGTGTAGCGGGATAGGAGCATTCTATACAGGCCTGAGATTAGCTTCTTGTCTGAGGTACGTGTGATCAGCCATCTCTCGTACTGGGTGAGGTGTCGAAGGGCCTGTGATCTTTTGTCTTTGTGTAAAGCCCAATGCCGTAGCTGCAAATAGTGCAAGCGCTCAGATTCAGGGAGACCGTAATCAGCACGTAGCTGTGTGAAGGGCACGACTCCTTTGGCGTCGTAAAGGGGATCTAGCGCGCGGCAACCAGTGGTTCTCCAAAGAGGAAAGGAAGTCTCACCCATCCCTGGTCCGAAGTCTGAATTGCCAAAAGCAGGAGTGAGTGGGGAAGGGAAGGTGTAGCGCGGGTTGTATGAGAAGTGTAGAGGTTTGGGGGGTGCTGGGCCTTCCGAAGGAAAGGGATCTTCATCAGGGAAGTGCCCGCTATCGCCCGGTCCTGAAAGAGCCAGTGCTTTTCTGACTCGGCCCGGCTCCACTTCACCAAGTGTCGAAGCTGCGTGGCCTTTTAGTACAGCGCGAGATTGGGCATCCCTATGCCCCCTTGTCCTCAGGGAGGAAACTGACCAGCTGCTTCATCACTGGATTGTGATTCTGCCAGACAAATTGAGAAAGTTTGGTCTGCACCCGCTGGAGCAAGCCGGTGGGAGGTTGTAGAGGGAGCGTTTGAAAAAGATAAAGGAGTTTGGGAAGGATAGTCATCTTAACTGCGACGATGCAACCCAGCCAAGAGATAGGGTAATGTTTCCAACGTCGCAGGTCCGCGTGGATGTGAGATTGCAAGATGGTATAGTTGACCTCCCTCGTTGCCTGTAGTGTTGGGGCTAGCTGGATCCCCAGATAGGGGACCGTATCGGCAGACCACTGTATGGGGTGGCGCGTCTGTAGATCCGCCAGCGTCTGGGATGGCATGGAGAGGTTTAGAGCCGTGGACTTGGTCATATGAACTTTGAACTCGGACGCCCCCGAAGGAGTCCAGCTCCTCCAAGAAGGTGCCCAAGGCCGTTGCAGGTTTCGTCAGGGTGACCAACGTCGTCTGCGTACAAACTAATGGTGTGGGTATCTCTACCAAAGCGTATTCCCGGGATCCCCGAGTGCTCACGGACTCTTTGCGCCAGGGGCTCCATATATAAGGCCAAGAGCAGGTGTGACAATGGGCACCCGTGTCTAGTGCCTCTGTGGATGTGAAAGGAGGTGGACGCATGCCCATTCACTCGCACTACAGCCGCAGGGCCACAGTAACAGTTGAGGATACGAGTCCTCCTCTTCTCTCCCAGGCCAAAACAGAGCAGCACCTGCTCCAAGTAGGGCCAGTGCACGCGATCGAATGCTTTTTCAGCATCGATGGCCAAGAGCATATAGTGACCTGGGATTCGGTAAGCCTTTTCGATGAGGTGGAGCACCCGCTTCGTATTGTCGTTGGTCTGTCTTTGGGGTATAAACCCCGCCTGGTCAGGGTCGATTAACCCAGGCAGATAGGGAGCTAGGCGAACCGCGAGGATACTAGGATAGAGCTTCAGGTCGATGTTTAAAAGAGATAGGCCGGTATGCCGCGCAAAGCTTTTTATCCTTACTGGGCTTGTGAATGACCACCACATCCGCCTGAAGCATGGAAGGAGGGATCGCCCCCGAAGTGGCGAAGGAGTTAAAGAGGCGTGTGAGAAGAAGAGTTAGCGTGGGGCAGAACTGCTTATAAAAAGCGGCCGTGTAGCCTTCTGGACCCGGTGATTTAGCTACTTTTATGCGCGAGATGGCGGAGATTACTTCTTCCGGGCGAATCTCCCGCTCTATTTGATCAGCTTGCGCTTGGGACGGGGTCAGCTTGCGCTTGGGACAGGCTGGGGAGAGTAACCTGATTCAGATATGTATCTGTCGACTCTAGATGCTGTGCATAGTACAGTTGTGCGTAAAAGTCACAAAGTCTCGGCTATGTCCGTGTCCTCTGTGTGCGTGTCGCCTGTCTGATCAGTGATCTCCTGTACCCCGTCGCGCAGCCGGGACGCCCGCAGTTTGTGTGCTAATAGCCAGCCGCATTTGTCACCGCCGACATAAAAGGAGTGGCGCAGGCGTAGAGCCGCGTATTCGACTTTATCGCGATCTCTGGCAGCTAACTGCGATCTAGCTGCCTTCAGCTGGTGCCAGATGCGCGGCGCTCCAGTCTGTTGATGGATCTGTTCTAACTAACTCACTTTCTGGGTGAGGTCCTCCCTCTTGCGTTTTCGTTCCGCATTGTCTGCTGAGGAGACAGCGATGATTGCTCCCCTAACCACCGCTTTCAGGACTTTCCATCTAGTGGAGACAGGTGTCAGCGTTGTCGTTATAAGATAGTCATGCTGGATCTGGCCCACTGTGTCTATGCGGTGTAAAAGGGTGTCACGGAAGCGCCACCGCAGAGTAGGAAGCCGGACGGGGGGCAGAGTCAAGGTAATTACTACCGGAGCATGATCCTCGTAGCTGCCTTATCGGATGTCGGAGGAGAGTGTAATGTCCCTAATCGTCTTGGTACCTATAAAGTAGTCTAACCTAGCGTAGGTCTTGTGAGCGCCAGAGTAGTAAGAGTATTCTCTAGAGTTTGGATGGAGGTCCCTCCACAGGTCTATCAAGCCCAGGTCTCCCAGCCTAGCAAGTCCAGCACGAGAAAGGGCACCCACTTGGCCGAAGTGTTGCACCGACCTGTCCAGCTCATTGTTAAGGACTAGATTGAGGTCTCCCACCCAAGAGTAACCTGCGCTCAGGAGTGGCGGTAGCCTCGGTAAGCGCTTCATGAAGAAACTGCTCCTGTCCCTCGTTAGGGGCGTAGATGGGCCCTAAGATCAGCGCGTGGCCCCCAATTGAGAGTTGGTAGGCGAGTCTACCCTTGATTTTGGCCTCCTGCACCACTCCCCTTAAAAGCCCTAGATATCCGTATCGCCACCCCAGCAGATTTGGAGGATCCAGAGAAGAATGGAGTCGGAAAAGCCCGGGACCGAAGTCTGTAAAAATCTTTGGCCAGCAAATGCGTTTCTTGTAGCAGGCGGACGTCGGCCCCAGAACTCTCCAAGTAAGCCAGAATCGCTCAGCGCTTAATGGGATTAAGTCCCCTCACATTTAGCGTGAGGACTTTCAGACTATGGGGAGGAATCTACAGCGGGGGGATCGTGCGTTGAAAGTATGCGCAGCCTAGGGCAGGACTGAGTGCACAGACGCCACAGCATAGGGAGGGCAAGGGGTACATGTCGCCAGCATAGAGAACCGTTCCCAGCAATAGTGGAAGATCGAAGGGAAGCGCAAAGGGAAAGAAAGGAGAAAGAACCAGATGAGAGAAGAAGAGAAGCCCCAACAAGAATAAGAATCCATAATGTTCTGAGTAGAAACTATGTTCAATCGGTCCCAAAGGGGAGCCGAGGGAGAAACGCTCCCAATGGGAGTAGGGAGTATCGCCAACAACCAACATCTGGAACTTAGTAGTCCGTCATCCCAAGATGAACAAGAAGAGTCCGATAAGGGGTCCTCCCCGCCTCCTGCCACAGCAGCACAACATAATCATTTTCATTGAACTCGCCGGTGCGCACTCACACACCACACACTAAGGCTCATATCACTAAAGTATTTGCCTCATGCTACAAGCAACTGATTTGTACATACAGAAAAGGAAAGTATAGAGTGTAGGAAGCTGGCTGTTTGTATAGTATACCAAAAAGAGGTATGCTGTGTGAAGAGTCAAGGGGTTCCCCTATAAGTGAACATGGGCTTTCTCTAGCAATCCCAAGGTGCTATGTTTGGGGGAGTGTGGTCGAGTAGCCTTAGGATTATCAGAGACGAGTGTTAGGCACTGGTTACATGCAGAGAGTCCAAAAATGATGCACACATCTCAAAAAGGAGATCCACACCAATCCAATTTAGAAAAATAAGTTATTTCATGTATATTTTTAATACTAAGAACAGTGTAATTGGGTAAGTACTTTGTTTTGAGGTTGTCACTGTTGTGCAAGTATATCAAAATACACTTGCATTGGGTGAGGTATCACAGTTTTTCAGTATACAGAAATACACTTGCATTGGGTGAGGTATCGCAGTTTTTCAGTATACAGAAATACACTGGCACTTGTGTCTTTGAAGGCGGCATTGTTATCCTATGGGAAATAAACCTATACTGCATTCGGGCACTGAGCAGCGACATAAGGAACTGTCCTGGAGTTTAGATAAGTATGAGGCAAGGTCCAAGGCAGCACCAACAGGTCACCTTGGTCTGTTCTGGGGCGTCCGGGTGCAGAGGTGCAATTCAGCGTGGGGTGCCCCATTTTAATCAATAGTGATCTGTCCGGTCACAAAGACGCTGCAAGCAGAGGCTGAGAGACCAGTCCGGGTGAACCTATGGGGGGCTCAACTCTTGAAGGCCTCTGTGCTTCAGGGGCACTGTTGCTTCACATCCATTTGGGTCGGTAGGCTCTTGTGCGGTTTGGTCTGGCAGGTCTGGCTGAAATCGCAACTGGAGACTTGCACTAAAGATTGCTGCCTAAAAATTCACATTTTGTTCCTGTTTTCGTTTACTCCTCGCTCTCTGCTTGCACTCATTTTTTATGCGCTCTAGAAATCATGTGTACTTGTTTTATTAAGCATTCAAGCATTGAGATATTCTGCAAGTCTGAGTTCTGCACACTAAACACCAGATTGTTTAAGGGACAGTGTCAGTTCGTCACACTGAATACAGCAAACACAAGTTGAGGTTGAAAGGGCCCCTTGGGAATATGAGGTGCAGGGCCCTCTCTCACCGTCGGGGCCCTGTCCTAATGCATTAATGCTCTGTGGGTTGGGAGTGTAAGAGCAAATGATGACAAAAATGTTTTGAACAGACTGCCTGCTTCTGCTCTGTGAGTCGCCATTGAGGTGAGCTTCTGAGAGTTCAGCCAGTGTCCAGAGTCAGTGTTGTGGCAGAACAGTCACAGAGATTAGCCTCTTGTAGTGTTCAGTAGAAAGGTTTTAGAATTGATGCACAGCTTCTTGTGGTGACGCATTATGTTGTTGCCCAAGTGACTTTAGCACAGCTCTGTCCTGCTCGCCACTGTCCTCTCCTGCTCGCCACTGTCCTCTCCTGCTCGCCACTGTCCTCTCCTGCTCGCCACTGTCCTCTCCTATTCGCCACTGTCCTCTCCTATTCGCCACTGTCCTCTCCTATTCGCCACTGTCCTCTCCTATTCGCCACTGTCCTCTCCTACTCGCCACTGTCCTCTCCTACTCGCCACTGTCCTCTCCTATTCGCCACTGTCCTCTCCTATTCGCCACTGTCCTCTCCTATTCGCCACTGTCCTCTCCTATTCGCCACTGTCCTCTCCTATTCGCCAC
The DNA here is from genome assembly GCF_964204655.1 of Triturus cristatus. Lineage (NCBI taxonomy): Eukaryota > Metazoa > Chordata > Amphibia > Caudata > Salamandridae > Triturus > Triturus cristatus. The sequence goes on along the minus strand of NC_140580.1, from coordinate 1,175,671,130 downwards.
TGTCCTCTCCTATTCGCCACTGTCCTCTCCTATTCGCCACTGTCCTCTCCTATTCGCCACTGTCCTCTCCTATTCGCCACTGTCCTCTCCTATTCGCCACTGTCCTCTCCTACTCGCCACTGTCCTCTCCTACTCACCACTGTCTCGCCACTGTCCTCTCCTGCTCCCCACCGCCCTCTCCTGCTCCCACCGCCCTGCTCCTGCTCTCCACCGCCCTGCTCCTGCTCTCCACCGCCCTGCTCCTGCTCTCCACCGCCCTGCTCTCCACCGCCCTGCTCCTGCTCTCCACCGCCCCTGCCCCTGCTCTCCACCGCCCCTGCCCCTGCTCTCCACCGCCCCTGCCCCACTCTCCACCGCCCCTGCCCCACTCTCCACCGCCCCTGCCCCACTCTCCACCGCCCCTGCCCCACTCTCCACCGCCCCTGCCCCACTCTCCACCGCCCCTGCCCCACTCTCCACCGCCCTGCTCCCCACCGCCCTGCTCCTGCTCTCCACCGCCCTGCTCCTGCTCTCCACCGCCCTGCTCCTGCTCTCCACCGCCCTGCTCCTGCTCTCCACCGCCCTGCTCCTGCTCTCCACCGCCCTGATCCTGCTCTCCACCGCCCTAATCCTGCTCTCCACCGCCCCTGCTCCACTCTCCACCGCCCCTGCTCCCCACCGCCCTGCTCCTGCTCTCCACCGCCCTGCTCCTGCTCTCCACCGCCCTGCTCCTGCTCTCCACCGCCCTGCTCCTGCTCTCCACCGCCCTGCTCCTGCTCTCCACCGCCCTGCTCCTGCTCTCCACCGCCCTGCTCCTGCTCTCCACCGCCCTGCTCCTGCTGTCCACCGCCCCTGCCCCTGCTCCCCACCGCCCTGCTCCTGCTGTCCACCGCCCCTGCCCCTGCTCCCCACCGCCCTGCTCCTGCTCCCCACCGCCCTGCTCCTGCTCTCCACCGCCCTGCTCCTGCTCTCCACCGCCCTGCTCCTGCTCTCCACCGCCCTGCTCTCCACCGCCCTGCTCCTGCTCTCCACCGCCCTGCTCCTGCTCTCCACCGCCCTGCTCCTGCTCCCCACCGCCCTGCTCCTGCTCCCCACCGCCCTGCTCCTGCTCCCCACCGCCCTGCTCCTGCTCTCCACCGCCCTGCTCCTGCTCTCCACCGCCCTGCTCCTGCTCTCCACCGCCCTGCCCCGCTCTCCACCGCCCCTGCCCCGCTCTCCACCGCCCCTGCCCCGCTCTCCACCGCCCCTGCCCCACTCTCCACCGCCCCTGCTTTGCTGGATGGCACTGAAACTTCAGTCGTACTTCAAGCTGTAGCATGCTTCAAGTTGAGCGGTTGTCGCATTGTTCAGATTTCAAAATGTTTACAACTCTATTTAAATTGAAGGCTGAGGTTTCAGTATTTCACCGGATTTTATTCAGTGTTTTTTCTCTGCTTCATGGTGTTCGAGCCCAGTTCTGTAAATGTTTGGGTCTCTGGCTTGAAGTGCCACATGCTTTCTTATTCAGCTCATAGGCCATTAAATTGATGTTTAACAGTCTAATGACCACTCCAAATTTGCATCCAGTCTGAATTTGTGTGTGTGTGTGTGTGTATCTATACATATATGAAGCATTTTGCCCGTGCCACCACTTTCGCTAGAACGCCCGCACTGCATGGTAAATCCTTTTTCTTGTTTATTCAAGCTACATCAGAGATTCCCGTTTTCCGGCTATCATGAAATGGTATTGTGTGACTTTTCCTGATGAAGGCACTCCTGTGCCGAAACACGCCTAGACACCATTTGGTTCCTAGCCACCGATTGTTACTGAAACAAATTTGTGTCCTATTCACTAATTGTTTCGAAAAATAAGTTGGTTTTTAACCATTGATGATTACATCATGTAAACCGATGAGATACTGAGGATGAATAATATATCATATATGAGAAAACTTGCCCATTTTTTTTTTTTTTTTTTATTATTGTGTATGTTTATGTATTTTTCTGTCTTACTTGTATAGAATGTTTGAATGAATGTTGATACGACTGTAGTACGCATGTGGATCTTTTTATCATTAATATTTATTGCACTGCTTTAATAAAACATTTTTGTCCTTGTTTATATCATGGTTTTGTCCTTTCAGGTTTAATTATGAATTATTGTCATGTCTTGATTATATTTGAGGTGCCCTTGGTTTTTGCAATATCATTTGATCCCTGTCTAGTGGAACTCACACCTAGTAACGGGGCCCTTGCCTATTTACATTGTATTGCACCATAGAAATGCCATGATATCTTTATTGCACCACTATGATCTCAATAGCAACACAGTCCATAGGTCCAGTTCGAAGTTACAGATCCAGACACTAGCATTCCCACCATCGGCCCCAAATCTTCCCATGTTTTTGAGGCAGCCCCATGCAGCATAGATGGGCTTTCTCTTGCTCAGTGCAACTGTCCATATGCGCTCTCCACTCCGCCAAGGAGGGGGCCTGTGGAGAACTTCACCTCAAGGGAATATCACGTTTGCCCACCAGAGAGGTGGCTCCAATGAACGTGACTTCATCCCAGATTGTCCAATTTGCCCTGTAGGGCCACTATGGGGGAAAGATCCAAGGGTGGATCCAGCCCCTATGAGAGTTCTTGCTTTATTCTCTGCCAGTAGCGAACCAAAGTCACATGATAAAGTCAGCGTTTGGTGCAGAGCAACGGAAGCAATTCTGCTGGGGAATCCTGCGTACTCGATGGAGTCGTACCGGGGTCATGTGAGTCAAGTGAAGAGAATGTAGCTGGATCATTCTAAAGCGTGTAGAGATAACTCGCACCCATGGGGCCATTCTAGTGTCCATCTAGTCTGTCTTGTCCAATTCCCCGATCCACCCCTCCCACCACTGTTTAAGTGCATTGAATCGGCTCGGTGTTAATAAAAAGGGAACAGTAAACTTGGAAGATGGCCACCGAGCAATATACCCGGTCAGTAATTTGGCTTCGAGGGGCTGAACTCAGGGACTTCGGTATCTGGAGGAATGTTGGCAGTAAGGGTGTAGCGCCTGCCTGTTCTTAAGGTGCAACGCCTGCACTTAAATTAAGACGGTCTAACTTGGATTAACCAATATTAAAGTTCAGTGATGGTACAAGTTGGTCGTCTTCAGTGCTACATCATAATGTTGCAGATAAGGGCGGTTGGGAGGTGGTGTGTGAAAATGTGGGCATGTGTGCATAATATGTGGCTGTTTTGTTTGTAGTATTCTTTTAAACCCACTGATCCGAGTTCTCTGTTTTCAGCAGCAGTCGAGAATTGTGGACCATCCTGTTGGGACGTTCTGCTCTAAGAGAACCTGTAAGTGTCTGTAGTGATTGCTTTGCAGTTTGTCTTTTTGCTATGAGCTGTTGCAGCTCAACACAACGCTACAATTGAGAAGGCATCAGTGTATGACCTGGGGAATGAGTGTAGCTTTTGTCTTAACAGTGAAACTCCTGTAAGAGCAACCAAGAGAATAAGAAAGTGATATGATGGAAGGTTTGTTTTCAAAGAAATGAGCGCTCTTTTTTTTTTTTTTTCTTAGTGCATTGGGTCAGTGTATGTTTGTGACATTTTAGAAATGTTCGAGTTTGTCTGTATACCCTGATCAGGATCCTTCAACATGGTGCACAACAGATAAGGTCTGAAGCCTGCTGATATTAACATGCTCTGAGTCGGACTATGTGCAGGGCTACGTCACCGAGCTCTGTACCTAGCCTGTGCCACTAGACATACTGTAAGCGGAGTCAGTTCCACAGATTCAGAAAGAAGTATTGTGATGCAGCCTCACACATGAGCCAGTGCACGCACAAATGAAAGATTAGGGATACCTGTTCCTTGACCTAGTGATGTTGAATCAGTAGCTTTACTCCAGGGATCATCAGTGTTTGGTGCAGTAAGAGTTCTAGATCGTGCTTCCCTTCCGAGACTTGAAGCTGCCCTCGTGGTTTGCGCTTCTGAAGATTTCTTCCGGTGGGTTCATAAATGGCTTTTACATGCTTCGTTCATGCTTGCTGATATTAAGCAAGTTATCCCCTTTCTGTTATGGATTTTTCATAGTTTTAAGCATTTTCCCAATTCTGTTTCTGAAATGGTTGCATCACGGTATGCAAATGCCTTTGGTCGCCTTGGTTGAGGTTAGATATTGAGTAATGAGTCTCTCAGGGTCACTCTCGGACTCTTGAGTGTTCGGTGCAAGATTAGATCCTCATACTCTTTAGTACTGTATTATTTAATAATTTATATATTTATTGAAGGTTTTTGCTGTTCTCACTTGACATTTAGTGTCGGAGCTCATATAGTCTGTCATAAGGGGGAAGGGATAAGAAATGTACAAAACCCCCAGGTGCATGTCCATTGTATCCTAACTCTTTGAGGTAGGAATCTTGTATTGTAAAGTGATTCAGTGTGACTGCATTGGGTGATAGTGCATTAAATATGCGACCAGAAAGATGTTTCTTGGAAGCAGAGGAAAGAAAATCTCTGTTCTCCAGTATTAGATCATTGAAGTGGGAGTCCCACGGCACCGTAGAAAGCAGTAGTCAATGACATACATAGCTAATGTTACAAAAACATTCACTTCAATAGCTTATCCTCATAATTTAATAAGAACCAAAGTTCAGCAAATCAGGTGACAGCACCCTCTAGAAAACACTCACCACAGAGGCTTCAATCCCTCATATTTTCAACAGCAATTCGTGTGATGGGAGTCTCCCTGAGCTCTGCTCAGCTTAATACAGTGTTCGAGGCATATGAGCTGCAGATTATACACTGTGCATAGATCGCCATCTGGTGTTGGGCCCGGATGTTTGCAGTTTGTTTTTCCACTTGGAAAGTCTTTGGGAGTCACGAGGTCGGTGACTCCTCCTCTGGTTAGTATTGCGCATGGGCTTCGGCTCCATCCTCAGATTGTTTTTTTCCGCCATCGGGCTCGGATGTAAAACTTCGCCCTCCGGTTCCGAACTTCCCAGTTCACCGATCGACGCACAAATCCTCGCTCATCGAGCTTCTTCTTCAAAGACATAAATCATCTTATTCATCTTCTCTTCGGCACTTCTTCGATTCCGGTCGTCGACGGCGGCCTTCGGGCCTATTCCGGCTCCGGTCTCGGCTGATGGAAAGAACTCCCTTCAAGAAGTGCCCTCGATGTGGGTCCAAGTTTCCCCACACCGATCTCCATGAGGTGTGCAACCTCTGCCTCTCCCCAGAACACGAGGCCCAAGACTGTCCCGCCTGCAAGTCTTTTCGCTCAAAAAAGACCATTCGAGATCGACGGGCTAGACGCAACATGGCGCACTCCTCGACCTCCGCTCCAGTCGACATCTTCGGGGATGACGTCGAAGCTCCGGGACAGCAGGACATCGAACAGCAGGACGACGACCTCGTCAGCGCTTTTGAGGCCGACGACTCGGATGTGGAGGACATCACCCCGGCGTAGCGGGTCGTGAGTACAATTCCCCCTCCCCCGCCCACGCCGATCCCGAAAAAGGCTCCGGTCACACCTTCGCCTCCGGGCCTAGGCAAGACCAAGGACACTGCTTCCCACACCCCACCTTCGGGCCCGGTAAAGAAGCTTTCTAAGCCTTCCGGCAGCTCGGGCTCGAGCCAGCCGACCACCGGTGCCGACAAACACCCTTCGGCACCGAAGAAAAAATCGGCCTCCACCTCCATACCAAACCCGGCACCGAAGTCCTCGGTGCCGTAACCTGCTCCAGTGCCGACCAAACATCACAAGACCCTCGGCACCGACACTCCCGTGCCAAGACCCCCTTCGACACCGACCAAAAATCCGGGGGTTCCCAAGAAGCACGTCTTCGACAAACCTAAGAAGCCGTCGGCCCCGAAACAGTCGGCGCCGACTGATCAACCAGTGTCACAGGAGCTCTTCACACCGGATCCTTTGCAGAAAACCCTCACCAAGGATCCAAAGACCGGACACTTGACATTGTCTTCAAAAAAGAGACACTTGGACAAGCCGGCTCCACCTCCACCTCCAAAGAGAAAGGACATTGCTACCTCTCCTTTCAGGGTGCCTTCCCCTCCTCCTTTACCTCCTCCACCCTCTCCACCTCCACCCCCTCCACCTCATCGTTCCCCCACCTTGTCCCCTGTCCCAGACGATTTGGGGGACCCTTACTATGATCCAGCAGATGTGCCACAAGATCCCACCCCTACTGGATCCCCAGACCCATGGGATGATTATAACAATCCGGACATCCCAGATGTCCCACAGGATGACCTTTACCCATCTAGGCCATCCCCTCCTGAAGATTCCTAGCGGCTCTTCAATTGGAGCAGCTGGTTGATTCTGCCATGCTAAATGCCACTTGCTGGATCCTGTGTTCAGCAACTGCCCTGACCTTAAGGCTGAACCCCTATTGCTCTGCCATGGACAGATCACCTGCTTGTCCCTCTTTTGTGGTCTACCTATACCTCTCCCCGGGCTATTCACCAGGATAAGAATTTCAGGAACTGGGCAAAACTCTCTGCAATATCCTGGTCTAAATGCCTTGCGAGTTCACGTCCTTGCCCCACTATAGATCTCAATGTAGCCAATCGGGAGTATGAAGAATGGATCTCTCGCTCTCTTGAGACCATCCTTCCCCTCCAAAAAATCACCACCAAACGTTTGCAAAAATCCGCCCCTTGGTTCTCTGAGGAACTCAGGGGAAAAAAAGAGGGACTGTAGGAAAATTGAGAGACGATGGCGACTCGATTTTCTTTCAAGTGATAAAATACGGTATAGAAAGGCTATCAGAGCTTACAAAAAGGAGGTTAAACTTGCTCAAGCTACCTATTTTTCCGCTCAAATTCTGCAGGCCAAATCTAAATCTAAGGAAATTTTTCAAGTAGTAAAGAGCCTCATCAAACCTTCTCCGCCACCCATATTACTGGATAACACTCTACTGCATTGCAACAACTTGGCAGCGTTCTTCCAACAAAAAGTTCTTAAAATATATTCCTCCTTCTCTGCTGCTGGCGCATATCAGACTTCTCAAACTCGGCCCTGCCATGCGGAATCTCCCCCTCAACCCATGGCTAACTTGGAATGTTTCCCCATGTTGGAGCAGGACGCCGTTGAGTCACTAGCACGGCAGGTGAAATCTGGATCTCCTTGTGACCCTGCCCCTCCTAAGGCTATGATGTCGGTCATCCAGACGGTCCTTCCCACCATCAAGGACCTTCTCAACGCCTCTCTCACGGCCGGCGTAGTCCCAGCACCTTGGAAGCAGGCCATGGTCCGTGCCTTGCTAAAAAAGCCCAATCTGGACCCTGACGATTTCAGTAATTATCGTCCCATCTCCCTGCTCCCATGGATAAGTAAAATCTTGGAGAAGCACATCAACATCCACCTTATGGCTTTCCTGGAGTCAAATCAGCTGCTAGACATCACCCAGACTGGTTTCCGACCAAAACATGGGACGGAGACTGCCTTACTGGCGATAACCGAAGAAGCCAGGAAGATGATGGATCAGTGGCAGTGATCCTCCTTGATCTAAGCGCAGCTTTCGACACGGTTAGTCATGATGTGCTTCTCTGCCGTCTCTCTGAAATAGGAATCTCGGGCAAGGCTCTATGTTGGTTCACATCCTTCCTAAGTAATAGATCCTTCCGGGTCATTGAGGGAGACACTGTCTCCACTAGTAAATCTCTTACCTGTGGGGTCCCGCAGGGCTCATCGCTGAGCCCTGCACTGTTCAATGTTTACATGCGACCGCTGGCTGAGATCGTCCGCCCATTTGGCATCTAAATAGTTTCCTACGCGGACGATACTCAGCTAGTGGTATCCCTGGCACAGGAGAACAATGGTCCCATGCAAAGAGGACTAAGGGATTGCCTGGAGGCTGTGAAAGTGTGGATGACAAGATCTTTCCTCAAACTCAATGGGAGCAAAACGGAGCTGATGTTTCTGGGGCCTGCCGCCCCCACTTCCTTTGACTCTCTTTGGCCCTCCTGCCTTGGCACCCCGCCTGTTCCTAAGGACAATATAAAAAGTCTGGGCATTTGGCTGGATAAGGCCCTAACACTCAACATCCAGGCCACAAAGTTGTCTGCAACCTGTTTTGGCCTACTCAGGATGCTTAAAAAAGTGCTCCCATTACTACCCATGGAGGCCAGGCAAGTCGCTGTACAGGGATTGATACAGTCCCGACTTGACTTCAGTAACTCTCTATACTTGGGTGCCCCCGAATACACCCTCCGCAAGCTGCAGACAGTGCAAAATTGTGCTGCCCGCACACTACTTCAATTGCCCCGGAAAATATCAGCAAAACCCGGACTGAGGAAACTGCACTGGCTCCCGGTCCGTCAAAGAATATTTTTTAAAGCGCTGTGCATTGCTCATCAGGCCTTCTGGGATACAGGCCCGGCAATCTGCCGGAACCTTATGACTCATTATCATCCGACAAAGCACCTCCGCTCCAGTCAGGCCTTCTTAGCAACTGTACCAAGAGTTAGAAGAATGCGGTCCGGTGGCAGGATGTTTTCATTTAATGCCGCCAAACTATGGAACCTCTTGCCCCCTCAACTCAGATCCAACTCCAATCTCTCTTCATTCCGTAAACACTTAAAGACTTTTCTTTTTACTTTCCAAAATTAATTTCCCGAAGTGTCCAGGCTAACCCTCATTCTATTCTTCAAGTAGCGCTTGGATGCCTTCTGGCAGCAATTGCGCTTTATAAATCCACTTTTCATTTCATTTCATTTCATTTCATTCCTTGGGTTTTCACCACTTGTTACAACGGGCGGCACACTACCACGGGGTGGAGTTACATACCGACCCAGTGGAGGACGACTTCCTCCTAGACACCTTCGATGATACACATAGGTCCACTGCCATTCTACCTATGTTAAAGGGCGTAATTAAACATGCCCCTGAGGTTTTTAAAGACCCAGTCAGGGCCAGGGTCCTAAACCCTCGGATAGAAAAGAAGTACAAAGCCGCCCCTACAGACCCTTCTTACATTAAGGGCCCTGCACCATTAGATTCCCTAGTGGTATCTTCAGCCAGGAAGCGCTCAAACTCTCAGGCGTCAGGCGAAGCGCCCCCACCTGACTAAGAGTCCAAGCTCCTAGATGCGTCAGGGAAGTGCACTGCGTCACAAGCGGCCAATATATGGCGTATTGCCAATACGCAAGCACTGTTGGCCCGATACGACAGGGCGCACTATGATGAGCTATAGACCATCATGCACCATCTCCCTGAAAAGTACAAGACTAGGGCTAATGAACTTATTCAAGAGGGAAAAACAATAACCAATACCTCGATACGATGTGCCCTAGATGCGGCAGATACAGCCCCCAGGGCCATTAACACCAGTGTCCTTCTCAGTCGCCATGCCTGGCTCAGGGTTTCAGGGTTTAAACCAGAGGTTCAAGCCTCTATACTAAATCACCCATTCGACCAAGATCATCTATTTGGCCCTAAAGTAGATGAAGCCCTGGAGAAAATGAAAAAAGATACAGACACGGCGAAATCTATGGGAGCCCTGCAAACAGACTCCCAGGCGCTCCTTTCGCCGCTCTTCCTTTCGGGGCACGGGCAGAGGCTACTCATCGGACAGTGCATCCACATCCTATAAATCCCCCCCCTCAGTCTACCTTCACAAAAGGTTATCAAAGAGGCGGATACAGAGGTAATAATAATAAGGGCAGAGGCAAAACAAATACCGCCCGCTCTGCCACACCTCCTGCCCAATGACTTTCCCCTGCTCCCTCCAGACCATTCCACTCCGGTCGGAGGCAGACTACGACATTTCCTTCACGTCTGGGAGACAATCACCTCAGACAAATGGGTGACACAAATTATTCAGTCAGGGTATTGCCTAGAATTAACATCTACACCCCCCAACATTCCACCCAGGCACCGCCCTATGTCGCAAGAACATACTGCGCTACTAACACAAGAGGTGATCTCCCTCCTGCAAAAAGGAGCAATAGAGCAGGTCCCCATAAATCAACGAAATTTAGGGGTCTACTCCCTGTACTTTCTAATTCCAAAGACAGACGAGACCCTACGACCTATCTTAGATCTCAGACCTCTAAACACTTACATACATTCATTTTCACATGGTAACCCTCCAACAGGTTCTTCCGCTTCTCTCCCAGAACGACTTTCTCACCACTCTGGACTTGAAAGACGCGTACTTTCACATCCCAGTACACCAATCTCACAGAAAGTACCTCAGGTTTGTGGTAGACGGCCAACACTACCAGTTCAAGGTGCTCCCGTTCGGGGTAACAACAGCACCAAGGGTATTCACCAAGTGCCTGGCAGTAGTGGCTGCACACCTCAGAAGACAGCACATTCACGTCTTCCCCTATCTGGACGATTGGCTCATAAAAGCCACGTCCTACCAACAGTGTGTGCACCATACCACCGCTACAGTCCAACTACTTCACCAGCTAGGCTTCATGGTGAACCATCAAAAATCCCACCTGGTACCATCACACACAAAACAATATCTCGGTGCCACCATAGACACCTCAAAGGCCATAGCCTATCCCAACCCTGCCAGGATTGCAAAAATACAGGCGCTGCGTCAAAAATTCATATCCCAACACTCTCTCCCAGCAAGAGTGTTTATGCAGCTCATAGGGATGATGGCCTCTTGCATCTTTATAGTGCCACATGCAAGACTCCAAATGCGCCCACTCCAAGAGTGTCTGGCGCACCAGTGGAACCAGGCCCAGGGGCAACTGACCGATCTGGTGTTGGTAGACGGTCGCACCCATCGCTCTCTGCAGTGGTGGAACACCACAAACCTTTCCAGAGGTGGACCGTTCCTGGACCCGGTCCCACAAATAATCCCAACGGCAGATGCATTGCTCTTCGGCTGGGGAGCTCATCTGTTACATCTCACAGCACAGGGCACATGGACACCCCAACATAAGTTACTCCACATCAACCATCTGGAGTTACTGGCGATCTTCCTCGCTCTAAAATCCTTCCAGGCGCAGATTTCAGGCAAGGCAGTCCTCAATCGCACAGACAACATGACTGCCATGTACTACATTCAAAAACAGGGGGGCACACATTCTCCACAGCTCTCTGTTAGCACAGAGCATATGTAGATGGGCAATTCCACAAAAGATTTTTCTCCTAGCCCAACACGTCCCAGGAGTACAAAACACCATGGCAGATCTGCTGAGCAGACAGACACAGCAGATCCACAAGTGGGAACTTCACCCACAGGTTCTTCACCCGTTCTTTCAGAAGTGGGAGCATCCGCACATAGACCTATTCGCCACCCACGAAAACAAAAATGCCCAAGCTTCGCCGCCAGATATCCACACCCATTGTCCAAAGGCAATGCGATCTGGATGAACTGGTCAAACAAATTTGCATACGCTTTTCCACCTCTCCCACTAATTCCATTAGTGGTGCGAAAGCTACAACAGCATTCCCTAACACTGATCCTAGTAGCTCCAACATGGGCCAGACAACCGTGGTACACCACGCTGCTGGAACTCTCAGTAGTACCACACCAAAAGCTACACCTCTCACCATGCCTCCTAACCCAGAACCATGGAGAGAACAGGCCCCCGGACCCAGCTCAACTCAACCTTGCAATCTGGCTCCTGAGGTCCTAGAATTTGCATACCTTAACCTTCCCCCCGACTGCATGAACATTATCAAGGAAGCTAGACGCCCTACTACTAGGGCGTGTTATGCAGCAAAGTGGAAAAGATTTGTTGTTTACTGCCACAACACAATAAATCCCTTAAATGTATCCATACAACACATTATATGTTATTTACTCCATTTACAAAGGTGTAACCTAGCATATACCTCCATTCGGTTACACCTTGCTGCAATTGCTGCCTATTTACAAAACAGGCAGCACCTCTCACTTTTCAAAGTGCCTGCCATCAAAGCCTTTATGGAAGGCCTCAAAAGAGTAATTCCGCCCAGAGTGCCACCCTCACCTGTTTGGAACTTGAATATAGTTCTTACACGGTTAATGGGACCCCCTTTCGAACCATTACATAAGTGCGAGCTGCAATTCCTCACATGGAAAACAGCTTTTCTAGTGGCCATCACTTCCCTCAGAAGGGTTAGTGAAATACAAGCACTCACGATACAGGAACCTTTTCTTCAGATGCATCACAACAAGGTTGCACTACGCACCAATCCCAAGTTTCTACCCAAAGTCATTTCTCCATTCTATCTAAACCAGTCGGTAGAATTACCAGTCTTTTTCTCGCAACCCCAAACAGTTGCGGAAAGAGCCTTACACACACTGGATGTTAAAAGGGCTTTACTTTACTACATCCAGAGACACAACCTTTCAGGAAAACCAAACAGCTATTTGTTTCCTTCTCCCCACCACACAAAGGCAACCCTATTTCTAAATCAGGGATAGCTAGGTGGATTGTAAAATGCATACAGATTTGCTACCACAAAGCAAAACTAACGCTTTCGGTTCCCCCTAAAGCCCACTCTACAAGGAAGATAGGGGCTTCTATGGCTTTCCTAGGGAACATACCACTAGATGACATCTGCAAAGCAGCGACATGGTCAACACCACACACCTTCACAAAACATTACTGTGTAGATGTGCAAACCACGCAACAAGCTACTGTGGGCCAGGCTGTACTAAAACACTGTTTCAAACGACTGCAACGGATGCCGGTGGTCGCCGCTAGGGTTGGGTACTGCTATATAATCTATGCACAGTGTATAATCTGCAGCTCATATGCCTCGAACGGAATATGCTACTTACCAGTATGCATCTGTTCTTGGCATGTAGAGCTGCAGATCTATACACGCCCACCCGCCTCCCCGGCTACCTGTATCCGTTCCAGTCTTATCTTATTAAGATACACTACACATGGGTTTCTTTACTGTTACTACTACGCTCCATCTTTCCCTGCTGGCGAAAAACAATCTGAGGATGGAGCCGAAGCCCATGCGCAATACTAACCAGAGGAGGAGTCACCGACCTCGTGACTCCCAAAGACTTTCCAAGAGGAAAAACAAACTGCAAACATCCGGGCCCAACACCAGATGGCGATCTATGCACAGTGTATAGATCTGCAGCTCTACATGCCAGGAACAGATGCATACTGGTAAGTAGCATATTCCTTTATCTAATTTCAAGAATAATTTCCTTCAGGACAAGGCTGATATCTACTTCTACATATTGTGACTGCTCAGCCTTGACAAAACATCATAATAAAGACTTGTTAAGGCCATGTGGCAAAAAGAAACTTCACACAAGAAGTGAATCCTCTGTCTACATCTTGAACACAAAGTAAAGGATTGTAAGGTATGCTGCACTTTTTCTTTAAAAACTTTGAAGGACAGAGAGGGAAGGTTACTGATTTTGCTTCAGATATTAAAATCCAAAGAATACCCTGTATCTGAGGAGGATAGTGATGATTCCTCAGAAACTGAAAAATCCCGTAAGAGGGCTAGGTCTAATGAAAGAGTGCCTCCTGGGTCACCTAAAAAGGCTCTGAAGAAGACCCACCATAAGTCCTCAGGGCATTCAAAAAGATCAGAAGAACTTTCACATTCTTCAAAAACTGACACTTTCCTCACAAAATGTTCAATCTTAGCCTACTACTCCATCACTGAAGGAAGCACAACTGAAACAAATCATACAAATGCCTTCCGTCGATGATTAAACCACTGAAAACAGTAATCATATCTCAATTTGATTTGTCAACGGTCATCAACACTACAACATCATCAACATTTACGTCCGTGTCATCACCTATACTTATCTCATGGACGATAACAACGAGAATTCTCTTGATGATGGCAAAGTCAACGAAGAATATACTGAAGAAGATGACGATAATCCTGTCGACGAGAGCCTCGTCGATAACGCAGATGAGTCCCGTCGTGGACGACAACTCTATTGAAAATCTCATGTAAGATGATACCAACGAAGGCATCATCAACGAAAACACCATTGACACAATTGATGTCAGGGACGTGGAATTCCTATAGCCCGACGCCCAGGACATATTGTTTGGCGTCAAGGGCAACAAGTTTTCATTTGTGTATTGTCCTTGGAGCAAGTAGGCCCAAACCCCTGCAGCACAAACCCTTTGGCTGCTAATCTCCAGTACCACATTATGGATCAGGGAAGGGCACTGTCTACAATTAAGGTAATATTTTGGCCCATATGTTAATGCTGTTCAAACTTGTATTTATTGGTCATTAATTGAAAGCCTTTATTATTAGGGTGAGCGCTCTAAGTAAATGTAGTAAGCTCCGACTGCACTACTGACAGTGGTTCCAGTATAAAAATGTGTACACACGTTTTCAAAGCTTAGCAATATGAGGCTATGCATAATGCCCCCAGAATGCTCTCTGATTTAATGCAAATATTTTCAGAAGCTTGAAAGTAAGAGTCTTCGCTTTCATAATAAAATGTTCATTAAAATATGAAAGCAGGAAAAAAAACATTTTGCTAAACTATTGTAAACTTTCAGGTACCATTTCTTTGCAGCTTCATTTAGTAACATGTTGATGCATGCCAATATGTCCTAAAATATTCATAATGGAAAATCAGGCCAACCAGTTTCAATACGATTATGGGAAACAAAAATAAACAAGCATTGGCAAAGCCAGTAGGTCTGAAATTGGTGGTCAGCTTTTTAGTTTTGTCAATGTGTGACTTGTTTTCGCATGGTGTTTGTATAACCCTATTGGTGTGGGAGCTGCCAGGCCCTCACCATTATAACAAACATTAGCAAAAGCAAAAATTGTTTTTGGGTCTAAAAAAGGCACACACTGCACAGTAGTTACTGGCACTGAACAAAACTACATTGTGTGCCGATATGCTCCATGTGAAAGAGCAGAATGCTGTCAATCACAGTGAAGCCAGTCAATACAGACAAAGAGAGACAGAATTTTAATAAACACAAAGTCACGGTCAATGCCAGACCAAATTAGGGGCCCAATTATTAAAGAAAGTCTCAAAAGTGCACCTCTGGTATATGTCCTTGCATTAAGTGCAGCTATATGGCTTTCATGAATTCCCAAGAGTTCACAGAAGTAGGACAGGTAAAATATTTGTTAACAGCCTTTTAGCTTGAGCAAATATGCATGTGTAGCTTTGCTCATGCAAATATTTGAGTGTTTGCAAATTCACCTTCCCTCTAACCACTTTTTTCCTCAACTCTGGAAGAAGGTTTACGTCTGCCATTGTCAGGAGTAAATTTCCAACATTTCTCAGTATGGGAAAAGATTAGAAAAGAATTTTTGAAAATCCTTAAAACATGCAAGTTAGTAGGTTTGCACAGACTCAAAATGTCATTCTTAACCTGGAACTATTGCTTCCCACTACTATGTAGATTTGCGGAAACGTGGCAGCATAGGGGGATTGCAAGTATTCAACCACTACTATGGTATGAGCCCTGGCATCATCAGAGAGGCTATATCAGAGCTCTTATATAATAAGATTGCTGCCATAATTTGTTGCTGCACTACACGGCACCAACGGGCAAGTAGATTTTGTTACAGTATAAGTAGATTTATGAAGCAACAAGCCCCATTTACAAGTAGATATTTTATGAAATTCCACATCCCTGTGCCATTATCAAGCATTTCTGTAAGAGAAAAACCCCAGACATAACCAATATGTCCAGTTCATACATTGCCAAGTAAAGTTTTGCCTTTCCCACCTGCACATCTGCTAGATGACGACAAATCAGAGGACAAAGGCCCCTTTGGGGTCGTGCATACTCCCTCTAAGCTACATGTGGAGTGTCAGGAGGATGACGGATACGAGGATCAATATTTTGGGGACCAATATTATGCTCCAGGAGAACAACCGGAGAAATATGAGGATGCGTACTCTAGTTCTGGTCGACGAGCAGCACGAAGAGTCCGTATGAACGCCACTGACTTTGGTTCATAATCTTCAACAAATGCTCAAAGATAAGGTTTCCAGATCCTGCAACAACTCCTCCTCCACCGCAAGCACTGAGGCCAATGCATTCACAGTTGCATACACCGGTTAGCGCTCACCGCATATATTACCTGAGCCAGGGACCCCATTACCCACACTGGCTAGTATATTGGCTGAACCACCAACGGATGACGCACCTTCCACAGATGAGGACAAGAAAGAAGGTGAGATCAAGAGACATTGCTTCAATTCACAATGAATGGGATGACTATCTGATCCCACCACCATCCCCGCCTGTGGCACGGCTAGTAGATTCTCCACTAGTTGACATTCGTGGCTTCCACAACTTTATGGAAAAGGCAGCTAAAAGGTTCCAGCTCTATCTGACCGCAAAACAATCGGACTGCTTCCTTTACAATTTCAAAAAACCCATGAAAAAATCAATCAGAGCTATCTCTATTGTGGATTTTATATGGGGGGAAGGCCTCAAGACTATGAAGAATCCAGCTACAGTGTCGGCAGTGCTTCCTAGACTGGATAAAAAGTATAAAATGCCTGACGAGTCACTGGCCTGTTTAATTGGTCATGCCAAGCCGGATTCGGTTATAACATAAGGGGCCCAGGTTTGCTCAAAGAATCCATCCACCCCTGTTACAACGCCACCAGATTGAGACGGGCGTAGGCCTGATAATACTGGGAAATTATTCTCTACCATAGCAGCCACTTCTGTCAGAGCAGCTAGCTCCCTTGCAAAACTAGGACGCTACGACAAGCAGATGTGGACAGAGATGGCTGCATACATTGACCTCTTGCCAGGAAAATTCTGCAGGAAGGAGAGAGAACTTCAGCTGAAATTCTCAACTGTACGATAGATATATTGTTGACGGGATTCAGGCAACTGGCTGGTGCAGCTGTCCTCAAGAGACCGGGATGGCTGAAGGCAACATATTTCAGGCTAAAAATACAAAGCAAGATCCTTGATGTGCCATACGACGTTGAGGCAATATTCGGCAAGCATGTTAATGACGCTCTGCAGACCACTGACACGGATATGGCCAGATAAGGGGAGAGCCTTCCTGGAAGCAAGGGGGACAGAGGATCATACAATCATACAGGATGTTTCAAACCATACAAGCAACAATACCACTATCGCTCTCAATATTCCCAGCAGCAATACAGACCTTCAACGGCATGTAAACAGGCACCCAGACGTAACCAGCCTCCCCAAGGGAGAGACACTGCCAGAAAGTGGTGCCGGTTGTCTCCTGCAATTCACAAAAACAACCCGGGAGTCGAATCTTAAATTATCTCCCTCAATGGTACCTCATAGCAACAGACAGATGAGTGCTGGATGTCATCACACAATGCCACACGTTGGAATTCGTCACAAAACCACCAAATACCCCCTAAAAAGGGCACCTCCTCCCCATCTAAAACAATTTCTTCAAGAGATAATAACCATAGTAAGAAAAGGAGCAATAGAAGAGGTCCCGAAGATCCACAGGGGAATCTATTTCTAGTTCCTTTTCGATAGACTGGTGCCCCATGTTAGACCTTCGGAAGCTCAACAAGCCTTTAAGAACACTATCCTTTCGCATCGGCCTCCCTGCAAGATATCTTGCATCTTCTCAATCATGGGCATAACATGACCGCACTTGACCTCCAGAATGCATACTACAATGTTTCAATTCACCCAAAGCATTGCAAAATCCTGCGATTCAAGGTAGCCGGCACCCACTACCAATTCAAGGTTCTCTCTTTCGGACTGAAATTGGCACCCTGCATCTTTATCAAATATCTGGCTCCAGTTGCAGCTCACTCGAGGCAAAAGGGAGTGCAGGTATTCCCATACCTCAAAGACTGGTTGATAAAGGCAGCCACGTCTCGACAAGCAGCAAGAGATGCATAAACCTGTCTCACACTCTTCAAAGATCTGGGCCTCATGGTCAACAAACAGAAATCATATCTCTCCCCATCAACAACCTTGACTTTCTTAGGAGCGGTTCTAGATACGAACCAGGTCAAGGCATTCGCCTCACAAGAAAGACCGATAAGGATTCAACGACTAACACAAAAATTAAGCAGAAAAGTTTCAGTTCGACTATAAAAATCACTCCTCAGAATGATATCTTGTATTCCGCTAATTCTAGATTGCTGGACATTACCACCAGCATATATTATATAAAAAAACACAGAGGCACAAGTTCATCAGCCCCTTCACAGCAGGCAAGGGAAATTTGGAAATGGGCTCTGCAAAATCAAATAGCACTCAAGGAAGAGCATATGCCTGGAGCAACCAATGTCCTAGGAGATATGTTAAGCAGGAGGAACGCCAGATGTCATGAATGAGTGCTCGGCCAACACATTTTTGAGGACTCTTCAATCGTTGGGGCAAACCAAACTTAGACCCGTTTGCGACATAGGAGAATAGGAAATGCCAATTCTTCGCAAGCTTTCACCCACAGAAGGGATCGTGGAGTGAATGCATTTTCCAACAGATCGTCGGGGATCTATACGTACACTTCTCCCCCCCCCCCCCCCCCCCCCCCCCTCCCCAATCCTGTTGATCCAGAGGTTCTTCATGAAATTGCAGAGGGAACCTGACTGAGTAGTTCTGATTGCTCCCAGATGGCCCAGACAATTCTGGTTCACAGGACTCCTGCTCCTCTTAGAACAGGTCCGCATTCAGCTAAAGCCCATACCAATGTTGCTAACGAAGAACCACGGCCTGGTACTTCATTTGAATCCAGCTTCACTACACATGTCGGCCTGACTCCTGAATTCATTGAATCTGCAACGTTGACTGTTCCTCCATATTGCAGAGCGATTCATGCAAA
This sequence comes from Triturus cristatus, assembly GCF_964204655.1. NCBI lineage: Eukaryota > Metazoa > Chordata > Amphibia > Caudata > Salamandridae > Triturus > Triturus cristatus. The sequence continues at coordinate 1,175,652,444 of NC_140580.1, read as the reverse complement.
GACCAGGACAGATACTGCCAAATGAACATACAAACCTAAATGGAAGTGTTTGTTTGTGGTGCCAGGAAGGTAATATTCATCATGTCTCAGTATCTCCATACCTGCTTCTTTCGTATCTGCTCCAGTTGGCAAAGTCTGCATTGGCCCACTCCTCCGTACACCTGGCAGCGATTTGAAGATCAGATAAATGACCTTCACCATGGGCTTGCAGAGTGATTAAGCAATCTAAGTTCCTTTTTAGAGTGTTTCCTCCTATAAAGAAACCTCAGCCTACTTGGCTTCTTAATTTAGTGCTGGTGCAATTGCTGAAGGCCTCGTTTGAGCCAATTCACAAGACAGACTTAAAATACCTGACATGGAAAAACAGAACTGCTTATAGCTCTTACTTCAGCAAGAAGGGTGCGTGATATTCGAGCATTCACAATTAAAGAGCCCTTCCTGCAGTGTTGTGCTGAGGGCCAATCGTAAGTTTATATCAAAGGTTCCTTCGGATTTCCATGTGAATGAACCCATTATACTGAGAACATTCTTTGCCAATCCCAATCCCCAAACTGTGGCAAAAAGATCTTTGCATACATTGGACTTTAAACGATGTATCTAGTTCTACTTACACAGGACGAAGCAATTCCGCAAAGCGGATCAATTGTTCGTCGCTTATGGAAACCTAAGAAAAGTTTCCCAGTTTCCAAACAAAGCACAGCAAGATGGATTGCAGCAGCTCTACTGTTCTGGCAAACCATTGACAAAAGTCAAAGCTCAGTGGACCAGAGCGGTCCTACAAACACAGCTCTCTTTGCTGGTGTGCCTTTTCAGCACATGTGTCGAGCAGGGAGTCACACCTTTACACCGCATTCCTGCCTGGATTCCTCTGACAAGAGTGATGCGGCTGTGGGACAAGTAGTGTTGCGCCATCCATTTCAGTAAGATGAAGCCCATCTTAAAGTATTTTCCACCATCCGCTATATTCTGTTTGTTATTGTGAGTGCTTTTACTGTTTACTATTGATTCTAGCGTGTGAATCTATGAAAGATCCAACACTGGAGAAGAAAATAAGTTACTTACCTGTAACTGTGGTTCTCCGGTATTGGTATCTTTCACAGATTCACAAGCAACCTACCCATAGATGCTCCCCTTATTATTATCTGGCTTCTTATATCCCACTTGTGCTAGAAAATCTGAAGGACTGAAACCTCTGTGTGGAATGTTGTAGAGGATGCTGTTGCCTGATTGGCTGAACTTTGTTTCTCATTAAATGATGAGCAAAAGCTATTAAAGCAAATGTTTTTAAACCTTAGCTATGTATGTCATTGACTACTGCTTTTTATGGTACAGTGGGACTCCCACTTCGTCAGGGAATGATTCAAGCATGTGAATCTATGAAAGATACCAATACTGGAGAACTACAGTTACAGGTAAGTAACGTATTTGCATTCCATGTATAGGAAGGTGTGTAAAATGTTAACACTAAAGTGTACAGCGGCTACTGATGTGAAGCAGACACTCAGGATTCTGGGAGTGCTAACATGCTAGAGCTGCTTGGGAAGTAGATGCATCAATGAAGTAGACATTACCTAGTGCAACTTCTTTCCTTGCCCATTTAGGCTGGCTTTAATGCATCACTCTCAAGACTAAATACCATTTTCTCAGTCGTGTAATTAAGGCAATTTAAGTAGGCTTAGTGGCTCGTCTGCTAAACCTAATTGCAGCTAATCTACAAAACATTTTTAAGCATACCCCTGTCCCAGGGCCATATACTCCTCTGAAGAGTGAAGGACTCGTTTCCTTCCATCGCTTTGCATAATGTTTGTGATCTCTAGGTTTGTTTAGATAAATGCGAAGATGAAAAACCCATCATGGGGTTTTCCAACCGCTTACCCACCCAGTTTGGAAAGACTGGCTATCTTGGTTGAGCATGGTAGGCAGTCTTTGGCATAAAAGCAATCACACCCTGTAATGAATTCTGCAGGGTGATTCCATGCTAGGTATGTTCGTGTCGCCTAACATCGCTTGAGGAGATCACTGCAAATAAGGAGCTTTACGTGTGAATCACCTTATGAGTGAGAAGCTAACTCTGCAATGCCCCCCAGTGCGGGAGCAGCTGCTACCTATCAGGCTCCCTGTGAGGGAGGAGCTGTCCTTCTGTGCTGTGTACTGTGAGGAAGGAATTGTGTCTTGGCACATGCTGAGAGCAGTGGTTGATGGTTCTATTGTGATATTTTACATTTGTTCAAGCATATTCTATTTCTTTGCAGTCGCAGATCGATGCGGAGTTGAACAGATATTGGGAGCGACTCCTGGATGGGCTTTCCTACTACAGACCTCCCAGGTATTTTACTCTTGCATCAAGGTGGAGGTCCTCAGATGACTCACACACAGAATTTTAGTTAAGGGAATTTCAGCAGGAAGGTGCATTACTGGAGTGCGGGCATGCCCTTCTCTGAGTGTTTGTTTTACCAACAATGTGAAACATAACCGTGTACAATCAGCTGTGTTTCTTGGATGCTCTTTCTGTTCATAGAAAACTAAGATTCATGATATGCCTTTGCCTCAAGAATAGAATTTTCAATAGTTGCAGAATTTGGGGGCGAGGAGATCAAACCCTGCAAAGACTAATGAACGATTCAGTATGGAGATGGGAGCACAACTCATGCAAAGACTATTAGAACTTTGGAATATTGAGAGCTGCGTTGGAAACAGCAGAGAGCGAATAGTGGTTGATTTAGTCATTTTGTTCCAACGTTCCAATATTTGCCTTTCTGTTGGTACCCATTTCAGCTGGAACATTCTCCTTTAGTGAGTGGAATGTTCCAGTATATTTCTAGCCCTTTGCCTCGTGTTATATCTCAGGAGCCAGCCTTCAGTAACCCTTTGGGGTTGGGGTCCATCCCCTGAAGACAACTAAGCGAGAGCCCCTGAGGAGAAGAGCAGGCCAACTCCTGCAAACTCTTGAAAAGTTGTGTATTTGGACCCTGTAAATAAGCTTATACTGCTATCCCTCCAGACTTTGAAGCCAGTTTGTCTCTTCAGGTCCCTCCTGTTTGTCTGCCATTCCTTCTTCTGTAACAGTTTGCAGAGTTGTCGTGTTCATCTTTCTATAATATTTGTAACCTAATGAGTGGGATACTTGCGAAATCCAGTCTGGGGGTTGTTTGTGGAGTTTGTTTTTGGAGTTTTACATAGCGTCAACTAGACCCAAAGGTATCAGAGCGCTTTGCATGAGCACCAGTTGCGTTACAGAAAGAAGCACTCATCATTGTTGGGCACGAGGAGATTAAGTGATTTGCCCAGGATCACAGGATGTTGAGTGTCCCTGTCGAGACTCGAACTGGGTTACTCTGCTTCGAGGTCGACGGCACTAGCCGACATCCTCTCGCATCCTCTAGAGGGGGTCTTTATTGCTCCTTATTGGAACAGTCCATCCTGAATTTGCAAGGGCTCTCCAGACTTGCATAAGACCAGTCTCTGTCTTGAATTGCACAGTGTGCAATAAATGATGGGTTGAGATGCGGCTCCGAGCGATTGCGAGTATTGAGACTATTTCAAAGAACTCCTCTGGTCACTTTTGTGTGATTGGTGTTCAGCTTTGTCCACTCGTGCCACTTTGTGTTCGTTGTGATCTGTTGTCTTAACATTTGTTTCATTTGTCCGTATTTTAAAACGATACTGCTGTCGGGTCCAGCTTTCTTTTTGCTTAATGCTGGATACATTTTGCCACTTTAAATTTTTGTTCCTTCTGGTAACGTAACCTGGCCGTGTTATTGTTTTTTTTTATTTTTACTACAATTTGCTCCTGCTTTCTAAGGACTTAAGTGTGAGCCCTTGAAAGGCCTTTACCACGGATCTCTAGGATTCCTTTTTCTTGCACCTTTATTAGATTACTCCTTGCAGTCAGGCTGGGAACTCTTGTACATTTAACATTACCTCTTTCTGGCCAAGATGATGTTGCTTTCATTAGTCCAAAGGCAGAGAGAGTTTGCAGGTAATATATTTAATTCAACAATGTATCCGCTTTGTATGAGCCTTTTGTATTTTAAACCCAGAGGTGGACAAAGTCTAAATCTTTTTCCTTGTGGATATCTACAGATTCTTAAAGGCCAATGTAATGATGGAGTTAATGTCCTAGTCTTGGTGTTCCTATTCCGTAACTCTAACCACCATTGTTTTTGCGTGTAGTCAATCCTCTATCTTGGCGCCCTTTCATCTTGGAGGGCATCATTTCAACTGGAAGAACAATTATTTGATTGTTTCTTGTTTTCTTGCCTCTTAGTTGTGTGCGATTAGTAAATAGTTTACATATCAAAATAGTTTGTAAGTGATTGTGAAAATTAAGAGAATTTAATTTAGGAAGATGTTTGTGACACTTTCTGTGTAAATGGGTGTGAGCCACCTGATATTTTTCTTTGTTCAAGGGGTCACAGAATTGTTAATTACTCTGCTTTTATATTACAATTACAACCCAAGATGGTGTCTTATTATGCAGTGTTGTGCCATGACTGTTAGGTTTATGCTGGCGTATCTGCATGTTTCTAGGGTGCAGAATAGTGTGTTTGGTACCATTGATTTGGTATCGCTAAAGCCCTCCATCCGAGATGGATACAGAGTTGTTGATGTAGACTTTGTCTTCAACCCGTCTTTACAGCATGAGCATGTTTATCCCATGCCAACTTCTGTTTTACCTCTTGACCAGTATAAATATATTATTTACACTGATGGTTCAGCCCAACCTGCTTAGGTTCTAAACCTCAATATTCAGCAAAATGTGCTACTGTTGGTGTTACGTTGGACAGCAACTCCCAACCACAAAAAACGCATGCTCAGTCCTTCGGTGACTGTACTGCGCAGTTGGCTGAACTGAATGCTATACTTCTTGCACTTGAACATATGGATCCTGACTTCCCCACACTTAGTGTGTGATTCGCATTACTTTGTGCAGTCCTTTAACCCCTTCAGCGCGGCACGGATTTCCGCGCTGTGCTGAAGGTTCTGTGTGCGGGCGGGGCCATGACGGAGCGGTTCCGTCATGCGCACAGCGCAACCGACGCGCATGACTGAACCGCTCCGTCATGCGCATCAAAGGGGTTAATGATAATCGATGTTACTGGTAACAGAATGGATTCAAAGATTCTAAAGGCAACACAATCAAGGATAAGATGCTTTGGGTAAAGCGGCAAACCTTAAAGCCTTTGCCACTGGCTCATGTAACGTATACATTGAGTCATAAACTGGTGGGGGCGCACGTTGTAGGGAATTCTTTGGCTGATGAAGCAGCCAGATTTGCAGTTGTGACTACTACTGTTGCTGCAGTTATTCATTCTAAAACGAGGATGGATCGTGATCTCGTGGCTGCTGTTAATGCAAATAAAGATGGCACCACTTTACCGAACGGTTTTCCTTCTAAATATTCTTATCTAAGTGACCAAACATTTCTTTTGTTAATTAACCAGGGGTTGGTGATAGTTTGATTCCCAACAAAGACTGCAGGCTGTCTTTAGTTATAACGACACATGAAGGTGCTGCTTCTGCAAATGCCAGTGTGGTGGCCACAATTTCCTTGCTACAGCAACATTATTGGTGGCACGGCTTATATCAGCAGGCCAAAAAATATGTCTATGCTGTGACATTTTTCAACAAATTAAATCTTCCACTGATGCTCTTCCACCTCAGACACCTGATAATTTGCAACATGCCTTTTGGCTATATTTTTTAGGACCACTGTGGTCCCCGTATTTCGGATACTGCGTTTACATTTATTGTAGTTGCAGTTGGTTCTTGCTCCAGATTCCTCTGGGTTTAGCCACAGCAATCTGCTGACGCTCAAACTGTTATTAAAGACATGCATGTCTTTTTCTAAACAAATGCATGCAGTGCACTCCACTCGGACCAGGGCCTGGCTTTCACATCTAAAGCGTACAGGGATCTATGGCATCCCTGGGTGTATGGGTAGATTATTCATCTCCATACCAGCCTGAGGACAGTTCTGTTGTGGAGAGGTTGAACCGTGACTTAATGCAGTCCTTAACAACTAGAGTATTGGGCACAGAACACAGTTGGATCCATCACCTTTATGGAGTTCAATGAGCACTTAATAACCTCCCTAAAAGATCTCTAGGTAGGTGGACACTGTAAAAGGTACTTTTTGGAATCAGAATGTATGTTCCAGACCTTTAGGGTTCAGACATTGAGATGGCAGCTCCGCCTTAGACTTAGATATTCGTTGTGCTGTCTTACAGGATCTGCAAAAGTTCTGTGACGCCCAATCCAATGAACATTTGTAAATGTCTTCCTCTGCGATCATCAAGGAGAAACCACAACCTTCTGGTAGGATTCCAAAGATTGGGGATCTCGTTTGAGAGAAGGTCACATTTAAAAAGGCGCTCTGCCCCTCTCACCTAGCCCCAGTGCTTGGCATCCAGTGAACAAGAACTGGTATCCTGCCACCGCGTCCTGGTTCTAAAGACAAACGTTTGGTCTCCAGTGAACATGTCCAATTACGCTATGTGGCCAATTCTAAATAGCAGATCATGAGGAACCCAAGACATTCCTGTGCAGCTAGTGAGCACCACCGAAGCTTTCTCCCCAGCTTGAATGGGGGCACTACAATTAATACCTGTGTCCGCAACCAGCACCACGACTGAAGTAGTTACTACTCTTACAACTGTGTCTTTGGCAGCTGACCTCTATACAGATCCACCTCTTCTGGATTTTTCGAGATGTTTTACTGACCTGCCCCGCCAGCTTTTCAACTGAATGCTTCTGGTCTGGGTATTATATTGATTGGGATTATGTTTCTTTTGACAGTTCTTCTATTTTAGACGACACTCCTGCCCAGATCTGTTTTCTTTTCATGGCTGAAATGTACTTATCTGGTTCTCACCAATGATGTACGTTTGGCTAATACTTTTCTTTATTTTCCTTTTTCTGTGGATTGGATTTGTGACAGTTTGTTTCCTGCTGATTAATGGCCATTACCTTCCAAAATGTTCTGCTACAAAACTGGTCGACGGGTTGTTGCCCCCCCACTCTTCTTCACATAAGCTAAAAAGAGACTTGTCCCTCGTTAACATTTCAGTTGTTACAGTAACTGATGAAATTGTTTGGTCTAAATTTCCTCTAAACATGTACGGTCCTACAGAGATCCTGCAGATATCATATGTGTTTACAATTTCTATGGGGGATGCCATAGTACCTGGGTTACAGTCAGATGATTGGGATGTTCAAACTGTGAACTCCACACTCTCAGAACTGGAATATTATACTGTTTTTGAATCGGAGGACCTGTACCTTAATTCTGCTGACGTGTTCTGTTATCACTATTCGTAATGGCCATCATTTTCTACATCGGGCCAGTGTTCAACGAACACTTATTAATTACACAGAATGGGAACACTGTCCGACTCCCCCACAAGGGAGTCCCAAAACATACAATGATAAATTCACATATTTTTCAGGCTATTACACTTCAGATCCAACATCATATTTTAAATGACTTCCTACACCACCAAAGAAATATATGCTTACACAAACTAAACTAATATATACAGTTTCGTTTGTTACCCAGTTAGCCCTTAAAAGCTCTCATTGGAAGGAGAAAATTGAACTAAAATCGATTTTTGGAACAAAACCCTGGCAAGTTCTTAAAACGGAAACTTTGTTTCGAGCATTTTTAATCCCAACACACATGATTTTCCTAAACAACACTGTCCAACAGACTACGTCTGGGACTGGCTAAAATGAAAGAAATGAATGCCTCAGATAATCTCTCAATTGCCTGCTTCGATAATTGGCAAAGTCTGACAAATTATACTGAAGGACAACTTAATAGCATGGTGCAGAATGGTACATTTAATGCCACACTTTCAGGTCCTCGTGGGTGGTTAATGTGGCCAGTTGACATGAACGGTTATCATGCTCGATTTCTTAATTTCTCACTAGGGTTTAAGACAAGCCGACCCCTCGATATTCCCACTCACAACATTCAGGTATTGTAACCATCTATTCGGTGTGGAAATTGTGTCAACAATGGTTGGAACGTTCCACACTGTCTGCAGTGAAACACATCATTCTCTCTTGTCCAAAGTCATGGATTTATCAGGTTTTCTATAAGGCCCCAAGTCTCCCATTCTAAAAGATTTATTTATGCTACCTATAATGAAATTTGGAAATTATTGCAAATGGAATTTGCCGCTTGTTTTGACAAAGTGCTTGCTGTTGTTCACAATAGTATTCATTCGCTGTCTGCTCGCATTTATAATTTGAATAACGTGTCATCTGCAAAATGACATGACGACATTGTATCATGAGCAAAATTAGCGTCTATCTATCATGCAGTTTAGCTAGATGCTTCAAACCCTTAAGAATGGGCGCGTACCATGACGTTATTTGAATTCCAGTAGTTTATTTTTGCCTTTCAATGTAACACGCAAACAACTGATGCTAAAGAAAGATGCCACCTATACAATGCTGCATTTAGAGAAGTTAGAACAACTACCATTTACAATACCCGAAACACCGCCAGCTGTCTGGTTAATACACAGCATAATATCTTTACCAATTTCATCATTTCAATTCACAGTCTGCTTGAAACATTTTCCTATCTGTAGCTAGGAACCCCTGGGAGGCAGCTTTACTAATGAATTATGGTCACTTCCCTTTTTCTATCGGTGTGAACGTACCAGCAAACGGGTCTTCTTACTGGAGAAGAATGCAACTTCTGCTTGGCACTCCCTCGTTTGTGTGAGAAAGTGCCCTCTTTCTTGCGTGGTATGCCCCCACTTTTTGCTGAATTGCTGATGTTCTTTGACTGAGTGTGCCCTGGGCTCCTGCCAATCAGGTACCCAGGGCCTATGTTCCTTCCCTAAAACTGCATTGAAGCCTAAACCCAATTGGCATCTCTGGCCACATGTCAGCCCCTGATAAATGGTACCACAGGTACGCAGGGTAATGTGACCAGAGAAGGCCTCTAAGGGCTGCAGCACTTATTGTGCCACCCTCAGAGGCCCTGTACCCTGACACTCACACACTGCCTTTGCAGACTGAGTGCCTTGGTGCAGAACAAAGTGAAGAGTCGACATGGCACACATCCATCTGTGCCATGCCCACAAACCACTGCCCTGGCATACATCAGTGACCCCTCTAGCTGGGTGCCCTATGCCAGTGGTGAGAGTATAGGAGCATGAGCCCTGTACCCCCTACAGTGCCCAAGTCCATTCCTGGGCACTGTAAGTGCAGTGCTGCCATGACGAGTATATGGTGCTGGGAGTTTGTCATTACGAACTCCTCAACCCCATAATGGCTACACTGAAGACTGGGAAGTTTGGTATCAAACTTCTCAGCACATTAAATCCACACGAGCATTTTACATTAAATCACATACTGATGCCAAACAGAGGGCATCTTGGAGATGCCCCCTTAAACTCGACCAACTTCTAGTGACCTGACTGAGTGGCTGCTAAGGCTGCCACCACCAGAAATGTTTCTGGACCGCTGGGTCGAGAGCTGTTGCTCTCGGGCCTGAAACAATGCACATCCTGGGACGAGGTGCCAAGCCTTCTCCCCCAGGATGGGCAGGGTTCACGAAGGAGAGGCTTCAAAGGCATGCCGCCTTTGTGAGCCTCTCCAGACCATTTGCTGCTTTCAGCAACTGGTCCCCACTGATTCTACCCCCCACTTTGGGCATGAGAACTGGCGGGAAAAACAAGTGAGGAAGAGAGGTGTGCCCACTTCTGCCAACTCCACCCCTCAGGAGGGGGAGGCGAGGTGAAACACAACCTCGAATCCCCGCCATCTTGATGATGGGGCGACCCAGCCAACCAGGGACAGGCTTCGGCCCCCCTCCCACTGGAGAGTGGCAGAATAGGGGGTGTACCCACCCCAGGGAAGGGACCCATTGGTCCCTGCTCTTTACCTACCTGTAACACCCTGAACCTTCCTTCTTCAGATCCAGCCCACCTATAAGAAGAAAAGGATGAAGAGCCGTGCAGAGCTAACAAGAGGATGACACCCACTGAATTTGCCCCTGCCCTACAGGCCTGTCTACCCTCGAACCTGCTCCTGCGAAATTCCGGCATGTCTAGCCAGCAACCCCACAAACCCTGGAGGACCTGCCTGCCTTCACTTCCCAGACTGTTTCTCCCGTGCACACCGGACGCGTTTAAACTGCATCTTCTGGTGCCAGCCAGTGACCGCGAATCCAGCCCACTCTGCACCCACCGAACCCGGCCCGAGCTAGAGTGGAAAAACACCACGAGGAGGTCCCCCGGCGATCCTGACCCGAGATCGGCGGGCATTGACATGCCTCCAGACGACGCCTGCATGCTCAATCTAGAGGGCCCCCCTACCGCAACCAGAGTGGGTAAGAAAATCCAATGTCGCAAGGCACCCCTGCACCCAACGCCCCACGGCCTTTTGTACCCAAACCAACGGTGCATAACCAACCCACGACATCCCAACTTACCCCTCAAAGTGGTGGTCGCACCCAGAAGATCCTCGTCCCCGAGCCTGCAGTGTTTCTTTGTCCCGGAGGTTCTCTATTGAAAACAGGGCACCCGACCTCAAAACAGCACCCTGCACCCGGCCGCCCTAGTGCCGCTGAGGGTGCACCTTTTGGTGCTACTTTGGACCCCAACTTGCCCTGAGCTTAACCCTAGGAGCTTTGCTCCCACACCCCAGTGGCCTGCTTGCCAGCAGCCACCAACCGGAGGCCCCCTATCCCCCATTGGATAACATTATGCCTCCATATTCTGCACCCGGCCGCCCTAGTGCCGCTGAGGGTGCAACAACAGTGCATCACTGACCCTGGGAAACCCTGAGTCTAACCCCAGAACCTTAACTCCCACAGTCGATTACTTACATGTAAACCGTTAACCTGTTTTCCTTCCATAGGATAACATTGACACTTTTTCTCCAAAAAGTGTGACGTTTTGAAACCTAAAAATAGTCTTTAAAAATCGCACAAATAATCAAAACGTGTTTACTCACCTGTTTGCAGGAAATGTCCCAGTGCTGAATCTAGGTATCCAGCACCAAGTTAGAAAAATAATGTGGAAAGTAACTTACCTGCAATTTGTTGAAAAAGCCTATTCATTCCAATGTACGATATTTGCAAAGTGTTACATCCTACTGCTCCCCTGTAAATCAAACAATGTACAATTTCTATTGCATTTTCAAACTGTTCTATATCCAGTAACTTATTACTGAAACATATTTAATGCTTACCAGTGCCAGGCTTGCTTGGTTCTAAAAATAAACAGTATATTTTTATACAACAACAATTGGACTAGAGTTCAGTTCTTGAGTGTGTGAATTCATTTCCTGACTGAGTGTGTACATTAAATGCTATACACTGTCCTCTGATACTGCCTTACTGCTCGACCAAGCTACCGCTATTAAAGAGTAAGGTTCTATCTAACTTTAACCTCTGCCTACCTTTGGGGTCTCTTGGACTCTATACACACTGTACCTCACTTTGGTGCAGTATATATAGAGCCAGTTTCTTACAACATGTGACTTTGCACGACACATGCAATGCTTCAGTAGCAAATTTGGTCGGTTTTCTAAAACTAATTCCAGCTCCTGCAATACTCCCCTTACCACTGTCCTTTACAATGGAAGTTATTTAATGCTAAGCAATCAAGATTGCTGTGGAATGCTAGTTGGGATCCCATACATGTTATCGGTTTCTGAAACCATCACATGTTGTTGTAACGTCCTGCTCCCCCTACACCAAGAGTCACAGATCTCCCTTTAGGGCCTTCTATTCCAACTTTGAAGGCTGATTTCACCAGGCTAAGACTCAAAGCACTATTGTTTCAAAAGGAGGTTGCACTCACAACTGCTTGAGAATCTTTCGAATTGCAAACAGCAAGGAAGTCCAGTTGTATACTGTCCTTGTTAAATATAGATCTCCCACTACAATTTGGCAAATTAGTTCATTGTATTTTTAATGCTTCTAATACTGCCAGCCGTGCACATTTTTTTTTTTAAATTATAGGCTCGGGCCTGGTCAGTTAATTCCAAACTATCTTCGGAGTAATACGGTCTGTTATTCATTCCCTTTTTCTAGTGTGTTGGAGGATTCCCACTGCTGCTGTTCCTCATTTGCAGCATTTTAAAAAATATTTTTGCTTCTCTGCAGCAGATGTTTGTGAGAAAGTGGCTCTGTATATACTGTTCCCAAATAGGTACAGTGTGTACAGAGTCCACAGTCCCCAGAGGTTTGGCAGAGGCTAAAGTTAGATATAACCTTACTCTCTAAAGTGGTAGCTTGGTCGAGCAGTAAGGCAGTATCAGAGGACAGTGTAAAGCATTTGTTGTACACACTCAGTCAGCAAATGGTCTCACACACCCAATAACTGAACTCTAGGCCAATGGTTCATATAAAAAATGTCTGTTTTATTTTAGAACCAACAATAGGTATTAAAATATACTTTCTCAGGATGAGAGGCTTTAGGTAAATACGTTTGCAATATGCAATTGACTTTTGTAAATACTGGTTACAGGTTGTTGCAATAGGCAACACAATTTCAAACGCAATAATGCATTGAGCTCAATGGAACTTTTAAGTTATTTGCAATAGATTACTTTCAGGATTGCTTTTCTAACTCCAGGACTGGATCCTAGATTCAGTCCTGGGACAGTTCTTGGAAACAAGTGAGTAAAGTCGACTTAGTTACTGTTGCGATTTTTAGGCAATATTTTGCTATTTTAAAAGTTGACAGAAGAAATTTCATAGAAAAACAGTCAATGATTCCCTATGGGAGAAAATTGGGTTATCGGCTTTTGGGTAAGTACTCTACTGGCAAAGTTAAGGTTCTGGGCACAGACTCTGGGGTCTCCCAGGGTCAGGTAAGTTGTTACACCCTCAGGGGCAGCCGGGTGCAGAGTGAGTTAGGCTCAATGTTATCCTATGGGAGGCAGGGGGGCCTTGGTTGGTGGCTGCTGACTAGCAGGCCACGCGGCTGTGGGAGCTGGGCTCCTGGTCACCTGCTCTGGGCAAATGGGGAAGTAGATAGGTGTAGAGGTTACACTGCCAGGGCCACTCGGGTGGCTGGGTGCAGGGTGCTTTTGAGCCTTCGGGCGCTCAATGGATTTCAATGGGAAAGCTCCTGGTTGAACAAAGGCTGCAAGCTCGGGGACGAAGATTCTTCAGGTGCCACCACAGAGGTAAGTTGGGTAGTTGGAGGTTAGGTAGGTACCCAGGAGTCGGGCACGGTGGGCCGCAGGGCGCTGGGGTGCCTTTTGGTGTCGGAAAATCTTACCCTCTGTTGATCGCGGTCGGGGGGTACCTGGTTCTGAGGCTGCAGGCTTCAGGATCATCGAGGTGAGTCCTTGGGTGCCGGATTCGGGGTCACAGTCGCCGGGGGGACATCCTCGGGGTCTTTGTTCACTCCGGCACAGGCCAGGCTTGGCGGGTGCAGAGTGTGCAGGGTTCGCGGTTCCGGGCTGATGCCAGGGGTTAGAAGCTGGTTTTGAGCAAAGCCTCTGCTCATGGAAGTCCCAGGTGCTTAGAGCCAAAAGGTAGCCAGGTCCTCCGGGGTTTGTGAGGTTGCTGGCCACAAGAGGTGCCGGGATGTAACAGGAGCAGGTTCGAGGGTCGACTGGCCGGTAGGGCTGGAGCCAAAGCAGTTGGTATCTTCCTCTTCTTAGCAGCTGCACATCTTCTTTCTTCTTTGTTTTTCGGAATCTGGAATCTAAGGAAGGAAGGTTCAGGATGCCCCTGAATACTAGATTGAGGGGCGTTACAGGTAGGTAAAGGGCAGGGACCAATGGGTCCCTGCCCTGGGGTGGGTACACCCCCTATCCTGCCACTCTCCTGTGGGAGGGGGGCAGTAACCTTGTCCTGATTTGGCAGGGCCTCCCATCTTCAAGATGGCGAGTGCCCGGAAATGTGCTTCACCTCGCCTCCCCCACCTGAGGGGTGGGGTTGGCAGGCTGGCACATCCCCTGTCCTTATTTGGGGTTTCCGGCCAGTCTTCCCACCAAAGTGGGGGTTAGAACCGGTGGGGGCCAGTTTGCTGGGTACAGCAAGTGGCCTGGTGAAGCTCACAGAGGCGGCATGCCTTTGAAGCTTCCCCCGTCCATCCTGGGGAAGGAGACCTAGCACCTCGCCCAGGATGTGCATTGTTGCAGGCCCAGGAGAGCAGGGGGCTCTCCTACCCAGGGGTCCAGCAACATGTCTGCTGTGTGGCAGCCTAGGCAGCCTCCCAGAGCAGATGTGGATTGTAGGTTAGGTTTCAGGGGGCATCTCTAAGATGCCCTCTGTGGTGCTTTGCACATTAAATCCCACACTGGCATCATTGCGGGTTTAATGTGCTGAGAAGTTTGATACCAAACTTCAGTCTTCAGTGTTGCCATTATGGTGCTGGGGAGTTTGTGTTTGACGAGCCCTCAGCACCATATATTCTTAAATGGCAGCACTGCACTTACAGTGCCCAGGAATGGACCTGGGTACTGTAGGGGCACAGAGCTCATGCTCCTGTGCCCACACCACTGGCATAGGGCACCCAGCTAGAAGGGTGGCTGATGTATGCCAGGGCAGTGTAGGTGGTGGGCATGGCACCCAGGGATTTGTGCCATGTCAACTCTTTGTTTTGTACCCAGACACTCAGCCTGCAAGGGCAGTGTGTGTGTGTGTTAGGGTACAGGGCCTCTAAGGGTGGCACAGGCCTTCCCTGGTCACAGGGCCCTGGGTACCTAGGGTACCATTTACCAGGGGCTGACATGTGGCCAGGGTTTGCCATTTTGGGTTTGAGGTTTTTAGGGAAGGAACATAGGCCCTGGGCACCTGATTGGCAGGAGTCCAGGGCACACTCAGTCAAAGTACATTCAGCAATTCAGCAAAAAATGGGGGCATACCATGCAAGAAAGATGGCACTTTCTCACAATTTGCAAGCCTTCTGGAACTACCGTTCCAGCTGTATCGTGAGCGCATGTTTCAATACTTCCGAATCTCTTGTTTGCTTCAAGAACTGGACCTTAATTGGTCGCTAAGATGTCGACCTGCCTGGTTTAGCAGCGTGCAACTAGTGTTTCACTGCCTCTGGTGCCCCTTCGAATAGGCACTGGATATTTGCCTGACTTTGCAGATGCCTGCTTCCATGGACATTGAACTGCTGATCAGTCCTTTAGCTACACATTTTCAGAGTTGTCCCTTGAGTTTGCGGCTTCTTCACAATGCAAGATATGAGCCACTCTTTCCAAGGGAGAATTGTGCATCAACACATGGATCACTAAATACAGGCTCTACTAACACGGATGCAGGTTACCCGGTAGAGTGAGGCGGATGGCTTTGGGTTGGAGTGGGGCGGATGGCTTTGGGTTGGAGTGGGGCGGATGGCTTTGGATGGGAGTGGGGCAAATTAGGGGGTACTGCAGGATTATGTGTTAAAGCATCATTTCAGAAATTACACATAAGAAACAATGTTGCTTTGCAATAAGATTCTTTATCTTTTGAGAGCAGCGCCAACAAGCAAAAACAAAAGAAAGTAGGAATGCAAAGTGAGGAAAGGAGAGTTGGGAAAGTTAACTATAGAAAACAACTTTGCAATTTTGTTTGTCCTGCTGGCCACGTTTTTGCCAGTCACATTCCTTCTGTTTGCAGGGCACTTAAAGTTAAACAGAACAAAATAAGTACGTCAATCACGTCTGTAGCAGCGGTCGTGCTCTGATTAAGTTGAATCAATCAATACTTGGTTCCTGCTCCACAGAGGGGAATCGAAATGACGTTACACTGTAAAGAAGAGTGCGACGCAAGCCATCAAATGGTAAGCAACAGGCAGGCTCCAAGCCCCTTTTGCATACGAGAGTGCCTCGCAAGCGAGAAGCATGTGCTAGCTCAGGCTCGACCGTAAAAAGGTCCCAAAGCTGGACAATGTGTATTTCTATCAAACTGCGGGCATGTTGTACGACTAATAGTGACATAGCGCATGGTCCATAAACAACTCTATGATGGGTAGGAATGTGCCTGAGTGCTACACATTGAATAAGTCTGAACACTATGACATGGAAGACCTGGTTTAGGTTTATAAACGCACAAAGGGCTTACCACATGGTAAAGCGTGATTTTGTTGACTATTAAGGGTTTTAGTGAAAGATGAAAACAGTCACTGTATCGAGTTTAGGGCCATCCCGGTTATGCTATTGATACTCAAAATCCAGCTTCCTTGTCCTCCTTGTTGTGTACGACTTTGAGAGTGCATTCACCTTCCTTAATTAAATGGGTGTTCCTGTGAGTTGTACATGAAGAGAGCAGAGGGGGATATGTGCTCACACGGTAGCATCGACTACATTGGGTTGCTCTTCGATGAAACCAGGGCCTCCCCTTCAGAGTGCCCACATGGTGCATATTCATTGCTGATCCCCGTAGGCTGTAGCCCCTGGTTCCTGTGAGGTGCAACTTGGCTGTAGCCCCTGGCTCCTGTGAGGCGTCACGTGGCTGTAGCCCCTGGCTCCTGTGAGGCGTCGCGTGGCTGTAGCCCCTGGCTCCTGTGAGGCGTCACATGGCTGTAGCCCCTGGCTCCTGTGAGGCGTCACGTGGCTGTAGCCCCTGGCTCCTGTGAGGCGTCACGTGGCTGTAGCCCCTGGCTCCTGTGAGGCGCCAGTTACGCTACATGAGGACACACATTCATTTTTTGTTAGGCACGGGGAGATTAAGTGATTTGCCCAGAATCACAGGATGTTCAGCGTCATTACCGAGACTCGAACCCAGTTCCCCAGGTCTGAGGTCGAGCGCCCTAGCCGTTAGGCCAACTCCTGCGAGGTGTGACTTGGCTGTAGCCCCTGGTTCCTGTGAAGTGTGACTTGGCTGTGGCCCCTGGTTTCTGTGAGCTGTGACGTGGATGGCTGTTACCCCTGGTTCCTGTGAGGTGTGACTTGGCTCTACCCCTGGTTCTTGTGAGGTGTGACTTGGCTGTGTTGGGGGTAAACCCAAAAATGTGTGTCATGTCTGTTTTAAACTCTGCCCTTGTTGTGTTTGGACTCAGTTAAGTCTTTGAGTATTGTTTGCGGCCTCTGCTAGCCGGGCTCCCTCCCCGAAATGAATTGTATTATGCAGTGTCCAGTATCCACTATGTAAGCTAACCACAGCTCAAGGAAACGGAGAGCAATAATTCTATGATGATAGTTATAACACTGGGCATCCACAAGTCCATTCTGGATCTAAAGCACCTTCTTCACATCACCGAACTCTCCTTCTCCAATCTCTGTCTCTCGCAGAATGCGACCCACATCCCCGTCACAAAGCCCCTCCTTCACCCCCTACCACTTTCCCTCAGACACCTGCATCCCCGCAAGCAACCCTGCCACCTCTCGGTGGAGGAAATTCTTGCTCTCCTCCATACCTACAATCCCACCCCTGGCACGCTTAATCCCTCAGAACTCTCGGAGGAAGAAGTGGCTGACCTCAGTGGTTACGACTCTGCCTTGATCACCCCTTGACCCTCAGACCTGAGGGAAGCGCTCCCTATCGACACGGTTCCATCTAACCCTAACTGATCTGCTAACCTCCGCACCAGAGGGGTGGTAAATTGCAACCTTGCTAGAGTTCCCGTCTCTGCTTCTTCCCTTGACACTCACTCTGGCCCCTCCCTAGCCGGCCTCCTAATAAACTGCCAGTCCGCTGTAAAACATGCATCTGATATCGCCAACCTCATCCTGAGACATAAATTGGACCTAGCGATTTTGACTGAATCTTGCCTCAAGAAATCCTCGTCGCCCTACCTAGACCTCTTAGTCCCACCCAACTATAACATCGTAAGGATGGACAGGCACTCAAAGAAAAAAGGGGGTGGCATTGCCAGCATCTACCGCTCTAACTTCCTTATTACGGAACTGCCGGTGGACCCTGCAGACTCCTGCGAATACCTTGCACTCTCCATCTCCAACAACACTTTACAACTGTGCAAACTTCACATCTTTTACCACCCCCCATGCAAGAACGACACCTTTACAGACCTCCTCATGGAAATCCTCACAGCCAAGATTTCTCCAAACTCTAATGACATTTTCCTTGGCGACTTCAACTTGCTTTGGAATGACCCTAAGGATCCTCAGGTCAATGCATTTAGAGACTTCTTGGCCGATCAAGCCCTTACCCAAGCCTGCTCCCTCCCTACTCATTTGAAAGGCGCCACCTTAGACTGGATGATTGCTAAAGAATCAGCGGTCAAACTCCTCTCTATTGACCCTTGTGATTGGTCTGACCACCACGCCATCCCCTTCCTCCTGCCCATCACCCACAAGATATGGACACCTCAACCTGTGATTCCCAAGCGATGGGTTAGAGACGACAAGAACCTTGATCACGAGAAACCCCCCCCCCCCCTCCCCCGCCCCCCCAGTGCACTTCGGTTGACAACCTAGAGAATCATTACTCCTCAACCATATCTGACATTCTCGACGAACTGGCACCACTAAAATTAAAAAGAACCCAGATCAAAGACAGAAACCCCTGGTTCAGCGGATCCCTCAACAAGGAGAGGAGATCCCTTCAACGGACTGAACGTGACTGGAAACACCCTTCAGCAGCACATCTAAAACTTCTCCGCCAGGCCAGAAATGCCTACAATAAGAAAATCCTCAACTCAAAAAAAGAATTCTTCAGAACGGAACTGGAGAACGCCAAAAATCGACCTCGCAAGCTGTTCGACTTGGTCAAACACCAATCCAAAAAACTAGCGAAAACCTCCAAAGAAACACCTAAACCCCTAATAACAAGTGAGGAATTCTCTTCCTTCTTCTGCGACAAAATCTCTGCCCTAGGTAAAAAACTCAAATCCGCAACTCGTCATCAAAATCTGCCAGCTCTACCTCTTCTCTCCGCGTTGTCCTTCCAAACCTCACCCAAAAACCTAGCGCACTGGTCCAATTTTAAAATCTATGACTAACACTCTATCTCGAAAATTCTTGCCTCCTTAAACCTGAACAATCAATTCAATGATCCTCTTCCATCCAACTGCCTAGCTGCAACCTCTCAGGCGATCATCCTTTCCTGGACCTCAATAATCAACGCCTCCCTCTTCCAGGGCTCAATTCCTGATTCAAGGCTGGCCAAGTTGTCCCCATCGTAAAAAAAAACACGCTGGACCCTGCTTCCGCTGAGAACTATAGACCCATATCTAACATCCCACTCCTTGCCAAAGTTCTGGAAAAATGTGTGCAACAGCAACTGAGCCTACACATCAACAAATTTCAACGGTTAGATGACTTCCAATCTGGCTTCAGATCGGGACACAGCACAGAAACCACCCTCCACATTGTTGATAACGCTCTCCAAGCCCTCGACCAAGGCAAAACCTGTCTCCTAATCCTCCTAGACCTTTCCTCTGCCTTCGACACGGTTAACCATCAATTTCTCCTTGAACGCCTCAAATTCAGGATGGGGTTGGATGGCACAGTCCTTGAATGGTTTAGATCCTTCCTCCAAAACCGTTCACAGAGAGTCCTCATCAACGGTAATCTATCTGCCCCCTCTCCGGTTACGGTTGGAGTTCCCCAAGGATCAACCCTCTCCCCTACCCTCTTCAACCTCTACCATGAACCTCTCACCAAGGTTCTACGTGCTGCGAATATCTCCTACCTTATGTATGCCGACGATGCACAAATCTACATAAAAATCTCTTCCCCTGAGGACATTTTCTCCCTGAATGAGGCCTTGAAGCTGATAGTCCACTGGCTCACCGCTAACCAGCTTAAACTCAACGCAAATAAAACTGAATTTCTTCAGATCTCTCCACCCAAACCCAATCCAGATATCCAGGAATGGATCAAGACCATCTCAGCACTATACTGCCCTCCTACCATTGTTGACTCTGCGAAATCGCTTGGAACAACCCTGGACGGCAGCCTGAGCATGCGGGGCCATATAAACTCGATGGCCAAAATGGCCAGATTCCACCTGAGTTACCTAAGAAACCTAAAACCCTTCCTCGATGTGTCCGACCTTAAAACGACAGTACAGTCACTGGTCATTTCCAGATTAGAATATGGATGCTCTACTCTTGCAGGGCTACCCAAGAAATCTCTGGCCCCATTGAAAGCCTGCCTCAACAACGCCGCCAGACTACTAACTGGCTCAAAGAAATTCGACCACATCTCTCCCCACCTCAGAGCGCTGAACTGGCTTCCCCTAGAGGCCAGAATTCAATTTAAACTGGCCTGCATTACTCACAAAGCTCTTTATAACAACTCCCCTTCATTTCTCGCACAAAAACTCGTGATATCAGGAGGACCCAGAAACTCCCGATCTGCCAAAGACCTACTGCTACAACCTGCACGCTTCCGGAGGAAAAAACCTACAATCGGGCTTTCACTGGGGCTGCGCCAAGGATCTGGAACTTCCGTCCTTGGCACACTTTAAGAAGGAGACCAAAACCTTCTTAATGTGTAAATACCTCGCCTAATGAACACGTTACATTATTATCTTTCCATGGACGATACCTATTCCTGCACTCCTGGGCATTCCCCCAAGAGTGAGACTATGTGCCTTCTTGTACAATGTATCTACCTGTTATGATTTCTTCCCACATGTAGCCGCACTTTAGACTACGTGTTTTTCTTGCATCATGTATCCCCTATTTTACCCAATTGATCCCTCCCTTCCCATCGCTTTGTACACCACCATTATAACTGTAAAGCGCTCTGATACCCTCACGGATCTAGATCGTGCTCTATAAAACTATAGAATAAATAATAGTTAGGGGGAGCCTATGTGCAATGCAGATGCCGTTAAGGAGGTGTATGCGCGGGTGAGCCAGGCTTTTCTGGCGGAGCCAAGAGGTGAATGGGCCCCTATATACCTAGGCTGGGATCTAGGCGGCATACGTTCCCAGAAGGTGGACAACTGTTCCTGGCAGTACGCACTGCTGTCGCAGCCAAGCCTTCGTGTCGGGGGCAGTCGACCTACTCCAATGTATAGCCACTCGACTCTTAGCTAGTAGGAGCAGCATGGCGATTTGTTGCCGATTAGCGGGTTGGGCATTCTTTACATATCCTAGCAGGGCCACTAGCGGGGAGCTGCCCAGAATCCAGCGATCCACGGGCACGTCCAGGCCAGGTGCAGGAATCTAGCCTGAGGGGCCCTACAGCGCCAGCATGCATCATCGGGGCGTTGCCCCATCTGCTGCAGTTGCACCGGGGTGTGATGTAGAAATTTAAACCTTAATAATTTCAGGCGATAGTTCGGGGACAGGTGTTCAAGTTGGCCGCAGCAAAATGACCACTACGCTTATGTGATGAGGGAGTTCAGTTCAATTGTGCAGGCCTTTAGGGATCTAGGAGTGGTCACTGGGGAGGTGCGTTGAGTAGTGGTGTAAATGCACATTATTATCTTGTGGGCAGCGGAGTCTAATTATATGCTCTAGAGCAGGTTGAGGCAGGGACGGGAATGTGTTGTATAGCGCACGGCAGGCTGCACGCACCTTGTAATATAGTAGTGTATCCAGGAACATTATTTGGGAAGATTCCGCAATTTACAATGGGGGGGGGAGGAATTGGCCGTTTGGGTATAGGTCAGAGAAAGTGTTAATAGGAAGTTTGCACGCACGTCCAGCCGTGCCCTTGTCTAGTAGCGGAGGGATTTGGGGGTTGTTGGCTAGCGGGATTGACGGTAGATACAACAGGGTAAGTTTCGCTCTTTTCCGCAGCCCCTCCCACGTCCATCTGAGTGTTTCAACCGTGTGGATCTCACATCTGGCGTTCTGGTAGCTGTGATAGAGGGTAGTGGCTAATGGGTAAGGCGCGGTCCGGTCCTTCTCAATTGCAACATGGGGTTGGAAGGGTGTCTGGTATAACCAGAAATGCAGAAATTGGGCTTGTGTGTAGTATGCATACAGTGTGAGGTCCAGGGCCCCAGATCCCCCCCCTGTGCCAGTGGGAGGATGAGGAGTTCCCAGGATACTGTAGGTTGTTTGCCTACCCATACCAGACTGATCATGGCAGGTTTTAGATGCCTGAATAAATGTAAGGTGAGCGGCATAGGGATGTTAGCGAAAAGGTACAGCAGCTTGGGCAGTATTATCAATTTTGTGATTGCTATTTGCCCAAAAAGAATTAGAGGCAGTTTAGACCAGATATGTATTTTCTCCTTTATCCAAGTGATCGCCCTGCCATCATATTCATTCCACTGCTCTTGTGTATCCCTACTTATCCAAATGCCCAGGTAACGCACCGGGCCGTCCTCCCATTCTTTTGGATATTCTGTATCATATTTGTGTGCCTTCAGTGAGCGGGAATAAGGTGGATTTAGCCCAATTTATTTGAATTCCAGACATGCCTCCGAGGCACAGCAACTCACGTGTCACTGGAACAAGATTCACCTCTGGCTCGCGAACATATAGCGTGACATCGTCCGCGTACATGGAGACTATCAATCTGGTGGTGAATCCTATACACCTATCAGCATGATGTTGACGCAGGCAGGCTGCCAAGGGTTCCATCACTATGTCAAATAGGAGGGGTGGCAAAGGACATCCTTTGCACGTGCCACGGGAGATAGGGATAGGGTCAGAAATCAGCTAATTGATCTGCAACCGAGCAGTGTGGGAGGTATATTGAAGTCGTATCTGTCGTATAAAAGTGGGTATGAGACCCAGTAGGGTTAGTAGTGTGAAGTGGAATTTCCATCCAGGGAATCGAATGCCTTTGTAGCATCTAAGAAAGCAGCCACCGCTGGGACATAAGGAAAAAGGTGGTGCGTTAGGGCAAATATGGTGCGCGAGTTGTGTGACGTAGAATGTCTTGCAATAAGTGGGAGTAGCAGCTGCAGTCTATTTGCGAGCAGCTTGGCGAATATTTTATTGTCATTGTTTATCAATGACCGCGGACGGTAAGAGATGCATAAGGTAGGAGATTTGCCTGGTTTCAATAATGACAGCTACCGACATTGAGAGTGGTAGGGCCCCAGACTTTCTTGGTATGTGGCCTGGAGTTGAGGGGAGAGTATGGTAGCGTTCTCTGTAGAAGGACGAGGTGAGCCTAGCCAGCCCTGGAGCCTTCTCTCCTGGCAGGCTTTGTATGACCTGAATGATCTCTTCAGTGGTGAATGGTTCATCTAGGTAGGCGCGGTGTGCTCGGTCCAGCCAAAGTAATTGAAGTGTATCTAAATATTCTAACAACTCTGCCTCCGTAAGCTATGTTGTAGAGGAGTATAGCTTAGCATAGAATGTTGTCATGGTGTCCAGCAGGGCGGTCTGGGAGTGCATCAGTGTGGCATCTGCGTCCTGCAATTCAGTAATATAGGAGTATGTCGATCACCCTCGCCGTATCGCAGAGCATGGGCAGACGGTGAAGGAATCTTTCTTCCTGGGCTGTCGCCTCCTGGAATTCAGAGTTTTTCTCTCATGCAAGCTAGAAGTGTAGGGCCTTGAGATTGAAAATACTAACTTTCCATACTCCGGAGGTCCCTCTCCAGACCCTCAAGAGTGCCGTATAGCTTTCAGCACCCCAGACTGGTCGACAATGCATACTTTTCTAGTTAGCACTTTAAAAGCCTCCCACTGCGTTGTGGACGATTGCACTGAATGCCAAAAATATTAGAGTATATTCCTGTGAATTTCAGCCCTGAATGCAGCATCTAACAATACCGCTGGTAGGAGGTGCCAGGTGAAGGAGAGAAGAAAGGTTTGCGTTAATTGTAATGTAATCATGACTGGTGCGTGGTCTGAAACATTACGTAGTAGGTGTTTTACTGCTGTGGTCCAGGTGTGTATATCTTGAGATGTCAGCCAGAACACCAGTCTTGACCAGGTCCCATGATGCGTTTCTATACAGGTACCCTCTTTAACGGTGGGATGTAACTGCTTCCAGGCGTCTACTAAATAGTTATCTTGTGTAGGGGCTTGGAGTGTGGCTGTTGCTTGGCTGGGGATGATTGCTGTGGGATGTGCCCACCCTGTCCGTGTGTTTTTCCATGATTGCATTGAAGTCTCCATCTAAGAGTATCGTGAAGTTACCCAGAGATTGTATTTTTGACCAAATGTGAGTGAAAAATTCAGGATCGTCAATGTTGGGACCGTAAATGGCTGCAAAATTTAGCTGTTTCCCATGTAGTGTGCCCCCTAGGAGGATGTATCGTCCCTCTGAATTTGTCAGGGCTTGGGATGCTTTTCATGGGAGTCCCCTACGAATTAGTACAGCCACCCCTCTTGAGTAGTTGAGTAGGCGGATGTGAAGATGGATGGCGTGGCATCCTTTAGGTGTGTCTCCTGTAAGAGGCAGACATTTACCTTGTGTCTGGCCAAATAGGAATTGACCAGGTGCGTTTTTCCTCAGTCATTAAGTCTGTGGATATTCCAAGTTACGCATGTCACGGTCGCCATATTATGTATTGCGGAGTGGCAGGGAGTAAGATGGATGGTGAGGCATCCTTTAGGTGCGTCTCCTGTAAGAGACAGACATCTGCCTTATGTCTGTCCAGATGGGAATGGACCAGGCGCGTTTGTTTGCAGTCATTAAGTCTGCAGATATCCCAAATTATGCATGTCACAGTCACCATATTATGTAACGTGGAGTGGCAGGGAGTGAAGTCCCAAGGATGAGGAGGAGCGCGGAACCATGCTGTGCTAGTCAGACATCGCAAGAGGCGTTGTATGCAGTGACGCCATGTTGACCGTGTGTTGCGACCCATCCCAGTTTATTAACATATATTACCGGTGCTGCAAGCTTTGTCTCAACATTACATGCCTCAACAGACATCAACAGATTCCCAACCCGCCCACCACCAACACCAACCCACCAATGAGGTTGTGTCATGTTCCCCCCCCACCCCCCCCCATCAAAACCCAACGGAGCAAAAAAGATCTAATAGCCAAGAGGCTACAGGGGAATTTTCCCTGAGGGACTAGGAGTCGACAGCGTACAGCCCTTCCTCATTCGGCTGGATGGCCAAGATTTGTGACCTCTGAGGGCATCTTGCAGAGTAAGAGGCATTATGGTAGTTGCACCATAGATACTGTAGTGAGGTGTGTGCACCCATGTTGTCAGTTACCTTAGTCAGCGAAGTTGACATCAGCAACAAGAGGACTAACGATCTATAATGTAGGAGCCAGTCCAGCCTCAGCAGCCATGCCGTGTCCACTTGGCAGCACAGTTAGTCATTATCGCTCAGTCTGGCCTTGGTAGGGGAGTGCACAGTAGCCTCCGTGGATCGGCAGGGTCTTCCTATGTGTTTGGCGAACTTGAGTGCAGACTTGGCATTGGTAAAGAAGTGCATTTTTCCAATGAGGGAGTCTTGCAGCTTGGCTGGGTATATGAGAACGTACGACACACTAGATTGCCGCAGTATCCGCTTAACCAGCACAAATTCTCGTCTTGCTGCCTGAACCAGCAGGGTATTGTTCCCTTGGTGCTGTATTGTGCTGCGTTCACGAACCAGTTTCAGAACCTAGTCGCAGGCTTAGTAGTTAAGTAGACTTGTTACGATTGGTCGTGGGGTGGGGCCTTCGGACGTTTTGGGCCCAAGGAAGTGATGGGCGCGCTTCACGATGAATACAGCTGATAGATCTTTACCAAAGAGGTCACATATCAATTTTAGATATGGCCCTGGTTTCAGGTATCCCTGTAATCTGGTTGTTGTGTCTTGATCGGGCCTCCAAATCCTAATTTTAGCCTTCGTAAGCAGGTCAGTGCGGTCTCAATATGGCCCGTCACAGGCGCCAAACCTGTCCCTCAGCAAGCGCCATCGACCTTCCTCACCAGCTACTCTCCTTGTTATTCAAGGCCAGTCCTTGCATATGGGCAAATTATGTGAAGTGTTCACCACAAAGGCTGAGCTCGAGGGTGTTGCAATTCCAGCCTCTCATTGTAGGCGCCTGCCATGAGGCTCAACGCTTTCGTCTCTCGCCGGCAGCCTCTGAAGCTCTGCAGATGTGAGGGTGTGCCCGTCCGCCGGCCCCACGCCCGAACTCGCAGCGTGCTGGTCTCCCACAGGGGCTCCGCACAGGTACGTTGGCCAGGGCCTCGCCTCCAATCCTCACAGGCAGGAGCCTCCGGCAGCCTCTGAATCTCTGCAGATGTGAGGGTACCCAGTCAGGGGGCCACAGCTTCAGGCGCGCGCCCGGACTCACAGCGTGCTGGTCTCCCACAGGGGCTCCGCACAGGGACGCTGGCCAGAGCCTCACCTCCAGTCCTCACAGGCAGGAGCCTCCGGCAGCCTCTGAAGCCCTGCAGATGTGAGGGTACCCAGACAGGGGGCCACAGCTTCAGGCACGCGCCCGGACTCGCAGCGTGCTGGTCTCCCACAGAGCATCAGCTGCGCCATCGCAGGCCTCACCTCCAGTCCTCACAGGCAGGAGCCTCCGCAGCAGCGAGGCACGTCCCCAGGTCCAGCCGCTTGGTTCAGCAGCGTGCTGGCCCTGTCAGGCGGCACAGCAGGCCTGAGTGGGAAGCCGGGACCGCAGTCCGCTCCTGTGGCCATCGCGCGTCTCACTCTTCTCCTGCAGCCTCTCACCATTACCATGCGGCCTCAGTCTTGTAGCAGGAGCCGTTAATGGCTGCAGGGTCTGATATCTTCCTGTCGGATCCAGGCTCGGGCGGGATCCCTTCGGGCAGCCCGGAGCCCCACAGCACGCCTTTCTCCACCTCTGCAGGCCCGATGTAGGCCCAATCCGGCCTCACCGTCCGCCTGGCACCCGGTGAGTGCCGCGGGCACCAGATCGGGACTTGATGCATGTGTGCTAGCATTTCCTGTGATGTGTGCCCCTTTTATGCGGCACATTGATGCAGGATTATGTTCTCGGTCGGCAGAGCCCTCTCAGTGAGCGGCCATCTTGCAGCACGCCAAAGCCACGCCCCCTATTATAGTGAGCTTTGATCTTAACTTCCCAACTTCCTGTTCTGTTTTAACATATGTTAACCTATAAAAGATCATTTGCTACAGAAGAAGCTACTTACCTATTCCCATAATTCTCCAGTGGTATTCTTGTTCATAACGTTTTATGGGATCTGTCCTTGTGAGTTCTCACATATTTATTTTTGGGGGTTTATTTTGTGCCTGTTGGAAACCGGGCAAGCGGGTTAGCAGTCACCAGGTTCCCAGCACAGTGGTAGCTTGGCTCGAGCGGTTGGGGGTCAGGCACCGTGTTAAGCGTACGGCACACCCTCACAATAACCATGCGTTTATCCGTTCCAAAAACGACACTACACCGTAAAAATGATGGAAGACAAGATGAAAATATATGTGTCTTTATCTTATTTTCTCTTAGTTGCAGGCTTCACATCATACATACAATACAGTAGGATTTTTCTACAAAAGAGCAGGTCAAATAAATAATGCTACTTCGGAATTTCAATAAATAGGTTCAGGTCATCATTAAGCAAAGAATAAATAGGGTGCAATAAATACAGACGGCAAATAAATATAGTCAGACAATAAATACAGTGCAAGAATAAATTAGTGGAAGACAATAAATAAAGCACCTTCAATAAATAAGGTAAAGCAATCAATGACAATTACAGAACAGATCACTTTCATGAGGTCACATTGCCCATACACAGCTTGTGGTCATTTGGATGGCATGGGGGTGTCCCACCTAGATTGGTCAAGGCTGGGGGCTTAAGCTAAGGCAGAACAAGGGTAACCTAAAGATCTGGCCCTCCGAACTACACAGCCCTTAATGGATGTCACTGCACCAGTCTCAGTTCACCCCTGGCACTCCCAGGCTGGTCCTAACACCCCTCTAGCCCCTAGAATGGTCTTTTAGGGCTCCACGGGGCCTTAGACGCCCCTTCTACCACTTACTGTCCCTTCTTCGACGATCGGCTCCGCTCGGCGCCGTGTCGACGCCGTGAGGCGGCTCCGGTTCGATGTCGCTGGGCGGCCTCGACTCGATGTCGCTGGGCGGCCTCGACTCGATGTCGCTGGGCGGCCTCGACTCGATGTCGCCTTCCGGTGTCGCAGGGACACGGCCTCCCCGCTTCCGGGTGTCTCCGGAGTGCGATCTCCACTCCCGACCTCCGACGCGCTTCACCTCAGTTTCCGGCGACTCCGGTGGGCGGACTTCACTCCCCCGTCGACGCCTCACCTCTACCTCCGTCGGCGCCCTCACTCGACCTCCGGCGCCTCTCCACGACCTCCGTCGGCGCCTTCACTCGACCTCCGGCGCCTCTCCACGACCTCCGTCGGCGCTCTCACTCTACCTCCGGCGCCTCTCCACGACCTCCGTCGGCGCCCTCATTCGACCTCTGACGGCTCCGGGTACGACGTCTGCTTTCTGTCAGCGCCGCTTCTCTACCTCAGGCCCCAGGTCTCCAGGCTTCTCGACGTCAGGACTTCAGGAGGACACTGCTGAACAGGTCAGGAGCTTGCTGTTCTTCCTCTTTAAGGCCTGTTCCAAATGTTCAGTTCCTTAAGATGGTTCTTCTGGTCTTGGTCCCACACAGGGCTCTATGCTGGGCTTGGTCAGTATAGACTTGCATCAATGGGGTGTTTCTGGACCCCACTCCAAGCACTGGTTTCCACCTCTGCTGCCTTACTCCGACCTCCTTCTATCTCTGTCCTCTCTCTTCTCCAGTCAGTTGCCAACTGCCACTCATAGATGGCCTCCCAACATTCTAAACTGCCTCCCACTGTCACAGGGTTCTAGAATGTTCCAGGAGGTTCTGGTGATGTCACAGGTGACAATGGGTGGCCACCATTTTGTGTCTCAGGCCCTCAGACAGAAGTTCCAGGGGTAGGGAAAATGGCTCCCTGACCCTGCATCAACACTAAAAAGTCTGGTGGTTCCCAAAAAGGAAAAATTATAACAGGGCTTGAGGCAAAAGTGGGACAAAATAAATAATGATGAGGAGGGACCACCCAAAGGGCTGACAGGTCTAACAGTGCCTACATGCTCCATTTTTTTAAATAAAAGATTTTGCCTTTATCATAACAGTAAAAGGTGCAAACGGACACTGACATGCAACAGTGGCTGTGTAAATCACAAACAACAACGGTGTTTTGCCACATAACAGACCATTGCGTTTGCCCAACACGGTTATCTCGGTTCAGCAAAAAAGAGAACTTACGACGACTCCTCAAGCCAACCCCAGCCAGTTCCCAGACTACTCTCCCACTGTCTCATTGCTCCCCATCCCTACTGTTGGGTCCAAGGGAATGTCCCCAGTCCCTCTATGCCACTCTTCCAGGGCTGGCTTTTCGCGCCCATCCAGGACTGCGCAGTCAAACTTGGTCGGCATATAGCCGAGCCATAACAGTGTTCTCTTATAATGCTCCTCATAGTGCTCCCCTTTAGTGTTCTCAGTGATGTGAAGCTTGACTACTCTAGAGTTCCTAGGGATAGTCCCCAAACAGGACAATACTGATGTCCAAAACTGCCATGCTGTGTGAAGTCTCCCTTCCTTCGGAGAACATCAAAGACCGTGTGGTGAAGCGGTCACCCCCATCTCCCACAAAGGTTCCCTGGTGAAATAAGTGCAATTGAGGTATTTAAGTTAAACGGCCCGAAATCATTGCTATAGTCAACTCGCGTAGGGACTGCAATTTCTCCCGACAGTCATTGTCTGTCAATGACCCCAGGTTGCATTCCCATGTCTCGTGCAGTTGTTTAAAGGCACCAGAGGTATTGATCATCAGGGTCTGGTATATTTGGGAGATTTTGTGATCCCCAGGGGGTTCTAGCATAATATTGGCTTTTATAGGGCTGTATTCCGAAAGTGCCTCAAGGGTATAGAGCGATGGCGTTAGAGCGTGTCCGAGGTACATGTACTGGTAAAATTGGCTGCGATGAAGGTTAAACTCCGTTTGTAGGTCAGTGAAGCATTTTCATTCCAGTCATCGGGCCCCCAAGTGTTGAGGCCCCGATGAGGTCCCACTGTCTGGAACCCCCAGCTCAGTAACTTGCCAGAGCAGCCTCCCTGTCCAGAGAGGTATTTATGTGCTCCTTTTTAGACACACATTTTCTGTGCAGTAGAATTGTGTATAACTGTATAGACATTGTTAGTATCTAGATACCAGATGATACTGTGTAGAATAGATGATCTTATTGATGCAAACAACTGGAGACCCTGAAAATGTGAGCGATGATACCAGATCGCCTTAGACACAAGAGCTGGAGATGAATCTGCCAATTCCTACTATCGCATAGTTAAAAATGAAATCCTTACCTATTTAAAGTGTTGTGTTGCACACGATTTGCTCTTAGCTATGGTTGCATGCTTGCGTCCATAGTGTGCTCCTGGTTTGCACTGAAGTAGCCCTATGGGGTTGGATGTGTCATTCAAGAGAAAATTTTGTGTAAATTCTGCTGTACGGATAGTTTGCCTTGATGCTGAAGCTTCACCTAATGTTTCAGTCTGACATTAGTACATAATGTATACAATTGTGAAAGAGTCCATGCAGTAGGTTTTAATTTACGATTCTTTATCACCATGATAAATAAGTTGTATTAGGGATCTTCATGTCCAAACCGTCAACATGTTTTTGCTCTTCAGCTATCACTAACAGATCTCTGACATTCTGCAGGACTAGTGATCATATACTTAAATGAAACTTTAAGTTGTTAATTTCTAAGAAAACTACTATAAATTTTGAAGCAATCAACCTCTGACCTTTTATGACTGAGATTGTCGGGGTGAATACGTTTGATTTTG
The DNA here is from genome assembly GCF_964204655.1 of Triturus cristatus. Classification (NCBI taxonomy): domain Eukaryota; kingdom Metazoa; phylum Chordata; class Amphibia; order Caudata; family Salamandridae; genus Triturus; species Triturus cristatus. The sequence continues at coordinate 1,175,621,865 of NC_140580.1, read as the reverse complement.
AAATGGGTTGAAACTTGATGAGTTCAATGTGGCTCGTTCATAATCCAGAGTTACCAAAGCAATATCTGACGGCAGCGAGGAGCAGACTTTGCGCTAAACCATGGGTACTCACAAACTTTCTCTCGGGGGCCAAATTTACAGTGTGGTTTCTGGCCGAGGGCCGCACTGGTGGGGGCGGGGTCATTGGGGGCGGGGTCAGTGGGGGCGGGGTCAATGGGGCGGGGCTATGGGGGGGAAAAACAAAATCACTGCCGTTTCAAAACATTACTAGACAATGCTGTATTTCCAAAGCAGATGTAACTACATGGAGCACATGTTTATAATGTTTTTTTATTAGCAGACAATAGCAATCTTGAGTGGGATTGCATGGCAATTTTCAGTAACCGGATATTCAGCATATGCCCAGTGCAGCATAGGCTTCAGAGTCCCAAAAATAGATATGTTAAAGACAAACACTACGAACTTAATTTACATTTCATGTCACCGATTAGTTTTCTGTAATCTGGTACCAAGTTGGAAACTGCAAGCCTTAAAAGCTGCTCCAGATGTATGTCTGTAAGTTTATTTCTGAGTTTGCTCTTCAACAGTCCCATTGTGGAAAATGAACATTCGCAAGCATATGTTGACCCAAACATACAAATTACCTTCTGGGCCAGTGTAAAAAGAAGAGGAAACTTGTCAGGGGGCACAATTTTCCAGAATTCTTCGGGTGCTTGCCCCAAAAAAGATGCTTCGAGGGCTGAATTGTGCTGCATGTCAATGAGCTCTATTTCTGCTTGAGCCCTTTCCATGCCAATAAGGGCAACAACGTCAAGATTTCGTGCACTCACCATCCAGGGGTTTTCAACCAGCCTGAACAGAGGGGTGAGGGCTCGGAATTGAGCAAATCGTCGTTTGATCTCCCCAGATATTTCCTCAAGACATGCACCAAGGTCTAGGTTTGACAGAATTTCTTGTGCATCTGGAAACCTCTGCATCACAGCTAAGAGTTTTGGGAAGTGGGTGAAGTCACTATCATCCAGCTGCTCTTTGAATAGCACAAGCTTACTTTCAAAAGCATAAATACCATTCATGAGGGAGTACACAAGCTGTTGTTTACCTTGCAGGGTCAAATTAAGAGCATTAAAATGTGTGAAAATATCTGAAAGAAAATGGAGCATAATAAGCCATTTCACATCCGTTAGTTCTGGGAACGATTGGCCTCTACTGTTAACAAAGAGTACAATTTCAGGAAGCAATGCGATGAACCGCTCCAGAACCTTCCCTTTGCTTAGCCAACGCACGTCCGTGTGCATCAAGACGTCGGTATATTCTGCTTCAGATTCCTGCAGCATTGCTTTAAAAAGTCTATGGTTGAGAGCTTTGGCACGGATAAAATTAACAATTTTCACTGCACCTTTTAGGACAATATTCAGTTCTCCATGCTTTAATTTTCCACACAATACTTCCTGGTGAATAATGCAGTGGTAGTCTATCACAGTCTGTCCTATGAGCTTCTTTTTCAGCATAGATACGAAGCCTCTGTCATGGCCTACCATGGCAGGAGCCCCATCCGTTGTTATGCTGACAAGAGTATTCAGTGGTATGTCATTTGTTTTAAAGTAGTTGCACATGCTGTCCAGTATATCTTCTCCTCTTGTGTGCCCTTTCAGTGGTAAAAGGCACAGGAGCTCTTCTTTGGGATGAAGCGATTGGTCCAGATACCTCACCCAAACTAATAACTGAGCCACATCGCCTATGTCTGTGGACTCATCCATGGCAATGCTGAAGAACGGAGACTCTCTCACTGCATTGATCACCTGCTCCTGGATGTTTTGTCCCATTGCCTCTATTCTGCGTGCACACGTGGAATCCGATAGCTGCAATGCACCGATTTCCTTTAAAATGCTGGCCTTATTAGTGTAATTGTCAAAATTTCGGCTGCTGAAAGGAAACATTGCTTCACAAGCTCTGCATCTGAGAATGGTTTTTTATGTTTGGCAAGCAAGTAGCATATTTTGAAAGACGCTTCTGTTACAGCCTCAGATTCCTTCATCTGGCAAAGGAAGATCTTCTGCTGGGAAAAAAGAGCTTGCTTCAACGATGCCACTTTTGCAGATCGCAGTTTTGAGTTCAGTGGGAAGTTCGCAGTGTATCCAGAGTGCCGCGTTTTGTAGTGCCGTTCCAGGTTATACCTCTTCAGAACATTTACTTTCTCTTTGCAAAGCAAACAGGTGGCTTTTTCCTTTGGGCATTCTACAAACAAGTACTCTTCTTCCCATGCTTCCTGGAAGGTCCTTCGTTCGCTCTGTATCGATCTGGGTCGTTTGCAGGGCTTGGAAACTGGGCTGTAGGCCATTGCAGAGCTCTCCAGCTAGTTTGTTACTATGCAAAAAGTAACAAGGACCACGAATCTGATTTTCCACCGGACGACCAATGGACCGACACCGCCCCACGACTGATGGGCCGACACGACCGATGGAACGACACGACCGATGGACCGACACGCCCCACGACCGATGGACAGACACCACGTCACGACCGATGGACCAACACCACTTCTCGCAACAGATCTGTGAGCAACACCAAAGTAATGTTTTGTTTAAACATACAAAGTAATGGGTAAACCTGTAAAAGAAAAACAGGAGGCTTTCCTAAAGCCAGTGGTTTATGCAGGAAATGTGTCACTCAATAGGGATTAGAAATAAATAGCATGCACACACACGTATATATAAGCACAAGTTCACCCATAGGTATCTTGGCGCTGAATAACAGATGTTTATTTCTACCCAACTCATTTTATCAACCTCAGATGGATGAAAGGCACGACCCGCCAGGATTTGTACCTGTGACCATGAGGTAGAACACAGGCCCCTGCAGTGGGCCCTGCCATATCTGACACATAATACATCATCTGCTGCTTGATGTGACAATTTTAACAAAACATTGTAGCTCAACTTTGCCGCCTATGCCAGCTGATTTGCTGCATTCTTAAATATCTCCAGCTAGCTGAAAGTAAAAACAAGGATGCAAGGCAAAGGTGCCACGACTTTAATCCATAAAACATGCAACGTCTCCCACAAAGCTAACTTAAAACAGGATCAACCAAAATGCACCCATCAATCAAGGACCATTCACTTCACAAAGAAAAGAGATGTCCTATTAGTTAAAAAAAAAAACTGTGTTTACATTTTGTAATCATGACTAGTAATAGTGTTTTCAATATTGTAACACAGCAGCAGAGCACTAATATTACTGCAAGTAATGTCTGTGAGACCACTCCCATTTCTCATATGCGAGTTCCTGTTTTGATCTAACATTATTACAATGGCATCTGAGACAGGTGGGGAGAAAGAGAGATGGTGAGACTTGAGAAAAGGCGCAGGGTGAAAGAGTCCGGGAAAGTAAGGAAGAGACAATTGGAGAAACAGATGAGAGACCATCACATTGCCTACTAAAATAGGATGCTGTGCTTACCTCTCGGGGTGCAAAGATCAACCTGCGGGTGGAGCTGGTGTTGCAGGGTGATGGAAATGTAGCTGGTCGTGAAGATGGAGGCAGATGTGGTGATGGAGCTGTTGCTGGCCTAATCCAAGTGGCGAAGAAGGGGCCTCAGGCAGAGAAGAGGCTTTGGGCGAGAAGACGCTGCGGTGGACGAGAAGAAGCATTAAAGCAGGCAATGTTCCATTCTGATATGCTGCAGCAACTTCCCCTTTCACAACATTCTGCTTCCTGTGAGTTGTAACAACAGATACACAATAGTTTGTTAATCAGTGTGGGTGTGATTGTGCCATTTCTTTTTTTTAAATTACATTATAGACTGCATGTTTGAAGAACCAAGGTTTGCTTACAATTTAGTGACAGTAATTAAGCTCTGTCAAGAAAAACATGTGCTGCCTCGGGGTAATCGGGGCCTGCTCTAGGATGTTTGGGGCCCTGGGCAGAAAAGGAATGTGTGAGGCCCCTCTAAATTGCAGACAGCGTGATTCAGGGCTGAATAGATGCCCTTGCTCCTGAAGCGTCAGCCCCTCCCGCTCAGTCACCTTCAGAGTGCTTGGTGTGGAGAAGCACACACGCAGAGTCGAAAAAGAAACAGCATAGTTGGGAGTTTTCTGTAATAATAAGAATCGATTTCCAGCCAAAATTAACCCTTTTTGCAACATTAATCAATGTATACTTTGCTGAGTGTATGCCGTTCTGGGATGAAAGTTAATAGCTCGCTGTTCTATATTAGGACTTTAAATTATAAATTGCAAGTAACAAAAGGATGTTTCCCTTAAAAGCGGTAATCTGCTGATCTGTTGACATCATACGTACTCTACTTGATACACGTTCTATGCAGCAGGCATGTTAACCCTGTGCACTAACTTCACCGAAAAGTCAAAACCTCAAGATACAAAATGCTGATCTCTCTCCAGGAAGATAATTAATCGCACGAGTTATCATGACCATTTATGAGAGGCCTGGTAATTGCCTGCGGAAAGAAACGCTGCAGCAGGTGCTTAAAAAGCATGATAAACTTTCAAACACGGTTCTCCCACGAAGCCAGCACCGGGCAAAACAGAAGCGGTAACAACCGTTACATAGACTTACCTTCAGCTTGACGGATATCGGAGTTTTGCCGGCTGCAACGAAGATCCTCCCACGGGCTGCGAGGAGGTCGAATCCGGCTGCAATGAAGATCCTCCCTGGGGCTGCGGGCTGCGAGGAGGTCGACGTCGACGTGGCCACGGACACTGGAAGCTTCTTCAAAGGTCTTTAAAAGTCAGCTGTAAAAGCGCTAGTTACAGCTGACTTTTAAAGGGCTTGTGCTTCGCGCCGGGTGCCGTGTGTGACGTCACGTCACGTCTCAGCGGCCCAGGCCAATCAGAGGCAGATAAGCAGAGAAGATGGTCGCAGGAGCAAACGTTGTGAATACGTACTGAATACGTATTCACTACGTATGCGCCTGCGGCCATCTTCTCTGTTTACAGGAAGGAATTTGCATACTGCATGCAAGGGTCCGCGGGCCGCCGATGAAGGGCGGGCGGGCCGCCAGCGGCCCGCGGGCCGTACTATGAGTACCCGTGCGCTAAACCATGCCATGGAGTGTGAGAGTTTGTGTTCATTTATCTGAAAGAAACACGTTAGTTAGATTCCTCACCTTAGAATATGCCCAGGCGTCAGACTGGATCCGGAAGATTTTTCGTCAGCAATACCCCTTACACGTCGCTAGGCGTCGTCTGCGGCTCCGCGTCCGTCGTCGGCGTCGTGCGCCGGAATGACGTCGTTGGAGTACTTAGACGCCGCCCTCGCGCGCTGACGTCAGTTCTTCTTTTTTCCGCGCCAGTAAGCGCTGATCCGGGAGAGCTACCCCTTTAGTCAATTTTTGACTAACTTTTTCGACTCTTTTTGGTCACTTCTCGACTCTGGTGCCGGTAGGATGCCTGGTTTCAAGGCCTGCGACGACTGTCACCGACTGATGTCGGTGACCGATCATCACCGCCGGTGCCTGTACTGCTTGGGCCTCGACCACGACGCGGAGTCGTGCTCCGATTGTATGGCCCTGACCTCGAAAGCTAGGTGGGAGCGGTCCCGCAAGCTTCTCGAGCTTCGCCACTCGGCTCCGCGCCCCTCTCGATCCCGGTCCAGGAGGAGGATCGGTCGTGGAGCCGCACTCGACATCGTCACTCGTCTGGCTCGAAAGTCTTCGAGTAAGTCGAAGCACTCCAAGAAGTCCAAGAGGCGACACCGCTCTTCGGACTCCCCTCGCCGGTCGCGCGACTCGGCCGAGGGTCCGGGTGGTTCCACCCCCGTGGCTCCGCGGGAGCCGCAGGTCCCAGGGACTGACGCGACGCCGGCGGAGGTCAGTGCCTTCCTCTCAGCCATGAGGAGCCTGGCCCCGCCGTCGACACCCGCTGGCGCGCCTTCGGGCCCCGTGGACTCGACTGGGCGACCTCGCGTGCCGGCGGCTCCGGCCCCGGCGCCGTTGGAGGCTCCGGCCCCGACGCCACAGGTCCCTGAGGGGCCCCAGCCTGGGCCCCCGTCGACGCCGGTCGACCTCGTTACGCCTCCTCCGCCGGCGCCGACACCGATACCACCCCCGACGCCGGCTCCGGTCGACGTCGATCCCCGGTTCAGCCCCTGTCCGGTCCCGACGCCGATGCGGCGCCGCCCGACGCCGCATCCGGCTCGGATCATTCCTCCTGTTTACCAGGAATCGGATGATGGGGGCGTATGGGAGGGGTCTGATGACCCTATGGCCCTTCAGGGGCACCTCTCTCAGGACTGGGGGAGGCCAGTGGCTTGGATACCTCACCGGACACTGGATTCATCTCTCCTCCGACTGTGGCTTCGGAGGAGGGTGCAGCTTTTTCTGTGGTGCTGCGCAAGGCGGCCGAAGCCCTTGGGCTTGAGCTGCCTGCTGTGGCTGTGAGGACTAACATCCTCACTGAGGTGCTTCAGTCTGCCGCATGCTCCACTGAGCCTCTGCTGCAATTCAATGAGGCCATCACTGACGTTCTGCAGGGCACCTGGTCCAAGCCCTCCACAGTCCCTCCTGTGGATAGGAACGTTGCCAGGCGCCACCGCCCTGCTCCGGGCGACCCCAGTTTTCTGTCCCAACACCCCACCCCCGAGAGTCTGGTTATCCAGGCCTCTACCTCCCAATCCTCCTTCCCGTCCGCTCCTCCGGACCGGGATTCCAAGAGACTGGAACAGTTCGGTAAGAAGCTGTTCTCCTCGCTCAGTTTGGGCCTGCGGTCTTTGAACACCGCCTGTCTCTTGGACCGTTATTCCCACTCTCTGTGGGATACGGTGGAGGACGTGCTGCCACTGTGCCCGGAGGAGGCCCGGGCGCGGCTTTCCTCGGCTCTGGCCGATGGGAGAGATTCAGCGCGCCATGCAATCCGATGTGGACTCGACACTACGGACTCGCTGGGTAGGGCGATTTCTACCACGGTGGCGCTTCGACGTCACGCCTGGCTGCGGTCCACGTCCTTTTCAGGGGATGTCCAGAGCACACTCATGGACATGCCTTTTGATGGCGCTTGCCTTTTTGGTGAGAAAGCGGACAGTGCGCTGGCTCGCTTCAAGGACTCCCGGGCTACGGCCACGTCCTTGGGCCTCTCGGCCCCGCGGCCACAAACTTCCGCTTTTCGCTTCTTTCATGGCCAAGGAAGGGACACCTCCTCACGTCCGCCTAGCCACCGGCCGCAGAACCAGCCTGCACGCGGTCGCGGACGTGGTTTCTGCCGAGGCGGTACTGGAGGACGACGCGGTCAGTCCACATCCACCCTGGCAGCATCCGCCTCAAAACCTTCCTAGTCCGAGCTTTCAGGCCCATTCTACGCCAGTGGGAGGCCGGGTTCGCCATCACCTGCTCCACTGGCGTACCATTACTTCGGACAGGTGGGTGCTGCAAATCGTCCGAAGGGGCTACTCCCTCCCCTTCGAGACGACCCCTCCAGCCATGCCACCGCAGCACCACCGTATCTCGGAGGATCATTTGAATCTTCTGCAAGAGGAAGTTTCGGCCCTCTTGGCCAAAGAGGCCGTCGAGCGCGTTCCGAGCTTAGAAGTAGGTCGTGGTTGTTATTCCCACTACTTTCTGGTTCCCAAGAAGGGGCAAAGGAGGCCTACGCCCTATCTTGGACCTCAGGAACGTCAATGCCTTCCTCCAGAAGGAACGGTTCAAAATGTTGACTTTGACTCAGGTTCTAGCTGCCCTAGACCCTGGAGACTGGATGGTAGCGTTGGACTTGCAGGACGTATATTTCCATATCCCCATCCTGCCGGCCCACCGGCGTTACCTGCGGTTCACGGTGGGTCAGGAGCACTTTCAGTTCACCGTGCTCCCCTTCGGCCTTACCAGTGCCCCTCGGGTGTTCACGAAAGTGATGGCGGTGGTCGCAGCTCACCTGCGCAGATCAGGGGTTCCAGTCTTCCCCTATCTCGACGACTGGTTGTTGAAGGCGGGCTCGCCCCAGTCAGTCGTCTCCCACCTCCAGACTACGGCGGATCTCCTGCATTTGCTAGGGTTTTCCATCAACGTGCCGAAGTCACATCTGAGCCCCTCTCAGAAGCTCCTCTTCGTCGGAGCGGTTCTCGATTCGGCGCAGTTCCGGGTTCATCCACCGGAACAGCGGGTCCGGGATATACAGGCCCCGATTCCCATCTTTCGGCCTCTATCCTGGGTTTCGGTCAGGCTAGTGTTGCTGCTTCTGGGGCTGATGGCCTCCTGCATCCTACTAGTGCATCAAGCCAGGCGGCGCATGCGGGCTCTGCAGTGGGACCTGAAGTTTCAGTGGGCCCAGCATCACGGCAACCTGTCCGACCATGTCTTGATCTGGGAGGGCACTGCATAGCAGTTGCAGTGGTGGCTCACGGACCGCGATTGGGTCACGGGCAAGAGCCTCTCCCTACCGGAGCATGTCGTAGTGACGGATGCGTCCCTCCTGGGATGGGGTGGCCATATGGGAGAGGCGGAGATCGGATGCCTCTGGTCTCCGGCGGAGTCTCGCCTCCACATCAACTTGTTGGAGCTGAGGGCGATCCGACTTGCACTGAAAGCCTTCCTTCCCTCTGTCCGGGGAAGTGTCGTGCAGGTGTTCACGGACAACACCACCGCCATGTGGTATTGCAACAAACAGGGCGGGGTGGGGTCGTGGACCCTTTGTCAGGAGGCTCTGCGCCTCTGGACATGGCTGGAATACCAGGGCATCACCCTGGTGGTTCAACATCTGGCGGGCTCTCTGAACGCCAGAGCAGACGAACTCAGCCGCCGGTGCATGATGGATCACGAATGGCGTCTGAACTCCGAAGTGGCGCAAGGTCTCTTTCAGCAGTGGGGAGAGCCTTGGTTAGATCTATTCGCCACTGAAGAGAACGCGCAATGTCAGCAGTTCTGCGCGTTGGAGTTTCCAAGGCGGCACTCGCTCGGCGACGCTTTTCGTCGCGAGTGGAGTTGCGGTCTGTTGTACGCCTTTCCGCCTATACCACTTCTGCACAGAGTGCTGAAGATGATCAGGCGCGACCGGGCCCAAGTCATCTTGGTGGCTCCGGATTGGGTACGAAGGTACTGGTATCCCGAGCTACTCAGTATGTTGACCGATCCTCCGATACGTCTGCCCCTTCGGGAGGATCTTCTGTCGCAGCAGCAGGGGACGGTCCTCCACCCGAACCTGTCCAGCCTCCACCTCCATGCGTGGAGATTGAGCGGCGGCAGTTGATGCCATTTGACTTGCCTCCTGAAGTCTGTGATATCATTCTGGCAGCCAGGCGTCCCTCCACAAAGATGGTATACGCCTGCGGGTGGAACAAATTTGTGGCATGGTGCACAGCAAAGGCTGTGGATCCCCTTTCCGCCCCTCTTTCTGAGGTTCTCCTCTTTCTTCTTTCTTTGGCCCGGCAGGGCTCTGCCCTGGGCACCTTGAAAGGTTATCTTGCTGCCCTCTCTGCCTTCTTACGGCTTCCTGATCAGCCCTCTCTTTTCAAGTCCCCTGTAGTGTCACGCTTTCTTAAAGGCATTACTCACACGTTCCCTCCTGTCCCTTTCGTAATGCCTCAGTGGGACTTGAATCTTGTCTTAACATTCCTGATGTGCGCTCCCTTTGAGCCTCTTCACAATTGTCCTCTTCGTCTTCTAACTCTTAAGACTGCTTTCCTGGTAGCCATCACCTCGGCTAGACGGGTGAGTGAGCTCCAGGCTCTATCGTCCAAGCCTCCTTTTCTATCTGTTCATCCGGACAAGGTTGTCCTTCGGCCTCGTCCTTCCTTTCTACCGAAAGTGGTGACCCCCTTTCATCTTGGGCAATCTGTCACCTTGCCCACTTCTTTCCGCCTCCGCATCCTTCCAAAGAGGAAGAGTGGCTCCACCGTCTGGACCCAAAACGTGCGCTCTCCTTTTATTTGGACCGCACAAAACAGTTCCGAGTGGATGACCAGCTTTTCGTTGGCTACGTGGGTGCAAAGAAGGGAAAAGCTGTGCACAAACGGACCATCTCCCGGTGGGTCGTTTTGTGTATAAAAATCTGTTATTCCTTGGCGAAAAAGGACCCTCCTGTTGGGCTGCGAGCCCATTCTACTCGGGCCACGGCGGCTACTACTGCTTTGGGTCGGGGAGTCCCTTTGCAGGACATCTGTCAGGCGGCGACGTGGGCTTTGCTACACACGTTTGCCAGGCACTATTGCCTAGACAGCCAAGTCCGGAGGGATGGCTTCTTTGGCCGTTCTGTCCTCCAGGACTTTCTGGTGTGATCTTGGTTCGCAGACCCACCACCGGGGTTGGTATTGCTTGGGTATCTATTCTAAGGTGAGGAATCTTAACTAACGTGTTTCTTTCAGATGAACAAGTTACTTACCTTCGGTAACGATATATCTGTAAGAAATATTAGTTAGTTAGATTCCTCACCGACCCACCCATCCTCCCCGTTCTGCAAACTGACATCTAGGGTTAAGGCTATCCCTTTCAGGTCCCTAGAATTTTTTGGCACCAGTGTCGGTCTCTTGCATGGCTCTGCGTTCCTGGCGCGGAAAGCTATGTACAAGAACTGACGTCAGCGCGCGAGGGCGGCGTCTAAGTACTCCGACTTCATTCCGGCGCACGACGCCGACAACGGACGCGGAGCCGCAGGCGACGGCTAGCGACGCGCAAGGGGTATTGCTGACGAAAAATCTTCCGGATCCAGTCTGACGCCTGGGGATATTCTAAGGTGAGGAATCTAACAATTAATGTTTTTTACAGATACATCGTTACCGAAGGTAAGTAACTTGTTCTACAACTACGTTGTTCTCAGGCAGTCTTCCCAGCTGTGCCCCAAAATGGGCTCCAGTAACAGGGCTTTAACCGTAGACTGTACCTTGTGTTGATGTCTGAGATTTTAGAGGGTAAGTCATACCCTTTTCTTTAAGATTCATTGGCTTTCTCTTCTGTGAGTTCTTTTCAGTGCACCTTCTTAGTTAAACTCAGTATTTATGTAGCTGCAGTATGCGGGTCTTTAAGGTAAAAAGATACTAACTTTGTCCCTCTTCTTAGTTCAAGCTCTGCTGAAAAAGTCAAGAACGACAAGAATGTGGCCCCTTCACTGAAGGAGCTGGGCCTGCGCATCAGCAAGTTTCTTGTAAGTCGACTCTGCCTAGGTGACATTGGAGGCTAGATGAGATGATTTGTGGGTGGCAGAGTTGCTCCATATGTATGTAGTGAAAGCTGGTGGCGGGTTGTGTGTGCTGATATGGCGATGAGTCTCCGGGTGATTATGTATTGCGGTCGAGTACACTCCTGTTCTATAGCAGTGATCCTGTAATACTTGAATACTGTATATATATTGGGATGATAAAGCTGCTTGTTGGTGTTTGAATGCAGTGCTTTTATCTGAGCTCGCAGGTTGAGGACAGTGGGCCTCAAATGCATGCTGTGGGGTGACACGCAAAGCTGCTTGTTGGTGCTTGGCTGCAGTGCTGATGGCAGTTGGGCTCTGGGATAGCATGTAAAGCTGCTTGCTGATGCTCAAGTGGAGAGTTTAGCCTAGAAGTTGCTATCTGGTGCAAGCCAGTTTTAGGGTTACGTCTTTTGTATTCTGCTGCACATGGAGATGAACTACCCTTCAGAAATAGCATTGATTCGGTCACTGTTTAGTTTTTTGCTGATTCTCTGCTTGTTTCAGGGTCTGGATGAAGAGCAGAGTGTGCAGCTGGTCCAGTGCTACCTTCAAGAGGACTACAGAGGAACCAGAGATTCATTTAAGGTGAGTCTTGAGTTCACGTCCACAGAGGTTGATCAAAATTTGAGCCAAAACATTTCTCCTGTGCAATAGAATTCTGATACTCACTGATGCCTTAGGCTTACAGGTTTCTGCTAGTAGAAGTTGGGCAACTAGCAGAGTGTCTAGTCATGCTTGTGTTAGTAGCAGTCTGGCTATTAGCCGAGTTGATTCATGCTCTTGTTAGTAGCAGTTTGACTATTGCCAGTCTCGATTCATGCTTGTGTTAGTAGCAGCCTGGCTATTGGCAGAGCGTTGATTCATGCTTGTGTTAGCAGCATGGCTATTTGCAGAGTTGATTAATGCTTGTATTAGCAGTAGTTTGACTATTGACAGAATTCGATTCATGTTCGTGTTAGGAGCAGCCTGGCTATTGGGAGCGAGTCGATTCATTCTCGTGTTAGGAGCAGCCTGGCTATTGGCACAGCCAGTAAAACAATTAGCTCCTCCCTTGCTCACCCTCCAGCATAATGTGTCTAATTATAAAGCAAAAGTCCTCGGTCGTATTTGAAGCACACGCTAATATTGCAAGAAAATAGGAAAATCACAAAGCAGTTAAAACAAGGGATTCAACAGGGTAAGAAAAAGATTACAACAATTAATAACTCAATATAAGAATAACTGTTGGAAAATAAAAACAAGATTTCACGCTGACTTGTGGAATAAGTTCTTGATGGCAAGTAAACAATAGAACAGCAAATATTTTCTGCAGTTGATAAATGGATTGTCAATTGGCAAGAACAGACAACAAAATGCAGGGATAAATGCAGCCTTATGTGAAGCCCCCGTCCAAGAAATGTATGTTAATCCCGATCTCAAAGTAAATAAAGACGGCTCCGAAGTAGAGCTTAAAACGCGAGTAGACTCATCCCTAGAAACGCAGATAGATAGACAATATGGATCACAAAAAGAATAATGTGAACAGTATGCACTGCAATACCAACACGTCCACAATAGTGGATCTAGATAGATTGATAAAAATCATAAAGAAACTAAAGCCAGAAGGCGCGGCAGGACTGAACGGAATCCCCAATGCTCTATTTAAAGGAAACATGACATATTGGACACACTACTTTGCTCTTCTGTTTAATGAGCTGTACCATACAAATAGAATCCTGGACTCATGCAAACATAACATCTTGCAAACGATTTTTAAAAGTGGAAATTCTTCATTACCAGCAAATTACAGGCTTATAGCCTTAATAGATGTATAGGCTAAGCTCTACGCTTCTTGTCTAGTGGAGCTCCTAAGTCATGGACAAAGGACAACAAGCTTATACCGGGGTTCCGAACACGGCTTGGGGCTGGGATGAGAACATTTAATGAATTTGACAGCACTAACACTCTTAGCAGAAAAGGCAAAAAACAAGAAGACCCGCTCTTTGTTTGCTTTGCAGACCTTCAGTCCGCATTCAATCAAGTGCCTTGTGTATGGTGAAAATGGCCAAAAAGGGCATTCTTAGCAGGTTGCTGAGGGCTATCATAGCCTCAGACGCTGGAAGGAGGAGACTGCGCCAACACCCTCGCCCCGCTGAAGAAACCCCCCCACTGAGACACCAGCAAGAGGGCCAGCTGGTTCACCCCAGAACTCCTAGCCTCCAAGCAAGCTTGCCGAAAACTAGAGAAGAAATGGCACAGTGAACAGACTCCGGACTGCCATGCAGCACACAAGGACGCCATCCGCAACACCCACCACCTCATCAGGGCTGCCAAGAGGACCGCCTTCAAAGACCGCCTCAACAACAACGCACACGATAGCAAGGAGCTCTTCAACATCGTGAAGGAACTCTCCAAACCCAGCTCCAACACCAACATCATCATGCAGTCGCAAGCCCTGTGCGACTCCCTTGCCACTTTCTTCCACCGCAAGATAGCAGACATCCACGACAGCTTCAACACCCAGACAGCCCCAACAGACAGCAACACAACAGACTCTCCGCACATCATCGACCTCGACCCCCTGCTAGCCTGGGCCAGCGTGATCATCGATGACACCATCAAGACCATGAGCACAATCCACTCCGGCTCTCCGTCAGACCCATTCCCGCACCACGTCTTCAACAAAGCAAGCAGTTCCATCGCACACCACCTGCGCAACGTCATCAACCTCTCCCTCGAGACCACGACCTTCCCAGAGAGCTGGAAACACGCCGAGATCAACGCCTACTCAAAAAACCCAAGGCAGACCCAAGAGACCTCAAGAACTTCCGACCCATCTCTCTGCTCCCGTTCCCGGCCAAGGTCATCGAGAAGATCGTCAACAGACAGCTAACCCGATACCTCGAAGAAAACAGAATCCTGGACCCTTCCCAGTCAGGGTTCCGCAGCAACCACAGCACCGAGACCGCCCTCATGGCCGCCACCGACGACATCAGGACCCTTCTGGACAACGGTGAGACCGCATCACTCATCCTTCTAGACCTCTCCGCCGCCTTCGACACGTCTGCCACTGCACACTACACGCACGCCGCAGGGATCCGAGACAAGGCTCTGGAATGGACCACCTCCTTCCTCTCCGGCAGAACCCAAAGCGTCCGCCTCCCCCCATTCCGATCCGAAGCCTCCGAGATCATCTGCGGCCTACCCCAGGGATCCTCCCTCAGCCTGAGAATGTTCAACATTTACATGGCCCCGCTCGCACACGTCGCCCGACAGCACGACCTCAACATAATCTCCTACGCAGACGACACTCAACTCATCCTCTCCCTCACCAAGGACCCCATCACCGCCAAAGCCAACCTCCACGAAGGAATGAAGGCCGTCGCCGACTGGATGAAGATCAGCCGTCTGAAACTTAACTTGGACAAGACGGAGGTCCTCATCTTTGGCTCCAACCCTTCAGCCTGGGACGACTCCTGGTGGCTGACGGCACTGGGGGCAGCCCCGACACCCACCGACCACACACGCAACCTGGGAATCACCCTCGACTCAACGCTCTCAATGACCAAGCAAGTCAACGCTGTCTCCTCCTCCTGCTTCAACACCCTCCGCATGCTCCGCAAGATCTACAGATGGATCCCGACTGATACAAGAAAGACAGTCACCCAGGCCCTCGTCAGCAGCAGACTCGACTATGGAAACGCCCTCTACGCGGGAGTCTCGACCAAGTTCATCAAACGACTACAACGCATCCAAAACGCCTCGGCACGGCTGATCCTCGACGTACCATGCCACGGCCACATCACCCCCCACCTGAGAAACCTGCACTGGCTCCCCGTCAACAAGAGGAGATCCTTCAAGCTCCTCATCCACACACACAAGGCACTCCACAAGACCGGGCCAGCCTACCTCAACAGACGACTCTCCTACATCCCCAACCGCCAGCTATTTTCCGCCGACCTCTCACTGGCCACCGTACCGCGCATCCGAAGAACCACCACCGGCGGGAGATCCTTCTCCCACCTCGCCACCAAGACATGGAACACCCTCCCTCTGAGCCTACGACAGTCCCAAGACCTGCTGACCTTCAGGAGGACACTCAACACCTGACTGTTCGATCAGTAGCGGTGTCCTCCGGACCTGAAAAGTACACAGAGGCCTTTATTAAGAAACAGATTGAAGAGTTCAACATTGGAAAGAGACATTTAGCCAACATGATGGGAGAGGATTCTGAAAGCTTTTCTCAAGAGGATATTGATAAATCTATTGCATACCTTTTCCCTTCTGGACTATTTGATAAGAAAGCAAGGCCCATAATGAAGCACCCAAATGAAATTTTCCCTAAGCAAAGAGCAATGCAATGGGGAGAAGATGGCCGACCCTGCCACTATCTTTTTTTTATACCGGCAAGCAGTCCTACTATTCCCTAATGCATGACACCTATGCTAAAATGCTGGTTATTCAAGCACACCAGGATCGTATGACAGAAAAGGCCTGACTTCGGATAACGTCAAACAAATATCCCTAGTTGGCAGCAGATGGCTGATCAAGGAAGAACTGGAAGAAATTCTGGTGGAACCCATCTCAATTCCAGATTACACCCGCTTCATCCAGCTGATGGAACGGTTACTCACACTTCCTTACTGCACCATTGAAGAAGACTATCTGCTGCGGTTTCGTAAGCTGCTAGAGGTGGAGTCAAAGAAACAAGTGGTCGCCCGATTGGAGTATGATGAACGGGGCGTGGCGTTCAGTACTGCAGAAGGAAAAAAGAAGACTTCCAGAGCACAGGTGAAACTCTATGATGGCGGGAAAGGGAAAATAACAGTGAATGGAGTTGATTATTTGCATTACTTTCCAGTACTGCAAGATAGAGATCAATTGATGTTCCCATTCCAGTTCCTCGACAGGCTTGGGAGGCATTACATGGAGTGCACGGTCTCAGGAGGTGGGCGGTCATCTCAAGCTAATGCCATTCGCTTGGCTTCGTCAAGAGCCCTACTCAGCTTTGTCACCGAAATAGATATGGAACATATGAAGCAAGCTGGACTAGTCACAGTGGACCCACGGGTAAAGGAACGCAAGAAACCTGGCCAAGAGGGAGCCCGCAGAAAATTCACTTGGACACTTGGAAGAAACGTTAAAACAGGCTGATCGCACAAGAAATGGAAACTCTCTATGCATCTTCTTAGCCTTTTAGGTCGGAACACTGATGATGCAGGTAGCTCAAAATACAAACCAATGGTCAATTATGGTCAGTTACTGGTGGGCATTCTGACCAAGACATTCGCACAGATTCTCCTTTGTTATGATGTCATGTTAGTGTATCGCCCACGATCAAAGGGCTAAACAACGCAAGTCTGTCCCTTCAATGTGGATTCAAGTTCTATATTTTCTGCCATTAAATTGTATCTCGGACACTTTGATGGTATACCATTAATGTTGTGGAAACAATTGTTTGTTGTTATTGAACCAAAGCGAATTACATTATATTGTATGTGTGCTTCTTTTTGCTAATAAAATAATATCCTTAAAAAAAAAATTACAAATTAAACTTGCAAAAGACAAAAGTAGTACGGCTGGTAGACTCCATTATAAATCATACTCCTGGTTTTTGGAAAGAAAAAAAGTCAAGGTAGCAGAAACATTAATACCTAGGATTCAACATTGAACAGCAAATGAAGTACAAACAGCACTCAGCAGCAACGATGACAAAAGCTCAATCGCTAACCTATTGTTTTAAGCTAGTAAAAAGGAAATTGAGCTGGCCATACTTCGGCCCTCTGTTACCCGTCATGTGTGCCCAGTTAGTGCCAAAGGTGATGCATGGCAGTAAAACGATGAGGGGTCGTGAAGCACCCATCCTAAACAAAATTCAATCTAGTATAGAAATCTGTGCTCAACATTTGAAAATCGGCGTCTTTGGCCCAAGTTCGTCTAGAGTTCGGTGTAATAAATCAAACATTTCAAAGTAAACATGCATTTATTAAATTATGCGGAGATTGTGCGCAACTGAAAGAGGTTCTATTGATAATTTGTGCTGGCAGGAAATTGAAAAGCAGAAACAGATTAACAAAAAAGGTTCCTTGGGATTTTATTTAAAGCAGGCAGTTGAGGAATTAAGCGTGCAAGATGTTTGTAGGGCGAGCATAGGGAAAGCAGCATTTTATCAAGCAATCCAAGCTACATCTAAAATCTGTCTCGTGTAACTAACAAGAACATCCTCACATGAAGACGTCACGCTTGGACAGTGATCAATTCATATAAAAAGGGGCAGCCTCCGGAATACCTTACAGCTCTTTTTTTTTACTGACCATTAAATAACAGTTCATGAAATTCCTTTTTGCATATGGGAAACTAAAGACCTTATTCCTAATTTGAAATATCAGTTTCTAAACCAAGTATGTCGATTTTGGTAGTATAAGAAAGAATCT
Organism: Triturus cristatus; assembly: GCF_964204655.1. Lineage (NCBI taxonomy): Eukaryota > Metazoa > Chordata > Amphibia > Caudata > Salamandridae > Triturus > Triturus cristatus. Next base: position 1,175,604,335 of record NC_140580.1, on the reverse strand, counting down.
TTAACACACATTCTCTGTGCGTGTCCAAAGCTCGGAATAGAAAGGAAAAGCTATTGAAAACAAATGTTATGAGATTGAACATCTGCACCTTCAGGCGAGCGGGAACTCCCTGGTCGGTAGGTTCCTCAATCGCACTTGTCTGCAGTGGGGTAACCTTTTGAAAACTAAATCTAGAAGAAATAGACCAAAAAAGGTCTAAACACAAAATGGACACAAGGGAGACTGGATTTTTTCAAAATATGTAAAGATCAGTCGCATAAAACACCAACCAAGAGTTTATAGCCAGGCCAATCTAAATGATTATTGATTACACTAAGCACTTGCACTTTATAAGAAGAAGTTTCGGGTTCACAGGCAATCCTCAATTAGGCATGAACTATAAACTTTGTAGGAATAAAGTAACCCTATTTTATTTTCAAATTTTGAAGGAAAATGGAAGTCGTTCTACTACTCTTATACAGTAATCCCGGTTGCAAAGAAATCTTTCCTGAATTTTGTAAATACATATCTTGATAATGCTCAGTTTCAGGAGAGAGTAGTGAAGCATAATGTTATATCCTACTTAATTGTTTAACATTGTAGTCCAGCACTGCTGCCACTAGCTGCTCAGCCAGAGCGTTAGATGGTCATGGAATGTTGGTGTGCCTGTGATGCATGGAATGCCTGGGTGTCTGAGTGGATGAGTGTTGGCAGTTGAAGATGGGCTGAGCAGCTAGGGAGGCTGCTCCTGGTGGGGCTGGTACCACACTAGGCTGGCTGGAGTAGAGACAGATGTAACCTGAACTGGAGACTGAATAAAGATGGCTTAAGAATACCTCCTGGCTCCAGGTGTCTTTCTACAGAGATCACAACATTTATTTTGGCGACGAGGATGTGTATTTTAATAAGATGCTATTTCGAATTTGGATCTATATTAACATTTTATATTCAAATATTTTGTAAAATAAGGGCACAAAAGGTTTTTATGATTAGTCTTTTTAAAACCATTACACTAAAAGCAAACACTAGAATCAAAAAACTTCAAACAAAAGCTCTCATAGACCCTCAATGGAAACATTTATTCTTGACAAAAGAAACCAGCATTTGTTACATTTGCATCATATGACCACAGTGGAGAACAGATTAAGGCTGTAACCCCCTCCCATTAACCTAAACCATCTGTAGGTTACTGCTTATTTCTAATGTGCTGAATTTGGAACTTTGCTCTGAACTCATACTGCCAATGACCAAAATGTGATCAAGATTGTCAGGCATGAAGACGAAGAAAGCCACTTAATTTTGTGAATTATTGGGCAGCTGTAAATATCCAACGGCGATATTTATCCTGTTTTAAGGAGCCATGAGGTCCACGCAGTCAGAGCCGGCATTAGAATCAAAACCCTGGTAGATCTGGTTTCCCTGGGGGCATGGAACGGGGTCAAATATATCAGAACAAAAACATTGGGAAAGGTCTGGTGAACTTTAAAAAACACTTCAGTAATGTAGCTAACGGAGTGAAGGATATAGCTCCTATATAAATATAGCTTGTAGGAAGGTAGGCTCCTTCTGCATGGTTACCCCTCACTATTTGCCAGGTGCTCTGATTGTTTCTGAATAGTCTGACTGGGATTCTGCTAATCAGGACCCCAGTCTCTGCTTTCTCCCGTAATTGATTGGTAAGTACCTAGGTACATCCCAGATTGGACACTGGTGTAACCCGATCAGCCCCTAGTATATGATACTAAGGTATCCAGGGGTCCCCCATGGGCTGAAGCATGTATTATGCCAGCAATGGGAGACCACTCAATTTGTAACTACAGTCCTGCCTTTGCAGCCTGAGTAAGCTGGTGCTAGCACCACTTACGAAAGATATAGCTTTACCTATAGCTAAGGTCACTGCACTTAAAACCTATAAGTCACCCCTAATTCAGGCCTTTGAATCCTGAAGGCAGGGTGCTCGGTTCCAAGTGTGAGGGTGCCCCTGCATGATCAGGGCACCCCTACAGATTCCATTCTCCCGGGTTGTGAGACGCCCATATAACATATAGAGGGGCACCGTGTCATTACGCGATGCCCATCTCTAAACTGGCTGTAACAAACCCCATCATGTTTGGTATCGAATATGTTGGAATCATACCTCCACCCCGTAAACTGTGTGTGAGTTGTTATTCCGTGCACCGTAAAGGTCCTTTGGGAGGCCCTGGGTGCTCCCGCTACCGTTCTAGACCCGGACAGCAAGCTAGGGCTGCTGCCGGTCAGAGACACGTTTCTGCCCTCCTGCTGCTGAGCCAAGCTTGGGCAGGGGAAGGTAAACAATAGGTATCCTGTCACAGGAAGGTGTGACCACCTCCCGGTAGGGTTTAGTGTACTGGGGCAGGGTGGGGGTGCTTGCCTGCACCACATAGTCTGCGTGCAGGGTACACTTGGTGCCCTCCATGCATAGTCCAGTTCAAACCAGTTGAGGAACCCGTTGGCTCCCGCTCTGCCGCGAAACTGGACAAAGGACAGGCGAGTATCCTCCCCCTTTCCCAGCCCCTCCTTTAGGAGGGACCCCTGAATCAACCCTTCCCTTAGGGTACTTGGGGGGCTTACCTGTGGCTGGGTCCCTAGATTCGTCATGGGACAAGATTAATTTCAGACACCACTTCAGCCATCTGGGCTGCTCCTGATCTCCTTACCCTGCTCGTCTGCTGCAACGTCTGTGCTTGTGCTCCATACAGGAACCTTCCAAGGCCTGTAGGCATCCAGGACACCTGAAGGAATCTCCCTTGAAGTGAAGGAGTCACTTCCCTGCATCTGCAGGCACCGCAACTAAGCTGACCAGTCTGCTGATCCTGGGCTACCACGGACTCCAAAAGGCTCAGCAACACAGGTGGTGGTTCTTCTCATTCCTCGAGGCCTGCCCTGTCTTCTCACCATGTTTGAGGCCAGTATTCCTCGTTGGAGCTGCAGGAACCAAACCCTTGTGCACATCATCAACTTGCAGTTGCAAAGGCTTGTTGGCTTCCTTCCACCAAGATCTTCGGGCTCCAAGTAGCCCCAACCTGAAGCATCTCCAGTGTCCCAAGATCTTCCTCCTCACTGCATCACTTGCATCGTGGGCTTGCATCTTCGGTGAGCTGCTTGAGGTCTTCTTGCAACTCCCGTGCCTCCGACCTGTGGGTCCTCTGGAGAGTTATCTTTGAATTCTTTGGGCTGCTCTGATTGTTCGGGCCTGCCCTGACACCCCTGCTTGTGGTTAGTCTCCTGGACCTTGCTGGTGCCGACATTGCACCTTCATTTTTCACGTTGGTTGCCGTTGCCAAGGCTTGTTGGCTCTCCCGCTGGACACTGACCGGTCCACTCTCGTAATCCGACGTTGGACAGCTCGTGTATGGCTCCTGGTCTTCCACAGCATCACCTGGTCCACACAGCTGCAGTTTCAAGGTCACCGTCCGCTTTCCTGCAACACTCTACGTCGGTGGGCATTCGTCTTCCGTGCCTCCTGGTCCTTCCCGAATGGCATAGACTCTGTCCCATCTGCTTGCAAGCTCTTCACATCTTGAATCCACCTTTAGGTTCCACCGGACACTTTCACCTTTCCAAGCAGCAGCACCTTTCTGAAGTCCTCCATTGAGTTTGGCGGTTTCTAACGCCACTTCACATCTATGCACCCGGCTTCCCTGGTGCAGGTATCCTGGTTCCTAAGGTACCTACAGGTGGGGTGATTCTCCGACCTTCAGTCTTCCACGGGGTTTCTTCAGGGTCCACTGGGAAGGGTCCTTCTTCTTTAAAATTGCAACTTACCCATTGACTTGCATTGATCCTGCGGTCGTGGTCCCACTCTGCACACGGCCTCCGTGGGGCTCCTGGTTACTTACCTCGGGAGGTTCCCGGCTCTTTAACCTCTTCTGGGTATAGGCTTGGCTTAAGTAGTGTTTCGTGTACCACTATTTTAGTGTATGTTTCGGTCTCCCCTTGACATCCACTGTGTGTGTATTACGTGCTACTTGCCTGGTTCTATTGAAAAACATTGTGTGCATCTGTATGTGCTGGTGAGTGCCTTATAATAAATATTTTTATAAATACACTGTGTGGTTCTTTTTCACTTTATCTATAACTATAAGATAATGTTCTGGTAAAACAAGTTGCTTTACTCTCCTTCTGGACTAAGTCTGAAGGCTGCTCTCTGCAGCTACCACTTCGAGAGCTTTCTAAGGTTGCCTAAAACCACTCCAATCACCATAAGGGTTGTCTGGACTAGTGCATGGTGCTACACTTACAAAAGTGTACACCAAGCCAGCTTCTCACAAAGCTCTTATATAAATCTGTATGAAAGTGGACAGTAAATTGAAAATAAGCAGGGAAAATCCCATGCTCCCCTTTAAGTAAAAAGTTACATTATTTTAATAAAACTAGAGATAAGAAAGTGATAGGTAAATTAGCAAGCTTTACCTAAGCGAATCGGTCTGGCTAGTTGTGAGTCCTTGTTCTAATTATGGTTGGATGTTGTGACCGTTTTAGTTCTGGTAACGGCGAACACACTTACGGACACCCTTATCCATACAGGCAGTATCTGGATGCATGTGTACACAAACACATGCTGTCAGAGGCCACGCGGCCAAAAACACAGGCACAAGTGGATGTTTTCACATCTCCTCCCACGGCCTGTACTGCACTTTGATCATTCTGCTGTTGTAAAATACATGGCAATGGCCTTATGTCAAGAATTGTGACCCGCTTACATATGGCGTAACAAAGTCAAACTCCAGTACACATCCGTAGCAATTATAACTAAAGCAAAGTTTTAATTCGGTGTTGTATATTGGGTAACCGTGTTTTGTTTCAAACACGGTTCGATTTTTCCAAAGAAGCATGATGAACATTGCGTAGCAGAGATACGGTACATGACAGTTCAAACACTGGATCCCGGTGGGAGGGATCTGTACAGAAGGACGCAAGGCCCTAACAATAACAGAGGTTGGTGACATTCCCCCAACAGTGCGGCATCCCAACTTGGCCACCGCTGACCTTCTAGACATTATTGCTTCCACCCTTATCAAGGACCACAAGAACAGTGTGGTCAGTCCACCTCCTGAACGTCTAGCTACAAACCCCAAACCTTCTGCAAATTTCTTAGCGCATCCCCTTGCCACTCGCTCTTCTGCTTGTGTATTGTAAAGATCAGTTGGACATTTATGCTGAGGAACTCCCGATCGCATCTAGGCCGAAAAATATTTGGAGCCCTGTAACAAATTATCTTTTGGGGAACCCTGATGTTCTCTAACAAACTAAGGACTGGGTCTGTAGCTATTATTTGAGGTGTGTCAAGATCTGCTAATAAAGACGGAAATTCCATTGACCTACTGAACTTCACAAGGTGGGCCCTCAGGAGTGGATTTCAGCTCACTGCTACACCACCAGGATTAGGTTGCGCCCCTTCGTCCTGAAGAAGACTCGCAGCGGAGGTTTGTCACCCTCTATGCACAAGCAGAGTCAAAACATCGACACACCCCACCCACTAACGGCCTGCATCACATCCCATCCCCTTCGCTTGATGTTGCATTTATGCATTTACAAAAAGTATATCAAGACTGTTATAAATGATTTGTTTGGGACAGGCCCAGTCCATTGCCAAAGCCGTAAAAATGTATAAACTCTGAATATTTGTGACTATTCGCTTTTCCCTACGCATCACGAGCACGCCCATTCTTCTCTCTTCCTTTGAGCAACCTTTGTACCTTCCTTTTGTCAAATACATTTTGACCTGTTCAAGTATATGAAATTAAATATACTGAATTTAAACAATTCTTTTGCGCTTTTGTGTTTTACATTGACTGTACGTTTGGAACAATGCTATCTTAGACAGCAGGGTATGTTGTTGCATTTATTTTTGGTATTTTTTACCAGTGTTTGACTTATTTAAGCTACACACACGATAAAATATAATGTATTCTTCTCTAAAGCAGTCACTGACCATATTTAGTCCGCGCATGGCAGACCTGTACATACCTATATCACTGGGAGTCTGCTAGTTCGTATTGACATTGGAGTTTATCAAATGGTATAAGACTTTTAGAGGCCCAATATTGCCCACCTTGGATATGCACAGGAAGTCCCGTGCCTGGAAACCTTCAAATGTTTGCAAGTCAGCCATTAAGCTGAAATCCCATTGGGGTGTTTCTTGAGACATTTTATTCTCTCACCCCTTTGCTTGCCCACTTCCAGATCTTAAAGATCGTCACTGTTGGTACATGTATAATTTCCGTTCGTCCACGGCTGTATAAGCCTCCCCATGTCCCTGCAAGCACATAACCTTTTTCTATCAGCCTTCAGGGCCGGGTCTTGTTGTTTGGCAAACTCCCAGTCATTTACCACCTGCAACTGTATTTCCCAGTGATGTGTTCCCCATTGTAGAGCCCGCTCATGAGTGGCGAGTGCAGTCTTTGAGGACCCCCCATTCTAGAGCAGTGTTTAACTGAATTTACAGCGCAAAATAATCTGTCTGGGACTTCATAAGAAGTGTTTTGTATATGCATAAGCTCTTTGAGGTCCTCAGTAATGAAAATCCACAGATGTTTCAATCCCTCCTGGGCCCTTCACATGGGGCCTGACCAGCCTTTCGGGGACTCTCATGCCACAAGCAGGGATGCAATCTATTTCTGCCAGTTAATATTAACTCCTGAATACCTTGCAAAAATCTGCTGTATTTCCAGGCCTCTAGGAATGGTTTGCAAGGGGTCAACCAAATATAGAATAATATCCTACGCATATTGGGAGATGACATCCTCCCACCCTGGGTCCCTTCTAACCCACTCCACCAAGGGCTCCATTGCGAGCACCAATAAAAGGGGGAAGAGCGGGCAGCACTGTCTCGGGCCACGACTGAGCCTGAATTCTGGGGTCTTTCTTTGCCATCAAGTGCGACCATTCAACGAATCAAATACCTTTTTGACATCGAGATAAAATCACCATGGGTCCCGTTTCGACTGCTTCTAGGCCATGACCCCATTAAAACTTAGTAGACCTTTACCTGCTCAGCCCCGTGTAGACCTTGGTGGGAGCACCCTCTGCACTTCATTTGCGCGGCGAAGGTCGGAGGCTGATTTCCAGGCGCATTCACACCCTGGGCGAGGACTTCAGCCCCCAGGGTGCATCAGCGGGTGCACAGCTGCCGTGAGTGAGAGTGAGGTGTGGTGACCGCGCATAGAGCGCTGCCTCTACCCCTGCGGCGCGGGACAGCTCCCGGACCAAGGGCCGGCCCGTCTGTGCCCGTCGGGGACTGGACTGGGCCCTCTCTCTGAGATCAGGTTTTTTGATACATCAGTTGGTAAGCCTAATCACTAGCATTAAAGCAAGTATCCAATTTAAGTGGGATTTACGAACCATTGTGTAGAACTGTCGTAATATTCACAAGCTTGTATTGCCTTGGGCGTTGTAAAATCATGAGCAAGCGTAAGGGAACTGCTGCCACCTTGGATGCTTTTATCATTAGAGCTGAGTCCCTACTATCCCACGAGATACAAATAGCAGAAAGGTGCTTATCCCTTGATCCTGCCGCCGTATCCATACACAGACAGCTATGTTCACCCACATCGATTGCCAGCTCGCATACAACTCCGTTGAGACCCAATAATAACGATTTAAATAGCTTAACTAGTTCAGTTATGGATTCTAGGCCACAAATATTAAGATCTACAGTGGGGTGCAAGGAGGAGGAAACACAGGTAAAAAGAGAGCTAACCCTGGTACTAGGAAACCAAAGGCAAAGAGAGCTGGGGGGGGGGGCGGTCCACGTGACAAAATCTAATCAACACATAGACGCCCAAATAGTGACCACGAAATCGGCTAGCACACAGACTGAGGGAGACCATGCTCTGCACTTCCCACAAATGGAAGCAGTTGTTGAGAACATAAAGCGAATTATAAAAATGTCTATAGAATCAGCACATGGGGTTATGCTAACTCAGATTGTTGAACTTATGAACGAGAAATTAAGCTCTTTGAATAAGAAGATAGAGCAGTTGAACACCACTATAGGCCATTTGGAGAGCAGAAGTGGCACAGTCTGTTCAAGTGTTCATGAAGGAGGGTACCAAGTTATAAGACATCAATTACCATCACAAACGGAGGGCCCGGTTCTATTTGACAAAGGCATAATAAATAACATGAGTAATGTGGGCAGGGATATGCCTATGTCAAATTTTCACATTATAGCTAACAACGGGGTGGGCAGCGCACAGGGAGGGTCCCAGGACACAAATGGAAGCCAAGGGAGGTTGATTGATAGTCACTCTGCGCAAACAGCTCCCGATGGACCGGGGATCCACTCTGGTCCGGCAGTAATATATAGTCCTAAATGCACAGACTTCATTCCGCTTCTTGCCCCCACGTGTTAATTTTAGCCGGGGTGCCCGTTTTAAGAAGAGAACAGAAAGAGACCTGGTGTAACCTGCGGAACAAAACAGTCGATTGGTTAGCGAAATTAAAAAAAATTCAACCCACTAAATACTGATGATATTCTCATGGTTCGTAGGGTAGGGTGGGTTGGTGAATCCTCAAAGAACATAAAGGGTGACTGTGTGGTGATTCATTTTAGACGTCCCCAGATGGTTTGGAATCTGTTAAACGCGTGAGGATACATCCCCCCGAAATTCTAGTATCTGCGTTCTTCCCCTTGGATACTTTTACAGTCCATCCCTTGGGAACAGTGCCACTGATGCGGACACTTTAGTTCCATTGTCAAATAGATTTCAGGGTTTAGCTTCATTAGAGTCGTTAGATTGACAACCAAAATCCCTGTTTTGCAGAGTGAATAATGGTCCCGTTATGGCCCAGTTAAACAATCTTATGGCCCAGTCACACTCCTTGCATGTACAGAATGTAGAAGTTCCACAGCGTGCTACAAAGGCTGACGGGATTCACAAACTATTTAAGGAGGTGGGAGTAGGGTTTCCGCCCGGCCTCCAAACCTCTCCTTTAGAGTTCCATCCAGATCAGCCAATGAAAGGCTGACGGGATTCACAAACTATTCAAGGAGGTGGGAGTGGGGTTTCCGCCCGGCCTCCAAACCTCTCCTTTAGAGTTCCATCCAGATCAGCCAATGAAAGGCTGACGGGATTCACAAACTATTCAAGGAGGTGGGAGTGGGGTTTCCGCCCGGCCTCCAAACCTCTGCTTTAGAGCTGCACCCAGATCAGCCAATGAAAGGCTGACGGGATTCACACACTATTCAAGGAGGTGGGAGTGGGGTTTCCGCCCGGCCTCCAAACCTCTGCTTTAGAGCTGCATCCAGATCAGCCAATGAAAGGCTGACGGGATTCAAAAACTATTCAAGGAGGTGGGAGTGGGGTTTCCGCCCGGCCTCCAAACCTCTGCTTTAGAGTTGCACCCAGATCAGCCAATGAAAGGCTGACGGGATTCACACACTATTCAAGGAGGTGGGAGTGGGGTTTCCGCCCGGCCTCCAAACCTCTGCTTTAGAGTTGCACCCAGATCAGCCAATGAAAGGCTGACGGGATTCACACACTATTCAAGGAGGTGGGAGTGGGGTTTCCGCCCGGCCTCCAAACCTCTGCTTTAGAGTTGCATCCAGATCAGCCAATGGGAACTAATATGTCAATTTCTTTGCAAGGAAATATGGTAACGGGACACCATTGACTAAAGACCAAAACAAGCAGACGGAAGTACGGCTTATCTCGTGGAATATAGCAGGGCTAAATAGGAATCTAACAGACATGGTATGGAACGAATACATAGAGCAGAGTGATATTTGTCTCCTGCAGGAGACCTGGTCATTGGAAACTCCCCATAGAGTGGGCTTTAAGACATTCAGTGTGAATGCCAGCCCATCAACAAAAGGCAGGCCATCAGGGGTCCTTGTCATTTGGATAAGGATTACCCTCGAAATTGATATTTGTTCCACTGTAGTACATACCATCACAGGATATGGTTGGCGTAAAAATAGTTACAAAGGATGGTAAATATTTACATCTAATTAACATCTATAATAGACCAAGCCCTGCCTCTAAAGAATCGTTAGTAATAGAACAGCTTGATTCCTTTTTAAGTACACTTGGACCAAAGATGAGGGTAATTGTTGGGGGAGACCTCAACTGTAATTACGAACCGGTGGTGGGTTTTGATAATCTTTTTGAGAGCGAAGATATGGCAAATAATATTCTTGCCATAGAAAGCAATAGGGAAGTGCGGTGCACTTTAGCAGTCGCACAAATTTTAAAGCTCACTACGGGCCATGGCCTAAGAGCATGTAATAGTCGCCTGCCTTCCGATAGACCAAATGCATTTACATTCTGCAGAGGTAGTTCCCGAAGCAATATAGATTACATACTGGTGTCGATAGAGTTTTGGCTATATGCTTTTGATTTAAAAATAGAGCCTAGAACTGAGAGTGACCATCGTCCCCTACAGCTGATGTTAGCGACCCAACCTTTCTCTTCCACTCCTCTGGGTGGGAGTGATAATAGTACTTATGAGGATGACATCATACTGAGTAACAATCGACGAGCTGTAAAGTGGCCTCATATTCTAGGGAACAGCCGGTCTATGACAAGCATTTATAATATTTTTTCAGGCACTATTGCTTCCTTTATGCATTTACCAGCAGACAAAATACCAACGTTAGACTTGCATAATACCCTCGTAGATGCCCTAACTCCGATTGTAAGCAGTATACCCAAGGAGAATAATGCAGGAAACAAAAACCGGATTGAGGCAGCAAACCCATGGTACAACAAAGATTGCCCGGTAGCAAAAGCAGAACTCATCCAGGCAATCAAAGACAGCAACGTAATTGCAATAAGGGGTAAGAGAACAAAACACAAGAGAGCCCTTGCAAATGCTAAAAAAACATGGGAGGACGATACCTGGACTGACTTAATCAGTGCAGCCAAGTCTAAGGACCAGTTAGTTTTTTGGAGCCTGATAGCGAAAGGGAGTAAGGCAGGAAGGGTCACAAAGGACCTCTTTCTGGATGCTAATACCTGGATTGATCATTTTTCTCGCCTTAATTCTGATAGTGAATGTAAGCAAGTCATTATCACTGAAGATTCGGCGATTACCTCCAAGGTAGCTAACTTACAATTTAACCTGAAGGAAACAACATTGGCAATCGAGGCAGTTAAATCGGGAAAAGCTCCCGGACCCGATAAAATTCCAGGAGACTTACTGAAACATGACATTAGTGTTTGGGGACCATACACACATTTTTGTGTAACACAATAGTTTCGGGTACACCAATACCCGAAACATGGAAAGGGGCAGAAATCATTACGATTTTTAAGAAGAGCAACCGATATGATCCAGCTAATTATCGCCCAATTAGTTTGATTGACATTTTACAAATTTTTTTTGCTAGGCACATTTTAAATAGACTAATTGAGTGGATTGAGGAGAACAATGTATTTTCAAAATTTCAGGCAGGATTTAGAATCAAAACCAGTACGATCGACCAGGTTTTTATTCACATGTTTGAGTTGGAAATATATAAACCTAAGGAATGGTCACTTGTACATTGCCTTTGTAGATTTAAAGGCAGCATTTGACCTCGTACCCCGTAACCTACTGTGGGATTCATTGAGACGTCAAGGGGTGCCAAGCGAATTACTTGTACAAATAATCAGGCTCCATGATGATAACTTTGCTAAAGTAAGATGGGGCCCGAGGGGTGAATTTACCAAGGCAATACCGGTGAGAAGGGGTGTGCGCCAGGGGTGCGTAGTGACGCCCACCCTGTTCTCACTGTATGTAAACGACATCCCTGAATATCTGAATGGCTGCCTAAATGATGCTCCAAAGTTGGGGGGTGAAAGGGTAGCGGCGCTTTTATTTGCGGATGATATTTTAATCTCACAAACCCCAAAAGGATTGCAATGTTTAATGGACTCTTTATACATATTGTACCATGAAAAATACTTGAAATTAACTCAGGTAAAACCAAATATATGTCAATAAATCCACACAGATCGTTTAAAAAGAATTTAGCGCTTAATAATCAGAAATTATAGTATGTGCAAAGCTTCAATTATTTAGGTATCACACTAGACACAACATTATCCTGGAAGCCACAACTGGAAAAAAATAAGATAATCTTGCTTCAAAATTAATTTCCTATTCTAAAGAAACACAGAGCCCGCATATCGAAAGCAGTGCCCCCCGCCCTGGAGGTATTTAAACATAAAGCTCAATCGGCGTCTCTGTATGGAGCTGAAATTTGGGGGCCTTACTGCAAAAAGAGCTTTGAAGCGGGAGAGAATACATTTTTTTAGAAAATTATTAAGTCTCTCGACTAGAACACCTCTAATCGAGATAGTTATGGACTTAAACATCAAATACACCGACCATCATGCTTTATTGAGACCTCTCCTATTCTGGGTGAGGCTATGGTCAACCCCAGAGCTATCAAATTATAAGGCAGGCCTAGAGGAGATAATGAAAATTGATCAGAGTAGGGATATTCCATGGCTTAAACACATTGCATCATGAATGATGATGTTGGGCTTATCTTATTTCTGGGATGAACCATCCCAGTTGACACTGGCTTACAAGAAATTGTTAAAGTCTACCTTTTGGGCATACATTAATAACCACGTGCGACATAGCTCTTCTAAGGGGGTGCTAACATCAAGATTACTTTTATTCAAAGATGTAGCTCAGTTTTAACCCTTTCTGGACGAGGTATGTCCCCAATTAGCGAAATCCCTGTTTATGAAATTTAGATATGGGGTGCTCCAAACGAATGCAAACAAATCTAGATGGGGCAACAATCATGATGGTAAAAATAGCGAACTATGTCCAAATGCGACCAAGGAAAACGATTTACATATACTGTTTTCTGTCCCGCATACGATATACCAAGGAAAAAATGGATTAAGCCAGTTTGTATAAATTTGAAAATCAGACGCTGCAGCGAGGCGGAACGGATATTGAAAACCGATACTTCACAGTTGATTGTTTTTAGTGTTAGTAGATACTTATTTAATGTGAACCTTATCAGAGCTAAGGTTGGACTGAATTTATAACAGTCAAGGAACATGTAAAAACGTAGTAATTGCTGTTAGAGAGCTCCGCACTTGCACTTTATGATCTATGGTTGTTACTGGGGAATGTGATTCTGAAATGATATATTCCAAGCAGTTGCATTATTGGAACTGTCATGCAAATAGTATTGGAGCATGTATGGACGAAATTGCAATGTTCTAAAACAATGTTACCGCATTTTGATTGCCTAGCTTTTACTGCCTTTTATTGTATTTATTGTAGTAAATACGTTTTAACGGCGTAGCTGGAATAGATTATATAATTGCCATCTTATTTAAATGCCCCTATTGTGTTGTTTTACATCAAAAGGTTCATTCTAATTTTAAATCAAAAGGAAAGTATTTTTAAATGCATCTTTTATGGTTGAAATCTACCAAAATAAAGCTTTATTGAATTGAATAGTAGATTTTGGTGAGGGGATCTGTGTGGCATAAAGCTGGATTTAACGATTGACCGATACTTTTATCAAGATTTTGGCGTCCATGTTCAGTAGTTAGTTAGGACTATATGAGGCACAGTCCTCTGTAGACCTGCCACTTTTGTGGATAAGGACAGTGTTGGCAGTCCATACGTCTCATGGGATTCTGCAATCTTGCGGTGCATCAGCGTACATCTGGAATAGTGGCCCACTGAGTGTTTTAAAGAATTTGGGCGGGTGCCCATTAGGACCTGGCGGTATACCAGATTTTAAGTACCCTATGGCCTCATCCACTTCCACCCCTTCCGACTTGCGATCCAATTTCTTGCTGTCCTCCCCATCTAGACTAGGGATAGAGATGTCTCTGAAGAAGTCCCATAGTTCCGCTTGTGTGTAGTCCTTTTTGGAGTGATAGAGACACTCGAGATGCGATGCAAAGGTTTGTGCGATATCTGGTGCAGTGTCGATTACCTACCTAATTGAGGTGGCAACTCTGTGGCCCCACCTCTGACTCGATGGAAAATACAATTCCCAGGCCACATATAGTCAAATAAATACAAGTGATACAAGAAGTGAGTTCAAAAGGTAACTAATAAAAACAATTATATTTAATCAAAAGAACAAATACATTAATATTTCACAAAGAATACATCAAATTTATGACATTAGTAAATCTGTATTACATAAAAATATATATTATAATTAAAAAGTAATGAGTGGCAGAAATAAATTCTTCGTGCGTTTCGGCACTGGGAGTGCCTTCGTCAGAAGTTGCCACCAATAAACCTACAATTAAAAAAGCATTTTAGAACTCATTCTTGTCATTATTACATTCAATTTGTTTACATCATGATTATGTAGCTGTATTACAGGCTGCTAGTGACTAATGAAACTTAAAGTTAGAAGTTACAATAAGTAACATATATAAAATTCTTAAACAATAGAAAAGACATCTAAAGAAGATGAAGAGAAGAAAGAAATTAGATAAGTAAAAGCAAAGATGGCTAGAACAGATTCCCATAGATGTTTCTATATATGTGTTTATATATCTCTCTATAAGTCACCAATGTGTTAGTCCAAAAGATTTCTTTAAGGTGTAAACCTTTAAGAATTTCTATTGCTTACTTGTCTTAAAAGTGTGTGACGTGTTAGACTTTACATCATGTAAAGTGCCCAGGATATATGGGAAAATTCTCACTCTAAAAAATGAAAATATAACAATATTTAAAAAAAGTAAGTTCTTAGTTGTTAAATTATGATACACTTTTTTAGTGAATATTCAAATTCAATGAAGATAACCTACTTTTAGTTGAGAAACGTTGATGCTGATAAAGGATCCGAAGGAAGAAACTTCTCATTTGGATATTGTTTATTTAGTTGAAATCTAAAATATGAAAAACTCATGTATATAAGGGCAATAAAAAGGAAAGATAAAAAGGTCATTTTATAGTTTTGGAGAACTCTGTTTAAATAACTGAACTCAAAAATTAGATTCCATATTCTATATTATGGTCAGTGCGTACCTTTAAAATTGTTAGCTTGCTGCGATGTATAAATCACGGGTTCATACTGGCATAGCTATCGTATAGTTGACCTAAAAACGCGACATAAATCCGTTTAAATAAGAACATCTAATGGGTTCTTAAGGTCACGTGTTCAACTTATAATAAGCATATGGTGGTACATTTGCGTGAGCATGGAGTCTGTTATTAATGTCGATGTTACAAGGAGAAAAAAGGGGGTGACATTGGACCGTCTAGGGTTTTACTACAGTTCAAAATTATGACAGTCAAATAAATGTAGTTGCTAAAAATATCTTGGATATTCTAAGTCAGTCTGTTAACAACTATAAATCTATGATCTTATTGGTTTATCCTATTTAAATGTTTGTATCTCATATCATGATTAAATCTGACCCAAATCTGCAACTTCGAGTAACTAATAAAACTCGAGTTGAATGTGAGTTCCTGGTGCAGAATGTTGACGACTTTATTATTAATTGATTTACTTATGGCTTTCATCTTTCTTCTACTGGGCTGAACGATTAATTTAATAGATAATAAAAACGTTGTAACTAGCTTACCCTCTAGTAAGGGGTGAGCAAAGATATATCGTTATTTAAATACAGCATCGCTGTTGTTGTGGTCTTCGTATTGTTTGTTTTAACAGAAAATAGATCTAATACGAAAACACAAACGAAGAGCCATCAATTTGCACATTCGTGTAACGGTCGGGAACTTTCTTGGAATTAAATCTTGGCAATGCGTACCTTTTACATTTTGTTGGTTTCTGCGGTATAAATCCCGGGTTCGCACTGGCGTGGATATCGCTCAGTTGACCCGGAAGCGCTGTGTGATCCCGTATAATTGGGAAAATCTAATTGGTTCTTTAGATCACGTGTTCAACGTGAAATACACGTATGGCGGTACGTTTGCGTAAGCATGGAGTCCGATGTATTGTTTTCAATGTTAGAAGAAAAAAGATGGGGGAAAGAGAGAAGAAACTAGACCGTCAATTGTTTTACTACAGATCGGAATTATCGTGAAGTACATATTAGTGTGTGGTCTTTATTTATATTTCATCACTATCTTTAAAAATTCTAATTCTAAAAACCAATAAATCAAAATAACATTTTGATCTTAAATAGTCTTAAACAGTGTTATTTTTTATAAAAAATTTCCTATTTTGGTCCATTAATTTCGTCGTGTTTATACGAACTATTAGACAACAGAATCTGTATTCATGTTAGATTCATGTCAGATCTTAGGATCAACTTTTAACAAAAGATAGAATATATAAGCTTGTGTTATTATAATAATCGTGTTTTCCTGAGTTTCTATTAATGTTGTCAAACTTTAAATAGGAGTTGCAGAAGTAGGCTTCAACCTTTCAGCTGGGAATGAAAAGTTTGGGCAATTGCTATTTAAATAATCTCATTCTCCCAGGGTAAATCATTATTCAAACCGCATTTGGATGTATTTAATGAGATCCAATAAACTTCTCTTTTTTGGCGGATCTGCAATCCACCTTTTTCATCCGGTGTTTTAATTTTTTCTAATATTCGCCACCGTATGTCATCTGGTTTGTGGTTGAACCCTGTATAATGTTTTACTAGAGGTGCTGTCATTTCAACTGTTCTTATAGCTGAGCGGTGCTCTGTTAATCTAGTTTGAATTGCTCTGGATGTCTCGCCTATGTGACCTAAGTTACATGGGCAAAGAAGGAGATAGATGACATTCTGGGTTTTGCAATTCCATAGTGCTTGTGCTTTTATCGTAAATTAATTAAAAGTCATATTTTGTCCTTGTAGTATGTTACATGATTTACACGAGGAGCATCTTATTGTTCCTTTGATGGGTGTATTACCATCAATAGTTTTTTGTACAAAAGGAGGTCTAGCCGTTTTAGAGATGAATCTAGAATGCACTATCGTGTCCTTAATATTTTTATTACGACGATGTGCAAAAAGTGGTTTAGCTATCTTCTTTGTGTGATCAGAGTTATTTAGACTTTTTATTTTTTTCCTATAATTCATTTAGTTCGGTTTTCATGGAGGCTGCTAATTCTTTTGCAGTTTCTATTATTAAAATCATTAAATCTCTGGAGCATCTGTTTGCTATCATGCTCCACCTTTCCAAAAACAATTTATAATGGACAAAAAGTCCTGGGATATTCCAAACTCGCAACCCTTGAGGAATTATTCCAGCTTTTAAATACTCTAACATAAATTCCATTCTTTTAAGTTTTTTCTTCAAAAAAAGTAACTTATTCATATCCTCATTTTCCTGGATACTGGATTTTGTACTGCTACTAAAAGAATTACTTGTCCCTACCAAGACGGTGAATTCTTCATCTGAGAAAGCAAAAGTTTTGAGTTGACCCATTTTCTATAGTGTCAAATAGAATCCATACTTAGGAGCAGAAATGAACAAAGATGAGAAGGGGAAAATAAAGGCCAAATTGATTAGAATGAAAAAAGGAAAGAGAGAGAAGCTGCCTTATTTTCTTTGCTTGCAATATGTTACACGCAGACTAACTGTAACTACAGCATACAATTAAATGCAAATCAATTATCTAAAGCGACCAATTACAGTCCTGCTGACTCTCCTTTCTGCTCGCCTGCCAGGTCAGAAGTTTGTTCACTTTGTTGCCTAGCTCATATAGTTTGTATTGCTTTGCTTGATAAATTGCCCTAGCCTAGTCAACTAGTATCTGTTGGTATTGTTCCCTAGCTAGCTGTATACGATGTTCAAAGTCCACTGTTGGGTTTTGTACGTATTCGTCCTCCCACCAAGTCAGTTGCCCTTCTAACTCCCATGTGGTGCAGAGTTTGTCCTGTCTCTAACCAGCAATTCTGGATATAAGTTGCACCCTAATAGCCTCTTTATAAGCCTCCCAGACCGTCCCCTCCGATGGCACCAAGCCCATATACTCGGCCCAGTAGGCCTATGTCTCCTCTTTCAAGTACCTTGTTGTCCCAGTCCTTGATATCTCAAGGATCTAACCTACACTCACACCTGAATAGTGTTGTTGTGGTATGTCCTCTAGTGCATAGTGTGGCGTGGTAGGTATCGTGTATCACAGTGCTGGTCTCGCTGGGCCATTGAGAACAAGTAGTAGTTGGGCCTCGGCAATGCCTGCATTCAGTTGAACACATAAGTATGGTCTCTCTCCTGGGTGAGCCCCTTTCCACAAGTCCCACAACCCCAGTGCAGTCACAAAGCCCCACACCCTACAATCCACGCATTGCAGCCCTCTGGGTCCGTTCAAGCCCGTGCCACTGTCAGAGGAGCTGGCTCCAGCAGCGCGCCTGGAACTCGATGTGCCCTCTCCAGCACAAAGAGCTGTAGAAGCTGGCCCAGGGCCACCAACTTCTTGAAGTCCCTCCACAAAGTGCTCTGGGTCCCGTCCTGCTTTCCCAGGGAGGCCCATGAGGTGTATGTTGTTGCGCCTGGACCCACCCTCTGCATCTTTGACCCTGGTCTGCAGGCGGCGGGTAGTCTCTGGAAAAGCACAAGCTTCTGTTTTCAGATGTTCGATGACCTCGAGTGTTCCTTTAATGTGTGCCCTGTGGTGACTCTCTTGCGGACGTTTTCTGCCCGCATAAGATTTATATCCAGGGCCATCAGTTCGTTCAAGGATGGGTCTGGGATAGGGAGGCACTCCGCTCATCTCTTGCCACACCTGCGGCCCCCTCTCGGCTTCTCTGGCTCACAATGCTTCTCTCTCTGTTGCCTCTGCCACACCTCTCACCGCGCTGGAGCCGACATCTTGTCACAGAAGAGCCTCTGCACCACTACTTGTCATCCCTTTGGGTTGGCTTGGGCCCACCAGATCTGGCCACCCCTTTCTCCCCTCTGCCTCCCACCTCATAGGAGCATCAGGGATCCTCGGGTTCCTCAGAGGGGCAAGATCTTAACTATTATAGTCTGTCATCGGTGGGAGCTGCAGCTCAGAGGGCCATTGTTTCTTGAATATCATTTCGCGCCCCCTTTTGTGTATCATTATTTCATGAAAAAGGGAAATTGCTTGACTGTTTATCATTCTGTCTGCAAGCAATGGTGTAAAAACCTATGAAGAGGACTACATGTTTAAAGGTTTATCTGGGCTCCACTTAACCACTAACTTTTCCTTTTCTTTAATGTCCGCCCAGGAAAAGAGTAATGCAGCTAAATGTATACATATGGCCTTAGGAGTTCAGATATAATCTCTCTCTAGTGGAATCTGGGTTCAGGCAACAGAGGCAAAACAATGGAAGCACAATTTCCACTACTCTCCTGCCACCAGTCCCAGGATGCTTGTTTCCGGTCCAGGGAGGACCTGGGCTGGCAGTTCGGGCTGGACTGTTCCAGTGAGGAGCAGGGTCAAGATTGATTTGCATATGGCTCGGTCCAAACTGGGGTGGCATGGTGAGGAAAAGAATGAAGGATTAAACCCAGGTCTATTGACTGGGGGTGAATGGTTGAAAAGTTTCATGTTGCGTGAGCTCACAACCGATTGAGCTTGCCCTCAAAAGTTTGTCTTGAGCAACTCCAGTATTTATGATCTTCACAAAAGAGCTGGGACAACCAAACAGCTAAGCTCATAAAGTGCATTATATTATATTACACTATTTTATTGTTGAATATTTAGCAATACATATTATTGAGACATAAACTCGACATTTCATAACCTCTTAATTTGACACTTGTTCATGGATTCATCTGCTGCCAATCCATTTTTGATCCTAAAGTAGTGAAAACAGAGCTACCAGTCTCAAGCAAGGAACTCTACGACCTGAGGGGATGCAGAGGCTGACCTCTTGACGTTCACATGGAAGATGAAGGCTTTTGGTGTAACAATGTTACCCCTGAAGTAAGAGGGGGCACTGCCTCATAAGAAAGATGTTGACTGAGTAGATCATCATATGGAAACTCCAGGAACGGAGGTAGCCAAAACAACGGAGAGCTTTTGGGGTGGTCGCTGTGACAGTTCAAACGGGGGTTGTGGATCTGCTCTTTTGCCTGTCACACTGAATCTTGAAAATCCTTTAATATTTGCAGATTGGGTTGAAAAGTGGGCCTTTGATTCTGGTGC
The DNA here is from genome assembly GCF_964204655.1 of Triturus cristatus. Taxonomy (NCBI): domain Eukaryota; kingdom Metazoa; phylum Chordata; class Amphibia; order Caudata; family Salamandridae; genus Triturus; species Triturus cristatus. The sequence continues at coordinate 1,175,584,324 of NC_140580.1, read as the reverse complement.
TCCATTCAGTCCTTAGCGATAATGGTACATCTGAGAAGGTGTATGGACTCCTTCAGATATTGATAAGCCACCCATGTGTTTAGCAGTTTTACATGTATTACTGGAGAAGCCCTTGTGTTTCTTGTTTCCTTGAACTAGGTTTTCGGAGGCTGTGGCAGGAACAAGTCAGCCCTTTTCTGACTAGCTTTGCTACTTCCTGCTCTACTCAGAAGTTTTCGTCAGAAGAAATATCATGGCATTGTCTCTCTCTGGCCCTAGCCCTGAAAAAATCTATACAGCGACCCGTGGCAGTTTGAGGGATCTCTGGGTTGTAATTTGCTAAAACCTATTGCTCAGCTGCGACTCCTCCAGGCCTGGTCCATACGAGAAACATAGAAGTGTTTTTTATGGACAAGGTGGAAATGGGCTGATTGCTTTGGGATGTCCTCTGATTGCCAAAGCACGTTAGACCCCATAGCGCCTATGACATTCTGCATACATTATTAAAGAAGGCAGTTAACTGTCGCCTTTTAGACCCATGCACCAGAATTGAAATTTTATGTCAGCAGTGGAGAGAGTGGGATTGATTGATTAATTGATAATAGGGCATCTGTTCTCCAAGGGATTATCAAACTCTTTAATCTCTGGAACACTGACTTCACATTAACCTAATATGATCGATTAGCCTGTGCGCAGCCTGGAGTTGGAGAAGGCGCAACACGTGACCTTAAAGAATTTCAAGAGTATATTAAGACCTGCCTGAGCCGAAGGGCTCATCACCAACCTGTATAAACTCCTGAATCTGAGAGGACACCAGAAGTGGGGATTTAAAAAACAGGATACAGTAGTGGGGGAGGGGTGAGAGAGAGAAGTGACCAGGAATAGCAGAGGCTGCGGAATGATATGCACCGGGTTCATTACAATGTCATGTGTCGGGAGCACAGATATAAAATGATGTACAACTGGTACCTTACTCCCCAGCTCCTAAAACAGATCTACCTGGACGTAAGAGATTATTGTTGGAGGTGTGGGGAATCAGAGCTCAATGCCTTGCATGTGTGGCGGTCTTGTACCAAACCAAGGCACTTTTGGAAAGAATAAGTGCTAGCGTGAATCCTTTTCTCTTTTCACATGCTGTGCATCATTCTGCCATTTAGTGGTTGGGTCCAGAATTGTCTTTTTTTTTTTTTCTTGTTTTGGTCACGGTCTACCGCCATTTGGAGCCAGGTACGTCCCCTGTGTGACGTCACAGTATCCTGGAGGTCGACGTCCATGGTGGCCATCTTCAGATTCTGTTTTCTTCCATTGGGTCTGGAAGCAAGACGGGAAGCTCCAAAGAAAGTTTTTGTTTTTCCCCAAAAAACTTCAAAAGAAGATTATCATCGAAGGATCAGCGAAGATAAATCGAACAACCGGCGCTGTAGCCGGAGGCAGGAGCAGAGCGTCCGCTGGAACACCAGAGGACCTCTCCAGTCCACAAATGGCGAGGTAGGGCTCATGGAGAATACCCCCATCAAATTCTGCCCCAACTGCCACCACAAATACGCACAACGCAACCCACACAACATGTGCAACCTTTGTCTGCCCGAAGATCATCAAGACAAGGAATGTGAGGCCTGCGCAACGCTCCTGCCAAAGACGCTCATGACGCACCGAAACCAAAGACAGCCCACTACACCACAATGTCTCAGTCAACGAAAAAACCTTCCATGAGGGACATAGGTTTCTCTAGCGACGAAGAAGACCAGGGAGCTCCAGTAGAGTCGACACACGAAATACTAGAAAAGGACTCCGAAAAGATCCACTCTGACAAGGAGGCGAGGGAGTCGAATAAGAGAACGGAGAAGGTAAGACCTAAAGATCCGTCGGAACGGAAGGGCCACAAACATAAGACGCCCAAGGCAGCCCCGAAGCCGAGCAAGAAGGCGATCGAGGGTCAGCCGCGATCAAAAGAACCCCATGGAACCCATCTGAAGGTTACCAAAAAGGGGAAATCGCAGAAGGCACCGAAGCCAAGGATCGACATGGAACACGCAAAAAAGGGCACAACATCGCCAAAGACTAACGTCGATGCCGAAAAGAAAGTCCCTGGCCTCTGACGCCGAGAGGGCCCTCCAGGGGGAAAGGAAAAGAAGACTAGAGGAGGAAATGGCTACGCTCTTACAAAAGAAAAAGGAATTTGACGCCTCAATAAAGGATTTTCGAATCCCTAAGACACCGGCTGCGCAACCAGAAAATCCCGAAGACGCCGAGGGGGAGGAAGAAGGTATCTTGGAGTCCCCACCAACACCGGAACCTTGAGGCGAAGACCCCGAGGAATATGGCGACATACCGGAGGAAGAGGAAAACTCAGAAACCTTTGAGGACACATGGAACGATCTCGACAGAGACTCTAGCGGAAGAGATCTGTAGCTACCCTTCGAAAGCATCACCCCCAGATGAAATTGCTTTCGATAATAACATGGTAAAGAGGGCAGCAAATCAATTTGGTATTCCCTTAGAGGAAGAAAAGGGGGGCACATGTTTCCTACTGGAAACCCTGGCACCTGCAACAAAGGGGACACATCTACCCATGTTGCCAAGTATCCTGGATCAGGGCAAAGAAGCCTTTAAAGAACCAGCTTCAAACAAAGGGGTAACTCCTAGAGTGAATAAAAAATATAAACCCTCGTCAAAAGAGCCAAAATACATACAGGGAAGTACTATACCTAACTCCATCACTGTAACTACAACCAGGAGGAGAGCAAATACTGTCTCCAACACTAGCCCTCCACCAGAGAAAGAAAGTAAAAGGATAGATATGGTGGGGAGAAGGATGGAAAAAGAAGCTGCAACACCGTGGCGCATTGCCAACTCAAATGCCCTGTTAAACAGATATGGCCACCAACAGTGGGATGAAATTGAAGAGTTGCTGAACACCCCGAGGAGTACAAGAAAAGGGCAAAATGTATTGTTCATGAAGGGAAAAATGTGGCGAACACCTGCCTAAAGTCAGCCCTAGATGCAGCAGATACTGCAAGCAGGCAGGTGTGCACAGGAACCTTCCTCAGAAGGCATGTCTGACTCAATTTCTGGATTTAAACAAGAAGTTCAGACATCAATCATCAACAGACCATTCAATGGGGAAGCTCTTTTTGGCAAGGGAGTGGATGAGTCCCTTCAGCAAATTAAAAAGGACAAAGAAACAGCAAGGGCAATGGGGGCCCTAAAGCACAGAGGTTCTTTTAAAAGAGGAGGCTTCTCTAACAAAGACCACAGGTAGAGGCAGCTTTGTTAATGGACATCAGATGCCACACCAATCTCAGGAACCGAACCCAAACCAACCGTCTAGCTGCCAGGGCTGGCAACAACACCAGAAGCAGCCCTTTCGAGGAAGAGGCAATGGCAGAGGAAGAGGCCAATCCTCTAGAGGAAGAGGAAACGGCTCTAACTGACTTAATCACGGGAAAAGACCCACACAAAACACCAGTGGGGGGAAGAATATCCTTTTTCCACAAACAATGGAAAAGGATCACAAAAGACAATTTGATATTAAATTTGGTACAATACGGATATTGCATAGAGCTCACAAAGATACCACCTGCAAATCCACCAAAAACAAGGAAATTGAGGAGATCAGAACAAACCCTGCTAAACGCAGAGATCAAGAAACTAAGCCTAAAACAGGCAATAGAAAAGGTACCAAGACAAGAATGGCACAAAGGAAACTACTCACCATACTTCCTAGTACCCAGACAGGACCAAACCCTGAGGCCAATCATGGATTTAAGATTCATAAACAAGTTCATACTCAACGCCTCAAAATGTGTACCCTTCAAGAAATAATACCACAGATTCAACAAGCATTTACAATGCAATGGTCTCGGCAATATTATAGGTAGAGCTATTGGTATTGCTCATTATTTTTTTATCATTTTTGTATCCCTAAATAAATGGCATTGTCATTTCTATTGGCATTAGCTTTTTTTTTTGAATATGTGTTACCTATTGCATTAGCAGAAAAAGAGTGAGGTAGTGAAATAGAGAGTGAGGTAGATAGAGAGTGAGGTAGTGAAAGAGTGAGTTAGTGAGTGAGGTATTTTCTGACGTAGTGAGATAGAAACAGTGAGTGATGTGAGATAGCGAAAGATTGAGGTAGTGAAAGAGAGTGAGGTAGTGCGGGATGTTGTGAGGTATTAATATAGAAACAGAGAGTGATGTAGTGAAGTAGTGAGCTAGAGTGAGGTAGTGAAAGAGTGAGTGTAAGTGACTTAGTGTATTTGAGAGAGAGAGTGAGGTAGTGAGATAGAGATGAGGAGTGCGGGGCCGAGTCAGGCAGCTCAAGATGGAGGCTGAACATAACATCCTGCGCTGGGCTCAAATGGTAGGGAGCAGGAAACAGAGCTAGAAAACACGCTGCGCGCGCACACTGCAACTTCACCAAAATCCAGAGCGGAGATGGAGCACAGGGTGAGCGTGGGTTCCAGCTCATGCACTAGAAAGTGCCGTGTGTGCTGCTGCTGCTCACAATACAGGAAGGAATTGTGAAGGGCAAATCAAGAACCGAGCTTACCGCTCATGCTGCGGAGTGCATCCTGCTATAATGTTTGTACAATTTACAACGACACTGCGTGCATGTGCTCGAAAATCCTACATACAATACAGCGGGTTTTACCCAAAAAGCTAGGGACTGTCCGAAGGGTGTCCAACAGTCTTACAGAGCACCTACGTTCCAAGGTGAGAGCGCAAACAGAGACAAACAGTGAACAGCGGTGGTAAGGGGTAGCGGGGAATCAATACAGAAAGGGGCAGCTGGGTGGAGAGAAGATATAAATGCAAGAAGAAGCAGGTGCAGAACGGGATTATCAGAAACAGTTGTAAGGTGGAGCAACGCTGTGAGGAGATTGTAAAGGTCAGAGGCGGGGTGGAATATGTTTTGAACAAAGGTGTGGAGGTTAAAGAGGCAAAATGCACAAAGAAAAGGGCGGCAGAGTAGGAACACGTGTGTATCGGACGGAGACTTCAAGAGTTTACTTGGGCATACGGCTTAGTGACTTCCCCTCCCTACTACTGTTCACCTTCAGGCTCTTGCCGGCCCCCGCCATCCGCCCCTGCATCTCGACTCCTCTGATACGGGAACTGGAGTCTTTCACGAGATCTGCCTGTCAGCAGCACAGTAAAACAGAGCACTGCCAACAGATCGCCTCCCTGTACCGGAACTACTGCTGTTGCCATATTGGTATTCTTTCTGTTACTGTTGGTGCTCTTGAAGCTACCGGAAGTGCGAAAACTAAGACGCATCAATACAACTTCTCCCTTTGAGACTTTCGCCCACCTACCTTGAAACGGGCTTCACTGTGACTGCCGCATATGGTCGCGATGGACGGGGCACCAGGACTGGCACAACCTTTGCCTTAGCAACGACCCACATATTGCTCGCGCCCCCTACCTCGCACGCAGGTTTTAGCATCGTTATTTCCTCACATACCCTGACAGTCATTTAACAACAAGCACACCACTGCCTTTCTCCGAGGCGAAGCAGAAATGCCTCGGAGAAACGCAGCGGCGGTTTCAGATTCGGGGGCGTGGCTAAAAAGTGGAAAGAACAGCAAGGAACACGCCCCCGAATCTGAAAAAGACGGAGCCTATTTGGAGGGACGGCTCTCTCCTCCAATGGCTGGCCTCCGTTTAGGAAGCCAGCCAATGGAAGAGAAGCAAAAAGAGGCGGGCTAAATAGCCACTCTAGGAAACATTAAATCTCCGACTTCCGGTTCTGCCTTCGGCAGACCGGATAGTCCTCGACCTAAAAAGGGGATTATCTAGGAACAATAGATCTCAAAGACGCCTACTTGCATATCCCAATGAACAAAAGACACAAAAAATGTACCTAAGATTCCTACACAACGGAACACACTACCAATTCAAGGTACTCCTGTTCGGCAAAAAATCTGCTCCACGGGTGTTCACAAAGTGTCTAGACGCAGTGGCTTCACACCTGAGAATAGAGAAAGTCCATGGTTACCCCTACCGAGACAATTGCCTAATAAGGGGACGCACAAAACAAACATGCCAGAATCATGTTAAAAAAACAATTCAAACGCTGCAAGGCCTGGATTTCTCAATAAACCCCCAAAAATAGTCTACAACACCATAAAGAGAAAAAACCTTCCTGGGAGCAAGACTGAACACGGCAAATACCAAGGCTTATCCCACACAGGCCAGGGTACAAGCTATCCATCACGAAACCGCACTCTACCAGAAGGGACAGTCTCTTGACAGTGAGGAAAGTAATGAAACTAATGGCCATGATGGCACCATGTATCCCACTCATCCCTCGCCTACACTTGCGCCCATTCCAAGAATGGCTCACCAACAGCTAGACACTAGTCGCAGGAAGTTGAGAGGACCTAGTAGTTGTTACACAAAGGGTGCAAGCAGAGATACAATGGTGGGCATCCAACAAAATAGCACAGGGGAGACCTTTCAGGGACCCAACTCCATCTGTGACAGTCACCACGGATGCATCCCTCAACGGTTGGGGGTCGCATCTCAACCAACTGAAAGTTCATAGTCAATGGAGCGAACAGGACTCCACGAAGCACATCAATTTTTTGGAAATGGAAACAGTTTTTCTGGCACTCTAGGCATTCCAGAAACATATTCCGGGGAAAACCACATTAACACAAACAGACAATACAACTACAATGTTCTACCTGAACAAACAGGGTGGAACAAAGTCCTTTCCCCTTAGCAAACTTGCACAGGAAATCTGGCATTGGGCAATACCCCAAAAAATCTGTCTACAGACAGTTCATCTACCAGGAGTAGACCACATCACAGCACACCAACTGAGTAGACAAAACAACTGCTCCCACGAATGGGAGTTGAAACACTCAACAGTTCAGTATCTATTCAACATCTGGGGAACACCAGTGTTGGACCCGTTTGCTACAATGCAGATCAAGAAATGCCAATACTTTGCCTCGATTTCCACACCACCTGTCAAAGGGAAATGCGCTTTCACTGAATTGGTCTGACATTTGTTTACGCTTTTCCACCAATACCTTTGATGCAAAAAGTGCTTCAAAAAGCAAAGGAACCAGGAACAAACATGATTCTCATTGCTCCTCATTGGAGAAGGCAAACATGGTACTCAACTCTCCTAGAACTATCCAAAGGAGAAATGGTCCGGATCAAAGCAGAAAAAGACCTGTTGACAATGCAACAGGGACAGATTTTTCACCCAGAACCAGCAACGCTACAACTAGCAGCCTGGCGCCTGAATACATCGAATTTGTGCATCTCAATCTACCGCTAAGAACAATGGAAATTCTAAAAGCAGCAAGAAAGCTGTCAACAAGAAAATGCTATACAGCAAAATGGAGGCGATATACAGCAACACTAATTCAATCAATACACAAGAAACAGTTATTACATATCTTACTTACCTATTGGAAAACAACATCAATTTTTCAAGCCTTACAGTGCACCTTGCTGCCATAGTGGCATACACAAGAGGAAAATCATGCAAAAGCTTTTTTACAAGACCGGTCATTAAAAGGTTCTTAGAAGGAGCGAAAAGAATAGCTCCTCAAAGAGTTGCTCTTGTACCAACATGGAGCTTAAATACGGCACTTGCTCAACTGATGACAAAACCCTTTGAACCCAAGCATACAGCGGACCGCAACCATATTACTCTAAAGACAGTCTTTCTCATTGCTATAACATCACTACGAAGAGTAAGTGAACTGCAAGCTTTAACGATACAGGAAACCTACTTACAAATCCACAAGGATAAAGTAATCCTAAAAACGAACCCACAGTTTTGGGCAAAAGTAGTATATAAGTATCACTTAAATCAAAACATTCTCCTGCCAAGTTTCTGACAGAACCCAAAAACTAAAGCAGAGAGAAGCCTCCATACCCTGGATGTAAGGCAAGCATTGCTATATTATTTGCAGAAAACAGAACAAAGCAGGAAAACTAAGCAATTATTTGTTGCTTACGCACATACTAACACAGGATCAGCTATTGCAAGATGGATAGTACAAGCTATCCTTTTATGTTATGCCAATGCCAAAAATAAAAAAAAACAAAGCAACCAACAGCTCACTCCACTAGAAAGAAAGGAGCAATGCTGGTATTTATGGCCAATGTACCCATTGATTCCATTTGCTCAACAGCAACATGGCCATCACCACACACCTTTACGAAGCATTATTGTGTGGACATACAAATGAATAAGGAAGCTCAAATTGGACAAAGGGTGCTTCAACACCTGTTTGCGAAGTCTTCCTTTCACCACAGCCTCCCAGGCACAGGAGAAACCGCTACTTAATCTGATGCCCAGCATGTGAATCCAGAAAAGGATTCACACTGCAAAAAGAAATGGTTACTTACCAGTAGGAGTAGTTTTGCAGCTTGAAGAATTTTCTGGATTCACATGCGGCCCACCCGGCATTCCCTATAACGAAAACAAACAGGTGGGAAAGCAAAGAACTACATCAGTGTTTTCAAAACCATTTCCAGGATTACAAAACATAAGGAAAACAGAAGAAAGAATCCGAAGATGGCCACCACACACGTCGACCTCCAGAATACCGCCTGACGTCACACACGGGACATACCTGGCACCAAATGGTGGTAGACCACGACCAAGACAAGAAAAAAAAGGACAATTCTGGACCCAACCACTAGATGGCGGAAAGCTGCAAAACTACTCCAACTGGTAAGTAACCATTTCGTTAGTCTAGTGATTGGGTAACCTATTCAAGAGTTGCACAAAGTTCTACTATTGGGCCTTAAAGACCCTGAGACAGTACGTCTCTATGAACGGACTAGGGGTTGGTTAATCAGATGCCTATGGCTGCTCAGCATTTGATAACCAGGGATTGGAAAAAACAGGAGACGCTTACGTTCAATCTGTGGTAAACTAATTTATGGACTTTGATCGTCATGGAAAAATTGATGTGCGACTTTACTAACCAGCAGAAATAAAATCAACAAATATGGCAGCCAGTAATCAATCTTTAGTGGAATACGGGGCGGCCTAACATGTCCGAACAGACTGCAAGCATTGGACTTCAGGCATTGACACCTGGGATAACTGTTGATGTTGTGAAATGGGTGTTGGATCATAGCGTTCCTTGCATGTAGGTATGAAAACCGGACCTGAGGGTTGATGAAGAGTGGAATACTAGCAGAAAAGCTGGTTGGGATCATACATAGCAACTTTGGATTGTATATGAAGTATGTTACCTTGCAATAAAAATTGCTTCATGTTATAACGTCCTTGTATCACACCAGCAATGCTCGCTTTTAGCTTTAATGTGTGGGACACTTGAATTAATGTTCTTAGGGGAGTCCTTAAATACTAAGTTATCTCAGTAGAGGAGAAAGGAGACCTATGCTGTACTTCTTTATTCTTAAATGGTAAGAGTACTACACCTTGAAGTTTGCACATCCGTTACAAACATGTCTGACTGAAAAGATGAATTGACAAATGGAATATGTGTCCGCACATAAACCTTTTCTAGCACTGCTCAAATAGTTTTCCTTAAAAGTTGCATTGTACAGTAAAAGCCATTAAAGTGTACAGAATGACTACTCTTGCCTGATGTTTGGTACTTCCCAGTTATGCCATCCGTATGACCTACAGTTCTATTTAGAAGCTTCTTGTGTCTTTTTCCTGTTGACAAACTTTGTCACTCTGTAAAACCATTAAAACCCTTTAAAAATCACCTGTTTAAAGGTCCACTGTATGCAGGGTACCGTGTTGGGTGCTAAGGCATGTCCGAAACACCAAGTTTCTAGTAACATTGCATTTCAGTTAACCCTGAGAAATGTTTATTTTCCAGAAATATAAAGGAAAACCCCAGACGTGCCCTGATTATCTATAACTCCTATAATATACGAGTAGACCTGTGCCAATAAATAACATTTTCTGCCATCTTTGCTTTAGGAAACAAGATAGTTTTGCCCTATAATGGCTAAATGTTTCGGTAATTCCCCACCCACAATCTACGGTCTTTAAGTATGTCATGGCAATCTCATGTTCAGGGTGTTTTCGATGCTGGTAGTTGGGACAGATGAGATTTTGTCGGTAAACCTAGCATTCTAAAAGCTACTACTGTGGAAGCATTGTTTCTATCTTGCTGTCAGCTCTTTACATGTTGCGGTTAGCACTGGAATGGAAAGAGCCTTCATCTGGGCCTGCATCTAGAGGCAGTCTGGGCAAGCAAGCGTTTTTAGGGTTTGTGACAAACTAGCATCTCTTCTCCCATTGTTGGCCAAAGCTGTTCTAGATGATAATTTCTGTCTGGGAAAGGGCATGCGATATAGGTAGCTTTAGGCATTTTGTGGAGCACTGGTTAGTGTCATGTGATCGCCCTACATGTGCTGTATGCTATGTGCTTGTTGTCTGCTTGACCTCACAAACCATTCTGTTTTACTTGCAGTCTGTTCTGCAGGATGAGAGGCAAAGTCAAGCCCTGATGCTGAAGGTTAGTCGCTCCAGTATATGACTCTTCTTTGGATCTAATTTGCCAATCGGTCTATCTGTTTAACCTCTCTCCCTACCCCTGCATGCGTTTTCTCTTTAGCATTTAAAGACCCGATTTTCTCTGTTTGGCTGCTCTGGAAATGAGGTTTTATTTATTCAGTGAGAATGAGAGAGTGGGTGAGAGACAGAGAAAGATTGATTGATTCCGTGAATGCTTGCAAGCTTTGTGGACATGAGGCACTTATCTCCGGTCTTTGGCCTATAAATGCTTGGCTTCCTATATTCTTTGTGTGCATGTGATTTTTGATACGGAGAGACCCTGCTCCGTGTTCCTCTGCTCTGAGAGTGTAAGCCTCTCTAAGTCTTTGTTAATGCTTTCACGTTGTTTTGCATTGAGAGAACGAGGGCCCTGCTTCCCTTGTCTGTTTATTTTTTCAGAATTGTTTTTTTTTTTTTTGTTGAATGTCTGTTCTGTAAAAAATGCCCCACTGGTTCACTGTTTGGTGATCAATAGGATTGCAAACTTTGAATTTTGTGGAGAATATTTCATTGTAATGTCCGATGTGTGGTGATCGCCTTCATGTGACTTGGGTGGAAGCTGGGAGGGTGTTTGCAGTCACTGTGGGCGGACGTGTGACGGGTCTGAGCTTCTTGTTTAGTGAATCTTTGAACTTTAACATTATTAGTAATTGATCGATGACCGGCTGTGAGCTGTCGGTGTATTTCAGCTTTGACACATTGGCCCATCTTCATCGTTGGGCCCTTTCAACAACAGCCAATGAGTGGACGCGCACTATCCCCACCTGCTGGTGGGCATGATAGGTTTTAACCGTACTCTGACTGAAGGGTCTTCAGTTTCAGCTCTTACTAATTCAGGAAAGACTGTTGAATTGAGATTGTCGATAGCAACTCACCCCAGTCTCACCCTAGAGTTTTGAAAAGATTCTCTCCCACCAGGTGATGTTGCTCCTCTTCGCCCTAGGGGAGAATATAAAAATGAAACTGACTTCATGACCCATAAAAACGTGTTGCTATTTTTAAAGCAAAAGGCGCAAGCTCCTGGAAAGTGGTTACTGGTGCTGTATCCGGCTGCCTCATCCCCTCTGGCAGATGTGAGTGCAGGTTACATAGTGCCCGTCTCTCCAGACCCTAAAACTTTGCAACCGTTAAATCTGAAGCCTTTTTCATGGAACCTAGTCTTTCTGGAGCTGGCTATGATGTATAGAAGGATCATCTGTCCCTGACTGACAGGAAGGAAGAGATTGAGTGAGTGCAGTGCTAGTCTCCTCAATGCTCCCTGAATTCCCAGCCTCCTCAGGCCACTTGTTTATAGCATCGCATAGAATAGACTGAGTAGCAAAGACTCTAAATGGTTCTGTATGTGGTGTTAACTCGTGCTTCCTGTGGAAGTAATAAAACCCTCAAATACTTCCACACAAGTTCCCATCTCATTTATTTTCTGGGGCCAGATGTCTGCTGATTACGAAGCCCTATTTTTAAATACACCTTATATTGTCATAGCCTATAAAGGGCCTGTGCCCCTGGAGATGGTCCTCTCTGGCTAAGTTAGTCCAGGTTGTCATACCCAATAAAGTGCCCCTGAAGACCCCTGAGTGGCCAAGCTAGTCCAGGTTGTCATACCGAATAAAGTGCCTGTGCCCCTGGAGATGGTCCTCTCTGGCTAAGTTAGTCCAGGTTGTCATACCCAATAAAGTGCCTGTGCCCCTGGAGATGGTCCTCTTTGGCTAAGTTAGTCCAGGTTGTCATACCCAATAAAGTGCCTGTGCGCCTGAAGAGGACCTCTCTGAGTGGCCAAGCTAATCCAGACTGTCATACCCAATAAAGTGCCTGTGCCCCTGTAGACCTCTCTGAGTGGCCAAGCTAATCCAGACTGTCGTACCCAATAAAGGGCCTGTGCCCCTGTAGACGTCTCTGAGTAGCCAAGCCAGTCCAGGTTGTCATACCCAATAAAGTGCCTGCGCCCCTGACGATGGTACTCTCTGGCTAAGTTAGTCCAGGTTGACATACCAAATAAAGTGCCTGTGCCCTTGAAGAGGTCCTCTCTGAGTAGCCAGGTTAGTCCAGGTTGTCATACCCAATAAAGTGCCTGTGCCCCTGAAGAGGTCCTCTCTGGGTGGCCAAGCTAGTCCAGGTTGCCTTACCCTATTCAACCCAGATCTGTGACTGGGGGTGAGTGTCTGAAAAGTTTCAGCGCTCCGTCCATCATCTCCTTGGGTTTGCTTTGTTCGCCCTAAGTTGGCAGGGTATGCCCAGACGTGGGTCCCTTGCTCCCTTTGCTACTTGATTTAAGCTAGCCTGGCTGATGAGGGCTGAAAGCCCGAAACCGGTCACAGGATGCTTGTTTCCAGTCCAGGGAAGACATGGTTTGGCAGTTCAGGCTGGACTGTTCCCCTGACCTGGGGTGGCATAGTGAGCTAAAGAACGATGATGGATTCAACCAAGATCTGTGACTGGGGGTGAGTGTCTGAAAAGTTTCAGAGCTCCGTCCATCATCTACTTGTTTGCTTTGTTCCCAATAAAGTGCCTGTGCCTCTGAAGACCTCTCTGAGTGGCCAGGTTAGGCCAGGTTGTCATTTCAAATAAAGTGCCTGTGCCTCTGAAGACCTCCTGAGTGGCAGGTAAATCCAGGTTGTCATACCCAATAAAGTGTCTGTGCCTCTGAAGACCTCTCTGAGTGGCCAGGTAGTCCAGGTTGTCATACCCAATAAAGTGCCTGTGCCTCTGAAGACCTCGCCGGGTGGCCAGGTTAGTCCAGGTTGTCATACCCAGTAAACTGTCCTGTGCTCCTGAAGATGAACCTCTGTGTGGCCAGGTCACTCCAGGTTGTTATTGTGGGAGCTGCCAGGAAATGGACTGTGGTCTGTAAACCTGAAAAGAACCCAACATAGGGTTCCAAGCTTAATGCTGTGGAGAACCAGTTGGTACCACAGTATTTTTAACCATAAGAGCTGCTCGATGTGGTACTTCAGCTAGATTCATCCTTTGGAAAGCTGTAGCCAGACCATGAAGACTTGAAGTGGCTTTGTTTAGGTAACAATCAGTAACTGATGTCCTGTTGTCCTGGGATCCAGGCCAGAATCCAAAATGTGCCATTGGCTGATACCAAATTATTTGGTAAAGTTTGGAGTTGTGGAGCTTGACAAGCTGGACACCTCAACCCCTTTGATGGTCTGGTTGAAAAGGTTACTGTGATTACGGTACCCAAGGATCGGTGCCTCGTCAGCCGCTAAGGCGCTGCGCTCTCCTTCCTTGTCGAATCCACCATGCATCAGGAACAATTGCAGAGCTGTGACATTTTCCCTGAGTACACGATGGTGGGGGTCTTCCCATTAAAGAACTGAACCCTTCAAAAAGCCCTTTGGTGTACACAGGGGAGGCCTCGTGTTAAACCGGGAAGATGGGCAGATTGGTGTGACGCAGAGTACATGTACGGCATGTTTGGGAAAACTCCAAAATCCCGCTGACTGTTCGAGCCATGTCAAGCCCTCCAAAGCACATTACCTTCTGAAGAAAAGACTTTCTTTGTGAAAAAGGTCCGAAATTTTCTTTCCATATTCCTAGTTACACTTTACCCACAAAATCAGAGGTTTTCAGTAGGAGAATGCTGTTCAAGACAATTCAGCTTGGACTGAACTCCCTGATCTCTGGTTCTATAGTATCCGTTGAGTTCCTCTTATTCGGAGGGAGTGTGTATTCCCAGGCGCACAGCTCGTATCTGTGGTTCTATAGTATCCGTTGAGTGACTCATTCAGAGGAAGTGTGTATTCCCAGGGGCACAGCTCGTATCTCTGGTTCTATAGTATCCGTTGAGTGCCTCTCATTCGGAGGGAGTGTGTATTCCCGGGCGCACAGCTCGTATCTCTGGTTCTATAGTATCCGTTGAGTGCCTCTCATTTGGAGGAAGTGTGTATTCCCGGTGGTACAGCTCGTATCTCTGGTTCTATAGTAACCGTTGAGTTCCTCTTATTCGGAGGGAGTGTGTATTCCCAGGGGCACAGCTCGTATCTCTGGTTCTATAGTATCCGTTGAGTGCCTCTCATTCGGAGGGAGTGTGTATTCCCAGGCGCACAGCTCGTATCTCTGGTTCTATAGTATCCGTTGAGTTCCTCTCATTAGGAGGGAGTGTGTATTCCCGGTGGTACAGCTCGTATCTCTGGTTCTATAGTATCCGTTGAGTTCCTCTCATTCGGAGGGAGTGTGTATTCCCGGTGGTACAGCTCGTATCTCTGGTTCTATAGTATCCGTTGAGTGACTCTCATTCGGAGGGAGTGTGTATTCCCGGTGGTACAGCTCGTATCTCCTGGTTCTATAGTATCTGTTGAGTGCCTCTCATTCGGAGGGAGTGTGTATTCCCAGGCTCACAACTCGTATCTCTGGTTCTATAGTATCTGTTGAGTGCCTCTCATTCAGAGGGAGTGTGTATTCCCAGGGGCACAGCTTGTATCTCTGGTTCTATAGTAACCGTTGAGTTCCTCTTATTCGGAGGGAGTGTGTATTCCCAGGGGCACAGCTCGTATCTCTGGTTCTATAGTATCCGTTGAGTGCCTCTCATTCAGAGGGAGTGTGTATTCCCAGGCGCACAGCTCGTATCTCTGGTTCTATAGTATCCGTTGAGTGCCTCTCATTCGGAAGGAGTGTGTATTCCCAGGCGCACAGCTCGTATCTCTGGTTCTATAGTATCCGTTGAGTGCCTCTCATTCAGAGGGAGTGTGTATTCCCAGGCGCACAGCTCGTATCTCTGGTTCTATAGTATCCGTTGAGTGCCTCTCATTCGGAAGGAGTGTGTATTCCCAGGGGCACAGCTCGTATCTCTGGTTCTATAGTATCCGTTGAGTGCCTCTCATTCGGAGGGAGTGTGTATTCCCAGGAGCACAGCTCGTATCTCTGGTTCTATAGTATCCGTTGAGTGCCTCTCATTCGGAAGGAGTGTGTATTGCCAGGGGCACAGCTCGTATCTCTGGTTCTATAGTATCCGTTGAGTGCCTCTCATTCGGAGGGAGTGTGTATTCCCAGGAGCACAGCTTGTATCTCTGGTTCTATAGTATCTGTTGAGTGCCTCTCATTCGGAGGGAGTGTGTATTCCCAGGGGCACAGCTTGTATCTCTGGTTCTATAGTAACCGTTGAGTTCCTCTCATTCGGGGGGAGTGTGTATTCCCAGGGGCACAGCTCGTATCTCTGGTTCTATAGTATCCGTTGAGTGCCTCTCATTCGGAAGGAGTGTGTATTCCCAGGGGCACAGCTCGTATCTCTGGTTCTATAGTATCCGTTGAGTGCCTCTCATTCGGAGGGAGTGTGTATTCCCAGGAGCACAGCTCGTATCTCTGGTTCTATAGTATCCGTTGAGTGCCTCTCATTCGGAAGGAGTGTGTATTCCCAGGAGCACAGCTCGTATCTCTGGTTCTATAGTATCCGTTGAGTGCCTCTCATTCGGGGGGAGTGTGTATTCCCAGGGGCACAGCTCATCTGGGAGAGAGCCTGCACATTTACCATTGCCAGACTGAAGCATCATCACATAATTATAGCACCTTCATAGTCTCTGGGATGTGAGTGAAGGAAATCATGCTGAAAACCAAACTCGCCAGCAAGGATTCAGTGCTACGGACAGAGAACAGGGTGGCAGTGGAGGGAGTTCACATATAAAGAGAAAGTTGGAATCTCTACTGAAATGATCATTCAGAGCATGCAGTATTTTGTTGGCTGTAATGTCCTTTTCTGTTCCTCTCACCCATCAACAGATTACATGTGGATCCCTTTTAAGGAAATCTTGCTATGCAATGCAAACTAGCAAGAGGAGACTGGGGGGTGCTAGTTCAACTCCCCATTTTAAGCTGTTCATACAGTGGCGGTGACTGAGACCCACACCCAGGTAGTCCTGCTTTGTAGCTTCAACCGCTCGATGGCGCAGCAGTCCTGTTACATGCTTCCACTGGAGCTTCAAAACTATTGTTACCAGTCATTTAGGAAAGAGTTGAAGCCTCGCGTTTTCAAAAGACTACATCCTATTCATTAGCGTTCTACAACACAGCTACCTCTCCAGTCTCTTGCTGACTTGATGCTCGTCTCTGACCCTGTAAAGTGCTCCACTGCCTCTTGGCCTGGTTTCTGCTACAGAAATACCACAAACATAGCACACACATGGGTGACTTGTTTCTTTTTCATCCCTCAACACGAGCTGATGGTGATCCCACCTCTGTGACCGGCCAGCGAAGGGCCACTGAGCAGATTCTAAGAGCCTTCTGTGAATCTTTGAATTATCAGGCTGTTATTTTGTGGCACTTGATCATCCCTCTAAGCTTAGACCAGGATGGATTTAATACAGGGCTACACAAACTGGTTGTAAAGGAACTGTTAGCTGCTTTTTGCAAGAGTAGAATACATTCAAGGTTCACCCATACAGTAGCTTCAGATTTCCACATTACTCAGACTTTTTCAGTACCATTCTAAGAAAATCCTTGCATCTTTGGTAACTAGGCCCTCAGTATATCCTTTTTATAAATAAGATTAGGTAACCTTTCACCAGAACAATGTTCAGCCAATGTAAACGACCCATTATGAAACTAGATTGTGAGATGGCTCTAAGTTTACAAGCCGGGAGGCAGCTCTACACACCTATCTCATTGCAAACTGAGATTGGTGGATAGTCTGACGACTGCTTCCTAGATGTGGGTCCCAGAACCACAGCACAAGTGAGGCATGCTGTTTTGAGGACTTGTTTTCTTTGATGAACAAGCCTCAATTCTCGCCTTTTCTACGTTAATACGATTTGATCTGTTGGTGGATCAGCGGCCAGGCAAAGGGGGCATATTTTATTTGAAAATGACACTCTTTATTCTCTTGTAGATCGCAGACTACTACTATGAAGAGAGACTCTGTATTCTGCGCTGTGTCCTGAACCTGCTGACATACTTCCAGGATGAGCGACACCCTTACCGGGTAGGTAGAAAAGTTCTGGGTTGCCAGACAGGTGCCTGAACAGCGTACCACAAAGTAATCACTACCTGGATACATGGGTATCCCTTGGGGCTTATTTTTTTTGTAAGCCGATTTGGTTGATTTTCAGATATTCTACAATATATGTCCACCCGACTCTATGAAGTTACATTATATATGTCAACAGTAAATCATGGCAATGTCACACAATAATCTCTCAAACTATACCCCTGTGCCCCTCCACCCCATGAGTCAGTACAACAGTGAAACAATATCAATAAGCAGTGTGGCCTATGGAGTATTGCAGCATATAATTCAAGGGGACGTGGGAGATTCAAAAACAAGCATTCTTTCTCAGTAAGCACACAGAGGACGACAACTCGGGCCCATCTGGAGAAACCCATGGTGAACCCTCAGCCAACCCTGTAGGTGGAAATTGGTGCCCACACCAAAAGCCGGCCCTATTGGTGATTTGCTTTCAAAATAAAATGTACACAAAAACAATCCTAACTAAAAAATAGGTTTGCTAAACCATTGTACATCTTTAACTACCATATTTATCTGTGGTATCATTTAGCAAAACCCATTTGAAGCATGACTCTTTTATAAAAAAAAAAAAAAAGAATATATATATTTTGTTGTGGCAGCTGTTCCTAAACCCCGTCGAGGGGGGAACAGAGAAAAAAGCTTGAGACAACTAGAATCCAGAATGATTTTAGAACGGCCTTAACAATACAGATGAAATGTACCATTTTCTGTAAATTACATTACATATTTTTGTTTGACATATCTAGTTGCTTTCCTACCACGTGTAAGTTTCGTATTTAGTCTTTTTTAGAGGTGACTGCGGTTCTTTTAGAAACGTCTGATGGTTTTGTTAGGTTTTAAGCCCTGGTTTTACCTTCGTTTGATTAGGGTTTTTAACCTTCCTTTACTTAGATGTTTCTAACCGCCAACTTATTTATACATTTTATTGCACTAGCACTTTATGGGGATCCATTTAAGGATCTGTTATTTGGCACTTATACTCAGGTATGATATACTGTGAAAAATTGTCCATTGCTACTCTGGATTCCTTTTGGGGAATTATACAGCGTTTAAGCTGTTATGAGATTATTCTAGCTCAATGCACAGGATAAGAGGCATGTTTGCACGATATTGAAAATGCATTTGTCTAAATGTATTTTGCAACTATTTATCATGAATTCATGCTTGACTAATTTGCAAATTTTTTATTCTATTTATTAGTATATTTATATGCTTTTAGAATGTATTCAATTATTGGCTTTGATTGATTACTGCAACAAGTCAACATGACCATGTATATGCATTCAAGCAGTCATCTTTGTGAGTTCGAATGTTGGTACTAGATCTCACAAAGCATTGTCAGCAGCTGGTGGAAAAACAGACCAACCTGAGCATTAGTCATTTGAAATATTTCTTCTCTGTTTATACATCACGTGGTGTCGACACTTCATTCACTGAAATGCATTTAAAAATGGTGACGTATGTGTTCCAATTTGACTTGTGAGTAAGGGCTCTAGCGGTCCGAAACGCGTCGGGTTCGAGGTTCGGCAATAAACATCACTTTGACCTCATTTCGCTGGGTTCGCGTCTCTGTTCGCCATTTGGTTGGAGGTGCAGAGAAATTATCGTCTATATATATATATATATATATATATATATACAATATATCTATATATGTATAATAATAATATATCAAGAAGCACTCCACCATTCCTTCCGCAGTCCCCTCAAAAACACCGGAGCACGGACCACAGTTTGGTACAGCATCAGGGTTGATTTGCTTTTTCCATGAACAGCCATGACGCGTCTCGATCACATTAAAATAAACACATGGAAATAAATAAAGGGCATGATTCTTAGGGCCACAAAAGTTAACACCAGGTGTATGTAATTGCATTAGTGCAGATTTATGAGTTTTAGGAATTCACAAGTGTTAAAAATGGGTCATTAGTTGTGTGGCCTGCACAAGTAATAGGCCCGCATTTGTCGTCCTCTGGGAACCGAACACCCCTTTGTAGTGCTTGGCTTTCATAGGATAGCGTTGCAGATCAGTCGAAGGCTTGCACAATGTCAGGGGTGTGGGCTTTTAATCACATTCACAGATACACAATAATAACACTCAATAAATGATTGTCCAGTCTGAAAAAGGAAACCGTACATATAACACACACAAACTACTCTATACTATGCAGCAATTTGCAAATATACACAAGCTGATGGAAGTACTTTTGGATGACATTGCGTAATCATCTCACCCGTCCCAAAGGGAGGTCTAGATCCACAAATCACGACAGAACATTCACTTGTATTAAAGATGCAATAATGCAATATCCTTTTGAATTAGCACACTTACTATTGGCAATAAACCTGTTACTGGATTCATGAGTTGTCGTCAGCGTTATTACTTCCTTAAAATATTCACAAGGTAAAATGTCCACGCATGTCTAGGTGATCTGGCTTATCAGAATTACCTTTAGCATGAAATACGCACTTAAACACACAGAAGGGCAGCAAGTTATGATCACAACACCTATGTAATTATAGTCCTTCGCCCCTAGAGGGTGTTTGCAGATTAAACATTTTTATCAGACATAAAAAAAACTGCACTTTAAATATAGTCCCTAAAGGGCATCTCTTTGGTAGACATACATAGATGTAATTATCATCTTTCACCGCTAAAGGATGTCTCTCAACATGAAAACTCATATTAAACACTTTCAGTGCACTCTCAGGCCACTGGTTGCAGCCATAATCTTCGCCCACTGAGGTTGCAGCCTTCCCAACTCTAAAACTAAAGTTCTAGCTAGGAGAAGCTTAATAATCACTTAAAACCCTCGAACGGTTATCTTTCATAGAGTCTCACCAAACTTAGAGTGAGACTCTGGTACTCTCTTTATGGGAAGGCTGAGCTCCCCGCACGTTAGGAACATTTCGCTGGTGACCCCGCTCTCCTGGGGTCACCACAAGGCACAAACAATTGTTTTTAATTTTTAGGTGTAAGTGAAACTGCTGATCCCTGCAGGGCATTATGGGGTGCTTCTGTGAGCTGTGTGCATTTTTAAACAGTGTCTCTCCGGTCGCGTTACGGAGAGCTGCGTCGCTTTCCTTTTGTTTTTTTATGTCTCGCCTGAGCCAGCGCTCATGCGCTGCTCTGCAAGACATTTAGTAAGGGCTTTCAAATTCCAAACACACACGCGTGCTTTTTTTTTTTGTAACTTGCTATTGGGCTTTGCGTGCTGTCTTTCTAAGAAAGCAGGCATGCAATTGGCCCAAGGCAGGTGCATGTCCCGCCTTCTGTGTCCTAGGGTGCTCAGGAGCAAGCAGAATCGCCATTTGTTTCCAATTATCCAGTTAATTGGAAACAGATGGCGGTCAGCACTGGTCGCTAGCCTGCAGCTGTGGGCTGCATTCAGGGTACAGTCAGGAGACCTTGTTGCACTGTCTGTATTATCTGAAAGAAACACGTTAGTTAGATTCCTCACCTTAGAATATCCCCAGGCGTCAGACTGGATCCGGAAGATTTTTCGTCAGCAATACCCCTTGCGCGTCGCTATGCGTCGTCTGCGGCTCCGCGTCCGTCGGCGTCGTGCGCCGGGATGACGTCGTCGGAGTACTTAGACGCCGCCCTCGCGCGCTGACGTCAGTTCTTCTTTTTTCCGCGCCAGTAAGCGCAGATCCGGGAGAGCTACCCCTTTAGTCAATTTTTGACTAACTTTTTGATCCTTTTTGATCTTGTCTATCGACACCGGTGCCGGTAGGATGCCTGGGTTTAAAGCCTGTACGGACTGTAGCCGATTGATGTCGGTTACGGACCATCACCGCCGGTGCCTGTACTGTTTGGGCCTCGACCACGACGCGGAGTCATGCTCCGACTGTAGGGCCCTGACCTCGAAGGCTAGACGGGAGCGGTCCCGTAAGCTCCTCGAGATTCGCCACTCGGCTCGCCTCTCGATCCCGGTCCAGGAGGAGGTCCAAGGATCGGTCGCGGAGCCGCAGCCGACGTCACCATCGGTCGTCGGGATCCAAGTCTTCGGGTAAGTCGAAGCATTCCAAGAAGTCCAGGAGGCGACATCACTCTTCGGACTCCCCTCGCCGGTCGCGCGACTCGGTCGAGGGTCAGGGTGGTTCCACCCCCGCGGCTCCGTCGGAGCCGCAGGCGCTGCGTCCGTCCCCATACCCTCCGGTCCCTGGGACTAACGCGATGCCGGCGGAAGTCAGTGCCTTCCTCTCGGCCATGAGGAACCTGGCTCCGCCGTCGGCGCCCGCTGGTGCGCCTTCGGGCCCCGCGGACCCGACTGGGCTGCCTTGCCAGCCGGCGGCTCCGGCCCCGGCGCCGTCGACGGCTCCGTCCTCGACGCCGCAAGCGGCCGAGGGACCCGTTCTCGAGTCCCCGTCGACGCCGGTCGACCTCGTCACGCCTCCTCCACCGGCGTCGACTCCGGTTCCACCCCCGACGCCGACGTCGACCCCGGTCGACGTCGTGCCCCAGTTAAGTCCCGCTCCGGGCCCGGCGCCGGTCCGGCGTCGATGGACGCCGAGATCGACGCCGCTAGAGACACATTTTGTCTACCGCCCGGCTCCGTTACTTTCTCCTCTACACCAGGAGTCTGATGATGGGGACTACTGGGAGGGATCCGAGGATCCTATGGCCCATCAGGCCCAACTGTCCCAGGACTGGGCAGATGAACTGGGGGAGGCCAGTGGTCTGGATACCTCGCCAGACACTGGATTCATCTCTCCGCCGACTGTGGCTTCGGAGGAGGGTGCTGCTTTCTCCGTGGTGCTGCGCAAGGCGGCTGCAGCCCTTGGGCTCGAGCTACCTGCCGTGGCTGTGAGGACGAACGTCCTCACTGAGGTGCTTCAGTCTGCAGCAAGCTCCACTGAGCCTCTGCTGCCGTTCAATGAAGCCCTCACTGACGTTCTACAGGGCACCTGGTCCAAGCCCTCCACAGTTCCTCCTGTGGACAGGAACGTTGCCAGGCGCCACCGCCCTGCTCCGGGCGACCCCAGTTTTCTGTCCCAACACCCTACCCCTGAGAGCCTGGTTATCCAGGCCTCCACCTCCCAATCCTCTTTCCCGACCGCCCCGCCGGACCGGGATTCCAAGAGACTGGAGCAGTTTGGCAAGAAACTGTTCTCATCCCTAAGTTTGGGCCTGCGGTCTTTGAACACCGCTTGTCTCTTGGACCGTTATTCCCACTCTCTGTGGGATGCGGTGGAGGACGCGCAGCCCCTGTGTCCGGAGGAGGTCCGGACACGACTTACCCAGGCTCTGGCCGATGGGAGGGATGCCGTGCGACATGCCATACGTTGTGGGCTTGACACCACGGACTCGCTGGGTAGGGCCATTTCCACCACTGTGGCGCTTCGACGTCACGCCTGGCTGCGGTCCACGTCGTTTTCCGGCGATGTCCAGAGCACTCTCATGGACATGCCGTTTGATGGCACTCGCCTGTTTGGCGAGAAGGCGGACAGTGCGCTGAACCGCTTTAAGGACTCCCGGGCTACGGCCAAGTCCTTGGTCCTCTCGGCCCCGCGGTCGCAATCTTCCGCTTTTCGCCCCTTTCGTGGCCAAGGAAGGGGTGCCTCCTCGAGTGCGCCTAGCCACCAGCCGCAGAACCAACCTGCGCGCGGTCGCGGACGTGGTTTCCGCCGAGGCGGATCTGGAGGACGACGAGGTCAGCCCACATCCACCCCGGCAGCATCCGCCTCAAAGCCTTCCTAGTCCGAGCTTTCAGGCCCATTCCACGCCAGTGGGCGGCAGAGTTCGCCATCACCTGCTCCACTGGCGGTCCATCACATCGGACAGGTGGGTGCTGCAAATCGTCCGAAGGGGCTACTCCCTCCCCTTCGAGACAACCCCTCCAGCCATGCCACCGCAGCACCACCGTATCTCGGGGGATCATTTGCATCTTCTCCACGAGGAGGTTTCCGCCCTCTTGGCCAAGGGGGCCGTCGAGCGCGTTCCGAGCCCAGAAGTAGGTCGTGGTTGTTATTCCCACTACTTTCTGGTTCCCAAGAAGGGCAAGGGGGGCCTACGCCCTATCTTGGACCTTCGGAACGTCAATGCCTTCCTCCGGAAGGAACGGTTCAAGATGTTGACTTTGGCTCAGGTTCTAGCTGCCCTAGACCCCGGAGACTGGATGGTAGCGTTGGACTTGCAGGACGCCTATTTCCACATCCCCGTCCTGCCGGCCCACCGGCGTTACCTGCGGTTCACGGTGGGCCAAGAGCACTTTCAGTTTACCATGCTCCCCTTCGGCCTCACCAGTGCCCCTCGGGTGTTCACGAAAGTGATGGCGGTGGTCGCAGCTCATCTGCGCAGATCAGGGGTTCCAGTCTTCCCCTATCTCGACGACTGGTTGTTGAAGGCGGGCTCGCCCCAGGCAGTCGTCTCCCACCTCCAGACTACGGCGGATCTCCTGCATTTGCTGGGGTTTTCCATCAACGTGCCGAAGTCACACCGAGTCCCTCTCAGAAGCTCCTTTTCATCGGAGCGGTTCTCGATTCGGCGCAGTTCCGGGTCTATCCGCCGGAACAGCGGGTCCGGGATATACAGGCCCTGATTCCCATCTTTCGGCCTCTATCCTGGGTTTCGGTCAGGCTAGTGTTGCGGCTTCTGGGGCTGATGGCCTCCTGCATCCTACTAGTGCATCACGCCAGGCGGCGCATGCGGGCTCTGCAGTGGGACCTGAAGTTTCAGTGGGCCCAGCATCACGGCAACCTGTCCGACCATGTCTTGATCTCGGAGGGCACTGCACAGCAGTTGCAGTGGTGGCTCACGGACCGCGATTGGGTCATGGGCAGAAGCCTCTCCCTTCCCCAACCGGAGCATGTCGTAGTGACAGATGCGTCCCTCCTGGGATGGGGTGGCCATATGGGAGAGGCGGAGATCAGAGGCCTCTGGTCTCCGGCGGAGTCTCGTCTCCACATCAACCTGTTGGAGTTGAGAGCGATCCGGCTTGCACTGAAAGCCTTCCTTCCCTCTGTCAGGGGAAGTGTCGTGCAGGTGTTCACGGACAACACCACCGCCATGTGGTATTGCAACAAACAGGGCGGGGTGGGGTCGTGGACCCTTTGTCAGGAGGCTCTGCGCCTCTGGACGTGGCTGGAACACCAGGGCGTCACCCTAGTGGTTCAACATCTGGCGGGCTCTCTGAACGCCAGAGCAGACGAACTCAGCCGCCGGTGCATGATGGATCACGAATGGCGTCTGAACTCCGAAGTGGCGCAAGGTCTCTTTCAGCAGTGGGGAGAGCCTTGGTTAGATCTATTCGCCACCGAAGAGAACGCGCAATGTCAGCAGTTCTGCGCGTTGGAATTTCCAAGGCGGCACTCGCTCGGCGACGCTTTTCGTCACGAGTGGCGTTGCGGTCTGTTGTACGCCTTTCCGCCTATACCACTTCTGCCCAGAGTGCTGAAGAAGATCAGGCACGACCGGGCCCAAGTCATCTTGGTGGCTCCTGATTGGGCACGAAGATACTGGTATCCCGAGCTACTCAGTATGTTGACTGATCCCCCGATACGTCTGCCCCTTCGGGAGGATCTTCTGTCGCAGCAGCAGGGGACGGTCCTCCACCCGAACCTGTCCAGCCTCCACCTCCATGCGTGGAGATTGAGCGGCGGCAGTTGATGCCATTTGACTTGCCTCCTGAAGTCTGTGATATCATTCTGGCAGCCAGACGTCCCTCCACAAAGACGGTATACGCCTGCCGGTGGAACAAATTTGTGGCATGGTGCACAGCAAAGGCTGTGGATCCCCTTTCCGCCCCTCTTTCTGAGGTTCTCCTCTTTCTTCTTTCTCTGGCCCGGCAGGGCTCTGCCCTGGGCACCCTGAAAGGTTATCTTGCTGCCATCTCTGCCTTCTTGCGGCTTCCTGATCAGCCATCTCTTTTCAAGTCCCCTGTGGTTACACGCTTTCTAAAAGGCATTACTCACACGTTCCCTCCTGTCCCTTTTGTAATGCCTCAGTGGGACTTGAATCTGGTCTTGACATTCCTGATGTGCGCTCCCTTCGAGCCTCTTCACAATTGTCCTCTTCGTCTTCTGACTCTTAAGACTGCTTTTCTGGTAGCCATCACCTCGGCTAGACGGGTGAGTGAGCTCCAGGCCTTATCTTCAAAGCCTCCTTTTCTGTCTGTTCATCCGGACAAGGTTGTCCTTCGGCCTCGTCCCTCTTTTCTTCCAAAAGTGGTGACTCCTTTTCATCTTGGGCAGTCTGTCACCTTACCCACCTTCTTTCCGCCTCCGCATCCTTCCAAAGAGGAAGAGAGGCTCCACCGTCTGGACCCAAAACGTGCGCTCTCCTTTTATCTGGACCGCACAAAGCAGTTCCGGGTGGACGACCAACTTTTCGTTGGATACGTGGGTGCTAAGAAGGGAAAGGCTGTGCACAAACGGACCATCTCTCGGTGGGTCGTTTTGTGCATCAAAATTTGTTACTCTTTGGCAAAAAAGGACCCTCCTGTGGGGCTGCGCGCCCATTCTACTCGGGCCACAGCGGCTACTACTGCCTTGGGACGGGGAGTCCCTTTGCAGGACATCTGTCAGGCGGCGACGTGGGCTTCGCTACACACGTTTGCCAGGCATTATTGCCTTGACAGCCAAGTCCGGAGGGATGGCTTCTTTGGCCGTTCTGTCCTCCAGGACTTTCTGGTGTGATCTTGGTTCGCAGACCCACCACCGGGGATGGTATTGCTTGGGTATCTATTCTAAGGTGAGGAATCTAACTAACGTGTTTCTTTCAGATGAACAAGTTACTTACCTTCGGTAACTATGTATCTGTAAGAAACATTAGTTAGTTAGATTCCTCACCGACCCACCCATCCTCCCCGTTCTGCGAACTGACATCTAGGGTTAAGGTTATCCTTTTCAGGCCCCTAGATTTTATTTTTTGGCACCAGTGTCGGTCTTTGCATGGCTCTGCGTTCCTGGCGCGGAAGGCTATGTACAAGAACTGACGTCAGCGTGCGAGGGCGGCGTCTAAGTACTCCGACGACGTCATCCCGGCGCACGACGCCGACGACGGACGCGGAGCCGCAGACGACGCCTAGCGACGCGCAAGGGGTATTGCTGACGAAAAATCTTCCGGATCCAGTCTGACGCCTGGGGATATTCTAAGGTGAGGAATCTAACTAACTAATGTTTCTTACAGATACATCGTTACCGAAGGTAAGTAACTTGTTCGCTTACGTCGTTTCTTTAATTAATGTGTTATTTTTGATAAAGTGCAAGAGGGTTGCATGCTGTGTCCATTTTTGATGTTTAGCAAATGAGGATTTTTGTTAGAGTGCTATCATGCTGTATGATTTCAAAGAGCCCGTACTATTTGCTATTGTGCACAATGGAACAATATTAAATGTCTTGATCCTTAATAAATGTGTTCCCCTAGCCACGCCCCTAAAACCAGCTCTAACCCTGCCCCCGACACCCCACCCATAGTCTGCGACTCAGTTTGGAGAGTACCTGCACTTATTTTTCCCCATTTAAAAGACTGTTTAAGTCAGACTACAAACCCTAGAATGCAAAGCAGAAATGGTCGAGGGGATCTTCCAAAAAGGTGCTGCAGGCTTTGTCGGGAGACTTGATGCAGGTCAGGGATCACCAGATCCCAGGCCAGGATCGCCGGGAGACCTCCTCTTGTTGTTGGGCCACTCTAACGCGGAACGTGGGTGTCGGGTGCAGAGTGATGAAGACTCGCGGATTTGGCCGGAGCCAGAATCTGTTGGTGAGCAAAGCTGGTGCTCATGGGAGACAGTTGAAGGCAGGGCAGATCCCCTGGGTCTGAGGGACTGCTGGCTGCAGGACACACCAGGATTTCGCTGGAGCAGGTCGAGGTCAGGACAGGCCAGTAGGGCTGGGGCCAAGTCCGTTGGTGTCCTCCTTCTTTCAGCACAGCTCTTCGGTCCTTCTTCTTGTATCTTCTCATCTTAGGAGGCAAGGTTGCCCCTAAATACTAGATTTTGGGGGCGTTTCAGGTAGGTACAGGTTGGGACCAATAGGTCCCTTCCTTGGGGTGGGTACACCCCTTATTATGCCACCCTCCAGTGGGAGGGGGGAATAAGCCTCAGTCTGGTTGGCTGTGTCCCCTCCATCTTCAAGATGGAGGGGACACGGTTGGCAGGAACCCAGGGTACACTTAGTCAAAGAGCATCAACATCAGGCAAAAAGTGGTGGGCAACCATGCAAAAAGGGTCAATTTGCTACACAGGTTGAGGCTCTCCCACAGTAAAAAGGTCAAAACTAGGTGATCAAAAAACGAAAAAGATGGGTGAATAAGATGATCAGAACCACCTTGGCAATTCAAGAGTTTACAAAAAATAGGCCCAGATACCGTATTCCTAGCAAATCTTTGTGATTTATATTTTTGCATGAGCAAATATCCATATGTATAATTGCTCATGCGAGAATCTGTTGAACAATTGCAAACTCACTTTCCCTACACCTGCTTTTTCCCATAATGAAAAGTCTTATTATTATTATTTATTATTAATGGCATTTGTTAAGCGCATGGTTGCACAAGGAACAGTGCGTCCCCGCGCTGACAATCCCACTAAACATCTCTTCAGCTTAGCTCACGGAGGGGGAGCACTTGGGCCAGGGGAAACTATACTGAATTATGTCTTGGGGAAAAGATGGGTTTTCAACCTTTGTCTGAACCTAGTTTCAGACGGTTCCATCCTCAATTCGATGGGTAGGTCATTCCAGCCTTTACTGGCAAGGTGTCTAAAGGACCGTCCTCCCATCCTTGCTCTGTGAATCCGTGGAACTACTAATAGCATGCTGCCCATCGACCTAAGAGGGCGTGAAGGACGATAGATAGGAAGCAAATCCTGGAGATATGAAGGTGCTTTTATATGAGCTATGCGGTGGGTAATGCACATCGTTTTGAATTTAATTCGTTCCTTTATTGGAAGCCAATGCAGGGAACGCAATGCATGTTTCCCAGAGGCCCTCCTAGGGAGGTTCAGGACAAGCCTGGCAGCTGCATTCTGGACGCGTTGCAACTGCATTAGACTTTTTTTACTGAGTCCACATAGGAGGGAATTCCCATAATCTAAATGGGAGGTGACCAAGGCATGTACCATTGTTTTTCTGGTGCTAGGAGGCAGTAGGTCCAGGATTTTCCTCAGGACCTTCAAAATGCCATAGCATTTACCGACAACATTACCCACATGATTAGTGTAGGCTAGACTAGAATCAAGAAGTATGCTGAGGTTTTTGACTGTGTCCACCGGGACAGGGACAGAGCCCAGTTCTATGGGCCACCAGGCAGATGTCCAGATGGAAGGACAGGGACCAACAATAAGAACTTCCGTCTTATTACCATTGAGGCGGAGATAGTTCTGCTTCATCCACCCATCAAGTGCCACCAAGCAGGCCGAGAATTTCTCAGCATCCACAACTGGATCACGGGACAGGTTGATCACCAGTTGTGTATCGTCTGCATAAGAGACTATGGCAACACCATATGACTCCACCAGTTTGGCAAGGGGTTCCATGTACAGATTGAATAACGTGGGGCTCAAAATCGAGCCCTGTGGAACCCCTTGTCTAAGACATCTTATACTGGATTTGCATGGTGGACAATGCACTTGAAATCTCCTGTTTTTAAGGAAGGAAACCAACCACTCATGGGCAGGCCCGGTTATTCCCTTCTCACTCAGACGGTCCAGTAATACGGAGTGTGATACGGTGTCAAACGCCGCACTTAAGTCCAATAGGACCAGTGCGGCCGTGTGACCCTCATCCGCCTGACACCGCAACAGTTCCGTAGAAAGGAGGAGGGCGGTCTCCGTTGAATGTTTGGCTCTGAATCCCGACTGAGACGAGTGGAGGAGCTTATTTTCCTCCACAAAGCTCACCAGCTGACGGTTGACCAATTTCTCTACTACGCTCGCACAGTAGGGGAGGAGAGAGATTGGTCTAAGGTTGTCTAGTTGTGTTATGCTAATATGGGCTTTCTTTTTTATTGGGACAACTTGGGCCAATTTCCAGACGTCCGGAACTAGACATTCATGGAAGGAAAGAGAGGCCATGTTACCTATGTGCTCCGCTACCTGGGGAAGATGACTGCGAAGAATCCTCGCTGGGACCGCATCTAAGGGAGAGCCAGAGTGAATGTCCGATAAGATGTTAATTAGCTCCTCTGTTTGGGGGACCACAAACTTCCTAAGTTTGTTCATAACCTGTTTTTCACAGTGAGGGTTAGGCGAATATGTGGGTTCTGTGTTAATCTGAAAAGATGCATAGATCTTTTCTACCTTCCCTATAAAGAAGTCTGCAATCTCATTGCATGACTCTGTCGAGGGGGGGACTTCCCCTGAACTTGCTAGCGGGGCGGAGAGTTCCTTCAAAATCATAAATAGCTCTTTAGATGTGTTCTCTGAGCAGTCAATCCTCTTATTATAGTAGTCTCTTTTAGATTTCCTAATCTGTCTATGATAAGACTTTAATTCACTCTTGTAGACTTCACGTAGTGAGGGGGCGTATTCCACTCTCCATCTACGCTCCAGAGTCTTGCATTTAGTTTTGGCGGCTCGCAGCTCAGCGGTAAACCACGGAGCGGATTTCGTGCTCCGAGCCATGGCTTTCTGAGTCCAGGGGGCAACTTTATTCAGTGCACTCTCAACCCATTCATCATACATCCTGCACGCCTCAACCAAGTTGTCGCTGAGCTTTGGGGGTTCCTGTCCTAGGGCTTGACTGAAGACATCGTGACTGAATTTCCTCCAGTCCCTGCGCCTAATAGCGGGGGGTTTCTGTATAGGCCCCCTGTTGGGCAATCTTTTAAGTAAAAAAGGGATCAAATAATGATCTGACCACAGGATCTTAATCGGGGCAGATACACTTATATCTTCCCAATTTACAAAGATTGGATCCAGCAAATGCCCTGCTTGGTGGGTGGCTCTGTTATCGGCCAACACAAACATAAGAGCTCTCAGCGAATTAATCAGGGATACAGCCTCCCTGCAGTTGACATCATCCAAATGCACGTTGAGGTCTTAGTCTTGCCTTTGTCAGGAGTAAATTTCCAACTTTTTACACTCTGGAAATAGATTGAAAGAGTTGGTGAATACCTATAAAGCTTTGAAGTGTGTGGGTGTGCACAGACTGACAGGGCATTCCAACCCTGGACTTACTGCATCCGGTCTACTTCTAGCCCCTCATTGGCCTGATTTGCAACAGTACTGATATATTGGTGGCCCTGCATCCCTAAAAACTGTTAACTGTGTAGTAACACCCTGCCAATACCATCGAATTATTCGCTTATCCCCATGGAATGGGGGAATAACTATGTGGGCCTGGTTTTACTAGGTGAAATTCTGCACAATATTAACTTTTCTGTGTGGGCCATCACTCTCAGCAGGTGGTGAGTGTTAGTGCGGGCCCGCTGCAAGGAATTGGGGCTGGTGGGAAGACACTGGTGTAGGCAGGGGAAACGATAGTTTGATGGGAGAAGTTCCCCTGTGCAATGGCGAGGGTGAGAGTGGCAAGAAAACATTTCAGGATGCAATGCAGACTGTTCTGGGCGGTAAAATCGCTTTGGGATTTTCCAGACTGTAAAATCTGGTCGGTCTGTTCCTACACCTCTTAAATCCGGGTGCGGGGACAACAGCCTACTCATGATTGCGCAGAGCAGAATAACCTATGGCAATTCTGATGGATACTTCTAACTGCAGATTCTCTTGTAGGTGATTTCCATGTATAGTCGTAAGCGCTGAATGGCCCCAAACCCGTGCGGGGGCTCCGGAGCACTTCCAGATAGATGTTCTTAAGTGGATATCATCGCCTTTCTTCAGGAAGGCTGGTAAAACACTTAACGGATAGAGAGACAAATAATGCAGCCCAAGTACATAGGCTACACTGGCCAAAGTCGTCTTCATGAAGTGGAACGGTGCCAGTGCACTATTTTTTACATGAATTTGAAATGTTTTACAAACAGAATGAATCATCTTCACAAAACATTTTTTCCTGATAGAGATGAATGAGATCAGGACAGAGTAGCCCCATAGGCTGCCACCATATGGCTCCAAAATAGAGGCTGTGCCTTCCAGAATCCATAGACCACCAGTATCCCATCATGAACAGCTGGTGGCAGTTACTTCAGTTCTTTTTTTCCGGCTTCCGTTGATACCCTGGAGCATTGAGCTCAGACAATTTTTGGCTTTTCTTTTCAAAATTCATTTCTGAATTTTACTTACAACTGATTCACCCAACGTCTTTGGTCTTTCTCTGCCTTTTTCTCTTTTGTGGTACGAAATATTGGATTTTCACTTCCAAAATGCCATCTTTTTGATAAGTGTCCAGACTGTGACAGAAAAAAGGCGAAGACAGATCCTCAGAGTTCGTATACTCTGTCTACCTGAAAGTCATGTTCTTGACGCTTGTGAGATTTGTAAAACATTCTACAGGTGCACTGTTCGTGACAGAGAGATGATTCGCCTTCAGGGAGCAGAGGAGCGTGAAAGCAGAAGGAAGGTTGGACCTCAGGGCAAGGATAGGATCAGTCCTCTTCCAGGGCTTTGTCATCCGTTGCTGGTGGACTTTCCAGAAAGAAGAGAGCTGAAAAACGCTGCAGGCCGACTTTGAGGACAATGACGTTGAGAGAAGGTACGGCGCAGACTTGTTCGTTGTCAGCACAAGGATTAACGTCAGTGAAACGCCGCCGATGTATGTAGAGGCAGCGGAGATCGACATCGACGCATGAACCCAGGTTGACTTCAAAAAGCCCGGTACAATCTGTCGCCATGCATGTCAAGATAGTTACCGGTATTGACACACCACCTTCGAAGGACGTTGCCTCACCACAGTCGATCGGCATTGAGACACCACCGAAGATCGACTTCGAGACCGGATCCAACATCAAGGCATCGCAGTCGACGAGCAGACCAACGTCGCGGTGTAGAGAAAGATCATCCTCCATCACTCTTTTAGCGTGCTCCAAACTTCAGGAAGAGCGCAAAAAGAGTAGACTAATCTATACGTCTCCGTAATCAGAGTCCTCCCGTACCTATTCTCCTTCAGGGGACGCACCATCTCAAAGACCAGTGCTTCCATTTGCAAGGTCTTCTCCTTCTGCACTGGCTACTGAACCAAGACTTACAACTCCTACTACTCCTCCTCCACCACCTCCTTTGCCTCCTCCTCCACCACCTCCACTAGTGCCACTTGTTCCATCACCAAAGACTAGATCCCACACTCTATCTCGCATTGCTCTAACAGTCCAAGACGCGCTCTACATCTTCCAGACACTCCCATCATTGCCACCATGCAGGAAGGTCCCGTTCAAGGCACACTAGAGACACTTCCTTTTCAAGCAAGGGGAGGTATACTTCAACTCTCCGACTTCTCCTCTTCCCCCACCCCCCATGCATTTCACGTGTGGACCAAATCTCTACCTTTCAGGAGGTTTTGGTGATAGGTGCTTCAAAATTGAACATTGCAATGTCAACACAGACCCATTCAACGTCTGTTGTTTTTGAGACCCTCCAGTATCGAAAAGCTTCAAGCCCTTTGCTTCCTCTGGTTCCAGGTGTCTTAGAACCAGCTATGGTCCTCTTCCTTTTCTGTCAAATCAGCCCCATCTATGCTGCAGAAAGAATACCGTACTCCGGAACAGTACCCAACACTGGACTCTGTCATTGTGGTGGCTGCGAGAAAACAATATGCAACGGCTCCTGCCTCAACAGTGCTACCTGACCAGGAGAGCCGCAAACTCGAGATTGGGAGGAAAGTCTGCAACACAGCAGCAACTTCAGTGAAAGCGTCCAGCACCACAGACTTGCTAGGCAAATATGATAGGATGCTGTGGGAATCACTCCCAACAGTTCGTGGACAGCCTCCCTAGAGACAAGCAAGAAGAGTTTAACGAAATTCTCACAGACAGTCTAATGTCTTCTAACCAAATCATTAGTGCTGCAGCGGATTCATCTCTCGTAGCAGCACACGAATACTGTCATGGGGTTGCCCTCTGTTGGCTTTGTCTTACATCTCTGAAGCCAGAATCACAACAGATTCTCATTCTTCTATACTCTGGAACATCTCACTGACGAGGAGATGGCCAGGATGATAGCCGAGATGGAGACGCTAAAGGCTAAAATTGTACAGGCCATTCCAATGCCGTTATTTATCACAGTGGGTTCAAACCACTCGTTCGTGTGAGTTTCGCCAGACGGTCGCTGGCAGTACCAGCTGTCCCATCAGCCTAATCATACGCACTCCGGTAGTAGGAAGCATTCAACATTACCTGTCAGAGTTGCAAAACATCACACAAGGCCCCTGGGTGCTGAATATTATTCGCAACGGATATTCTTTCAGATGGAGATAGGGTACTAAACCCCCCCCCCCCTCCCCCCGAGTCTCCACAACTTATTTTTAATATCGAGCACAAGCTGCATCATTAAAATATTTCACGCAGTATTGCGCATCGGTTTTTAAAATTACTCTCTCACTCACTTTTTCAGCATGGGCCCCACTTACTCTTCGAAGTGCCTCCCTGTCTCCAGGTGTAGGCCCGCCCTTTATCAAACGCGGTTTTTAAAGGGCGAGGACAGCCGATGATGAAGCATGACACCTGGTGGTGTGTGAGACCAGTCTATACAATTTTTGTAATGTCCAACACCACCTAAATCATTGGCATATTGTGCCTCTATATGTGTTAGAAATCAGTTCTGCGAATAGGGTAGCTTTTTCTTGTGTGTTGCATTCTCTCAGATTCACCAGCCCTCCACCGTCAGTACCTCCAAAACCATCCGGGTACCAATTGCAACTAGAAGCCAACATTTTATTACAGAAGCAGGCGGTGGAACCTGTACCTCCTCTCCAATGAGGCACTGGGTTATATTCAAAGTTCTTTCTCGTAAAAAGAAAGACAAAAACAAGTTTAGACCCATTCTCGACCTCAAAACACCAACAGGTGGATTCGGCGAGAGAAGTTTTGGATGCTGGCATTACACCACATTTACCCTTAGTTGCACCAAGGGGATTGGGCCTGCGCCAACGACCTTCAAGAGACATACTGTCGGATACCAATTGCCAGAAAGCATTGCAAGTGCTTGAGGTTCGTAGTGTGGCACAACCACTATCAGAAGTGAGTTTTTCAATTTGTCCTGAAGGGAGCACCTAGAACTTTCTGCAAATGCATGGCAGTGGTTGTTGCCCTTATCGTGGAAACACAAAGTTTTAGTCTAACCCTATCTAGGCGATTGGCTGATCAAAGCATCCACGTCTCAGGAGGCTCGGCTTCACTTTAATTGGTATTGTAATTTCCAGCACACCGGCTGGGTCTTCATGTCAACCTTGCAAAGTCAACCTCTGACCCAGTGCAATTCCTACACTATCTGGGGCCCTCTATCGATACCCTCTGGGCAAGCGTGTGTCCTTCGGAAGAGAGACGCTTATCGATCCTTCGGAAGGCTCACAATCTCTTGACAATTCCTTCATCCCACTGTGAGGAAAGTCTCCTCCGCTCAATGGGTTCCTGCATTTCTCTCACCGCAATTGCACGTCTCCACATGAGACCCCTACAGGAGTGCCTCGAAGACCAGTGGGACCAACTGACGGGCAATTGGTACAACAGGATACAATTGTCTCAGCATGCCCAGCGGTTCCTCAAATGGTGGTGCTAGCCAACCAATCTCGGACGAGGATTCCTTTTCACAGGGAGATACCTCCTCAGACCATAGTCACTGATGCCTCGCTCCTAGGAAGGGGAGCCCACATGGACCACCTTCAAATCCAGGTCAAGTGATATGGTATGAGGACTCCCTCTGTGACCAATCTCCTGGAGCTACAGGCAGTTCATCTGGCACTGAAAGCCTTTCAGCCACTGTTCAGCTCTAACTCTCGCCTTGTTCAGACGGACAATACAACAACGATGTACTACCTCAACAAGTAGGGAGAGACAAAGTCCAGGCCCTTGTCTCACGAAGCCCAGACAATCTGGAAGTAGGTTTTGGCCAAGAACCTCACGATGACTGCAGTACACCTCCCAGGTGTTCAAAATGCTCAGGCTGACTCCCTCAGCAGACTCCTCCAAGAAAATCACGAGTGGGTCTTAATCAACGACATTGTCCACGATATCTTCAGAAGGTGGGGCACTCCGGATATCGACTTGTTTGCCACCTTAGAAAACCGCAAATGCCAAAATTTCACCTTGAGTTACTTCCAACTGGGAACGCTGAGGAATGCCCTATGGATGAACAGGTCCTGCAAATTTCTCTACACCTTTCCACCAGTTCCATTGATCCAGGCAGTCCTCATCGAGCTGTCTCAGTCGAGGACCAAGATACTATTCATATCTCTGCAGTGGCCATGTCAATGGTGGTTCACGGACCTCCTTCACCGGTCCATGCAGGACAGATCTACAGACTAAATTCACCCCCATCTCTCCTCTTTGAGTTTG
Source organism: Triturus cristatus (assembly GCF_964204655.1). Taxonomy (NCBI): domain Eukaryota; kingdom Metazoa; phylum Chordata; class Amphibia; order Caudata; family Salamandridae; genus Triturus; species Triturus cristatus. The sequence goes on along the minus strand of NC_140580.1, from coordinate 1,175,548,480 downwards.
GTCGAATGTCTCTCGAGCTAGTGCAGTATGGAAACTTGAACCTGCCGCAAGACTGCATGGAAACCCTCAGAAAAGCAAAGTGGCCGTCCACACGTTCGCTTATGCCCTCCTATGGAAGAGATTCTGCATATGGTGTTCACTGAGAAACGAGGACCCTACCTCTCGCCAGGAAGATGTCATTCTTTCATACTTGCTCCATTGGGCGCAATCTGGCTTACACTTTTCTTCCATTAAGGTTCACCTGGCAGCTCTTACTGCCTACAGAAAATGTCCTTCACAAACTTGTTTTCAGAATCCCTGCCATCAAAGACTTCCGGGAAGGTTTGAAGAGGGTTTTTCCTCCCATTGGATGCATTTCCACTCCATGGGAGTCTTATGCAGGAACCCTTTGAACCCATGAGCAGTTAGGAGCAGGAGGGTAATCCTGGACCCAGAAGGGTACAGAGATCCTTTCGTACATGGAAGGAGAGGGGATACATGCTCCTTGTACAATGACCCAAACCCCTAAGTGGGATCCCCCTCTTTAGTTGACAATGTAGTAAGGAGATAGAGGTACACCTATACGCCACTGAACTCGGAGGTGGGAAAAAGGAACCCCTTTTTTTTTATATACTAACCTCTCCCACTCTAGTAGTGGCATGCTTCATCGGGTTCACCCTGACTCCTAAAGGTCAGGGTGGGCTCGACCTTTTTTCAAGGAGCTCTTTGAAGAAGTATTTGGAGGGTTATATACCATTATGTAAGAATTCCTCACACACCCTAAGGTATCCGTTTATTTGTGGGATGAATGGGAATGATTAAAAACTATAAATATGCGGGGCAAACAGGATATTATGGTCCTGTGATCATAGCCTACAAACGCGAACATATTTCTGCCCAACTGTATTGGTCAAGTCAATTAATCTTTATTTGAATTTTCAAAATTCATAAAAGCTACTGTATTGGTCTAAACAAGGTCCCAGGCATTCTTCAGGACGATAGCAAAGAAAAAGAATTCCCCTAATAACGCACCACTGTAATTTTTACAGATGAATCCGTAGCATGCAAAAGGTAATCTTGTGCATGCTGGATGAAAGTTGATGTACTTGCTGTGTATTGGAAGGCACAAAACATACTACAGTTTTGCATGAATAAGTTACATTTATAAAATAATGTAATCCCTTATATCCTCATTACTGCAGATTTGCGGCTGTAGGCATGCTCTGCCTTTCTAGATTTTTGGATGCCACCTTTATAATATTGATCTGATTTATACTTTGGTAGCGTAATCACTGCCCAGATCGTCATTCAGTACTTTGGTATATCATAATGTGTGTCCGCATTTCGGACTAATCTCTATTGCGGGTGCACTTGAAGTACCTCGAAATAGCGGGAGTGGCTGGTCTTTTTCCATATCTCCATAGTGGCATCATTGTGACACTGCGTACGAGCGTTGGCTGACGTAAGGACACATATCACAAAGAAGCTGGTTGTATTCGGTGCCCTGCATCATTAAACACTTATCAAGCATTCTGGAACATGTAGTCCCATCGTGTAAATTCCTGTGTAGTGAGGGAAAATACTACGTCCCTGCAGAGTATAGTGTAGCGGAGGTTTCTATGCTCCTACGGTGTACGTGATCTGATGGTCTCGTTGCTTAGAGGGCTCGTATCATGTGGTTCATAGAACTCAGATCCTGTTTCTATGAAGATTATATTGCCTTGCCCACAACAGTGTTTGGACATGGTGAACCCTCTAAAACCAAGTGGTTACCCCCATGCATTACATGGGGTGATCTATAAGGATTCGGCATAGGGGTTAAATGCCTAGAGGGCTTAGATCATGGGGTTCATAGGTCCCAGTTTCTCTAAAATGGAAATTGTTTGTTGTCCTACCCACATCAGTCTATGGCCATAATAAACCATCTAAGAACACAGTTGCCCCCATATATTGTTACATGAGGTGATATATAAGTATTCAGGACAGTGGTTAGAGGATGGCGTTCATGTCTCTATCTTAAGATCAGTTGGTGCCATGGTATCTCCTCATTCAAACTTGTTGTTTGTTCGCAATATATATAGACCCACCTTTGCTCCTTTTCCAGGAGCTTGTTGGTGATTTCGTTGCGTGGAGTCAGTTTTTCGTTGATTGGCCATTTTAGTTCTCTGTCTGTATGATTTTTTTTTTTCTATAAAGTGTGCTGTCAGTTATTTTGTTTTTTGTACAACAAACAGTGCTTCTGTGCTCGCCTATTCGTATTTTGACTTTCCTAGTCATCATTCCAATATAGCGTAGTCCACATGGGCATTTGGTTGTGTAGATCAAATTACCGCTGTTGCTTTTCGTGTGGATTCTCTGCTTCCATGCCGTCGCGAGACCTACTTCCAGTGTTCGTGAATGTTCTGTCAAGGCGCATACTGAACAGTCCCCTTAAGGATGGTGGACTGTTACTGGGGGGCAGTCCCAAAGTGTGTGTTGGGGTTCTGGTACTCCTTGCCATGTGTTGGAATGCACTAGTCTATCCCTTATGCTACTATTTCTTTTGAAAAAGAACATTGGTTTTGAGAACAAGTGATTAGAAGTAAAAGAGCACTAATTTTTGTAGACCATTTTTTTATGTTAACTGACAGTGATAGATGCTGACAAAAATCAGGGTGTCAGTTTCCTATTTGGCATTAGTTTCAAGTCAAGTCAAAAAAAAAAAAACGTTATTTCGGACAAAATGTCCCAAAAAGTACATTATAAAACAACAATTCAGAGTAATACGATTGTACATACAATTTCAAATTTAGAAATTCATAGACCCTAGGACATACAATTTGGACAGAGATAACACAATTGGTTAGAGAGTTCATGGAACAATAAATATATACATTAAGCTAAAAGGAGGGCTGCTCTTGGGATATTTTGTGCTCTTTTTCAGGCCTTTTTAATTATTTCGTCAGGGTAGGCCTTTTATCCCAGTTTTTTCGAAAGGGATTAGGCTTCTTTTTTGAAATCCTGTAACTCTGCAATTCCTTGTGAGGCTCAGGAATTGTCCTATGGGCAGGTTTTCCCTCAGTACCCTAGGATGTGCACTGTTAAAATGCAAAAGGCTGTTGCGGTCTGTACGTGTTTTTTTTTATACAAGACTGTGGTAAGTTTGCCATATTTTGCTATGATGGTGACATCCAGGGAGGATACTGTATTTGTGTGCTGATAAAGTAACCTTAACAAAGGGGTTCCTCCCATTCAGCCCTGTGATTAAAGGATTGATGCTTGCGTCTGTCCCATGCCAGAAGACAAAATGTAATCTATGTAATGTCGCCAAAGCCAGATGTCAGTGCTGTGCGGGATATTCATCCAGATGTTACGTTCTTCAAACCAGCTGCCAAACTTGGGGCAAATGTACCCCCGTAGATGTCCCATGGAACTGTAGAAACATCTGGTCTTCAAGTGCAAAAAAGGTTTCGGCGATGGCCAGTTTGGCTAGCTTCATAATCCACTGGACAGGAGTTGCCCAATCCCAGTCTTGAGTCAGTAGGAGGTCAGTGAGGGCCAGTTTAGCTAGCTTCATAATCTACTGGGCAGGAGCTGCCCAGTCCCTATCTTGAGCCAGTAGAGATCGGTGATGACCCTAAGGCTATCTTCTTGTGGGATACTCGTGTATAGGGTCTCAACCTCTAAGCACATCCTCACTTCTGTGGTTGGGTCATACTCGACCTCCTGTAAAATGTTCAGGTGAAATTTGGTGTCTTGTATGGATTACTTGATGTTTTTCACCAGAGGACGGAGGAATCAATCCGTAAATTGCGAGAGTGGTTCTAGAATGAATCCGATGCCCGACACTATTGGTCTTCTTGATGATGGGTGTCTGTTTTTGTGTGTTTTAGGGAGTGCGTAGAACCGTGGTATCCGTGGTTCCTTAGAAGTGAGAAAATTCCGTTCCTTTCTCGTGATCCACTCATTCTCCATGCCCTCATCCAGGAGGTCCATTATCCTTTTCCTGAGGCGAGGAGTCTGGTCTGTTTTTAGGACTGTATAGTTTCTCCTATTCTGCAACTGGATGAGGCAGGCCTCCCTATAGTCACCCTTGCTTTGGATGACTACGGCTCCCCCTTCATCAGTTGGTTTTATTACCAGGTGGTCCTTCTCTATGAGGGGGTCCATACCTTCTCTCTCCTGTCTGGTAAGGTTTTAGAAGGTATTTCTCCTTGGTTGTAGTTCTTCAATTTGTTTTATGTCTGCTTCTTCACAGGCCAATACTTCCGGCGGGACAGATGATGGTGGCAAAAGGAATAAAGACTTTTTCCTCAAGCCAGTATAACAGTCCTCTGTGCTCGTGTAAGGGAGCTTCTGGAAGAAGGCTTTTACATGGATTTTCCAAAAGAATTCTGCTAGTTCCCATATCATTTCAAATGTATCTATTTGCATAGTAGGGTCGAATCCCGCTCCTTTGTTTAGTACTGCGGGCTCGGTGGTGGATAGCTCTTCTGTTGTCTACAGGCTGCTCGGGCCTGGTTGTTGATTGTCCATTGTGTTCTTGTGGGGGTTCAGGCCTTCTCCTTCACTGGTCTCACATTGGATTTTTTTGTCCCCTTTTCTGGCCCGGCTCCTTCTCCTGCCTCCTCTTCCTAAATAAATGTTGATGTTGTTGGACGAAGGGCATTATTTGTGGGTGTGGGGAGCCTTGATAGGTTTGGGCCCATAGGGGCCAGGCCAGAAGAGCATATGATTTGGTGGAAAATCGGATATTAGACGCCTCCTCTTGACCTCTGTCTCAGTCTACGCCTACTGCTCTGTTTGGAGTTGTCACTAAACCATTCTTCAGAGTCTGAGTTAGAAGAATCTGAGGCACTGCACATGCCAAGGTCATAACAAGCACCCCAGTTCTTTCGAGAACTGGGGCAAGGATCATGCAGAGAGTGCCAAGGCCATCAAGGGCAGAAAACTGCCCATTCCCCACCTCTATAGCATCCATCTCCAAGCTGCTTTATCCAGCCCTCCGCACACAACCACCGTATGGGAGGCAAGATCAGACATTTTCTCCCCGAGAGACTAAGGATAACATCCTACAGGTGTCCTGCAGTTCCTTTTAGACCCACCACACCTCCCACCTACAGAAGAGCACCTTTCCATTGTGCTCCAAGAAGTGCAGGCTCAAGAAACGACATAGGGTGGGTCCCTGCCTCAGAGATGGGAACTAGCTGTCACTCCTGGTATTTCGTCATGCCGAAGGAGGACTGAAACCGTCGTCCTATTTTAGATCCCCGCTTTCTCAATGCCGCCTTGTGGAAGGATAAATTCAAGATTTTGACATTGGCCCAGGTTCTGTCTTCCCTGGATCCAGGTGATGGTGGCTTTGGATCTGCAGGATGCTTACTTTCATGTTCTCGTCCTGCAGTCCACAAGACACACAATTGATGGATGGAATGCAGAACAAATCAAAACATTCACCCCCAGTCAAGAGATCTGGGTTAAATCCATCATTCTTTTGCTCACCATGCCACCCCAGTTTGGGCCTGGCCATATGCAAATCAGTCTTGATCCTGTGCCTCATGGGAACAGTCCAGTCCGAACCGCCAAGCCAGGTCCTCCCTGGACTGGAAACAAGCATCCTAGGACCGGTTTCGGGGTTTCACCCCTCTTCAGCCAGGATAGCTTTATTCCAGTGGCACTGTGAGCCCATGACCCGCGTCTGGGCATACCTGGCGCACTTAGGATGAGAAAGCAAAAGAGACACAATTGATGGACGGAATGCAGAACAAATCAGTTCAAACTGGAATGGCATGGTGAGCAAAAAAACGATGGATTTAGGCCCAGATCTCTGTACTGGGGTGAATGTATGACATTGTTCTGCATTCTGTCCATCAATTGTTGTTTTTGCATTTATCACCCCGAGTGGTACGGGTATGCCCAGACGTGGGTCCTGTGCTCTCCATGCCACTGGAATCAAGCTATCCTGGCTGAAGAGGGGTGAAACCCCAAAACCGGTCCTAGGATGCTTGTTTCCAGTCCAGGGAGGACCTGGCTTGGCAGTTCAGGCTGGACTGTTCCCATGAAGCACAGGGTCAAGACTGATTTGCATATGGCTGGGTTCAAACTGGAATGGCATGGTGATAAAAAAAACGATGGATTTAGGCCCAGATCTCTGTACTGGGGTGAATGTATGACATTGTTCTGCATTCTGTCCATCAATTGTTGTTTTTGCATTTATCACCCCGAGTGGTACGGGTATGCCCAGACGTGGGTCCTGTGCTCTCCATGCCACTGGAATCAAGCTATCCTGGCTGAAGAGGGGTGAAACCCCAAAACCGGTCCTAGGATGCTTGTTTCCAGTCCAGGGAGGACCTGGCTTGGCAGTTCAGGCTGGACTGTTCCCATGAAGCACAGGGTCAAGACTGATTTGCATATGGCTGGGTTCAAACTGGAATGGCATGGTGATAAAAAAAACGATGGGTTTAGGCCCAGATCTCTGTACTGGGGTTAATGTATGACATGGTTCTGCATTCTGTCCATCAACTGTTTTTGCACCTGTCCAACAGACTATACTTGTAGGCCAGGAGCATTTTCATTTTGTTGTGCTCGCCTTTGGCCTCACCAGTGCACCTCAGGAGTTCACAAGAGTGATGACAATGGTCGCAGCACATCTTTGGAGGTTGGAGATTCTAGTTTTCGCCCTACTTCAATGACAGACTGTTAAAGGTAGATTCGACACAGTCAGTCATAGACCACCACCTCCCAATGATGGTGACCTTCCTGGAATCGCTGGTGTTCAATAGCAATGTGCAGAAATCTCACCATGACTCTTTCTTAGAAGCTCCCTTTTATTGAAGCCATCCATCCAGTGCAGTTTTGGACCTTCCCTCCACTACGATGAGGCCAGGACATTCAGGGAATGATCCAGAAATGTAATCTTCTTTCCTGGATCTCGATACGAGTGGCTCTGAAGTTTCTGGGCATCTTTGCATCGTGCCTCCTGCTAGTCTACTATTCCAGGTGGCTTATGCATGATCTGTAGTGAAACCTGAATCTGAGTATGCCCAGCACCACGGGAACCTGTCTGATTCCATTTAAGTTTCAAAGGAGCCGGCCAAAGACCTGCAGTGGTGGCTCAACCACGATTGGACCAGGTGAAGACTCTTCTCCCTCCCCCACCAGAGCTGATGGTGGTGACAGATGGGTCACTGCTTGGTTGGCAAGGTCATTTGGGAGAGGTGGAAATCCGTGGACCTATCTCCACATTAAGCTGTTGGATGTGCAGGCCATTATCCTGGTGCTGAGGGCTTCCCTACCGTCTATCAAGGGGGAGGCTGTTTTAGGTTCTCACTGACCACACCTCTGACATGGGGTACTGCAACAAGTAGGGTTAGATGGGGGTCCTGTGTGAGGATCTGCTTTGCCTCTGGAGCTGGCTGGAGAGACCATCCATTTCGCTGGTCATGAATCACCTGTGGGATGTTTGACTCTCCTGGGCGGATGAGCTCAGCCAGCGGTGTATATCGGATCATGCAGGATAGTTACAATTTGTGGTGGCACAGGACATCTTCAAGCAATGTGGAGTACAATGGGTACATCTTTTCGCCACTGCACAATATCCAGGAAGGCTATCTGTCGGAGATGCATTCTGGATAGAGTGGAGATTGGGACTCTTGTACGCCTTTACATCGCTACCACCTGCCCAGAGTTATGAAGAAGATCATGAACGACTGAGACCAAGTCATCCTCTAGGCTCCAGATTGGGTAAAAAGTGTGGTACCTAGAACATCTGGACATGAGCATATGACCTCAGATCAGACTAGCACTTCAAGAGGACCTCCTGTCGCAGCAGCAGGGCAGGGTCCTGCAATCGAACCTGCATAATCTGCATCTCCATGCGTGGAGATTCAGCAGCGGCGGTTTACTGCATTTGTTCTCCCTCAAAGTTGTGAATGTCATTTTGGCTGCTAGGTGTCGTCAACGTAGGCTCTGACAGGTTTATGGCCTGGTGCGGCAACGCCAACACTGATACTTTGTAAGCCAAAGTGTCCAGTCCTATTGTTCCATCTTCGGCTCAGCGATGGCTTTTATCCGGTGCCATTAAAGATTATCTGTTGACCCTTCTGGCTTTCTTACGTTTGCCGGACTGACTGTTCCTGTTCAGATCATCCATTTTGAATGTTTTGACTCCATTATTTCCTCCAAAAGCCTTTGTGATGCCACAATGGAATCTTAATGTAATTCTTACTTTCTTCATGTTTACTTCTTCTATCCCACGTGCAGCTGCCCATTAAACCTCCTGCCTTTTGAGACTGTTTCTAGTTACGGTGACCTTGGTTCGTCGTGCAAGAGTACTTCAGGGGCTCTTTTGGTGCAGCCGCCTTATACCCCGTTCTTTCCACATAAAGTGGTACTATGGACCAAGATGCCCATTTTGTGTAAAGCTGTTGCAGGTTTTCACTTTGGACAGTCTTTCACTCTTCCAATGTTCTTTGCCCAGCCTCTCCCTTCGATAGAGACAGACTCAATTGCCTGAATTCTGGAAGAGCTGTGAGTTTCTACATCGATCACATCGAAGACCAACAACTCTTTGTAGGATTGTCTAGGGCAAAGAAAGGGAAGGCATTGCAGGAAAAGCATCTCTCATTGTGGGTAGTTCTCTGCATCAAGATCTGCCGGGTACTGGCCGGGAGGTAGCCGCCGCAGGGATTGAGGGTCATTCCACCAGGGACACAGCTTTTGCTGCGATGGCACGCGGAGTAGCTGTACTTGATATCGGTCTGAGACATGAGTGTTGGTACATATGTTCGCGAAGCACTTCCTCTTTGATAGCCACATCCATCAGGAATGGCAGTTCTCTCTTTTGGTCCGACAGAACTTTTAAATCTGTGCCATGCTACAAACCCACCACCTTGGTAGGTGTACTACTTTAGTATCTATTCTAAAGGTGTGGAATCTGAAGAATTATCCATTCGAAAAACAAGTTGCTCTTTGGCTAAAATGCTCTCTAACCAAAGATTTCTCTCCCCCTTACCATCTCACCTTTCTGTAGGCTGGTCCCCTTTCAAATCTATAATGGTCCCAGTCTTGGAATCTGCACACTGGTATCAAGTGATTGTTTTGTTAGGCTTCATGCAGGAGGGTGCGGACTGAGTCAACAAAGAAACTGATGTTAGCGTATAGGGTTTGGGCTTATGTACAGCTCAGTTGGTCACTCCTGGGGCAAAACAAAGTTGCCGCAGAGCTGCATGACACCCCCTTTAAACATGGAGGAGCAATGCTGTTAAAATCTTCCAGATCCAGTCTGGTGCTTGGGAATATTGTGAAGGTGATGAATCTGCGGAGAGATTGAATATCCTCCAAAAAGAGCATAACCAAAGGTAAGTAGTTCATAATCTGCGCCTATGTAGATTTGCCGAAGGTTTGCATCCACTCCCTAATGTTATGAGCCCTGGCATAATTAGAGAAGCTATTGAGAGAGCTAGAATGAGAATGCTGCCATAATTAGCATTTTTATGTATGGCACTAAAAAGGACAAGTGTATGTTTTTTTTTTTTTTTACAGGGTAAATAGATGTTCGAGGCATGTAGCTGTAGATTACATGCTTTTCATACTACTGCCATCTAGTGTTGGGTCTGGATGTTTGCTAGTTGTTTTTGTTTGAAGAAGTCTTTCCAGTCACGAGGTAGGTGACTCCTCCTTTCGGTGATAGTGCCCGTGGGCATCAACTCCATTGTTAGATGTTTTTTTCCGTCATCGGGTTCGGATGGGTATTGTTGCGCTCCGCTTCGGACTTGATCTTCGGGTTCCCCCTTGGTAGGTGCTTCTCTCTACCTCAACGGTATTGTTCTCGAACGCACTTCTCTCTCTGCAATTCGAATAAAAACTCAAGACTTTCGACATTTCAGTCCGAGGATCTGCGGGCGGCCTTCCGGCCCACCTGCGTCTGTTCGACTCCTCATTGTTGGAATGGACCCCATTTAAATTCTGTCCTCTGTGCCACGCGAAAAATATCCGTGCAGACTCCTCAGGTGTGTAACTTGTGCTTGTCCCCCGAGAACAAGGAGCAAGACTGTGACTGGTGCCGATCCTTCAAATCAATGAACTCTCTGTGATCGTCGGGCTCAACGTCGAGAGATGCAACGGTTGGATGTCACACCGGATCTTTTCAGCAAAGACCCCGAACAAGAAGAGGTATCAGTGGCAGAAGAAGAGCTGGCTTCGGCTGTGTCCGACTTGGGGTCAGAATTACAGATCGACCTCGAAGATGATGTGCCCCTGGAACAAGGGGACATGAGTACTGAAGACACCTTCTCCCTCCCCTCCCACTGTCCCTAAAAAATCTAAGGCTTCAACGTCACCTCCGCCTCAGTCCAAGTTCGGCACCGAGAAGAGGTTTCTCATGCTCCACCTTCAGCCTCAGCACTGAAACACTCTAAAAAACCTTACGGCTCTGGACCAAGTCTGCCAAAGCCTACTTCCGAGCCAAAACCTACGAGCTCCAAGGCCAAGATCGATTCCGAACCGAAAACTTAGGATCCAAAACCTTCGACACCGACACCCAAGAAACCCTCTGAGTTAAAGCCTTCAGCACCAAAAGGACTTTCCGGCTCGACTCCAAACACTTTGATGCCGAAAAGCAAAGACTTGCCTGCAACACAACCGGATCCGAATAAAGACACTGTGCCTATTAAATTGGATCCCAGACAAAAGAAACTGTAAATTCCTCTAGATACAGGACACATTCATGCTAAATCAGCATCTAAGCACAAGCGTCCTGATGATGACCCATACAAAATTGCTTTGAAGAGGAAAAGTGTAGGCACTAGCCCTTTCCACACATTTCCATCTCCTACTCCTACCTCTTCTACACCGCTTGACCCATTAAATATCGCACCTAGTCAATCTCCTCCTCCTCAACTTGACACAGCTGACGCTGCTGATGATGATGAGGCACAACTACCAGATCCGTGGACAGATTACACCACTGATCCTCCACAAGATACAGACCCAGATCTTTATCCTGCCAGGCCATCTCCACCCAATGACAACCTGTCGTACCCACTGCTTATTGCTAGGGCTGCAGAATACCATGGGGTGGAGTTACATAAAGAGTCTTTAGAGGAAGATATTCTTTTCGACACTCTAGGAACACACAAATCGAATCAGACACTGCCTACGCTCAAGGGTATGTTAAGGCACACGGACAATATTTTTAAAGACCCTGTCCGTGCTTGAATTCTTACTCCTCGAGTAGACCAAAAATATAAACCTTCCCTCACAGATCCCCTTTTTATTAAGGGTCAGTTTCCACTTGACTCTTTAGTGGTTATCAAATGCCAGAAAGAGGGCTAATTCTCAAGCATCTGGGAATGCCCCTCCACCAGATAGTCGAAGCTTATTGATGCTTCGGGCAAATGTGAAGCGGCTAATCAATGGATATTGCTAATACGCAGGACCTACTGGCAAGGTATGATAGAGCTCACTGGGTCGAAATGGAACAATTACTGCAGTTTCTTCCAGAGGAACATAATGCAAAAGCTCAGGTCTTAGTCCAAGAAGGGAGATTAATTCCCAATGCCTCCATCAGATGCGCTCTAGATGCAGCTGACACCGCAGCTAGAGAAGTAAATACCAGCATCTTACTGAGACGTCGTGCTTGGCTACGGATTTCAGGATTCAAGCTTGAATTCCGGCAGTCAATACTAAAGATGTATTTTGATAAAAAGCACCTTTTTGGCCCTGAAGTCGATTTAGCGCTGGAAAAAATTAAAAAAGGACACAGACGTGGCAATATCGATGGGAGCGCTTTATTCTCCCTCAAATAGAGGTTCCTTTCGGCACTCCTTTTATAGGGCAGGGTCCAAGTCTACAGGCACTGACCAGAACACTTCCTCATACAAAGGCAATTCCCAATCCTCCTTTTCAAAAGGATTTTTCAGAGAGGGGTAATGGTCTCCGGGGCAGAGGTAAAAACACCACACCTCGCACTTCCCCTTCCTCAAGCAAACAGTGACTTTCCAACACTTCCGGCCGACTATTCCACACCTGTTGGCATAAGACTTCAAAACTTTCTCCCCATTTGGAACTCATTAACAACCGACAAATGGGTGCTAATGGCTGTTACCTGGAGCTTGCCAACAATCCTCCAAACATTCCTCGTAGATTTCACAAAATGTCACCAGACCACCCGCACTTCAACAAGAAGTGCAATCTTTATTACTCAAAGGAGCTAAAGAAGCAGTCCCACTTCAGTACCGAGGGTCAGGAGTTTATTCCCTTTACTTTCTCATTCCCAAAAAGGACGGCTCCTTGAGACCTATTCTAGATCTCATAGAGTTAAACAAATATTGTCAGAGCATTTTCACATGGTCCCTCTTCAACAAATACTTCCCCTGTCGCAGCAGGGCAACTTTGTCTACGCTGGATCTAAAGGACGCCAGCTTTCATATTCCAATTCATCCCGCTCACCGCAAATACCTCAGGTTTGTGATAGCAGGCAAACATTACCAGTTCAAGGTGCTTCCATCTGGCGTAACCACAGCTCCCAGAGTATTATCACCGAAAGTCTTGCAGTAGTAGCCGCTCATCTCAGAAGACAATGCATACAAGTCTACCCTTACCTGGACGGCTGGCTTATCAAAGCTTCATCAGTTGGGTTTCACAATCAATGCACAAAAATCTCACCTGTGTGCAACACAGGTGCAGTCTTATCTAGGAGCTTCCATCAATACACTCAAAGCTCTAGCCTCTCCCAATGTAGCCAGGGTTCACAATATTCGGGCCACGATATTGCAGTTTCACCCCAATTAATCATTACCAGCCAGAGTCTTCATGCTACTGTTGTGAATGATGACATCCTGCATTGCAATCGTACCTCATGCAAGGCTTCACATGCGTCCTCTGCAGGAATGTCTAGTGAGTCAGTGGAATCAATTGCAGGGTCTGTTAACCGATCTAGTGTTGGTAGACAGCCGCAGCCATCACTCTCTGCAGTGGTGGAACCCTCAAAACTTAGGAAAGGGGCGGCCCTTCATAGACTAAATTCCACAGATTGTATTGACAGCGGACCCATCTCTAACTGGTTGGGGTGCTTATCTTCAATATCACATGGTATAAGGGCTGTGGTCACACAGTCCCAAACGTCTGCATATCAACAACCTAGAACTGCTATCAGCGTTTCTAGCACTAAAAGCTTTTCTCACCCCATTATCTAGGCAAGACTGTCTTAGTCTGCACAGACAACATGACAGCCATGTATTACCTACAAAAACTGGGAGGCGCACACACTCTTCAACTGTTGCGACTTGCGCAAAGCATTTGGAATTGGGTGATTCACCCCCAAATATATCTCCTAGCAGAACACCTTCTAGGAGTAGACAATCAGATTGCAGACCTGCTCAGCAGACACAGGATGCAAATCCACGAGTGGGAACTTCATACCAAAGTTCTTCTTCCCAACTTCCAAAAATGGGGATTTCCACAAATAGATTTCTTTGTTACAGCGCACAATGCAAAATGCCCAAACTTCACATCCAGGTTCCCACACCAAGATTCCAAAGGCAATGCTCTATAGATGAATTGGTCAGGGAAATCTGCTTATGCTTTTCCACCTCTCCCACTAATTCCATTACTGGTACGGAAGTCTCTCACACTAATCTTAATAGCCCCTACTTGGGCTCGACAACCTTTGTACATTACCCTGTTAGAACTCTGTGGTTCCACATAAAAAGCTACATCTCACACCCTGTCTCCTCACTCAGAGCCATGGAGAAATCAGACATCCAAATCCCACAGAACTCAACCTAGCGATTTGGCTCCTGAAGTCATAGAGTTTGGTTATTTACAACTGCCACCAGACTATATGAATATTCTCAGAGGCGGTAAAGCTTACTTCTAGAGCATATTATGCTGTGAAATGGAAATGTTTTGTTTTGCAGCGTGAATCTTTCTGGATTCACTATGCTGTGCATTATTCCGCGGTCTGGTGGTTTGGTCCGGATTCGTAGTCTTTCTTTTCTTTCTTTTTTCTTTTTTTTGTAGCCCAGGTGGGCGTCGAAGTCCCACCATTTGGTGCACTTCTCGTGACGTCGTCCTGCTTCCTGCGGAAGTCCCACCTCGGGGCGCCATCTTCAGATTCTTTTTTCCGCCGTTTTGGTCTGGATCGTCACCGTGAAGGTCCAGAGTTTTTTGCGAAGAAAAGAAGAAAAAGCACGAGTTTCATCGAAGAAGAAGTTGAGGAAGACTACAGAAAGGAAGAACAACAAGCCGGGACGACGAAGAAGGAGGAGAACCTCGAGATCTTCGACGTCCAACGGAGAATGCGCACTCAGGGACACTGAGCGCAGGAATGGACAAGACACCTTTTAAATTCTGCCGTCACTGCCACCACAAATACGCGCAGAAGGACCAACATCCGGTCTGCAACCTTTGCCTGCCAGTTGACCACGAGAGCAAGGACTGCAACGCCTGTTCGGCCTTCACACCGGATACGCTCCGGGTGAGCGAGAGACAGAGGAGAGCCAACTACAACATGGAGTCAAAGTCCTCGACGACCGCGAGTGGATCCAAGAACGAAAGGCCCAACACTGATTTCCCCACGCTATGGGCTAGAATAAACTCTACAGCCAGTTGCACAGGTTAGAGTGGAGCAATATAACAGCTGTTATGATTGCCTGTGAGTCCTGAATGCTTGTGTCTACATGTAATTATGCTGATGGTTGTAGCCCCTGAAACGCCTGGATTTATTCTAGCATTGTGCTTTGCCTAATATGGAAGTGACTAGACCAATATTGTATTATGTAAACCTTTGAATGGCACCTGTCAACATCATGTATATGGCTATGCTAAAAAAAAAAAGACAAAAGGCCCGGCGGATCCTTCGAGAAGGACTCCCAGGTGCCGAAGACCGCCGAAATGCAAAGGTCGTCGAAGCAAGGCCAAGAAAGTGGGCGTTCGACTTCGAAAGATAAGGTCGCGTCGACGCAAGCTCCGTCGAAAAGACCGGCGCTCGACGCCGAACACGTCTCTGAAATGGAAAAGAAAAAGAGGAGGCTCGAGGCAGAGATAGAGCATCCTTCAAAGGAAAAGGGAGTTCGCCGAGAAGATGAAAAAATTCACTATCCCAACGAAACCACCGTCTATCATCGTCGAAGTCGAGGAACAGGAGGAGTTTGACGCAGAAGAACTGTCGAAGACTCCCGGAGAGGAAGAAGAGGATCTTTACTATGAGGGAGAAGAATATGAGGAAAAACAATCGAACTCCGGCTCGGCGCCGTCGACGACACAAGACCTGGAGTGGCAGGACCTCGACGCCGAAAATCCAGAAGAGCCTGTGGAGACTTGCCCTTCGCCGCCAGATGACATATGGGCTTACAATATGGTAGTCAAAAGCGCGGCTGCAGCTTTTGGTGTTAAGCTGGAGGAAGAAAAGCCGAAAGCAGACTTTTTACTGGAGACACTGCTCCCCATCCAAACTAGGAGCCAGTTCCTCCCAATGCTCCAGAGTGTCATGAACCAGGGGAACGAGGCGTTCAAGGACCCAGCAACATGCAGGTCCATCACACCTAGGACGGAGAAAAAATATAAACACTCCTCCCAGGACCCTCCATACATCAAAGGATCCGTCACAGCAGATTCAATCATTGCATCTACTGCCAGGAAGAGGGCAAATGTCCCGGCAACCTCTGGACCACCTCCAGACAAGGAAAGCAGGAGGATGGACCTGACGGGGAGGAAAATAGAGAGAAACGCGGCAATGCACTGGGGCATGGCGAACTCCAATGCCCTACTGAACAGGCACCAATACCAACATTGGGGCGAAATGGGGGAACTAATCAAGCACCTCCCCGAGCAATACCAACAAAGAGCTGCGCACCTAGTGGAGGAAGGAAAGAATATAGCAAACTCTTGCCTTAAAACAGCGTTGGATGGAGCAGAAACATCAAGCAGGCTGATGGCGATTGGAATAACAAAAAGAAGGCAAGCCTGGCTCAGGATTTCGGGCTTCAAGCAAGAAGTTCAGAACAACATCCTGAACACCCCTTTCAACGGAGAGACACTGTTCGGGGCACCAGTGGATGAAAAACTCACCCAGCTCAAAAAGGAGAACAAAACCGCAAGGTCCATGGGGGCCCTGCAATTCAGAGGGATGAGAAGAGGTACCCCGACACGGAGACCTTACGGAAGAGGAGGAAACCAGCCGGGAACGTCACACCAAACATTCCAGCAGGGCCATCAAGGCGACAATCACGGGCAGCAGGCCCAGCAGAAACAAAACTGGCAGTACCAGCCTCGGGGCCAGTCCTTTCGAAGTAGGGGGAACGGACGAGGCCAAAGACGCAGAGGGGTAGACCAACCCACCTCAAAGTGACTTCACACGGGAAAGAGTGCTCACCCACAAGATCCTTCCGAGGGTGGAGCACAAAAGATCCAAGATGAGAGGGTTACACAGACCAAACGCCAACGAGCGTGCAACACCAGTAGGCGGCAGACTGAGACGTTTCCTTCAAGAATGGCAAAAGATAACAGACAAATGGATACTCAACATCATACAGTTCGGCTACTGCATAGAGTTGGAAAGGAAACCACCAAACAGAAAACCAAAGAGGAGGAGACACTCAGGACAGGAGCTAGTGCAACTCGTAGAAGAAGCACATGAGCTACTCCTAAAGGATGCCATAGAGAAAGGAACAAGGGAGTGTACTCCAACTACTTCCTGGTACCAAAGGTGGATGGAACACTAAGACCCATCCTGGATCTACGGTTCCTAAACAAGTACATAAGGACGCAAAAATTCAAAATGACGTACCTACAAGAGGTACTCCCGCAAATGAGAGACGGAGACTTCATGTCCACCGTGGATCTCAAAGATGCCTACCTGCACATCCCAATGAACAGGCAGCACAAAAGTCTGTTAATGTTCGCCATTGGCAAGGAACACTACCAATTCACAACCTTGGCATTCGGGCTAAGGTCCGCACCAAGGGTTTTCACAAAATGCCTGGCGGCAGTGGCAGCATACCTACGGAGGGAAGGGATTCATGTATACCCTTATCTCGACGACTGGCTAATAAAGGCAAGTTCACGCGAAAGATGCGAGGAACACGCACAGCGGGTCACACACACACTAACGAAGCTGGGATTCTCAATACACTGGGGGAAATCCTGTATGGAACCAGAACAGGTGAAGATCTTCCTGGGGGCACAGATCAACACCTTACAGAGAACAGTGATGCCCAGCGACAAGAGAACACTGACCCTGCTGAAGGAGACACGCCTCTACCAGAAGGGGCGAGCTCTGACAGTGAGAACAGCGAGCAAGATCATGGGGATGATGGCGTCATGCATTCACCTAGTTCCCAATGTACGCCTACACATGAGGCCTTTGCAGGATCGGCTGCAACAGCAATGGTCACAAGCAAGCGGAAGTTGGGAGGAACTAGTGGTTGTAACGCACGCTGTGCAAGAAGAGATAGCATGGTGGAACAGGGAGAACATAACTATAGGAAGCCCTTGACACCACCGAGCCCAACGGTGACCATCACCACGGACGCATCCCAGATAGGATGGGGAGCACATATGGACAAGCTCAAAGTGAGGGGTCTGTGGACTCCAGCGGATGCGGTCAGACACATCAACTACCTGGAATTGAAGACCGTATTCCTAGCCCTGAAAGCCTTCCAGAAAAAACTGAACTGCCAGAAGGTGTTGATACAAACAGACAATACAAAAACAATGTTCTACATCCACAAGCAGGGAGGAACACAGTCATTTCCCCTATCCAACCTGGCACAGGTGATTTGGAGATGGGCCATCCCACTCAAAATAGACCTGCTGGCTATTCACCTACCAGGGAAGGACAATGTGGAAGCAGACTGGCTCAGCAGGCAGACTTCGGCGTCCCACGAGTGGCAGCTCAATGGACAGGAAACGCAAAGGCTATTCAGAAGGTGGGGTACACCGACAATAGACCTGTTTGCAACACACCAGAATGCAAAATGCCAAAGCTTCGCATCCAGACAACCAGAAAAACAATCCAAGGGGAATGCCCTTTGGATAAGCTGGTCAAAAACATTTGCCTACGCTTTTCCACCAATACCACTGATACACAGGGTACTCAACAAGTGCAGGACCAGCAACATGACCCTGATCCTAGTGGCACCACAGTGGGCAAGACAGACCTGGTACTCACAAATAGTGGAGATGGCACAGGGACCACCACACAAGTTCACCAAAAGAAAGGACTTACTCTCCATGCAGAACGGAGAGGTTCTACACCCAGAGCCAGAGAGCCTCGGCCTAGCGGCATGGCTCCTGAAGACAGAGTTCGCACACCTTAAGCTACCTCAAAGCACTATGCGAGTGCTCTGGGAGGCAAGGAGACCGACGACACGGAAATGCTATGGGGAAAAATGGAAGAGGTACACACATTGGTGCAGGAGACATAAACTGCAAAATAAGTTGACAAAGGAATCAACGGTGCTAAGATACCTCACACACCTACTAAAGGCTAAACTATGTTCATCCTCACTAAGGGTACACCTAGCAGCGATTGTTGCCTACACACGAGGTGAGACGGGTGAAAGTTTCTTTACATCAAGAGTTGTAAAGAGGTTCCTGGAGGGGGCAAAAAGGATAGTGCCACCAAAAAGGATGCCGGCGTGGAACCTCAACTTAGTCCTAACGGAACTTATGAAGGCGCCCTTTGAGCCCATTCACAAGGCCTCCATTCAAATGCTAACAATGAAGACAGCCTTTCTGGTGGCAATAACCTCGCTGCGCAGAGTAAGCGAGCTGCAAGCGCTAACACCGCAAGAGCCCTACATCCAGATACACAAGGACAGAGTCGTAATGAGAACGGACCCACACTTCATGCCGAAGGTGGTGTCGGCATTTCATATGAACCAGACAATATAAATACCAAGCTTCTTTCAGAACCCTACCACAGGCGCAGAAAGGGCACTGCACACTCTAGACGCTAGAAGGGCGGTGATGCACTACATCAAGAGAACCAAGGAGCACAGGAAAACTAAGCAGTTTTTTGTGTCCTTCGCAACCAGCTTCCTGGGTAGACCAGTGACAAAAGGCACCATTGCGCGATGGATCGCACTGACGATACAGTTCTGCCACAAACAGGCAGGGCAAGAACTTTCGGAAAGGGCACGGGCCCACTCCACAAGGAAGAAAGGAGCAACAATTGCTTTTCTGGCAAACACACCCATTCAAGACATATGCCTGGCGGCAACATGGGCTTCAGTGCACACGTTCACTAAGCACTACTGCGTGGAGATACAAATGAACAAGGAAGCACAAGTAGGACAAAAGGTGCTTCAACATATATTCAACGACCAACGCTCATCTTCCACCCAGCCGCCACAAAAGTGACAAACCGCTACAAAATCAATGCACAGCATAGTGAATCCAGAAAGGTTCACGCTGCAAAACAAATAGTTTCTTACCTGTCGGTGTAGTTTTGCAGCTTGAAGATCTTTCTGGATTCACTAGCGAACCCTCCCACCTCCACCAGAAAGATGAGGATGGAGAAGAGGGGGGAAAGACAGAGAATGGAGAACAAAAGAAGACTTGAAAAGAAATGTGAGAAAGGATATAATTGAGAAGAAATACTGTAAATTGCCTAGGGTTCAAAAACAAAACAAAACAAAAAAAAAGAATCCGAAGATAGCGCCCCGAGGTGGGACTTCCGCAGGAAGCAGGACGACGTCACGAGAAGTGCACCAAATGGTGGGACGTCGACGCCCACCTGAGCTACCAAAAAAAAAATAAAAAAAAATAAAGAAAGACTACGAATCCGGACCCAACCACCAGACCGCGGAATAATGCACAGCATAGTGAATCCAGAAAGATCTTCAAGCTGCAAAACTACACCGACAGGTAAGAAACTATTCGTTGTCTATTATAACAACCATATCAATCCACTTGATGCTTCAGTACAGAACATCATTTGTTAACTGCTGTATTTACAGCAGTGTGGACTAGCTTACACATCCATTCGCTTACATTTAGCAGCGGTAGCTGCATATTTGCAAAACAGACAACACTTATCCCTATTCAGAGTACCAGTGATTAAAGCCTTCATGGAAGAATTAAAAAGGGGGATACCAAGAATTCCCCCTGCTCCAGAGTGGATCTTAAACATAGTTCTTACAAGACTAATGGGTCCACCATTTAACTAATGCACAAATGCCAGTTGCAATTCCTGTCATGGAAAGTCACTTTCCTCATAGCGTTAACTTCATTAAGGAGAGTTGGTGAACTTAAGGCATTCACTATACAAAAGCCTTACTTTCAGCTACGCAAGGATAGGGTGGTTCTTCGTACTAATCCTAAATTTCTCCCTAAAGTAGTTTCTGCTTTTCATATCAACCAGTTGAATTACCGGTTTTCTTTCCTCACCCTGATTCTGTAGCAGAACGAGCTCTACATACACTTGATGTTAGGCAGGCTACACCCTGATTCCGTAGCAGAACGAGCTCTACATGCACTTGATGTTAGGCAGGCTCTACTTTACTACATGGAAAGAACCAAAGAGGTCAAAAAACAAAACCACTATTTGTTGCTTTTTTCTCCACCTCACAGGGGCAATCCTGACTCTAAGTCCGGCATTGCAAGATGGATTGTAAAATGTATCCAGACATGTTATACTAAAGCAAAGAGGTCTTTGTTCGTACCCCCTAGGGCACATTCCAGTCACGTAAAATAGAGGCTACTATGGCCTTCTTAGGAAATATTCCCATAGCTGATATTTGTAAGGCAGTTACATGGTCTACACCGCCCACATTCACAAAACACTATTGTGTAGATGTGTCCTCAAGACAACAGGCAAATGTAGGCAAGGAGTACTTAAAACACTTTTTCAAACAACTACAGCCACTACAGGTTAGTCATCGCTTTGGGAGAGTACTGCTATATAGTCTTTGCAAAGCATGTGATCTACAGCTCACATGCCTCATCTGTTCTTGGCATGTAGAGCTGTAGATTCACATGCGTCCACCCACCTCCCCGGTCTCCTGTAGTGATTGTAGTTCTTAATATACATTAATATGCATGGACATCTCTATTCTACCCTTCCGAACTCCAGCCTTCACCCTCTACGGGAAAACATTCTAACAATGGAGTCGATGCCGATGCACACTATCACCGAAAGGATAAGTCACCTACCTTGTGACTGGAAAGACTTCTTCGAACAAAAAACAACTTGCAAACATCGGGACCCAACACTAGATGGCAGGAGTATGCAAAGCATGTGAATCTATAGCTCTACAGGCCAAGAACAGATGTTACTGGGTAAGTAACATTTTCCTTCTGTAGCATTCCGTCCCTTGGATAAGTAGATATTTTATAAACTTACACATCCCCACAATGCACTCGCATGTAGTGGTGAATGAAAAGGAACATAGGTCCCTATATGGGAGCAGTGGACGGATACAAGTTAGCCAGTCAAGGGATCATAAAGGGGATGTGCTCCAGGTGACGGACCAACACAGGAAGACGAAGACAAGCAATTGACTAAGAAGGTAGTAAATTGCAGTGCCAGTAAATTCAACCAGTGGTTAGCAACGCTTGGACTGTAAGCCCACTGGAAGTTCACAATAGTCTTTCTCAACCGGACAACTTGCTCTGTCTGGAAGGCGAGACCTAGAACGAATATACATTGAATTTAAAACATTTCTGGCTAAGAACCTGCTCGATTATAATAAAAAAATTAATTAAAAAAAAAAAACAGCCCAATTTGAAGCAGCTGTGCAAGTTGGCTACTCGGGCAGATAAAAAAAATATTTTAGCGTTTACATTTGTCTGAAGTTGACCTGCTGTCTTTGCCCATGATCCAAGCACCTCTCTTTTCTTCCATGACTCTTTGCTCGCACTTGCGACAGCTTTGCTGTTCAGAATCCTTTATATTTCCAGCTCCCCTGGTGTGCTTTTCATTCCCACCAGTAGCACCTCCTCCCATATACACCCACTCTCTCTGCATCCTGCCACTTATATCTGTGTAGGCACGTGCCATTGTTATACCAGACGCTCACTCCTCTTGGTAATGTGCTCAAATCGTAGTCTAGCTTCCTGACAGGGCTTAGTAAATGAAACCTGCAGCCTGCGCCCAGTTCACATTCTGTCGTGGAACCCAAGTGTTGAAGAGTGTTTGCCATCTCTACCCCCTCCACCTGCCAGTAATGCACTTTGAAGCTTGTTTGGCATACACAGCTGGCCATTGCTGCAGGCTGAACCCGCATCCCTACACATTACATATCTTGGTCATGGCGCCTATGCCCCTCCTCTTTGACTCCTAATGCACTCCTGCTTTGAGGGAACGTTAAAGGCTCCAAGCTTCACTGGATCTGTCTTCTTGTGGCACACTTAGTTGCTTTGCATGTTGCATCTCTTTTATAGTGCACATGGCAGTGTTAATAGGCTGTCAGCATAACAGTGCCACATCTTGACAATGCAAACATCTCCTTGACTGGTACCGATTCATTCTTTTGCAGGCAGAGTACTTGAAGTGTGTGGATAAACTGGAAAAGGACCTCATTCCAAAGACTCGGAAGGAGTTTGAAGATTTGGCTAAAGCAGAAGCTCCAACATGGGAGACACACGGGAACCTCATGGTATGTATTCATGTGCGGGCCTTGGGGTTTAGGAATAGACTGATCATGTGCTGGCACCGGCCTCCAAGAGCCCAATGGTATGTCGATACAGGTCCTCAGGGGGCTCTTTAAGGTACATGGTGTGGTAATGTCTCTGTGGCAGCCTCCAAGAGCCCAATGGTATGTGGATACGGGTCTTCAGGGGGCTCTTCAAGGTACACAGTGTGGTAATGTCTCTGTGCCAGCCTCCAGGACCTATGGGGCTGTGGTAATCTTCCTGCACTCCTCTCAAGTAAGCTGGGTGGGCCTGGTAATGTAAAAAGACTACATGGTGCTATGCAGACTTCTAGTATCACAATCAATTAGGTAATAGTTCTGTGAAAGAAATGTATCAGTTATGCGCATATTTAATGCAAGCACTTTAATCTGTCAAAAGCAAATAGAAAAACAGCACGACCTATTCACGTTTTACTAATGATAAATGGATTATACCCCAAATACAGGCTCCACAGTCGTAACAAGAAATGCCATGTGTTCATTAGAAGTTTCAAAAACCATTCTAAAAATATGCTATAATATTTGTGATCAGTGAAATATTAATAAATGAACTAATCCATGTCAGATCATATCGCATTAGTAATGAGGGCAGACGCTCATTAATTAACTGAGGGCTCTTTAATACTGAGATGATCAAAAACGTTTTAACCTCTTCTTTTTAGAGTTGCTGTTAGCGGTATTGTATATACATCATAAGTACAATGTCAACAGACTTTGCTGTTTCCCCCTCAGCTTTAGGTCGATTAAAGTGCTGGCATTCAGTATCTATATAACTGACAAGTTTCTGTCACAGCACTGTTAAATAATGCTGCCTAGTAATGCTTCTCCTCTGGTTTGAACCTGGTACATGACAAGGAGTCTGTAGCAAGCCCCAAGAACCTTGTGGTACGTAGTAATGAGTTTGGAGTCTTGGGGTACTTGCTATGTGTCTTCTCACTGTGATGAGTGCAGTTACTGGCCTGCAGCTCCAGTCACCGATTCCCGCTTCCTTCACCATTGAGCCAGATCACCGGCCACCTCCTGCAGCTTAGGCCACCCTCCCGCCGACTCCTGCTTCCTTCACCATTGAGCCAGATCACCGGCCATCTCCTGCAGCTTAGGTCACCCTCCCGCCGACTCCTGCTTCCTTTGCTCTTGAGCCGAATCACCGGCCACCTCCTGCAGCTTAGGTCACCCTCCCGCCGACTCCTGCTTCCTTTACCATTGAGCCAGATCACCGGCCACCTCCTGCAGCTCCCGTCCCCCTCCAGCCGACTCCTGCTTCCTTCACCCTTGAGCCCGATCACCGGCCACCTCCTGCAGCTCCCGTCACCCCCCCCGCCGACTCCTGCTTCCTTCACCCTTGAGCCCGATCACCTGCCACCTCCTGCAGCTGCCGTCACCCCCCGCCGACTCCTGCTTCCTTCACCCTTGAGCCCGACCACCGGCCACCTCCTGCAGCTCCCGTCACCCCCCGCGACTCCTGCTTCCTTCGACATTGAGCCAGATCACCGGCCACCTCCTGCAGCTCCCGTCACCCCCAGCCGACTCCTGCTTCCTTCACCGTTGAGCCAGATCACCGGCTACCTACCGCAGCTCCTGTCCCCCTCCCGCCGATTCCCGCTTCCTTCACCATTGAGCCCGATCACCGGCCCCTCCTGCAGCTGCCGTCACCCTCCTGCCGACTCCTGCTTCCTTCACCCTTGAGCCCGATAACCGGCCCCTCCTGCAGCTTCGGTCACCCTCCTGCCGACTCCGGCTTCCTTCACCCTTGAGCCCGATCACCGGCCACCTCCTGCAGCTGCCGTCACCCCCCGCCGACTCCTACTTCTTTCACTCTTGAGCCCGATCACCGGCTACCTCCTGCAGCTCCCGTCACCCACCGCCGACTCCTGCTTCCTTCACCCTTGAGCCCGATCACCGGCCACCTCCTGCAGCTCCCGTCACCCCCCGCCGACTCCTGCTTCCTTCACCCTTGAGCCCGATCACCGGCCACCTCCTGCAGCTCCCGTCACCCCCCGCCGACTCCTGCTTCCTTCACCCTTGAGCCCGATCACCGCCCCCTCCTGCAGCTTCAGTCACCCTCCTGTCGACCACAGCTTCCTTCACCGTTGAGCCAGATCACCGGCCACCTCCTGCAGCTGCCGTCACCCCCCGCCGACTCCTGCTTCCTTCACCCTTGAGCCAGATCACCGGCCACCTCCTGCAGCTTCTGTCACCCTCCTGTCGACCACAGCTTCCTTCACCGTTGAGCCAGATCACCGGCCACCTCCTGCAGCTGCCGTCACCCCCGCCGACTCCTGCTTCCTTCACCCTTGAGCCCGATCACCGGCCACCTCCTGCAGCTCCCGTCACCCCCCGCCGACTCCTGCTTCCTTCACCCTTGAGCCCGATCACCGCCCCCTCCTGCAGCTTCAGTCACCCTCCTGTCGACCACAGCTTCCTTCACCATTGAGCCAGATCACCGGCCACCTCCTGCAGCTGCCGTCACCCCCCGCCGACTCCTGCTTCCTTCACCCTTGAGCCAGATCACCGGCCACCTCCTGCAGCTTCTGTCACCCTCCTGTCGACCACAGCTTCCTTCACCGTTGAGCCAGATCACCGGCCACCTCCTGCAGCTGCCGTCACCCCCGCCGACTCCTGCTTCCTTCACCCTTGAGCCCCATCACCGGCCCCTCCTGCAGCTTCGGTCACCCTCCTGTCGACCACAGGTTCCTTCACCGTTGAGCCAGATCACCGGCCACCTCCTGCAGCTGCCGTCACCCCCGCCGACTCCTGCTTCCTTCACCCTTGAGCCAGATCACCGGCCACCTCCTGCAGCTGCCGTCACCCCCGCTGACTCCCGCTTCCTTCACCCTTGAGCCCGATCACCAGCCCCTCCTGCAGCTGCCGTCACCCTCCTGCCGACTCCTGCTTCCTTCACCCTTGAGCCCGATCACCGGCCACCTCCTGCAGCTGCCGTCACCCCCCCGCTGACTCCTGCTTCTTTCACTCTTGAGCTCGATCACCGGCTACCTCCTGCAGCTCCCGTCACCCCCTGCCGACTCCTGCTTCCTTCACCCTTGAGCCCGATCACCGGCCCCTCCTGCAGCTTCGGTCACCCTCCTGCCGACTCCTGCTTCCTTCACCATTGAGCCAGATCACCGGCTACCTACTGCAGCTCCCGTCCCCCTCCCGCCGATTCCTGCTTCCTTCACCATTGAGCCAGATCACCGGCCACCTCCTGCAGCTGCCGTCAGCCCCCGACGACTCCTGCTTCCTTAATACTTGATCTCGATCACCGGCCACCTCCTGCAGCCCGTCACCCTCCGGCTGACTCCAGCTTCCTTCACCCAGATCACTGGCCACCTCCTGCAGCTCCGGTCACCCTCCCGCCGACACCTGCTTCCTTCACGCTTGAGCCCGATCACTGGCCACCTCCGGCAGCTCCCGTCGCCCTCACGTTGGCTGCAGCTTCCTTCACCCTTGAGCCCGATCACTGGCCACCTCCTGCAGCCTGTCACCCTCCAGCCAACTCCTGCTTCCTTCACCCTTGCGCCCGATCACCGGCTACCTCCTGCAGCTGCCATCACCCCCCGCCGACTCCCGCTTCCTTCATCCTTGAGCCCGATCACCTGCCACCTCCTGCAGCTGCCGTCACCCCCCGCCGACTCCTGCTTCCTTCACCCTTGAGCCACATCACCTGCCACCTCCTGCAGCTGCGGTCACCCTCCCGCCGACACCTACTTCCTTTAATCTTGAGCCCGATCACCTGCCACCTCCTGCAGCCCCGGTCACCCTCCCGCCGACTTCTATTAAGAAACCTGTGGTATTTTTGAAATGTGCACAAGATACTGAGTTGAGATTTAGCGGTTATTTGCTCACTTCTGAACTTGAGGATACCTTACTGTGAGAAGTTGGCCTGGTATATGCTGCTCACTAATTCTAGTGATCACCTTGTACCATTGATAGACCAGCTATCCTAGTGGTAGCATGGACAGTGCAGTCTGCAGGCTAAACTCTTGAGGGCATGTGAAGCCAGCTGTTTTACCATATGTAACCTCCTTGAATACCAAATGAAAGGACACCACACAGATTTATATTCAAAATATATATGTATTTATTTACTTAAAAGTATCCCCTATACTCTTTATGAGCACAGAAGCACATTCGTTTAAAACAAGGCAGTGTTTAAATATACAAAAGTTGCACAATTATGGATGGGCCCGGGTGGCCCGCTAAACCATATACTAAAATAGTGGTATAAGAACCACGTATAGAAAAGTAAGAAGGCCTAGGGCCTTGAGAATTGCTGGGACTACAAGGAGCTAACAGTAGTTAGTGACCAGGAGGCCCACAGGATGCGTGTGCAGTGTTGAAAGTTACACGCGTGCACCTATTGGATTCAATGGGTGCATAAAAGTCACAAAGTTAAAGCAAAGGGAGTCTTCCGGATGGACCAGAACCTAACAACTTGAAACCTAGACACTAGAGATGTTTCTCTACCCAGGAGCACCAGAGTGCCAGCGTTACCTCACCCACAGGAAGCGGGTGCATAGGGGTCAAAGTGCGTTGGGTTTCGTCGTGCAGGTCTATGGAGCCTGAGGATGAAGATGCTGCAGGCGGCTAGGCAGGAAGAGTTCGGGTGGATCCAAGGGTGGATCTGAAGTGTAGACAACCTGTAAGCAGAGGGGACAGTGTTCAAAGTCACTAGCCAGTGACCGGCGTGGAACCAGGAAGGAACCAGGCGATGTCGGGTGCAAACAGGTGAAGAAAGGAAGCTTGTCTCTGCAGCCACGTGGAAGTGAAGATGTAGACGATGTCCAGGACTCACTCACGAGCTGTCCCACGAAGGCTCTAGCTGATGGCGGTGTCGGCTTCTCGATTGGAGCAAACATGCCTTGGCTAATGTAAGCCACGCAGGAGTCGATGAAAGCTTGGTGCTCTAACCAGCAAGGTCAGAGGGGCTGCTCCTTTTCACAGGAGCAAGGGCCAGTCTGGAGCAACCAGACCAGCGGTGGTGTTCGTAGATTTCGTCGCCAAGATGGCCACTAGCCAACGGGCCAGTAACCGTGCTGACGCGTCGAGTGGCAAAAATCAAAAGGGCCCCACGCAGATCTCGTGGATGCTGGAGGGCTGGGCTTTGGTGCAAATGCTGCTCGGTGTTGGGGCTTCTCAGGGCCCAAAGCACAGCGTTGAGGATGCCTCGGGTGCTGCGCAGTCAGCTTGTCGTGGACGTTCCAAGATGGCCGGTCCCACGTCTCTGTGCCTCCACGGGTCTCTTCTTTGCAGGGACTGTGGATCTGGCTCAGAGATGTCTGGGAGTCTGGGTGTTGTCGGGCTCTGGGCTCGGTCTCCGGCGGGAGGCGGCGGCAAAGCAGTCGTTGAGTTGCTGGATGGTGCCTGTATTCACAGGGTGGTCACTCCTTGGCCACAAGGGAGATTCTCTTCAGTCTTCTGTGCAGCAGAACGTCGAAGTCCAGTAGTTTTTCTTGTTAAAGTCAAGTTTCAGGATGATCTGAAGTCTTGGGACACAGCTCCTACTCTTATTCCAAATCTAGGGGCCGGATTACCTGCTAGGTCCCTCCTCTGGGTGGGACCAGGAAGGGGGGTGGTTACACCCCCTTTCCTTTGTCCAGTTTCGCGCCAGGACTGGGGCTGGAGAGCCCCAGCTCCGGTTTGAACTGGCATATGCACAGGGACACCTTGTGTGCCCCAGGCATGTCTCAATCTATTCAGCCCTCCCTAACCCACTACACAAAATCCTGTTTGGGGTGGTGCAAGCACCTCCCCTGACAGGAAACCCTTTGTCCACACCTCCCAAGCTGGAAGGACTCCCAGCAGCAGGAGGGCAGACTTGTGTCTGTGGTGGCAGCATCCATTTTCTGATGCTGAGGCTCTGTCTAACTTTACCCGGGTTTCAGGTCAGGTACATGTCGTGTCCCTCTAGAAGGGTGGAATGCTACCCCTGTCTCCAGAATTGGCGAGGGGGTAGTATTCCAAATCGTATGACACCTTACTCGACATGTTTTGATAAAGCCAAACCAAAGTTAGCATTTGACCGCGATGTTCATAATGCACTTAAGAGTATATGGTATGGCAATATCATGAAACAGCTAAAGGACGTTGTCCGAAAGCTGCAGACAGGCTCAGCTCATGCCAGAGCACCATCTCACATGAAACCAAGCACTCTGCCTCCAGGATTGTTAAGGCCTGCCATAGGAGTGACTGATAGGTTACCATGTGTCCATATATGTTAGATATAGATATACTATATCTAAGTAAGAGGTGATTACACAAACTTACACCAGCTGAGTGATCAGACAGTTGTGTCAAATAGTGGGGCCAGGCCAGGGGTGGCATAATACATGCTGCAGCCCCTGGTAGGCCTTGGATACACCTATGCCCTGGGTACTGAAAGGAAAGTGCGGACAGAGATGGGAGTGAGAAACATCACTGAAGCAGAAGGCGCCAAGAGAGATGAATTCCGGCCCCTCTTGGTGCCTTCGTCTGGATTCCCTACGTTGGATGTGCTCAAACATGAGTCGAACACATGGATGAGAAACTGGTTCAGCTGTTGCAGGGTCCCATCGCCTTACAATTCTGAGCAGCGCAGCAAATGCAGCTCCCCAAATGAAGACGCGCTCTGAGGTTCAAAGTATGCAGACCAGGTCTAATGTGAGTTTCACTAGCCATAGGGAATGTCTTCTTGCTTGCCCTTTTGTGAACATAACACAGGTTTATATTCATGTGACGGACAAACCCTTAGCACTTCTCAACCTCCTAATACGTCTCTCTATTTCCAGGCTTTGGGGGACAGAAATTGCAGCCCTTTTAGGAAGTACATTATTCTGTAAAGCTTGCTGGAGTTTGTCCTTTAGTGTCGGTGTTACTGCTCTGGACGTCCATTCAGCCAGGAATACGTGTTGCAGCTGACTTGTCATTCGTATGGCTTCAGGTTGGGGTGTGGGAGTTCTTTTACAATCTGTCTGGGTTCAGATCCGGCAGAGCGGACAGTTGACCTGACGTCCTTTGCAGTATCTTGAAAACTAAGATGACATTGGTTT
Organism: Triturus cristatus; assembly: GCF_964204655.1. Classification (NCBI taxonomy): domain Eukaryota; kingdom Metazoa; phylum Chordata; class Amphibia; order Caudata; family Salamandridae; genus Triturus; species Triturus cristatus. The sequence goes on along the minus strand of NC_140580.1, from coordinate 1,175,518,857 downwards.
GAGCTGTAATCTGTGCAAAGATGCCTGTGTGAATTTTCTGCCTAAGCTTTTGACACTCAGAATAGACCTACTAGACATGCAGACTAGAGCGAGAATAGAGAATAACAATATTCATGGAAGGAGGATGCCAGCTAGCTTGTTTGTAGGGCCGGTCACTTATTACCCGTACACATGCTGGAGTCCATTTATGCATGCATCCTCCGGAGCCAGAGACACCACTGAAGGGAAAGTGACGAGAGGGAGATCAGAGCAAGAGACATCACTGAAGGGAAAGGGACGAGAGGGAGATCAGAGCAAGAGACATCTTTGAAGTAAAGGTGCCAGGAGAAAGATGGGTGTGAAGGATGGACGGTACCAACGAAGAGGCACCGAGTGAGGCCACAGAATAGAAGGCGCCAAGAGAGAGGGGAATGAAGGAGATTACTGAAGGGAAGGTGCCAAGAGAGAGAAGGGAGTGAGGTATGTCTCTGAAGGGACAGTGCCGAGGGAGAGAAGGGAGTGAGGTATGTCTCTGAAGGGACAGTGCCGAGGGAGAGAAGGGAATGAGGTATGTGTCTGAAGCGACAGTTTCGAGTGAGAGAAGGGAGTGAGGTATGTCTCTGAAGGGACAGTGCCGAGGGAGAGAAGGGAGTGAGGTATGTCTCTGAAGGGACAGTGCCAAGTGAGAGAAGGGAGTGAGGTATGTCTCTGAAGGGACAGTGCCGAGGGAGAGAAGGGAGTGAGGTATGTCTCTGAAGGGACAGTGCCAAGGGAGTGAGGTATGTCTCTGAAGGGACAGTGCCGAGGGAGAGAAGGGAATGACGTATGTCTCTGAAGGGACAGTGCCGAGGGAGAGAAGGGAGTGAGGTATGTCTCTGAAGGGACAGTGCCGAGGGAGAGAAGGGAGTGAGGTATGTCTCTGAAGGGACAGTGCCGAGGGAGAGAAGGGAGTGAGGTAGGTCTCTGAAGGGACAGTTTCAAGTGAGAGAAGGGAGTGAGGTGTCTCTCTGAAGGGACAGTTTCAAGTGAGAGAAGGGAGTGAGGTATGTCTCTGAAGGGACAGTGCCAAGTGAGAGAAGGGAGTGAGGTATGTCTCTGAAGGGACAGTGCCGAGTGAGAGAAGGGAATGACGTATGTCTCTGAGGGGACAGTTTCGAGTGAGAGAAGGGAATGAGGTATGTGTCTGAAGCGACAGTTTCGAGTGAGAGAAGGGAGTGAGGTATGTCTCTGAAGGGACAGTGCCAAGTGAGAGAAGGGAGTGAGGTATGTCTCTGAAGGGACAGTGCCGAGGGAGAGAAGGGAGTGAGGTATGTCTCTGAAGGGACAGTGCCGAGGGAGAGAAGGGAATGAGGTATGTGTCTGAAGCGACAGTTTCGAGTGAGAGAAGGGAGTGAGGTATGTCTCTGAAGGGACAGTGCCGAGGGAGAGAAGGGAGTGAGGTATGTCTCTGAAGGGACAGTGCCAAGTGAGAGAAGGGAGTGAGGTATGTCTCTGAAGGGACAGTGCCGAGGGAGAGAAGGGAGTGAGGTATGTCTCTGAAGGGACAGTGCCGAGTGAGAGAAGGGAATGACGTATGTCCCTGAAGGGACAGTGACGAGAGAGCTATAGTGAGAGATGTCCTTGAAGGGACAGTATGAAGAGAGTGAAGCGAATGAGGGACATTAATGAAAGGAATGCTGACTAGAGGAGAGATGGGATTTACTGTTCCAGTCCACCAGTGACAAATAATCCTGTCCCTTAAGCTGTCTCACCTCGAGAATGACTCTGACGTTGTATATTGCTGTTGCAATACTTGCTTTTCATTTCTGACCATGTTTTTACTTTAATGTGTTCCTGTGAAGTTCATTGCCTCTCCCCTGATGACATTTCTTTAATGGTTCTGCAGACGGAGCGCCAGGTATCCCGGTGGTTCATGCAGTGCCTGCGAGAGCAGGCAATGCTTCTGGAAACCATCTTTCTGTATTATGCCTACTTCGAGATGTCACCTGCGGAATTGCTGACCTTCACCAAGATCTTCAAAGAACAGGGCTTTGGTCGCCGGCAGACAAATCGACACTTGGTAGACGACACCATGGATTCCACTGTAGAACGCATTGGGTATGTGTGCCGAATCTGGAATCAACTGAGTGACCCAGACTGCTGAAATGGAAACTTCAGTTTAGAAGAAATAAAATTAAATTTACGTGATGTGTTGATATCGGAGAGAAGATGGGGAAGTAGAGGAAAAAAGGTGCAGGTAGAGAGGTTAAACGGTATGGGAGGGGAAGGGAGGAACTGGATAAAGGGATGAAAAAAAGACTAAAAAGAGGGAGAGCAAGGAGGGGCAGATTGCAGGATTTGTTTTGCCTCCGAAGTAGTAAGTGGAGGAGCAGAGCATTTGAAAAGTGTATTTTTACAAGAGGAAGATCTGATCAGAGGTAAGTATTTATTTAAAGCACCAAGGAGTGAGTAATGCGCATGGATAACGTAGATGTGACTATATGGATTAAAAGGATAAGGTACTTACCTGTAATCCATGTTCTCTTCCTGGGGGATACTCATCAAAGTCCTAGGCACTGACTAGTTCAGCCCACGTGCGGGGACCCTGGAGCATATCCAAAATAAATATATATATATATATATATATATATATATATATATATATATATATATATATATATATATATATATATATATGTATATTTAGCCACAAACCTGTACGGAGTACCTTCACACACATATATACATGTATATGCATAAACAAGCAGCCTAAAAGCATTCAACAGACTGAGATGCCAAAATTGCATTGGATTTTTCGTTTAAAATATCTTTATATAGCATTTCTATAAAGAACTCCCCTAGTGTACTAACAGCCTTTTATTTTCAAAGAAAAAGGCAAGTAATAGCAGGAAATTAGCCCATAGGCTGCATAGATAACAAGCATTGGCATAGCCAATAGGTCTCGCCTTTGGGACCTTATAAGTGTGTAGCGTTGCAGCTTTCCGATGATGGTGCTAAATGCAAGATGTGACTAACGTGCGACAGGAGGTACGTCAACAGCAGACACGGTGCAGTGACAAGATAAAACAGTAGTTTTGGGAGAGATACTGTTGCGTTTTGGTACCACTCATTGGTATTAATGCAATAGTTCTTGCATTTACGCAAGTTTAAGCCAGGAAAATGTGCTGCATGGCTAAACACTTATAAGGTCCCAAAGGCGAGACATATTGGCTATGCTTACGAACGAAGCACGAACACACATTGTTCACCATTTAACACAATTTGTGTGTGTGTAGCGGGATTGTAATTCATACGTCTGTACTACTACATGTCACGCTGATCATACGACTCAGTTCTCATGAATTGTTATTCTGTGATCGTCGAGGTATTGGGGAGGGCAGTGGCGAAAATGAGAGGTTCAAACAGAAAGGGGAAAGTTACAGGTTCAGGCAGAAAAGTGACAGTGTGAGATTCGGGCAGAACAGAGGCAATGAGAGCTTCGAGCAGAAATAGGACAGTGAGAGATTCGGGCAGAACGGAGACTGTGAGAGGGTGAGGCAGAAAGGGGACAGTGAGAGGTTCGGGCAGAACGTTGGCATTGGGAGGTTCAGGCAGAAACGGACTGTGGTCTGGGAGGAGCGGCACACAGAGGGGTCCTGGGGCGCAACCACTGGTGCAAGCAGGGGGAGCAGAGGGCAATGACACACACGGCAGCATAGCCAGAGAGCAGATGCTATAGGCAGTGTGAACATAAGAGGCAAAGGCGACCATTATAAGCACGTGGAAGGGCAGGGAGAGACACAGGCGGGCATGGGCGAGGGGCAAAGAGAGGCTTCCAAACACTATGAGGCAAGGCAATGCGAATAGCGTGTTATCGAGCTTAAGATAAATGCAGGAAAAAAAATCAAACAATGTTTGTTTATTTCAATAATTAAATGAAATAACATTTTAAACATACACACACTGTTATCACTAGAAAACAAAGCTTTGTTCAAATGCTTTGGGAAGCATGTGTGCGCTTAGAAACCTATTTGTTTATTTTTCTAAAGCGCACACTCTTCCCGAAGCGTTTAAAAAATGGTTTGTTTTCTTTTAATAATAAAATGTGTGCAAGTTTCGAATGCATTTTGCTTGACTTTTATGTATTTATTTAAAGCACAGTAAAAAAGCGTATTTGCATGCATTTAAAACTCTGATTACAGACAATGCCTCGCTGGGTAACAAACAACATACCACAACGGAGCTCCAAGCGGAGCAGGTAAAAGAAATGACGAATTCTTCTTCAGGACAATAAAAGTGTGTGTTTGCAGCCCATTTTAAAATAAAATAAACAAACTCTGGTTACAGACAATGCCTCGCCGGGGAACAAACAACATACTGCAACGGAGCTCGAAGCGGAGAAAACTGGAAGACAAGCGCTGGTCACATGCCGCACCCGGCACACTAAAAAAAATAAAACCAGCATTTAAAATGCAATGGTCTCGGCAATATTATAGGTAGAGCTATTGGTATTGCTCATTATTTTTTTATCCCTAATATAATGGCATTGTCATTTCTATTGACATTAGCTTTTTTTGCATATGTGATACCTATTGCATTAGCAAAGAGAGAGTGAGGTAGTCCATATCCTGCATTGTGGAGAAGTGAATTCTGAGAGTAACCAGATTCTACTTCAGCAGAGAGGAGGTATGCAAGATTATTACACCTTTATTTAAATCCATCGTGTTTTTCTTTAGCGCTTTTGGTGTGTGTGAATTCGGGAATGTATACGTTTTGGGGCAATTTGAATGTATCATAATAACCTGATAAAAAAAAAATAAGATTATTGGAAGACATAAGGATGTTCTGCTTGGTAAGACGTTGAGCTGCAGACAGACATAAAAGCCTGTTTTGCATAGTACGTCCAGGGGCAGATTCCTCAAGAATGTGTGCCTCCATGAAATGATGCAAGGTGCATCATTTCAACACTTTGTGGGCGCTGGAAGGTAACCCTTAAGTAGCACATTCAGTGGCTTTGTGCTACTTTCTGTCACAGGTGTATTTCAAGGTGGGCACCCCTGGATTTTGACACAAAGCCAGCTCTAGCAAGATTGTTTGACATAACTTTGCATTGAAAATAAATAACAGCTCCTTGAGACAGGAGACCTGTTTGTATTTCGGTTTCACTCATTGCATGTATGCGGCGCTCCCGTCCAACGAGTACGGTTTAAAGTTGGTCTAAGCACAGGATTGTGTATGCTGGAGTGGACCGCACACAGACACCTTTGTGCTATGGGGTGAAGGGGTGTGTGGTCAGTGGAGCTGGTCGAACAGCGCCGGCAGGACAGCAGCCGCAGTCCTATGATTCAGCAGCTACCTTGAGACTGTCGACAAGAACCATTGAAAATCACCTCTGGATCGAAGTACACGCTACAGTTGCATGAAGAATATTTATAGTGACGTGCCAACAGCTATCCTCTCGAGGTGTCAAGGCGCTAAAGAACGAGCAAGGTCAGAGGAAAGAGTTGAACATATACTGAGAAGGAGGAAGTGGAGTTTTTTTTTTCTTTTTTGCAGATTTATATAGCGCGAACTCGCCCGAAGGTATTGGAGCGCTTTACATGAGCACCGGTTAAGTTACACATTCAGGCACGGGGAGATGAAATGATTTGCCCAGAATCACAGGATGTGGACGCGACCCCGAGGCTCGAACCCTGGTTTCCAGCACCAAAGTCGGCAATCTAGCTGACGAAGTTACACACGAGATGGACATTTCCAGAGTACAGCCGCAGACTATCAAACTAATCCAGGTTGAAGAGAATTTCATTTTTTCCCTAAAAATAGAAATGGCCAAACGCAGCTCCAAGGGTTTAAGCCTCCAGTGTTCGCCCGCAGCTTCTCACCCGATAGATCACTGTGTCCGAAGCTGTCAAGTTCCGTTTGGGGGTGCGGGGCACCTCGCTGAAGCTGGTAGGAGGGGAAAACTCTAGAGAACCCAGCAAACAAGGAGCAAGGAATGCAGGAAAACTCGGCGCTTCTGGCCACTATCTTTAGGCGGTGTTTGTGCAGCGCCTCATTTGGCTCCAAAGCGCTATAAGTTAAAGGGCTACACCGATCAGAGAGAGTACTGTGGAGACGGGCTCGACGAATAGGAGAAGGAAAGAGTCGGCTCCAGACTGAGAGGAAAGAGTCTGGATACATCCTCGGTCGTGAATGTACACAAACGCACACACAGAAACAAGATGCCTAACCTTACTCATGCACAACAGCAAGAAGATCCTCACGGCCAGACGATACCTAAAAAATGGCGGATGGAAGCTTCCAAACCTTTTCGGATTCGGGGGCATGTTCCTGCTGTTCTAAAAGGGCGTGGCTAAAAAGTGGACAGAACAGCAAGGAACACGCCCCCGAATCTGGAAAAGACGGTGCCTATTTGGAGGCACGGCTCTCTCCTCCAATGGCTGGCCTCCATTTAGGAAGCCAGCCAATGGAGGAGAGGCAAAAAGAGAGGCGGGCCAAGGAGCCACTCTCTGAAACATTAAATCTCTGACTTCCGGTTCTGCCTTCGGCAGACCGGATAGTCCTCGACCTAAAAACACGTGAGTGGTGCGCGCCGCGTGCGCTGCACTAATTAACAAGCAGCAGCTGTTTTCGGGAGTGGTGCGTGCGTGCCCGTGTAGTCTTCACTTTTCAAGCACTGCACTCGTGCTTGTGGCACGCCGCTGCTCGCTCCCGCAAGGTGGATGCCGCCACAAGCACGAGTGCAGTGCTTGAAAAGTGAAGAGCGATAGCTAAAGGCCCCCCTAGAGCAGCGCATGCGCGCTGCCGAGGCGAGACCCCAAAAAACGGGCTACATATTGACTTGACAGCAGGGCTTTAAGTGGGATGAAAAAACTGGGGGGTCTTTCAAAAGGGCATGGTTGATGTAATTAAGGGCATTGCTTAAAAACATGTAAGCTATAAATCTGTGCATAGCATAGCATGCTGCCCGACTGGTATTTTACTGCTTCTGCCATTGCCTCCAGATAAATAATACAACAAGTAAAATTACACCTGCAATAATCCAGAAATATTGGCTTTGCCAGTGGTTCTTAGCTGCATAAGATGAATAAGTAACATCTATGGCTTAGTTGTAAATAATATTGAAAATGCTTCAGTTCTGACATGATGAGACTGTGAAAGAACTATAACAAGTCTTGAACTTACATTAAAGGCAGAGAAAGGTGGCACTGCTGCAGAGTTGAGATTTTTTTTTTTACTCGGAGGGTGAGGGCAAAAATGGAGAGTGAGCCCATCTCAGCACCTGATTTTTAGAACTGCCAGTGCTGTGCACTAGCAGGACCTGGCCCACTCAAAGCCCTGCCTAACAGATTAGACTGTGGGGCACAACCTGAATGCCCTATAGACAAGTCTGACCCTGCTGATGTGTTATACATTCATAGTGCAGACACTGGATTAATGTTTTTGCAGGCAAAGTTAAGGACATGAATATAGAGCTCAATAATGGCCCTTTTCAATGTCCCTTTTAATTTACTACCAGGTCTGAGACTTGAGTGACCCAGCACACTTTAAACCCTGCTCCATCCATGTTTACATGCTGATTCTGCTCCTCTGCGTGCACCTTGTCTTACTGCCGCACTCGCACCTATCTGCTCACCCTCACTTTATTCCGTTTCTCTTACCCCTTTAATTCACCCCTGTACTCCCTTTCCCCCTCCTATTAGGTGAGCAGTTTCCATTGTGAATCGCTGCCTTTCTATAGTTTGTTGTGCGCCCTGCTGGATATCCTGCTTTTCATTCATACAGGGGCAAGGCGCACTTCACACGTAAGGGCACATTAAGTACCTGTCTAATGCGCTGTCATCGACATGCAGATGCAGCCATTAGGCCCACAGAGACAGGCCTGCAGGGGTGATTGATTAAATGGAGAAAACATATAAACGCTCAGGGGGCCTCCTGGGCCTCGAACCTCTGAAGTCTTTAGAGGTACGAGGCCCCGCAGCTGCGAGCAGGCGCAGGGCCCTGGGCAGCTGCCCATGCCTGGCGCTGGCCTTGTTTAGTGGTACAAAGTCCCAGTCCGTGGCAGAAAGAACTGTGAATATGCAAGTCATTATTTTAAACTTACATTACGCACAGTATAACACAGGCTCCTACAGAATGCGCAAAGAGGTTTAAGATAAAAAGTGTTTCCAAAATATAGATTTTTTGCAGGCGGTACACATTTCACAACAAAGCTTATAGCTCCCTTACAATACCCCTAAAAAAAAATGAATGTGTCATCAAGAAGCACATTTTTTGTTGGTAACTCTTTTAAAAGCACACTTTACAGCTTAGCTGTTAGTTCCCTTCCAATACCTCTCAAAATGAATAAATGCCCAGGAACCTTCAAGTGATTCCATCAGTTAAAGCCAGTGCCACTTCCAGGCGCTCTTTACATTTGCAGGTTGAGCATTTTTGCACCTTTACACTTCTTTCAGACAAGCAGGCGCACTGCTACTTGTCTTGCGGTCTGCCCTTCCCTCGGTGTCACAGCTCAGGAGTCTCCCTGAATCACACTTCAGCTGAAGCTTGCCAACTCCCGGAATTAACCATCTCTGGACGGTTGGCTTTTGACAACAAGTAGGGGCACTGTTTTCATGAAATTAAAAAAGTAAGGGTATGCCTTGCCCCTCAAATCCCCCACCTCGACCACTGCTGAGCTACTAAAATGTAACAGCGCTGAACGTCCGGATCGCCCGTGAGTTCGCGATATCTGTGAGTCACTAGTTTTAGAAACGGCTGACACTCATTTACAATTAAAGAAACTGCACAATATTATTCTGGACAATTTTTTGCATCCTGAAACGAGTTAAAATAATGTGGCCTTTGGTTGGAAGAACTAAGGCAGACTATTTTTAGAATAGCTACGCTTCACAATAGGGTAAATGTATTCGCAGAAATTCTCTATGGTTTGTGCGTGTGTGCACTTTAGAACAATTATTTAAGATGAAATCAACACCAATGAGTTAGCCCTATCTCGTAAATTAGGTTTCCGCAGTTTATAAAATGTGTTAATGCAGTGTAAAGAACATTTCCAAAACAGACCTCCAGTCGTGGCAATCCCGGGCTCTGGTCTACTCTCCCAAGTGAGGAACAGCAGATACCGATCCATAACCTTGGCAAAAACTGCTCTACCTGACACTGCTCGGCGAGAGAACAGCCGCTGCTCTATCCGAGCATAGCTACAAAGCATTGCAGCATCCGAAAAACCCACTGCAACCCGACGCACTTCCGCCCAGCTGCGAGCAGCAACTGCGAGGGCGGACAAAGCAGCCAGGACCACTTTTGTTTGGAAAAAAGTCTGTATTGCAGGAAGCTTTGATCTTGTAATCTCTTATTTTACATAAAAAAATGACTTAAAAATGTGAGCTGAGCGTATAAACATAAATCATTTAACGTCGTTAATGTGTGTTGCAGTAAAAGTGTGCAGCCACATCTACATAAAATGTGTATTTATAAAAACTGATTGCGTCCAAATAAACATTCATCCTAGAGAAAAATTGGTAAAGCATCAAAATTTAGGAATACGTTTTTTTAAAAAAAATGACAGCTCAAACGTGGCTTCTTCTTTGTTAAACCGTCCACGAACTTTACAACTCTGTGTGTTTTTGTGCGTTGACCAAATTGCTGCGTCAGCGAGTGTTATTTTATCGCATAATTTCCAGTTCCGGATTGGGACAGTTTCTATTAAAGGATCGCATGCTGTTTCCGGCCGGAGCAGTGTTTGCGTGACACTCCACTCACTTTTGAGCCTAAGGAGCGAAAGCATGTAAGGATGGCCGGAGTCACTAGAACTGCACAGGTAGGTCTCATACGCAGGCTGCATGCGTTTTCCCTCCGAAGCACACCGGTCTTTTCTGTCAGTCTCCCATGCCGCCTACCCCCGTCCTTGTTGTGCCTGTCTCTCACTCATTCTCAGTTGATTGATTGCTTCTCCATTTGAAATGAACGACGACTGTAAGTCCCAAAAAGTACCAGCCGTGGTTGATGTAGACTTTTCTCTTTTTCTGTCGTCCCACTTGGACGGCATCGCCTGCTTTCCTTCTGAAGTAAAAGGTTTCTTATCTTTATGGGGCCATGTGTTTGGCCCCATAAAGATAAGAAGCCTTTTACTTAGGAAGGAAAGCAGGCGAGGCCGTCCAAGTGGCACGGCAGAAAAAGCCAAACGTAAACGTCACGAAGAGCTCTTTTCCAATGGCTGGCCACAGTTTACCATAAACGGTGACGCCAGCCAATGGAATAGAGGGGCGGGGCTTAAAGCCCTTTACAGAAGAATACCCAAAACATTAAATCTCGCCAGCGAGACTGCGCATGTGCGCAGCCCACGCAGGCGAGACCTAAAAACACTGTCAATAAACTGATGCCTTGCTTTTAAGACCTCTAGGCCCTTCCTGCTCCCATCATGCACCACAGGTGAAGCTTCAGTACTGAAAACTTCAAAGTTTGCACATAAGGACTCTGCCTCTTGTGTAGAGCCAATTCTACGTAAGATGGAGACGCTTGACACCAAGTAGAAACAAATGCATATACCCTCTACTGAGTATATTCTGGCTAACTCCATGATCTCAGCACCATCTCCATCGCCATGCAAGCGACAACTCTCCTTGGGGGAAGCAATTGATCAGCCTATGCCTCCTAAGAAAACAAAGACTGATAAAGCGACCATTCCTTTATTTTCTTCCTTCTTCTCCTCCACTACCCTCTGGCCCCCCTCCTCTACCTTCTTCAGCATCTCCTTCATATTCGCAGGGAGACCCACTTAATATTACCCCTCTAGGGTCTCCACAGGGGGGCAAGACACAGATGTCCTTGACACACCACAGGCACCAGACCCTTGGTCAGCATATGACACGGACCCTCCAGGGGACACGGATCCCGATCTATATCCGGCCAGGCCCTCACCTCCTGATGACATCACCGCCTATCAGGAGCTTATTTGCAGGGCTGCTACATTTCATCAGGTACCCTTACATAAGGACCCTTAGAAGAGGATTTCCTCTTAGAGACCATATCCACCACACATAGGGCGGCCCAATACCTCCCTGTGCTCAAGAGTATTCTTTGTCATACTGATGACATTTGTAAGACAGACCCTGTGCAAGCGCGCATCATTACTCCCAGAGTCAAAAAGAAATACAGAGCATCACCCTCAGACCCAATTTACATTAGAGGGCAGATTCCACCAGATTCAATAGTGGTCTCCAATGCAAGAAAAAGGGACCACTCATAAGCACAAAGTGACTCACCCCCTCCCATTAAGTAAAGTAAACTTATTGATGCGTCTGGTAAAAGAGTGGCTGCACAATCTGGCGCATCACTAATAAGGAGTGATCTACTAGCAAGATACGATAGTGCCCACTGGGACGAGATGGAGGAACTCCTTCAGCACCTTCCAGAGGAGTAGAAAAAGAGCGGACAAGAAATAGTGGCTGAGGGCAAGCCCATCTCTAATACTTAAATCAGATGCACCCCTGATTCTGCAGATTCTGCAGATATTGCTGCACTGGGCGTTAATACCATTTGACAAGGAACATCTCTGGTCCTGTTGTGGATGAGCGTTTAGAAAAAATGAATAAAGATACAGAAGTTGTCAAATCTGTGGGTGCACTTTAAACATCAAATTCCCAGAGGCTCCTTTCGCCGCTTCCCACATGGAGCAGGCGCCAAAACAGCACCAGAAGTCTCTTCCTCCTACCATCTCGGCCAGAGTCGTCATTCCTCTTCGCGAGTATACTACAGAGGCACATGCAGAGGAAATGATGAAAAGGGTGTAGAGGCAGAGGTAACTCCCCTCGTGGCGCTACCCCAGCCTTCAAGCAGTGACTCCCTTCTCCTTCCCCATGATCATACTACACCTGTCAGGGGAAGATTACAAATATTTCATCAAAATTGGCAGTCCATAACATCGGACCAATGGGTGTTGGACATTATCAACAAACATGGCTATTGTCTGGAGCTCATCAACACACCTCCAAACACAAGCTCTCTGGAACACCAAACACTATTCACACCGGAAATACAGGCACTCCTCGTCAAAGGCGCAATAGAACCCATCCCTCTCCAACAACAATGGTTAAGAGTATATTCCCTCTACTTCCTAATTACCAAAAAGGACAGATCTCTACGGCTTATAGTAGATCTAAAGTCTCTCAACCATTGCATCCTGTTTTTATATGGGCACTCTACAAGACGTGATCCCTCTTCTGCAACAAGACAACTGTCAGCCCTAGACTTGAAAGACACCTACTTCTATATTTCAATCCATCCTGCTCATAGCAAATATCTAAGATTTGTTATAGCAGGCATACATTATCAATTAAAAGTCCTACCATTTGGAGTGACACCAGCACCTCGAGTATTCACCAAGTGCCTAGCAGTGGTAGCAGCACACTTACGCAGAGAAAATATTCATGTCTTCCCATATCTGGACGACTGTCTTATCAAAGCCAATACTCCATCTGTGTGCTTACGGCACACTCAAAACACTATAGACTTGCTACATCAACTAGGCTTCACCATCAATTTCCAAAAATTACACCTTCAGCCCTTACAAATTCAACTGTATCTGGGAGCTATCTCCAACACACAAAATGGATTAACTTATCCAAATGCAGCCAGGATCCAGAGCTTCCAAACGCTGCTACCATGTTTCCAACCCAATTAACATGACTGCACCTGCGTCCACTTCAGGAATGTTTAATAAGACAAGGGTCTCGGTCACAGGGTCACCTAGAAGAACTTTTGTTGGTAGACTGCCTCCCTCATCTCTCTTTGTAGTGGTGGAACACAACCAATCTAACAAAAGGGCAGCCTTTTATCGTTCCCCAGATCATCCTGACAACCGACGCATCACTCGCAGTCTCAGGTGCCCGCTTGCAAGATCTCCCAGTTCAGGGTCTTTGGGACACCAAACACCAGGGTCTCCTCATCTTTTGTTTCTGCTCATACACAGATAAGTACTATTACTAATTACTATTGTGGTGTATGAGATTGAAATAGGGTTGTGCTTCGCACAAACCCTATGTTTCTTCCTAAGGTGGTTTCTCTATTCCACCTTTATCAGTCAATTGAACTACCTGTGTTTTTCCTTCACCCAGTCACATACCCAGTCACATACGCTAGATGTAAAGAGAGCACTTATGCATTATATTGACAGAACGAAAGACTTTCGTGAAGCAAAGCAGCTCTTTGTAGCTTTTATCACTCCCACACAAAGGAAAGCCTATAACCAAGTAAGACATTGTCTGTTGAATAGTAAAGTGCATTCAAACCTACTATGCTAAAGCCAAAAGAACTTTACCTATGCCCCCTAGAGCACATTCTACACTTAAGATAGGGGCTTCAATAGCTCTTCTAGGTAACATCCCACCAGCTGATATTTGCAAAGCAGCTACATGATCTACACCACACACCTTCACTAAGCATTAGTGTGTGGATGTTTTAGCACACCAACAAGCTAACGTAGGACAGGCAGTGCCAAGAACACTTTTTCGAACAATTGCAACACCCACAGGTTTTCCAGCGATTTTGGAAGGCACTGTTTTACAGTCTATGCAAATTATGTGTATCTACAGCCGCAAATACCTCGAACGGATTGTTGCTTACCCTGTAAGCATCTGTTCTTGGCATGTAGAGCTGTAGATGCACATGCGCCCTCCCGCCTCCCCAGACCCCTGTGGCTGTTGCAATTTACACTGATCTTTATTTTACATGCATGAACATCTCTATTTCTCTATACTCCATTCTTACCCATCTGTGGAAAAACAATCCAACATGGAGTCGATGACCATGTGCAGTATTCCCAAGAGGAGGGGTCCCTCTACCTCGTGAGTCAAAACACTACCTCGAAGAAAAACAAACATCACACATCCAAACGCACCACTAGATGGCTGGAGTGTGCAAAGCATGTGAATCTACAGCACTACATGCCTAGAACATATGCGTAACAGGGTAAATAACACAATCCTTCTCGCCTTCTTCCCCAGAACCTGCACTCAAGAGACACAGCCACCAATGCTGTCACTCTTCCATACACCCTTCCTGCGCTTCACCCCCATCTCTGCCACGACAGCCAAGTACCCCTCCGCCAGAGCCTCCAGAGGGGTTCCCCTTCAAAGGTTCTCCACAAGGCTGCCCCTACAGACTGTTTGATCCCTGCGATCAACGATTAGGCGAGAGCCCACAGATTACCCTGGGACGACTACAATTTGAATCCCACAGAGGAGCCTGACCTAGGCCTCTATCCCATCATGGATCCACCCCTGACAATTCAGCAGTGTAACCTGAGGTCATACAGCTGGCAGTCACAATCCATAAGGTACACGTATCATCCAGAAGGAATATGATTTCCTCATTTAGAACCTCTCTAAATCTGAGTCAATTAGTCCAGTTCCTCCCCATGCTTGAGGTTGGGGGGGGGTTATTAAAATCTGCCCCCCTAAAATTTCAGAGCACCCGTTAGGCAAAGCCAGAGTAGTCACCCCTAGGGTGATGAAGAAATTCAAGCCCTCCCCCAGTGACCCTATGTAATTAACAAATGTGCGAGCCCATCACTAGTTGGCAGGAGTATGCTAAGCTTGTGAATCTACAGTACTACTTGCTACGAACAGATTCTTACAGGGTAACATTTTCCTTATATTGTGTGTGTGTGTCCGTGTGTGTGTGTGTGTGTGTGTGTCCACGTTGCAACTTCCATCTTCCAGTAGCTACCATGGCACAGACTGCGAGACAGGAGACCCCGTGCGTGTTGGGGGAAAAATTGGGAATTTATTCCACATGAGTGATCATGAATACGGTGCAGATAAAGATAAAAAGTACGTCTAAGTTAATTTTATATATGATATACACATGTTGTTAATGTCCATTCTTGCTTTTCACAGCCCCATAGCAACTAGAACGCTAACATTATAATCGAGGCATATGAGCGGCAGAATTCACACTCTCTGCATAGATCGCCATCTGGTGTTGGGCTTGGATGCTTGCACCTTGTTGTTGTCTTGGAAGAAGTCTTTTGTAGTCACGAGATAGGTGACTCCTCCCTTGGACGATAGTGCGCATGGGCATCGACTCCATCCTCAAATTGTTTTTTTCCGCCATCGGGTTCGGATGGAACTTTTGCGCTCCGGTTCGGCACCATATTCTCCACACCTTTTCGATGCGCAAATCATCATAAACTCGACGGTATTCTTCTCGATTGCGTGATCTTCAATGCGCTCCTCAAATATTCGATTCCGGTCAACGCGGGACTCTGGGCCTATCGACGCCGTTCAGGCCTACGGCTCATGGAAAGGACTCCATTTAAAAAATACCCCCAGTGTCGAGCTAAATTTCCACACAGTGACCACCACAAGGTCTGTATTCTGTGTCTCTCGCCAGAACAAGATGAGAATAATTGCCAGGCCTGCGCCTCCTTTCGATCCAAAAAAACCATCCGTGCTCGCCGGGCCCGACGACACACCATGGCGCAGCGAGCAGCACCGGCACTGGTGGACATCTTCGATGAAGGCCCCGATGCCCCAGAGGAAGATTCTGAGGATCTCAAAATTGTGTCCGAAGCATACGACTGATTCAGACGACCACATCACTCCAGGTCAACGAGTGAGTACAACTGCCCCTACCCCAACCCCACCTCAAAAAAAGAAAGCCCTGGTCAAGAATTCGCCTGCTGGCCCCAGTCGCGACCGAAAACAAACTTCAGAAGCCCCGCTCCAGGGCCCGGCTCCGAAGATAAAGGACAAGCCTTCCGGCGGCTCGTAACCGAGCAAGCCGCATATCAGTGGTGCCGATGGCACCTTCAGCACCGAAGACGGGAGCACAGCCTACTCCCAAAAAGACGTCGGCACCGACCACTTCGGCGCCGAAAGGAAAGGCATCGGCACCAAAATATTCGGAACCGAAAAAGATTTCCGCCTCCACATTGATGCCGAAGGACCCCAAACCATCTCCCAAGGCTCTGGAGCAGAAATGCAAACCTCGCTTGGACCCGAAAAAATCTGCGCCGAAAAAATCTGCGCCGAAAGTTACTACAGAAGAGGAAGAACTTTTTCGACCGGATCCTATCGATCCGAAAGAAAAGACTCTCCACATAGACCCCAAAACAGTACATTTGGCTGCTGTTCCACACAAGAAGAGGAAATTGAACACCACAGACATTCCTGCAGTGCCTGCAAAAAGGAAAGACTGTGCCACTTCACCTTTGCAACCCTCTTCTCCTGTTCTTCCTACTAAGCCTGTCTCTCCTTCACATTCTCCTATACTTCCACCAAACTCACCACCGGATGATGATGATTTAGGGGATGGGGAGGCAACAATGACCCTTTTACTGGCCCTAATGATGACACAGACGTACTACAGGACGATTGGGACGATTATGATGACCCAGTAGATCCTCCAGACCTCCCTGATCCCCAGGCATATCCAACAAAGCCATCTCCCCCAGATGACAATATTGGCTTTGGTCAGCTTGTAAATAGGGCTGCTCAGTACCATGGGGTTCCAATGCATTCAGACCCCGCAGAGGAGGACTTTCTAATAGACACCTTTGAACAGTCACTAAAGACAGTACAAACTTTGCCAATGTTAAAAGGTGTCATTAAACATGCCCCCGACATATTCAAGGAACCTGTTAGCGCTAGAATTCTCAATCCCAGAATTGAAAAGAAATATAAACGTGCCCCTAATGATCCCACCTACATCAAGGGTCAACTCCCTTTAGACTCCCTAGTGGTAACTAACACCAGCACACAGGCATTACTTGCTAGATACGATAGGGCTCACTATGACCACCTGGAAACCCTATTGCAATAATTACCTGATCAATATAAGACCAAGGCCAATGATTTAATTCAAGAGGGGAAATTAGTACAAATACATCGTAACAAAGTGGTTCTCAGGACCAATCCAAAATTCCTTCCAAAAGTAATTTTTGCTTTCCATCTTAACCAATCAGTAGAGTTACCAGTCTTTTTACAAAACCCTGTTTCGGTAGCAGAAAGAGCTCTTCACACACTAGACGTCAAAAGAGCTTTACTTTATTACATAGACTGACTAAAACCTTTAGAAAAACAAAACAACTTTTTGTAGCTTTCTCTTACCCCAGTATTGGAACTTTCATAGATTCTCATGCTTTGTATCATTCCCCGTCGTCGGAATGGGAGCCTCGGTAAATAAAAACATATATATATATATATATATATATATATATATATTCACTGAAAAAACCATAGGTTTCACACATGTTATAGTTAGCTGGACATTTTACTGATAAAAAACCAATGAAATTCCCCCGTTATAGTTACTGTAGGCAACTATAACTCACGCGACCGCAATCCTCTGCTGATGCTAATACTGTATTTAGACACTTATTTGCCCATGTCTTCTTCCATTAAATTTTAGCTATACATATATTACAAATATTTTTTTTTCATAAAGACACATATGTCATCAGCAGAGGATTACGGTCGCGTGAGTTATAGTTGCCTACAGTAACTATAACGGGGGAATTTCATTGGTTTTTTATCAGTAAAATGTCCAGCTAACTATAACATGTGTGAAACCTATGGTTTTTTCAGTGAATTTGCAAGGTTTTTTAAATGCTAATTCCTAACTATAACGTGTGTGAAACCTATGGTTTGTTCAGTGAATTTGTACGGTTTTTTAAATGCTAAGTTACTTCACGCCATTTGTGGCGTGCGCGCCCACTTAACGCAGTTCGTTCTGTGCGCGCACGGTGCGCTTTGCGCACCGTGCGCGCACAGTAAGCACGCGGTGCGCTTCGCGCACCGCTCGCCCACTTTACGCAGTTAGTGCCGTGCACGCACGGAGGGCACGCGGTGCGCTATGCGCACCGCGTGCCCACATTACGCTAGATGGGCCATGTACGCACGATGCGCTTCGCTCACCGTGCGCACATGGAGGACATATGATGCACTTCGTTTTGAAAGGTAATATTTTAATTTTTCGTAATTTTTATAAGCCATGCACAAATGGTGCCCTTCGGGCACCATTTGCACACGGGGTGGAGAGAGTGTGGATAATTTTTTCTTTTATTATTTTTTTTTAAAATATTAGAGTTTATCACACCTCTGATAACCCATGCACAATTGGTGGCCTTCGGCAACCAATTGCACACGGGGTGGGGAGAGTGTGGATAGTTTTTTTTTTTTTATAATTTTTTACCGTACGCGTACGGTAAGCGTAATCGGCGAAATTAGCGAAAAAATAAAAATTACATTTTTGGCCTTGGGGGATCTTTGGGGACTCCCTCAACATGGCTATGTGTGTGGGAGCTGTCTAAACAGCCCCTTTACATGTTTTTTGGCTTTATTTTAAAACCTAACTCTCGGTGCAAGAGAGAAAATGGCGGCCGCCGCTTCCTGGTTTCGGCAGATTCGAATGTTTACTAAGATCTAAGAGCCAATCAGAATCGCGCTCGCGCATGCCACCGTACGCGTACGGTAAGTGTACCGTAAGCGCACCGTAAGCTGGCTCAGATATATATATTGATTTAAAGGCTATTTTCTCAGAATCTACTGAACAGATTTACACCAAACCTACAAAAGGCACTTCCTTGACCTGAGGACTACCTCTCTGCCAAATTTCTAGTAATTCTGTTCAGCCGTTCGGGCTGTAGCCCTGTCTAAAGGTCCTATGGAAAAATGCATGGGAAAAACGCGTTTTGGGACCCCCCTTTTATCTCAGCCCCCGCTTGACGAATCCCCCCGAGACTTTCAGGGTAGGAGCGGAGCGTAGCGCCCCACCTATTTTGAAAAATTCGCGAGGATTCGTCGACCGGCGCCAAAGTTATTCAAAATAGAATGTTGCGGATTTCCTATGGCAACGTGGTCCTAACTATAACTACCTACTGGCGACCGCCAGTAGGTAATATATATATATATATATATATCATAACCATAGAAACAAAAGAGAAAATAGGCCTAGGCCACATCTCATTTTGTAGTATATCACCCTCTTTGTGTAAAAGAGTCCAAACTTTTGCCAGGACCAATCAGCACAGCCTCACTCCCTGGAACCTTCCTGAGAGAGCTCAGAGCCTCAGATTTTTCTACCGCACGTTGTGCTAGGGAGTCTCCACTGAGCTCTGCTCAGTTTCTCAGAACTTTTACTATTAGACATCTTCATTTGCCATCTTTAGTGACATTATGTCAGAAAAGGAGAAGAAAGCCTTATTCAGACCTTGTGCTTCTTGTGGGAAGAAGAGACTTTTTGTGGAAGATAAGCATGACAATTGTATTTACTGCTTATACCTGGAACACAAGGCCACAGACTGCAAGATTTGTCGGACCTTCTCTACCAAGACCTTGAGGGACAGAGAAGGTCGGTTGCTGACATGGCTGCAAAAGCTGAAGACCAGGACGGAGGTTCTCTCTTCGGATGAGGAGGATTCAATTTCTGGCACCTCCTCCAGGAGATCTAGGAAGAGGGGTAGGTCATCTCCCTCCATCTCTGCGGAACCCCCTGTCAAAGCCCCTCACGGGATCTCTGAAAGGTCTGAGGAGGCTGGTCCCATGAAATCTCCTCACGGAAGTGTAAAGGAGAGGCAGGGACGGGCTGCTGGTGTGTACATAGCCCATAGGGACAAAAAGGAGGTTTCAATATCTTCTCCTCCGTCCCAAAAGGAGAAACCTGTGAAGAAACACGCTGCAGGAACTCCACAGACAGATCCAGTGAAGAAACAGCGTCCGTCGACGCTGGCTAAAGCAGGTACGTCGACGACGATCTCCATAGTAAAGACTGTTTCCATGGGGTCGTCGACGGGACCGTCGACGATATCTAATTCATCATCTACGACAGCTTCTTTCTCGTCTTCGACGGCGGTATCGACGACGAAGACCACGACGATGACGACGACGAGTTTGACGATGTTGATGACGACGAGTTCGTTGACGAGACCGTCGACGGTTGTCCCGTCGACGATGAAACATGCTCCGTCGACGAGCCTGACGTCGACGAAGAAGAAGGCTCCGTCGACGACCCTACCGTCGACGATTCCTGTATCGTCGACGACATCGTCGACGACAATTCTCGCCCCGTCGACGACGGCTACCCTTCCGTCGACGAGGTCATCGTCGAGTTCGTCGATGCTTGGAATCCCTTTGACGACGATTTGCCATCCAGAGGTTAAAAATTACACCGGACATGACTTCACCTAGGCGGGTCACGCCTTTGCCACCATCCATGCTTCTCGATGACTCGGAGGAGGAGGAAGAGGATGGGCAGTATGGGGACGCCTACAGCCCTTCCGATCTAAATGTGAAACAGCAGGACACGGATACTGAGGAGTTTTATGGTCCAGAGGTACAGGAGGAGCGACAAAGCTTTTCCACAGGAAGTACATCCTCGCTCTCTGAGGCAGGATATGATAGCCTTACCAGTGGCTTTAGTGACGGATTTGCAGATGATGCTGCAAGACTATAAAGCTTGTTTTCCGTCACTCCCAGGCGTCCCACCAGTGCACCCATCTACGTCGGTGGTACCGCGAGACATGGCAATGGACTTGCCACCTCTGCCTAAGGACATACCTCGTACCGCTTCAACAGTGGTACCAATAGTGGTTCCTCAGTCTTCATATTTGGAACCTGCCAAGGAGGACACACAAGATATGGATACAGATGACGACGATGAGGGGCATGTGATCCCCCTTACTGATCCAGGGGATCCGGATGGGGACCCTGATGACACTGGTATGCAAGATCCGGATGCTGTAGGCCGGGAGACGAATGTATCTCCCCCGGCAGATATTGGGGGGTTCCATAATCTTATGGAGCGTGCATCCAAGAGGTTTGGTCTGCCTCTTACAGTAGAGCAGTCTGACTGTTTCCTATATGACTTTAAAGCACAATATAGAAAGTCGGTCAGATCAATTCCCATCATAGAACATGTCTGGGATGAGGGAATTAAGACAATGCAGAACCCAGCGACGGTCATCCCGGTTCTTCCCCGGCTGGAGAAGAAGTACAAGGCCCCTGAGGGCAGTCCTGCATGCCTTCTAGGACAACCTAAGCCGGATTCTGTAATATCTCAGGCCGCGCAGAGCAAGTCCAAGAATCCGTCCACTCCGTTAACCACGCCTCCGGATAAAGGGGGCAGGCGGCTGGACAATGTAGGAAAAAGATTCTCCACCATGGCCAGCTTGTTGGTTCGTGCGGCAAATTCTTTGGCTATTCTAGGCAGGTACGACCGCCAGATGTGGTGCGACATGGAGCCGTTTATGGACCAACTGCCAGAGTCGAGTCAAGAGTAAGCCAGGCAGGTTCTCAGCGAAGGGGAAAGATGCTCTTCGGTAGTCATTGACTGTGCTATGGACATAGCCTCTACTGCTTTCAGGGCTTTGGCAGGGTCAGCGGTCTTGCGCCGTCAAGGCTGGTTGAAGGCGACCTGGTTTCGTCAGGAGGTCCAGAATAAGATCTTGGACCTTCCCTTTGACGGAGAAATGCTTTTTGGTAAGCATGTGGATGAAGCCCTCCAAAGCATAAAGAAGGACACGGACACAGCGAAGTCCTTGGGATCCTTGAATTATCGCAAGGTGCCATTCAGAGGAGCACGTGGTCGAGGGTTTTCTACTTATAGAGGAAACCAACGTCAGTATTCCACACAATCAGGACAGTCCTATAAAGGTCAATACTCAAACCAACGCCAAGGTCATTCGGCGTCTTTCTCTCGTCAGTCCCAGAGAGGACGTCAATCGTCAGGGACGAGACAATGCCAAGAGGCAATAGCGGCCTCCTGGCTCTGGCTACTGTTCCTCCCCTACCAAGAACACCTGTTGGGGGCAGTATCTCCTTTTGTCTGGACAGCTGGGTCCTTTTAACATCGGACCGGTGGGTCTTGAATATTGTTCAGAGTGGCCATACGTTGGAATTCCAAGATCTTCCTCCAACGAGAGCTCCGGACGCCCGTCCCTCAAAACATCTCCGACTGTTGCATCTCGAAGCCCACCAACTTTTCATCAAGGGGGCGATAGAACCAGTACCTCTTTCGCAGAGGGGCAACGGGTTCTATTCCAGGTTCTTCCTGGTTCGGAAGACGGAAGATACATGGCGTCCTATACTAGACCTAAGGGAGCTCAACACCTATCTCATCAAACTCTCCTTCAGGATGGTCACTCTCCAAGATATTCTACGACTACTGAATCCGGGAAATTTTTTGGCGTCCCTGGATTTAGAGGATGCGTACTTCCACGTTCCGATCCACCCAGCTCACAGGCAATATCTACGCTTTACAGTAGGCAAGAGCCATTTCCAGTTCAAGGTGCTTCCGTTTGGCCTTCGGTCGGCACCTCGGATATTCACAAAGATGCTGGCACCAGTCACTGCTTTTCTAAGGAAGCAGTCCTTGGAAGTGTTCCCATACTTGGACGACTGGCTCATCAAGGCTCCGTCGCTCAGGGCAACTTCTCAGGCCGTGTCAACTTGCATTCGGTTGTTCGCCCACTTGGGTCTTCAGCTCAACAGGTTCAAGTCGGTGCTGATACCCTCCAGGTCACAAAAGTTCCTTGGGGCTATTCTGGACACGACACTATGCACGGCTCGTCCGTCGGAGGAGCGTCAAGGCAAACTGACCACCTCCGCTCGTCAAATGCTGCACAGGAGATATGTATCGGTTCGACGGTACAAGTCCTTACTCGGATCGATCTCATCCTGCATACCTTTAATACCGCATTGCAGGCTTCATATGCGTCCTCTGCAGGAGGAGTTGGACAAACAATGGCGCCAGGCAGAAGGGTCGTTCAACGATAAGGTGTGGATAACACCAGCTATGCGCAAAGCCTGCGAGTGGTGGCTGGTGAAGGAGAACATCGCAGGAGGTTTAACGTTTTGAACCCCTCCTTCTCCTATGGTGGTGACCACAGATGCCTCCTTAGAGGGCTGGGGAGCTGTACTCCAGGAGCTTCAGATCAGCGGTCACTGGAGTCCAGCAGACAGCCTACGCCACATCAACCTCTTGGAGCTGATGGCCATTCGCTTAGCCTTGCTGGCGTTCCTTCCCAGACTTCAGAATCGTGCAGTGCTGGTCCGGACAGACAACACGACGGCCATGCACTATATCAACAAGCAAGGGGGAACAAGGTCGCGGACTCTGTCCAAGGAAGCTCAGACGATCTGGGATTTTGCGATCTCTCACAAGATCACTCTGCAAGCCGAGCACCTAGCAGGGTGCCTCAACATCACGGCGGATGCTCTGAGTCGTCAGACGGAAGTGACTCACGAGTGGGAGTTGGACCAAGCCACGCTGGAGGGAGTGTTCGAGAGATGGGGTACGCCGACCATAGACCTCTTTGCGTCCCCGGAGAACGCAAAATGTCAATTTTACGCAAGCAAGGTTCCCCATCGAGGATCTCTGGGGAATGCCCTTTCGATTGCTTGGTGCGGCGCATATTGCTACGCTTTTCCTCCCATTCCTCGAGTTCTCAGGAAGGTCAGAGCGGAACCATGCAGGATGATTCTCATTGCTCCAGCGTGGGCCCGGCAGTTCTGCTTCACGGAACTCCTGCTTCTCTCTCAGGATTGACCAATTCGCTTGCCGCTGATTCCATCTCTGTTGTCGAGGGATCAGGGACAGGTACTCCATCCGGATCCAAAGTCACTACACTTGACAGCGTGGCTCCTGAATACAGAGAATTCCGTCATCTGAATCTCTCCAGGGAGTGCAGGGATGTTTTGTCTCAGGCGCGGGCGCCAAGCACTAATAAGACATACAGGGCAAAATGGAAGAGATTTTGTCTGTGGTGCCAGAGGAATAACCTCCATCCTTATAAGTCCCTGCCACATCAGGTTTTGCCTTCCATCCTGTCACTGGCTAAATCAGGTTTGGCGCACTCTTCGGTCAAGGTACATCTGGCTGCCATATCCCGTTTTCGACGGAAGACATCGGGGCCATCTCTATGGTCCGCAAGGATTGTTAAGCAGTTTCTTAAGGGGTTATTTCGGATGTATCCTCCGGTCCGACCACCCCCTCCTTTCTGGCAGCTTAACCTAGTACTGGCTCAACTGATGAAAGTGCCCTTTGAGCCAATTCACAGGGCGGACTTGAAGTTCCTCTCTTGGAAGCTAGCCCTCCTCTTAGCGTTGACATCGGCTAGAAGGGTTAGTGAACTCCAGGCTCTGTCCATAGTGGAGCCATTTCTGCAGTTCAAAAAGGATGTGCTAATATTGAGAACCAACCCAAAATTCATCCCGAAGGTGCCTTCGGATTTTCATCTGAATGAACCCTTAATTTTGAACTCCTTTTTTCCGCGTCCTTCCACCCAGGCGGAACGAACATTGCATTCTTTGGATGTCCAGAGATGTCTGAAATTCTATCTCGAGCGCACACGCTCTTTCAGGAAGTCTACATAGCTATTTATTGCCTACAGTGCACCACGGAGGGGGTTGCCGCTCGCCAAGAGTGGCATTTCCCGCTGGATCTCCTGTGCAATTCAATACTGTCATCAGGCTGCGGGCAAACCTTTGGATAGAAGGGCCCGGGCTCATTCTACGAGAGCGATGGCGTCTTCAGTGGCTCTCTTTGCTGGAGTTGCGATCAAAGACATTTGCAGGGCAGCAACGTGGAGCAGTGTACACACCTTCACGAAGCACTACTGCCTGGAATCGGTGGGACGAGATGAAGCTGCTGTTGGTCAAGCAGTCCTCCGGAATCTTTTTCGATGAGAGGTGAGCTTTCCCTACAATCCCTCCATCCTGGTAAGCACATTTGGTTCAGTAATGATTGTTTTTTCATGTACACTGAGGTGGTTGTGTAAAGCCATGTGTTTTCCAAAATGTGCTTGTTGTGATTTACTGCTTACTATTCTGATACAAAGCATGAGAATCTATGAAAGTTCCAATACTGGGGTAAGAAAACGAGTTACTTACCTGTAACTTTGGTTCTCCAGTATTGGTAACTTTCATAGATTCTCATGCGCCCACCCACCTCCCCGGGGAAACCTCTGCCGGTATTACTGAGGTAGTGGCTGTTTGCACAACGGCTACGAAAATCTGAGGCTCTGAGCTCTCTCGTTGATTTTTCAATCCTTAAGTGGAAAATATTAACAGGCATGTAGCATTCAGTTGGCGAATTGGGCGCAAAGGCAGCGTCAATAATATAACCTATCGGTTCTCGTCCTGCCCGTTGGAGTTTGTTCGGTGCTCTACCTCTCTGCAAATATCATATTGCGACTTCTGGGACGATGTTACATACCAACATCCCCGTCGTCTAGAGCCCATATGGTTATATTGTTTGTGGACTACAAGTTATTGAAGTCTGACGGTTATATTATTGACGCTGCCTTTGCGCCCAATTCGCCAACTGAATGCTACATTGCCTTTTAATATTTTCCACTTAAGGATTGAAAAATCAACGAGGATTTGACCTACTTTTTTGGCGTTTTCTTATTTTGTTAAATGACATTTTGTGCCCAAACGTCTCCCAACGTTACTCAACTTAAGAACTAGAAGAAATTCATGAGGACTCGTCCCTCCACATCTGACGATACGATTCTAGTGCCCTGAAGAAGTCCTGTTTCAGGACGAAACGCGTCGGCTGGTCTGTTTTGTAAAGTCATACGAACTGTCTGCTCATGTTTTTTTAAATTATTATTTAAATTGAAAAATAAAATGTTTATAAGGTATGACTGTTGAAGAAAATTAATTAACGACAAAGGACTTTCATGTCTACCAATTATCTGTGGTGCACCTCTTGTTTTATGTTGATACTATAACCATTATACATCAAAATTCACTTTTATTCTTGGTTGATTTATATTTTCCCGAAAGCTCGAAATTGTCATTGGAAACTTGCGTGTTAATATCTCAAAGCAGAGTTGGCTGAACATGAATCTTTGTGACTTTGTTTGGTTTATTATCCCTTGATTATAAGACCACAATCTAGAATGTGTACGTTTAAAGTGCAATTTGTGATATTGTTGATGGAGCCATGAAGGAACTTCTGTTTTAACACTTTGACTTGAAGTGCATTGTTCTGCGTCTATCAGTTGTGATATTGGCAATTCAGCTGTGAGTAATCATTTCTCACTAAAATGTGGGGAGCTTTTGAGGCAATGGGAGGGAAGAGATACTAATCTCACATGTACACTGTATGCACATCCGATCATTATAGAGTTTAGGGGAAGGAGCATTCCATTTAGAATTCCTTCCCCGTGACTGTGCCCGATGGCTGTTGGTAGGTCTTACCATCAAAGTTGAATACATTGTGTCTGAGACAATCTTGTAGCATTTTTAGTATCATCTGTGTTTGCTGCAGAAATTTCATTAGTCTGTCCCTTAGGAAATAACTACATGCAGACATCCTATTCTCTTGATTGATTGACGTGTACCATGATATATTCTGATCTCCATAGTATACCATCTGCTTTTCTTAAGAAAACCGTGCATCCCTTTAGATACCACGTTGGGCTTGTAACAGATGTAGGATTGCATCTAGATGCCTCCAGGTGTACTCTAGGAGGGATTTTATCACGCTCACTGTTGATCTGCCAGGTGGTGTTTGCGTACTCTTGTGTATTTTTGGGAGGAAGTGGATAGTAGCCATTCTTGCATGCCCAGTTCGAAGATATTGGTATTTCTCCCAGTCCAGAGATCTTGGTCATGCCATTCTTTCCGCAGTAAGTGAACATCGGTTTGTCTGTTTCATGGGATTCTGTGGTAAATGCTGGTTGTGTGCTGTATTTCACAGCTGCCGTCTTGCTTCGGTTAAACATGTTATCTCGTCTATTAACACAATGTGCCCCCCTCTTATCACAGGCTTTTATGATCAAAGAGCTGTTCCTTTTCATTGTTGCAATATCTTTCCAATCTTTGGGCTTGAAGTTCCCTTTATTTCTTCATTTATCTCTTCTTCTCCTGAGGTCTTTCAGATTTTCTACTTCCATTTCATGGAAAAGATCAGTCTTGTCTCTAGCTGGTAATTGGGGGCACAATGTACTTTTTAGGTCGAGGACTACCGGTCTGCCGAAAGGCAGAACCGGAAGTCGGAGATTTAATGACTTGGAGAAGAGGGGCTTGAACCCGCCCCTCTTCTCCCCTGTTCTCCATTGGCTGGCCTCGTAAATGCTGGCCAGCCACTGGAGAAGAGGTCAGTCACTCCGATTAGGCCCCGTCCTTTTCGGATCGGGGGCGTGTTTTTTGCGAGAAGTCTCAAGGAGGAGACAACAGCAAAACACGCCCCCGAATCCGAAAAGGACGCTGCGTTTCTCCGAGGCATTTCTGCTCTGCCTCGGAGAAAGGCGGTGGTGTGCTTGCCTCTCCCGCTTTCATCACATTGTTTGCAAAGTAATGTCATTGATTACTTTCTGTTGGTATTTTGAACATCTGGCAGAATCAAATCACACTGGAAGTTTCAGAAATGTTGAAGATGTGGGCATGTAAATCGTCGATCGCTGCACTGTAAAATAATTCAAAGGCCTGCTTTACAGTTGCTAGAAATTTAGGAAAGGTTTGGCTTACGTGTTTCCACAGAGCAGCTCACATGGAAATGTGTCTTTTCCTTTCATCTTCTTCCCAATTAGAGCATCAGTGGGGCTTATCCCTCTGGCTTCCTCGGAACCTCCTTTCATAGACCCCGCTCTCCACATTCCAAAAACAGGGTGTCTTTTCATGTGGCCATCCTATTTTTGGCATCTGAAATGTAAATTCATTCATGCTGCAACGCCTTGACGGAGATCAAAGTCCGGGTATTAACCTCGCTGGGCTTTCCTTCTCCAAATCCTTCCCAGAGTCCGGGAGGTTGGAGTTAAGAGGGCAGTTTGTGCTGTTATCTGTCCCCCTCCTCTCTCCAGAAGTCAGTGTGTCAAGGACCCAGGTTTCTTTTGTTCGTGACCCTATCATGACTTCAAACGTGTAGAAAAGATTGACGTACCCGACGGAATGAGTACGCATACCCGTTTTACGATGTGGTGAAAAGTGGTTCTGACAGCCAGCCATCTTCTTGTGACTGGAAAGAGGCAGGGGACCCCTGGTGGAAAACTCTTGGCTCGAAGGACTGCTGCGCGAAACTCTGTCTTTGGGGTGGCCGCCATTACCATTTTCTAAATAAACAGCTGCCTTTCAAATGCATGAGCTGGGATCCGCTCATGACATTATTTTTGTTTATGTTTTTGTTTTTAAAACATTTAAAGAAACGGCATTGTCATGAGCAATGCCAATAGCTCTAACTTTAACAATGCCGAGACCGTTGCATTGTAAATGCTTGTTGATGTATATCCACTGCATTGAAATATCAGTATTCAAAACCAATTTCAAGCTGAGATTTGAGATGCGCCTTCATTTGATGTCTGATATTTCTTCAGTGTGTGTGTGTGTGTGTGTACACACACTCATACTCTCACACTCACTCTCTCACACACACGCATGCACTCACTCACTCTCTCTCGCGCACACTCGCACTCTCTTGCACTCGCACTCTCTTGCACTCGCACTCTCTCGCACTCTCTCGCACTCTCTCGCACTCTCTCGCACTCTCTCACACTCGCACTCGCACTCGCACTCGCACTCGCACTCTCACATGCACTCTCTCACTCGCTCTCACACTCTCACATGCTCTCACACTCTCTCGCACGCTTTCATGCACTCTCTCGCGCACGTTCTCGTGCACTGTCTCGCAGACTCTCTCACACAGTCACTCACACACACACACGCATGATATACCTAGTGTGAGGACGCACTGTCTGGGCCCTTTCCTTAAAATAATCCATATAGAATTCTGGCAGTGGTGTATCATTTTGAGACTACCATGGAAACGGTTCTTGGTGTGACTGTGCAAAACAGATAGAAAACCCGAAGCTCTTTAATGTTGTTGCTGCCAGGTACCGTAGTTTGTGCCAATCGAAGAATTCAGAATCATTCATGTGCATTCTGGATTTGAAGATGGCACTCAACGCTCTTCTCCAGATCTCTCCACGAGTGAACTATGAGCAGGCAGGAGGTGCTTTACAGACCTTCAGATTGCATTGATCGATCCCTCGCTGAGACACTCTGGAAGCGAGGTGTGGCGTACAAGCAGCACTTGAAATGAACGGTTCTTTCCTTCCGCTTAATGTCAGTGCCACACGCCTTTTCTAAGCGGATGGTGGTGGTATTGGTACACGTCAGGAAAATTAAAATCTAGATTTACCTTTACTTAAGATTTGAATTCTTCAGGCCAGCCCAGAGAACCCCTCTTGATTTTTACCCATCTCTGAAATCCTTCAAAGTTAGCGGCGTCATAGAGTGGTAGCTTTCATGGCTCATACCATTTTTTACCAGCATGCTTTCAATCTTTCTTATGAATTAGTTGATTTTTCTCTTTTCTTTTTTACCGATGCTTTGTCGTCTGCACTCCATTGACTCTGAGAGCTCTTTTGTCATTAGCAAAAGCAGGACTGAAAATGTTTCCTCCTTCCATCCGCAGCTACTTCAGCTCTCTGATTCTGGTGCAGGGCATGGATATGTACACTCTGCAGCAGTGCGCCCTGGACGACCGGGCACAGGAGCACCCCTTTGCCAGTGCAGAGATCATCTGCCAGGTAAGACCCTCACCCTTCTGTACCTCGGTGCTTGCCCCTCGGTAGCTCTGATGAATGGGAGCTGATGATTGAGCCTCGTGCCCAGTAGATCTATAGGGCGTAGTCTTCACTGCCCCTCCACTTACACATTAATAATTGTCCTTCTGTCAGGTAAACTTTTCTATCCACATCTCTGATTTGTACTGTCTTCTGACACTCATACATTCACTCATTAACTAAATGCAAAAATAAGTTATTTGCAGTGAAATAAGTAAATAGTTTAGACTGGCAAGTTTCTTTGCATGTTTTTGTTGGCCCAGTGATGGATGTTTGAGTCATAATATCTATGCAACCATGTTGACTTATTTAACCAGTGAAATATACTTGGTGTTCCTTCCTTTCCCTCCAGGAAATGGACAGTCTGTTGCTGACTTTTGGAGACATCCCCCATCATGCACCCGTGCTTCTGGCCTGGGCTCTGTTGCGCTACACTTTGAACCCTGATGGAGCTGGCCTCGTGATCCGGCGCATGGGGAGCACAGCCATTCAGATGAATGTATTTCCATACCTAACCCAGATGCTGCGCACCCTCGGCAGTGGCGGCAACAATGTGAGTTACCCTTCTGCAGAATGTTCCCGGGGGTCTGCTTCAAGGGTGTGTAACTTGTGCTGAATGGGAAGAGGGTGTGGGAGCCTTCTGCTGGGGACATGTACAAGTTACTTTACTTATCAAGAAAAGAATTTCATGATGTTATTTTGCATATTAAGTCCCTCCCCCCCTCTTTCAAGACATGCTTTTTCCCATGCCCATCTTTCCCTGTGCTCATTTTCATGACCATAAAATCTCCACCTATCTAGCACTTCGAAGCAGTGATCATTCAGGCCTCCTTATTGGCCTGAGGACTGGCATTGCTGTCATTTGCTTGCCCCGGTTTGGTTACATGCCAATTGTGTGTCCATAAGTCGGGGCCTCAGACATGTGCACCCTTCTCCTTTCTTCGTGCCTGTCTTGTGGGTTTTGGGTGCAGCTGCGCCCCAGCTGTGTGGACTGTCTCTTTGGTGAACAGCAAAAGACACACAATTGATGGACGGAATGCAGAACAAATCAAAACATTCACCCCCAGTCAGGAGATCTGGGTTAAATCCATCATTCTTTTGCTCACCATGCTACCCCAAGTTTAGACCTGGCCATATGCAAATCAGTCTTGACCCTGTGCCTCATGGGAACAGTCCAGCCCGAACTGCCAAGCCAGGTCCTCCCTGGACTGGAAACAAGCATCCTAGGACCGGTTTCGGGGTTTCACCCCTCTTCAGCCAGGATAGCTTGATTCCAGTGGCACAGTGAGCCCAGGACTCCCGTCTGAGCATACCTGGCGCACTTAGGGTGAGAAAGCAAAAGACACACAATTGATGGACGGAACGCAGAACAAATCAAAACATTCACCCCCAGTCAAGAGATCTGGGTTAAATCCATCATTCTTTTGCTCACCATGCCACCCCAGTTTAGACCTGGCTATATGCAAATCAGTCTTGACCCTGTGCCTCATGGGAACTGTCCTGCCCGAACTGCCAAGCCAGGTCCTCCCTGGACAGGAAACAAGCATCCTAGCTGGCTGGGTTCAAATTGGAACGGCATGGTGAGCAAAAAAACGATGGATTGAGGCCCAGATCTCTGTACTGGGGTGAATGTATGACATAGTTCTGCATTCTGTCCATCAACTGTTTTTGCATTTGTCACCCAGAGTGGGACGGGTATGCCCAGACGTGGGTCCCGTGCTCTCCATGCCACTGGAATCAAGCTATCCTGGCTGAAGAGGGGTGAAACCCCGAAACCGGTCCTAGGATGCTTGTTTCCAGTCCAGGGAGGACCAGGCTTGGCAGTTCGGGCTGGACTGTTCCCATGAGGCACAGGGTCAAGACTGATTTGCATATGGCTGGGTTCAAACTGGAACGGCATGGTGAGCAAAAAAACCAAACCATGGATTGAGGCCCAGATCTCTGTACTGGGGTGAATGTATGACATTGTTCTGCATTCTGTCCATCAACTGTTGATTTTGTCTTTGGTGAACAGGCAGACTCTAGGGGATGGATCAGTAGCGCAGCTTGACGACCCAGCTCTTGGCGATAATCCATTATCGAGGCACATAATGGTGTCAGTGTTTCCCTTTCTATCTACTGAGCACAGATCCCTTATCTGATCCCTGTAAGAAAGTTTATTACAAATCTGGGAGCATTGATCTAGTACGCGCTTATCAAAGGCTCAAAGTTAGAACTTCTGCTCAAACACACCCCACTTATGGAACCTGAAGTGTATATCTGAAACCACTGTACAGAAGTGTATTTTAAAAAGTGCATTTAAAATGTGTATTTTAAGTGTGCTATAGCTAGAAATTGTAGTGCTACGATAGCGCTCTGAAGTGACTGCAGGGTGATGATCTAGAGATTAGAAAAACACCTTAATAAACAAAGTGAGGTTTTTATATCCTAATAAAAAAGCTGATCCTTCCATTGTGGTCCGTTCTAACCTCAGTGATTTTTGGGGAGGGTTTCCAGCTGACCAGTCACTGTGCTGCTTAGATTACTGTTTTGTGTCACTCCATCCATAATATGCAGCATCTGGAATCACTGTCTAGGAGAACTCCTCTTCTCTTGGTTACAGTTCTCAGCTTAGCAAGGAAATCGTTTTTAACTCCACCCAGGCATTCTCTTCTGCTGCTTGGCCAACAAGATAAAGGTGGTTTAAGTACAGAACATGCAATGCTCGTGTTACGTCTGCCTCGCCCATGTTTTTGCTCGCGTGTAAGGTGGTCTTTGTTAAACCGGGGATGAGGCTTTTTTTTTTTAATACCAAAAGAGGAGGTCACTGTTCCACAATATTGATAGCCTCAAGTCCATGTACATTTTCACCATGAAGACCTAGTCGAAATTTACTATTTTTTCTTAAAACTATTGTGAGAAAGTGCCATCTTTCTTGCATGGTATGCCCCCACTTTTTGCTGAATTGCTGAATGTACTTTGACTGAGTGTGCCCTGGACTCCTGCCAATCAGGTGCCCAGGGCCTATGTTCCTTCCCTAAAACAAACCAAACCCAAATTGGCAAACCCTGGCCACATGTCAGCTCCTGGTAAATGGTACCCTAGGTACCCAGGGCCTTGTGACCAGGGAAGGCCTCCAAGGGCTGCAGCACTCCTTGTGCCACCCTTAGAGGCCCTGTACCCTTACACACACACACACTGCCTTTGCAGGCTGAGTGTTTGGGTGCAAGTCAAAAACAAAGTCGACATGACACACATCCCTGTGTGCCATGCCCATCACCTACACTGCCATGGCATACATCAGCCACCCCTCTAGCTGGGTGCCTTATGCCAATGGTGTGGGCACAGGAGCAGGAGCCCTGTGCCCCTACAGTGCCCAGGTCCATTCCTGCGCACTGTAAGTGCAGTGCTGCCATTTAAGAGTACATGGTGCTGAGAGCTCGTCAAACATGAGCTCCACAGCACCATAATGGCAACACTGAAGACTGAGGTTTGGTATCAAACTTCTCAGCACATTAAACCCACACTGATGGCAGTGTGGGATTTAATGTACCCAGCACCCCAGAGGGCATCTTTGAGGTGCCCCCTTAAACCTAACCTACAATCCACGTCTGTTCTGAGGCTGCCTAGGCTGCCACCCAGCAGACATGTGGCTGGACCCCTGGGTAGGAGAGCCCCTGCTCTCCTGGGCCTGCAACAATGCACATCCTGGGCGAGGTGCTAAATCTCCTCCCCCAGGATTGGCAGGGGGAAGCTTCAAAGGCATGCCGCCTCTGTGAGCTTCCCCAGGCCACTGCAACCCCCCACTCTGGCGGGAAGCTTTGGCCGGAAACCCCAAATAAGGACAGGGGATGTGCCAGCCTGCCAACCCCACCCCTCAGGTGGGGGAGGCGAGGTGAAGCACATCTCCGGGCTCTCGCCATCTTGAAGATGGGGAGCTCTACCCTATCAGGATTAGGCTACTGCCCCCCTCCCACAGGAGAGAGGCAGGATAGGGAGTGTACCCACCCCAGGACAGGGACCCATTGGTCCCTGCCCTTCACCTACCTGTAACGTCCCTAAATCTAGTATTTAGGGGCACCCTGAACCTTCCTTCCCCAGATTCCAGATTCAAAAACTACAAAGAAGAGCAAGAAGAAAGAAGACCTGCCCTGCAGCTGCTAAAAAGAGGAAGACACCAACTGCTTTGGCCCCAGCCCTACCGGCCCGTCGACCCTCGAACCTGCTCCTGCTCCAGCCTGGCATCTCTTGTGGCCAGCAACCTCACAAACCCCGGAGGACCTGGCTACCTTCTGGCTCTAAGTAGTGGATTACAAAAGTAACAAGAACATACTGTACCTGCAACTTGAATTTTCTTCCATAGGAAATCATTGACTGTTTTCTCTGAAATATTTTCTAAGTGTCAACTTTTAAAATAGCTAAATATTGTTTAAAAATCATCACAGTAATTAAGTCGACTTTCATCACTTGATTCTAAGAACTGACCCAAGACTGAATCTAGAATCCAGTCCTGGAATTCCAAAAGTAATCCTAAAGGTAATCTGTTGCAAATAACCTAAGATTTCCATTGAGCTCAATGCATTGTTGTGTTTAAAATAGTGTTGCCTATTGCAACCACTTGTAACTGTTTACAAAAGTCAATTGCATACTGCAAAAGTATTTATATAAAGCATCTCATTCTGAGAAAGTATATTTTAATGCCAAGTGTTGGTTCTAAAATAAACAAGCAGTATTTTTTATATATAAACCATTGGCCTAGAGTTCAGTTATTGAGTGTGTGAGACCATTTGCTGACTGAGTGTGTACAACAAATGCTTTACACTGTCCTCTGATACTGCCTTACTGCTCGACCAAGCTACCACTTTAGAGAGTAAGGTTATATCTAACTTTAGCCCCTGTCAAACCCTTGGGGATTGTGGACTCTGTACACCCTGTACCTATTAAGGAACAGTATATACAGAGCCACTTTCTCACAACTATATAAACCAGAGAGTTGTTGTAGATTTCATAATTCCTCGAATCACTTAAAAAACAAACAAAAAAAAAAAACAATTTGCAAAACCATGCTTGAATAGAGAAGTAAACAAATGAGAGGTTCATTCTGACTTTTTAACCCTTATTGTTTTTTAAATATCTAATTAGACAGACTTACAGAACAATACATTTGGTTGAAAAAAGCCACTGATGGTGTCAGTATGACATGGCACCTTCCAGCATTCCAGGGTCCACCAGCTCCCCTTTTATGCAGCGCAGCGTTAGTGAAGTAGTTTGTTTTGAAAATTTGCAATGAAAGGGTCACTTCTAAATCTTTTCTGCTCATGCCTCTAGAACACGGAGGTGGAATTGCTGTTTATGCATTCCTAAGGAATACGTATGACGGAGCTGGGAGTATGGGGAAGTAAAACTTTTCTTCTGTAGCAGGAATCCCAGATATCCTAAAACAGTAGAACAGGCTAGAAAGGTAAGCAGTGCTCATCCACGGAGAAAGGGCTACAGGCATAAGCAGAAAGTCGATCATGACCAATCGAATAGTGGACACGGGTGCGCTTACTACCAACAGTGCCAACGTGACTCTGCGCCTTTTAGAATTCCAGACGTTGACCGCCTTCCATTCATACAGTGCAGGGTCTTTGAGGCATTTCGTTTGTCAGGCTCACCAGGGAAGGATCGTCCAACATTGTTGACTTTCTGAAGCTTTGTGGGCTGAAAATCTCCGTCCTCTGTGGATGTTTTTGCCTCGTTCGATGTTTTTCCTTTGATTCCTGCATTTCTTTTTCGGTGCTGTTTTTCTTCTGAGGTGGCTTTCTCTTCAAATCTGTCTTTTGAGCCACCTTTTTCACATACTCCCTACATCTAGATGAAGGAAGTAATAAAGGCTGAGTCTGTCTCCCAGATTTCAGCTCTTTCGCTGAGTATGTATCTAGAGCACTGAACATGGCAGTGTGTTCTTGAGGGTGAGGTTTGTATCTAGAGCACTGAACATGGCAGTGTGTTCTTGAGGGTGAGGTTTGTATCTAGAGCACTGAACATGGCAGTGTGTTCTTGAGGGTGAGGTTTGTATCTAGAGCACTGAACATGGCAGTGTGTTCTTGAGGGTGAGGTTTGTATCAGGAGCACTGAACATGGCAGTGTGTTCTTGAGGGTGAGGTTTGTATCTAGAGCACTGAACATGGCAGTGTGTTCTTGAGGGTGAGGTTTGTATCTAGAGCACTGAACATGGCAGTGTGTTCTTGAGGGTGAGGTTTGTATCTAGAGCACTGAACATGGCAGTGTGTTCTTGAGGGTGAGGTTTGTATCAGGAGCACTGAACATGGCAGTGTGTTCTTGAGGGTGAGGTTTGTATCTAGAGCACTGAACATGGCAGTGTGTTCTTGAGGGTGAGGTTTGTATCAGGAGCACTGAACATGGCAGTGTGTTCTTGAGGGTGAGGTTTGTGTCCTCCGTCTCCCAGATTTCAGCTCTTTCGCGGAGTATGTATCTGGAGCACTGAGCATGGCAGTGTGTTCTTGAGGGTGAGGTTTGTATCTGGAGCACTGAACATGGCAGTGTGTTCTTGAGGGTGAGGTGTGTGTCCTCCGTCTCCCAGATTTCAGCTCTTTCGCGGAGTATGTATCTGGAGCACTGAGCATGGCAGTGTGTTCTTGAGGGTGAGGTTTGTATCTGGAGCACTGAACATGGCAGTGTGTTCTTGAGGGTGAGGTGTGTGTCCTCCGTCTCCCAGATTTCATCTCCGCCAGAGTATGTATCTGGAGCACTGAACATGGCAGTGTGTTCTTGAGGGTGAGATTTGTGTCCTCCGTCTCCCAGATTTCAGCTCCGCCAGAGTATGTATCTGGAGCACTGAACATGGCAGTGTGTTCTTGAGGGTGAGATTTGTGTCCTCCGTCTCCCAGATTTCATCTCCGCCAGAGTATGTATCTGGAGCACTGAACATGGCAGTGTGTTCTTGAGGGTGAGGTTTGTGTCCTCCGTCTCCCACATTTCAGCTCCGCCAGAGTATGTATCTGGAGCACTGAACATGGCAGCGTGTTCTTGAGGGTGAGGTTTGTGTCCTCCGTCTCCCAGATTTCAGCTCCGCCAGAGTATGTATCTGGAGCACTGAACATGGCAGTGTGTTCTTGAGGGTGAGGTTTGTATCTAGAGCACTGAACATGGCAGTGTGTTCTTGAGGGTGAGGTTTGTGTCCTCTGTCTCCCAGATTTCAGCTCCGCCAGAGTATGTATCTGGAGCACTGAACATGGCAGCGTGTTCTTGAGGGTGAGGTGTGTGTCCTCCGTCTCCCAGATTTCAGCTCCGCCAGAGTATGTATCTGGAGCACTGAACATGGCAGTGTGTTCTTGAGGGTGAGGTTTGTGTCCTCCGTCTCCCAGATTTCGGCTCCGCCAGAGTATGTATCTGGAGCACTGAACATGGCAGTGTGTTCTTGAGGGTGAGGTTTGTGTCCTCCGTCTCCCAGATTTCATCTCCGCCAGAGTATGTATCTGGAGCACTGAACATGGCAGTGTGTTCTTGAGGGTGAGGTGTGTGTCCTCCGTCTCCCAGATTTCATCTCCGCCAGAGTATGTATCTGGAGCACTGAACATGGCAGTGTGTTCTTGAGGGTGAGGTTTGTGTCCTCCGTCTCCCAGATTTCATCTCCGCCAGAGTATGTATCTGGAGCACTGAACATGGCAGTGTGTTCTTGAGGGTGAGGTTTGTGTCCTCCGTCTCCCAGATTTCAGCTCCGCCAGAGTATGTATCTGGAGCAATGAACATGGCAGTGTGTTCTTGAGGGTGAGGTTTGTGTCCTCCGTCTCCCAGATTTCATCTCCGCCAGAGTATGTATCTG
Organism: Triturus cristatus; assembly: GCF_964204655.1. Classification (NCBI taxonomy): domain Eukaryota; kingdom Metazoa; phylum Chordata; class Amphibia; order Caudata; family Salamandridae; genus Triturus; species Triturus cristatus. The sequence continues at coordinate 1,175,481,520 of NC_140580.1, read as the reverse complement.
GAGCACTGAACATGGCAGTGTGTTCTTGAGGGTGAGGTTTGTGTCCTCCGTCTCCCAGATTTCATCTCCGCCAGAGTATGTATCTGGAGCACTGAACATGGCAGTGTGTTCTTGAGGGTGAGATTTGTGTCCTCCGTCTCCCAGATTTCATCTCCGCCAGAGTATGTATCTGGAGCACTGAACATGGCAGTGTGTTCTTGAGGGTGAGGTTTGTGTCCTCCGTCTCCCAGATTTCAGCTCTTTCGCTGAGTATGTGTTCGAGGGATGTGGGCTGCTGAATTCATATCTGTGCATAGATCGCCGCCTAGTGTTGGGTCCAGATGATTGCATATTGTTGTCCTGGAAGAGTCTTCGAAGTATCACGAGATAGGTGGCTCCTCCCCTGGACTACAGTCCGTTTCAAATTCGTACAGTTCAGCATTTTACACAATGCATATCTCACTCTCCATGCATGAAACCATATTTTCTTCTACGCCAATGCATGCTGCACTTGATGCTGTGACCTACCCTCCAATTTCCTACACAAGGTGTGGGCATGCCCCAAACTACAGATGTACTGCACATTGCTCCTGGGTGAAGTAACACAAATTACAAGACATGAGGATTTCCATTCCTTGGAAGGCTGCTTGCTGAGTATCTTCCCTAGGCCCAAAGCAGCCAAACTTAGCTCCAGGTTTATAGACTGTCACTACTCTTAGCTAAAAGGGCGGTCACAATGAGGTGGAAGTCAGCTGTCCCTTCCGCCATGAAAACATTGATAAGCCTAGTGGCATGCTGAGCAGACCTAGAAAATAAGGCGTTGAGGTTGGGAGAATACAAAGGCTTGTGTTAAAAAAAAAAAAAGAAAAAAGAGATTCAAGGTCACCTACTGGGATGCAACACCTTTCTCCCACTCCCCCAAGCACATCTGAGCATGCCTGACCACAGCTCTGAACCGCACTCACTAGATCATATAACCCACCTATGAGCTGTGACCCGCATTCTGACAATCCACACAACTGACCCCATCGCTCCGATATGGCCCCACCTAAGGTTTACTCGGTTGCCTCACTGTAGACGGGGCGTGGTCCACTGAATACTGGTCCCTTTAGTGGTCAAAGTTTACTGATGTACTCAAATTGCTCATCGTAAAATGTCAGTTGGGAGGGGGATATGTTCATTGTTTGATTTCTTTACATTTCTGTTAGAACTGATCTGAGTTAGTAAATCAACTATGCTCAAGCGGTCTAACCATTGTTAGTGTTGAAAGCTGGACCAGCCGTTCTCCATGATACTATGTCTCGTGAAGCGGTCTAACCATTCTAGCTGTTGAAACGTGGACCAGCCATTCTCCATGATACTATGACACGTGAATCGGTCTAACCATTCTAACTGTTGACACGTGGACCAGCCGTTCTCCATGATGATATGACACGTGAAGCGGTCTAACCATTCTAGCTGTTGAAACGTGGACCAGCCATTCTCCATGATACTATGTCTCGTGAAGCGGTCTAACCATTCTAGCTGTTGAAACGTGGACCAGCCATTCTCCATGATACTATGTCTCGTGAAGCGGTCTAACCATTCTAGCTGTTGAAACGTGGACCAGCCGTTCTCCATGATGATATGACACGTGAAGCGGTCTAACCATTCTAACTGTTGACACGTGGACCAGCCGTTCTCCATGATGATATGACACGTGAAGCGGTCTAACCATTCTAGCTGTTGAAACTTGGACCAGCCGTTCTCCATGATATGATGTCACGTGAAGTGGTCTAACCATTCTAACTGTTGACACGTGGACCAGCCGTTCTCCACGATATTATGACACATCTGTTGTGCTAAGCTGTCTCATGTTTGCAAAATCAATAAAAATAATGGAAAAAAATGAGTATATGATGTGCACGGACATGACAGACGACTATTAAAAGAACCGTCCAATATGCTCCTTGTATCAGCAAAACTTACGGTGCCAGTTTTGACAAAGCAGGGGGGGTCTTTGTCAAAGAGTTTTTATAGCTCTTGCTAAATAGCGGCAAATATTTCAAAGCATTCCTAATTTACTAATGTTTACAGACAACGGATTAAAGGAAGATTGTGCGGCCTAAGATTTTTTCCATTCAAATTCAATAAGTTTCTTCTTTTGCTCGAGAGCAAGCAGAGAAGGCTGCGTTAGACGGACAGCGACTCGGATGCAGCATAGCAAAGTATTGTCAAATCTGTCTCTCTTATGCAGACTAGGGGCATCATTTAAAAAGACCGTATGGAATGAAACCCTCAAAACGACTTCATGACTCACATTCCACATCATCCTTCGCTCCACCTTCATCTACCTTAAATCCACTGTCCCATGACCCCCACGCTGTTGGCATCAAGGCAGACCTTGTTCGCACCCCAGACTTTACTTTTTCACCCCTGCGACAATGTTTGTGAATACCCACGGTGTACAGCATCTCTAAAAGCCTGTAGCAAAGCGGGTCCCAAAGTCGAGACCTATTGGCTTTACCAATGCTTGTTTTTGGAGGTGCTAGGAGCCTTGACCATAATGAAGCTGAAATTCAATCCGACTCCATGGAACTGCTGGTCAGTACCTTTTCCGATAGATCCTCTTAAAGGTCTGGAGAAAGAGATTTTACACTTACTTTTGGTGCCTGAACAGCCGCCGCAGTACACCTCTGTACTCCAGGACCTCATGAAGGGCACCTAGAGACTGTCATGGTGTCTGCAGAGGCCAATAGCAAAGTCCATCCCAAGTCCAGTTGCCACTAGTAAGCGTGGCATTTCCAAGAAAGAATCTCTTGCAGTTTGTTGTATCGCTGTAGCCATCTGGCCCTTGGAGTCCATTTTGTCCTGGAGACAAGGGGAGTAGGTCCAGTCTCTCAGGGCTCCTCTTAGATCAGACAGCAGGTCAAGTCATCTTCTGATCTTCCACTAGTCTAGTAAGAGTTCTGAGGAGGTGCCTTGTGGTGCCACGCTTATGCCTGGCACCAGCAAGTGGATCGGGGTGACCCCTGGCACTCCCTAACCAATGGGGTAAAAGATCCGGGGGGCAGCACTCCACTTTTTCAGCAGTTCTGCCTCTCGCTCTAAAAAAGCAAGGCGGGGAAGCCATTCTCCCCGTACGCCTGGTCTGTGTTCCCACTCAGATGTGAGCCGTGTAATGAGCACTCCCCTCCTCTGGGGTCGCTCAAAGCTGGTTCTAGAGGGAGATTTCCTCCCACAGAGTTGGTGCCAGCATGACTAGGGGAGAAATGCTGGGGATTTTCCGAATATCACCTAACAGTTGCTTGTGACATTGATGGCCCTTTTGAAGTAAATTAAGTTTCTGAGCCCAATCCAGCTGGTCTTCCTGCCACTCCCAAGCCGTTGTCTTTGCTCTGGAAGCAGTTTTCACACCTAATGCAGGCCAAGTACCGACTGGACCTTTGCTGGAAAGCTCATGTCAGGGAGCTTCCAACTGCTTGTCAGGGTGTAATGAAGTTAGGGAAAGTTACATTAAGAACATTGAACAAAAAATCAATTTCACCATGAAACTGTGTTTTTATTAAATACAAAAATAAATCTTTGGCTGGTACAGATCAGAAGTTCTAGATTACTGTATTTAAGTTATGCCGTGAATTTCCTTACGTGCCAGCTACAGCTTGACCAGTGACAATTTAGTTTTTGAGCCTAGTTACTGGAGGAACATGCCAATTCTAATGTAACATTTTTAAGACTTCAATAATGTGCACTCTTCCTTGTGGGTAGGGTAGTAAGGTGCGCTTGTGGTGGTGGTGGTAGGGGGGGGTGTTATTTAATACTTAAAATCAGATTTTCTTACGTATCAAAAGGATGATTTTGACCGGTCTCTGGGCAGACGTGTTCTCGTTGCCGGGCTGCAGAGGGTAGCCTGAAGCTGTTTTCACTGCCACTGCAGTGGATGGTCCAGTTGTTGGTGCAGTCCACAAGTGGCATTTAGTTTTCCTTGCCAGCGGTGTACTTCTGCCCCATATACTAAGGCCTTCCAAGAAAGCTCATTTTGCCAATCCGGTTTTAAGCAAATGTCGATACCTTTTCGATTCCAGAGCGCATGTTCTGGGCACGTGGGCACACTGATCCACCTGGCCTGTCTTGGATGAACTTTAAAGGTAAAACTTGATAAAGATCTCTTTTTTTCCAAAAGTACCTTTTGATGTCCCAGCAGCCCCACTTGTATTTACCATTGGCCTTGTGGTGTTTAGAGTGCGTTTGCGTCCCAGCACTCTTGCACACTCGGATGAGCAGCGGGGAAACAGCAGCAGCTGAGGGCAGGTCCTTGCTCACACTCTGCAGAGTTTCCCTCCTCCACAGCAGATGCTGAGGGCAATTCCATGCTCACACTCTGGAAAGAGTTTCCCTCCTCCCCAGCAGATGCTGAGGGCAGGTCCTTGCTCACACTCTGCAGAGTTTCCCTCCTCCACAGCAGATGCTGAGGGCAGGTCCATGGTCACACTCTGCAGAGTTTCCCTCCTCCACAGCAGATGCTGAGGGCAGGTCCATGCTCACACTCTGCAGAGTTTCCCTCCTCCACAGCAGATGCTGAGGGCAGGTCCATGCTCACACTCTGGAAAGAGTTTCCCTCCTCCACAGCAGATGCTGAGGGCAGGTCCATGCTCACACTCTGCAGAGTTTCCCTCCTCCACATCAGATGCTGAGGGCAGGTCCTTGCTCACACTCTAGAAAGAGTTTCCCTCCTCCACATCAGATGCTGAGGGCAGGTCCATGCTCACACTCTGCAGAGTTTCCCTCCTCCACAGCAGATGCTGAGGGCAGGTCCTTGCTCACACTCTGGAAAGAGTGTCCCTCCTCCACAGCAGATGCTGAGGGCAGGTCCATGCTCACACTCTGCAGAGTTTCCCTCCTCCACAGCAGATGCTGAGGGCAGGTCCATGCTCACACTCTGCAGATGCTGAAACATGCACCTTTCTCTCCAACAATGACGACCCTTTGGGAGCTCGGGTTCCCCGAGTGATAGGGAAAGCCTTCTCTCCTAACGCCAGAGTGACACTGCTTCCTCTGTAGCAGATGACAGTGTGAATGATTGACACAGCGTGGAATGGTGGCTTCCTCCTGCATTGCAGCTCTTCCAATCACGTGCTTGAATGTGCACCCGCCTTAAGAGGGGGAGAATCTCTTGTTGGTAGAGTCCAGAGCCAAGGACAAACAAAAATGGTGGAACACTTCCACCTATCTGTTGCTAGGCGGAATATTCTGTGAACTACATTCACATTCCACATTCTCTTTAGTGTCTATTGTAGTAGTGCGGTTAATACATTGGTGTTTCAACTGGCCTGATTTGATATTTTAATTAAAACAAGAATTTGCCTCTTTTGTGACCTGAAGACTTCACGCTTTTTGCCAATACTGTGCAGCATCAGTAAAAAGCTAAATGATTTTTGCTGATGCTCTGTAGTATTGGAAAGAAAAAAGTGACCATCAGCAGAGACTGGCTAAGGCTCGTATCTGAACATTTGACCGTTCAGGGGAACTGGTCTCTTCAGGAACAGAGGTTACACATCAATCTGTCAGGCCTGCGCCTCCTTTCGATCCAAAAAGACCATCCGTGATCGCCGGGCCAGACATCAATCTGCTACAACCGAGGCAGTGCAGGAAGCATCGCACGCATTCTACACAGAGCTCCTTCTCACAGACTGAGACTGCCATTCACTGCCTCCAAACACGGGAGCACGCACTCTCCCCAGCTCTGTCTTACCACAGGAGAGGTGACATTGAGTCATTCATCCTCCCGTCGTTCTTTGGGAGGAGCATCTGCCGAAAGTGGGAAATGAGCTTTCATTGGTTAGGGCATGGGGGCACAACCACAGTTGACCTCTTCACCTCTGCAAGAAACCTCAAAGCGCCCAAGCTTCACCTCCTGGTACCCACAGCAGTAATCAAAGGGTGGTGCTGTATGAAAGGATTGATCAGCCAGATCTGCCTGTGGTTTTCCTGCGCTCCATCGGGGCACAAGCCACCCCTATAGGGAGGAGTGCAAAAAGAACAATTGATGGACAGAGTGCCAGAACAACCTCCATCGTTTTTTTGCTCACCATGCCTAAACTGGGGTGGCATGGTGAGCAAAAGAATGATGGATTTAACCCAGATCTCTTGACTGGGGGTGAATGTTTTGATTTGTTCTGCGTTCCGTCCATCAATTGTGTGTCTTTTCCTTTAGGGAGGAGGACACTTTCCTTTACACTGTACCATCATGTGATGCGCAGCAACACTTGCTGCAAATGGACCACATTACTTATGTGGCACTATCGGTTTGCAGCTTGTAGTCCTTTAGTCCCACCCCCAAGTACAACTCCTGTCGTCCTTTCAAATCAGCAGACATACACAAGCAGACCTTCGCAGTATATGTCGAGTGCACAAATACACAGACCTGCACTCCTGCTTCGCAAAGCTCCTCGTACCTTCTCTCACTTCTTAGAGGGGAAAGATGATCTGAGGTGGGGGTTTTATCCTAGCACATTGTGGGTTTTGGGGAGAAACCACAAGGCTTTTTGAAACTTCTTCAAAGAAAAACAACTAGATGACAAGTGTGTGCTAGCTTCTGAGTCTAAAGTACTACAAACTGCCTCGCTAACCCTGCACTGCACATTGGTGCACTGTTAGTGCACAGTGTATTAGAGGGCACGATTGTTTTCCTTAGGACTGCGTTTAATATAGCGGTGTTTTCAGTAAAATGTATTTTTCTGTAAATTGGTCTAATTTGATATTTTAATTTCAACAATTATTTGCCTCCTTTTGCAAATTCTGTAAGTCTCGCCTTTGTGACCTGAAGGCTTTGCTAATAATTTGCAGCATCGATAAAAAGCAAAATGCTTTTTCCTAATGCTGTCTAGCATTGGAACGAAAAAAGGGGTAAAAACTGTGCAATGATGTGGCCGCGCCACTCTCTTGGTGCGTGCATGCTTGAGAACATAGGCCTGTGCCTGATACCACCCATGCATACACCCAAGAAAGAAGAAAGTGCATTGTTTATTTACTTATCTGAGATGGCTGACACAATTTTTATCAGTAAGTTAAAAAATGTAATTTTGGTTGCATGAACGCACCCTTTGCACTACAGAGTAAGCTGTCACCAAAAGACTGGGCCCGCTCAAAAAAAGAATAATAATCTTTAAAAAGTTAGATTGTAGGAAGCCGCCTCTGTATATACTATACCAAAGTGAGGTACAGTGTGCACAGAGTCCAGTGGAACCCCAAAGGTAGGCAGAGGTAAAGTAGATAGCACCTCACTCTCTATTTGTGGCAATGTGGTCGAGCAGTAAGGCTTTATCAGAGGGTAGTGTTAAGCATTTGTTGTACACACTCAGTCAAGAAATGATGTCACACACTCAAAGACTGAACTTCAGACCAATTGTTTTTGTACAAAAATAATCTTTCAGTTATTTTATTTCCCAGAACCAAGCAAGCCTTGCACAGGTAAGTGATGAATACTATGTAGTAAATATACAGTTGTAAAACAGTTTGGATTGTAATTGTAAATGCACCTGGTTTTGACTTACTGTATTGTTACTGAGAAATGCAATGATTTGTAAATACAGTGCATATGGGCTGTTTAGTAAAATGACCAGTACATTACTTTCAGATTACTTTTCTTACACAGGGTAGTATACCTGGATACTGCACTGGGACATTTCCTGTAAACCGGTAAGTAAAAGCGTTTTTGTTAGTGCAATTTTAAAGAATTTCTTTAGGTTTTCCAACTCCACACTTACAAATCTTTCATAGAAAGACAATCAATGTTATCCTATGTAGGAAAATAGTGTTATCGTTTTTTCGGTTTAAAGGTAAGTACTTTGTTGTGGGAGTTGGTGTCCGGGGTTAGATTCAGGGGTCATGGATGCACTCTTGTTACACCCTCAGCGGCACTAGGGTGGTCGAGTGCAGAGTGCTGAGGCCCAATGTTATCCAATGGGGGGTAGGGGGCCTCCAAATGGTGGCTGCTGATGAGCAGGCCACTGGGTTGTGGGAGCTAACCTCCTGGACTTCAGCTCAGGGCAAATGAGGATTTAGGCTAGCACAAAGGATGCACCCTCAGCGGCACTGGGGCAGCCTGGTGCAGAGTACTGTTTTGTGTTGGAAGCCCTGTAGCTTTCAATGGGGAGTCTCCGGTTGGCAAAAGCACTGCATGCTCGGGGACGAAGGTCTTCTGGGTGGGACCACCACTTGGAGAGGTAAGTTGGGATCTTGGGGGTTGGTTCGGCACGGTCGGTTAGGCCACCGAAGGCCGTGGGGCGTCTGAAGCAGGGGTGCCTTTTAGGGTTGGATCTTCTTACCAGCTTCTGGTTGCGAGTGAGGGACCTTCCGATTTGAGGCTGCAGGCGTTGGCTGGAGGCTTGAGGCAGGTCAGAGTTCTCCGGATCTCGGGTCAGAATCGCCGGGAGGACCTCCTCTTGGTATTGGGCCGCTCGGGCCGTGGGCGTTGGGTGCAGAGTGGTGTAGACCTGCTGATCCTTGCGGAACTGGAGTGTGCCGTTTTCACAGGAGACAGAGTCTTTGGGATTGAAGGCAGGCAGGTCCTCCGGGTTTGTCAAGGTTGCTGGCTGCAGGACACACCAGAATTTTGCTGAAGCAGGTTCAAGGTGGGAACAGCATGGTAGGGCTGGGGCCAAGTCAGTGGGCGTCCTCCTCTTGCTAGCTTTGGCATGGCTGTTCGGTCCTGCTTCTTCTTTTCTTCTTGCAGGTTCTTGTCTGAGGAAGCAAGGTTCAGGGGTGCCCCTCAATACTAGATTTAGGGGTGTTACAGCTAGTTAAAGGTTGGGACCAATGGGTCCCTTCCTTGGGGTAGTTACACCCCCTATTATGCCATCCTCCAGTGGGAGGGGGGCATATGCCTCACTCTGGTTGGCAGGGTCCCCTCATCTGCAAGATGGCGGGGACTGAAAATTGTGCTTCACCTCGCCTCCCCCAACCTGAGGAGTGGGGTTGGCAAAGGTGGGCACACCTCCCTTCCTCCCTTGGTTTTCCTGCCGATTCTCCCGCCCAAAGTGGGGGTCAGTTGCTGGAAGCAGCAAAAGGCCTGGGGAAGCTCAAGCTCACAAAGGCGGCAAGCCTTTGAAGCTTCCCCGTCGTGGACCCTGCCCATCCTGGGGGTGGAGGCTTGGCACCTTGTCCCAGGATGTGCATGGTTTCCGACCCCAGAGAGCAGCAGGCTCTCGACCCAGGGGTACAGAAACATGTTTGTTGGTGGCAGCTGGCGAGTAGCCACTCAGACTGAACACTAGTGTTAGGTCATTTTTCATTAAATCCCACACTGGCATCAGTGTGGGTTTAATATGCTGAGAGGTTTGATACCAAACTTCCCAGTTTTCAGTAAAGCCATCATGGTGCTGTGGAGTTCGTAATGAGCAGCACCATATACTCTTAATGGCAGCACTGCACTTACAATGTCTAAGAATTGGGTTATACACTGTAGGGGTACAGTGCTCATGCACCTGCACCCACATTACTGCTATAGTGCACCCAGCTACGGATGCCAGGGCAGTGATTTGTAGGTATAGTACACAAGGATGTATGCCATGTCGACTCTTCACTTTGTTCCGCACCAAAACACGCAGCCTGCAAAGGTAGTGTGTGTGTGTGTGTAAAGGTACACGGCCTCTAAGGGTGGCACAATAAGTGCTGCAGCGCTTAAAGGCCTTCCCTGGTCACAGTGCCCTTGGTACCTGTGGTACCATTTACAAAGGACTGACCTATGGCCAAAGAGTGCCAATTGGGTTTTGTCTTAATGCAGTTTTAGGGAAAGAACATAGGCTGTGGGTACCTGTTTGGCAGGAACCCAGGGCACTCTCAAAGTACATCAGTAGTTTTGCAAAAAGTAAGGGCAACCATGCCAAAAGAGGTCACTTTCTTACAGAGGTGTGGAAGAGTATTCCTGGGACCACCTCGGTATCCACGAGTGTCAGGGGCCATCTCCAGCCCCAGGACTCAATCTCCCATGTTGCAGCAGTGTAGTACACTGCAGGCCAAATCACCACTGGTCAGTCGGTTACAGGATTTTCACCAGTTGCTTACAGGACAATTACCACATTGGCTAGTGAGTCCTCCCCTGGACCAGGGTCCACTTTGACTCTGGCTACAGGTTCCACGGACTTGAGGACGCCTCGGGTAAGTCATGACTCATTTGCCCAACAGGCCCTTCGCCGTCCAGCGGCGGTCAGACGTTCCTGGGCAGCTGGACTCTCGGAGTGCAGAATTCCTTAGCTTTTTGTGTTCTTGAAGTTTAACAGGAGGCTAGCAAACTAGCCCTTTGAGTCATGTCTTCAGTCCTTGCACCAGTGGAGCTCTTTTCCACGAGGGTCACCGCAGGTACATTCCTTATCGGGTTCAGTGGTTGCTGTAGATGCAGTCCAGTCTTTGGTGCAGCCTCTCCTTCCGGGGTTCAGGGAGCAGCAGGGCGGCCGTCCTTCTTCTGTCCTCTCTACAGTCCAGTAATGGTCTGAGGACTGTGGGTCTGGGGTGCCACTTTTATGCTATCTTCACTTTTATGGGAGAGGGGAACTCACTAACCAATGGGGTAATAGTCCCCACGTGGCAACCCTTCCCACTTTACATCATTTCCTGGGGGACGGCCCACAAAAAAATCCCAGGATACCCTTCTCTAGCAAAACCAAAGATGGCGCAAGCCTTCTTTCCATGTTTCAAGTCGTGTTTAGTAATTTAAAACCATCTCACTAAAATACATTCATTAAATATTTTGGAAAAAAACGTATTGTACAGCGGTTTGAATAAAAAAATATATATAAACATCGGCAGTTATGCCAGATATTTTATTTTTTATAAGTCCTTTGTGTCGGGCTTCTCTCTCCTGAGGCGGAACATTATCAATCAGTGTCTTTACAAGTTTTCAGTAGAGTTACAGGGTAAGCTTTTATATAGGTAATGTCGTCGGATTCCTGTACTTCTTCAAAGTTGAGGTAGACGATGCTATCGTGGCTCGCTCATTACAAAGATGCAAGTGATCTTGAGTGTTCCCAGATGATCTGTTCCCCTTCTGATGATTTTGCATTGTTAACCCTTGGTGTGTTCTATTGCTTTAAGTTTTGTTTTTAAGACTTGTACCCCCCTGCAGACAAGGGAGAGAGGAGCCGCCTAGCCAAGTGATTACCGCTTGCCTGCAGGATCGGGTTTTCAAATTTATGAAAATGGCTTTCAGAAGTTTTTTCTTTCTGTCCTGCGCTTCAGGCGGCATAAATGTGAGTTCGAGTTTCTTGCTTGTATGTACACAGTAGACATTCTTGGCTCTGCGACCGGTCTTTCCAAGTGGGATAAGATATTTTGTTTCCCACATTCTAAAGCAGAATTGCATGAACTGGTGTTTTGTAGACAATGAGAAATGAGCTGAAAGATATCCCGGGGGCTGCAATTATGTATTTGAATTGATCACTGTCCAGGCATGTGTCGTCTTTGTGTGAGGGTATTCTTCTCTGTTGAATGAGACAAATATTTGGGTGTAGCTTTTATTGCTTGGAAAAAAGCTAATTTCCCCATGCTCGCACTCTAAACTTTTTTTGCACCTAGTTCCTCGATGGCCTGGTTTAGGTGGAATCCCCAGGAGCCTTTTTTATTTAATCTGTTTTTGCTCCTCAATTTCCTGCCAGCACAAATTGATAGATCCTCTTTCTGATGCAGCCTCCAGCATGGTTTGAACTATGTGCTTTTACATTGAAATATTTGATTTAACAAGACAAACTCTAGGCGAACTTGGGCTGGGAGGCTGATTGCGGGATGTTAAACACAGATTTGTATAGTCTTGTTTGGATCTTGTTTAGGGTGGCTGCTTCACGACCTTGTAACCTTTCCATGCGTCACCATTGGCATCAGCTGGGCAAGCATGACTGTTGGCAGGTGGCTGAATGGCGGGCAGCTCAGTTTCTTTTTTAGTAGTTTTAAGCCATAGGTTAACGGTTGAGCTTTTGCCAGCATAGCTACTAAATTCTGTTTACCATTCATTTGATGTTCCACATTAAATCCCAGGTATTTATATGTATTGACTACCTCTACTTTTTTCCCCTTTCAGGAGCCAAGAGTATGACTTGTGATTAGAGTCTACCAGCCATCCCACGTCTGTCTTTTTCAAGTTTAGTTCTAGCCCTTGTTTGTCCATGTAACTTTTTAGGGCCTTCGTACTGCGTTGTAGTCCTATTGGCGTTTGGCTTAGTTGAGCGAAGTCGTCTGCATGTTGAAGACATCCTATTCCCTCTGAGGCCAAGGTTGGCAGGTGGCAATTGTTCTTCAGGCGTGCGTCTACAAGGTCTGCCAGCTTGGAGCTAGAATGCACCCCTGTTTTAATCCATTTTTGGTGTTCATTTTATTTGTCGCATAAGTGCTATCTCCAATTGTAACCTTAGCCAAGTTCCTGTATATAGCTTTATAATTGTCCTCAATAGGCTATTTCAGATGCCCCATTTGTCCATTTTTGCCATAAGCGCCCCGAGGCACTCGATCAAATGCAGACTTAAGGTCTACAAAGCTGGCAAAAGGCTGAGTTTTCCTGTTTGTGGCTTTTGCTGCTAGAAGTGATAGCGCTGTTAGATTCATTAGCATCCCCATGCCAGCCCTAAATCCTGTTTGGATTCAAGTTAAAAGCTTGTTGTCTTCTATCCATGATTTAAGATGCTCAAGTAAACTGGATGCGTAGAGCTTTGCCTCTGTCTATTCGTGCTTTGAGCCTATAGTTGGTTGGTATTGTGGGATTTCCGCTTTTAAAAATTGTTTGGAAAATGCTGCCTTTCCAGGAATCTGCGATGCGATTAGTATGATATAGCTCATTAAAAAGTGGTGCGAAATAATGGGCCCAATACATTGTTACGTATGAAAAGTGCGTTGGGGATCCCATTTGGACCCGCTGCGCCGCCTGGTTTTAAGTTCCTGTAAGATTTGTCAATTGTTCTATATCTACTACTAAAAAGGATCTTTCTTACAGTGAGTTGTGTTCATGATATCCCTTTCATCGTCCGTACGGTCTGTCTGACTTGCTAAGGCTGGACCGGCTCTCATTTTAGGTCCTCCGTCTACACTGTCCCCCTTCTCATCTCCCGTGTTGGGCGCTCTCAGCACACCCCTGGGGTGTTCCGAGCATATTGAGCCACTCCTCCTGGAAAGCCGGTTCTGGAACGAGTTTCTTACATCTTGAGGAAATGCCAGCCTGCTTTCAAAAAGGAGCCCGCCTGTTGAGGTGTGATAGCCATTTGCTTCACTGATATGGTCGCCTTTCTGAAGTGGAGCTATTTGTGGCCTCTGCCTATAGTCATTCTGCTGAAGGAAGTCAATCCCCATTCCAGCAGCACTTCTTATTCCCTGTTCCTGGGAGACCTGCACACTTCCTAACATTGGCATAGCATGTTGTCTCGGGTGACAACTGCTGCAGATAGACAAGAAAGGCTGCCAGATGTTTGGGCAACAAGTAGGTGCTTTTCTAAAGTCACCTTTCTACTAGAAGTTACATTAAATCCAGTCTCTGCAATGATTCAGGTTTAATGTAACAATTAATTTGATACTTTGGAGTAATATCTTTGGTGGTCTTAAATGGAATTTACCCCCTAGCACGGTGGCTAATGAAATACCATGTTGGCTAAAGGGGCCACGGGCCTTGCTATAGTGAAAACAGCAATTTTATGCCTTTTTTTAATACTAAGCACACTCCTGGTGGGCTAACGGGGCCTGCCGTAAGTGGCTTATTAATATTAAAAAAGAATAGTTTTGTGCTGGCAAAAGGAATTATTTTGTCATGTGTAGTTGGCATGTTTAACGCTATCCCACGAGATCGCAGTGACAGCCCTAAAGGCATGTTTTCAGTTTAGTCACTTTAGTGGCTTTGAGGATCCTGCGTATGTGAGGAGATACTGTTTGTGGACTCAGAGAGACTACATATGAAGGATACCTAGATTTACAGATAAGTAACATTGCCTTCCAAATCCAAACGATGCGACCTTTGCAGTTTGCTGAGAGTTGTGCTTTTCTGCATGTTTCTTTGAAGCAACTGATGCAAACGTTTGGTTGAGAGGTTGTCTTGGCAGTAGCAGTCCTTTCTAGGAGCTCCGTGCTCTTCAGCTGCCCTCCTCACTGACCGCTCTGCAGGGTAATCACCCACCACTGTATGTACTGCACTCCCTCCTTTACCAAGTCTTCCTGTAAAAATGTGTTCATTTCCTCAACCACTGTGGGGTGGACGGGGGATGATTTTGTACCCGAGCAAATACTAGCTGGAGCTTTTTTTCTCATTTTCTTTTGCAGTACACTGCCAGCACGGTCTGCCTATGCATCTATGGACTCCTCTCATTTGTTCTGACCTCACTGGAAGAACACACACTGGGCAAACAGCAGGTGAGACTGGAGCTATTTGTACCACCGTTCATCAGTGCTAGCATCTTCCACTCCATCATTGTGCCAGGAGTTAGGCCAGATGGTGTTAGCAGTGACCAATACTGCTATGCCAACAGAAACCAGTCTGTACTGTTATCACTAGATTAGTGTAACAGCACTTACTGAGTTCCTTTATTAATTCCAACAATATATTATATGTGCCAGCGTTCGGATGGAATGATGTCCTCTACTGGGAGGGGGGTGGGGGTGGGGGTGGTGTCTGGCACACAGGATTGGCTAGTTCACCAAAATGTTTATCCCCTTAAGTCTTCATGTCCATTTCCTTTCTCACTGTCCATACTCTCCTACTCATGGTTTCTGCCATTTCCCCTCTCTGTTCTGTTATCTTCTATTCTCCTACCATGTTCTTTACCTTATCTAATTCTCTTTTCTACAGTACTCATTTTGCTGTCTTTTGTCCCTCACTTCCTCCCATCTTTGAACATTCCTGTGATTGTTTTCACTGGTTATCCTTTCCACCCTCTGTTCCTCACCTCACTCTGTTGTCTCTTACCTCTTCCTTCTGCCCCCTTTCCCTCTTGCTTTTTTACCTTTTTCCCTTACTTTGTCCGTCCTTCCTGCTATTTCTCACTTTTTTATCCTTCACTCATAGCAGTTTTCTCTTTTCTCCCTCATAAGATCTTCCTTGATAGTCGTAAATGTTAAAATTTTTACCCTCTGTGTGAGTTGACCCTAAAACACTTTATATCAATATATTTGACCATATTTTCATACATACGGTGCAACTGTCCATATGATGAGAAGCAATCTTCCGGTGTCTTTAAAAGGCAAAATGTTTCTGAAATTTAGACTGCCAAGCTCCAAAAATCCCAGTCACAAAACATCATTGTAGCATCTACAGTATAAAATGATGAGTTCCTGTATAATATTGAGGAAAAGCACAACGCAAAAGCTTACATTGAAGAAGCTTGAGTAGGCCATCCTATCTTTTTAGGACTCCATAAGCTTCACAACCCTTGAGGTTTTGTACTGGCAGTTGCCATACAGTTTGTTCTTTTTTCCAACTAGTATGGGAGTTAGACGCACTGTTTTTCCCGAACCTATTTCTTTCCTGTTTTTCAACTTCGCTCGAAATCCTAACCATCTTAACTATTGAGTCATCTTGTTTTTGCAGCATGAATCTTTTCTGGCTGCACATGTTTTCCGGTAATTCACCATTTTGTGCTTGGAACTGAAATTATCTTTTCTCTAGTCTTGACCCTTGGTGATGTGTCCATCCATGTGCGTGGTCACTATTCTCAGAGTAACTATTATATAAAGTTCCACAAGATGCACCTAGGAAAATCGAGAATACAAATGTTTGTGTAATCATTAGCGTATAATAAATATACTTTGAATACCAAACCAATGTTTCTCATCAACCTCATGTAATAGATATTTGAATTTCACTCACTTTGAGTACCATTACCAAACTAATGCTTGTCTCATCGACATGTAATAGATATTTGAATCCCATTCATCATTATACTTTGAGTACATTACCAAGCCAATGTTTGTGTAATCGACTGCGATAGTTATTCTCCAGTATTGTATCTTTTATAGATACACATGCTTGTATCTTCCCCGTCGTCATGGTTGGAGTACCACGGTAACAGTAAAATAGCAGTAAAAAAAGCTCTAAGGACAAACTCCCTTGAGAATCAATTGTATTTAGTAACCAGTTAGCCTGATTAAAGAACATCCAAAATCCAGCCAATCACATCGCAGACCTCTGAGTATCTATCCACTGCAGGGCCACCATACCTCAGATTTCTTACAGCACGTCCTGGGTTAGGGAGGCTCCCTCAGCTCTGCTCTGTTAGTGTTGCTACATTGAACTTTTCAACTTTCAGCTAGCAGTTCATTTTCCTCAACCTTCTCTTCAACTGAGGTGCTGCTAGAAAGTGAGTTCACTCCATTATTGCTGTATTTACTGCAGAATGTCAAAGTCTAAAAAAGGGCTGTTTAGGCCCTGCAAGACTTGTGGAAAGTCCAGGCTTTTCTCAGAAGACCCTCATAAAGAGTGCTTAATCTGCCGTTAACCAGATCTCAAACCTGAAGACTGTAAGCACTGCCGGACTTTTTAATCAAAAACCCTCAAAGATCGTGTGGGAAGACTTCTCATTGGGCTTCAAAAGAGAAAATCTGTGAGGGAATCTGACTCCGCGAGTGAGTAGAGGCCGCCCTAACTCCTCTAAGAAAAGGAAGGAAGAGGATCCTTCTTCTGGTCAGAGTGATCCAAAGAAACAAAGATCTCAAAGCAAGGAGTCTTCGGTGGAAAAAAGTGTGAAAAAAAGATCAACCTGGCTTGTCTTAGGACCAAAAAAGATCTGGTTCTTTTCCTCCTTCTGCACCACATTCTCCCTCACAGAATATCCGCCTGTCGTCGGGCTAGTCGACGAGGCATTCTCTGCCTACGACTATCAAAAAGGAGACTCCATCGATGGTTTTGTCAGCGACATCAACGGTCAAGACGATGACGGCTGTCTCGTCGACGAAGACGGAAGTTGTGATGTCGCCGGCTTTGGTAAGGAGTTTGTCGTCGAGAGATTCGCTGTCGACGGTTCAGTTGGGTGCTGCACTGTCGACGAGCGTCTTTGCCCCGTCGACTGATATTTCCACGCCGCCGGAGCAGTCTCTGATAACGATCCCGTGGACGACCACGTCGCTGAGAAAAATGGACATGCCAGTCTCCAAATCATTGTTACAAGATATCTCCTCTGCCTCCTTTTCACCTCCTGGATTTTTAGGAATCGTAGGATGAAAGTCCTTTTGGCCTTACAGCCCCTCTCACCTGAGAGTAAAGTGCCAGGAATCTGAAGAAGGTGATCAAACAGAGGACCCTTCTGTGTACTTGGAAGGTGATTATTCCTTTTCGGACAGACGCTCAGGTATGCAGCGCTTGGACACCAACCAGGAAAATTACCCATACTATGCGGAGGACGATCAACAGGAACCCTCTTTCAGGGGACGCTGTGGAAGACCAGAAGCCGTGCACGAGCTGTCCCACGTCGGATATAGAGAGTTGAGGGTTTGGTGTCCATCGAGAGCACCAGCTAGCCTTTGCAACTGCAACCAAAGTGGAAAGTGAAGACTGTACAGTGTCCGGACCAGCAAGGTCCAGTTGACTCACCACAAGCAGGGGAGTCAGGGCAGACCCCAAGCAATCAGGGGAGCCTGCGGAATTCAAAGATGACCCTCAGGTGGACCCACAGGCCAGAGGCACTGGAGTCGCGAAAGGACCTCGAGCATCTCACCAAAGATGCAAGCCCACGATGCAAGAGTTGCGGTGAGGTTGAGGATCTTGGTCACTGGACATGCTTGAGATGGGGGCTACTTGGAGCCCGAAGATTTTGGAGGAAGGAAGCACCGCTGCGACTTGCTGCTGCACAGGGGTTCAGTTTCTGTGGCTCCGCGGGGGATACTGGCCTGAAACTTGGTGAGAGGAGAGGGCTGGCCTCGTGAGGGATGTGAAGAACCACCACCACCACCTGTGTTGCTGAGCCTTACCGGGGTCAGTGGGAGACCAGGGTAAGCAGACCAGTCGGCTTAGTTGCGGTACCTGCAGATGCAGGGAAGTGACTCCTTCACTTCAAGGGAGATTCCTTCAGTTGTCTTGAATGCCCACATGTCTTGGAAGTTTCCTGTATGGAGCACAGGCGCAGACAAGCAGGGCGATGAGATCAGGAGCAGCAGGAGTCTTCCCAGTTGCAGCCTAGATGCCCAGAGTGAAGTTCAGCAAAGTCCAGAGTGCCTTGACGGTCGAAGAAGTGGTGTCTTCAAATGAATCTTCTCATGACGAATCTAGGGACCCACCCACAGATAAGCCATTAAGTACCTTAAGTAAAGGGTTGGGACGATTCAGGGGTCCCTCCCAAAGCAGGAGCTGGACAAGGGGGAGAATACTCTCCTGTCTTTTGTCCAGTTTCGCGCCAGAGGGGGAGACGACTCCCTGAACTGGTTTGAACTGGACTCTGCATGGAGGGCACCAAATTTGCCCTGCACGCAGACTATGTGGCACTGGCAAGTGCCCCCACCCTGCCCCAATATACTAAACCCTCACACTTAGAACTAAGCACCCTGCCTTCAGGATTGAAAGGCCTACTTTAGGGGAGACTTATAGATTTTAAGTGCAGTGACCTCAGATATGGGAAACCTATGTCTGTCGCAAGTGGTGCTAGCACCAGCTTACACAGGCTGCAATGGCAGGCCTGTAGTTACAGTTTCAGTGCTCTCCCATGGGTGGCATAATACATGCTTCAGCCCACGGGGGACCGTCAGACTAGTCAGTAACAGCATAGCATAAGGCAAAAAGTGGGGGTAACCATAAAAGCAGGTGGTCCTTTTCTACAATCCTCATAAGCGTTTAAACATTTCCAGGCAACAGATTATCAACACTGTCCTTAGTAATTATTGAGTTCCTGCATTCAAATCAGAAACACACTTTATTTTCATTAGAAGCTTTATGCTCTGAATCCCAAATATGAGTTTGCAAGAAAGCTTCTACAAGGAGGAGCAGCAGCATGG
The DNA here is from genome assembly GCF_964204655.1 of Triturus cristatus. NCBI lineage: Eukaryota > Metazoa > Chordata > Amphibia > Caudata > Salamandridae > Triturus > Triturus cristatus. Next base: position 1,175,462,620 of record NC_140580.1, on the reverse strand, counting down.
GGAGAGATCCTCTCAAAACCACAGAAGGTGACGGGCCAGACCTGGGCACTGATTTTCCTGAACTTTTATCTCTTGATGCGTTCACCCTCTGATGACATTGTGGTCCATAATGCGTTCATCGAAAGCAGCAGCCACGTATGTGGTGCACCTGGAAAAGAAGGTGGAGTCTTGTTTCCTACTAGAAACCCTGATGCCCCCTCAAAAGAATTAACAATAACTTCCCATGCTTCCCCCTGGATCAGGGGAAGAAAAAGTTGAGAGCCATCCTCCTGCACAGCACTGACACGAAGGGTGGAGAAGAAATACAAACTTTCCTCCAAGGACCCCTGTATGTTAAGGCTAATGCAGTCGCAGATTCCATCATTGTGTCCCTAGCAAGGATGAGAGCAAATGCACCAAAGTCAACTGGTCTACCACCTGAACAGGAATTTAAAAGGTTTGAGATGGTGGGGCAAAAGACGGAGAGAGTGGCTACCACCAGTGGAGGATATTGGACTCAAACTCACGCCTGAATCACAATGGTCGTCAGTAGTGGGAAGAAATGAAGAAGCTGATGCAGGGCATCTCAGATCAATTCAAGAATTGAGCAAAAACTGTGGTACAAAAGGGGAAAGCTATAGCTAGCGCCTGCCTAACACTTCCATTGGATACAGCTGATTCAGCGAGCAGGTCGATGTGTGCTGGCACCACGCGGAGGAGACCTGCTAGGCTGTGGTGTCAGGATTCAAGTGCAGACATGGTCAAAAGCGGGCCCTTTACCAGTGAATATCTCTTTGGCTCAGCATCGGATACCCTTCAGCAAATCAAAAGAACAATAACACTGCAGTGGTGATAGGGGTCCCACAGTTTTGGGGATCCATTAAGAGGGTCTACCTCAATGGTCTATCAGAAGTGGTTCAGGTAACGATCAGTCCCTTTGGATGTGACAGGGACCGTTTGTGAAACACTTAATCCTTTTTCATAAATAACACAATCAGTGATCACTAGAAACAGGATATTAATTTTGAAATATGTATTTTAAACTAAAACCCTAGCCTTGTTCACAAAATATGAACTGTAACCACAATGAAGATAAACCTGAAGGCAGTAATGAAGTTTAAGTAGTGTAAACAGCAAAAAGTACTGCAGCGTTATTCCAGTACAATGCACAGAACTAACACTTATTTGCACATTAGCTAATAATAAAACCTATTCTAAGTTTTGAAGAGGATTCACACCTGCATACCTAAGCTAACTAAAATGGAATTTATTGTTCTGAAGAGACGACAAAATTATATTTGTAATCTTCAAACTTTTATATACTGCAATTTCATAATCCTGATTAAAAATGAAATGATCAGCAGTGATGAAATGCATTCTTGTAAACATGATTAGTATATTTGCAAGAGCAGAACATGGAAAGAATCTGTACTTGTTTTAATTATACTCTTCTGCTCAATCAATTTTTGCACATGGCATTTATAGAAAGGACAATTCAGGCACTAAAAGAGAAAAACATAATGTTTATGACCGGACTTTTGAACGCCAAGGCGGATGAACTCTGTTGACATTGACTAACTGGTCGGAAATGGCAGGTACACTGGGATGTGGCGCAGGACAACTTCCCGCTATGGGGAGAACCCTGGCTTGATGATCTCACCACTGCTGTGAACCTGCAATGTCAACACTTGTGCATGCTGCAGTTCCTAGAAGGTTCTCTATTGGAAACACGTTTTGCATAGTGGCGCACAGGATTTCTGTATGCCTTTTTGTCGCTACCTTTCCTGCCCTGAGTCTGAAGAAGATCAGACGTGACCGTGCCCAGGCCATCTAAGTAACTCCAAATTGTGCCTGGGGTGTGTGTTACCTGGAAATCCTGAACCCAAGCATTTATCCTCAGATCAATCTGTCTCTTCAGGAGGCTCTTCTGTCGCTGCATCAGGACAGGGTCTTCCACCTAGGCCTGCGCGACCTGTAAGTTCATTTATGTTGGAAACAGCCCACCTCCACTCCGCAGGGTGGTGGTGGACTCCCCGAACACACTGTGGTAGCTTGGCTCGAGTGGTCAGGAAACAGGCGCAGTGCTAAGCATACAATATACCCATACAATAACCATGCGTGCATCCGTTCCAAAAACGACTCTACACCGTAAAAATTATGAAAATATTCTTTCTTTATCTTTTTCTCTTAGTTGCTGATTGGAAAAATAAATAGGTCAATCACAATATACAAGTTTCAATTAGTGCAGGTCAAATAAATATTGGCTGTTTGATGAAATAAATAGGGGTGATCATAAATAACAGGGCATAAATACAAGTGCAATATATACAGACAATTAAATACTTTGAGGCAATAAATACTGTACCAATAAATATTGTACACCAACAAGTCCTGTGGACCTATAAATATAGTGCAGCAATAAATAGATAAAAATTCAATAAATACAGTATCCCCAATAAATAATTACAAGTATACAGCACACTCATATGATCAGATGACACTTCACTTCTTAAGGGCTGATTTGGCCCAGGCACAGCTTGTAGGGTTGTGGAAGGCTTGTGGGGGGCTACTCCCTGGCTGGGACAAGGCTGAGGCCTAAGCTGAGGTAGATCAAAAGGGGGGAATACCAGTGCCCTGGCTTTCTCTCTCCACACAACCTCTCTAGGTTAGTCCCAGTTCACCCCTTGCACAGTCAGGTTGGTTTCAGCACCTCCCTAGCCCCTTAGAGCAGTCTCTCAGGTCTCCACAGGGCCTTAGGTGCCCTCTACTCCACTTACTGCCCTTTTTCTGATGTTCCGACGCCGCTGGAGTCGTGTCGACGCCGTGAGGCGGTTCCGGTTCGGTCTCGGCGGCCTCGGCACAATGTCAGTTCTTTGACGACGCCGGTAGGCGGTTCCGGTCCGATGTCGGTGGCCTCGGTTCGATCTCGACCTCCGATTCGACGGCGTCGGGCAGTCTCTTCACGATGTCGACTTCGGGCGGCTCCGGTGTGCGATCCTCACTCCCGACCTCCGGTGCTCCTCTACCTCGGTCTCCGACGACTCCGGAGGGCGGACTTCACTCCTCCGATGACGCCGCTCGCTCGACCTCGGTTCACTTCCTCCTCGACCTCTGGTATTCCTCACGACCTCCGTCGGCGCCCTCTCACGACCTCAGGCGGCTCCGGGTACGACGTCTGCTACTTCAGTCAGCGCCGCTTCTCCACCTCGGGCTCCAGGTCTTCAGGCTACTCGACGCCCGACTCCAGGGAAACCAGTTCTCAGGTCAGAATCTTGCTGTTTTCTTGGTTCTAAGGCCTGTTCCTGCTGTCCAGGTCCTTAGGATAAGTTTCTTCTGTCTTCTTCCCACACAGGGCTATAGGCTGGGATCCATCAGTAGGGACTAGTATCAAGGGTGGGTTTATGGACCCCACTCCAGGCACAAGTTTCCACCCCTGCTGCTTCACTCCTTCCTCCTTCACTGTTGTGCTGCTCTCCCTTCACCAGTCAGGTGCCAACTGCCAGCTCCAACTGTCAACTGCCTCTCTTATCCTCCCAACATTCTAAACCGCCTCCAACGGTCACAGGGTTCTGGAAGCTCCTGGAATGTTCTGGAAGGTGCTGGTAGGTTCCAGTGGTTGCTGGTGATGTCACAGGTGGCCACCATTTTGTGCTCCAGGCCCTCAGACAGAAGTTTCAGGGGTAGATAAAATGGCTCCCTGAATCTGTAGCAACACGAAAAAGTCTGGTGGTTCCCAAAAAGGAAAAATTCAAACAGGGTTTGAGGCAAAAGTGGGACAAAATAAATAATGATGAGGAGGGACCACCCAAAGGGCTGACAGGTCTAACACGCGTCCCCCCCAGCTGAAAGTGGGGAGAGCTACCCAACCCCTTGGGAGTTCTCATCACTAAGGCGGAAATACCTTGAGAGACCGTCTGCATTGGCGTGGTCCACTCCAGGCCGATGTTCCACCTGAAAGTCCATCCCCTGTAGGGAAATAGACCACCTCAACAACTTGGGATTCTCCCCCTTCATTTGCATCAGCCAACGAAGGGGTCTGTGGTCGGTCTGAACGAGGAAGTGCGATCCAAACAGGTATGGCCGCAACTTCTTCAGAGCCCATACCACTGCAAAGGCTTCGCGCTCTATTGCACTCCACTTCTGTTCCCTGGGAAGTAGTCTCCGGGATAGGAAGACCACGGGTTGATCCAGACCCTCTTCGTTGAGTTGCGATAACACTGCCCCAATGCCATGTTCTGATGCATCTGTCTGGACAATGAACTTCTTGGAAAAGTCTGGGGCCCTTAAGACCGGGGCCTCGCACATGGCTTTCTTCAATTTCTCAAAGGCTTGCTGACAAGCCTCCGTCCAGACTACCCGTCGAGGTTGTTTCTTGGACGTGAGCTCCGTGAGAGGGGCTACGATGGTACCGTACCCCTTCACGAAGCGGCGATAGTATCCCGTGAGGCCCAAAAATGCTCGGACCTCAGTCTGTGTCTTGGGGGGTTCCCAGGCCATGATGGCCTCGATCTTCGCCTGGAGGGGTTGCACCGTTCCCCTACCCACCAAGTGTCCAAGGTACACTACCGACCCCTGCCCGATCTGGCACTTGCTGGCCTTGATCGTCAATCCAGCTTGTCTCAGGGCCTGGAGAACAGCTTGCAGGTGACGCAAGTGATCCTCCCAGCTGTTACTGAAGACGGCTATGTCATCCAGATAAGCAGCAGAGAAACTCTCCATTCCGGTGAGGATCTGGTTTACCAGGCGCTGAAACGTGGCAGGTGCGTTCTTGAGCCCAAAGGGCATCACACAGAACTGGTAGTGGCCATTGGGCGTGAAGAAGGCTGACCTTTCCCTTGCTCCATCAGTCAAAGAGATCTGCCAGTACCCTGAAGTAAGGTCAAAGGTACTTAGATATTGGGCAGCTCCCAGCCGGTCAATCAATTCATCCGCCCTAGGGATCGGATGAGCGTCAGTTTTTGTCACTGAATTCAGTCCCCGGTAGTCCACACAGAACCTCAGTTCTGGTTGGGCACCCGATGGTGCAGCTTTCGGTACTAACACCACCGGACTAGACCAGGGGCTGCTAGAAGGTTCAATCACTCCTAGCTCCAGCATCTTAGTGACTTCACTATGAATGCTGGCCTTCACCTTGTCTGACATCCGGTAGATCTTGGACTTCACAGGTGGGCTGTCCCCTGTGTCCACGTCATGGACGCACAGGTGAGTCCTACCCGGGACAAGGGAGAACAACGAAGAGTACTGCCCCAGGACCTGGCGACAGTCCTCCTGCTGTTCAGGAGTTAGAGATGGGGAGAGAATCACTCCCTCCACCGACCCATCCTTCTCTTGAGACGCAAACAGATCAGGGAGAGGCTCGCTTTCCACGTCCTCTCCTCCGTCAGTCACCATCATCAAGATGACTTCGGGCCTCTCGTGGTGGGGTTTGAGGCGGTTGGCATGCAGCACCCGCAGGGGCTGACGAGGGGTCTTCAGGTCCACCAAGTAGGTAGCCTTACCCTTCTTCTCCAACACCTCAAAGGGTCCTGACCAGCGATCCTGGAGGGCACTAAGCTCTCCGGGTTCGATCACCCACACCTTCTGGCCAGGCTCCAACTCCACCGGGTGAGCATTGTGGTCATACCACGCCTTCATCACTGCTTGGCTGGCTTCCAGGTTGTCAGAAGCTTGCTTCCACAACTTAGCCATTTGGCTCCGGAAGGCCAGCATGTAGCTCACCACATCCTGGGGGAGCTTTCTGGGAGTTCTTTCCCATCCGTCTCTCACCAGGTTAAGAGGTCCGCGTACAGGGTGCCCATACAGAAGCTCGAAGGGGCTGAAGCCCACTCCCTTCTGTGGCACTTCCCTGTATGAAAAGAGTAAACAGGGTAGGAGGACGTCCCATTTCCTCCGCAGGCTTTCAGGCAGACTTCTGATCATGCCTTTCAAGGTTTTGTTAAACCTCTCCACCAGACCATTGGTCTGGGGGTGGTAAGGAGTTGTGAACCGGTAGGTCACTCCACACTCCTTCCACATTGCCCGCATATATGCTGACATGAAGTTGGTCCCCCTGTCGGACACAACTTCCTTGGGAAAACCCACTCGGGTAAAGATTCCCATCAGGGCCCTAGCCACAACAGGTGCTGTTATGGTCCTCAGAGGTATTGCCTCTGGGTACCGTGTGGCATGATCCACCAGGACCAGGATAAACCTGTGACCAGCTGATGTTGGTGGATCTAACGGACCCACAATGTCGATGCCCACCCTTTCAAAGGGGGTGCTAACGACAGGAAGTGGTTCCAGGGGAGCTTTCAGCTTCACCCCTGTTTTCCCACTGGCTTGGCAAGACACACATGTCCGGCAGTAGGTATCGGACGACACTTTCATCTGAGGCCAATAAAAGTGTGGGACAAGACGGGCGAAGGTCTTGTCTTGCCCCAGGTGTCCTGCCAAGGGGATCTCGTGAGCCAACTCTAAAAGGAAGGCTCGATAACGTTGAGGAACTACCAAGGCTCGTGACGATCCATGTAGGGGTGCCTTGGGTTCACTGTAGAGGAGGCCATCCTCCCAGTAAACACTGTAGTTCCCTTCAACGTTCCCTGCTGCCTGGGCTTCGGCCTGTCGCCTCAGCCCCTCAAGGGTAGGGCACTCCCTCTGGCCCTGGCAGAATTCCTCCCTGGACGGGCCTCCCTCCACGTGCCACTCGGCCGGGATGGGTAGGTCCTCCAGGTTGGTAACGTCCCCCTCCGCAGACTCCTGGTCCACCACCTCCGGTGGCCTATCCGTCCTACGGGGTGGAGACGCCGAGGCAGGCTCCTCCTGTCCTCGGTTCTTCCCTTGACTGGCAGCTGGCTGGGCCTTTGTTCCAGGCTCCAGCCGGAATGAACTCCCTCTTCGGGTAGTCACGGACCTTGTGCTAACACAGGCCCAGTCAGGTGTACCCAGCATCTCGGTGTGAGTCCGGTATTCCACCTCCTTCCAAGCGTTGTGCTCCATGTCATTGCCCAGCAGACAATCGACTGGCACGGCAGGGCTTACGGCAACTCGAAGTGAACCTGCAACCCCCCCCCCATTCAAAGGGAACCTCGGCCACTGGATAGTGACCTGTTCTGCCGTCAGCCATCGCGGCTGGGTGGAGTACATCGGGAATTACCTGCTCTGGAGACACCAGCTGGCTACGCACCATAGTCATACTGGCTCCCGTGTCTCTCAGAGCCTCCCCTCTTTGGCCGTTGATGGTGATCCACTGCCCATACTTTGCGGTATTTGCGGGCACCTGGATCTTAGGAACCATCTCCCGTTCTCCCAGGGTCACTAAAGTGACACCCGCCCACTCCCTTCCCTTAGTTAAGGGCATCTCCTCCCCGAGCACTACACTAGCTACTCCGGGGGGCTTTCCTCCAGTGGGAGGGGGTGATCGTTTCTGACACTTCGGATCTCCTTTATAGTGTCCAACGCCACCGCACTCGTAGCAATGGACAACCCTTGGCTGCTGACTCTGGCCAGGATTAGGGTTTCTGGGTGGGTTAGCCTTAGAGGTGAATCCTGTTCCCTTCCCTTGGAAGTTATTTTGGGGGCCTTTGGAGAACTCCTTTTTCTTTTCCCCTCCTTCTTTCTTCTGGGGGGCGCCCTGTCCGGCCTTTTGAGTATCCCCTCCAGTCCCCCTCGTGGACACCCGGGTACTAGCCCAAATGTCCGCCTCCTCAGCAAGCTTCCGGGGGCTGGTCAGCTTGCTATCCACCAGGTGTTGCCGCAGTTCAGGGAAACATTTCTCGAGTAGGTGTTCCTTCAGTACTAGGTCAAACAGCTCCTCGTAGTTCCTTACTTCACTGCCCTGAATCCAACCTTCCAGTGCCTTCTTTGCATAGTCCAGGAAGTCCACCCAATTCTGTGTGCCCAGCTTGTGACTACCCCTGAACTTCTGTCTGTACTTTTCAGGTGTTAGTCCAAACTTTCTGATGAGCGCCAGTTTCATGGTGGGGTAGTGGGTCTGCTCATCCTCTTCGAGGGCCAATAAAGCATCCCTACCAGCTGGAGGCATGTACTTATACAATCCCCCTCCCCAGTACTTCACTGGAACCCCATGGGCCCTCAACGAGACCTCATAGGCTGCTAGCCACTTGGCGATATCGTCGCCCACACCATAGCTAGCTACTATGTCCTTTGGCAGGTAAGGTTTGGATTCCCTGGTGACCTCTTGGTTTTGGCTGCCACCATTAGGAACAGTTGGTGCCCCAATTCTTAGGATCTGAAGCTCTATCTCTTTCAGTCTTATCTCATGAGCCATCCTCTCTTTCTCCGTCTCATGAGCCAACCTCTGTTCCTCCTTCTCCTTCTCCAGCTTTGCTAAATCCCATGTGAGCTGTCTTTTCTCTCTCCGATCTGCTAACTCCACGCTGGATAAGCCCCCACTAGAGACAGTGCTGCCCTTCCTAGAAAGTGTCCTGGGCCCTGCTGACAGGTTCCCCACCTCAGGTTGGTACATCTCAGCCCCCTCGGGGTTAGGCTCTCCATCCCTGTCTTCCTCCTCAGCCTTGCTTTCTCGGCGTGCCTCCCCCCAAGCCCTTAAGCTGGTTTGGAGTGCACCCTTCTTTGCTCCTGGGGGACAGTACACCCCCCCCCCGCTGGCAAAACTCCCTGAGTTGGGCCACAGTGTACGTTTCTAAATCTTCCAGTACAAACTCCATCTTGCCCACTCAGGTTAGAGGTCAGGTTTTGTGCAGTAACAATGCAGGGGGGTACCTTTAGTAATACCTCCTCCCACCACCAGAGTAAATTTGGAAAAAACAAAAACCCACAATTTGGAAGGCCGCTGTGAGAAAACTCCCGGTGTAGGCCTATGGACTACCCACAGTTATTGTTGAGTATATGTAGGCACAGCTCTATCCCACCACTGAACACCAATTTATGTTGGAAACAGCCCCACTCCCACTCCGCAGGGTGGTGGTGGACCTTCCCAACACAATGGGGTAGCTTGGCTCGAGTGGTCAGGAAACAGGCGCAGTGCTAAGCATACAATATACCCATACAATAACCATGCGTGCATCCGTTCCAAAAACGACTCTACACCGTAAAAATTATGAAAATATTCTTTCTTTATCTTTTTCTCTTAGTTGCTGATTGGAAAAATAAATAGGTCAATCACAATATACAAGTTTCAATTAGTGCAGGTCAAATAAATATTGGCTGTTTGATGAAATAAATAGGGGTGATCATAAATAACAGGGCATAAATACAAGTGCAATATATACAGACAATTAAATACTTTGAGGCAATAAATACTGTACCAATAAATATTGTACACCAACAAGTCCTGTGGACCTATAAATATAGTGCAGCAATAAATAGATAAAAATTCAATAAATACAGTATCCCCAATAAATAATTACAAGTATACAGCACACTCATATGATCAGATGACACTTCACTTCTTAAGGGCTGATTTGGCCCAGGCACAGCTTGTAGGGTTGTGGAAGGCTTGTGGGGGGCTACTCCCTGGCTGGGACAAGGCTGAGGCCTAAGCTGAGGTAGATCAAAAGGGGGGAATACCAGTGCCCTGGCTTTCTCTCTCCACACAACCTCTCTAGGTTAGTCCCAGTTCACCCCTTGCACAGTCAGGATGGTTTCAGCACCTCCCTAGCCCCTTAGAGCAGTCTCTCAGGTCTCCACAGGGCCTTAGGCGCCCTCTACTCCACTTACTGCCCTTTTTCTGATGTTCCGACGCCGCTGGAGTCGTGTCGACGCCGTGAGGCGGTTCCGGTTCGGTCTCGGCGGCCTCGGCACAATGTCAGTTCTTTGACGACGCCGGTAGGCGGTTCCGGTCCGATGTCGGTGGCCTCGGTTCGATCTCGACCTCCGATTCGACGGCGTCGGGCAGTCTCTTCACGATGTCGACTTCGGGCGGCTCCGGTGTGCGATCCTCACTCCCGACCTCCGGTGCTCCTCTACCTCGGTCTCCGACGACTCCGGAGGGCGGACTTCACTCCTCCGATGACGCCGCTCGCTCGACCTCGGTTCACTTCCTCCTCGACCTCTGGTATTCCTCACGACCTCCGTCGGCGCCCTCTCACGACCTCAGGCGGCTCCGGGTACGACGTCTGCTACTTCAGTCAGCGCCGCTTCTCCACCTCGGGCTCCAGGTCTTCAGGCTACTCGACGCCCGACTCCAGGGAAACCAGTTCTCAGGTCAGAATCTTGCTGTTTTCTTGGTTCTAAGGCCTGTTCCTGCTGTCCAGGTCCTTAGGATAAGTTTCTTCTGTCTTCTTCCCACACAGGGCTATAGGCTGGGATCCATCAGTAGGGACAAGTATCAAGGGTGGGTTTATGGACCCCACTCCAGGCACAAGTTTCCACCCCTGCTGCTTCACTCCTTCCTCCTTCACTGTTGTGCTGCTCTCCCTTCACCAGTCAGGTGCCAACTGCCAGCTCCAACTGCCAACTGCCTCTCTTATCCTCCCAACATTCTAAACCGCCTCCAACGGTCACAGGGTTCTGGAAGCTCCTGGAATGTTCTGGAAGGTGCTGGTAGGTTCCAGTGGATGCTGGTGATGTCACAGGTGGCCACCATTTTGTGCTCCAGGCCCTCAGACAGAAGTTTCAGGGGTAGATAAAATGGCTCCCTGAATCTGTAGCAACACGAAAAAGTCTGGTGGTTCCCAAAAAGGAAAAATTCAAACAGGGTTTGAGGCAAAAGTGGGACAAAATAAATAATGATGAGGAGGGACCACCCAAAGGGCTGACAGGTCTAACAATGCCTGAAGATTGAGTGTTGGCAGTTGATCTCTTTGATATCTGTCCTGAAGTTGTTGATGTAATCCTTGCATTCTGATGCATATTTATAACTGCAGATTCCTTACCTTGAAAATGCCCCCTGGTGCCAGAGATTTTTCTCAGCGTTAGTCCTATTCACCAGTAAGCCATATCCTGCCGCTCCTCGTCTGCTTTGTCTCGCCCTGTCCCACCCGAAAGTGACTCAGAAGTCACATACGTGCCACCCTTGCGTGCTGTTCAGGTTTTATGCTTTCAGATGTGGATCTGGGGCTCGCTTCTTCAACTTTTCTTGTCTTGTTGACAAGTTTGTGTCCAAATTCTTTCCTACAGTGTGAAAGGGATTATGCCCGCTGGGAAGACTACAGGGTTTAAAACGTGTAGGAAATGTCACAATTAGATGTCTGTGACAGATCTCTACCTGGTATGTCTATGTTCCTAATGTCTTTGCATGATTCCAAGTCTTACTGCAACGAGTGTGCCTGGATGAATCCCAAAGTGATCCAGGACTGTGAAGCCAGGGTCTACGTCTCTAAATTCCTAAGACAAGTAAGGGCATGTGAAGAACATGGACCTGTTTTTGAGGCCTCTCCTATGAAAGGTTCTCTTCACACCCCAATCGTGTGTGAAATCCAAATAAAAAAAGAACCATAACAAGTCTAAAGTGTGACTTTAACGCATCCCGCCATTCTCACCAGGAGAAGTCGCATGTAAGTCCAGGTGCTGCCTAATCTGGGTCCCGGCCCTCTTCTGAGGAAAAGATTCCACAGCTTGAAGATCAGGAACGACTGGGTCCAATTCCTCCTAGTGGCTCCAAATTGTGCCAGGAGAGTCCTGTGCCCCGAACTGCTGGCCATGAGCATCTGCCCTCCCATCTTTCTGCCGGGTTGGGAGTATCTTCTGTCGCAGCGACAGGGCAAGGTCCTACACCCCGGGCCTCTGCAATCTGCACCTCCTTGCATGGAGATTGAGCAGTAGAATGCCTTCGATCTCACTCCTGAAGTTGACATCATGCTAGAGGCCTGGCATCTGTTTAGGAAATCTGTGTTCGAGGCATATGAGCTGCAGTTTGTACACTATGCACAGATCACCATTTGGTGTTGGGCTCGGATGCTTGCACTTTGTTGTTGTCTTGGAAGAGTCTTTTGTAGTCACGAGATAGGTGACTCCTCCCTTGGACGATAGTGCGCATGGACATCGACTCCATCCTTAGATTGTTTTTTTCTGTCATTGGGTTCGGATGTAACTTTTGCGCTCTGGTTCGGTACCTTATTTTCCAAACCCTTTCGACGCGCAACCTATCTGCAACTCGACGGTATTGTTTTCATTCACGTGATCTCGATGTGCATCTCAACTACTCTATTCCAGTCGTCAACGTGGGCCGCTGGGCTTATCGACGCCATTCGGGCCTACAGCTCATGGAAAGTACTCCATTAAAAAATTGCCCCCAGTGTGGAGCGAAATTCCCACACAGTGACCATCACAAGGTCTGTAACCTGTGTCTCTCGCCCGAGCACGACGAGAACAATTGCCAGGCCTGCTCCTCTTTTCTATCGAAGAAAACCATCCGTGATCGCCGGGCCCGACGACACATCATGGCGCAGCGAGCAGCTCCGGCACCAGTGGACATCTTCGAAGGCCCCGATGTCCCTGAGGAGAATTCTGAGGACTTGGAAATCGTGTCCGAAGAAGACGACTCAGATGACCACATCACTCCTGGTCAACGAGTGAGTACAACTGCCCCTACCCCAGCTCCACCCGAAGAAGGCCCTGGTCAAGACTTCGCCTGCTGGCACCAGTCGTGACCGAAAACAAGCTTCGGAAGCCCCGCCCCCAGGCCTGGCTCCGAAGATAAAGGACGAGCCTTCCGGTAGCTCGGGACCGAGCAAACCGCATATCAGTGTCCCGCAGGCGCCTTCAGCACCAAAGACAGGATAACAACCTACTCCCAAAAAGAAGTCTGCACCGACCACCTCCACACCGAAAGAAAAACCATCGGATCCGAAGTCCAAGCCTTCGGAACCGAAGAAGATTTCTGCCTCTATAGCCAAGCCAAAGGACCTCAAACCACCTCCTAAGGCCTCCGAGCAGAAATCCAAACCCCGCTCGGACCCGAAGAAGTCGGCGCCGAAAGCGGTTACTGAAGAGGAGGAACTTTTTCGACCGTATCCTGTTGTTCTCAAACAGAAAAAGCCCAATATAGACCCCAAAACAGGACATGTGGCTTTTGTTCCACACAAGAAGAGGAAGCTGGACACACCAGACACTCCTGCAGTGCCTGTAAAGAACAAGCATTAAAAATGCAATAGGTCTCGCCTTTGATTAAGTTAAAGCCATTTGCTTTGCTATACAATACCATTAGCAAAGCAAATAGCTTTAACTTAATCAAAGGCGAGACCTATTGCATTTTCAATGCTTGTTGAGAGAGGGTAATTAAACTTTTCCCCCGCGACGCCCCTGTGGCTACGAAGCACTACCGTATGCAATAGTTCATAGTCTAACCGCTTACCATCTTTATGTTCGGTTCGGCTTGTTCTCTACATTTTTCGAAAGTGTTGCGCTTACTTTATTTCTGTTGTGCTGTGTTTTATTCGCCAGCTGTCCACGCTTGCGATAGGTAGACTGGCTTTGGCGTGAAGAGGAAGTTGAAGGGTTTTGCGCGAAATATTATCAGGGTTTTCGTCCAAGGGGGAAAACCCGTGATAGTGGTTTTTTTTGTTGTTTTTTTTTAGGTCGGGCAGACTGCACCTGCTGAGCCAAGAAAGGTGCGCAACGTGCAGGGCGACGCTCCGATAGTAGTGCTAGCTTCCGCGCTCTCTATGCCATCTGTTAGTTTCAAGCCAACATGCCGGGCCTCATGGAGTGCTGCGAGCAGTACTTCGGTACGACAAACCTGTACCGGGAGTTGGGGTTTAAGGGGAAGACATCCTGTGAAGGCAAGATCCGTCGTGGCTACCATCGTGTCTCTCTGAAGGTGCACCCCGACCGAGTCCCGGAGGGAGAGAAGGATGAGGCAACTCCGAAGTTCCAGGTATGGCTTTTGATAGTTGGGAGGCAGCACAGATCAAAGAGTGCCCCGCAGGGTGAATCATGAATATTAATCCATTGTGCCCAGTAAATACGAAGTAATCATACTTTACGGATCATCCATGTTGGTTAATGTTTATTATTTAGTGCTTACACATTGATTATCCATCCAATCCACCCACCCAGCACTTCTCATTCAGAAGTGAGCAGGAAAGCAGACTTCAAAAACAATGAGCGATGAAGTGATGATGCTCAAGAGGTCGGACAGTAGCAAACCTCCTCATTGTGCGCTTTGCCTTTCCCTTTTGAATAGGTTTGCACACTTGAATTATGAGTTAATGACTGCCCAGGTCTGGACCTTTTGCTGGTCAGTCTGCATGATAATTCCACAATCTTCTCTCTGGCTACCTCTGCAAGCCTTTCATTCACTTCCCTCAGGTTTGGGTTCTTTTCTGCATGCATTGTTCTCCTGTTCTCCCTGTTTCCTATCGCCAGTGATACCTCCCCTCCCCCCCCCCACCCCCCATCCTACTATTACCCGACCCTGGCTGTGGTTCACACATAAAGAACATGTGATTATGAGAACTTAACTTTAATATCTGCACCTTTTTCCCAGCGCTCTGTGTACCTACCATGAACAGCAGTCCTTGCTTGAGAGGTGCCTTGAAATATGAAACTTTTAAAAAGCTTATTTTCAAATCGGCCATTGGTTTCTTTTTGTACTGTTACAAACACTAACAGTTAGTGCATTTCAACACAAACCTATAGTTTAAAATTAGCTCAGTTTACGTCTGGTATGTCGGGGATTGCGCAGATAAGGGGAAAAATAATAAAAAGGCCTTGTGGGCGTCTATGCTCTCTTCTCAAAGCAGTTCCCATATTATGGCGGCCTGGAGAAGCCAGGTTTCTTTCCCTGGGAAACAACATGTGAAGATTCTCTGCCCGTCCTATGACATCCCAGGCAGGTAGAGGCGAATGCATGTTGAGAAAGGAGACATTAGACTGCTCTGGTGCCAACACCAAGGATTCCTTGAAGACGGGCAGAGGCATATAATGATGTGCCTCACATCACAGCCAAGGGAAAGCATTACTCAATGACAACACTGGAGCACGAGAATAACAAACAAGCGCGTGTGTCTGCCAGTGAAACTGAAAGCTAAATGAAGCGCACGAGGAGAGAAGTGTGAGAGGAGACACCAGAGAGGAGACGCTATGCGCGTGCACATCGCCTGTCCGTGCGCGCATATGGTTTGTCTTCCTTTGCTAGCAAAACCGACAACAGTAGTCTCGCCAAGGCGAATGCAGCGCATGCGCTGCATTCGCTAGGCGAGACCTAAAAAAGACACTGCCACTTCACCTATAAGACCCTCTTCTCATGTCCTTCCTCCTGAGCCTGTTCTTACTCCTAACCCTGTCTCTCCCCTACAGCCTCCACAATTACCACCACAGGATGATGATGATTTAGCGGGTGGGGGAGGCAACAATGACCCTTTAACTGACCCTGATGATGACACAGACGCACCACAGGACGATTATGATGACCTAATAGATCCCCCAGACCTCCCTGATCGCCAGCCATATCCAACAAAACCATCTCCCTCCGATGACAATATTGGCTTCGGTCAGCTTGTAAATAGAGCTGCAGTCTACCATGGTGTTCACATGCATTCAGACCCTGCAGACGAGGACTTCCTTCTAGACACCTTCGAAAAGTCACAGAAGACTGTCCAAATCCTGCCAATGCTAAAAGGTGTAATTAAACATGCCCCCGACATATTCAAAGACCCGCTAAGAGCTAGAATTCTCAATCCCAGGATTGACAAAAAATATAAACCTGCCCCAGATGATCCCACCTATATCAAAGGGCAGCTACCCTTAGACTCACTAGTGGTAACTAACGCTAGGAAACGCGCAAACTCTCAAACCTCTGGCGACGCACCACCTCCGGATAAGGAATCTAAATTGTTAGATGCCTCTGGGAAGAGAGTTGCTGCCCAAGCAGTCAATCACTGGCGCATAGCCAACACCCAAGCATTACTTGCTAGGTATGATAGGGCTCACTATGACCAACTAGAAACCCTATTACAACATTTACCTGATCAATACAAAACCCAGGCAAATGATTTAATTCAAGAGGACAAATTAATAACCAACGCATCAATCAAGTGTGCCCTTGATGCAGCTGACACAGCCTCTAGGTCCATTATCACTAGTGTGCTACTCAGACGACATGCCTGGTTACGCATTTCAGGCTTTATACAGGAGGTACAAACCACTATCCTCAACCAGCCGTTCAATCAGGAACAACGTTTTGGAGCAGCTGTAGACGGCACTCTGGAGAAGATGAAAAAGGACACGGAGACTGCTAAATCCATTGGAGCATTGCAGTCTCCAGCCACACGTGGTTCCTTTCGTCGCTCCTTTTATAGAGGAGCATCCAAAAACATCGGAGCAGAAACCACCTCTTCTTCCTACAAGAACACCACGCAAACATCCCCCAACAGGGGATATTTTAGAGGCGGATATAGGGCAAAGAACAAAGGGAGAGGCCGAGGTAACAACAATACTCGCACCTCCCCCTCTAATAAGCAGTGACTTCCCTCCACTGCCTCCAGACCATTCCACCCCGGTCGGAGGGAGACTATCACAGTTTCTACCTGTCTGGACTTCCATCACCACAGACAAGTGGGTAAGACAAATTATCCAGTATGGTTACTGCCTGTAACTTACAGCAACCCCGCCCACCATACCACCCAAACAGCGTCCAATGTCCACGGAACACCTCGCGCTCTTAAAACAAGAGGTTCTCTCACTGCTTCAAAAGCGCGCGATAGAACCAGTTACCTTACAGCATCAAGGAACAGGGGTTTATTCGCTGTACTTCCTAATCCCCAAAAAGGACAGAACCCTAAGGACAATACACGACCTTAGACCCCTCAATCTCACAACACTATCAGTTCAAAGTCCTTCCAATCGGGGTAAAACACCGCACCCAGAGTGTTCACAAAGTGCCTTGCAGTAGTAGCAGCACACTTGAGAAGACAACAAATCCATGTCTTTCCAGATCTCGACGACTGGCTATTAAAAATCAAGTCATTCAACCAGTGTGTTCATCACACTCATCAAACCATCCATCTGCTACACGACTTGGGATTCACAGTAATCTACTCCATGTCAAATCTGCAGCCCTCCCACATACGTCAGTATCTGAGGGCCACAGTAGACACCTCCAGAGCTCTGGCATAACCCTATCTGGCCAGGATAGCCAGAATGCAAGCCCTAATCACCAAATTTCAACCGCAGCACTCCCTCCCAGCTAGGGTATTCATGCAACTCATAGGAATGATGGCCTCTTGCATCTTTATGTTATGTTATGTTATTGGGTTTTATAATGCACACAGCTACTTCTAGGAGTGTCCGGGCGCGAGCCTGCAAGGTACCAAATAAAAGAAGAGTTAAAACAGAAAGGTTTTGAGCTGTTTCTTAAACTGCCCCAGCTCTTGGATGGCGCGCAGAGAGAGAGGCAACGAATTCCAAGCCACAGCTGCCCTAACGGCCAGTGATCTGCCCCCCATTCTTTGAAGACGCACACAGGGAATTAGCGCAAGCAGCTGAGACGAAGATCTCAGATGCCTAGTAGGCAGATAGAAAGCAAAGCGCTTTCTAAGATAAAGAGGTCCTCCATCATACAAGGCGCGATGCGCTGTGACCAAGGCCTTAACTCCACACGCTTCCTAACCGGGAGCCAATGCAACATGCGCAGATGATGCTCAATACTCTTCCTGGTAGGAATGTTAAGCACCAGCCGAGCTGCTGCATTCTGAACCACCTGCAGTTTGTAAAGAATGTAGTCAGGAAGGCCCAGATACAGCCCATTGGCATAATCTACCCGAGAAAGGATCAGTGCCCGGGCCACTGTTTCCTTCGCTGGTCTTGGTAATAGTGGAAGGAATTTCTTGAGAGACTTTAATATCCCAAAGCAACTCCCCGCCAATTTTTTGATCTGAGTTGAGAAGGACAGCTGTTCGTCGAACCAGACCCCCACATTTTTGACTGGTAGGCCTGTATAAGATGGCAAGGGATAATCAGGTGGCCAAAGAGATTCCCTAAAGCGAGGAGGAAATTTACCATAAAGGAGAATTTCGGTCTTATCCTCGTTGCACTTCAGTTGAGCGGCAGAGAGCCATTTGAAAACGGCTGTCAGACACTCCTGCACCCTCGCTGTGGAAAATTCCGATTTGCCCCAGAAGCTGGGTGTCATCGGCGTAAGCAACGATCTTGGCACCTCGTTCCTCTGCCAATTGGAGCAATGGAGTAACATATATGTTAAAGAGCAGGAGACTCAAAGAAGACCCCTGTGGGACTCCCGTGGTCACACATTGGAGAGGAGATGCGAAAGGTGGGAGCCAGACCTGTTGCGAACGCCCCGTAAGAAAGGATTCCAGCCACTTCCAGGCTTGTCCAGTGATGCCAATGTCTCCTAGCTGAGCCAAAAGCAGTGCATGGGTAACAGTGTCGACAAATCCAGCATTATAAGAGCTGCACTTCCGCCCGAGTCCGGACAATCTCGAATAGCTTCAGAGACCTCGACCAAGGTGGACTCCGTACTATAGGCGGCTCTAAATCCCGATTGTGCTGGATGCAGTAAACTAAACTCCTCAACAAAATCAGTAAGCTGTTTGTTGACTGCCTTTTCACAAAATTTCGCCAGACAGGGGAGCAGAGAAATAGGGCGATAGTTCCCTGGGTCCCCAGAGTCAAGCGATGGCTTTTTTTAGCAGCGGAAAGATTTTCGCCTGTTTCCACTCCGACGGGACAACTGCCTCTTTGAGGGAGAGGTTAATGAGTGTGTTAACCTCAAAATTTTATCGTACCTCATGCAAGACTTCAGATGCGCCCCTTACAGGAATGCCTAGCACGTCAGTGGAATCAGGCTCAAGGACCACTTATGGATCTGGTGTTGGTAGACTGCTGCATACATCGCTCTCTGCAGTGGTGGAACACACGAAACCTGCCCAAAGGGCGGCCGCTTCTCGAGGCCGTTCGGCAGATGGTACTAACAGCAGACGCATCACTCACCGGTTGGGGGCCCATCTCCTGAAACATACAATTCAAGGCAAATGGACCACTCAACAGAAAGTGCTCCATATCAATCACCTGGAATTACTAGCAGTATTTCTAGCATTAAGATAATTCCAAGTACATCCTCAGCACAAGACTGTCCTAGTCCGGACGGACAACATGACAGCCATGTATTACATACAGAAACAAGGAGGGACACATTCTTTGTAGCTGTCCCAGCTCGTACAATACATTTGGAGATGGGACATTCCACAAAACATATACCTGCTAGCAGAACATCTTCCAGGATTTCACAATCAGATTGCGGATCTGCTAAGTAGGCAAACACAGCAGATACACGAATGGGAACTTCATCCCCAAGTTCTTCAACCATTTTTCCAAATGTGGGGTCAAGCAGACCTGGATCTGTTCGTAAACGCAAAATGCCCAACCTTTGCCCCCAGGTCTCCACACCCGTTATCCAAAGGCAATGCGATATGGATGAACTGGTCAGGCAGATTTGCGTACGCTTTTCCGCCACTCCCACTGATTACCCTAGTAGTACGCAAGATCAGACAACAATCTCTCAAAATGATCCTGGTGGCTCCCACATGGGCACGCCAACCGTGGTTCACAAAACTACTAGAACTCTCAGTAGTTCCACACCAAAAACTACGCCTCTCCCCAACATTGCTAATGCAGAACCATGGAGAGCTAAGGCACCCAGACCCAGGACAACTGAATCTAGTGATCTGGCTCCTGAAGTGCTAGAGTTCAGTTATCTTACCTTCCGCCTGACTGTACGAACATCATTAAAGAAGCCAGACGCCCTACTACTAGAGCTTGCTATGCAGCAAAATGGAAAAGATTTGTCGTCTACTGAAACAAGTCATATTGATCAGCTGGATGCTTCCATCCAGGACATCATTTGCTACTTGCTGCACTTGCAAAAATGTAATCTAGCATATTCATCCATAAGATTACATCTAGCGGCACTTGCCGCTTATTTACAAAATAGACAACACTTGTCACGATTTAGAGTACCTGCAATTAAAGCCTTTATGGAGGGGCCTTAAAAGGATAATTTCCCTCCAGACTACCACCGTCTCCACAGTGGAATGTAAACATTGTTCTTACCAGGCTCATGGGTCCCCCATTTGAACCTCTACATAAATGTAAACTTCAGTTCCTCACATGGAAAGTAGCTTTCCTTGTCGCAATTACCTGTCTCAGAAGGGAAAGTGAGATCCAGGCTTTAACCACACAAGAACCATTCTTACAAATACATCGTAACAAAGTGGTTCTCGGAACAAATTCCTTCCCAAAGTCATCTCTGCTTTTCATCTTAACCAATCAGTTGAGTTACTGGTGTTTTTTCAAAACCCAGACTCTATAGCAGAGAGAGCGCTTCACACACATGACGTCAAAAGAACCCTACTTTATTCCATTGACAGGACTAAGCCCTTTTGAAAAACAAAACAACTGTTTGTAGCTTTCTCCCCACCTCACAAAGGTAACACATCTCCAAAGCTGGGATCGCGAGGTGGATAGTAAAATGCATTCAAATGTGCTATCAAAAGGGTAAACACACATTAACAATTCCCCCTAGAGCGTACTCAACACGCAAACTAGGGGCTTCCATGGCATTCTTAGGGAACATTCCCTTAGATAACATATGTAAAGCAGCAACATGGTCTACTACACACACTTTCACCAAACACTATTGTGTTGATGTACAGGCTTCCGTAGGTCAGGCTGTTCTTAAAACACTTTTTCAAACCACTGCAACCGATACAGGTGACCACCGCTAGGGGAGACACTGCTATACAGTCTATGCACAGTGTACAATCTGCAACTCATATGCTTCGAACGGAAAATGCTACTTACTAGTATGCATCTGTTCTTGGCATGTAGATCTGCAGAGTTGTACACACCCACCCGCCTCCCCAGAACCTGTATATGTTCCAGTATTATTGTAATTAGATACATTCACATGGACATTTCTTAGTTGTTACTGACTGCATCATTTCCCATCATGGTGAAAAACAATCTAAGGATGGAGTCGATGCCCATGCGCACTATCATCCAAGGGAGGAGTCACCTATCTCGTGACTACAAAAGACTTCTTCCAAGACAACAACAAAGTGCAAGCATCTGAGCCAACACCAGATGGCGATCTATGCACAGTGTACAGCTCTGCAGCTCTACATGCCAAGAACAGATGCATACTGGTAAGTAGCATTTTCCTTATGCTGAATGACTCTACTTTTCTGTGGCCTGATTCCATTCCTGCCCTCAGACTCATTACTAGTAAAGTTGTTGTATGCTCTTCCTTTTTGTGCATCTTTTGCCCAGCAAGGGCTTGCTGTGGCACAGTTAAAGGTTACTTGGCCCTTTCGGCCTTTTTGCTTTTACCTGACCATTAGTCCTTGTTTAAATTATATGTTGTGATGAGTTTCCTTAATGGTTTGAATCATATGTTCCCACCCACATGTCTTGTAATTTCACTTTCCTTTGGTGTGCTCTGTTTGAGCCATTCACAGCTGTCCTTTGTGTCTCCTGACTCTGAAAACAGTCTTCCTTGTAGTGAGAACCTCAGCTCGTCGCATGAATGAACTTCAAGCTGTCCTTTCAGCCTCTGTACACCACCTTTATCCCAGATTAACTGTTGTTGCAGACTAGGGACATTTATGCCAAAAGTTGGGACTCCTTTTCAAGCCAGATAATCCATCCTGCATACTGCATTCTTTGCTCCTCCTCACCCCTCAAGAGATTAGGAGAGATTCTATTGCGTGTATCACAAAAGATTGCTCAGTCTTTACATTGATCATACCAAGACCATCTTTGTGGGGTTCTCGGCGGTAAAGAAGGGTAAGGCAGTGTAGAAAAGGACCTTATGAAGGTAGGTAGTCCTCTGTGTAAAAGTCTGCTAGTTATTGGCCAAGAAGCAGCCGCAAAGGGTCTTAGAGCCCATTCCATTCGATCCAAGGGTGCTTCCACTGCATTGGTACACAAAGTGTTCGCTATGAGCATTTATTAGACCACAACATGGGTGTTACTTTATACGTTCATGAGGCCTTATTGGCTTGACAGCAAGGTTCAGCTGGAAGGACACTTTGCCCATTTGTTCTTGTAGGATTTCCTTGTTTGAGCCATTCCACAGACCCATCACCTTAGGAGGTAGAGCTTTGGTATCAGTTCACAAGGTGACAAATCTGAGGTTACAAGTATTCATTAGCAGAAAAGGTTACTTACCTTCTATAGCACTCTTTATGGTGGGTACTCTAACTGCTGATTCCTTACTGCCAACCTACCTCTCTGTCCTGTAGAATTGAGTCTTTTCACCATACATGAAAAATATTGACAGAGTCGAGAAAGAAACGGATATCAGTGTGCAGGGATGGTGTGTATATGTGGCTTCAGCGCAACTTCCGGGGTGGGATAAAGCAGACATGGAGCAGTGCGACCCCACCTACTGGCACATGGGAACAATGCTGAGAATGTCTGGATCTGAGTTGGTGCCTGTGGGAAAACACAAGGTGAGGAATCTGTGGTTAGATGGAGAATTTACTAAAAAAAAACGTTACTGAAGGTACCCTTCCACAAAATCTGTGTACAATGAGCGTTGGAGGAGATTGTGGCTTGGAGCGGTACCTGTCAGACAGACCGGTTACAGGCCAAATTGTGAGATGTCTTGTTTTGTTTATCTGTAGTCCGGCTAGAACTTGCAGCAGGTTCTGTTGAAGTTTATTTTGGGCCCTCTTGATTTTTTTACATTTAGAGAGCAGACATCTTCGTTCAAATTACCTTTTGTGTTGCGTCTTCCTAATCTTTTGCAACATGTTTCTGTCAAAGCCCTTTGTGGTGCTACAGTGGGACTTACATTGGGTTCTTGCTTTCCTCATGAGTACCCCTTTTAGGCTGATGTACAGGTGTCCATTGTGCCTCCTGACCATGAAAATGGTTTTATTGGTTGAGATAATATCACTACGCCGTGTGAGTAAGCTTCAGGTCCTCTCTCAGACATTCTGATGCTAGGGACCCGAGCTGCGTTCTTGGTGAAGGTGGTGATTGCCCTTTCATGTCAGATAAACCATCACTCTTCCGACCTTCTTTGCTCTCTCATCCCACGAAGAGAGACTCTTTGAATGGAAGAGAACACAGATTTTTTACATCGATGATACCAAGGAACATCGGGTGGCTGATCAGCTCTATGTGAGCTTCTCTGAAGCAAAGAAGCACAAGACGGTGCAGAAAAGAACCATCTCGAATGAATGGTTCTTGTTAGTAGGATCTGCAATGCACTGGCTAAGAAGCAGACTTCAGAAGGACTGAGGGCTTTTTCCACCAGAGCTAAGGCTTCTGGCACTGCATTGGCATGTGGTGTGCCTGTCTTGTATATCCGTCAGGCTGCTATGTAGGCATCAGTGCACACGTTCATAAAGCACAATACCCTTGACTGTCAGATCTTTTGGGATATGCATTTTCCCTGTTCGATCCTGCAGGACTCTTTAGAATGATCCTTTCCTCAGACCCACCACGTCTTGAGGTGCTGCTTTGGTATCTATTCACAAGTGGGGGAATCTGCAGTTAGAAGCATCCATCAGAAGAACAAACTCTCCTATTGATGAATACTCTATCTAACCCCAGATTCCTCACTACCCTCCCACCTCTCCTTTTTGTGGGCTGATCTTTCCTAAATAAAAACGACGCAATCTAGGAATCTGCACACTGGTATTGACTGATAATTGTTGGGCTCCACGTTCGGGGGTTCGCTGACAGTCTAGAAAGAAACAGACACTCACCCACAGGAGTTGTGCTTTGTGAGCATGGAGTAAGGGATCGGTCCCTGTACATGTTCTGACTTTTGTTTTTTAAGTAAAACCGCTTACCAGCGTCCAAGCCCAACACTGGATGGCTGGAGTATGCGGAGCCTGTGACTCTACAGCACTTCACACTATGAACAGATGCTCACAGGGTAAGTAACATTTTCCTACTTTTTCTTCTGCCTAGTAGCTGCGGAGACAGTTTGGTTTTTTAGCTTGCTCGTCACACTTGTGAGTATCAGGCAAGACCCTGTAATGCAGATGAAGCGGTTACTTAATTGTCCTGGTTCTACTTTGAAGGAATTTTCATTCTAGTCCTAGCAGGCCCTCCCACCTTCCCCGGCTTTTTGTTTCTGTGGCATTCGAAACAGTTGCATCATGTACTTTACATCTCCTGATCTTGCTTCAAAAACAGCGTACTCCAAGGCAGCTGCCAGCACGATGCATCCTGGGCGGTTGGAAGGTCCTGCAGAGTTAAAGGGACACAGTGCTGTTTCTGAAGCTCCTTTCAAGTAATCCTGCCAGGCTGCATGTGAGAGGCGCCCTGCATTTGCCACAGCCGATGGGACAATGCAGACCTAGGACAGGGATTGTTTTTAGTTTCACAGTCTACGTTTCAGAAAAACGAGTGCTGCACATTTAATGAACCTATGGACGAATATATTCATTTGAAGCAGTCAGTTCATACATGCAGCAGGGAATTATTCTAAAGTTTGACTTAAATGAAGATTCCTCTGATGCAAATCTAGGACTAAGAAGTAGTAAAAATGTCTTCTCTGTAATGAGAAATGTATGGAATCCCTCTGCCTGCACATGAAAATCAGAGAAGGTATTTATTCAATATAGTATTGGCTTTTTTTTCTAAATTGTTTTGAATAGAAAACATAAGGATTTTATTGATTTCAAAAGCAGCACATTATAAAAAGATCTTGATGTCGAGGCAGTATCTTCCCTGGACTTCAAGATCAGTCTCCGCACCAACAGCAAATGTCATAATGGCTACTTATTTAAAAGGAGACCAAGGCTAGCTCTCCCTCCCTTCCTCCTCACTAACCTTTGCTCCCTTTGGCCTTG
Source organism: Triturus cristatus (assembly GCF_964204655.1). Taxonomy (NCBI): domain Eukaryota; kingdom Metazoa; phylum Chordata; class Amphibia; order Caudata; family Salamandridae; genus Triturus; species Triturus cristatus. Next base: position 1,175,437,907 of record NC_140580.1, on the reverse strand, counting down.
TTCTGTTTCACCTCATTCCCACCTCGCTTTGACCTCGGTTTCTCAACCCTTTCCACCTGTCTTTCCACTTGTCTGTCGAATCCTCATGTCTAACCTCTCTCCCTTCCACCTCCGTGTCTTAGTCCCTTCGGCCTCACTAACTTTCTCACATCCTCGTCACTAACACTCACTTCCACCTCACACTCTCTTCCTCTTCCCTGACTTGCTCTTTTACCTTGCTTTTACTGTCTGCAACCACTGTGTAACGCTGTCTTCTGGCACTGTCTTTCTCCTCCACCTTAGTCACTCACTCCAGTTCAACTCACTGTGTCTTGCTCCCATCAACATCATGGGCTTTCACTGTTTTCCACCTCATGTTCACTTGCTAATTCCACCTTGCTCTTTGTGCATCCGTTCAACTCGCTGCCCCATGCCTCTTGTGTCACCTTCTGCCGCATTGGCTCGTGTCACCTTCTGCCGCACTGCCTCTTGTGCCCACTTCATTGCCTCTTGTGCCCACTTCACTGCCTCTTGTGCTCGTTTCCACTTCACTGCCTCTTGTGCCCACTTCCCTGGCTCTTGTTACCTTCTGCCGCACTGCCTCTTGTGCCCACTTCACTGCCTCTTGTGCCCACTTCCACTTCCCTGCCTCTTGTGTTACCTTCTGCCGCACTGCCTCTTGTGCCCACTTCCCTGCCTCTTGTTACCTTCTGCCGCACTGCCTCTTGTGCTCGTTTCCACTTCCCTGCCTCTTGTGTCAACTTCTGCCGCACTGCCTCTTGTGCCCACTTCTGCCGCACTGCCACTTGTGCCCACTTCCACTTCACTGCCTCTTGTTACCTTCTGCCGCACTGCCTCTTGTGCTCGTTTCCACTTCCCTGCCTCTTGTGTCAACTTCTGCCGCACTGCCTCTTGTGCCCACTTCACTGCCTCTTGTGCCCACTTCTGCCGCACTGCCACTTGTGCCCACTTCCACTTCACTGCCTCTTGTTACCTTCTGCCGCACTGCCTCTTGTGCTCGTTTCCACTTCACTGCCTCTTGTGTTACCTTCTGTTGCACTGCCTCTTGTGCCCACTTCACTGCCTCTTGTGCCCACTTCTGCCGCACTGCCACTTGTGCCCACTTCCACTTCACAGCCTCTTGTGCCCACATCTGCCGCACTGCCTCTTGTGCCCACTTCACTGCCTCTTGTTACCTTCTGCCGCACTGCCTCTTGTGCCCACTTCACTGCCTCTTGTTACCTTCTGCCGCACTGCCTCTTGTGCTCGTTTCCACTTCCCTGCCTCTTGTGTCACCTTCTGTTGCTCTGCCTCTTGTGCCCACTTCACTGCCTCTTGTGCCCACTTCTGCCGCACTGACTCTTGTGCCCACTTCCCTGCCTCTTGTGCCCACTTCTGCCGCACTGCCACTTGTGCCCACTTCCACTTCACTGCCTCTTGTTACCTTCTGCCGCACTGCCTCTTGTGCTCGTTTCCACTTCCCTGCCTCTTGTGTTACCTTCTGCCACACTGCCTCTTGTACCCACTTCCCTGCCTCTTGTGTTACCTTCTGCCGCACTGCCTCTTGTGCCCACTTCACTGCCTCTTGTGCCCACTTCTGCCGCACTGCCACTTGTGCCCACTTCCACTTCACTGCCTCTTGTTACCTTCTGCCGCACTGCCTCTTGTGCTCGTTTCCACTCTCCTGCCTCTTGTGTTACCTTCTGCCACACTGCATCTTGTGCCCACTTCACTGCCTCTTGTGCCAACTTCTGCCGCACTGACTCTTGTGCCCACTTCCCTGCCTTTTGTGCCCACTTCTGCCGCACTGCATCTTGTGCTCACTTCCACTTCACTGCCTCTTGTTACCTTCTGTTCTCTTCCAGGGGATCCTCATCAATAGTCATAAGCACTGAATATTCCCGCCCATGTGCGGGGACCCCGGAAACAATAAAATCATTGTGAGAAGTTGGCCTGGTATATGATGCTCACTAGTTAAAGTGATCACCTTGTACCATGCCAAGCAACCCTTATGGTGTGGTTGTAAGTCAACCTTTTCGGACTAGCTGCCCCAGTGTTCACAGTCACTAGCCAGTGACCGGCGTGGCACCAGGTGGGTACCAGGCAATGTCAGGTGCAAACAGGAAGAAAGGTGTAGCTTGTCTCTGCAGCCACGTGGTCCCTGGAGGTCGACGACGTCCAGGAGTCGTTTCACGAGCTGTCCCACGCAGGCTCTCGCTGTCGGCGGTGTCGGCGACTTGATCGAAGCAAACAAGCCTTGGCAAAAGCAATTGTTGTAGGAGGTGAAATAAGCTGATGGTTCTGACCAGCAAGGTCAGACGGACTGCTCCTTTGGAGGGGAGCAAGGGCCAGTCTGGAGCAACCAGACCAGCGGTGTATTTCTTGAAGTTCGTCGCCAAGATGACTATTAGCCAGCGGGCCAGCAACCGGTTAGGCGCGTCGAGTGGCAAAATGCAGAAGGGCCCCACGCAGATCGTGGAGATGCTGGAGGGCTCACCTTTGGTGCAGATGCTGCTCGGGTGTTGGGCTTCTCAGATCCCAAAGCACAACTTGGAGGGAGCCTCGGTTGTTGCACTTGTCAGCTTGTCGTAGTCGTTCCAAGATGGCTGGCTCCACGTGTCTCGGTGCCTCCACGGGTCTCCTCTTTTCAGGGACTGTGGATCGGGCGGTGAGAGGTCTGGAGGTCCAGGTCTGGTCAGTCTCTGGGCTCGGGCTCCGGCGGGAGGCGGCGGCAAAGCAGACGTTGATTCGCTGGATGGTGCTTGCGTTAGCAAGGTGGTCACTCCCTGACCACAGGGGAGATTGGCTTCAGTCCTCTGTGCAGCAGAGCGTCGAAGTTCCCGTCTTCTTCTTAGTGTTAAGTTGATTCCAGGATGTCTGAAGTCTTAGGACACAGCTCCTACCTTTAAGCGGATTCTAGGGGCCGGACTACCTGCTAGGTCCCTCCCTATGGGTGCGACCAGGAAGGGGGGTGGTTACACCCCCAATCCTTTGTCCAGCTCGCCCCAGGCCCGGGACTGGTGTGCCCCAGGACCGGTTTGAACTGGCATATGCACCGAGGCTCCTTGTGAGCCACAGGCATGTCTGGTTTCTTTCAAGCCCTACCTGACCAATACACAAAATCCTGTCTGGGGTGGTGCACGCACCTCCCCTGGCAGGAAACCCTTTGTCCACACCTCCCAAGCTGGAAGGACTCCCAGCAGCAGGAGGGCAGACTTGTGTCTGTGGTGGCAGCATCCATTTTGTGGAGCTGAGGCTATGTCTGATTTTACCCGGGTTTCAGGTACTGTACATGTCGTGTCCCTCTAGAAGGGTGGAATGCTAACCCCGTCGCCAGAATTGGCGAGGGGTTAGTATTCCAATTCGTATGACACCTTACTCGACATGTTTTGATAAAGCCAAACCAAAGATAGCATTTAACCTCGAGGTTCATAATGCACTTAAGAGTATATGGTATGACGATATCTGGAAACAGTAGAAGGAAGTTGTTCCGACCAGTGCAGACAGGCTCAGCTCATGCCAGAGCACCATCTCACATGGAACCAAGCACTCTGCCTTCAGGATTGTTAAGGCCTGCCATAGGAGTGACTTATAGGTTACCAGGTGTCCCATTTAAGGTTAGGTATAGGTATACTACACCTAAGTAAGAGGTGATTACACCAACTTACCCCAGCTGAGTGATCAGCCAGTTGTGTCAAATTGTTAGGCCAAGCCTGGGGTGGCATAATACATGCTTCAGCCCCTGGCAGGCCTTGGGTACACCAATGCCCTGGGTACCTAGTGTACACTGGTACAGGGGCTGACAGGGTGATCCACTTCCAATTGGTTATGCACCTAGGGTGCATAGTTTTAATTTAGTAGAGAGAACAGCAGGCTGGGGGTCTGATTGGCAGGCCCACAGCCTCAATATGTCAAAAACCAGTGAAGCAAAAATCAAAAATTTGGGGTGACCATAGGATAGCAGACCCTACTCTCCTACACAACCCCCCCCCCAAACGCTGGCCTTAGTGGCACATTCAACATATTCAGACCAGTCCTGAGTCTGTGTCTTTTGGGTGTCTCTGAACATTAACCTGTACTGTTCAGTGGTTAAGCCTAACCCATCTACCAGAACACTCTTCAGGACTCTGTAATTTCTGACATCCTCTTCTCTAACAGTGAGGAGTCTGTCTCTGCCTCTTCCTTCAAAGGAGAGCCAGAGGATTGCTGCCCACTGGTCTTCAGGAACCTGCTGTACTTTGCAGGCTCTCTCAAGAGCAGTTATCCATTTGTGGATGTCATCCCCACTTTTGTAGGGGGGCACAACCTTAGACAGGTTCCTATTATCAAAGACCCTATCTTTGTCCTTAGGGACAATGCTGCCACCAGTGGGTATAGACCCACTCTCTCTAGGTTGCCTAGCCTTGTTCAGTTTTTCTTCCATCAGGGCTACTTCTAGCTCCTGCTTCCTGATCCTCAGCTGGGCTTCCTGCATTCTGGCCTCATGTTCCCTCCTCTGAGGGGTGGTCATCCTTTTCCTGGAGTGACCTTGAGAGCCTCTAGAGCCATGGGAAGCATTGGAGTCACCTGAGCGATTCCTTTGCCTCCCAAGCCCTGTGTTAAGTCCACTGGGGAGATCCAATGGGGTAAACCCACTGTCAATCCCCAATAGCCTTAGTTTAGCTGGGCCAAGTATAACACTTGGCACTGGGCTAGTTCTCCCTTCATCATCACTACTTTCTGTATCCTCACCACTTTCCTCCCCTGTAGTATGATTCTCATCTAAGGGATGGCTATTGGAACTGGGTACCTCTGTAGCATCTTCAGAAGGGGGGCCTCCTGTTCCTGACCCTAAGGGGGCTAACTGGGAGGCTTTCCTGAGTTCTCTCTGATTCTCATCATTCTGTAAGAGTTCTCTGAGCTCAGCAGAGGTAGGGTTCTTGGGCTGTTTAAGGCCTCTAAGAGTTGCCAAATGCCTGAGCTCATTCTGATTAAGGGTAGCAAAGCTGGATGGTGCCCTCTGGGGGTCACTCTCAACAGAGATGGGTACAGTGGACCCCTCTGCCCCGGCCATTGCTCTTAAGTGTGGGTGGATGTGTTGCAATCTACCTACACTTGTGTTTACCTACTAAACCTATCTAGTAGTTGTAGTCAGGGTGTGCTACTCCCTTTGCTCTACAACAACTAAGTTCAGTAGAACTTATGTATATCTAATCTTGTTTTATATGTACCTACAGGTACCTATGTGATCTTTCAATTGGTAACCAAGAGATTACAATGGTAAAACACAGCAAGCTCAAATCCAACCGCTGCTCACCAATGTGAGAAGTTGGCCTGGTATATGATGCTCACTAGTTAAAGTGATCACCTTGTACCATGCCAAGCAACCCTTATGGTGTGGTTGTAAGTCAACCTTTTCGGACTAGCTGCCCTAGTGGTAGCGTAGGCTAAGCAGTCTTTGAGGCTAAACTCGTGAAGCGTGTTAAGCCAGCTGTTTTACCAAATGCAACTCCCTTTTATACCAATGAAAGGACACCACACAGATATATATTCAAAATATATATGTATTTATTTCTCAAAGTAACCCCTAGTCTCTTTATGAGCACAGGAGCACAAATCGTCAAACAAGATTACAGTAGAATACACAGAAGTTGCACTTTATATGGATAGGCCCTGGTGGCCACTCGAACCATATACTAAAATAGTGGTATAAGTACCACGAACAGAAAAGGGAAAAGGCCTAGGGCCTCTAGAATCGCTGGGCCTACAAGGAGCTAACGTCAGTTAGTGACCAGGAGGTCCACGGGTGGCGTGTGCAGAGCAAATAGTCACACGCGTGCTCCCATAGGTTTCAATGGGTGCGTAAAAAGTACAAAGTTACTGCAAAGAGGATCTTCCGGATGGACTAGGAACTCAAGATTTGGAACACAGGCACTAGAGATGTAATACTACACTTGGGCACAGGTGTGCCAGCTTTACCTCACCCACAGGAAGCGGGTGCATAGGCCTCGAAGTGCGTCGGGTTTCTTCTATCTGTTCCGTGGAGCCTGAAGACAAAGATGCTGCAGGCGGTCGGTCCGGGAGAGATGCAGTGGATTCAAGAGTGGATCGGAGATGTTGAAGACCTGTAAGCAGAGGGGACAGTGTTCACAGTCACTAGCCAGTGACCGGCGTGGCACCAGGTGGGTACCAGGCAATGTCAGGTGCAAACAGGAAGAAAGGTGTAGCTTGTCTCTGCAGCCACGTGGTCCCTGGAGGTCGACGACGTCCAGGAGTCGTTTCACGAGCTGTCCCACGCAGGCTCTCGCTGTCGGCGGTGTCGGCGACTTGATCGAAGCAAACAAGCCTTGGCAAAAGCAATTGTTGTAGGAGGTGAAATAAGCTGATGGTTCTGACCAGCAAGGTCAGAAGGACTGCTCCTTTGGAGGGGAGCAAGGGCCAGTCTGGAGCAACCAGACCAGCGGTGTATTTCTTGAAGTTCGTCGCCAAGATGACTACTAGCCAGCGGGCCAGCAACCGGTTAGGCGCGTCGAGTGGCAAAATGCAGAAGGGCCCCACGCAGATCGTGGAGATGCTGGAGGGCTCACCTTTGGTGCAGATGCTGCTCGGGTGTTGGGCTTCTCAGATCCCAAAGCACAACTTGGAGGGAGCCTCGGTTGTTGCACTTGTCAGCTTGTCGTAGTCGTTCCAAGATGGCTGGCTCCACGTGTCTCGGTGCCTCCACGGGTCTCCTCTTTTCAGGGACTGTGGATCAGGCGGTGAGAGGTCTGGAGGTCCAGGTCTTGTCAGTCTCTGGGCTCGGGCTCCGGCGGGAGGCGGCGGCAAAGCAGACGTTGATTCGCTGGATGGTGCTTGCGTTAGCAAGGTGGTCACTCCCTGACCACAGGGGAGATTGGCTTCAGTCCTCTGTGCAGCAGAGCGTCGAAGTTCCCGTCTTCTTCTTAGTGTTAAGTTGATTCCAGGATGTCTGAAGTCTTAGGACACAGCTCCTACCTTTAAGCGGATTCTAGGGGCCGGACTACCTGCTAGGTCCCTCCCTATGGGTGGGACCAGGAAGGGGGGTGGTTACACCCCCAATCCTTTGTCCAGCTCGCCCCAGGCCCGGGACTGGTGTGCCCCAGGACCGGTTTGAACTGGCATATGCACAGAGGCTCCTTGTGAGCCACAGGCATGTCTGGTTTCTTTCAAGCCCTACCTGACCAATACACAAAATCCTGTCTGGGGTGGTGCACGCACCTCCCCTGGCAGGAAACCCTTTGTCCACACCTCCCAAGCTGGAAGGACTCCCAGCAGCAGGAGGGCAGACTTGTGTCTGTGGTGGCAGCATCCATTTTGTGGAGCTGAGGCTATGTCTGATTTTACCCGGGTTTCAGGTACTGTACATGTCGTGTCCCTCTAGAAGGGTGGAATGCTAACCCCGTCGCCAGAATTGGCGAGGGGTTAGTATTCCAATTCGTATGACACCTTACTCGACATGTTTTGATAAAGCCAAACCAAAGATAGCATTTAACCGCGAGGTTCATAATGCACTTAAGAGTATATGGTATGACGATATCTGGAAACAGTAGAAGGAAGTTGTTCCGACCACTGCAGACAGGCTCAGCTCATGCCAGAGCACCATCTCACATGGAACCAAGCACTCTGCCTTCAGGATTGTTAAGGCCTGCCATAGGAGTGACTTATAGGTTACCAGGTGTCCCATTTAAGGTTAGGTATAGGTATACTACACCTAAGTAAGAGGTGATTACACCAACTTACCCCAGCTGAGTGATCAGCCAGTTGTGTCAAATTGTTAGGCCAAGCCTGGGGTGGCATAATACATGCTTCAGCCCCTGGCAGGCCTTGGGTACTCCAATGCCCTGGGTACCTAGTGTACACTGGTACAGGGGCTGACAGGGTGATCCACTTCCAATTGGTTATGCACCTAGGGTGCATAGTTTTAATTTAGTAGAGAGAACAGCAGGCTGGGGGTCTGATTGGCAGGCCCACAGCCTCAATATGTCAAAAACCAGTGAAGCAAAAAGCAAAAATTTGGGGTGACCATAGGATAGCAGACCCTACTCTCCTACAATCATATATGTAAAAACATACATATATACAGCTCTGTATATGTATAAACATATATTATTTTTTTCCCAAGCAAATGCAGCCCCTAAAAAAGAAGGCTAGGCAATGTATAAATACACATCCAATAATACATATAGGTATAATAAAAACACCTAAATCTCTTTTTTTTTAATTTTTTTTTTTAATGAGGTAAACACTCATGAGAAAGCAAAAAAGAGAAAACTGTGGGAAACACAGATCTACAACACATTGCTAGCCTGCAGGCTGCATTGCAATACAATACCATAGAGACTGAAAAGCCCTGTATAGGTAAAAACTGGCACCGTGCCTTTAAGGCAGCCCTGGCTTCCATATCCCATCATGCCTCAGGGGTGACAGTTAGATCAGTTGTTCTTTCCGGCTCCTTCAGTCAGGACCCTGGAATTCAGCTCTCTTCTTTTTATTGACTTTTTAGTCCAGAACTATTTGCATTATAGTAATTTTTTGGACTTCCTCTTATTAATATCTGGGAGGAAGTCAGTATCCTGTATTTTTCTGACTGATTTTCTGCTATTTTTGTCAGAAATATGCCTTCTTTATTTATTCCATGTCCATCTTGTGGAAAAAAGAAGGCCTCTTCAGACACACATGAGGTGTGTATTGTCTGCCTGCCGGATTCTCACTCTCCAGCAACATGTCATCATTGTAAAGACCTTTCTAAAAGGACTTTAAAGGAGAGAGAGAGGATTAGACTCTACGGCTTATCAGAACGGTCGACGTCGAGGCAGCTGGTCCCTGTTTGCTCCCAATCGGCGTCGGGCTCGGCGTCGAAGAGTCCAGCGGCGGGATCGTCGCTGAGAGGTGAGGAGTCCAGGGGTAGTCATGCTGCAAAAAGAAAATCGTCGTCGACTTTAGATACAGCGACGAAGCGGATGCGTTCGTCGTCGACGACTTCGACGTCTAAGAGATCGGCGTCGAAGGATCGGCGTCACAGGTCGACGTCTAAAAGGCATCTTTCGACGTCAAGAGAGGATCGCTCGACGTCGAAACAGAGACATCGTTCGACATCGAAGGAAGGACATCATTCGACGCCGAGGACTGTGAGAGATCAGTCGACGTCACAAGAGGTTCGTAGGCGTTCGACTCCGAAGTCTACGTCGACGTCGAGACCAAGATCGCCGTCAAGACCAAGATCGCCGTCGAGGAAAGATCGATCGGTGAAGAGAATGGCGACGTCGAGGCATTCGTCGTCGGAGCATTCGACGTTGAGGCAGGCGCCTCCGTCGGAGTCGACGTCGAGGCAGGTGCCTCCGTCCTCGCAGGTCTCCAAGGCTTTGGAGAAGTCCATAACGTCGAGGCGAGATTCCCTGTCGGGGTCTAGACCTCCGTTCAGACCAAGCCCTCCGTCGACGACTAGGTTCTCGACGTCGAGGCAAGAAAAATCTCCATTGATCCTCGAGGAGTCAAGTCCCAAGTCTCCGGTGATAGGCCTATCACAGTCGAGGCGGCCCTCTGCAGAGGGTTCTCAGGAGGTGTTGCATGTTCGCCTTACGATCCGGCCAGTCTCAAGGCGCAAATTGTCAAGAACGGCAAAACGTGTTCCTGCACGGTTTCCCCTGGTTCTGATCGCAAAAGAAAACTTTTCAATTACCCTTGGAGTCGGCTGTTTCACTTCCCTTCCTTCGGACGTTCCCAAAAGAAGACTAGTCTGTTAAAAACTATTACCAACAGGGCGCCCGTTCTCAGGGCGGTCTGTGGGTTAGCGGTCTAGTGTTTGACAGGCAGATGTTTGAACGTGCGCGCGTTCCCTGACCGCGGCGCACTTCAACTGTAGAAATTTGTGAGGAGGCTGTGTCGTTCGAGTCTCTCACAGAACTTCAGAAAGTATTCGTTGGGGGTTGAGAAGGTTATTCTTCGCTGCTCAACAGATTCCGGAGGTGGAGTTAGAAGTCTTCTATCTCATCTCGTGTCACAAGAACTTTCCTGTTATTTCCAGTGAGTGGAAATTCTCCAGAGTCTCTACCAGCGGTGTCTTGTGGAAGGTCTTTCAAGGCAGGAACTATGACAGAGAAAAGGTCAACAGTCATTCCTCGGTGAGTGGCCTAATGCTTAAATGCGTATTGAAGCATTAAACAATTTGAGACTGCCAGGCTACTGATATTCCCTACTACGTTCCTGGTAGTAGAACAAGAAGCAGTCCCCATAGACTTCCTAAATCATTGTTCGGGGTTCCTGACAGAAATTTCAAGAGAGTACAATTCAGTCTACTGGCTTTTAGTTTCCATGAGGAACTATCTTCTGCAGTTCTGATAACAAGAAAAGAATCTACTTCATCTCGTTGTATGTTAAATATATATATATATATATTGCTTACCACCAGTTGCCGCAGCAGTAATCATCAGGTGCAGCAGTACCATCAAGCGCAGGAGCACCATCAAGCGCAGCAGCAGTCATCAAGCACAGTAGCGCTTGCTTAGCGCGGAGCACAAAAAAGGCAACTAAAAGAGAGAGGCAAATCCACAGTAGAGATCAGGTAAAGGTCAGGGCGTAGGGAGTGGGTAGGGAGTAGTGAGGGCCTTTAAGGGGACTTCCACTAATTCTCTGTTAACTTAATTCACAGATGCCAGAGTAACCACCCTAGTCCAGGAGAAGCAGGCATACTAGCCCGGGAGAAACAGGCATCACAGTGGAGTCTCTCTATTATCCCATTCCCCTTTCCCCCTTCTTGCTGGAAGTGAATTTTATTCGCTGTAGCGAGGCAGGGGAGCTGGGAAATTCTCATCAATTGTGTCCAGGTCTTCAGTCCAGCTGTTCCCGTGGAGGAAGGGAATTTCAGGTGCGTGGTACCTTCTTTCGCTAGTCTTGACACAAATCCCCTCATAGACTGGTATATACAACTTCGGAACATGATTCACCACGTCTTATATCTATCTCGCCTTCAGGATCAGAGGGCTCGAGTTCAAGATCCGAGTCACCGGAAATTGTGCATCAATCTCCAGCGCCTGCAAGAGAAAATAGTCCGCTGGAAGAGGGAAATGCTGTACCTCAAAGTCCCGCAAGAGAGATACCTCAGGACTCGGCTATGTCTTACGCAGTTAAGGCCTCACTAACAAGGTTAAGAGACATGGACTTCCCAGCGAGACCGGCCAGATCACGTTCTCGGGGAAGAGAATCTCGACGTCGCTCTCGAACACCAAGGAGGCGATCCAGATCCCCCTCCCACAGGAGAGAGTCGACCAGATCGGAGAGAAGGCGCCGTAGGACCCCTTCCTCCTCCCTGTCATCTAGATCATCCAGAAGGGATTATTCGCCGACACTCTCGGAGACACCACCCTCCAGAGTATCTCCGGTGGATGATATCTCTACTTTTCAGGAAGTGTTGTGTAGAGGAGCTACAAAATTAAATATCCCAATGCCGGTTCAGGAGATCACCTCCTCCATAATCTTTGAAACTCTTCATGAACGAGCAGTGTCACGCCCACTGTTGCCGTTAGTCCCTGGTTTGCTACAACCAGTAATGGATATTTTTCTCACGCCAGCGACCACCAAATCTGCACCGGCGCGGATTCTAAAAAAGTACCGTCCGGCTCCGGAAGATCCTCTGTTCCTAAGATCAGATTCTCCACCGGATTCTGTCATCACCGCTGCTGCCAGAAAGACGCATGCAGTAGCGGGGTCTTCAACGGTGCCCCCAGATAAGGACAGTAAGACGCAAGACTCTTGGGGGAGGAGAGTTTGCGGTTCGGCATCTTCTAGCTTAAAGGTGGCCAGCGCCTCAGCGCTTCTGGGGCGCTATGATAGATCATTGTGGGACTCTCTCCAGAGGTTCATTGAAAAAGTTCCATCAGAGGATAGACGGGACTTTGAAGAAATTTTGCACGAGGGAAGTCTGGTTTCTAACCAGGTCATAAGTGCAGCGGCGGATGGGGCAACCCTAGCAGCGCATTCTTATGCCCATCGAATCACAGCCAGAAGATCATCTTGGCTCAGATTGACGGCCTTGAAGCCGGAAGCGCAGGCGAGAATACTAAATCTGCCTTTCTCGGGCAGTTCACTTTTTGGGTCTGATGCAGACGAAGAAATGGCCCGTATGAAGGCAGAACTGGAGACCATGAAAGCCGTCGGGCTTGAAAAGAGGAAAGAGTTTCGACGCCGCAGGGGAAATGACAGGCGTAACTACCAGCAGAGGGTTCAAACCCCTCAGTGGCAGAAGAACCAGGACCAGCAAGGTCAAAAGAAACAGCAGTACCAGTCCCGCAGACCATCCAGGGGACGTGGTAACAACAGGCAGTGAAACGCTGGAAACAAGGCTCCAGGGAAGCAATGAGGAACCGCTTCCTCCGATGCTGTCCACCGCTCCGGTGGGAGGAAGTGTTGCGCATCATCTTCCAGAGTGGCAATCCATCACAAAGGACAAGTGGGTTCTGAATATACTGCGGAATGGGTACTCGCTTCGGTTCCGAAGCCACCCTCCATCGATTCCTCCTGTTCATTCGGCCCAGCATCTAACGCAGCTCAGAGAAGAGGTGGCGACGCTTCTGCTCAAATCTGCAATAGAAAAAGTACCCAAAAACCAAAGAGGAAAGGGAGTTTACTCCAGATACTTTCTGATTCAAAAAAAGGAGTGCGAAGGTAGAGTTCAGACCCATTTTGGACCTACGGATACTGAACAAACACATAAGAAAGGAAAAATTTTGCATGCTGGCGCTCCACCAAATATATCCTCTTCTCCGGTTGGGCGATTGGATGTGTTCGCTGGACCTTCAGGACGTATATTTCCATATTCCCATCCAACGGAATAATCGAAAATTTCTCAGGTTTGCGGTGGGGAACTCTCACTATCAGTTCAAGGTTCTTCCATTTGGCCTGAAGTCAGCTCCTCGAGTATTCACAAAATGCGTGGCAGTAGTAGCGGCTGCTCTGAGGCGTGCAAGAGTCTTCGTCTATCCCTACCTAGACGACTGGCTAATAAAGGGTCCATCGCCTCAGTGTTCGATCGCAGCTGTCGCTTTGCCTGAACTTATGTCGCAAGTTGGGTCTCAGAGTGAATGCCAAAAAGTCCAATTTTTCACCAACACAGAGGATCCACTACCTGGGTGCAACTATAGACTCCGTAGTAGGAAAAGTGTTTCCTTCGGAGGAAAGACAGTCATCCATTATCCTCAAAGGCAGGCAGATTCTATCCAACAATCTGTCGTCGGCAAGACAAATCTCATCTCTGCTAGGGGCCATGGCATCCTGCATTTTCCTAGTGCCCAATGCCAGGCTAAGGATGCGTCCTCTCCAGCAAGATCTCGAGGACAAATGGGATCAAAGGAACTCCCTGTGGGAAGAAAAAGTTTGCCTTTCCTCAGCGGCCAGGCAGTCAGTCAAGTGGTGGCTGAAGCCACTGAATCTACAAATGGGGATCCCCTTCCATCAAGAACCCCCAACTCAGACCTTAATCACCGACGCATCCCTTCAAGGCTGGGGTGCGCATTTCGGGTCTCTGCAAACTCAGGGACGGTGGTCCAGCAGCGAGCAGTTGTACCACATCAACATGCTGGAGCTCAGGGCAGTCCACCTAGCCCTCAAAGCGTTCCTGCCTGCGATCAAGACGAGTACCATTCTAGTACAGATGGACAATACCACCACAATGTACTACCTGAACAAGCAGGGGGGTACTCGATCCAGGACGATCTCGCTGGCAGCTCAGTCCCTGTGGCACTGGATCCTAGCAAGGAACATCTCGTTGAAAGCGGTGCACCTACCAGGAGAACTCAATGTGCAAGCGGACTTACTCAGTCGTCATTTTCAAGAACCAGAGGACTGGGTACTAAACGACGAGGTGTTAGAAGACATCTTCGGGGAATGGGGGCGTCCGCAAGTGGACCTCTTCGCGGACGAGCACAACACAAAATGCCGAGGCTTCGCCTCAAGATACCATCGACCAGGATCCCTAGGGAATGCCCTTTTGATCAATTGGTCAATGACATTTGTGTACGCTTTTCCGCCTCTCCCACTAATCCCCAAGGTGGTGACCAAGCTGCAGAATTCATCTGCCAAGATGATCCTCATAGCACCGGACTGGCCGAGGCAGTGGTGATACACGGATCTCCTGCACATGTCGATCCGCCCCCACAAACGGCTGCCGTGCAGGCCGGACTTGTTATCCAAGATGCAGGGGAAGATTTACCATCCCAGCCTTCCCTCGCTGAGCTTAACAGCATGGCTCCTGAAGTCCTCCAGTATGGACATCTGAACCTCCCTCAAGAGTGTATGTCCATACTGAAGGAAGCCAGGAGGCCTCCGACAAGACATTCCTACTTCTGTAAGTGGAAAAGATTTTACATATGGTGTGCTCAGCATCATTATGATCCAACAAAATGCCAGGAGGATGTAATTTTGCCCTATCTTCTACATTTAGCGAGGGCAGGGTTGAAATTTTCATCCATAAAGGTTCACCTAGCAGCCATAACAGCATAGAGGCGTTCGCCTTCGCAGCAGTCATTTTTTAAGTTGCAGGTGGTGAAGGATTTCTTGCAAGGTCTCAAGAAAGTCTATCCCCCTGTTAGACCTCCCTCTCCTTCCTGGGAGCTAAACTTGGTTCTGTCAAGGCTCATGGGTTCTCCTTTTGAGCCTATTCATAAGGCTACCCTACAGCACCTCACATGGAAGACAGCCTTTTTAATAGCCATCACTTCAGCACGGAGGGTCAGTGAGATACAGGCCCTCTGTTCTAAAGAACCCTACACTACGTTTCATCTCAATAGGGTAGTGATGAGGACTCATCCTTCATTCCTGCCTAAGGTGGTATCGGACTTTCATGTAAACCAAGCCATCTCCTTACCAACCTTTTTTCCCAACCCCTCCTCTCCGGCAGAGAGGGCGTTGCCTTCTTTAGATGTCAAAAGGGTCCTAAAATTCTATCTAGATAGGACTAAGAATGTCAGGAAATCTGATCAACTGTTTGTGAACTACGGGGTTGTCCGTATGGGCTTTGCTGCATCCAAACGTTCCATTGCTAGGTGGATTGTTTCAAGTATTACATTGGCCTACCAACTGGCTCAGTAACCATTGGGGGCGCGCCCTAAAGCGCATTCTACAAGAGGAAAAGCGGCTACCGCTGCTTTTCTCAATAATGTCCCACTCTCCGAGATCTGCAAGGCAGCCACTTGGAGATCTGTCCACACCTTTACCAGACACTATTGTCTGGATTCGGATACCAGAGCAGACACTCAAGTAGGACAAGCCTCCTTGAGGAATCTGTTCCATACATAATCATTTTCATGATTTTCTTACTCCATGTGTGGTACAATCTTTTTCATTTGCCTGCAGGTGGAAGGTGAGCTTGCTACTCTATTCAGTGCTTATGACTATTGATGAGGATCCCCTGGAAGAGAAGGGTAAGTTACTTACCTGTAATCCTAGTTCTCTTCCAGGGGTATCCTCATCAAAGTCATAAGCAACCCACCCGCCTCCCCAGGCAAATGAGAAGAAGTGTATTATTCATTATGGAAAGGATATATCTTTGTGTTTAGGACTACGGTCCCGCAAAGAACAACTGACCTAACTGTCACCCCTGAGGCATGATGGGATATGGAAGCCAGGGCTGCCTTAAAGGCATGGTGCCAGTTTTTACCTATACAGGGCTTTTCAGTCTCTATGGTATTGTATTGCAATGCAGCCTGCAGGCTAGCAATGTGTTGTAGATCTGGGTTTCCCACAGTTTTCTCTTTTTTGCTTTCTCATGAGTGTTTACCTCATTAAAATTTTTTTTTTTTAAAAAAGAGATTTAGGTGTTTTTATTATACCTATATGTATTATTGGATGTGTATTTATACATTGCCTAGCCTTCTTTTTTAGGGGCTGCATTTGCTTGGGAAAAAATAATATATGTTTATACATATACAGAGCTGTATATATGTATGTTTTTTACATATATGATTTTATTATTTCCGGGGTCCCCTCACATGGGCGGGAATATTCAGTGCTTATGACTTTGATGAGGATACCCCTGGAAGAGAACTAGGATTACAGGTAAGTAACTTACCCTCGCTTGTGCTCATTTCCACTTCACAGCCTCTTGTGTCACCTACTGCTGCACTACCTCTTGTGCTCGTTTCCACTTCACTGCCTCTTGTGTCACCTACTGCTGCACTACCTCTTGAGCCCACTTCCCTTCCTCTTGGGCCACCTACTGCCGCACTGCCTCTTGGGCCAGTTGCTCCGGCTTCCTCTTGTGCCATCTCCCGCAACCTTCTGCTTCGCAGTCCATCTTCCCACCTTCCGCTGTGCAGTCTCTTGCGCCTTATTCCACCTTGCTGGCTTCCACCTTGCTGGCAGCGCTCCACCTCACACTTCTTTCTTCACTTGTTACTCTGCGTTCAACATACTGTTCTGAGTTTGGGCATTGAAGTTGATGTGAAATATTTCAACTTAGTTTGAGTGTCATTAATTGTTTTGTTTTAATATTTGCTGGTCACTGCACCAAAGCCCACATAACTGCCTTCGGTCAGAGCATTGCTTCTTATAAGAAAGATCTTGCAGAGCATTGTGGTGATCATACCCAGACTTGGAGAAATAACTAATGCATCTGATGCTGTCCCCTTCTTCCTTTCTGCAGGATCTGATCGACACAGCATGTGAAGTTCTGGCAGCTCCGAGCCTCCCTGAACTCTTTTGGAGTACCGTAAGTATTGCTGAGAGGCAGATGAGTGACAGGACCTTGCTTCCGAAGGATAGGAGCGGGGGGGAACTATGCTTCAAATATTTAAGTGCATCAGCGAAGCTTAGTGTGCTGGGATATTCAGATCTTGAGCATTCTCTCTCCCCAGCATTTTGAAGCAGGTTGTACCTGGACCTGTGAGAAATGATTAAGTTGTAAATTAAAATCTTCAGCCTCTGTATGCATGTGTTCAAGGGCCCTACTGTGCCATTTCTTCTTGCTCCCTTGGATAGATGTTGATTTGTTGCTGGTTACCGTAAAAGGAACTTTCTAACGCACGTTTTGTATGAGCCAGATTGTTGCTGCTGGGCTCCATCCTCTGTGGTCCTTTAGTGGCACAAGTCAACTCATGAGGTCATGGAAGTGCCTTATCTGTGACCCTTCCAACATGTCTGCTCTTTCCAGACATCTCTCTAAGATCTAGGTTTCTGTGTGTCATCACCTCTCTCCAAAGCCATGTCATTAGCAATCAGGGTGGCTGTTCCTGCAGACACTTGGATGCTTCCCTTTCCGAGGCTGACCGTTGCTGTATCCTGTAGTGGTTCTGGGGGATGCAGAGGTCTTTGTCCTGTCAGTCTGGTGGCTGATGAGTCTTTTGCCTTTTGTGAGCACACATTAGAAACCGCTCTGTCTTTTGGGGGGGTCTCAGGGATACAGTCTTGGTTCTTCACATCGCCCTGCATTGAAGACCATATTCGCTGCTGTTTACCACGACCAGGCATGTCACAAGATTTACTCTATTGACTCCTTTAGTCTAACTTACCCTAATATTCTGATTTCAGATAGAAACGACTGCTGTTTATTTTTCAAACTGTGTAAAACAAGTGAAGAGCTTAGAGATCTGCTGTCCCAGGAGGTGCCGTAGGACACAATGCTGAGAGGACTCTAGACATTGGGTTCTTTCCTGGGACTACCACTGACCAGTACACTTAATTGCAGTCTTTTTAAACCTGCAGAGGAAGTCACAATTCATTGACACATTTAGACCAGTTCTGTTCAGATGCATATGAAAAAATATGTTCGAGGCATATGAGCTGCAGATTGTACACTTTTGCATAGATCGCCATCTGGTGTTGGGCCCAGATGTTTGCAGTTTGTTTTTCTTCTTGGACAGTCTTTGGAAGTCACGAGTTCGGTGACTCCTCCTTCGGTCCGTACTGCGCATGGGCTTCGGCTCCATCCTCAGATTGTTTTTTTCCGCCATCGGGCTCGGATGTGATACTTTGTGCTCTGGCTTCGAACCTTTCCAGTTCGACCTTCGACGGAAAATCCTCGTCCATCGAGATTCTTAAGAGAAATCATCTTCTTCATCTCTCTGGGCGGTACTTTTCGATTCCAGACATCGGCACCGGCCTACGGGCCTCCCTCGACTCCGGTCTCGGCCGATGGAAAGGACTCCCTTCAAAAAGTGCCCAAAATGTGGGTCTAAATTTCCCCACACCAACCTCCATCAGGTGTGTAACCTCTGCCTCTCTCCAGAACACGAGGCTCGAGACTGCCCCGCCTGCAAGTCTTTTCGATCGAAAAAGACCATCCGGGATCGAAGAGCTCGACGCACCATGGCGCACTCATCGACTTCGGCTCCATCCGACATCTTCGGAGACGACACCGGAGCTTCGGGGCAGCAGCACACAGAGCAGGAGGAAGAACTCGTCAGCGCTTCCGAGGCCGACGACTCTGACCTGGAGGAGATAACACCGGCGCAGAGGGTCGTGAGTACTTTACCCACTCCCGTACCCACACCGAAAGAGACTCCGGTTACACCTTCGCCTCCGGGCCTAGGGAAAACGAAACATACAGCTTCTATCACCCCACCTTTGGGCCCGGTGTCGAAGCATCATAAGTCTCCCGGCGGCTCGGGCTCGAGCCAGCCTACTCCTGGTGCCGAAAAACACTGTTCGGCACCGAAGAAAACCACGCCCAGTTCGGCTCCGAAGTCATCGGGCTCGAAACCTGCACTCTCGGTACCGATCAAGCATAAGCCCCTTGGCACCGACGCTCCGGTGCCGAAGCCTGCCTCGGCACCGAAAAAATCGGAGACCCCGAAAAAGCATGGCATGGAGAAACCATCGAAGCCCTCGGCTCCGAAAACATCGGCACCGACAGACGATTCGGTGCCAGAAGAACTATTTATGCCTGATCCTTATCAAAAAACTTTAACAAAGGATCCAAAGACTGGTCATTTAACTTTGTCTTCCAAAAAAAGACATTTACAAAAGCCAGATCCTCCTCCACCGCCAAAACGGAAGGACTCTGCCACATCCCCCTTCAGAGTACCCTCCCCACCACCTCCTCCACCTTCTCCACCTCCTCCACCCCCCATATCTCCACCACCTTTGCCTCACCGCTCTCCAACCCCATCTCCAGACCCTGATTATGGAGATCCAGATTATGACCCGGCAGACGCCCCAATAGACCCCACACCTCCAGGGACACCAGACCCATGGGAGGATTACCACAACCCCGATGTACCAGATGTGCCTCAGGATGACATTTATCCATCCAGGCCGTCTCCTCCAGAGGACTCCCTGGGGTTCCACCACTTAATACAGCGGGCGGCACACTACCATGGGGTAGAATTACATAGCGAGACAGTTGAGGACGATTTCCTACTGGACACTTTTGACATACAAGATAAGGCCTCAGCAATATTGCCCATGCTAAAAGGGGTAACCAAACATGCTGCAGAGGTGTTCAAGGACCCAGTCAGAGCTAGGGTACTAAACCCCAGGATAGAGAAAAAATATAAAGCAGCCCCCACAGATCCTGCATATATTAAAGGACCTGCTCCCTTGGACTCATTGGTGGTATCCACAGCGAGGAAGCGGTCTAACTCTCAATCCTCAGGGGAGGCTCCGCCACCAGATAAGGAGTCAAAGCTCTTAGATGCGTCTGGTAAACGCACTGCCTCGCAGGCCGCAAATATGTGGCGCATTGCTAACACACAAGCTCTGCTTGCACGTTACGATAGAGCGCATTACGATGAGCTGGAGGCTCTCATGCAACACCTTCCAGACAAACATAAACACAGGGCTCATGAGCTAATACAGGAGGGAAAGCTCATTACCAACACCTCAATTAAATGTGCCCTCGACGCAGCAGACACAGCTTCTAGAGCTATAAACACCAGTGTTTTGCTTCGTCGTCATACCTGGCTCAGAATCTCAGGGTTTAAGCCAGAAGTCCAGGCATCTATATTAAATCACCCCTTTGACCAACAACACCTATTTGGTCCAAAGGTGGACGAAGCATTGGAGAAGATGAAAAAGGACACGGATACGGCAAAGTCTATGGGGGCATTACAATCCCATACCCCTAGACGTTCATTTCGTCGTTCCTCCTTTCGGGGCACAGGCAGAGGCTACTCTACCGATAGCGCCTCTGCTTCCTACAAGTCCCCTCCACAGAATACCTTCTCAAAGGGCTATCCGAGAGCTGGTTATAGGGGAAACAATAATAAAGGCAGGGGCAAAACCAACAACACCCGTTCTGCCACACCACCCGCCCAATGACTTTCCCCCGCTTCCCCCAGACCATTCCACTCCAGTCGGGGGCAGGCTACAATATTTTCTTCAGAACTGGGAGACCATAACATCAGACAAATGGGTGACACAAATTGTTCAGTCAGGCTACTGTCTCGAACTAACATCTACCCCACCCAATATTCCACCCAGGCACCGTACAATGTCACAAGAACACACCATACTGCTCAAACAGGAGGTGATCTCCCTCCTCCAAAAACAAGCTATAGAGCAGGTCCCCGTCAATCAGCAAAATCTAGGGGTCTACTCTCTGTATTTTCTAATCCCAAAGAGAGACGAGACCCTACGGCCCATTCTAGACCTCCGGCCTCTAAATGCATACATACATTCGGACCATTTCCATATGGTCACCCTCCAACAAGTTCTCCCTCTCCTGTGTCTGGGAGACTTTCTCACTACACTGGACTTGAAAGACGCATACTTTCATATTCCAATACACCCTTCTCACAGGAAGTACCTCAGGTTTGTGGACGGTCAGCATTACCAATTCAAGGTTCTCCCCTTCGGGGTCACAACCGCACCACGGGTGTTTACCAAATGCCTAGCAGTAGTAGCAGCTCACCTCAGAAGGCAACACATTCACGTCTTCCCTTACTTGGACGACTGGCTCATAAATGCCGCGTCTTACGACCAATGTGTGCAACATACAAACAGCACCATCCAACTGCTCCACCGGCTAGGCTTCACGGTGAACCATCAAAAGTCCCACCTCATACCATCTCACACAAAGCAATATCTCGGGGCCACTATAGACACCTCCAAGGCTATAGCCTATCCCAATTCAGCCAGAATCGCAAGCATACAAGCCTTGCGCCAAACATTCACTCTTCAACACTCTCTCCCAGCACGAGTGTTTATGAAGCTAATAGGGATGATGGCATCTTGCATCTCCCCAGCTCTCCCGCTTAGCACAGAGCATATGGAGATGGGCAATTCCACAAAAAATCTTTCTCCTGGCACAGCACGTCCCAGGCATACAAAACACCATGGCAGATCTGCTCAGCAGACAAACGCAGCAAATGCACGAATGGGAACTGCATCCACAAGTTCTTCGCCCATTCTTCCACAAGTGGGGGCATCCTCAGCTAGACCTCTTCGCCACCCACGAAAACAAAAAATGCCCAAGCTTCGCCGCCAGATACCCACACCCATTGTCCCAAGGCAATGCGATATGGATGAACTGGTCAGGCAAATTTGCATACGCCTTTCCACCTCTCCCGCTAATTCCGTTAGTGGTAAGGAAGCTACAGCAGCATTCCCTCACACTCATTCTGGTAGCTCCAACATGGGCCAGGCAGCCGTGGTACACCACACTGCTACAGCTATCGGTAGTACCACATCAAAAACTGCACCTGTCCCCATGCCTCCTAACACAGAACCATGGAGAAATCAGGCACCCAGACCCAGCTCAGCTCAACCTTGCGATCTGGCTCCTGAAATCTTAAAATTTGGATACCTTAACCTTCCCCCTGATTGCATGAACATTATCAAGGAAGCCAGACGCCCTACCACTCGAGCATGCTATGCCGCAAAGTGGAAGAGATTTGTTGTTTACTGCCGTAACAATACAATCAACCCTTTAGATGCATCCATACAGCATATCATATGATATCTGCTCCATCTTCAAAGGTGTAACCTGGCATATTCATCCATACGTCTACACCTCGCAGCAATTGCTGCTTACCTACAAAACAGACAGCATTTATCACTGTTCAGAGTGCCCGCTATTAAAGCCTTTATGGAAGGCCTAAAACGAGTAATTCCACCCAGGGCACCACCTTCCCCTGTATGGAATCGAAACGTAGTTCTTACACGGCTAATGGGTCCGCCTTTCGAACCAATGCATAAATGTGAGCTACAGTTCCACACCTGGAAAACCGCTTTCCTCATTGCTATCACTTCACTTAGAAGGGTTAGTGAAATACAAGCGTTCACTATACAAGAACCCTTTTTCCAGATACATCACAACAAGGTGATACTTCGTACAAACCCAAAATTTCTGCCCAAGGTCATTTCCCCCTTCCATCTTAATCAATCGGTGGAATTACCGTTTTTTTTCTCGCAACCTCAATCAGTTGCGGAAAGGGCTCTACATACACTTGATTTTAAAAGGGCTTTGTTGTACTACATACAAAGAACGCAACCTTTCAGGAAGACAAAACAATTGTTTGTCTCCTTCTCTCCACCGCATAAAGGTAACCCCATCTCTAAATCAGGGAAAACTAGGTGGATTGTTAAGTGCATACAAATTTGCTATCACAAAGCAAAAAGAACATTATCTGTTCCACCTAAAGCCCACTCTACAAGAAAGATAGGGGCTTCTAGGTAACATACCCTTGGATGACATCTGCAAGGCAGCCACATGGTCAACTCCGCACACCTTCACAAAACATTACTGTGTAGACGTGCATTCCAAGCAACAAGCTAGTGTGGGCCAGGCTGTACTAAAAACACTATTTCAAACCGCTGCAACGGATACCGGTGGTCGCCGCTAGGGCTGGGTACTGCTATATAATCTATGCAAAAGTGTACAATCTGCAGCACATATGCCTCGAACGGAATATGCTACTTACCAGTATGCATCTGTTCTTGGCATGCAGAGCTGCAGATGTGTACACGCCCACCCGCCTCCCCGGCTACCTGTATCCGTTCCAGTCTATCTTATTTAGATACAACACACATGGGTTTCTTAATGTTATCACTACGCTCCATCATTTCCCTGCTGGCGAAAAACAATCTGAGGATGGAGCCGAAGCCCATGCGCAGTACGGACCGAAGGAGGAGTCACCGAACTCGTGACTTCCAAAGACTGTCCAAGAAGAAAAACAAACTGCAAACATCCTGGCCCAACACCAGATGGCGATCTATGCAAAAGTGTACAGATCTGCAGCTCTACATGCCAAGACCAGATGCATACTGGTAAGTAGCATATTCCTTACCGGTGTTTTCCCCTTGGTGGGCAGGTGGCATATATGCTATCCGCGCTGGAACTTAAATTGTGTGTGTATGTCTGATGGTGCATGTCTTTAATGTTGTGTGTGAATTCTTCTGTACCCCAATCATGCCACTTTTGAACAGTCTGCTACTCCAAAAATGTCCTCATCGTGCCTGCCGCACATATCCATTTTATATTGCGTTGAATGGGAAGACCGTTCCGCTTTCACATTAAGTGTCCTAGTCTTGTCCCGTCTGGAGTGACCTCAGTGAGAGTTTGACCACCTGTTTGCTCCTTATTCACAATCCGTCTGGATTCCAGATGAAAATGAGTTTTCCTCTCCACTTTCGACACCTACTAAAGGCAAAGTCATCATAGCATCTGCTCTTCAAAGAGAATGTGCTGTTCGTGTATTCACTGTGTAACTAATTTCCTAGGGAATTAGTGTGAGAAAGTGCCATCTTTCTTGCATGGTATGCCCCACTTTTTGCTGAATGTACTTTGACTGAGTGTGCTCTGGACTCCTGCCAATCAGGTGCCCAGGGCCTATGTTCCTTCCCTAAACACAAACCTCAAAACCAAATTGGCAAACCCTGGCCACATGTCAGCCCCTGATAAGTGGTACCCTAGGTACCCAGGGCCTTGTGACCAGGGAAGGCCTCTAAGGGCTGCAGCACTCATTGTGCCACCCTTAGAGGCCCTGTACCCTAACACACACACACACTGCCCTGGCAGGCTGAGTGTCTGGGTACAAGACAAAACAGAGTCGACATGGTGCACATCCCTGTGTGCCATGCCTACAACCTACACTGCCCTGGCATACATCAGCCACCCCTCGAGCTACGTGCCCTATGCCAGTGGTGTGGGCACAGAGGCAGGAAACGCCCCTACAGTACCCAGTTCCATTCCTGGGCCCTGTAAGTGTAGTGCTGCCATTTAAGAGTACATGGTGCGGGGAGCTTGTCAAACACGAACTCCACAGCACCATAATGGCAGCACTGAAGACTGAGAAGTTTGATGCCAGTGTGGGATTTAATGTATCAAGCACCACAGAGGGCATCTTAGAGAGGCCCCCTGAAACCTAACCTACAATCCACGTCTGTTCTGAGGCTGCCTAGGCTGCCACACAGCAGACATGTTGCTGCACCCCTGGGTAGGAGAGCCCCTGCTCTCCTGGGTCTGCAACAATGCACATCCTGGGCGAGGTGCTAAATCTCCTCCCCCAGGATGGGCAGGGGGAAGCTTCAAAGGCATGCCGCCTTTGTGAGCTTCTCCAGGCCACTTGCTGTACCCTGCAACTGGCCCCCACCGGTTTTGACCCCCCACTCTGGCGGGAAGCTTGGCCGGAAACCCCAAATAAGGACAAGGGATGTGCCAGCCTGCCAACCCCACCCCTCAGGTGGGGGAGGCGAGGTGAAGCACATCTCCGGGCTCTCGACATCTTGAAGATGGGAAGCCCTGCCCAATCAGGATTAGGCTACTGCTCCCCTCCCATTGGAGAGAGGCAGGATAGGGGGTGTACCCACCCCAGGACAGGGACCCATTGGTCCCTGCCCTTCACCTACCTGTAACGCCCCTAAATCTAGTATTTAAGGGCACCCTGAACCTTCCTTCCCCAGATTCCAGATTCCGAAATCCGAAGAAGAGCTAGAAGAAAGAAGACCTGCTCTGCAGCTTCTAAGAGGAAGACAGCAACTGCTTTGGCCCCAGCCCTACCGGCCTGTCGACCCTCGAACCTGCTCCTGCTCCAACCTGGCATCTCTTGTGGCCAGCAACCTCACAAACCCCAGAGGACCTGGTTACCTTGTGACTCTAAACCCCTGGAACTCCCATGAGTAGAGGCTCTACTCAAAATCTACTTCTAATCCCTGGCAGCAGCCCGGAACCGCAAACCCTTCACACTCTGCACCCGCCAAGCCTGGCCTGTGCCGGAGTGAACAAAGACCAGGAGGATGACCCCACGGCGACTGTGACCCTGAGTCCGGCACCCAAGGACCCCCCTCGACACTCCTGAAGAAGCCTGCAGCCTCAGAACCAGGTGCCCCCCCAACCGTGATCAACAGAGGGTAAGATTTCCCGACACCAAAAGGCACCCCTAAACCTGGCGCCCCGCGGCCCCCTGTGCCCAATTCCGGGGTACCTACCTATCCTCCAACTACCCAACTTACCTCTCGAAGTGGTGGTGGCACCTGAAGAATCTTCGTCCCCCGAGCTTGCAGTCTTTTTCTAAACCGGAGCTTTTCCATTGAAACCAATTAAGCGCCCGAAGGCTCAAAAGCACCCTGCACCCAGCCGCCTGAGTGGCCCTGGCAGTGCAACCTCTACACCTACCTACTGCCCCACTTGCCCTGAGTAAGTGACCAGGAGCCCAGCTCCCACAGCCGCGTGGCCTGCTAGTCAGCAGCCACCAACCAAGGCCCCCCTACCTCTCATATGATAACATTGGGCCTAACTCTCTCTGCACCCGGCCGCCCTTGTGCCGCTGAGGGTGAACCAACTGTACCTACCTGACCCTGGGAGACCCCTGAGTCTATGCCCAGAACCTTAACTCTGCCAGTCGAGTATTTACCTTTAAACCGATAACTCAATTTTCTCCATAGGGTAACATTGACTGGCTTTTCCTGAAATTTCTTTTAAGTGTGCACTTTTCAAAACTTAAAATATTCACCAAAAATCAGCCGAGTAACGAAAACAAAAATACTCACCTGCTATTAGGTGAGCTCCCAGTGCTGGATCTTGGTGCCCAGCACTGACCCCGAAAAATACTTACAACTGTACTTACCAGTAACCCAATGTTCGAGGCATATGAGCTGCAGATTACACACTTTTGCATAAATCGCCATCTGGTGTTGGGCCCGGATGTTTGCAGTTTGTTTTTCCTCTTGGAAAGTCTTTATAAGTCACGAGGTCGGGGACTCCTCCCTTGGTCCGTATTGCGCATGGGCTTCGGCTCCATCCTCAGATTGTTTTTTTCCGCCATCGGGCTCGGATGTAATACTTCGCGCTCCGTTTCCGAACATTTCCAGTTCGACGATCGAAGCGGAATCCTCGCTCATTGGGGTATTGTTCAGATCTTGATCTCCTCAATCACCTTCTCTACGACACACCTTCGATTCCAGTCGTCGACGGCTGCCTTCAGGCCTATCCAAGCGCCGGTCCCGGCTGATGGAAAGA
Source organism: Triturus cristatus (assembly GCF_964204655.1). Classification (NCBI taxonomy): domain Eukaryota; kingdom Metazoa; phylum Chordata; class Amphibia; order Caudata; family Salamandridae; genus Triturus; species Triturus cristatus. The sequence goes on along the minus strand of NC_140580.1, from coordinate 1,175,411,545 downwards.
ACTCCATTCAAGAAGTGCCCTCGATGTGGGTCCAAATTCCCCCCAAACCGATCTTCATGAGGTGTGCAACCTCTGCCTCTCCCCTAAACACGAGGCTCGAGACTGTCCCGCCTGCAAGTCTTTCAGATCCAAAAAGACTATTCAAGATCGAAGGGCCAGACGAAACATGGTGCACTCCTCGACCTCCGTTCCAGTCGACCTCTTCGGGGACGACGTCGAAGCTCCGGGACAGCAGCACACCGAAGAGGACCTCGTCAGTGCTTCTGAAGCCGACGACTCGGATGTGGAGGACATCACCCTGGCGCAGAGGGTCGTGAGTAAAATACCCCCTCCCACACCCGCGCCGACACCCAAAAAGGCTTCGGTCACGCCTTCGCCTCCAGACCTAGGCAAGACCAAAGACACTGCTTCGAACACCCCACCTTCGGGCCCAGTGAAGAAGCCTAATAAGCCTTCCGGCGGCTCGGGCTCGAGCCAGCCTGTCAGCGATGCCGATAAACACACTTCGGAACCGAAAAAGAGACCGGCCTCTACCTCGACACCGAGCTCCGCACCAAAGCCCTCGGTGTCGAAACCCAGCCTCTCGGTACCGACCAAACATCATAAGGCCCTCGGCACCGACACTCCCGCGCGAAGCCTGCCTCGGCGCGACCAAAAAATCAGAGGTTCCAAAAAAGCACGGCACGGACAAGCCTAAAAAGCCATCGGCCCCGAAACCTTCGGCGCCGACCGAACAACCATTGTCTCAAGAACTGTTTACACCGGATCCTTTGCAAAAGACACTTACCAAGGATCCAAAAACTGGACATTTGGCACTTTCTTCTAAAAAGAGACATTTGGACAAACCAGCTCCGCCTCCACATCCAAAGAAGAAAGACTGTGCTACCTCCCCTTTCAGAGTGCCTTCCCCACCTCCTCCACCTCTGCCCCCTCCGCCTTCTCCACCCCTGCCTCATCGCTCTCCGACCCCGTCTCCAGACCATGATGATCAGGGGGACCCATACTACGATCCAGGGGATGTGCCACAAGACCCCACCCCTACAGGATCCCCAGACCCATGGGACAATTATAATAATCCAGACATTCCAGATGTCCCACAAGATGACCTTTATCCATCCAGGCCATCTCCACCAGAAGATTCATTAGGTTTTCACCACCTACTTCAGAGGGCGGCACATTATCACGGGGTAGAGCTAGAAACTGACCCGGTAGAGGAAGATTTCCTCCTCGACACCTTTGATACCGCACATAGGTCTACTTCTATACTACCTATGCTCAAAGGGGTAATAAAACATGCGCCAGACGTGTTTAAAGACCCAGTCAGGGCTAGGGTCATTAACCCATGCATAGAGAAAGTATAAAGCTGCCCTACAGATCCTGCCTACATCAAAGGGCCAGCGCCACTGGATTCCCCAGTGGTCTCCACTGCACGGAAGAGGTCAAACTCCCAGGCGTCAGGCGAAGCACCACCACCTGACAAAGAGTCAAAACTACTGGACGCATCAGGAAAGCGCACTGCGTCACAGGCAGCCAATATATGGCATATCGCCAACACTCAAGCGCTATTGGCCAGATACGACAGAGCGCATTATGATGAACTAGAAACCATCATGCACCATCTCCCAGAAAAATACAGAAATAGGGCCAATGAATTAATTCAATAGGGTAAGACCATAACTAACACCTCTATACGCTGTGCCTTAGATGCAGCAGACACAGCCTCCAGGGCCATTAACACTAGCGTCCTCCTCCGTCGCCATGCTTGGCAGAGAGTTTCAGGCTTTGAACCTGAGGTACAAGCCTCCATAATAAATCATCCATTTAATCAAGAACATCTATTCGGTCCAAAGGTAGATGAGGCCCTCGAGAAGATGAAGAAGGACACAGATACGGCGAAAACTATGGGAGCCCTGCAGTCACACCCTCCTAGGCGCTCCTTTCGCCGCTCTTCCTTTCGGAGCACGGGCAGAGGCTACTCCTCAGATAGCGCGTCCACTTCCTACAAATCCCCTGCTCAATCCACCTTCACAAGGGGTTACCAAAGAGGCAGCTATAGAGGCAATAACAATAAAGGCCGAGGCAAAACAAATACCGCCCGCTCTGCCACACCGCCTACCCAATGACTTCCACCTGCTCCCTCCAGACCATCCCACTCCAGTCGGGGGCAGACTAAAATATTTCCTTCACGTCTGGGAGTCCATCACATCAGACAGATGGGTGACCCAAATTATTCGTTCAGGGTACTGCCTAGAATTGACATCTACCCCCCCAACATTCCACCCAGGCAACGCCCAATGTCACAAGAACATTCCACGTTACTAAAACAGGAGGTAATCTCCCTCCTACAAAAAGAGGCGATAGAACAAGTCCCCGCCAATCAGCAAAATTTAGGGGTCTACTCCAAGTCCCCGCCAATCAGAAAAATTTAGGCGTCTACTCCCTATATTTTCTGATACCAAAAAGAGACGAGACTCTACGACCAATCTTAGATCTCAGGCCTCTAAACACATACATACATTCGGACCATTTTCACATGGTAACACTTCAGCAGGTAGTTCCGCTCCTCTCCCAGAACGACTTTCTCACCACAATGGACTTGAAAGGCGCATACTTTCACATTCCGGTACACCATGCTCACAGAAAGTACCTCAGATTTGTAGTGGACAGGCAACACTACCAGTTCAAGGTGCTCCCATTCGGGGTCACAACAGCACCAAGGGTATTCACCAAGTGCCTAGCGGTAGTGGCGGAACACTTCAGAAGACAGCACATTCACGTCTTCCCATATTTGGACGACTGGCTAATAAAAGCCACGTCCTACAACCAATGTGTACTTCACACCGCCACTTCAATCCAATCACTTCACCAGCTAGGTTTCACGGTGAACCACCAAAAGTCCCAGCTAATACCATCCCACACAAAGCAATATCTTGGTGCCACCATAGACACCTCAAAAGCCATAGCCTACCCTAATCCTGCCAGGATTGCAAGTATTCAGGCTTTACGTCAAAGATTCATACCGCAACACTCTCTCCCAGCAAGAGTGCTTATGCAACTGATAGGGATGATGGCCTCTTGCATTTTCATAGTGCCTCATGCAAGACTCCAGATGCGTCCACTCCAAGAGTGCTTAGCGCGCCAATGGAACCAGGCCCAGGGGCAACTGACAGATCTGGTGTTGGTAGACGGTCGCACCCATCGCTCTCTGCAGTGGTGGAACACCACGAATCTTTCCAGAGGTCGACCGTTCCTGGACCCGGTTCCACAAATAATCCTAACAGATGCATCGCTCTCCGGCTGGGGAGCTCATCTACTACCCCTCATAGTGCAGGGCACATGGACGCCGCAACAAAAGTTACTCCATATCAATTATCTGGAGTTACTGGCAATCTTTCTAGCCCTAAAATCCTTTCACACTCACATTTTAGGCAAGGCAGTCCTTATTCGCACAGACAACATGACGGCCATGTACTACATTCAAAAACAAGGCGGCACACACTCTCCACAGCTCTCTCAACTAGCACAGAGCATATGGAGATGGGCAATTCCACAGAAAATCTTTCTCCTGGCCCAACATGTCCCAGGAGTCCAAAACACCATGGCAGATCTGCTCAGCAGACAAACGCAGCAGATCCACCAGTGGGAACTTCACCCGCAGGTTCTTCACCTGTTCTTTCAGATGTGGGGGCATCCACACATAGACCTCTTCGCCACCCACGAAAACAAAAAATGCCCAAACTTCGCCACCAGATACCCACACCCATTGTCCAAAGGCAATGCGATATGGATGAACTGGTCAGGCAAATTTGCATACGTCTTTCCACCTCTCCCACTAATTCCATTAGTGGTGCGAAAGCTACAACAGCACTCCCTCACACTGATTCTAGTAGCTCCAACATGGGCCAGACAACCGTGGTACACCACGCTGCTGGTCCTCTCGGTAGTGCCACACCAAAAGTTACACCTCTCACCATGCCTCCTAACCCAGAACCATGGAGAGATCAGACACCCGGACCCAGCTCAGCTCAACCTTGTGATCTGGCTCCTGGGATCCTAGAATTCAGATACCTTAACCTTCCCCCTGACTGTATGAACGTCATCAGAGAAGCTAGACGCCCTACTACTAGAGCCTGCTACTCGGCAAAGTGGAAAAGATTTGTTGTTTATTGCCATAACAACACAATCCACCCTCTAGACGTATCTATACAGCACATCATATGCTACTTACTCCACCTACAAAGGTGTAATCTAGCATATACATCCATCCGGCTACACCTCGCAGCAATTGCCGCCTACCTACAAAACAGACAGCACCTATCACTTTTCAGAGTTCCTGCCAATAAAGCCTTCATGGAAGGCCTCAAACGAATAATTCCCCCCAGAGTACCACCCTCACCTGTGTGGAACTTAAATATAGTTCTCACAAGGCTAATGGGACCGCCTTTCGAACCTTTGCATAAATGTGAACTGCAATTTCTCACATGGAAAACAGCTTTCCTTGTAGCCATCACTTCCCTTAGAAGGGTCAGTGAGATACAAGCACTTACTATACAAGAATCTTTTCTCCAAATGCACCCAAACAAGGTTGTCCTCCGTACCAACCCAAAATTCCTACCCAAAGTCATTTTCCCCTTTCATCTAAACCAATCGGTAGGATTACCGTTTTTTTTTCTCGCAACCTCAGACTGTTGCGGAAAGGGCCCTACACCCACTGGATGTTAAAAGGGCCTTACTTTACTATATCCAGAGAAAGCAACCTTTCAGAAAGACAAAACAACTGTTTGTCTCTTTCTCTGCACCACATAAAGGCAACCCCATCTCTAAATCAGGGATAGCTAGGTGGATTGTAAAATGCATACAAATTTGCTACCACAAGACAAAACGCACGCTATCTGTTCCCCCTAAAGCCCACTCTACACGAAAGATAGGGGCTTCTATGGCTTTTCTAGGGAACATCCCTTTAGATGATATCTGCAAAGCAGCTACATGGTCAACACCACACACTTTCACTAAACATTACTGTGTAGATGTGCATACCAAGCAACAAGCTAGTGTGGGCCAGGCTGTACTAAAAACACTTTTTCAAACCACTGCAACGGATACCGGTGGTCGCCGCTAGGGTTGGGAACTGCTATATAGTCTATGCAAAAGTGTGTAATCTGCAGCTCATATGCCTCGAACGGAATGTGCTACTTACCAGTATGCATCTGTTCTTGGCATGTAGAGCTGCAGATCTACACACGCCCACCCGCCTCTCCGGCTACCTGTATCTGTTCCAGTCTATTTTATTTAGATACAACACACATGGGTTTCTTCACTGTTATTACTACGCTCCATGTTTCCGTGTTGGCGAAAAACAATCTGAGGATGGAGCCGAAGCCCATGCGCAATACGGACCAAGGGAGGAGTCACCGACCTCGTGACTTCCAAAGACTTTTCAAGAGGAAAAACAAACTGCAAACATCCGGGCCCAACACCAGATGGCGATCTATGCAAAAGTGTGTAGATCTGCAGCTCTACATGCCAAGAACAGATGCATACCGGTAAGTAGCATATTCCTTTTTCCCATAGGAAATCATTGACTGTTTTTCTGTGAAATTTTTTCTAAGTGTCAATTTCTGCAAACTTTAAATATTCCTTAAAAATCGTATAACTTCTGAAAACGTAATTACTTACCTGTTTTGGATAAAGGTCCCAGTACGGAGTCTGGATTACAAAAGTAACGAGAACATACTATACCTGCAACTTGAATTTTGTTCCATAGAAAATATTTCATAGAAAACAGTCAATGATTCCCTAAGTGTCGACTTTTAAAATAGCTAAATATTGTCTCAAAATCATAACAGTAATTAAGTCGACTTTTACCACTTGATTCCAAGTACTGATCCAGGACTGAATCGAAGATCCAGTCCTGGAATTCCAAAAGTAATACTAAAAGTAATCTGTTGCAAATAACTTGAAACTTCAATTGAACTCAATGCATTATTGTGTTTAAAATCGTGTTGCTTGTTGCAACCACTTGTAACTTTCTACAAAAGTCAATTGCATATTGCAAAAATATTTATATAAAGCATCTCATTCTGAGAAAGTATATTTTAATACCTATTGTTGGTTCTAAAATAAAACAAGCATATCTTTTTTATATATAAACCATTGGTCTAGAGTTCGGTTCTTGAGTGTGTGAGACCATTTGCTGACTGAGTGTGTACAACAAATGCTTTACACTGTCCTCTGATACTGCCTTACTGCTCGACCAAGCTACCACTTTAGAGAGCAAGGTTCTATCTAACTTTAGCCTCTGCCAAACCTCTGGGGACTGTGGACTCTGTACACCCTGTACCTATTTGGGAACAGTATATACAGAGCCACTTTCTCACAATGGTGGATCAGCGGTGGGATACAAACTTGCATTTGTTGGACTACTTGGTTACCATCTGATCACACAATAACTCTTAAAATTGCCTTTAGATTTCTGATTGGTCTTTTTCAAAAATACTAAAAGTCTTGCTAGGGCCTTGCTTAAGTCCCATTAGAATTTTTGAAAAATAAAAGTCACTATAGTCAGGTTAGAGGATTAGAACTGTCAGGTTAGAATGACTCAAACCCAGCTATTAGTGAAAATAATAACATGGACCTGGTGGAGCAGCTCGACCTCACACCTTGTCTTTCAAGGAATAGAGGTCCCTATGCAAACTTAAAAAAATACCAATGGGCCTGCATCCAACCAAACTAGGGCTCCAGGAGCTCTTGGCTGAGTATGCTAAGGACCACCTGTGAGAAAGTGCCATCTTTCTTGCATGGTATGCCCCCACTTTTTGCTGAATTACTGAATGTACTTTGACTGAGTGTACCCTGGACTCCTGCCAATCAGGTGCCCGGGGCCTATGTTCCTTACCTAAAACAAACAAAACTCAAATTGGCAAACCCTGGCCACATGTCAGCCCCTGGTAAATGGTACCCTAGGTACCCAGGGCCTTGTGACCAGGGAAGGCCTCTAAGGGCTGCAGCACTCATTGTGCCACCCTTAGAGGCCCTGTACCCTTACACACACACTGCCTTTGCAGGCTGAGTGTTTGGGAGCAAGACAAAAACAAAGTCGACATGACGCACATCCCTGTGTGCCTTGCCCATCGCCTACACTGCCATGGCATACATCAGCCACCCCTCTAGCTGGGTGCCTTATGCCAATGGTGTGGGCACAGGAGCAGGAGCCCTGTGCCCCTACAGTACCCAGGTCCATTCCTGAGCACTGTAAGTACAGTGCTGCCCTTTAAGAGTACATGGTGCTGAGAGCTCGTCAAACACAAGCTCCACATCACCATAATGGCAACACTGAAGACTGAAGTTTGGTATCAAACTTCTCAGCACATTAAACCCACACTTATGCCAGTGTGGGATTTAATGTACCAAGCACCCCAGAGGGCCTCTTAGCGATGCCCCCTTAAACCTAACCTACAATCCACGTCTGCTCTGAGGCTGCCTAGGCTGCCACACAGCAGACCTGTTGCTGGACCCCTGTGTAGGAGAGCCCCTGCTCTCCTGGGCCTGCAACAATGCGCATCCTGGGCGAGGTGCTAAATCTCCTCCCCCAGGATGGGCAGGGGGGAGCTTCAAAGGCATGCCGCCTCTGTGAGCTTCCCCAGGCCACTGCAACCCCCCACTCTGGCGGGAAGCTTTGGCCGGAAACCCCAAATAAGGACGGGGGATGTGCCAGCCTGCCAACCCCACCCCTCAGGTGGGGGAGGCGAGGTGAAGCACATCTCCGGGCTCTTGCCATCTTGAAGATGGGGAGCCCTACCCTATCAGGACTAGGCTACTGCCTCCTCCCACAGGAGAGAGGCAGGATAGGGGGTGTACCCACCCCAGGACAGGGACCCATTGGTCCCTGCCCTTCACCTACCTGTAACGCCCCTAATTCTAGTATTTAGGGGCACCCTGAACGTTCCTTCCCCAGATTCCAGATTCAAAACTACAAAAAAGAGCAAGAAGAAAGAAGACCTGCCCTGCAGCTGCTAAGAAGAGGAAGACACCAACTGCTTTGACCCCAGCCCTACCGGCCTGTCAACCCTCGAACCTGCTCCTGCTCCAACCCGGCATCTCTTGTGGCCAGCAACCTCACAAACCCCGGAGCACCTGGCTACCTTTTGGCTCTAAGCCCCTGGGACTCCCATGAGTAGAGGCTCTACTCAAAACCTACCTCTAATCCCTGGCAGCAGCCCGGAACCGCGAACCCAGCACACTCTGCACCCGCCACGCCTGGCCAGTGCCGGAGTGAACAAAGACCGCGAGGACGACCCCACGGCGACTGTGACCCTGAGTCCGGCACCCAAGGACCACCCTCGACACTCCTGAAGAAGCCTGCAGCCTCAGAACAAGGTGCCCCCCCAACCGCGATCAACAGAGGGTAAGATTTCCCGACAGCAAAAGGCACCTCTTCACGCGGCGCCCTGCGGCCCCCTGTGCCCAATCCCGGGGTACCTACCTATCCTCCAACTACCCAACTTACCTTTGGAAGTGGTGGTGGCACCTGAAGAATCCTCGTCCCCGAGCTTGCAGTCTTTTTCTAAACCGGTATTTCCCATAGAAATCAATTGAGCGCCCGAAGGCTCAAAAGCACCCTGCACCCAACCGCCCGAGTGGCCCTGGCAGTGAAACCTCTACACCTACCTACTTCCCCACTTGCCCTGAGTAAGTGACCAGGAGCCCAGCTCCCACAGCCGCGTGGCTTGCCAGTCAGCAGCCACCAACCAAGGCCCCCCTATCCCTCATAGGATAACATTGGGCCTAACTCTCTCTGTACCCGGCTGCCCTAGAGTCGCTGAGGGTGAACCAACTGTACCTACCTGACCCTGGGGGACCCCTGAGTCTATGCCCAGAACCTCAACTCTGCCAGTCGAGTACTTACCCTTAAATCACTAACTCTATTTTCCTCTCAGGGTAACATTGACTAGCTTTTTCCTGAAATTTCTTCTAAGTGTGGACTTTTCAAATCTTAAAATATTCACCAAAAATCAGCCGAGTCACGAAAACGAAATTACTCACGTGTTCCTACGTGAACTCCCAGTGCTGGATCTTGGTGAAAAATACTTACAACTGTACTTACCAGTAACTAAATTTTCTTCCATAGGAAACCATTGACCTTTTTTTCTGTGAAATTTCTTCTAAGTGTCAATTTCTGCAATCTTTAAATATTCTTTAAAAATCGTATAATATCTGAAAACGTAATTACTTACCTGTTTTGGATAAAGGTCCCAGTACTGAGTCTAGGTACCCAGTACTGGATTACAAAAGTAACAAGAACATACTGTACCTGCAACTTGAATTTTCTTCCATAGGGAATCATTGACTGTTTTCTCTGAAATATTTTCTAAGTGTCAACTTTTAAAATAGCTAAATATTGTTTAGAAATCATCACAGTAATTAAGTCGACTTTCATCACTTGATTCTAAGAACTGACCCAGGACTGAATCTAGGATCCAGTCCTGGAATTCCAAAAGTAATCTGTTGCAAATAACTTTACATTTCCATTGAGCTCAATGCATTGTGTTTAAAATAGTGTTGCCTATTGCAACCCCTTGTAACTGTTTACAAAAGTCAATTGCATATTGCAAAAGTATTTATATAAAGCATCTCATTCTGAGAAAGTATATTTTAACCCCTTGCATGCCCGCCCCTTTCCCCGCCCAGTGCCGCGCTTAACATTAGCGGGCGGAGTTCATGACGAGCTGGACTCGTCATGGGCACAGCGCCACCGCAGCCCATGACGAGTCCAGCTCGTCATGGGCACTGAAGGGGTTAATGCCAAGTGTTGGTTCTAAAATAAAACAAGCATATATTTTTTATATATAAACCATTGGCCTAGAGTTCAATTATTGAGTGTGTGAGACCATTTGCTGACTGTGTACAACAAATGCTTTACACTGTCCTCTGATACTGCCTTACTGCTCGACCAAGCTACCACTTTAGAGAGTAAGGTTATATCTAACTTTAACCTCTGTCAAACCCTTGGGGATTGTGAACTCTGTACACCCTGTACCTATTGGGGAACAGTATATACAGAGCCACTTTCTCACACCACCCATCTGAACATGGTGATGGCCAGTCAGATGAGGAAAGGGAAGAAGAGGAGGTGGATAATAAACCCCCCCCCCCACACACTATTCCCTATGGAGGAGAGGGCCCCCATACCCTTCAATCCAAGAATTAGCATCTGGGGACCTAGAGATCACACAGGTGACTCTGATACCAGAGAGATCACTGGGAGACCCACCAGTGAAGAGGACAGCCTTTTAGAAAGGCTGGTCAAAAGATTAGAGCTAGAGTCCAGGTTCCTGGCTCTAGAAAAAGAAAGGAGAGAGATGGGTTTAGCACCCATCAATGGTGGCAGCAATAATAAAAACAAGGATAGGGAGGAAACTTCTGAACTTAAAATCCCCCAAGATATTGTCCCTAAATTTGAGGAAGGTGATGACCTCGCCAAATGGTTCACAGCCTTTGAAATAAGAAGAGTTAGGAAACCTCTCTGGGGGGCACTCCTGTGGGAACTGTTCTCTGTTAACTACAGAGACAGGCTTCTGACCCTCTCTGGGCCAGAAGCAGGAACCTATGACCTCATGAGGAAGGTTCTGATTGAGGGATTTGGATTCACTACTGAGAGTATAGAATTAGATTCAGGGGGCTCACAAAACCCAGACCCAGTCCTGGATTGACTTTGTAGATTTCTCAGTGAAGACACTGGATGGTTGGTTAGCTGGACATGGTGTGCATGATTTTTCTGGATTGTACAATTTATTCATGAAGGAACATATATTAAGTAACTGCACAAATGAAAAGTTGCATCAGCATTTGGTAGACCTTGGTCTCATTACTCCCCAAGAATTGGGAAAGAATGCAGACCACTGGGTCAAGACTAGGGTGACAAGGACAGCCATTGGGGGTGACCAAAAGAAAGTGGTCACAAAGTCTCCCCAGGGGAAAGGTGGTAAGAATCCCCAAGATAAAAAGTCTGAGTCTTCCAAAGGGCCACAAAAACCTGTTCAGGTGGGTGGGACCCAAACTACTCCCTATGTGCCCCAACCATATAGGGGGAAGAACTTTGATCCCTTAAAGGCCTGGTGTAATAACTGTAAGAGGTCAGGACACCTAACTGTAGATAAATCTTGCCCCCACTACAAAGCCCCTAAGGCACCCAGTACAGCTACTCCTGGGGCAGCAAGTATACAGATGGGATCAGAGGTGTACCCTTAGCAAATCTGGGAACACACTGAAGCAAGTCTAGTCTCCCTGGGAGAAGTGGAGTTTGCCACTGTAGCTGTGTGGCCACCCAACTTAAAGAAATATTTATTGTACCCCTGGGTGAATGGAACTAGGGTAGAAGCTCTGAGGGTACAGGTGCCAGTGTCACTATGGTGAAAGACACACTGGTTTCCCCTGAACAATATTTGATTGGGAAGTCTTACCCAGTCACCAACGCTGACAGTGTAACCACTAGTCATCCCATGGCGACATTAGTCTGGGGGGAGGTTACTGGCCTGAAACAGGAAGTGGTTTCTCCAAAGTTACCAGCTGCATGTCTGCTTGGAAATGATCTGGAAACCTCAGCCTGGGCTGAAGTTGAGTTAAAAGCCCATGCAGCCATGCTGGGCATCCCTGAATTGGTGTGTGTGCAAACCAGAGCACAGAGCACAGAGCAAGAGGAAGGATGAAAAGTAGGACTGGAGCCTGAAATAATGGCCCAACTAACCAAGTGAAAAGGTAAGAAGACTGGGGAACCAGCTTCTGTACAGCAAAACCTTCAGGACCCCTCTCCACAGTGAGAGGATTTGGATACCCCTGAGGGAACTGAGTCCATGGAGCTTGATCCTTACCAGGTTGAACTCTTGGGCCCAGGGGGACCCTCTAGGGAAGAGCTGTGCCAAGGTCAGCGAGACTGTCCCACTCTTGAAAGCCTGAGGCAGCAAGCTGTTTCAGAAGCCAGGGGAGATGTCAGTGGTACTCACAGAGCTTATTGGGTAGAGGGATTACTGTATGCTGAGGCAAGAAACCCCACTCCTGGAGCCACCAGGAGGGTGGTAGTGCCACAGAAGTACAGGGAGTTCCTCCTAACTTTGGCTCATGACATCCCCCTAGCTGGACATCTGGGGCAATCCAAAACTTGGGAAAGGCTAGTGAGTCACTTTTACTGGCCCCAGATGCACCAAAAGGTTAAGGAGTGTGTCAGCTCCTGTGTTACCTGTCACGCCAGTGGCAAGGCAGGTGGCCACCCAAAGGCCCCCCTCATCCCACTACCAGTGGTGGGGGTACCCTTTGAAAGGGTAGGGGTGGACATTGTGGGTCCACTTGAACCTCCCACAGCCTCAGGGAACACATTTATTCTAGTAGTAGTGGATCAAGCTACTAGGTACCCTGAAGCATTTCCACTTAGGACTACTACAGCTCCTGCAGTAGCCAAGGCCCTCCTGGGTGTCTTCATCAGGGTAGGGTTTCCTAAGGAGGTGGTTTCAGACAGAGGTTCCAACTTCATGTCTGCTTACCTGACACACATGTGGAAGGAGTGTGGAGTGCAGTACAAGTTTACTACACCCTAACATCCACAAACCAATGGCCTTGTTGAGAGGTTCAACAAACATTGAAAGGTATGATCATGGGTCTCCCTGAAAAACTCAAAAGAAGATGGGATGTCCTGTTACCATGCCTGCTTTTCGCTTACAGGGAAGTACCACAGAAGGGAGTAGGTTTCTCACCCTTTGAACTTCTGTTTGGTCATCCTGTAAGGGGACCACTTTGTCTTGTAAAAGAGGGCTGGGAGAGGCCTCTTCAATAGCCCAAACAAGACATAGTGGACTATGTGCTTGGCCTAAGGTCCAGAATGGCTGAGTACTTAGAAAAAGCATCCAAGAAACTTTAGGCCAGTCAGGAGCTCTAGAAGCACTGGTATGACCAAAAAGCTGCACTGGTTGAATTGCAACCTGGGCAACAGGTGTGGGTTTTGGAGCCATTGGCACCAAGGGCCCTCCAAGATGAATGGAGTGGCCCTTACCCTATCCTAGAAAGAAAGAGTGAGGTCACCTATTTAGTTGACCTGGGCACTAGCAGGACACCCAAAAGGGTTATCCATGGGAACCGCCTTAAGCTCTACAATGACAGGGCTGACATCACTATGCTGATGGTGACTGATGCGGAACAGGAAGCAGAGAGTGAACCTCTCCCTGACCTCCTCTCCTACAGCCCCACAAGATGGGTCAGTAGATGGTGTGATCTTTTCAGACACCCTCTCTGCCCAACAGCAGACTGACTTCAAGCAAGTCTTGCAACAGTATGCTAGCCTCTTTTCCCTGACCCCTGGTCTGACAAACTGGTGTACCCATGATGTGGACACTGGTGACAGTGCACCTGTCAAGCAAAATCTATCGACAGTCAGACCAAGTTAAGGAAAGCATCAAAGCTGTGGTCAGCAAGATGCTGGAGTTGGGGGTCATTGAACCCTCTGAGAGCCCCAGGGCTAGCCCAGTGGGTCTGGTCCCCAAACCTCATCAACAAGGTGAAAAGAGAGAGATGAGGTTATGTGTGGACTATAGAGAGCTCAACTCTGTCACCAAGACAGATGCTCACCCTATTCCAAGAGCACATGAGCTGATAGATAAATTAGGGGCAGCCCAATTCCTCAGTACCTTTGACTTAACTGCAGGGTACTGGCAGATTGGCATGGCCCCAGGAGCAAAAGAAAAGACGGCATTCACCACCCCTGATGAGCATTATCAGTTTACTGTAATGCCCTTTGGGCTAAAGAATGCCCCTGCCACTTTCCAGAGGTTGGTGAACCACGTCCTGGCTGGGCTGGAGTCCTTTAGTGCAGCTTATCTTGATGATATTGCTGTCTTTAGCTCCACCTGGCAGGATCAACTGATCCACCTTGGGAAGGTTTTAGAGGCTCTGCAAAATGCAGGTCTCACTATCAAGGCATCCACATGCCAGATAGGGCCGGGCACTGTGGTGTACTTGGGCCACCTTGTAGGTGGAGGCCAAGTACAACCCTTACAACCCAAGATCCAGGCCATCATGGACTGGATGCTCCAACAACCCAGACCTAAGTCAGGGCATTCCTTGGCTTGACTGGATACTACAGGAGGTTTGTGAAGGGGTATGGGTCCATTGTGACCCCCCTCACAGAACTCGCCTCCAAGAAAATGCCCAAGAAAGTGAACTGGACAGTTAGTTGCCAAAAGGCTTTTGACACCCTGAAAGAAGCAATGTGCTCAGCACCAATTCTAAAAGCTCCAGATTATGCCAATCAGTTCATAGTGCAGACTGATGCCTCTGAGCTAGGGATAGGAGCGGTCCTATCCCAGACCAATGATGAAGGCCAAGACCAACCTGTTGCTTTTATAAGCAGGAGGCTACTCCCCAGAGAGCAGCGTTGGAGTGCCATTGAGAGGGAGGCCTTTGCTGTGGTCCCTGAAGAAGTTGAGGCCATACCTGTTTGGTACTCACTTCCTGGTACAAACTGACCACAGACCTCTCAGATGGCTAATGCAAATGAAAGGGGAAAATCCAAAACTACTAAGGTGGTCCATCTCCCTACAGGGAATGGACTTTGAAGTGGAACACTGACCAGGGACTGCCCATGCCAATGCAGATGGACTTTACAGGTTCTTCCACTTAGTCAATGAAGACTCCATAGGACAAGGTTAGTCTCATCACCTTTCGTTTGGGGGGTGGGGGGGTTGTATGAGAAAGTGCCATCTTTCTTGCTTGGTATGCCCCCACTTTTTCTGAATTGCTTAATGCACTTTGACTGAGTGTGCCCTGGACTCCTGCCAATCAGGTGCCCAGGGCCTATGTTCCTTCCCTACACAAAAACCTCAAAACCAAATTGGCAAACCCTGGCCACATGTCAGCCCCTGGTAAGTGGTACCCAGGGCCTTGTGACCAGGGAAGGCCTCTAAGGGCTGCAGCACTCATTGTGCCACCCCTAGAGGCCCTGTACCCTAACACACACACACACTGCCCTGGCAGGCTGAGTGTCTGGGTACAAGACAAAACAGAGAGTCGACATGGCACACATCCCTGTGTGCCATGCCCACAACCTACACTGCCCTGGCATACATCAGCCACCCCTCTAGCTGGGTGCCCTATGCCAGTGATGTGGGCACAGAGGCAGGAGCCCTGTGCTCCTACAGCACCCAGGTCCATTCCTGGGCCCTGTATTGCAGTGCTGCCATTTAAGAGTACATGGTGCTGGGAGCTTGTCAAACACGAACTCCACAGCAGCATAATGGCAGCACTGAAGACTGAGAAGTTTGGTATCAAACTGCTCAGCACATTAAACCCGCACTGATGCCAGTGTGGGATTTAATGTACCAAGCACCACAGAGGGCATCTTAGAGAGGCCCCCTGAAACCTAACCTACAATCTACGTCTGTTCTGAGGCTGCCACACAGCAGAGATGTTGCTGGACCCCTGGGTAGGAGAGCCCCTGCTCTCCTGGGTCTGCAACAATGCACATCCTGGGCGAGGTGCTAAATCTCCTCCCCCAGGGTGGGCAGGGGGAAGCTTCAAAGGCATTCCGCCTCTATGAGCTTCCCCAGGCCACTGCAACCCCCCACTCTGGCGGGAAGCTTGGCCGGAAACCCCAAATAAGAACAAGGGATGTGCCAGCCTGCCAACCCCACCCCTCAGGTGGGGGAGGCGAGGTGAAGTACATCTCCGGGCTCGCGCCATCTTGAAGATGGGAAGCCCCGCCCAATCAGGACTAGGCTACTGCCCCCCTCCCAAAATAGAGAGGCAGGATAGGGGGTGTACCCACCCCACCCCAGGACAGGGACCCATTGGTCCCTGCCCTTCACCTACCTGTAACGCCCCTAAATCTAGTATTTAGGGGCACCCTGAACCTTCCTTCCCCAGATTCCGATATCCGAAGAAGAGCTAGAAGAAAGAAGACCTGCCCTGCAGCTGCTAAGAAGAGGAAGAAACCAACTGCTTTGGCCCCAGCCCTACCGGCCTGTCGACCCTCGAACCTGCTCCTGCTCCAACCCGGCATCTCTTGTGGCCAGCAACCTCACAAACCCTGGAGGACCTGGCTACCTTGTGACTCTAAATCCCTGGAACTCTCATGAGTAGAGGCTCTACTCAAAATCTACTTCTAATCCCTGGCAGCAGCCCGGAACCGCAAATCCTTCACACTCTGCACCCGCCAAGCCTGGCCTGTGCCGGAGTGAACAAAGACCAGGAGGACGAGCCCACGGCGACTGTGACCCCGAGTCTGGCACCCAAGGACCCCCCTCCCCCTCGACACTCCTGAAGAAGCCTACAGCCTCAGAACCAGGTGCCCCCCCAACTGCAATCAACAGAGGGTAAGATTTCCTGACACCAAAAGCACCCCTGCACCTGGCGCCCCGTGGCCCCTTGTGCCCAATACAGGGATACCTACCTATCCTCCAACTACTCAACTTACCTCTCAAATTGGTGGTGGCACCTGAAGAATCTTCGTCCCCGAGCTTGCAGTCTTTTTCTGAACCGAAGCTTTCCCATTGAAACCAATTGAGCGCCGAAGGCTCAAAAGCACCCTGCACCCAGCCGCCCGAGTGGCCCTGGCAGTGCAACCTCTACACCTATCTACTTCCCCACTTGCCCTGAGTAAGTGACCAGGAGCCCAGCTCCCACAGCCGCGCAGCCACCAACCAAGGCCCCCCCTATCCCTCCTAGGATAACATTGGGCCTAACTCTCTCTGCACCCGGCCGCCCTAGAGCCGCTGATGGTGAACCAACTGTACCTACCTGACCCTGGGGGACCCCTGAGTCTATGCCCAGAACCTCAACTCTGCCAGTCGAGTACTTACCTTTAAACTGATAACTCTATTTTCTTCATAGGGTAACATTACTGGCTTTTTCCAGAAATTTCTTCTAAGTGTGGACTTTTCAAATCTTAAAATATTCACCAAAAATCAGCCGAGTAACGAAAACGAAAATACTCACCTGCTCTTAGGTGAGCTCCCAGTGCTGGATCTTGGTGCCCAGCACTGACTCTGAAAAATACTTACAACTGTACTTACCAGTAACCCAATTTTCTCCCATAGGAAATCATTGACTGTTTTTCTGTGAAATTTCTTCTGTCAATTTCTGCAATCTTTAAATATTCTTTAAAAATCGTATAATATCTGAAAACGTAATTGCTTACCTGTTTTGGACAAAGGTCCCAGTACTGAGTCTAGGTACCCAGTACTGGATTACAAAAGTAATGAGGACATACTGTACCTGCAACTTGAATTTTCCTCCATAGGGAATCATTGACTGTTTTCTATGGAATATTTTCTAAGTGTCAACTTTTAAAATAGCAAAATATTGTCTAAAAATCATAACAGTAATTAAGTCGACTTTTATCACTTGATTCCAAGTACTGACCCAGGACTGAATCTAGGATCCAGTCCTGGAATTCCAAAAGTAATCCTAAAAGTAATCTGTTGCAAATAACTTGAAACTTCCATTGAACTCAATGCATTATTGTGTTTAAAATAGTGTTGCCTATTGCAACCACTTGTAACTTTCTACAAAAGTCAATTGCATATTGCAAAAGCATCTCATTCTGAGAAAGTATATTTTAATACCTATTGTTGGTTCTAAAATAAAACAAGCATATATTTTATATATAAACCATTGGTCTAGAGTTCGGTTCTTGAGTGTGTGAGACCATTTGCTGACTGTGTACAACAAATGCTTTACACTGTCCTCTGATACTGCCTTACTGCGGGACCAAGCTACCACTTTAGAGAGTAAGGTTATATCTAACTTTAGCCTCTGTCAAACCCTGGGGGACTGTGGACTCTGTACACCCTGTACCTATTTAGGAACAGTATATACAGAGCCACTTTCTCACAATTAGGTCTAATTTGTTTTCTGATTGTCAGGTAGAGTTCTGTACTTAATGAGTAGAGGAACTTTCCGTACCACAAAACGAGAGTTAATCGTACAAAAGACATTATCTTCTGAAAAGCACCCTCCTAAGGCTTCAATAGGTGCCTTCGTAGCAAGGGTCCAGTTCAGCATCTATTGCCTGAACCAAACAATGTATACAAAGCCTTTGCAGAAACCATGATCTTCATACCTTTCATAAACTGCCCCATCTAAGTTGCTTATCCCCCCGCAACTTCCTCTGCAAGAAAATTAATTTGAAATTAGGTGGATGCTTACCTTGTCTAAGCTCTGACACTACATATCCCCCTCAAAACCCATCTACTGAGAAAATGGAATACTCAACCCTGGCCCTTAAACTGTGGATTGATGTCCTTTCCACATCATCCACAGCCTCCCCATCTCACCCTGTAGAGACGTATCCTTCCTGAGCAATGCCCCCGCTAGCTAGCAACAACTTGGGAGTAATCATGCCCAAAGACACCTGGGCAGGATTATTTTCAGAATGTATGCGCTGTAAATAAGGTGATATCAAAACCAAATAATGTTCTTGATTGTGTGCATGCCAGCCATGTGGCTTCTGGCTGGTTGGAGTTTGAAGGGGTGCTCCCACCAAGCGTTATTAAATGAATGACAAACTTTTCCTTTGGGGGACCAAAAACAAAATGTAATAGAATTCTCTTTCCCCCAATCCCTTGTGAGGACATTTGATGTCAGCAGTAGTCATTAGATTAGAAATGTTTTTAAGCAACTGCTGGATGCAGCATTTCTTCAATAACTCAGCTGTTGCATGTTCTCGCACATCGTGTGTTTTAAAAACAATCTTTGGGCCCTCCATGTTTGAAGTTGCAGTGTAAAAGCGTGGTGTCGGGGTGTGCAAATTCTGAGTATATGCTGCTGAGTCTTGGCTGAGAAGTATGCCCGCACCTCCATCAGCCACCACATTTGTCTTTCTTCTGTCTGCATGAACAATCTTTGGTCCCACAACGTTTGTAATTGCAGTGTAAAAGCGTGGAGTGGTGGTGTGCAAAGTCTGAGTATATGCTGCTGAATCTTGCCAAGAAGCATGCTAAGCATCGCCATCAGCCACCACAGTTGTCTCTCTTCTCCCTGCAGGAACCGTCCACTGGGCTGGGCATTCTCCTGGACAGTGTTTGTGGAATGTTCCCCTATCGGCTCACACCCCTCTTGCAGCTCCTCACGTCCTTGGTTTCTGACAGGTCCACTGCTAAGAAGGTAAGAATGGAGTCCATGCCTTAGAAGAAGAGCAACACAGTGCATTCTGCCGTTAGTGTTTTAAATTGAACTCCTTTTCTCCCTTTTCATTTTTTGTCTCTTGGAAATATGGCATTTGACATCAGATAAGAACATCCTAGCCCCTCCCTTCTTTCTTTGAGGTTTGCATTGCTTTGTAGCTTTAAGCTTAGTATGCCACTGTCCATGTTCTTCAGTGTTTTATTGCTTATCGCTTTCATTCTCACATGTTGGGCTGCTTGATGCATTTCTTCCTTGTTGGTGAGCTTAGAGTATTTGTTGTACAGTGTTTGTAAGCTTCAGAGGTCTGTCCTGCTGTGTTTGCCTGCACCGTCAGGTACGCAGGAAGTTCCACCCTACTTAATCAACCGCATCCATGGACACAGCTAAGGGATGGATTCTCGGGGCAAAGATCCTGCCAGACAGTTGCAGCATTTCTTCAAAAGCGTAAAGTTCCCCGATCACTTCTTAGCCATTATTGAAAGTGCCACATGTAAGTGGAGCAGTTCTCACATCTCGAAGATGTCGAAGGAGGATATTATTATGTTCGAGGCATATGAGCTGCAGATTACACAGTATGCATAGATCGCCATCTGGTGTTGGGCCCGGATGTTTGCACTTGTTTTTGTCCTGGAAAGTATTTGGAAGTCACAAGGTATGTGACTCCTCCTTTGGATGATAGTGCGCATGGGCATTGGCTCCATCCTCAAATTGTTTTTTTCTGCCATTGGGCTCGGATGTGTTTCTCGCGCTCCAGTTTGGAACCGTTACCGTTTTTTTCTTTCGACGCGCAATCCTTCCCTTTTCGATGGTATTGTCTCGATCGGGTTTTCCCAATCTGCGCGACTCAACTTCGACGTCTTCGATTCCGATCATCGGCGAAGGCCTTCGGTCCTACCTGGGCCTTACTCATCTGGCCCATGGAAAGGATGCCATTCAAAAAGTGTCCTCGATGTGGGTCGAAGTTTCCCCACACCGATCTGCATGAGGTGTGCAACCTCTGTCCCTCTGTCCAGCTTGCGCCTCCTTCCGCTCCAAGACGACGATTCGGGACTGACGAGCTAGAAGAACCATGGCTCAATCGTCATCTTCGATCCCAGACGACATCTTCCAAGAGGGCGTCGATGTGCCAGAGCAGGGGCGGGTCGAAGAAGGCATCGTCAGTGCCTCTGAGGCCGATGACTCCGACGTCAAGGACATCAGTCCAGCACAGAGGGTCGTGAGTACAGACGTCGACCCCGACCCCAACCCACTTTGACACCATCAAAAAAGGCTCCGGTCACACCTTCGCCTTCGGGCCCAGGTGCACACCGAGAGACTGCTTCCCATGCCTCGCCTCCGGGCCCGGTAAAGAACCCTACAAAGCCTTCAACTGACTCGGGCTCGAGTCAGCCTACCCTCGGTGCCGAAAAACATACAAAGGCACCGAAAAAGAAGCCGTCCTCTTCTTCATCCACGCCGAGTGCTGCTTCGACATCCAAGCACTCGGCGTCGAAGACTGGCACCGGCTCCTCGACACCGACAACACATTCGGAGCCGACCAAAAAACTGCCACCAAAGGGCCCCCGACTCTCATGCTTCGAAGCCGAAACAGACCTCGGAACCGAAAAAACAACAGGTTCCATCGGCCAAAGACACTGCAAAATCGCACTGTTCCAAACCCAGAACCGCTACAGAGTCGGCGCCGAAAAAACCTACGGCACTAACACCATCAGCACAGAAGGATCTGCCCCCCCAAAGAAGAACTGTTTTGCCCAGATCCTACCCAAAAATTTCATGTAAAGGATCCCAAGACTGGTCACTTAATGCTTAGCTTCAAAAAGCAAACACTAGATACGGCTGCACCGGCTCTCCCCTACTGCAGTAGATGATGATGATGACACCTCTTATGATGCAGGGGGGTTGCAGACGATCAACCACTAGGAGACCCTACTCCTACTGGCTCCCCAGACCCCTGGGATGATTATAGCATCCCAGACGTCCCTTACATCCCACAAGAGGACATCTACCTCTCCAGGCCTTCCCCCCCAGAGGACACTATCAGCTTTAACCAGCTCCTTCACAGGGCTGCCCAGTACCACGGGGTTGATCTACACACAGACACCGTGGAGGAGGATTTTCTCATGGACACTTTTGACACCACTCAAGTCCGCCTCAATTTTACCCATGCTTAGGGGGGTCATTAAGCACGCACCAGAGGTCTTTAAAGACCCGGTCAGGGCTCGAGTCATCAACCCTAGGATCGAGAAAAAGTATAAGGCCACCCCTACTGATCCAGCGTACATTAAAGGCCCTGCACCACTAGACTCCCTTGTAGTCTCCAATGTGCGAAAAAGAGCCAATTCCCAATCATCAGGTGACGCATCACCACCAAATAAGGAATCTAAACTCCTGGACGCCTCTGGCAAACAAACGGCGTCACAGGCAGCAAACATATGGCGCATTGCCAATACTCAAGCGCTGTTAGCTAGGTATGACAGGGCACATTATGATGAGCTTGAGTCCATAATGCAGCACCTGCCGGACAAGTATAAAAATAGGGCCAATGAACTCATACAAGAAGGTAAAACCATTACTACCACCTCCATCAGTTGTGCCTTAGATGTAGCAGATACCGCCTCAAGGGCAATAAACACCTGTGTCCTTCTGCGTAGGCATGCCTGGCTGCGCATTTCAGGATTCAAACCAGAAGTCCAGAGTTCCATACTCAATCAGCCATTCGATGAGCAACACCTATTTGGCCCTAATGTTGATGTAGCCTTTGAAAAAATGAAGAAGGATAGAGACACAGCCAAATCTATGGGAGCCTTGCAGTCGCAAACTCCCAGACATTCCTTTTGTCGCTTATCCTTCAGAAGCACCCCCAGAGGCTACTCCTCGGATAGCCCCTCCACTTCTTACAAGGCTCCCACAAAAGGTTACCAAAGAGGTGGTTACAGGGGGTACAACAAAGGCAGAGGCAAAACCAACAACTCCCGCTCTGCCTCCACCCCCACCCAATGACTTCCCTCCACTTCTCCCAGACCATTCCACTCCAGTCGGGGGAAGACTCAAACAATTCCTTCCTTCCTGTTTGGGCCAACATCACTTCAGACAGGTGGGTGCAACAGATAATTCAATTAGGCTACTGTTTCAAACCAACATCTACCCCCCCAAACATACCACCCAAACAGCGTCCAATGTCACAACATCATTTGTTACTGCTAAGGCGGGAGGTAATCTCCCTCCTACAAAAAAGTGCAATAGAACCAGTTCCCCTGCACCAACAAAACAAGGGAGTTTACTCACTGTATTTTCTCATACCAAAAAAGGACCGCTCTCTAAGACCTATTTTAGACCTCAGACCCCTAAACCTATACATACACTCAGACCATTTCAACATGGTCACACTTCAGCAGGTCCTCCCTCAGCTTTCACAGGGCGACTTCCTTGCTACTCTAGACCTCAAGGACGCCTATTTCCACATTCCCATTCACAACGCTCACAGGAAGTATCTCTCATTTTTAGTGGACGGTCCGCACTATCAATTCAAAGTACTCCCATTCGGAGTCACAACAGCACCACGAGTGTTAACCAAGTGCCTAGCGGGAGTGGCAGCACACCTAAGAAGACAGCACATCCACGTCTTCCCATATCTGGACGACTGGCTCATAAAAGCCAGCTCATACAACCAGTGTGTACAACACACTCACGCCACTATTCAACAACTTCACGACCTGGGGTTCACAATAAATCACCCCAAGTCCCAGATGCAACCGTCCCACACACAATATCTCGGTGCCACAATAGACACCTCAAAAGCGTTAGCCTATCCCAGTCCCACCAGGATAGCAAGCATACAGGCTCTCCTCCCCAAATTCCACCCGCAACACTCTCTTCCAGCTCGAGTGTTCATGCAACTCATAGGGATGATGGCCTTTTGCATATTCATAGTGCCTCATGCAAGACTCCAGATGCGTCCTCTCCAAGAGTGCTTAGCACGCCAATGGAACCAGGCTCAAGGTCAGATAACAGATCCTGGTGTTGGTAGACGGTCGTGCCCATCGCTCTCTGCAGTGGTGGACCACCAAAAACCTTTCCAAAGGGCGACCGTTCCTGGACCCTGTTCCTCAGATAGTACTGACAGCGGACGCATCGCTCTCAGGCTGGGTAGCTCACCTACTACATCACACCATGCAGGGCAGGTGGACACCTCAACAAAAGTTAGTCCACATCAACCACCTGGAGTTACTAGCCATATTCTTAGCCTTAAAAGCATTTCAAAAATGCATATCAGGCAAGGCTGACTTAGTCCGCACGGACAACATGACATCCATGTACTACATACAAAAACAAGGCGGGACACACTCTCTGCAGCTCTCTCAGCTAGCACAGAACATATGGAGGTGGGCTATACCTCAGAACATTTTTCTCCCAGCCCAACCTGTCCCAGGAGTCCAAAACACCATACCCGATCTGTTGAGCCGTCAAACACAACAGATCCACGAGTGGGAACTTCATCCGCAAGTTCTTCAACCGTTTTTTCAAATGTGGGGGCAACCTCTTCGCCACCCACGAAAACGCCAAATGCTCAAGCTTTGCTACCAGATATCCACACCCATTGTCCAAAGGCAATGCGATATGGATGAACGGGTCAGGCAGATTTGCGTACGCTTTTCCGCCTCTCCCACTCATACCACTGGTGGTGCGCAAACTACAGCAACATTCCTTAATGCTCATCCTAGTTCCTCCAACTTGGGCCAGACAACCGTGGTACACCACATTGCTGGAACTCTCTGTAGTTCCGCTCCAAAAGTTACACCTCTCTCCATGCCTCTTAACCCAGAACCATGGAGAGATCAGACACCCGGACCCAGCTCAGCTCAACCTTTCGATCTGGCTCCTGAGATCCTAGAATTCGGTTACCTTTACCTTCCCCCTGACTGTATGAACGTCATTAAAGAAGCTAGACGGCCTACCACTAGAGCATGCTATGCAGCCAAGTGGAAACGTTTTGTAATATATTGTCACAACAACAACACCAATCCCCTAGATGTGTCTATCCAACACATCATAGGCTACTTACTACACCTCCAAAGATGCAACTTAGCCTACACGTCTATTAGACTGCATCTTGCTGCCATAGCAGCATATCTACAAAATAAACATCTATCACTTTTCAGGGTACCTGCCATAAAGGCCTTTATGGAGGGCCTCAAAAGAATAATTCCCCCCAGAGTATCACCTTCACCTGTGTGGAATTTAAACATCGTTCTCACAAGACTAATGGGGCCTCCATTTGAACCTCTACATAAATGTGAGCTACAATTCTTAACCTGGAAAACTGCTTTCCTAGTAGCCATTACTTCTCTACGAAGAGTTAGTGAACTACAAGCACTAACCATTCAAGAACCCTTTCTCCAGACGCATCATAATAAGGTTGTTCTCCGAACTAATCCTAAAGTAATTTCTCCCTTCCACCTCCATCAATCTGTGGAGCTGCCCGTATTCTTCTCGCAGCCACAGTCGCAGAAAGAGCTCTTCACACCTCAGATGTCAAAAGAGCATTGCTTTACTACATCGAGAGAACACAACCCTTTCGTAAGACCAAACAACTATTCGTGTCTTTCTCACCACCACAGAAAGGCAACCCCATATCAAAATCTGGGATAGCTAGGTGGACTGTTAAATGCATACAGATTTGCTACCACAAAGCAATACGTACATTATCTGTTCCCCCTAAAGCCCACTCTACAGGACAGATAGGGGCTTCAGTTACATTTTTAGGGAACATTCCCTTAGGGGTGGATACTGCTTTACAATCTATGCACAGTGTGTAATCTGCAGCTCATATGCCTCGAACGGAATATGCTACTTACCAGTATGCATCTGTTCTTGGCATGTAGAGCTGCAGATCTACACACGCCCACCCGCCTCCCCGGCTACCTGCATCTGTTCCAGCTTATCTTATTTAGAGATACACACATGGGCATCTTCACTGTTATTACTACGCTCCATCTTTCCCTGCTGGCGAAAAACAATCTGAGGATGGAGCTGATGCCCATGCGCACTATGAGCCAAAGGAGGAGTCACATACCTCCTGACTTCCAAAGACTTCAAGACAAAAACAAGTGCAAACATCCGGGCCCAACACCAGATGGCGATCTATGCATAATGTGTAGACCTGCAGCTCTACATGCCAAGAACAGATGCATACTGGTAAGTAGCATTTCCCTTCTCGTTGGATATTCAGCGTTGTTCCCGACTAGGAGACAGGACCTGGCATTTATTGTGAGCTTTTTCGTTTAATCTTATGCTAATAAGAAAGCCAGAAACTACAGAATACTGAAGACCAAAGTCAAAAATGTTTGGATTGCAGACAATGCTGTTCATCAGAGTCCAAGTTAAATGGTTGAAGAGGCTTCTCTCAGCAGTAGGTTCAATTTCTTCATATGGTAGTGATTTGCAGGTTTTTAAAGGGGAACCCTGTTGTGGAAATTTAGCTTGTAACTGAACATTATCTGCGCCATCTTGCCTCTCCCCAGCGCCACGCACAGCGAATGCACGGCCGCCATTTTAGGCACCCCACTCTCTCCCCGCTCATTCTCGATCGCCAGCGCTTTCCCCTGGCGCTGCGAGCATCCCCCGCGCGCCGGCCACCCCCGCTCTCTCATACACGGGCCATAAACCCTCTCCTTCTGCGCGACCCTGCCATGGAACCACATCCCACGCCCGACCGACATCCCATACATGGTCATGCATCTCTTTGATAACCCCCTTCCTCTGCGCCCCATTATCCGAACCGGTCCCAGGCCATCACCTAGCCCTGCGGATGCAGTTTATTGCCCCTACTGTAAGGGAAACACCCCACATCAAAGGGATTACAGTGGATCAAAGCCCCTACCCCCCTGAGACCCGGCCGGTTGCACACACCCCCGGGAATTGGCGGAATATCCAGCTGCGTGATAGCCATCTCCTACTGTGGGTGGGGTGGGGACTTCTACTGTAGATATGTGTGGGAACGAGCTTGAAGTGGGGGTTCCAAGGATGTCTTTCCGTACATCAAAGTCTCAATAAGAATGTACCATGTGTAATAAAGCAATAAACCGGTGTATAAGAGGCCAGGCCTCAGAGATGCAGTTAGAGCACCTCGTGACGATACCTTGCTGTCTGATCTGATGTGTTCTGCTCCGACGGAATAAAACTTTGTTTCCTGCCTTCCAGTCTCCGGCGCCTGCCTCTTGCATTGATAAATTATCGAATGGTATGAGAGGCGATTAACGCCGGGCAATACTTGAAAGGTTATCGACTGAAACTGCCGCTACCATTTAACAATTGGCGTCCCAAGCGTGGGGCCCATCAGAGACACGTGGATCCAGTGGGAGAGGTCCTGACGACAGAGTGAACGACTGCAACGATCGGGAGAGCTCCTGCCCAATAGACCCTTGTCTGGCAGCCGATCATCCGAACTTCACTGGTTCCGAGCAGACCTCTCTCGAGTGATCTACGGTCCTGACTGGGAACCATCAGGAGTGCCGCAGCAATAACGGAGAGTAGAGGACGATCGGGCGCTGGAGGCGGAAGACGAGAAACTGTCCACGCGGTCCGGGTAAGGTCGTGATACACGACAAATTGCGAAATAATTGATTGATTGTTTGAAGTTTTGAAAATACTAGTATTGCTCATTGATTGTTCTCTTTGAGATATTCGCTGTCTACAAACGGGGAGGAGTAGAAATACACTCTCTCTCTCTCCCTTTGCAGATAGTGAAGGGTAGGTAACGCAGACTTTTGTCCCCGTTGAAACCCGTCGTGCCTATCTTTATCTCCCCACTGATTGATTGTCCGAACATTGATTGTTTTGAAGAATAGTGCTCTTTGAGATATTCTCTGTTTGCAAATAACGTAGAATAGAAATA
This sequence comes from Triturus cristatus, assembly GCF_964204655.1. Taxonomy (NCBI): domain Eukaryota; kingdom Metazoa; phylum Chordata; class Amphibia; order Caudata; family Salamandridae; genus Triturus; species Triturus cristatus. The sequence goes on along the minus strand of NC_140580.1, from coordinate 1,175,384,487 downwards.
TTCTGTCTAGTCTTTGCAAATAGTGAAGGGTAGGTAACGCAGACTTTTGTCCCCGTTGTAACCCGTCGTGCCTATCTTTATCTCCCCATTGATTGATTGATTGATTGTCCGAACACTAGTTGTTCGATATTGGTTCTTTGGAGGTATTCTCTGCTTACAAATAACGAGGAATAGAGATATTCTGTCTAGTCTTTGCAAGCAGTGAAAAGATAGGTAGTGCTGACTTTTGTCCCCATTGAAACCCGTCATGCTTATCTTCTCCCCACTGATTGGTAGTTGGTTCTGCCCGGACCGCTTATTAGAGGTGGACCATCCGGCTCCACTGGAAGGCACCCCTAATAAGGACATGTTCACTAAATATGGACTAGTCACCGTAGCTTATAGCAAGCTATGGCATAAATATACCAAGAAGGACCCCGAGAGTCAGTGGCCACTGATGGGATCCTTCGACGACCATAAGATAGAAGTGCTAGAAATGGCTCTGCGTAGCAATAAGACGACGCCTACTATGCTTGACAGTATCGGCATGTGGCGCAAAGAAGCAACGCAACGGAAAAAGAGGTAAGAAGTAAAAGCAGAAAAGGAATTACGAAAGGCAGCTCACCTTGCCGCTAGAAAGTTAGAAGAAGAAATAAAGGAGAGAAGGGAAACTAAACTAAGACAGGAGCCCGAAACCTCAGGCCAGTACGCTGTTAGGACCCCCTCTATGCTCTACCCTGAGTTGTCCTCTAAGCAACAAACGAATGATGAATTACTGTTAGGTCCCCCGATCATTTACATGCCCCCTCCATACGCACCCTCCCAATCGGTAGTGCAACACCCACAACCCCCAAACACGAGCGACAGCAGTACAGGGGCCTCGGTCCTCACGGCCTCCGCGCCGGCTGAGCCTCTTGTACTGAACCCAACGTCGGCTATAACGTTAGATGACCCTGAGATGAGAAAGAAAGATTCCACCAGAATGAATCGATTAACAAAGGATGAACGAGCAGGAATTGACAAGATAGTAGGGACACTGGTGGAGCAAAAGGAAAGTGAGGAGTATATAACAGACGTGTATAACTCGTATGCCGACAGCCGCAGACGACACTTTGTCGTACGACTTTGTTATCACGCCCTGAATGCATATGAGGATAGGTACCACGATAAAGGTCCCGAAGGCTTAGCGGCCCTATATAGGAAGGTAGACATTGGGGAAGAAGGAGAGGGCGATGTGACGAACCTCTTCACTCGTACACTCGAGGTCTATCGACACCTTAAAGAACACAGGCAGACAACCAAAACAGAAACCCCCATAGCGGCTAAGCCCCAGGAAGGAAGGACTGATACCATGATGCCCATCAAAGAGGCCGCCCCCTACTGGGTCCCCCCACGAGGTCAGGGAACACATGACGACATCAACCACCAAGATGCGAAGGGGAGGGTTGTATATAATTGGGTCTACCAGCCATGGGACCGACAAGATATTTTGACCTTTAGAAGAACTCTACCCGACTTAAGAAAGAACCTGACTGCCTTCTACACCGAACTAGGTACAGCCTTAGGCTCAACAATAATGACTTTAGCAGATATCGACTTGTTCTTCGGATTATGTCTGCCGGCTGATGTGTGGAAACAAATCCGGAAAGTTGACCACGCTGAGCCGTTCGGATATACCTGGGTACAACTCGATACCATAGATAAACAGCGAGAACCGGGACAGAAACCCCCGAAAGCCATATTAGAACTCCCAGACAAGATTGTACTTAAGTTGAAGACTCTTATCCCAGAAAGAAAGGTAGACTGGTCGATAGTGACGGCTTGCCGCCAGAAACCCCAGGAGGATGTGTCTGAATACTTCTCTCGGTTCGAGACTGTGTTTTCCGATTATAGTGGCCAGGACATGACCACTGCAACCGGACATCACCTCTTTGTCCAGAATTATGTGAAGGGTCTATCACAAGAAGTTTCTCAGAAGCTGCAGACCAGCGAGAGTAGTTGGGCAGCCTCCAAACCCGCAGCTATCCTCCAGATGGCCCAATACTACGAAAACCAAAAGAATGAGAACGATAGGGCGTCAGAAAGGAAGAAAAAGGAACTAAAGGAGAGGGTAATGATAGCACAGTTGCAAGGGGTGACCATAGGAAGAGAACCCCCGAAAGGGAATTACCAACCAACCGCCCCTAGAAAGCTACCCCCTAGAGACCATACCCCTGCACCCTACAACGGACGGAGAGACTTAGATGGGAATCAATGTGCGTTCTGTAGAGGGTTCGGACACTGGAAATCCCAGTGCCCGGTCCTTCTGGAAATGAACAAAAATAGGGACCCCAGAGACACAGCATATGACCCCAGAAATAGAGGACCGGGACGAGGGTACACGAACGACGCCATCAACGACAGGCCAGGCAGACCAAACACCTTTGATCGCCCCCGACAAAACCAGTGTCAACAGTCCGACTATGAAAGCACCCATGACTTCGCATAGGACCGCCAGGGGCAAGGGAGGGATCCAGTCGAACTCCGTGTTGACCAGCAAGGTCCTTACGTCACTGCTAAGGTCTTGGGCACAAAATCTCCATTCCTGGTAGACACTGGGGCGACACGTAGTGCGTTATCCAAACGACTGATTCCTAAGGCACCCTTGTCTTGCTCACATGTAACCTCAATAGGCTTCGATGGAACGCCCTCCACTAACCCCTTATCAGCACCAATCTCCTTTGACTTAGAAGATAACACCACTGACACGACCTTTCTGCTCTCCTCCAACACCCCCGATGCTATTATGGGACTTGATTTGCTAAAACATTTTCGAGCTACCATCAGATGCTCCCCAGACGGAGTTCGAGTCATCCTACACGATAACCCAGATCTGTTCAGACCTTGTCACACACGACGTATGCTCTCTATAACCGATGCTGACATGTCCCTACTCGACACATTACCTTCACATCTATGGGCTAAAACCGACTCAGATGTAGGGCGCATGGTGATCGACCCGGTACACATAACCGTCCGACCGGACGCAGTGCTCCCAAAGCTTCCACAGTATCGGATATCACCCGAAGGCGAGAAGGCATTGGTGGAAATCATCGAGTCCCTAGTCGAGGCAGGAGTGGTAGAAGAAGTAGTCAGTAATGTTTGCAACAGCCCTATCCTACCCATTGTAAAGAAGCAAGGCGAGGGAGATGAGAAAGCCTACCGTTTCATTGTTGATTTGCGAGAGGTTAACAAAGTAGTCATACCCCAGTACCCCGTGGTCTCAGACATCACCACCATCCTCACCCTGATTCCATCCACTGCCACCACCTTTACTGTTATTGATCTCAAGAACGCATTCTTTTCCATCCCCATCCACCCAGACAGCCGCTACCTGTTCGGCTTCACTTTAAAAGCCCGTTCGTACAGATTCTGCAGGGCACCCCAAGGCTACACTGAGAGTCCCAGTATTTATAGCCAAGCCCTCAAGAGGCAACTAGATGCAGTCCAACTACCCGATGGAGTGGTGTTGATACAGTACGTCGATGACATTCTTTTGGCGGCCGACACCACTCCACTTGCCGCCACAGCCACCATTCACCTCCTCCGCTTCCTCGCGGAGAGCGGTCACAAGGTCTCCAGGAAGAAATTGCAATTCTGCCAACCACAAGTAACATATCTAGGCCACCTACTATCCAAAGACGGGAGAAAACTTACCCCTGACCGAATTCAGACCATCCTAGAAACCCCTGTTCCCAAGACTCAGAAGCAAGTACGGTCCCTAGTAGGCCTCACCTCCTTTTGTCGACAATGGTTGCCAAATTTCAGTCTTATCATAAAACCTCTGCTTTCCCTGCTGGCTAAAGATGTCCCCTTCCCCCTCCCCTGGACACCCGAATGTCAATCCTCCTTCAAAGAATTACGAGACGCCCTCTGCTCGGCCCCAGTCCTAGGAACCCCAGACTACACTAAACCTTTCTCCCTCTACACCCACGAAAGGGAGGGATGTGCGTTGTCTGTCCTAACCCAGTCCATAGGCCGTAAGCAACGCCCTTGTGCCTACTTCTCTGCCACTCTTGACCCTGTAGCCAGAGCTTTGCCCGCCTGCCTTCGAGCAGTAGCCGCCGCGGCTATCTCTATCCGGCAAAGCGAGGGGATCGTGCTCTCAAACCCCCTCACAGTATTGGTACCCCATGCGGTTGACACCCTCCTGAACCAAACCAAGACTCAACACCTGACTAGCGCACGACTGACTGGTTATGAACTGACTCTGCTTGCACCCCACATCACATTGAAACGATGCACCACTCTGAATCCAGCTACTCTACTGCCTCTCCCTGACCCCAATGCGTCCCCTATACATGATTGCGTGACCCTCACCGACGAACAAACCAAGAGTAGGGTTGACCTCCGGGATACTGCCTTCCCGGACCCTGACGGAGAACTGTGGGTGGATGGCTCATGCATCAAGCTCCCCGATGGCACCACCTCAGCTGCCTATGCAGTCACCACAGCCCGAACAGTTGTTGAGACAGCCCGCATCACACAGCGATCCGCACAGGCGGCGGAACTAATTGCTCTCACACGAGCCTGCATCCTGGCAGCAGGGACAACCGCAAACATTTACACAGACAGTCAGTACGCCTTCGGGGTAGTTCACCACTTTGGGCTCTTATGGAAAGAGAGGGGATTCTTGACTTCTCATGGCACACCCATCCTGCATGGAGATCTAGTCTCTGCCCTAACCGAAGCAGTCCTCCTCCCCACACGGTTAGCTGTGATCAAATGCCAGGCACACAAGAAGGTGACAGACATTATAGGACAGGGAAATGCACTGGCTGACATTACTGCCCGAACCACAGCCGAGAATAGGTCCACGACCCGTATGTACGTGACCAGGTCACAAACTGAGAAATGGAAGGATGCTAGGGAAACAATTAGGGATATCCAACTAGCCAGCACACCACACGAATTAACTGAATGGGCCCGGGTGGGATTGAAGGACGATGATGGTTGCTGGCGAACTAAAGACTTGAACAAATGGTTGCTACCAGATTCATACTTGATCCCCTTGCTGACCATGGCACACTCCCCCGCGCACACATAGGGTCTGCCCCCATGATCGAGCTCATCTCCAAAGTCTGGCACAACGACAAAATCCCAGACTCAGCCAAACGTCTGGTCCAACAATGCCTAGTATGCCTCCAACACAACCCTGGGAAAGGAACTGCTGTACCCCGGGGAGGGTTTGGGGTCCCCAATCACCCCTTTGAAGTCCTACAAATGGACTATGTCCAGTTAGAAAGGTGCCAAGGTTTGAAGTACGTACTTGTCGTTGTGTGTGCCTTCAGCAAGTGGGTGGAAGCCTACCCAACCCATGACAACACCGCTATGACTACCGCAAAAGTACTACTGAAGGAATTCTTCCCCCGATACGGCCTTTGTCGAATTTTGTGGAGCGACAACGGCCCCCACTTCGTAGCCGAAGTTATCCAACTCATCTTAAAAGGGTTGGGTGTAAAACAGAAATTCCATGCGGTCTTCCATCCCCAATCTGCAGGCTTGGTTGAGCGACACAACGCCACATTGAAGCTTAAGATAGCAAAAATAGTCGCCACCACAGGACTGAGATGGCCAGACGCTCTCCCGCTAGCATTGCTATCAATGCGTTCCACCCCCACTAAACACCACTTAACCCCCTACGAGGTCGTTTTCGGGCGGTCCATGAACCTTTGGGCTGCTCCAAAGCCAACATCCATCCACGACGTCCCGGACGTCCTCATGTCTGACTATTTGTATAACCTAACTAAAACGTTGTCCGTCATCCATCAGCAGGTGCTGCACGCCATTCCCGATGTTTCCAGGGGCCCCGGACACGACATCCAACCCGGTGACTTCGTCTTAGTGTGTAACTTCCAGCGCACCAAGAGTCTGGAGCCCCGGTGGACGGGCCCCCTGCAAGTCCTGATCACCACCCGAACAGCTCTTCGAGTGGAGGGGAAACGCAATTGGCTGCATGCACACCACTGCAAGAAGGTATCACCGACCCTGACAACCACGGACAACATCACCGCCCAAGAAGAACTTCTGGACAAAGACCGACCATCCCTGAGCCGCTGCCCAGATACAGAGACACTTGAGTTAGTAAGATATCCTGATCCCACCGTGCCATCCAAGGAAGGGTATATCTTGCGACGAAAGGAGAGAACTTCGGCTAAGCAGACAACAGGCTAAGTGGAAATCTCAGAGCGGTAGCCTAGTCACCACAAAGGCCACCAGGAGAGAAACTAAACAAAGTCTGTGGTTCTGCCCGCTACCGAGTCTCTTGAAGGTGATGGAAGCGCCCGACATGAAGATGATGGAAGCAACCGGACGTCCGAAGATCCACTACAAAAACCCAAAGACTGACCGAATGCACAGCTTAAAGACTATTGCACTTTTCATTACCCTTCTCTTTTGCCTTCTCCTCGTGGTCACCTTCTGGATCATGGAGGAGAGCACACCCGCTCATAAGACATTGCTGACCACCGTTCAACCTACCACCACGAAAGAACACCATCTGATCTCACTTTCACCCCAACTCCGAGAAAGGCGTAAGGAGTTCTGGAATAACTCTTTTGTGCAGTTGCTCCACCAACACAATCTTGCCGCCAACGCCATTAATTGCTGGATCTGTGGGTTGCTACCACATGCTACTGGACACTCTATCCCTTTCATCCCTTCACCTTTTTCTGTCCATGGTTCCTGCCTCGCCTGGCTAATCCTCCTGCAAGAAAGCTACAAGGACAATGCCACCTCCGGCAGAACCATGTCACACTTCTACCATGGGTTCTGGCTGAACAAAACTGGAAGAACTTCTGCCCTCTGAGATCGAACACTTCCTTTCACATGGACATCCCTGCCAAAGAACGAGTTGAAATGCAAGTGTTCAACAACCCAGCCAGACCCACCTTCTCTTACCTCCGGAAACGGACGGCCGCCACCCTAACAGTGGCCCTGTCCGTCATCAACATCACTGGATTTGTGTGCCTCGAAGGCCTGGGGGCGCAGCTGGTGGGCCACAGCTCCTGCCTCATCACCCGAACATTGGACTCAGTTGACCCACCCTCCTTTGTTGCCTCCCCGAATATGTACTTCGTCTGTGGTACTAAGGCCTACACCTGGCTTCCGAAAGGTTGGGGAGGCACCTGCTACATCGCCTTTGTCCTTCCTCCGACATATGTGGCTCCAGCAAACCATCACCGACAGAAACGGGCCAAAGACATTGTGCAAGCCGACTCCGCCGGAGCACAGTTCATGGACGCAGTAAAAGGCCTTGTTCCACTCTGGGGTCCAATGGCAAACAGCCGTGCCATCCGCCACTTAACCCAGGCAGTCGAAACGGCGATGAACATTACGGCTGGCGCCCTCGCCAACAACACCGCCGAGCTCCAGGCCGTCCGCTTAGTGGCCCTTCAGAACCGCCTCGTTCTAGATGTGGTTCTGGCTGATCGTGGAGGAGCATGCCGCATCATTGGGGTCCAGCTGTTGTACCTACGTACCGGATAACTCACCCTCAGTCTACAAAGCAATTGAACACCTCCACAGACTATCCGCGGAGGTCCATCAAGAGCAAGAAGAATGGTCACTGGGGAGTTGGTTTTGGGACACTATTAAAAGTTGGGGATGGAGGCTGTTTTCATTTATCCTAATACCGATTGTGATACTATGTGGATGTTGCTTGGGGATTCAGTGTCTGCCACCTTTATGTTCGCTTTTTATGAACTGCATCTGCCCTAAGACTTTGGACTTTGAAACCGAGCGAATGAAAGCTCTGTCTGAGGTGGAAATTCGTAGTATTATGGGGATAGATCCGAACTAGACAAGCTGGCGAGATATGTTAAAAGGGAGGACTGTGGAAATTTAGCTTGTAACTGAACATTATCTGCGCCATCTTGCCTCTCCCCAGCGCCACGCACAGCGAATGCACGGCCGCCATTTTAGGCACCCCACTCTCTCCCCGCTCATTCTCGATCGCCAGCGCTTTCCCCTGGCGCTGCGAGCATCCCCCGCGCGCCGGCCACCCCCGCTCTCTCATACACGGGCCATAAACCCTCTCCTTCTGCGCGACCCTGCCATGGAACCACATCCCACGCCCGACCGACATCCCATACATGGTCATGCATCTCTTTGATAACCCCCTTCCTCTGCGCCCCATTATCCGAACCGGTCCCAGGCCATCACCTAGCCCTGCGGATGCAGTTTATTGCCCCTACTGTAAGGGAAACACCCCACATCAAAGGGATTACAGTGGATCAAAGCCCCTACCCCCCTGAGACCCGGCCGGTTGCACACACCCCCGGGAATTGGCGGAATATCCAGCTGCGTGATAGCCATCTCCTACTGTGGGTGGGGTGGGGACTTCTACTGTAGATATGTGTGGGAACGAGCTTGAAGTGGGAGTTCCAAGGAATGTCTTTCCGTACATCAAAGTCTCAATAAGAATGTACCATGTGTAATAAAGCAATAAACCTGTGTATAAGAGGCCAGGCCTCAGAGATGCAGTTAGAGCACCTCGTGACGATACCTTGCTGTCTGATCTGATGTGTTCTGCTCCGACGGAATAAAACTTTGTTTCCTGCCTTCCAGTCTCCGGCGCCTGCCTCTTGCATTGATAAATTATCGAATGGTATGAGAGGCGATTAACGCCGGGCAATACTTGAAAGGTTATCGACTGAAACTGCCGCTACCATTTAACACTGTGAATGCCAAAATCAATCTCAAAAGCAGAGTTGGAAAATCTTTGAGCTTAGGAAATTCTGGAATGCCTGTTTTTGATGATTGTTGAATATGAAGAACTGTTTTCTCTCACTGTATTAAAAGGACCCTTGAAGGCAACTGCATAATCCTGGAAGCAATCCTCAAACGTTCCTTAAATTTGGTTTAACCTACTTCTTCTGGTAATGTCCTGTTCTGCATTGTAGGATTATCACATATGGTCATAACAGTAAAATAGTGTTCAAGGCATGTGAGCTGTAGATCATATGCTGTGCATAGATCGCCATCTAGTGTTGGGTCCGGATGTTTTCTCTTTGTTTTTCTTCAAGGAAGTCTTTTCCAGTCAAGAGGTAGGTGACTCCTCCTTTCAGTGATAGTGCGCATGGGCATCAACTCCATTGTTGGACTGTTTTTTTCCGCCATCGGGTTCGAATGTGAATTGTTGCGCTCCGGTACCATTCTTCGGGCCCCCTTCGACGCGCAATCCACTACCCTCGACGGTATTGTTTATCGATCGCGTTTCCTATTCTCCCCGCATATCGTTTACATTCAAACCTCCGATTGGAAGACTTGTGGAAGGCCGTTAGGCCTACCCGCTCTGGGGTCGGTAGCAGTCAATGGAAAGGACTCCATTCAAGCTCTGTCTAGGGTTTCGCGCTAAGTTTCCGTGCACGACTTGCACGAAGTGTGCATCCTTTGCCTATTCCCGGAACACGACGAGAAGGACTGTGATGCGTGTTGGTCGTTTCGATCGAAGAAGATACTCCGTGACCGTCTGGTTTGACGTCATGAAATGTACCAGCAAAGTGGCTCCGCACCGGATATCCTCAGAGACGAGTCTGAACAAGAAGAATTACAAGCGCAGGAAGCCGAAATGGAGGAGCAACACATTTCTGTGTCTGAAGCAGACTCCAATGCTGAAGACCTCACACTGGGACAACGGATTGTGAGTAAAAAGACTTCCTTCCCCTGCCATCTCCCCCATAAAAAGGCTCCAGTCCCTCCTCTGCCTTCGGGCCAAGGTCGGCACCGAGAAAAGGTTTCGAGTGCCCCGTCTTCGAGTTCGGTGCCGAAACATAAACAACAGCCTTACGGCTCGGACTCTACTCGTCCCCACACCGGTGCCAAGCCAACCCAAAACCTTCGTTGTCGAAATCCAAACACCTTTTTGTTTCGGTGCCACCGGTGCATAAGGCTAAATCTTCCAAACCGAAAACTTCAGAGCAAAACTTTCAACACCAAAACCGGCGTCTAAAGAAAGCACTCCAACTAAAGAGCCTCGGACCAATATTCAAGCTTTGGATCCGAAACAGAAGGAGATTATGATTCACCCAGAAACTGGACATATCCATGTCAAACTTCCTGAGAAGAGGAAAATGGGCTTACAAGAAGACTACCACATTCCTCTAAAAAGGAAAAATGTGGGTACTAACCCTTCTCCACCATAAATTCCACCTTCTTCACCCATTGATCCAAATTTACTCATTACACCTACAAATTCTCTTCTACCACCATCACCTGACCCACAGGGTACAGGGGATGGGGATATAGATGACTACACACCACGGGATACTGACCCTTGGGATAATTATAATGCTGACCCTCAACCAGATAACTATCCCGAGCTAGATCCATCCAGACCTTCTCCAGATGTTAATATTGGATATATTGAGCTTGTTAACAGAGCTGCACAATATCAAGGAGTAAAGCTTCATAAAGAGAGTTTAGAGGAGGATTTGTGTTTGACATCTCAAAGGGCTACACAGACATTACCAATGTTAAAGGGTATGCTTAAACATACAGACAGCATCTTTAAAGGCCCTGTACGAGCTGGAATCATCACTCCCAGGGTAGAGAAAGTACAAATCGGCACCTAATAACCCTGTATATATCAAAGGCCAATTACACTTGGACTCTCTCGTAGTTTCCACCGCTCGTAAAAGAGCTAATTCGCAAACAGGGGAAGCCCCTCCTCCTGATCGAGTCCAAACTAATTGACGCTTCAGGCAAAAGGGTAGCGTCGCAAGCAGCTAATCATTGGCACGTTGCCAGTGCTCAAGCACTGTTGGCAAGGTATGATAGGCTCATTATAATGAGCTTGAAAAGCTCATTGAATTTCTTCCTGATGAGCGTAAGTCTAGAGCTAGTGACCTTATTCAAGAGGGTAAATTAATACCTAATACCTCTATCAGGTGTGATCAGGCAGACACATGAGCTTGGGCTGTAAACACTAGTGTACTGCTCCGTTGACATACTTGGTTAAGATTTTCAGGATTCAAGCCTGAGCTGCTAGCCGCTATTCTCAACCAACCCTTTGACAAAGAACACCTCTTTGGTTCAGCTGAAAAGATGAGAAAGGATACTGAGGCTGCTCGGTCCATGGGGGCATTCCAATCCCCGTCCAACAGAGGATCCTTTTGTTGCTCATTTTACAGGGGCGGCTCCAAACATGTGTCTACAGATAATCCCTCCTCCTCTTACAAGGGCAACAATCAGTCGCCCTCTTCAAGAGGTTATTTTAGAGGTGGATATAGAGGAAACAACGGCAAGGGAAGAGGCGGAGGCAACTCAACACGCGCTTAACCTGCAAACACCAAACACTGACTTCCTTTCCATACCCCCTGACCATTCCACTCCTGTCGGGGGACGTTTTTCCCAATTTCTACCCACTTAGAATAAGATTACATCAGAAAACTGGGTTCTATAAATTATCCAAACTAGTTATTGCCTGGAGCTTATAAGCACTCAACCGAACATTCCTCCAAGGTCACACCTCATGTCACAAGAACATTGTCCCTCTTTTTTGCAGAAAGATGCAATAGAACCAGTCCCTTTACCATACCAGGGAGCAGGGGTGCACTCTCTCTACTTTCATAATTACAAAAAGGACGGCTCTCTCTGGCCTATATTAGACCTCAGAGAACTAAATCTATACATTCAGTTGGAACATTTTCATATGGTAACACTCCAAGTGCTTCCCCCTTCTTCAGCAATGCGACTTTCTCTCCACTCCAATTTAGAGGGCGCTTACTTTCATATTCCAATACACCCTGCGCACCTCAAATACCTCAGGTTTGGGGTAGCAGGTCAGCACTATCAATTCAAAATCCTCCCTCTTGCACAACAGCTCTCTACGCCACACACAAAAAACTGTGCAATTGCTCCACGAGCTAGGATTCACAGTAAATCTGTCCAACCACCCACGTCTCAAGCATATCGAAGAGCTACTGTAAACACACAAAAAGCTCTAGCATACTCCACTTCAGCCAGAGTCCGTAATATAAAAACCCTGATGTCTTGGTTTCAGCCTCATCACTCCTTACCAGCTCGAGTTTTCATGCAGTTACTGGGAATGATGGCGTCTTGCATTCTTATAGTCCCCTACGCAAGACATCAGATGCGTCCCTTACAGGAATGCTTAGCACGTCAGTGGAACCAAGCTCATGGTCTGTTATCAGATCTAGTGTTGGTAGACGCCGCACACATCGCTCTCTGCAGTGGTGGAAGACACAAAACCTTTTAAAAGGGCGGCCCCTCAGCGACCTGGTTCCACAGATAGTACTGACAGCAGACTCATCACTGACCGGTTGGGGAGCGCATCTCCAAACCACGCAATTCAGGGCATTTGGCGCTTGCAGCAGAAGCAGCTTCATATAAATCATCTAGAGCTGCTAGCGGTTTTTCTGGCACTGAAAGCATTTCAAGTTCAGCTAGTACACAAGACTGTCCTAATTCGTACAGACAACATGACAGCCATGTACTACATACAAAAACAGGGAGGGACACACTCTCTCCAGCTGTCACAGCTAGCCTAGACCATCTGGAAATGGGCCAAACATCACAAAATATATCTCCTAGCAGAGCACCTTCCAGGAGTAGACAATCAGATGGCAGATTTGCTCAGTCGTCAGACCCATCAAATCCACAAATGGGAAATACACCCTGAGGTTCTCCTCCCATTCTTCCAAATGTGGGGACTCCCCACACATAGACCTGTTCGCCGCACATCCTAACGCAAAATGGCCAACTTTGCCTCCAGGTATCCACACCCATTGTCCAAAGACAATGCACTATGGATGAATTGTTCAGGGATATTTGTTTACGCTTTTCTGCCTCTCCCACTCATTCCATTAGTGGTTCAGAAACTCAAACAAGCGTCCCTGACACTAATTCTAGTTGTTCCCACATGGGCATGTCAACCTTGGTTCACAACCCTATTGGTACTTTCAATAGTTCCTCACCAAAAACAATAGGTCTCGCAGTGACATTGTTTTGAACTATTGACATTGAAAATGTTATTGTTTTTTTTCCCTTTGTGAAGCATTAATCAAGTAATGGCGTTGTAAATGACAATGTCTTTTACCCCCTGTTGACCCCCGCAAAGCTCATCAGCATGTGCCTATCACTGTTTGCTGCGTATCCAACAAATCCAGAATGGACAGCTGTTTATCCCAGTGGAGTTTTTCAAGAAACTCGCTTAAAAGGCCATTAAGATTGTATTTTAAGTGCGCGTTTACTGTATATTTGGACCAGTGGCTCAGCTATCAATAGTGCAGAGTGGAGGGGGCAATGAGGTGCGCACCTCATCCAAATAATAGCAGTTTTTTGTTATTTTAGATTTTCTACTGCCAAACAATGGTTTCGGGACATTTTCTGTGCTTACGGTAGAACCCAGCTCTAATTAAGCACTGGTTGGTGAGAATGAAGATGAGGAGGGTTTGTGTTCAGGTGATGACTGAGCGCACCATTATCTTTGTAAAGAGAAACGTCGCACGTAAAAACTAACTCGGTGTCAATGTCTGTGAGAATCCAGCTCGAGCCAGTGAGCAGAGCCTCTATCCGGAACCGACGCACACGTCGCAGGGTGACGGTGAAGAAAATGTGAAGTACCCTAACTGGAAGCTTCCATGAGAACCCCGATTCCAGCAAATACTGTATGATCGCTCTGTTACTCTGTTTCTAAACAACTGTTCTAAAAAACACAAAAACAGATGCTTAGTTCGGCCCCTGAAGAGCAGAACATACTCCCTTGTACACTACAAAGCACGCTCCCTTTCAGACGTGAACATCCGCGTTCCATAACACGGCAATAAAAACCAGCAAACGGAACGAAAGTGAAGGGAAACGAGGATTACCATCCTGACGGAATTCAGCGCTACAGAATAATTGGCAACATAACGAAAGTACAGTTTTTATATCGCGAGAGCCTCTTAGAAGGTAGGCTATTCAGCAGACACGTGGACTTCAGTAGTGGAAGTTTATGGTTGGCTGTGAAGTGGGTGAGGGGGCCAGAAAGGACGACAAAAATGGAGCACAGCACTATAAATCCAGCCATACCGGTAATTTACACAAGCCTAGGCTTTCCTCAAGAGTGCTGACCCATTAATGTTCGTGGAGGGGAGAAGGGGGGGGGGGGGGGGGATATCTTCCGAGAGAAAGCACAGGCCCTACTGGCCAGTATACACGAAGAACAGACCGGGCTGTGGCGGCCTGGCAGGCATCCACCCACCAGACTTTAAGAACAGCCATAAATCCAGTGGAGCGGAGTAGAGGGATCCATCGGACCGGTCCCCCAACGCTGAAAGAGTGCGCTGTTCACACACCCTCTGTGCCAAGAGCAATCTAAGATGGACTTAGTGCCCATGCTCTTTGTGGAGTAAAGGAGTCACTGCACAGCTGTGACTCGAAAGACTTCTTTGGCTCGGACTGCTGCATCTTGTTTTGCTTCAAACACTAGATGGCACAAATATGCAGAGCATGTGAATCCACAGCTCTACATGCAGCGAAGAGATGCTTACAGGGCACGCAACATAATACTTTTTAGGTCTCGCCTGAGCCAGCGCTTTAGCGCTGCTCTCGCGAGAGCTTCTGTAAAAGGGGGATCTGGAAGTGCAAACTAGGGCTTTTCAGGCCTCCAAATACAGTGCATGTGCGCCGGGCACGCGCACCATTTGGCAGCCTGAAAAGCACTGCCTGATCACTTTCGCGGCCGCTTTGATGTCCTCAGTGAGCCGCGCGGCCACTGAGGACATCAAAGCGAAAGTGATCACCATTTGTCACCCCCTCCCTTATCCCACTTCCTGCTTGTTCCCCATGTTCCCTGATCTTTTTCACTGGGCGTGAATGATTTACCTCCCTGCACCATGCCTCGCTGCCTCTTCCTGCAGACACACAGGTTGTGTAAACAACCAATTCCATTTGCGTTGGCACCTGGGACAAGCTGAGCGGTATTTGCCCCTCCACTTATTACAAACAAACTATTTGTCCATGTGTAAATTACATGTGAAGCAATATTTGTTCACAAATTTTCAGTACCCGAAAATGTTCACCCAAAGTACTCTGTTACTCTCGAACTAGGTTTGCGCTCTACAAGCGCTCTACATACATACATAATGGAACTAATTGCCCAGAAGTTGTACACAAGGCCATAGAAGGTCAAACTGCAGCATCCGAGTCCATCGGATCAGTGTTTTGTTTGCAATGATGCATGCCAGTCTCCCCCCTGTGCCCTTCAATCACATGTGAGAACTGTCGCACGAACAGCAGAAAAACACAAAAGACATCACCCGACGACTGATCGGCAAAGGCCTGCCAATTGTGCCTACCTACCACTGCAGTCAGATATCCATCGCCACGCTGCAGCTGCGTTCAGTGTGACAGGAGCACCGCTACAGTCTGTGAACGTCTTCAGCACTCTTGACCCTCCCCCCACCCAGCTATGGTGAAACAGTCAATAAAAACGCACAAAAGCTTATTTTCATTGGCAATCTCTGCTTCGGCTGATCAGATCACTGCAGTCACCTAGCTAAAGGCCCATTGCCTAGCTGACCCCCCCCCCCCCCCCTAAACAACGGGGAGGGTGCGGGGCTTAGCATCTGTTGGTGACTGATAACAGAGCTATTCTTAGCTAGGAACCCCCCCCCCCCCCCCCCCTTGCAATCAAGTCAAGTCAAGTTAATCTTTATTCGGTTATTAGTACAAAATAACCATAAAAGTACATAGACAAAATACACTTATATAAAAATTACAATTATAGGGCCACATATAATAATAAAAAACCGAGTAAGTTCAGATCTCCATTGTTTTCCGTAATTTAAAAACATTTTTAAGGAATGAGGAAATAAATACGACAGTTAAAACATTATCCAATTTCTGTACAGCTAAAAAAGCAGGGCGACACCGATTAATTTCCATCATTTTTAGCAAAGGAACAACAAACATTTGTCTTGGTCTAGTATAAAATTTACAAAAGAAAAGTATATGCATATCTGATTGTACTGATAAATCGTCGCAGGGACATTTTCTCATAATTTTTGACCAATTATTCATAGCTGGAAAGCTGAGTGATCTGAATAGTAGATTAAATCTAAAACGTGTCAATAAAAACCTTTCGTAATCACTCGTTTGTAGCTTTAAATATGGCTGTAAACTATTGCAAATTACAACTTGCTCATGAGCTACTACCGTAGATTTCTTAAACTCTATTCTAGCTCTGGTTTCTTGCAAATAGGTCATACATCTATCTTTTAGACATTTTCTAGAAATATTACAAAGAGAGGGCGGGTCAGTATAATAATCCCCTAGCCCTAATAGCATAAGGAAATTATTAATATAATGCAGCCATCTGATTTTCCCACACTTCTCTAAGCCCATTGCATTTCCCATAATCATTCGGTTTAAACCAGATTCATCTGCGGTCCATATTCTATGCCATAATAGTACTGGTGCAGTTTTTATTATATCTTCTAGGTATGGTTCCCCTAGTTCTACATGGCAAGAATATGTTGAGACACTCTGTGGGACGCCCAGGAGATATTTCATAAAATTGTTTTCGACAACTTGTAATATGCTGACGTTTGCATATCCCCATAGGCCTGCTCCATAAGTGACGATAGCTATACAAGTTGCTTTGTAAACAGTCAGTATTTCCTTAATTGGTTTCCTCCCTATTTTCCGACTAAAATTTTTTAAAGCCATGATAGATTTACAGTACAGCAGTTTCCTTGTCTTAATTGTATTGTTCCATAGCCCAGAGCTATCAATTAAGACCCCTAAATAGGGAAATGTTAGGGTGTCCTCTACTGGGGTAGTTCCAATATAAATTGCTTTTTTCTTCCTCTGTGCACCCGGCCCACAGTGCATGGTGAATGTCTTAGAACAATTTATGCTTAAATCTAGCTGATTCATAAAATCCGAAAAGGAAGTGACTACTCTTTGCATGGCCTGCGGTGTTCTAGCCATTAGTACCGCGTCATCTGCATATAACAGAATTGGGATTGATCTATTTCCTACCATTGGTACGTCCCTACACTCTGTTATCAGAGTCTTTTCCACGTTATTAATATAAAGTGTAAAGAGAAACGGCGCCAGGACACAGCCCTGTCTTACACCCCTTCTGATTGCAAATGATCTAGTACATTCACCATTTTTCCCATATCTTACTCGGGCCGATGCTCCTGCATAAAGGTCTCTCAGGAAGTCAATGATCTGCTTATCCACACCCAGTTTGTCCATTACTAACCAAAGTTTACAATGTGTTACTGAGTCGAATGCTGAGGTAAGATCCACAAAAGTTAAAAACATTCGTCCCTCCTTCACTTTGGTATATTTTTCAATTAAAATATGCAAATTCAAACACTGTTCAATGGTACCAAGACCTTTCCTGAAGCCATACTGCAGGTCACTTAGAATATTAGCTTCATTAGCCCATATATGTAACCTATCTAAGATTACCCTTCCTAGAATTTTAATAGTAGAATCCAGGAGTGATATTGGGCGATAACACTTGCAGTTTTCACGGTCGCCCTTTTTAAAAATTGGGACTATCAGGGATTCACACCACGATGGGAGGAGGCCTTTTTTCAGAGTGGCATTAAACAAACGTGTAAGGATTGGTGCCCAGAGTTCCTTGTTATTTTTAAATAAGTCAACAGGGACTCCATCAGGGCCAGGTGCTTTTCCCGCCAAACTTGCATCAATACATTTCTGCACCTCTGTTATTGTTATTTCAGGTTCAAGTTGGATACTCCTCTGCGCACGATCTCTCAATTGGTTATCATCATTGGTACCAACCGTGTGATCCTGTACAGTGGTATACAACTTAGCAAAATATTCGGCCCACTCACTCTCAGTGATTGCTACATCTAGTGGGTCCGTATCACTGAAATTTAAAAAGGGGGCATTAACAACTCTCCAGAATGAGGCAGAGTATTTACTTAGCGAGGCGTCACATAAAGCATCCCATGCTTCCAGCTTTAATGCATTTTTCCTATTTTTAAGGGTCTGCTTATAGACACTCCTACACTTCCTAATTAAGTCGGCGTCCTTCTCTGTAGCATGTATAGCATGCTTTAGACTTCTGTAAGCCTTTGTACATTCAGAATCAAACCACCTCTTCTTCCTTGTGTTCCCTCCATTTGTACCAACCCATAATAACTTCCTTGTTTGGGCAATAATCAATGAGAAATTACTAATAAAATCAGAATCATTGGCATTTGCATCTGTACATACGTAAAATTGAGGCAGCATGTTTTTAATTAGTTTCTCCTGGAAATCTATGGGGCAAATTTTTGTCCACTTCAGAGCATAGCCATTTTTACGGACCATAGCGATGTTATCTATTATCACTTTAGATTTGGTCCTACCACGATATTTCTTACATCCCATGGTTATTTTAAAGCTTAATGGGAAATGATCACTAAGTGGGCAATCCAGGATTTTATAATTCTGGATCATATCCCTATGTCTAGAGGTCATTAGGGCATAGTCAATAGTTGTATTTGCCCCTCTGCCATTAAACGTTGGTAAAAAGGGGATTTCTGGACTAATCAGCTTATTTACAAAGTCCAGATCATTTTCAAATATTAATTCATTTAGACAATCCCCTCGTCCAGAATGTTCAAAATGACTAGAGCCAATGTCTTTATCCAATTTTATCCCACATAGCCCATTCTCACCACTCTTGCATATTTGGCAGTTAAAGTCTCCTGCCCAAATAATACAGGTATCCTCTGTCCTCCGCCCAATTGCCGAGGTGATGTTATTACCTAATAATCTAAAAACATCCATTGGGTCTTCTCCTTGGATGTTATCATAAAAATTAATCAAAATTATGGAAAACCCCTTGTTAACTGTGATCCTTATAATATGATAATATACATTGTTAAAAACTAACTCAGTTTTAACTCCTACTAGCAGGTTCGAAACATACGTACACAAACCTCCTTTAGCCCTACCATAAGCTGAGCTGACCGCTGGGGAATAGAATGTTTTAAATCCATTAATGTGTATAGGTTCCGTTGTCCATGTTTCCTGGAGGCTAATTACATCAAAATTGCCTACCAGTTTTTCCCAATTTTCATTGCCCACTTTGGACCTCAGTCCTGCGATGTTCCAACTCATAAAGGACCAAACCTCCCCACTAGATTGATCATCTTCTATATCTTTACTACTATCAAGAGGTATTTCCTCACCACAAAATACCTCAATTTGTGGACTATCACTAATAGGGACCACCTTAGCTGTCTCTATTTCGGCGGAGGTATTCCGAAGCCCTTGGTCCCTTGTCTCATAACTTTTGAGAATATTCAAATCAGTGGGTCTGTTGTCTCCCCTGAGTCAGTCAATGTCTTCTAGCCCCTGCAGGATCTGAAATCTATTTGCTAAAGGGATTTTGAAATTTGGGCTAACATTACCTCTATGTCTGAACCTATAATCCCCAGAATACCAGGTATCATCTCTCCTTAAATCCATTAACGGGTAAAAGTAGGTTAGATCTAGAGTGTGAATTCTGCCAGTATTATAATTTGATTCCCCTTGACAAATAAAACTCACAGCTCTTCTGTCCCTCAAGTTTACGATAATACAATCTCCTTGAATATCTTTATGCCTTTGTCCAATCCAGTGTACCCTCCTAACATTTAAAATTTCTACACGAGTTTGTCCAGGCAATGGCCTATTGTGATTCAGCCAATAAATTACCTTATTCTTGAGTTCCTGATAATTTTCTACCTTTCCGTTACTCAACTCTGGTACCCCGGTCAGCACTACTGTATAGGGTA
This sequence comes from Triturus cristatus, assembly GCF_964204655.1. Classification (NCBI taxonomy): domain Eukaryota; kingdom Metazoa; phylum Chordata; class Amphibia; order Caudata; family Salamandridae; genus Triturus; species Triturus cristatus. The sequence continues at coordinate 1,175,364,712 of NC_140580.1, read as the reverse complement.
ATGACTGTGGAGGGAGGTCGATATGTATTCTCTTATCCTTATCATTCTGTTTATAGACTTTTTGGTCTGCCATTCCCTCCTTCTCATCATATCCCTTACCTTTCTCTTTTTCACTTCTTTTTCCACCAGTATCTATTTTATTCGACATATTTGCCCCCATAGGTAGAATAAGGGGTGCATCATCCTTCTTGCTCCTTTCAGGTAGAGTCGCAGGTGCTAATGTGTGCGGTACATTAATAGCAACATCATCTGTATTAGTAGTACTCGATGCAGCTTTAGATTTAATTAATGCACCAAAATGTTCCAAAGTTTCTAGAGTACCTGCCCCTTGCTTTTCTAAGCCCTCAATTTTATCAAAAAGGGTCTTTAATCTTCCTACCACTGGCAGTATCAAGGACTTCATTACCTGCTCTATTTTCATCATGAAATCTACCAAATCACTCAAAGTAATGGCTTCTTGTAAGGTGGAGTTATCTTCAATACTATTTAATGACTTCCTTTTAACTCCATTCTCTTGGCGAGGGGGTAAAACAAATTTCTTATTTTTCCCTTTTGGTTTTCCTTTCTTGCGCACAATCTGCGCCACTTTTGTTTTTGGTCTACTCTCCTGTATCTCCTGCAGGGAGGTTACACCAATTGTCGAACCCATAGTGTTTATATCTTCATTTTCACAAACAATTATCTCCTCCCTATGATCGGGGACATTATTTATATTAGATTGTCCCTCACTTAGTCCTAATCTAGGAGTTAGAGACAACCTGTTATCTCGATTCGTAAAATCATCAGGAGGTGTACTTTGTGAAATTACAACACAGTTCGAGTCCTTAACCGGGAAGTCCGCATAAGAGGCCATTAATATAGATTCTTGTGATAATTGCATACTCAGCATAGCATTGGAGCGATCCTCTGTGTCCTGTTGCTGTTGCGCTAACAAACATAGGCTAGGAGGTAGTGATAGCCGCCTCTCAGTGCTCTCAATAGCGTTGGCGACTACTCCAATTGTTTTTTGCAACATCCTGTCTATTGCTGTTAGACTTGGAAGAGGGGTCTTGGTGGGGGCTTTAGTTTTGACAGATGAGCGAGTGGCCATCCGTGTAGTTTTCCCCATTATTCACAGTCAGCGTACGCTCAGTGTATACACTTGACCCCTCAGATTAAGAGAGCAGCTAAATACCTGTGGTACGGATCAAGGGGGGTGGCCCAGCCCAGCCACGGTCTGCCACGGACGGCCACAGACGGCCCGCCCTTTGCCCGGGCTTAGCCCGGCGTTGCCCACGCGCGGTCCCGCGACGCGGGGGTCGCGGTGGTGTTTTGTGCGCCTCCTGGCGCGAAAACTGCGTGGGCGGCTCCCCTGCCGCTAAGGGTTCTGGGGGATGTAGTCCCGTCCCCACTCCGCGGCCGCAGATGGTGAAAGCGGCGGCGGGGGACGGAGCTTCCCGTGACAGGGGGTGTCCGGCGTCAGGATTCAGCAGCGGAAAGCAGCGTCTGCGACAATCCAAGTGAGTTCAGAGGAGGAAGTGGAGCCCCCTTGCAATCACTGAGCAGCTACCTACGTCATCGGCTCATCCTCAGTGGCAAATCTCCGAAATGTCCCATTCACGCGCCTCTTCTTCCTGGCTGCTCCTTTCTGACATTCCCATGGCTGCAGGCGCAGGAAAGCATGAAGGAAGCAAGCAAGGCTGGTATATTGGAGGGAGGGGAGCCAGCCCGCCGCACACAGGAGCTTCACGGGGAATCTGGAGATGTTTGGAAGATGCTCTTTTCGTTATTTTGTTATGTTTGTATTCAGAAATCGCACAATTTTGTCATGTTAGCTGATTGTTCTTCTGTTTCTGTGTTATGTGCACCCTTTGAAAGCGCCTCTTATGAAGGCAGTGCAACAGGAGGTGTGGGTGGAGGTTGTGGGCACTGGCGCTCCTGTGGTTTTCATCAGCAGCTTTTCACCCAGAGCAAGAGAAGGTGGAAGAGAAAGGAAAACTGTGGCAAAGGGGGAAGGCTGGGACCACCAAAGCCAATAGGCATGGCAAAAACATGTAAACGCACATACTCACAAATGCAACCTATTCACAAAAATGACATTTACAAACCCCTCAGCCTTTGGTCTGTACGTGAGATGTCATGTGCGCCTCAGTGGAAACAATGCACCACAAGGACAGCTAGTTGGAAAAGAGAACTAGTTTCAGATCCAAACATAGATGGGCCGTAAGCACTTCAGGCTAGCCTTTGCTGCAACCTCAGGTCACTGACCTGTTACTTTACGTCATGACCGGGCGCCTCACGGAAAGGCATAGGTGTCTTTAATTTTTATTGTTTTTTGTTCATCTTGTTTTCAGAGTAGAGTAATCTACCGAGCATCAAACTGCCTGTAGCAAGAAGAAATTTAGGCGGACTTAAGACCTCACCAAGAGGCCTAGCTTTTTGTTTCAAAATGCCCATCTGCCAGAGTTTGTGACCGGAACACAGGGCGCCATTCATCGCCTGCCCTCCCGGACACGTGCTTGTGCTCTGTACAATTGGAATTAGCGTGTGCAGGAAAGCCAATGTGCTGGCTATTGAGCACGTTGCTTATAGAAAGCACTACCTAGGAAGCGGCGGGTGGGTTGATTCCAGTCCCCAGCACTGGTAACCAGAGCCCCATTTTCTGTTTGCGGGCGTACCAGACCTTCCTTCTCCATTGGCCGGCTGTTTGCCTGCATGTTTGCAGCAGCGTTTTCACTGTCTTTGTCTGTCTTGCTAAGGGGGCAGCAGAGAGCGAATCCGAAAGGCACCTCCATGGTGCCGTAAAGCTGCCCCCCTCCCCCAGTGGCATATTACATTGCAGTCCCATGGCCAAGCCAACAAGCATTGGCATACCCAATAGGTCTCGCCTTTGGGACCTTAGAAGTGTTTAGCCATGCAACAGTTGATGTTGTTGCACCAAGGATATTGTGCTGCATAACTAAATACTTATAAGGTCCCAAAAGCGAGACCTATTGGCTATACTTGCACGCCGCACACTGCTGCACGCCACACACTGCTGCAACTGCTGCACGCCGCACACTGCTGCACGCCACACACTGCTGCACGCCACACACTGCTGCACGCCTCACACTGCTGCACGCCTCACACTGCGGCACGCCACACACTGCAGAATGCCGCTGCACGCCACACACCGCTGCACGCCACACACTGCTGCACGCCACACACTACTGCACGCCGCACACTGCTACATGAAACACTGCTGCACGCCACACACTGCTGCACGCCACACACTGCTGCACGCCGCACAAGGCTGCACACTGCTGCATTACTCACTGCTGCATGCCGCACACTGCTGGACACCGCTGCACGCCACACAGTGCTGCATGCCTCACACTGCTACACAAAACACTGCTGCACGCAGCACACTGCTGCACGCCACACACTGCTGCACGCCACACACTGCTGCACACTGCTGCACGCCTCACATTGCTGCACACCGCACACTGCTGCACGCCACACACTGCTGCACACTGCACAATGCTACACGAAACACTGTTGCACGGCACACACTGCTGCACACTGCTGCATTACTCACTGCTGCATGCTGCACGACACTGCTGCATGCCGCACACTGCTGCATGCCGCACACTGCTGCCTGCTGCACGCCTCACATTGCTGCACACCGCACACTGCTGCACGCCACACACTGCTGCACACCGCACAATGCTACACGAAACACTGTTGCACGGCACACACTGCTGCACGCCACACACTGCTGCACACCGCACACTGCTGCACGCCACACACTGCTGCACACTGCTGCATTACTCACTGCTGCATGCTGCACAACACTGCTGCATGCCGCACACTGCTGCACGCCACACTGCTGCACGCCGCTGCATGCCGCACACTGCTGCATGCCGCACACTGCTGCATGCCGCACACTGCTGCACGCCGCACACTGCTGCACGCCGCACAATGCTGCACGCCGCACAATGCTGCACACTGCTGCATTACTCACTGCTGCATGCTGCACGACACTGCTGCATGCCGCACACTGCTGGACGCCGCTGCACGCCACACAGTGCTGCATGCCTCACACTGCTACACAAAACACTGCTGCACGCAGCCCACTACTGCACGCCACACACTGCTGCACGCCACACACTGCTGCACGCCACACACTGCTGCACTCCGCACAATGCTACACGAAACACACTGCTGCACGCCGCACACTGCTGCACGCCGCACACTGCTACACGAAACACTGCTGCACGCCACACACTACTGCATGCCACACACTGCTGCACGCCACACACTGCTGCACGCCACACACTGCTGCACGCCGCACACTGCTGCACGCCGCACAATGCTACACGCCGCACACTGGTGCACGGCACACACCGCTGCGCGCCGCACACTGCTGCACGCCGCACACTGCTGCACGCCGCACACTGCTGCACGCCACACACTGCTGCACGCCACACACTGCTGCACGCCACACACTGCTGCACGCCACACACTGCTGCACGCCACACACTGCTGCACGCCACACACTGGTGCACGCCGCACACTGCTGCACGCCGCACACTGCTGCACTCCACACACTGCTTTTATGCGAGTTTATGCTACTGACATTGTAAATGACAATGCCTTTTATTTGTTTTAAATACAAAACATAAATAAAAGGCATTGTAATTTTACAATGCCAATAGCTCAAACTCTTATAAATGCGAGACCTATTGCATTGCAAATGCTTGTTACTCTTGAGTTTTAGTTGAGCATTCTCTGGGGTCGAGAGAGGAATTTTCTAAGCATTTTGACATTTAATTATCAAAGAATGTACACTGACGGAGAATTACAACCTACTTAAGTTCTTAGAATCCTTCATGTGCATCTACTTTGAACTTATGGACCACCCTTTCGCCTCCCTATTATACTGGAAAATTGATGGAAACTGGATAACTATATCTTTACTCTGATAGTTCTGTCAGTGAAGTGCCTGACTGATGCTGCTTTGCATTCTGGATCAGTGGACCTCCTGAATTCCTTAAAGGAGCACTGTCGAAATAATCCTATGCAGAGTATGTTACTTCTTTGTACCATGCCCTCCTTTGAGAACTTCTGCCAAATGTATATTATAGTGTTGACTTTAATTTCTAAATGTTTATTTGAACAAAGAATACAAGTTAACTCCTCCTACCTTGTGTTCTTAGATGTATATGCTTTTTTTGAACTGAAAACATTATCCATGAAATGTGTTCTCTGATCCACAAACAGTTGGAGATATTTTAAGGCTTATGATTTCAAAAGACACTGCCCATTAATGAGAACTAAAATAGCAAGCTGATAGCAGTTTCTACTCTGAATTCTACTGTGCTGTTGTTTCCTTCTTAGCAAAGTCTGTGGTATCGTTACTTCTGACAACACTTCTCTTCCTGCAGGTGTACAGTTTCCTAGACAAGATGTCTTTCTACACAGAGTTGTATAAGCACAAACCCAATGATGTGATTGCGCATGAGGATGAGACGCTGTGGAGGAGACGTACACCTAAACTCCTCTATGCACTTGGTAAGACTCTGCTTAGTTTACAATGTCCAGAGCTCTGTTCCTCTTCCCAGATGCTAAGAAGTACTTTCCTCCGGCTAAGTAAGGGGGAGAAGAGTTGGCCTAACGGCTAGGGCGGTCGACCTCGAATCTGGGGAACTGGGTTTGAGTCTCACAATAACGCTGAACATCCTGAGATTCTGGGCAAATCACTTAATTTCCCCGTGCCTAACAGAAATGAATGTGTCCTCATGTAACGTAACTGGTGCTATTTAAAGCCCTCTGATACCGATTCGGGTCAAGTTTGCGCTATATATAACTCTGTAAAAAAAATAAAAAATTTTTTAAAAAACAGTTGTTCTCCCTGCTATGAAAGAGTATCTTCCACAAAACCTAGTGGAAGTCCCTACTCTCCTTTATTAGGCTAAGACGTGGCTGTCGCCCATCCCTTCCTTGAATGAGGCTGCGTCTGTTCCAGGTGCATGAAACTATGCACCTTTATATGGATGAACCTCTTCTCCTTTCTTATGCTAACATGTTTCAGCTGCCCCTCCAGAGTCTTCTCTTCCTTGTCATTAACTTCACCTCAAATGAACTTTTACACTGTTAAGAATTACTTAAGGCCCTCTAATTTACAGTAACTAGAACACACAGCTCTTTATTTTTTATTTTATTTATTTTGAAGGTTTTATATAGCGCGGACAAGACAAGAAATAGTTTTGTTCAGAGCATATCATACAATAGTATTACAACAAGACCCTTGTGTGTATCAGAGTGCTTTACAAGCAGATATAGTAAAACAAAACCCGTATTACAAGAAATAGTTACGATCAGAGCATATCATACAATAGTATTACAACTTATACACATTGTTCATGTGAATTTGGATAAGAGAATAGATTTCAGTTTTTTTTAAGCCTTTGTTATGCTTGTTAGTCATTTGATTTTGTCTTTTCTTTTTTGTTATTTGAACAGAGAGTCCACTGAGCATGGTGCCATTTTTAGAGATTTTTTTTAAACAAACCCGTTGTAAAATATTAACTCTACATTTGTGACTTAAGAGGCTAGCTTTTTTCATACTATTTCCGAAACTATAAATTCCAGGAATTGTATTTGCTTAAAACTATATTCCTAAATGGGTACCCCGAATGAGTCTCAGTTAACCATTGTTTCTTTAAGATTGAGGTCCATTCTGAGTAAGAAGCCATGCATTCTGCTTCAGCGGCTAATCGAGGAAGAGGATTAACAAACTTTTTGGTTCAGACTCTGATTCTCCAAATCTTATGATGGAGGGAATCCCTATGAGGTACTAGGCCTTCAAATAGTGGCCTTGATACTTCTCTGAAGATGGAGACTTCAACTGGACCACCAGCTCCGGTGGTTTTCTCTTTCCAGTAAGTGGTCAAGAGAGCAACAGAGGTTTTGGATTTACAATTGCTGTCCATAGACGTTAATTCCAATGTCCTCACAGTGGTGTTACTTCCTTCTGGTCTGACATCTGAACACTGGCTCCCATTCATTGAGGCATTGTTGGAACCTGTCCTGGCAGCCAGAAAGATGCCTTCTTTGACAGTGGTCAATGGGCTAGTCTCCAGGCGCTATCACCCCTCTCCAGGAGACCCAACCTTCTTCTCGGCTCAACCTTCCCCAGAAAGTCTACTTATGCAGACATCCTGCATCTCAAGTCTTTCTCCAGGCATGTTCCCAAACAGTACTGTTCAACAGGGAGTCTATGTCAATTTGTCCTCATGCCTCAAAGGGTAGGAAAAAAGGATGGAAATGGACATGGTTGCGCGGGCTGTGTGCTTTTTGTCTTCGGTGATGTCAACTGACATCACTTCTAGCATTGATACGATGCCTGCGCTCCTACTGGTGATATGAGAGATTTGAAGCTTTTGGATCCAGTCTGGCGCCTGGTATTATTTTACTGAGCGGTATCTGCAGGTAGAGTATCCACCAGTAAGATCATTACTGCAGGTAAGTAGCTCTTTCAATTTAACTTCAGAGACCTGAGGTCCTTTTGGAGCATGCAGCCAAGCATATTGGAGTGGACCGAGAGTCCATAGGCCCTTCGGAGGCCTGAAGTCCGTTGCTGAGCAAGCAGCCAAGCATACTGGAGTGGACCAAGAGCGCATAGGCCCTTCTGACGCCTGAAGTCCGTTGCTGAGCAAGCAGCCAAGCATACTGGAGTGGACCAAGAGCGCATATGCCCTTCTGATGCCTGAAGTCCATTGCTGAGCAAACAACCAAGCATACTGGGGTGGACCTAGGGACCATGAGCCGTTCAGATGCCTATGATATGTTCTGAGCATGCAGCCAAGCTTACTGGAGAGACCTAGAGAACATGAGCCCTTTAGAAACCTAATATCCACTCTGACCATTAAGCCAAATATGCGGTTATCTTTCTTGCACTCACTATTTGTTCTAAGGCCTGAAGTCTTTTCTGGGCAAGCTAGTGTAAATTATATGTTCGAGACATATGAGCTGCAGACTACATACTTGTGCATAGATTGCCATCTGGTGTTGGGCTCGGATGATTGCAGTTTGTTGTGGTCTTGGAAGAAGTCTTTGTAGTCACGAGATAGGTGACTCCTCCCTTGGACGATAGTGCGCATGGGCATCGACTCAATCTTCAGATTGTTTTTTTTCCGCCATCGGGTTCGGATGTGACTTCGGCGTTCCGGTTCGGTATCGTGTCTACAAACCTTTTCGACACGCAAACCATCACCACTCGATGGTATTGTTTTCGTTTGCGTGCCCTTCGACGCGCTAACTCTCAATCCTCGATTCCGGTCGTTGAGGCGGACCACTGGGCCTATCGGCGCCATTCAGGCCTACGGCTAATGGAAAGGACTCCATTTAATAAATGCCCCCAGTGTAGAGCTAAAGTTCCACACAGTGACCACCACAAGGTCTGCAACCTTTGCCTCTCGCCAGAACACAAGGAAAGGGATTGCCAAGCCTGCGCCTCTTTTCGATCCAAAAAGACTATCTGTGATCGCCGGGCTCGACGACACGTTATGGTTCAACAGGCTGCACCGGTGCCAGACGACATTTTCGATGAAGGCCCGACCTTCCAGAGGTAGAGGATTTGGAGGAGCTCGACATCTTCTCCGGAGCTGATGATCCGACTCCGAGGACCACATCACTCCAGGTCAACGAGTGAGTACAAATGCCCCTGCCGCTGCCCCACCCGAAAAAACAGAAGGCTCCGGTCAAAACTTCGCTCGAAGGCCTTAGTCGAGACCGAAAGAAAGCTTCAGAAGTCCCGCCTCCAGGCCCGGCTCAGAAGACAAAGGAAAAGCTTTCCGGCAGCTCGGGACCGAGCAAGCCGCATATCAGTACGCAAAAAAACACAGTCGGTATTGAAATCGGGAATACATCCTACTCCTGTTATGTCCAAAAAACCCTCTGCATCTAGCTCTTCGGCACCAAAAGACCATAAGGCCTCGGATCCGAACAAATCCCGAAAACCTTTGGATCCGAAAAAGATTTTGAACTCCGCATCGAAGCCAAAGGAGCACAAAACCCCTCCTACGGCTCCAGAGCACAAATCGAAACCACGTTCGGAACCGAAAAAATCAGCACCGAAAGGGGACAACAACCAAGAAGTAGTGTTTCAACAAGATCCTATCGATCCGAAACAAAAAAGACTGCATGTGGACCCTAAAACAGGCCATATTGTTAGTCTCCAAACAAAAAGAGGAAATGCAATACCTCACACTCTCCTGAGGTGCCTGTGAAGAGAGACACTTTGCAACTTCACCCCTAAGACCCTGTTCTTCCTATTAAGCCTTTATCTCCTACAAAGTCTCCCATACGCTCTCCTATATTCTCTCCATGCTCGCCCTTACCACCACAGGATGACGATGACCTAGGGGACAGGGGTGGACCCATAATGACCCTTTAGATGACCCTGATGATGACACTGCTATGCCACAGGATACATGGGCAGATTACAATGACCTTTCAAATCCTCCAGACCTTCCTGATGCATACCCAACAAGACCATCCCCCCCAGATGACAACATAGGGTTTAGTCAGCTTATTAATAGGGCTGCACAATAGCATGGCTTACAACTACATTCAGACCCCCCATGGAAGAAGACTTCCTGTTTGATACTTTTGCCCAGTCACAAAAGACAATACATACATTGCCCATGATCAAAGGTGTCATTAAACATGCACCAGACGGCTTTAAAAACCCTGTCAGGACCAGGATTCTCAATCCTCGCATTGATAAAAAATATAAACCTGCCCCCAACGATCCCACCTACATTAAGTTTCTCTGGTAGTGTCCAATGCAAGAAAATGTGCAAATTCACAAACCTCTGGTGATGCTCCACCTCCAGACAGAGTCTAAACTGCTAGATGCATCAAACGAGTTGCCTCCCAAGCAGCAAATCACTGCAGGGTAGCTAATGCACACGTACTACTTACCAGATATGACAGGGCTCACTATGATGAGCTGGAGGACCTAATTCAACAACTGCCTGACCAATACAAGGCCAAAGCCTATGATCTGGTCCAGGAGGGTAAGTTAATTACAAATGCATCCATCAAATGTGCCCTCGATGCAGCAGACACCGCACCTAGATACAACTATCTTAAATCAGCCGTTCAATCAAGAACACTTTTTTGGACCAGCTGTAGATACAGCTCTAGAAAAAATGAAAAAAGACACGGACACTGCAAAATCTATGGGAGCATTGCAATTTCAAACACTAGGTTCCTTTCGTCGCTCCTTTTAAAGGGGCGCATCCAAAAACATTAGTATAAACACTACTTCCTCCTCCTACAAAAGCCCCACGCAAACATCCCCCAACAAGGGATATTTTAGAGGTGGCTACAGAGGAAATAATGAAAAGGGAAGAGGTCGAGGTAACAACAATCGAACCTCCCCTACTACCAAACTATGACTTCCCTCCGCTCCCTCCAGACCATTCCACTCCGGTCGGAGTAAGACTCTCACAGTTCCTACCTGTCTGGAACTCCATCACTACAGACAGGAGGATAAGACAAATTATCCAGTATGGTTACTGCCTGGAACTTACCGCAACTCCCCCAACCATACCGCCTAAAGTCCACGGAAAATCTAATGCTCCTCAAACAGAAAGTTCTCTCACTTTTTCAAAAGCAAGCAATAGAACCATTCCCCTCCAGTATCAAGGCACAGGGGTTTACTCCCTTTACTTTCTCATTCCAAAAGAGGATGGTACTCTCAGACCAATACTGGACCTCAGACCTCTCAATATCTACATACAATCAGATCATTTTCACATGATCACTCTTCAACAGGTCCTCCCACTACTCCAACAAGGTGACTTCCTTGCCACTCTAGATCTCAAGGACGCTTACTTCCATATTCCTATACACCCTGCCCAAAGGAAATATCTAAGGTTTATAGTGGATGGGCAGCACTATCAATTCAAAGTCCTCCCATTCCGAGTGACCACAGCACCAAGAGTCTTTACAAAGTGTCTGGCGGTGGTAGCCGCCCACTTGCGAAGACAAATTCATGTGTTGCCATACCTGGACGACTAGCTGATAAAAGACAAGTCATACAGCCAGTGTGTTCACCACACTCACCAAACAATTCATCTGCTCCACAACTTGGGGTTCATAATAAACCTCACCAAATCACATCTCTAACCGTCCCACATACATCAGTATCTAGGAGCCACAATAGACACTTCCAAAGCACTTGCATACCATAATCCAGTAAGGATAGCCAGTATGCAAACCCTCTTAACAAAACTTTAGCCCCAACACTTACTACTAATCGAGTGTTTATGCAGCTCATAGGAATGATGGTCTCTTGCATTTTCATAGTACCTCATGCAAGTCTTCAGATGCGCCCTCTACAAGAATGCTTAGCACGTCAGTGGAACCAGGCACAAGGTCAAGTTTCAGATCTGGTGTTGGTGGACAGCCGCACACACCTCTCTATGCAGTGGTAGAACCCACAAAACCTTTCCAAAGGGCGGCTGTTCCTAGAGCTAGTTCCACAGATAGTGCTAACAGCGGACGCATCACTCACCGGCTGGGGAGCCCATCTCCTAAAACACCACAATTCAGGACAGGTGGAACACCCAACAAAGAGCGCTCCACATCAATCACCTAGAATTACTGGCAATGTTTCATGCATTGAAATCATTCTAAATACATCTCATCAACAAAACTGTCCTTCTCCGTACAGACAATATGACAGCAATGTACTATATACAAAAACAAGGAGGAACACATACTTTGCAGCTTTCTCAACTAGCGTAAAACTTATGGAGATGGGCCATCCCACAAAAGATGTATCTTCTAACAGAACATCTTTCAGGGATACACAATCAGATTGCGGATCTGCTCAGTCGTCAGACACAGCAGATACAAAAATGGGAACTTCATCCTCAAGTTCTTCAACCATTTTTTCAGATGTGGTGCCACCCAGATATAGATCTGTTCGCCACGCACGCAAACGCAAAATGCCCAACCTTCGCCTCCAGGTTTCCACACCCATTGTCCAAGGGCAATGCGATATGGATGAACTGGTCAGGCAGATTTGCGTATGCTTTTCCGCCACTCCCGCTGATTCCATTAGTAGTGAGCAAGCTCAGGCAACAGTCTCTCAAGATGATCCTAGTTGCTCCAACACAGGCCCGGCAACCATGGTTCACAACACTTCTGGAACTCTCAGTCGTTCCACACCAGAAACTACAGCTCTCCCCAAAGCTTCTTACACAGAACCATGGAGAGATACAGCATCCAGATCCAGCTCAACTGAACCTGGCGATTTGGCTCCTGAAGTCCTAGAGTTTGGTTACCACAACCTCCCACCGGACTGTATGAACATTATTTAAGAAGTTAGACGCCCTACTACCAGAGCTTGCTGTGCAGCCGAATGGAAAAGATAAGTCATTTACTGCAATAACAACAAAACTGACCCGATAGATGCTTCAATTCAAAACATTATTTGCTATTTACAAAGATGTAATCTAGCATACACATTCATAAGACTACATCTTGCTGCCCTTGCCGCTTACCTGCAAAACAGACAATATTTGTCATTGTTTAGGGGTACCTGTTATCAAAGCGTTCATGGAAGGACTTAAAAGAATAATACCTCTCACAATCCCACCCTCTCCAGTGTGGCATTTAAACAATGTCCTTACTAGGCTCATGGCTCCTCCTTTTGAACCTCTACACAAATGCGAACTGCAGTTCCTTACATGGAAAGCAGCTTTCCTAGTCGCAATCACCTCTCTCAGAAGAGTAAGTGAGATCCAGGCTTTAACCATACAAGAAGCATTCTTACAAATACATCATAACAAGGTGGTTCTAAGAACAAATCCAAAATTCCTTCCCAAGGTAATCTTTGCTTTCCATCTTAACCCCTTCACTGCTAGGCCTCTACGCCCCCCCCCTCCCCCCCGTTCCCCCCCTGTGCTAAGCCTTTTTTGGGCTATTTGGGGTAGTGCGCGCTTAGGCCCCTGTAACCTTTTGACCACATAAGGTATCCATGCCAAATTTGCGTCCTTTTCTTCCAACATCATGGGGATTCTAAAGGTACCCAGGGTTTGTGGATACCCCTGGAGGGGGCACAGAAATTAGCCAAAATACAGCAATTTTTTTTTTCTTTTTGCGCAAAATTGGAAAAACGGGCTACAAATGAAAGCGTCTGGGTTTTTCTCTGCAAATACTATCAAAAAAGGATTTGTGGGGCTGAAATCACCATTTTCCCAGCTTTTAGGGAATGACAGACTTTTGTCAGAAAACGAACATTTTTTACACAGTTTTGTGCTTTCAACCTCCTTCCAGTTAATGGTAGAAATGGGTGTGAAAGCAATAATGGTTCCTGGAAAGCTATACATTTGAGAAAAGTAGACACAATTCTGAATTCAGCAAGGGGGCTTTTGTGTAGAGCCATCAAGGGTTCTTTATAGAAACTAACAGTTAAATATAGGAAAAAATGAAAATTAGTTGAAAAAAACAGCCTTTTGTGTCAACGTTTTCACCTGTAACTTTTTTTAATTATGACAGCTCTTTGAAAGCAATATACCGTTACATCCGCTGGACCTGCCTGGTTGTGGAGATCTATAGGACTTGTAAGTTCACCAAGATCCCGAAGAACCCAGAGTCCAAAACAAAGTGGCAATTTGCAATGGTTTTTTATTATGTTCGGGGTATATAGCAATTATTGTGGGAAAATGTATACATGGAAAAATCGGTATGAAAGACACCTATGTATTTCTGAAATGGGAACAAATTATAGAGTTTAGAAACAGTACATATTTGCACATTTTCGAAATTGGGAATACTCATACTAGCATGAGAATTATCGCTCATTTTTCAAAATGACTTTTTTTTTTTTTTTACACAATGTCTTTCATTTGGAAGGCAGAAATGCATCGAAAGTCAATAGGTAATAACAGCTGCTTTAGAAATCTGAATTACCCTAAGTCTCCCGATAAAAATGGTACCTCACTTGTGTGGGTAGGCATAGTGCCCACGACAGGAAATGGCTCAAAACCCAACTTGAACACACCACATTTTCACAATGAAAATTTACCCTTTTTCTGCGAAGTGTCTAGCTGTAGTTTTTTAACACTAGCTCTGCCGGCACCTAGGGAAACCTAGCAAACCTATACAGTTTTTAAAAACTAGACACCCAGGGGAATCCAGGTTGGGGTGACTTGACTGCCTCTCACCAGGTTCTGTTACCCAGAATCCCTTGCAAACCTAAACAATTGTCCAAAAAAAACAAATTTTCCCCACATTTCTGTGGTGGATTCTCCCTCCAACTGAAGTTAGTGCAGGCGTTCACGGACACCACCACCACCATTTGGACCTGCAACAAGCAGAGTTGGGTAGGGTCGTGGACCCTTTATCGAGAGGCCCTGCGTCTCGGGACATGGCTGGGACAGCAGGGTATAACGCTGGTGGTTCAACACCTGGCATGTTCTCTGAACGCCAGGGTGGACGAACTCAGCCGTTGATGCCTAGCGGTCCACGAATTACGTCTCCATTCTGACATGGGGCAAGATCTCTTTCAGCAGTAGGGAGATCCTTGGTTAGATCTCTTTGCCTCTGAAGAGAATGCACAGTGTCGGCAATACTGCGTGCTTGTGTTTCCAAGGCGGCTATTGCTCTGCAACACCTTTCGTCGCGAGTGGAGCTCAGGCTTACTGTACGCCTTTCCGCCCATACAACTCCTGCCCAGGGTTCTGAAGAAGACCAGGATCGACCGTGCCCAAGTCATTCTTGTGGCTCTGGACTGGGTAGGAGAGTTTGGTATTCAGAGCTTATGAAAATGAGCATCGATCCTCTGATCAGGCTGCCTCTTCAGGAGGATCTTCCGTCGCAGCAGCAGGGGAGGGTTCTCCACCCAAACCTGTCAACTCTACCCCTCAATTCATCCTGACCCTTGCCCTGCAGGGCTCTGCGTTGCGTACTCTCAAGGGTTACCTTTCTGCTCTATCTGCTTTTTTGCGGCTGCCAGACCAATCCTCTCTCTTTAAGTCTCAATTGTAAGTAGGTTTCTAAAAGCGCTGGCTCACTTGTTTCCACCCATGCCCTTAGTTATGCTGCAGTGGGACCTTAATTTGGTCCTCACTAATGTGTGCTTCCTTCGAGCTTTTTGCACAACTGTCCCCTCTGGCTGCTTACCATCAAGACAGACTTTTTGGTGGCAATAACATCTGCCGGAGGGTGAGGGAGTTGCAGACGCTATCTTGTATGCCTCCCTACATGATGTCTTTTCCAGATAAAGTGGTGCTTTGCACCCGTGGTTTATTTTTGCCAAAGGGTGTGATCCTATTCCATCTGTGTCAATCCATCACGCTGCCCTCCTTTTTTGCTCTTCACATCCCTCTAAGGAAGACTAGCCTCTCAACCGTCTGGAGCCAAAAAGAGCGTTATCTTTGTACCTTGACTGCACTCAATCAATCAATCAATCAAGGCATTTATAGAGCGCACTACTTACCCGTAGGGTCTCAAGGCGCTTGGGGGGGGGGGGGGGAGGGGGTGCCGTTACAGCTCGAACAGCCAGGTCTTCAGCTTCTTCCTGAAGGAGAGGTGGTCTTGGGTCAGGCGTAGGTCGGTCGGGAGGGAGTTCCAGGTCTTGGCGGCCAGGTAGGAGAAGGACCTTCCTCCTGTTGTCGCTCTTCGGATGTGGGGGACGGCGGCGAGGGCGTGGCTGGCTGATCGGAGGTGGCGTTTGGGAGCGTAGAAGTTGATTCGGTTGTTGAGGTAGATCGGGCCTTGGTCGTGAAGGGCTTTGTGTGCGTGGGTGAGGAGGCGGAAGGTGATTCTTTTGTTGACGGGGAGCCAATGCAGGTCTCTCAGGTGTCCGGAGATGTGGCTGTTTCGTGGGATGTCGAGGATGAGTCTGGCTGAGGCGTTCTGGATCCGCTGGAGTCTCTTCTGGAGCTTGGCGGTGGTACCGGCGTAGAGGGCGTTGCCGTAGTCCAGTCGGCTGGTGACGAGGGCCTGGGTGACGGTCTTCCTGGTCTCGGTGGGGATCCCACTAAACCACCGCACTAAAGAGATGCAGGAGGACGACCAACTCTATTTGGGGTACATGGGAGCTTAGAAGGGGCAGACAGTGCAGAAAAGGGCCATCTCTTGCTGGGTAGTTTTCTCCATTAAGATCTGCTATGCCCTGGCCAAGAAGCAGCCCCCTGAGGGATTAAGGGCCCATTCCACCAGAGGAAAGGCTGTGACTACGGCCTTGGCTCAGGGTGTCCTATTTCTAGACATCAGTCAGGCAGCAATGTGGGCGTCTTTGCACACATTTGCCAAGCACTACTGCCTGGATATTCTGATGGATACATCTGCCAGTGGATTCCTCACCTTGTGAACATCCCCTGCGCCAGCATTCCACTGAACTTTTTTCCCCAGCTCTCTACGCCGACGTCATAATGCATCGGCTCCGCTCGCGACTCCGTATGACGTCACCGGAGCGATAAGAGAGTCACGTCGGCGTGATGACGTCAGTTCCCTTTTTTCCGCGCCGTCGACGCGCATCGGTTTTACAGCAATCTCCTGCTACTTTGTAGTCGTGTAGTGTGTTACTGTTAAAAAAATTGCCATGTCTTCGACTAGGAAATCGGGTTTTCCTTGTAGGGAATGTGGGGGCCACATGTCGATGACAGACCCCCATGAAGATTGTTTGTGGTACCTTTCTTCTGACCACGATGTGGAGGATTGTTCCAGCTGCAGAAGGATGAATCCCAAGGCCTTGAAGGAAAGGAAGGCGAAGTTCTTCATGGCCAAGGCTAAGAAGGAGAAGAGAGGTAGGAAGGAGAGATCGAGACCGGAGTTGTCGACTTCGCATTCTTCGAAATCGAAGAAACACCATAAGAAAAGGAAGCATACCTCTTGGCGACGGTCTTCGAAGAGCAAGGCGTCGAGATCGACTTCGCCTCGACGTCGAAGTAAGGATGTGTCTCCTTCTCCATCTAAGTCTCCAGAGAGATCTCCTTCGCCGAAGCGGTCCCCGGCGCAGTCCCCGGCGCAGTCCCCGGCGCAGTATAAACCTAACCTTCTGACGGAGGTGTTACATTCGCCTACCTCGACCAGTGAGCCTTTGTTGCCTTTTAATGAGGCTATTTTGGAGCCAGTTATGGACGTCTGGCGTAAGCCACTCTCTTCGCCGGCAGTCTCCAGACAGGTGGCAAGAAGATATAGGGTGGCTCCTGGGGATCCAGGTTTTCTTTCTTCCCACCCTTCTCCAGAAAGTCTGGTGGTTCAGGCATCATGCTCGAAGCATGCTTCAGGAGATTTTCCTCAGACTCCTGCGGATAGGGAGTCTAAGAAGGTGGATCAGGCGGCTAAAAAGACCTTTTCTTCAGGGAGCATGGCGCTTAAATCCACTAATGCCACGTGCTTACTAGGGCGCTACGTTCATGCTCTTATGGACTCAATGAAGTCTTTAGCCCCTAAGTTGCCAGAAGGTGATAAGGCGTCCTTTATGGAAGTGGTCACTGACACTCAGGCTGCTGCAAGGCAAGTAATTCAGTCGGGGCTTGATACCGCTGATTCTGTGACAAGGATAATGGGGTCGTTTATAGACACTAGGAGGCAAGCGTGGCTTCGTTCATCTGGATTCTCTACAGATGTTCAGGCCACCTTGGTGGATTTGCCCGTTGACGGACAAACTTTTTGGTGAAAAGGCTGATTCCGCCTTGCAGAGATTTAAAGAGAGCAGGTTGACGGCGAAATCTTTAGGTCTGCAAGCTCCTGCTAAAGGATTTGGGCTTAAGAAATTCAGAGGCTTTGGGAGATCTTCATTTCACTCCTTCCGGCAGCCTCAGCAGCAGCAGCAACAGCAGCAGCAGAATCCCCTCTATAGGTCCTATAGAGGAAGACAAAGAGGACGGAGAGGTTCTGGCCGCATCCCACCTTCATCTTCTGCCTCCTCTGCTCCCAATGAAGCTTCAGGGAAGCAGTGCTAGATCCCCCATCCTAGATCATGTAAGACCTGTGGGGGGTCGGGTGTCACACTTTCTGCGAGGTTGGAAATCTATTACAACCGACCTTTGGGTTTTAAACCTCGTGGAGACTGGGTACGCCCTTCCCTTTCGGGAGTTTCCTCCCCCTTACCCGGGTTACTGCTCAGAAGACCATCTACTTCTTCTGCAGAAGGAGGTGCTAGCTTTGCTTCAAAAGGGTGCGATAGAGGCGGTTCCAGAGCAGGAAAGGGGTCAGGGATGCTACTCTCGGTATTTCCTGATTCCCAAGAAGGACGGCAGATTGCGTCCGATACTGGACCTCAGAGTCTTGAATTTTTACCTGAAACAGGAGAAGTTCAAGATGCTGACCCTTGCGCAGGTTCTTCAAGCGTTGCAGCAAGGAGACTGGATGGTGTCGATCGACTTGCAGGACGCGTACTTCCATGTCCCAATCCTGAAGTCGCACAGTAAGTATCTCCGTTTTACGGTTGGGTCGCAACATTACCAGTTTGCGGTCCTCCCGTTTGGTCTTACTACCGCACCTCGAGTCTTCACGAAGGTGATGGCAGTGGTGGCAGCCGATCTCAGGAGGTCGGGGATTCCGGTTTTCTCCTCCCTGGACGACTGGCTTTTGAAGGCAGAGTCCCCAGAGATGGTGCAGCATCATCTGCAGGTAACATCTCAGCTGTTATTCGACTTGGGTTTTTCGATAAATGTGCCCAAATCTCACCTGGTGCCCTCTCAACGCAACCTGTTCATAGGGGCGGTACTGGACACTACTGTGTGTCGAGCATTTCCCCCTCCTTAAAGAATTCTCGACATACAGGAGATGGTCCCTTTATTCCACAATGGAGCGGTGGTTCCAGTTCTGAAGGTCCTTCGTCTGCTCGGTTTGTTCGCCTCCTGCATTCTGTTGGTCAACCATGCATGCTGGCACATGAGGGCGCTCCAGTGGTGCCTCCGCAGGCAGTGGTATCAGCACAACTGAGATCTCAGGGAGTCGATCAGGATCTCCAGAGAAGCTGCAGCGGATCAATCTTGGTGGAGCGTGGAGGGCAATCTGTCTCAAGGAAAGCCCTTCCATCTACCTCTATCGGTGGCCACGGTGATAACGGATGCCTCCACCTTAGGGTGGGGTGCTCATCTGGGGGATCTGGAGATCAAGGGTCTTTGGTCTCCAGAGGAAAGGTTGCTTCACATCAACCTTCTGGAATTGTGGGCGATTCGTTTGGCACTCAAGGCCTTCCTCCCTTCCCTTCGCGGTCAGTCTGTTCAAGTCCTGACGGACAACACTACCGCAATGTGGTATGTCAACAAGCAGGGAGGAGTGGGGTCGCATTGTCTCAGGCAGAGAGGCCCTGCGTCTTTGGTCCTGGGCTCAGGACCATCAGATTTGTCTGATAGCAAATCTGGCTGGGGTGCTGAACGTGCGTGAGGACAGTCTCAGTCGGCAGTTCTCGCCGACCACGAGTGGAGGCTCCATCCAGCGGTGGTTCGTCACGTCTTTCGGATGTGGGGGACACCTCGGGTGGACCTGTTCGCCACCCGCGAGAACGCGCACTGCCTGTCATTCTGCAGTCTCCGGTTTCCGATGCAGGGGGCGTTGGGGGACGCGTTTCAGTTGAGTTGGGGCTCACAACTTCTTTACGCGTTTCCTCCCATACCCTTGATTCCTCTGGTTCTGAGGAAGATTCGCCAAGACCGGGCCCAAGTTATTTTGGTCGCCCCGGATTGGCCAAGAAGGGTGTAGTATACAGATCTTCTCCACCTCTCCTCGTGCCCTCCGCTCCATCTCCCTATGAGGGCAGACCTCCTCTTGCAGTCGGAGGGGCAGGTTCTACACCCCCACCTCCAGAGCTTACACCTTCATGCCTGGAGATTGAACGGGGCAACCTGAATTCCTTCTCTCTCCCACCTGATGTGGTGGATGTTATTTTATCGGCCAGGCGACACTCCACCAAGTCCATTTACTCATATCGGTGGTCTAAGTTTGTTAAATGGTGTGGAGAGAGATCCATTGACCCTTTAAAAGCCCATCTTTCTGATGTGCTTCAGTTTGCTCTTTCCTTGGCTCAGCAGGGCTGTGCTGTGGCCACGGTCAAGGGCTATCTATCGGCCTTATCGGCTTTTCTATGTCTTCCTGATCAACCGTCATTATTTAAATCTCCGATTGTACTGAGGTTTATCAAAGGCCTTACAAACATATTTCCACCTACTCCTTTTGTAATGCCACAGTGGGACCTTAATCTTGTCTTAACTTTTCTGATGGGGTTCCCGTTTGAGCCTCTTCATAGCTGTCCTTTGAGGCTGTTGTCCTTTAAGACGGTCTTTCTTGTTGCCATAACCTCGGCAAGGATGGTGAGTGAGCTTCAGGCTCTTAGTTCTAAACCCCCGTTTTTAACATTGCATGCTGAAAGGATGGTTCTCAGGACCAGGGCTGCTTTCTTGCCTAAAGTAGGTACTCCGTTTCATTTGTGGCAGTCTATTACTCTCCCTGTTTTTTATCCACCTCCTCATCCCTCCAAAGAGGAGGAAAGGCTTCATCGCCTGGACCCAAAGAGAGCTGTTAGCTTTTACTTGGACAGAACGAAGGACTTTCGTCTGGACGATCAGCTCTTCGTGGGTTATGTTGGTCTTTCTAAAGGAAGAACGGTGCACAAGCGCACTTTATCGAGATGGATCATCCTTGCCATCAAGATCTGCTATGCCCTGGCTGGTAAGGTTCCTCCTGAGGGTATTAGGGCTTATTCAACTAGAGCTAAATAGTCTACATCTGCTTTGGCCAGGGGTGTTCCTGTGGCAGATATTTGTAAAGCCGCGACTTGGGCTTCCCTCCATACTTTCGCAAAGCATTATTGCTTGGACTCTGAGATGAGGAGGGAGGGCCACTTCGTGCGCTCTGTGTTGCAAGACTTTCTGGTATAGGAAGGTGGACACCCTCCTCCGGGAGTGGGGACTGCTGTGGGTATCTATTCACAAGGTGAGGAATCCACTGGCAGATGTATCCATCAGAAGAACAAGTTACTTACCTTCGGTAACGCTTTTTCTGGTGGATACAGTATCTGCCTGTGGATTCCTCACTGGCCCACCCGCCTCCCCGTTGTCCACCTTTGTATACCTTAAAAGTTGTCTTGCTTGAGATGTTGTTATTCTTTCTGGTACATTGGTAGGAAATGCTTGTTTTATTTAGCTTTCCTTTTGTTTCTGTACTATGTATATTTGATTGTATATTGTATACTGTGTAAGCTTTGAATCTGTCGTTGGTCCCCCTGTGCGCCTTGGGGGCACGGAAAAAATGGGTGGAACGGACGTCATCACGCCGACGTGCCTCTCTTATGGCTCCGGTGACGTCATACGGAGTCGCCAGCGGAGCCGATGCATTATGACGTCGTCCTCGTCGGCGTAGAGAGCTGGGGAAAAAAGTTCAGTGGAATGCTGGCGCTGGTGATATTCACAAGGTGAGGAATCCTCAGGCAGATACTGTATCCACCAGAAAAAGCGTTACCGAAGATAAGTAACTTGTTCGTCAGGATCACAGGGACGGGCATTTTGCCCATTCGGACCTGCAGGACTTCCTAGTGTAATGTATTGGTCTGCAACCCACCGCCTGGATGGTATATCTTGGGTATCTAATTCAAATGTAATGGAGCTGCAGCTTGAAGTCTCTATCAGAGTAACAAGTTACTTAGCTGCGGTAACGCATTATCTGTTCGAGACTCTATCTAGCTGCAGATTCCTTACAGCTCCACCAATGCCTCCCTGCTTTGCGGACTGAGTTTGATAGGACTGGGGTACTCCCCTTTTCAGTGCCCTAGTTTTGCACCCAACTTGGGCAGTTAATTGTGGCTCTGCGTTTCTAGCGTGGAAAAATTTAAAAGTACTGACATCCGCATGCCTATATAGGTGACTGCGACGTCCTAACTGAAGCTGCCAACGACGTCACGCTGAGCTGAATGGAGCCACCCAACGGCAGGCGCAAGGGGTATTGCTCGAGCAAATATTTCCAGATCCAACATGAAATTGAAGGTAAGGCATCTGCAGCCAGATAGTCTCTACCAGAACATGTGTTATCAAAGGCAAGTAACTTGTTGTTCAAGGTCCTGGTTTGGACACACACTAGTCCGTTTACTTCTGGGTCTTCACTCCTGGCATGGAAAGTCCTTTACAAATAACTATTGTCCGCGCTCCTTGGTTGCGCCTATATAGGAGAAGGCAACGTCACTCCCAGTGTCAACGACGCCGTGTGAAACCAAACAAAGCCACCCGATGGGGCGCAGGGGTAGTGCTCATGCAAAAGTTTGCAGATTCAGTCTGACACCTGGGAACTTCAAATGTATGGAATCTGCAGCTAGATATTGTCTCTACCAGATGATGTGTTACCGAAGGTAAGTAACTTGTGCTTTTTGAAGCATTTAAATTGGGGCTTGTGCTGGAGGGATAGCTTCTTTAATCTTGACCCAATTCCAAGAGATCATGTGTTGAGTAATGTCATAACAGGAGTATGTTCCAGAGGCCAGCTCGGTCTTTGGTAGATCCTCCCACGAGTTCAAAGCTTTTAAATGAACTCCTCCTCTGCTGCGCAGATCCTGGATGGCTTAATAAGAGAGGGAGGTTTTATATTCTTAAACTCCCCTTTCTGCTCCGTTTCTTGTATTAATTTGTTTGTTTGAAAATAGAGTTCAAACACATAGATGCTGTAGACAGGTCATTGTGCTTTATAAAGAATTTGAGGTGTTTAACATTTGAGGATGCATTCAGTGTTTGTGAAATCAGGAAACATTCCTGTGATTGTAAACTAGGATGACAGGTAAGTAGTGTTTACTACCTCCCAGATAATAGTGCTCCCATTTGTATTCACTTTCTCTGGTTAATGATTTCTCTTTCAGGCGTTGGCCAGACGAACCTGAGAATCCCTCAGGGCACCCTCGGACAGGTTTTAATGGAAGGTCAGGCATTCCTTGTCCGTTGGGAATTCTCCTTCAGCAGCTGGACATTATTCACTTGTGAGATTGAGATGCTCCTGCACGTGGTCTCCACAGCAGGTGAGACGGGGCAGCGATGACCCACCTTTGCATGTCTTCTGTTGTGGTGGGTAGTTCTGATGGAACAGGTGGTACATCTCAATGATGTCGATACTGCGCTCTCTGCTGCTGGTGAAATTGCAGTGTTGTGTGTTTTGTTAATGCTGGACTGCCCTACGGGTGGTAGTTACTGAACCGGATTATGCTCTAGGTTAAAAGGCCAGTGCAACTTTACCAGTCATCAGGTACTGAGCCTCTCTCTCTGCTGCAGGCTGTGGATGTTGAGTGAGTAGCATAGACCTGGAGGGAGTAGGTGGTAGGCTTACCTCTGCTGCATGCTGTGGATGTTGAGGGAGTATGTGCTAGCCGTGGCTGTACTCTGCAGGCTGTGGATGTTGAGGGAGTATGTGCTAGACTTGGCTGTACTCTGCAGGCTGTGGATAGTGAGGGAGTATGTGCTAGGCCTGGCTCTCTGCTGCAGGCTGTAGATGTTGAGGGAGTAGGTGCTAGGCCTGGCTCTCTGCTATAGGCTCTGATTGTTGAGGGAGTAGGTGCAAGGCCTGGCTCTCTGCTGCAGGCTGTAGATTTTGAGGGAGTAGGTGCTAGGCCTGGCTCTCTGCTGCAGGCTCTGATTGTTGAAGGAGTAGGCGCTAGACCTTGCTGTATGCTGTAGGCTATGGTTAAGGGAGTAGGTGCTTGACCTGGCTCCCTGCTCTAGGCTGTGGATGTTGAAGGAGTAGGTGCTAGACCTAGCTGTACTCTACAGGTTGTGGTTATTGATGGAATAGGTGCTAGGCCTGGCTCTCTGCTGTAGACTGTGAATGTTGAGGGAGTAGGTGCTAGACCTGGCTCTGCTACAGGCTGTAGATGTTGATGGAATAGGTGCTAGGCCTGGCTCTGCTGCATGTTGTGGATGTTGAAGGAGTAGGTGCGAGACCTGGCTGTACTCTGCAGGCCGTGGTTGGGAGGGAGTAGTTGCTAGGCCTGGCTCTCTGCCGCAGGCTGTGGTTGTTGAGGGAGTAGGTGCGAGGCCTGTCCCTCAATTGCAGGCTGTGGATTTTGGATCTGTCTGTAAATGCTTCCACTAACTGCTTGTGCAGTAGATGTTGGACCTGATATTGCTAAGGGCAGTACGTGCTGGACCACTTTGATCTGAAGACTATAGATGATGGACCAAACTGTGCACAGACCAGAGGTACTTGGCTTGTTCTGTGCTGTTGGCCGTCATTACTAGACTGTCAGAATGCGAATTGTTTATCATCTGATGTTGTTCTTCCCCTAACTAGAGGCTAGGCTTGACCTATTCTAGAAAAAAAAACCTTCTTAACAACTATTTCAGTATCTGTTTGCCTCCTCTTCTAGCCAAGACCCTTGAAAGGATGCAGTGTCATTATTTTCCTCTTTCCTCAAACTCAGGCTGTTTTGATTCCGCTCAAACCAACTTGTGGTCCATTTATGGTTCCGAGCTTGTTTAGATTCAGTGTGCAGTGATTTCTGGGCAGTGATGGATGATTGCTGTAGCACATTCTTCTTCTTGTGGACATGCCCAAAGCGTGCGACTTCTCTCTTAACTGTTTGCTCTGAGCATCGGGTAATACACTGCTTTAGCCTGATTCCGGACTCCAGCAGTCAAATGAGTTACTTTTTCGCTCATCTCATCGCCCTCTTTGGTCCAGAGTGCCTTGGAGATCCCCCCCCTGTCCCATTTTCTTAGTGTATATGTAGCCCCTTAGACTCCTTGATCAGTATTTTTTATTTTACATTCTACTTGTACAGATATAGCACCAAGAAACCTTTGTCTTTCAAAACTTAAATGAACTGTCAAATTGATTTTTGTTTTTCGCTTCGCCTTGATTAGGATCATTCCAAACCTTTCTCTGGCTGGAAGTAAGAGGCTAGTGCAGGCCATTATGTCCTCCTCATTTGGACCTTGCTCCCAGCAGTCCTTGAAGCTGCTGCACACTTTACCCTTCTTCTTAATTTCTCCCTTTCTTGTGCAGTTGCACGGACTTCGTTCCACAAATGAATTTCCTTCAAGGACCTATATTTCTACATTGGCGCCAGTCCCAATTTTATTTCTTCCGGTCTGTGTTTATAGGTACTGCAGGTCTTGAGATACATGCAAGGTGAAGCTGGCAGTGATGCCTGGTTCTGTTGTGTACACAGAGGCAGTGAAGCATGGTTCTGTTGTGGTGTGCACAGAGGCAGTGATGCTTGGTTCTGTTGTGGTGTGCACACAGGCGGTGATGCCTGGTTCTGTTGTGTGCACAGAGGCAGTGAAGCATGGTGCTGTTGTGGTGTGCACAGAGGCAGTGATGCTTGCCTCTGTTGAGGTGTGCACAGAGGCAGTGATGCTTGGTTCTGTTGTGGTGTGCATACAGGCAGTGATGCCTGATTCTGTTGTGGTGTGCACAGAGGCAGTGATGCTTGGGTCTGTTGTGGTGTGCACAGAGGCAGTGATGCTTGGTTCTGTTGTGGTGTGCATACAGGCAGTGATGCCTGATTCTGTTGTGGTGTGCACACAGGCAGTGATGCTTGGGTCTGTTGTGGTGTGCACGGAGGCAGTGATGCCTGGTTCTGTTGTGGTGTGCACAGAGGCAGTGACGCTTGGGTCTGTTGTGGTGTGCACAGAGGCAGTGATGCGTGGTTCTGTTGTGGTGTGCAAAGAGGCAGTGATGCCTGGTTCTGTTGCGATGTGCACAGAGGCAGTGATGTGTGGTTCTGTTTTGGTGTGCATACAGGCAGTGATGCCTGGTTCTGTTGTGGTGTGCACACAGGCAGTGATGCCTGGTTCTGTTGTGGTGTGCACAGAGGCAGTGATGCGTGGTTCTGCTGTGGTGTGCACAGAGGCAGTGATGCGTGGTTCTGCTGTGTGCATACAGGCAGTGATGCCTGGTTCTGTTGTGGTGTGCACAGTGGCAGTGATGCGTGGTTCTGCTGTGGTGTGCACAGAGGCAGTGATGCGTGGTTCTGCTGTGTGCATACAGGCAGTGATGCCTGGTTCTGTTGTGGTGTGCATACAGGCAGTGATGCCTGATTCTGTTGTGGTGTGCACACAGGCAGTGATGCCTGGTTCTGTTGTGGTGTGCACAGAGGCAGTGATGCCTGGTTCTGTTGTGTGCACACAGCAGTGATGCTTGGGTCTGTTGTAGTGTGCACAGAGGCAGTGATGCCTGGTTCTGTTGTGGTGTGCACGGAGGCAGTGATGCCTGGTTCTGTTGTGGTGTGCAGAGGCAGTGATGCGTGGTTCTGCTGTGTGCATACAGGCAGTGATGCCTGATTCGGTTGTGGTGTGCACACAGGCAGCGGTGCCTGGTTCTGTTGTGGTGTGCACAGAGGTAGCGATGCCTGGTTCTGTTGTGGTGTGTACACAGGCAGTGATGCTTGGGTCTGTTGTGGTGTGCATACAGGCAGTGATGCCGGGTTCTGTTGTGATGTGCACACAGGCAGTGATGCCGGGTTCTGTTGTTATGTGCACACAGGCAGTGATGCTTGGGTCTGTTGTGGTGTGCACAGAGGCAGTGATGCCTAGTTCTGTTCTGTTGTGGTGTGCATACAGGCAGTGATGCCTGGTTCTGTTGTGGTGTGCACACAGGCAGTGATGCTTGGGTCTGTTGTGGTGTGCACACAGGCAGTGATGCGTGGTTCTGTTGTGGTGTGCACACAGGCCGTGATGCCTGATTCTATTGTGGTGTGCACATTTTGCAGCAGTTAGTCTCGCTAGGCTTCTCTTGCCGAACATCCTCTGCAATGTTCAGCGATGCAGGGAGACTGGTCATGTCCATTCTCTGAAACAACCTGTAACTCTCACATTTTTCTTTGTAGATGTGATCCAGCACTGCCAGAGGGTGAAACCCATCCTCGACTTGGTGCACAAAGTAATCAGCACAGACCTGACCACAGCAGATTGTCTACTTCCAATCACGTCCAGGATCTACATGCTGCTGCAGCGGTGAGCATCAGCTATGCCGTTCCTATGCACTTGTGCCCTTAGATAAAGCATTTTGTGCCGTGTCTACTGTAGGTTTGTTACTTCTGTTCACACCTGTCACTGTTGTTCACTATGTCTCATTTCCTTTGTCTCTTGCTCTGTAATTCTTTGTCTCACTGTCCTTTATGTTGACATATTGAGTACAGCCTGTACTGTACAGTATGAGCAGGTAGCTCTCCGGTCCTGTGATGGCAGTCGGAAGCATTTTTAGACCATTACCACCATGATTGTGTTTGAAGTACGTTGAGTGTGCTATGAAGTGGGTTCCCCTGTGACTCAAATACCCTTGCACCTAAATATGAAAATAGATAGTAACTTGTCAGTGAAAGCCTTTGCTTATTCCAAAGAACTTGCGGCGAAAACCTACTAGAATAGGTAATTCAATGGCATTGGTTGTTTTTTGTAGGAAGACTGGGATCAGATGGGACTACTACACGAAACGTTCATAGAAATAAAATAAGATGTTGGAAAATATATGATTTGCTGGAGGGTGTACTCCAGGGTATCTTCCCCTGTCCATAAAATGGTAATGACAAAATTGATTTAAGGGTAAAGAAAAGAGTAGCACTTAACTGGAAGGATAAAAGGTTAGGACCAACTCTCGGAGGCTATCTACTTAAATAAATTCAGTCCACAATTGTAGCGGTAAAAATTCAGCTTTCTCCCACCTCGACCATGAAAGGCATCCACTCAGGGGCACCCACGAACCCCTGCCTGCCGCACACATCTACCACAGAGCCACCACCGCTATTGCTCCAGAACTATGACGCACCATCATCCTAAAGAAACAGTTAGTTATATATTCCTTACCTTAGAATTACCCCCAGGCGTCAGACTTGATCCGGAAAGTTTTGCGTCAGCAGTACCCCTGCACGTTGGAAGGTGGCGTCGGTTGACTCCGCATTCGTCATTGGCGTCGTGGTCGCCCGGATGACATCACGTTAGCTACATAGACACCGCCCTCGCGCGCTGACATCCGTTCTTTCTTTTTCCGCGCCAGCAAGCGCAGATCCGGAGAGAGTGGTACCTCCAGTCGTTTTTGACAGATTTTTTCCTCAACTTTTGTCAATTTAGTTTTTTGAGTCCATCGACTCCTGGTGCATGAGGGATGACAGGCTTCAAGGCTTGCGGTTCCAGTAGCCGACTGATGTCAGTGACGGATCCGCACAGGGTGTGCCTCTTCTGCCTGGAGCACGATCACGACCCCAAGTCGTGCTCCGACTGCCGGACCATGAATCCGAAGGATTTGTGGGGACGGTCCCAAAAGCTTCTTGAGGCCCGGCAGTCGGGTCAACGCTGTTCGAGGTCCCGGTTGCGTAGGAGGTCAAGGGAATGGTCGCTGAGCAGTCATCACTCTTCATCCAAGTCTTCACACTTTGGGTCAGGTAAGTCGAAGCACAAGAAGAAGTCGAAGAAGCAGTGTCGCTCTTCGACTTCTCTCCGTCCGTCAGCTGGCGCGACGAGGGATGCGGGTGGTGCCCCTCCCGTAGCTCATCGTGCGGAACCCAAAGGGCCGACTTCGGGCTTCCCTCCATTCCTGGGACCCCAAGCGACCCCTACCCAGCTTTGTCAATTTTATGAAGCGATGCATGCCATCTTTGAGCAGCCCGACTCCGCCGGCGCACCATCGGGCCCCCGGACTCTGCTGGGGGCCCTAGGCCTTTGACGCCAGAGGCTCCATCCTCAGCTCCGCAGGGTCCCCCTGGATCCGGATCGGTGCCGGTCGACCTTGTTCCACCTCCCCCGGTGCTGCTTCTACTGGCACCACGTCCGCAACAGTCGTCAGCTGTCCCCAGCCGACTCCTCCCCTGGCCTCCCCCGGCCTCCCACTCGAGGTAGACATGGAGCCGGATCGGCGCTTACGGGTACTTTTGTGCCGCTTTTGTACCCTAATTAAAGAACAAAACAAAAGCCAATGCTGCATATAACTCACCTATACTTCAAAAAGTGAACTGAGTGAAACAGTGTGAGAAAGTGGCTCTGTATATACTGTTCCCTAATAGGTACAGGGTGTACAGAGTCCACAGTCCCCCAGAGGCTGATAGAGGTCAAAGTTAGGTATGACCTTACTCTCAAAAGTGGTAGCTTGGTCGAGCAGTAAGGCAGTACCAGAGGACAGTGTAAAGCATTTATTGTACACACTCAGTCAGCAAATGGTTTCACACACTCAATAACTGAACTCTAGGCCAATGATTTGTATATATAAAATATATGCTTGTTTTATTTTTAGAACCACAAAGGGGGTAAAAATATACTTTCTCAGAATGAGAGGTTGAATATAAATACTTTTGTTTCAAGCAATAAATTTGTGTAAACAGTCACAGTTGGTTGCAATAAACAATCCTATTTCCTAAACATAACAATGCATTGAGCTCAATGGTAAATTCAGGTTATTTGTAATAAATTACTTTTCAGATTACTTTTGGAATTCCAGGTCTGGATCCTAGAACCAGCCTGGGGTCAGTATTCAGAATCAAGTGATGAAAGTCGACTTAATAACTGTAATGATTTTTAAATAATATTTAGCTATTTCAAAAGTTAGCACTTAGAAAATATTTCACAGAAAACATTCAATGGATCTCTATGGCAAGAAATTCAAATTGCAGGTAGAGTACTTTCTCGTTACTTTAGTAATCCAGGACTGGGTGCCTAGACCCAGGACTGGGGTCCTTATCAAAAACAGGTAAGTAATTTCGTTTGCAGAAATGGTACGATTTTAAAAGAATATTTCAAATTTGCAAAAATAGACACTTAGAAGAAATTTCACAGAAAAGCAGACAATGGTTTCCTATGGGAGAAAAATGAGTTAGAGGTAAGTATAGTTGTGAGTACTTTTCAGGGTCAGGGCTGGGCACCAAGATCCAGCACTGGGAGCTCACCCAGGAACAGGTGAGTAAATTCGTTTTTGTCACTTGGCTGATTTTTGGTGAATTTTTACAGTTTTGAAAAGTTCACACTTAGAAGATTTTTGAAGAAAAAGCCAGTCAATGTTACCCTATGAGGAAAATGAAGTTAGCGGTTTAAGGGTAAGTACTCGACTGGCAGAGTTGAAATTCCGGGCATAGACTCAGGGGTCCCCCAGTGTCAGGTAGGTACAGTTGGTTCACCCTCAGCGGTTTCAGGACGGCCGGGTGCAGAGTGAGTTAGGCCCAATGTTATCCTATGAGGGATAGGGGGGCCTTAGTTGGTGGCTGCTGTCTGGCAAGCCACGAGTCTGTGGGAGCTGGGCTCCTGGTCACTTACTCAGGGCAAGTGGGGAAGTAAGTTAGTGTAGAGAGTGCACTGCCAGGGCCACTCGGGCGGCTGGGTGCAGGGTGCTTTTGAGCCTTCGGGCGCTCAATGGAAATCAATGGGAATGTTCCGGTTTGGAAAAAGGCTGCAGGCTCGGGGACGAGGATGTTTCCGGTGCCACCACCACTTCGAGGGGTAAGTTGGGTAGTTGTAGGTTAGGTGGGTACCCCGGGATTGGGCACAGGGGGCCGCAGGGCGCCGGGTGCAGGGGTGCCTTTTGACGTCGGGAATCTTACCCTCTGGTTGATCGCGGCTGGGGTGGCACTCGGTTCTGAGGCTGCAGGCTTCGTCCAGGATGTCGAGGGGGGTCCTTGGGTGCCGGACTCGGGGTCACAGTCGCCGTGGGGTCGTCCTCAGGGTCTTTGTCCACTCCGGCACTGGCCAGGCTTGGCTGGTGCAGAGTGTGTTGGGTCCGCGGTTCCGGGCTGCTGCCAGGAGTTAGGAATAGGTTTCTCGAGTAGAGCCTCTACTCATGGGAGTCCCAGGGAATCAGAGGTCAAAGGTAGCCAGGTCCTCCGGGGTTTTTGAGGTTGCTGGCCACAAGAGATGCCGCGCTGGAGCAGGAGCAGGTTCGAGGGTCGACAGGCCGGTAGGGCTGGGGCCAAAGCAGTTGGTGTCTTCCTCTTTTTAGCAGCTGCAGGGCAGGTCTTTTTTTTCTTCTTGCTCTTCTTGTAGGTTTCTATCTGGAATCTGGGGAAGGAAGGTTCAGGGGGCCCCTAAATACTAGATTTAGGGGCGTTACAGGTAGCTGAAGGCCAGGGACCAATGGGTCCTTGTCCTGAGGTGGGTACACCCCCTATCCTGCCTCTCTCCTGTGGGAGGAGGGCAGTAGCCTAATCCTGATAGGGTAGGGCCTCCCATCTTCAAGATGGCGAGAGCCCGGAGATGTGCTTCACTTCGCCTCCCCCACCTGAGGGGTGGGGTGGGCAGGCTGGCACATCCCCTGTCCTTGTATGGGGTTTCCGGCCAAGCTTCCTGCCAGAGTGGGGGGTTGCAGTGGCCTGGGGAAACTCCAACTGGCGGCATGCCTTTGAAGCTTCCCTTTGCTCATCCTGGGGGAGGAGATTTCTCACCTCACCCAGGATGTGCATTGTTGCAGGCCCGGGAGAGCAGGGGCTCTCCCACCCAGGGGTCCAGCAACGTGTCTGCTGTGTGGCAGCCTGGGCAGCCTCAGAGCAGACGTGGATTGTAGGTTAGCTGTAAGGGGGCATCTCTAAGATGCCCTCTGGGGTGCTTAGTACATTAAATCCCACACTGGCATCAGTGTGGGTTTAATGTGCTGAGAAGTTTGATACCAAACTTCCCAGTCTTCAGTGTTGCCATTATGGTGCTGTGGAGTTCGTGTTTGACGAGCTCTCAGCACCATGTACTTGTAAAAGGCAGCACTGTACTTACAGTGCCTAGGGATGGACCTGGGTACTGTAGGGGCACAGGGCTCCTGCTCCTGTGCCCACACCATAGGCATAAGGCACCCAGCCAGAGGGGTGGCTGACATATGCCTTGGCAGTATAGGTAATGGGCATGGCACACAGAGATGTGTGCCATGTCGACTCTTTGTTTTGTCCTGCACCCAGACACTCAGCCTGCAAAGGCAGTGTGTGTGTGTAAGGGTACAGGGCCTCTAAGGGTGGCACAAGGAGTGCTGCAGCCCTTAGAGGCCTTCCCTGGTCACAAGGCCCTGGGTACCTAGGGTACCATTTACCAGGGGCTGACATGTGGCCAGGGTTTGCCAATTGGGAGTTTGTGTGTTTTAAGGAAGGAACATAGGCCCTGGGCACCTGATTGGCAGGAGCCCAGGGCACAACAAGGAAAAGTGCATCAGCTATTAGGCAAAAAAAGGGGGGGTTACTGCAACAGAAACCCACTTTCTCACACAAGCCCCCCCCAGCCCAAAGGCCAGGAGACTTCTGCCAAAGCTGGGAGAGTCTACCTAGTCTTTCAGGCGAGGAAGAGTTGGGGAAGTGGTTTGAAAGTTGCAGGGCCTACTCTGCCTTACATCCTTCTGCCTAGGTCAATCCCTTTGGGGAGCTGGCCTGTCTTATTAGTTTCAGGACCTAACTCCCAAGGCTCCTCTCCTTGTCTTTTACTGTCCTGGTCCCATCTTTCTATTTTGGGTTTAGAGGTGTATACCTCGGTAGTTTCTAACTTAGCCAGGGCTAGGCCCAGCTTACCCACAGAGGCTACCCACAGCTTGAGCAACCCCACCATGACCAATAAGGTCAGGGGGCCTGACTTGCTATTTGGCAGGGGGTTAGGCCACCATGCCAAGGATAGGGCTGCCATGAAGGCTAACACCCAGCAGAGGCTGCTGACAGCTGTCAGTGCCCAGTACCATACCTTTAGCTCCTGACTGGCAAGTGAGGGGGCTATTTTATAGTTCTCTTTGGGTCCTGGCTGTTGGTCTGTTTGAGGATAGGGGGTCCCTACTCTTGGTAGGGAACACCCCTCCTCTACCCCTTGTTCTGCCACCTGAGGAGCCACTAATTCAGGCTGGACAGTTGCCTGACTAGTCAGGTCTTGCTGTTGGCTAGGGGGGGCTTTACCAGTGCCATTGTGGGAGTTTTCCCTTACTGGGATAGCATCTCCCTGGCTCTCTGGAACTGTGGCTAACAGTTGCCCACCTTTCCTACCCTGTTTCTTCTCATTCTTTTGGGACTCAGCTGCACTGACTGCAGGTTGAGCCCCCACAGGTTCTTTGGGCGAGGCCTGGCATTGGGCCAGCACCTCTCTTTGGCTCAGTTCCACATCTAAGTGATCATTCCCCAAGAGACAATCAAGGGGGAGGTTTTTACTGACTATCACTTTCCTCCATCTAAGGGACCCAGCTGTGGCTAGGGGCACTATAGCCACAGGCCTAACAGTGACTCCCCCTGGGACAGTTCTTACCCTTCTTGTTTCCCCTGAGACATATTGGTGTGGGAATACCAACCTGTCATGTACCACAGTGTGACTGGCACAGGTATCTCTCAGGGCAGTGGCTGGGATTCCATTCACCAGTAGGTGGTGGAAGTGTCTACTTCCTTCTGGGATCTCCAGCTTGCTTCTTGGGCCCATTCCCCAGTTGAAAGCTAGGAGGACTTCCTCATCTGAGGACCCTCCCTCCCAAGCTACACTGGCAACCCCTGGGGCTACACTAGTCACCCCTGGAGCTGTACTAGGAACCTTATTTTTAGGACAGCTAGAGTCCTGGGTGTGGTGTCCAGCCTTCTGACAGTTGAAACACCATATTCTGTTGGGATCCCAATTCTTACCTTGGTACCCTGGTTTAGTTTGTGAGGTGTCTTTGGGCCCACCCTCCTGGTCAGGTTTTTGGGGGGCTACCTGGGACTCCTTTCTTTTATCCACAAGGGGTTCACTCTCTTTCTTCTGGGGAGGTTTTGGGACCCCTTGGTTCTGGTCCCTCCCAGTGAACGTCCTAGTCACCCTAGTCTTGACCCAGTGGTCTGCTCTTTTTCCCAATTCTTGGGGGGATTTTAGACCTAGGTCTACCAAATGCTGATGCAACTTTTCATTTGTGCAGTTACTCAAAATATGTTCCTTCATGAATAAATTGTACAATCCAGTAAAATCCTGCACACCATGTCCAGCTAACCAACCATCCAGTGTCTTCACTGAGAAATCTACAAAATCAATCCAGGACTGGGTCTGGGTTTTGTGAGCTCCCCTGAATCTAATTCTATACTCCTCAGTGGTGAATCCAAATCCCTCAATCAGAGCTTTCTTCATGAGGTCATAGGATCCTGCTTCTGGCCCAGAGAGAGTCAGAAGCCTGTCCCTGCAGTTACCAGAGAACAGTTCCCACAGGAGTGCCCCCCAGAGAGGTTTCTTTACTTTCCTGATATCACAAGCCCTCTCAAAGGCTGTGAACCATTTGGTGATGTCATCACCTTCCTCAAATTTAGGGACAATCCCTTTGGGGATTTTAAGGTCAGAAGTTTCCTCCCTATCCTTGTTTTTATTATTGCTGCCACCATTGATGGGTGCTAAACCCACCTCTCTCCTTTCCTTTTCTAGAGCCAGGAGCCTGGACTCTAGATCTATTCTTTTGGCCAGCCTCATAAGGCTGTCCTCTTCACTGGGGGGACCCCCAGTGTTGTCTCTGGGACCAGAGCCACCTGTGTGGTCTCTAGGTGCCCAGATGCTATGTCTTGAGTTGGAGGGTATGGGTGCCATCTCCTCCCTAGGGAATAGTATGGGGAGGTTGCTGTCCTCCTCCCCTGTTTCCCTTTCCTCATCTGACTGGCCATCACCATGTTCAGATGGGTGGTCTTTAGCATACTCAGCCAGGAGCTCCTGGAGCCCTTGTTTGGTTGGATGCTGACCCATTTGTAAATTTTTGAGTTTACATAAGGACCTCAATTCCTTGAAAGACAAGTGTAAGTAAGGTGTGAGGTCGAGCTCCTCCACCAGGTCCATGTTATTATTATCACTAATAGCTGGGTTTGTTTGAGACATTCTAACCTGACAGTTCTAACCCTCTACCCTGACTATAGTGACTTTTATTTTTCTAAAATTCTAATGGGACTTAAGCAAGGCCCTAGCAAGACTTTTAGTAATTTTGGAAAAACCAATCAGAATTCTAAAGGCAATTTTTAAGAGTTCTGTCGTGTGATCAGATGGTAACCAAGTAGTCCAACAAATGCAAGTTTGTATCCCACCGCTGATCCACCAATGTGAGAAAGTGGCTCTGTATATACTGTTCCCTAATAGGTACAGGGTGTACAGAGTCCACAGTCCCCCAGAGGCTGATAGAGGTCAAAGTTAGGTATGACCTTACTCTCAAAAGTGGTAGCTTGGTCGAGCAGTAAGGCAGTACCAGAGGACAGTGTAAAGCATTTATTGTACACACTCAGTCAGCAAATGGTTTCACACACTCAATAACTGAACTCTAGGCCAATGATTTGTATATATAAAATATATGCTTGTTTTATTTTTAGAACCACAAAGGGGGTAAAAATATACTTTCTCAGAATGAGAGGTTGAATATAAATACTTTTGTTTCAAGCAATAAATTTGTGTAAACAGTCACAGTTGGTTGCAATAAACAATCCTATTTCCTAAACATAACAATGCATTGAGCTCAATGGTAAATTCAGGTTATTTGTAATAAATTACTTTTCAGATTACTTTTGGAATTCCAGGTCTGGATCCTAGAACCAGCCTGGGGTCAGTATTCAGAATCAAGTGATGAAAGTCGACTTAATAACTGTAATGATTTTTAAATAATATTTAGCTATTTCAAAAGTTAGCACTTAGAAAATATTTCACAGAAAACATTCAATGGATCTCTATGGCAAGAAATTCAAATTGCAGGTAGAGTACTTTCTCGTTACTTTAGTAATCCAGGACTGGGTGCCTAGACCCAGGACTGGGGTCCTTATCAAAAACAGGTAAGTAATTTCGTTTGCAGAAATGGTACGATTTTAAAAGAATATTTCAAATTTGCAAAAATAGACACTTAGAAGAAATTTCACAGAAAAGCAGACAATGGTTTCCTATGGGAGAAAAATGAGTTAGAGGTAAGTATAGTTGTGAGTACTTTTCAGGGTCAGGGCTGGGCACCAAGATCCAGCACTGGGAGCTCACCCAGGAACAGGTGAGTAAATTCGTTTTTGTCACTTGGCTGATTTTTGGTGAATTTTTACAGTTTTGAAAAGTTCACACTTAGAAGATTTTTGAAGAAAAAGCCAGTCAATGTTACCCTATGAGGAAAATGAAGTTAGCGGTTTAAGGGTAAGTACTCGACTGGCAGAGTTGAAATTCCGGGCATAGACTCAGGGGTCCCCCAGTGTCAGGTAGGTACAGTTGGTTCACCCTCAGCGGTTTCAGGACGGCCGGGTGCAGAGTGAGTTAGGCCCAATGTTATCCTATGAGGGATAGGGGGGCCTTAGTTGGTGGCTGCTGTCTGGCAAGCCACGAGTCTGTGGGAGCTGGGCTCCTGGTCACTTACTCAGGGCAAGTGGGGAAGTAAGTTAGTGTAGAGAGTGCACTGCCAGGGCCACTCGGGCGGCTGGGTGCAGGGTGCTTTTGAGCCTTCGGGCGCTCAATGGAAATCAATGGGAATGTTCCGGTTTGGAAAAAGGCTGCAGGCTCGGGGACGAGGATGTTTCCGGTGCCACCACCACTTCGAGGGGTAAGTTGGGTAGTTGTAGGTTAGGTGGGTACCCCGGGATTGGGCACAGGGGGCCGCAGGGCGCCGGGTGCAGGGGTGCCTTTTGACGTCGGGAATCTTACCCTCTGGTTGATCGCGGCTGGGGTGGCACTCGGTTCTGAGGCTGCAGGCTTCGTCCAGGATGTCGAGGGGGGTCCTTGGGTGCCGGACTCGGGGTCACAGTCGCCGTGGGGTCGTCCTCAGGGTCTTTGTCCACTCCGGCACTGGCCAGGCTTGGCTGGTGCAGAGTGTGTTGGGTCCGCGGTTCCGGGCTGCTGCCAGGAGTTAGGAATAGGT
The DNA here is from genome assembly GCF_964204655.1 of Triturus cristatus. NCBI lineage: Eukaryota > Metazoa > Chordata > Amphibia > Caudata > Salamandridae > Triturus > Triturus cristatus. Next base: position 1,175,328,010 of record NC_140580.1, on the reverse strand, counting down.
TTCTCGAGTAGAGCCTCTACTCATGGGAGTCCCAGGGAATCAGAGGTCAAAGGTAGCCAGGTCCTCCGGGGTTTTTGAGGTTGCTGGCCACAAGAGATGCCGCGCTGGAGCAGGAGCAGGTTCGAGGGTCGACAGGCCGGTAGGGCTGGGGCCAAAGCAGTTGGTGTCTTCCTCTTTTTAGCAGCTGCAGGGCAGGTCTTTTTTTTCTTCTTGCTCTTCTTGTAGGTTTCTATCTGGAATCTGGGGAAGGAAGGTTCAGGGGGCCCCTAAATACTAGATTTAGGGGCGTTACAGGTAGCTGAAGGCCAGGGACCAATGGGTCCTTGTCCTGGGGTGGGTACACCCCCTATCCTGCCTCTCTCCTGTGGGAGGAGGGCAGTAGCCTAATCCTGATAGGGTAGGGCCTCCCATCTTCAAGATGGCGAGAGCCCGGAGATGTGCTTCACTTCGCCTCCCCCACCTGAGGGGTGGGGTGGGCAGGCTGGCACATCCCCTGTCCTTGTATGGGGTTTCCGGCCAAGCTTCCTGCCAGAGTGGGGGGTTGCAGTGGCCTGGGGAAACTCCAACTGGCGGCATGCCTTTGAAGCTTCCCTTTGCTCATCCTGGGGGAGGAGATTTCTCACCTCACCCAGGATGTGCATTGTTGCAGGCCCGGGAGAGCAGGGGCTCTCCCACCCAGGGGTCCAGCAACGTGTCTGCTGTGTGGCAGCCTGGGCAGCCTCAGAGCAGACGTGGATTGTAGGTTAGCTGTAAGGGGGCATCTCTAAGATGCCCTCTGGGGTGCTTAGTACATTAAATCCCACACTGGCATCAGTGTGGGTTTAATGTGCTGAGAAGTTTGATACCAAACTTCCCAGTCTTCAGTGTTGCCATTATGGTGCTGTGGAGTTCGTGTTTGACGAGCTCTCAGCACCATGTACTTGTAAAAGGCAGCACTGTACTTACAGTGCCTAGGGATGGACCTGGGTACTGTAGGGGCACAGGGCTCCTGCTCCTGTGCCCACACCATAGGCATAAGGCACCCAGCCAGAGGGGTGGCTGACATATGCCTTGGCAGTATAGGTAATGGGCATGGCACACAGAGATGTGTGCCATGTCGACTCTTTGTTTTGTCCTGCACCCAGACACTCAGCCTGCAAAGGCAGTGTGTGTGTGTAAGGGTACAGGGCCTCTAAGGGTGGCACAAGGAGTGCTGCAGCCCTTAGAGGCCTTCCCTGGTCACAAGGCCCTGGGTACCTAGGGTACCATTTACCAGGGGCTGACATGTGGCCAGGGTTTGCCAATTGGGAGTTTGTGTGTTTTAAGGAAGGAACATAGGCCCTGGGCACCTGATTGGCAGGAGCCCAGGGTACAACAAGGAAAAGTGCATCAGCTATTAGGCAAAAAAAGGGGGGGTTACTGCAACAGAAACCCACTTTCTCACAAACAGTGACACTAGCAACCTCTTTTTCCGTTGGATTTAATCCTGGAATTACTTTTCATTTTACATTTAATTGCATTTTCAGTTAACAAAACATATTCATTACAAAAACATAAACACAATTACCATGACAATATATACATTTATACTAAACTTTATGCAATTTGACACCACTATATTCAATCTAACACTCACCCATATGGACAACACTCATACTAACATGAAGAGTTGACAAGTTGTCGGTTTTTTCCTTTTAGGATTTGGGTTGAGATTTCCCCTTCCTTAGATTAAGGTAAGAACTCCTTGTAATTCATGCAGCTACACTATAACAGAGTGGGTCAGCTCAGTAAAACATATTTTCTCTGTTTTGTTTTCAGCCAAGTGTTGGTCCTGATGAGAATCCCTGTACACAAAGGGATTCGAAACGCGTAGACCTGTTTCACCTTTGGCCAATCTTGTTTAAAGAATAGAGTATAGAGATTCACAACTATGTCCATTTTTTGATGGCCTGTGTGTATATATTCATTGAGCATCATTGGTTTATTGTGTATTTTGTTCAGCGAGGATGTATGAGTAGTAAGAGTGTTGTCCATATGGGTGAGTGTTAGATTGAATATAGTGGTGTCAAATTGCATAAAGTTTAGTATAAATGTATTTATTGTCATGGTAATTGTGTTTATGTTTTTGTAATGAATATGTTTTGTTAACTGAAAATGCAATTAAATGTAAAATGAAAAGTAATTCCAGGATTAAATCCAACGGAAAAAGAGGTTGCTAGTGTCACTGTTTCACTCAGTTCACTTTTTGAAGTATAGGTGAGTTATATGCAGCATTGGCTTTTGTTTTGTTCTTTAATTATAATTGGTTTGTCCTTGCTGCCATTCGAGCCAGAACCCCATATTGGTTTTCTTGCTTTTGTACCCTGGCTCTTTGAGACCAGATTTGCAACCAGGGGACAGTGAGGAGGGCTGGGAGGGGTCTAGAGACCCTTTAACTGACCAGTTAGGTTATGAACCGGACTGGAGAGGGGATCTGGGGGAATCCAGTGGTCTGGATACCATACCCGACCATGGCATGTTGTCTCCTCGCACCGTGGCTACGGAGGAGGGAGCATCGTGCGCAGTGGGGTTGCGTTAGGGCGACCAAGGCTCTCAGCCTAGAGCTACCTAAGGTGGCAGTCAGGAATAACCTCCTGACAGAGGTGCTTAAAGCGGCAGAGAGCTCTTCGGAGCCTCAGCTGCTGTTTACTAAGCCCTAACAGACATCCCTTTGGGTACCTGGTCCAGGCCCAACACAGGGGCTCCTGTGGATAGGATGATTGCCCAACGCCACCACCTGGCCCAGGGCGACCCCACTTTCCTCTCTCAACACCCTACCCCTGAGATCTTGGCGGTACAAGCTTCCACCTCCAAGGTCGCATTCCCTACCGCTCATCCGGATAGGGAATCCAAAAAGCTGGACCATCCTGGGAAGATGTTTTCTTCCTTCAGCTTGGGACTGTGGTCGGTAAACACCGCATGTCTGTTGGGCCGTTAGACCAACTCTGTGTGGGACACGGTTGTGAAAGTGCTGCCTCAGTGCCTAGAGAGGCCCGGGCATTGCTCTCGCACAGTTGCTGAAGGGAGAGACCCAGCGAAGTTTACCATCCGCTCTGGGCTGGATATTGCCGACTCAGTAGGCAGGACGATTTCCACGTCGGTAGCCCTTCAACACTACGCCTGGTTGAGGTTGACTGGTTTCTCAGGGGATGTCCAATCCACTCTTAAGGACATGCCCTTTGATTGCCGTCGCCTATTCGGCAACAAGGCAGCCAACGCGCTGGAGCCTTGTAAGGACTTTCGGGCTATGGCCAGGTTCTTGGGCCTCTCCACCACCCGCCCTGCGCAGTCTGCCTTTCGCGGCTACGGAAGGTGTGCCCCCGCCCTGTCCCGCCCAGAGCCACAGGCTGGCGCAAGCTGTTCAGCCCCAGCACAGCCAGGGACGTGGTAACCACCGCCTTGGTTCTGTGGGCTAGCAGGCGGGCCAGTCCACCACAGCCCCCTCTGCAGCAGCCTCCAAACCTTCCTAGTCCGACCTTTCAGGGCCACCAAACGCCAGTGGGTGGCAGGATTCGCCATCACCTCCCTCACTGGCGCACTATCACGCCGGACAGGTGAATTTTGCAAATAGTCAGAAGGGGCTACTCCCTCCCTTTCGAGACTACCCCTCCCGCCATGCCACCTCAGTACCATTGCATGTCGGAGGATCATCTGGCCCTTCTTCAACAGGAAGTTTTGGCACTCTTGGCCAAGGGAGACATCGAGCGAGTTCCTGTCCCAGAAGTAGGTCGTGGTGTCTATTCCCACTACTTTGAGGTGCCCAAAAAGGATAAAGGCCTGCTTCCTATCTTGAATCTCAGGAACGTCAGTCGCTTCCTCCGGATAGAGAAGTTCAAAATGTTGACGCTAGCTCAGGTCCTGTCTGCCCTAGACCCTGGACACTGGATGGTAGCGTTGGACTTGCAGGACACTTAATTTCACATCCCCGTCCTGCCGCCCACCAGCGTTACCTGCGGTTCATGGTAGGCTACAAGCACTTTCAGTTCACTGTGCTCCCCTTTGGCCTTACCAGCGCCCCTCCGGTGATCACGAGAGTGATGGTGGTAGTCGCAGCTCATCTACACAGATCAGGGGTCCCAGTCTTCCCCTATCTCGACGACTGATTGTTAAAGGCGGGCTCGCCCCAGGCTGTCGTCTCCCACCTCCAGACTACGGCCGACCTCCTAAATTCACTGGGGTTTTCCATCAATAAGCCGAAGTCACACCTGACTTCCTCTCAAAAGCTCCTCTTCATCAGATCAGTTCTGGACACAACGCAGTTTCGGGTCTATCCTCCCAAACACCGAGTCTGGGATATTCGGGCTATGATTACGATCTTTCAGCCTCCATCCCGGGTTTCGGTCAGGATAACCCTCCGGCTACTGGGCCTGATGGCCTCCTGCATGCTGCTGGTGGACCATGCCAGATGGCATATGCGGGCTCTGCAGTGGGACCTGAAGTTCCAGTAGGCACAACAAAGGGGTAACCTGTCCGAGTTCTCGGAGGGCACTGCACACCATTGCAGTGTTGGCTAACGAACCAGTTTTGGGTCGACGGCAGATCCCTCTCCCTTCCCCAACCAGAGTTCACAGTAGTGAACGATGCATCACTTCTGGGATGGGGCGGCCACATGGGGGAGGCCGAGATCAGAGGCCTCTGGTCTCCGGCGGAGTCTGGGCTCCACATTAACCTTCTGGAGCTTCGGGCGATTCGTTTTGCACTCAAAGCATTCCTTCCATCTGTCCGGGGAAGAGTAATGCAGGTGTTCACGGACAACACCACCGCCGTGTGGTACTGCAAAAAACAGGGCGGGGTGGGATCGTGGACCCTATGTCAGGAGGCCCTCCGCCTCTGGACATGGCTGGAACATCAGGGCATATCCTTGGTGGTTCAACACCTGGCAGGTTCCCTGAACGCTAGGGCGGACGAGCGCAGCTGCAAGTGCATGATGGATCACGAATGGCGTCTTCACTGGGAGGTGGTGCAAGGTCTCTTTCACAAGTGGGGAGAGCCTTGGTTAGATCTATTCGTCACCGAAGAGAACGCGAAATGTCAGCAATTCTGCGTGTTGTAATTTCCAAGGCGTCACTCGCTAGGCTCCACTTTTTGTTGCGGTCTTCTATATGCCTTTCCGCCTATACCACTTCTGCCCAGAGTGGTGAAGAAGATCAAGCGCGACTGGGCCCAAGTCATTATTGTGGCTCGGGAATGGGCCCGAAGAGTCTGGTATCGACATGGCCATCGATCCTCCGATCAGACTGCCTCTTCGGAAGGATCTTCTGATGCAGCAGCAGGGGACGGTCCTCCACCCGAACCTGTCCAGCCTCCCTCTCCTTGCGTGGAGATTAAGCGGCGGCAGTTGACGTCGTTTCACCTGCCTCCCGAAGTCTGCGATGTTAACTTGGCAGCCTGGCGTCCCTCCACTAAGACAGTATACGCCTGCAGATGGATCAAATTTGTGGCAAGGTGTACAGCAAAGGCTGTAGCTCCCCTTTCCGCCCCTCTTTCTGAGGTTCTCTTGTTCCTCTTATCTTTGGCCCAGCAGGTCTCTGCTCTGGCCACTCTAAAGGGCTACCTCTCAGCCATTTCAGCCTTCCTTAGGCTTCCTGATCAGCCTTCTCTTTTCAAGTTCCCTGTTGTAAATAGCTTCCTTAAGGGCATTACTCATCTTTTTCCTCCTGTCTCCAGTGGGACTTGAACTTGGTACTTACATATCTTAAGTGCGCTCCCTTTGAGCCGCTACATAACTGTCCTCTCAGGATTCTAACTTTGAAAACTGCCTTTCTGGTGGCCATCACCTCTGCACTAAGGGTGAGTGAGCTACAAGCTCTTTCTTCCAAGCCTCCCTTTCTGACTGTTCATCTGAAGAAGGTCATCCTCAGAACTAAACCTTCCTTTCTTCCCAAGGTGGTTACTTCTTTCCACATTGGCCGAACCATCACTTTGCCCACCTTCTTTCCGCCTCTGCATCCTTTAAAAGAGGAAGAGAGGCTCCACCGTGTGGATTCAAAACGTGGCTTTCCTTCTACGTGGATCGCACCAAAGAATTACGGGTGGACGACCAGCTCTTTGTTGGTTACGTTGGCGATAAGAAAGGTCGGGCCGTGCTCAAACGGACCATCTCCAGGTGGGTCGTTCTGTGCATCAAAGCTTGCTATTATCCGGCAAAGAAGGAACTTCCAGTGGGACTGCGCACCCATTCCACCAGGGCGACGGCAGCTACCACTGCTTTGGGGCGGGGAGTCCCCCTTAATGACATCTGTCAGGCAGCTACGTGGGCATCGCTACACACGTTCACCAAACACTACTGCCTGGACAGCCAAGTCCGAAGAGATGGCTTCTTTGGCCGTTCTGTTCTCCAGGACTTTTTGGTGTGAACTTAGTTCACAGACCCACTTCCGGGGTTGGTATTGCTGGGGTATCTATTCTAAGGTAAGGAATGTATAACTGTTTCGTTCAGATGAACAAGTTATCCAGTATTGAGGTAACTTTCATAGATTCACATGCCTGAATCATTACCCGTCATTGTAGTGTGAGTCCCACGTTACATATAACAAAGTAGTAGATAGTAAATAGTACGTTTCGTAGACTGTGGAAGGAGAAATCCATGATCCTCCCCTGTCCACCGATGAACGGGATGATTACATAGCACCAACATCATCCCTATCCCTATCACTTCATCGTCCTTCAGAGTCGCCTCCAGAGGATATTGGAGGTTCCCACAATTTTATGGACAGAGCCTTTAACAGATTCCACTTACCAACAATTGTACAACAGTCGGACTGTTTTCTGTACGCTTTTAAAGAGCAATCGAGAAAGACAGTTGAGCCTATACCTATATTTGTTAAGATTTGGCAAGAGGGGGTCAAAGTAATGAAGACTCCCTGTGCTACTGACACTTGACAAAAATATAGAGCTCCAGAGGACTCTCCTGCGTGTCTCACGGGTCACCCTAAGCCCGACTCTGTGATCTCACAAGCAGCACAGAGACGATCGAAGAATCCATCTACTCCAATCACATCTCCACCGGATAAAGATGGCCGACGTCTCGACTCCATTGGAAAAAGATTTTCCTCAATGGCAGCAGTCTGTCAGGGCTGCTAACGCTTTGACCATATTGGGCAGATATGATAGACAAATTTGGTCCGATATGGGGACAATGAAAGACCTTATCCCAGAAGTGACCAAAGAAGAGTTCATGAAAATCCTTGCGGAAGGAGAAAGAGCATAGTCAGAAATAATAGACATTGCAATGTACATTGCCACTACTAGCTTCCGGCAGTTAGCAGGTGCTGCCGTTCTAAGATGCCGGGGGTGGCTAAGAGCAACAAGTTTCCGGCCAGAAGTGCAGTTCAAAATTTTGGATATGGCGTATGATGGCGATAGCCTATTTGGCAGTCACATTGATGAGGCGCTTACCGCAATAAAAAAGGATTGAGATACTGCCAAAGCGCTAGGTACCCTTCACTACCGCAAGGTGCCCTTTCGGGGAGCTCGAGGCCGAGCTTTCTCAGGATACAGGGGAAACTACCAGCGTTTCCAGACTTAACAGTCCTATCAGCCTCAATATCGCCAAGGATACCAGCAGCAATCCAACCGCCAATGGTTGGTTTCTCTAGACACTGCTCCAGATGACAGCCAGGGTCTCAAGCCAGCGACTCCGATCACGAGCAGTGATTGCGACAGGGTACCAGTTGCCTTTCCTGTTCCCCCAACCGCTGCGAAAATTTCCAAGCATATACACCAGTGGCGCAACATCACGTCAGACAAGTAGGTCCTAGATCTCATCTCTTATGGCCACACTTTGGAATTTATCCCTCCCAGGGGCTCACACCGTCCTCGTCTTCACTTACTCAAAAAAGACTCAAAGATCATGCTTCAGAAAGGAAAGGTTTCTACTCCTGCTTATTTCTCATTTGCAAAAAAATCGGGGGAGTGGAGGCCTATCTTAGACCTCAGGAAATTAAAGAAATTTTAAAAAGTCAAACATTCAGGATGGTCTCGCTTTCAGTCATCCTACTACGCCTCAACAGTGGCGTCTTCATTGGATCTCGAAGATGCATATTTTCATGTTCCTATTCATCCAAAGCACAGAAAGTTCCTACAGTTCACAGTGGCTGGCACCCACTAACAATTCCTAGTCCTACCATTTGGCCTCAAATTGGCTCCATGGACTTTAACAATTTTTTCTGCTCCGGTGGCAGCAGCCTTGCGGAGCAAAGGTAATCAGGCATTCCCATACCTAGACGATTGGTTGCTGAAGGCACCATCTGCTCGTCTAGTGGAAGCTGCAACAGACAATTGTCTAACCCTGTTTCGCAAGTTGTGTCTCAAATAACCAAAAATCTTCGGTCCTTCCAAACCAGATGATGACATTTCTGGGTGCCAGATTGAACACCATTGAGAACAAAGCCTGCCTCTACCAGGAAAGACAACAACGCAAGCATTAGCACTCAAACTGTCCAGAAAAGAGTGCGTTTCTGTAAGAGTGTGCAAGTCTCTACTGGGAAGGCTCTATTTGGCAATAGATCTCGTGCTGCTGGCTCACTTGCAAATAAGCCCTCTTCAAGAGAAACTACAATGCCAATGGATTCAAACCACAGGGTCTTTCGACGATGTGGTAAATATCACTCCACGTATGAAAGAGGCTTTCCAGTGGAGGGTTCAGAAATCACATCTGTCCCAGGGACTATCTTTTCTCCCGGTTATTCCAGACTACATAGTAACAACAGATGCTTCTATGGAAGTCTGGGGAGGACACTTACTGGACCTGCAGGTTCAAGGAAAGTGGTCCTTGGCTCAACACCAAATGCACATAAACAGGTTGGAATTGAATGCCATTTTTCTCTCCCTTCAGGCTTTCCTTCATGGAATACAGGGATTATCGGTGTTGATCCGCACAGACAACACGAAAAGCATGTGTTCGAGGCATATGAGCTGCAGATTACACACTTGTGCATAGATCGCCATCTGGTGTTGGGCCCGGATGTTTGCAGTTTGTTTTTCCTCTTGGAAAGTCTTTGGAAGTCACGAGGTCGGTGACTCCTCCTTTGGATCGTATTGCGCATGGGCTTCGGCTCCATCCTCAGATTGTTTTCTTCCGCCATCGGGCTCGGATGTAATCTTTGCGCTCCGGTTCCGAACAGCTTCCAGTTCGACGATCCACGCGCAAATCCTCACCCCAACTCGCGGTATTGTTTTGATCGCGATCTCCCCACTCCACGCGCCTTCTCATCGGCACAGACCTTCGGTTCCAGTTGTCGACGGCGGCCTTCGGGCCTATCCAAGCTACGGTCCTGGCTAATGGAAAGGACTCCATTTAAAAAGTGCCCTCGATGTGGGTCCAAATTTCCCCACACAGATCTCCACAAGGTATGCAATCTCTGCCTCTCCCCTGAACACGAGGCTCGAGACTGTCCGGCGTGTAAGTCCTTCCGGTCCAAAAAGACTATTCGGGACCGAAGAGCGAGAAGAACCATGGCACACTCCCCGGCGACGATTTCGGACGACATCTTCGGAGAAGGCGTCGACACTCCTGAACAGCATCACACCGACGAGGGCCTCGTCAGCGCTTCCGAAGCAGACGACACAGATGTGGAGGACATCACCCCGGCGCAGAGGGTCGTGAGTATTGATCCACCACCCCCCCGCCCCCCCCACCCTTGCCGGCACCGAAAAAGGCTCCGGTCACGCCTTCGGCCTAGGCAAGACCAAGGACACTGCTTCCACCACCGCATCTTCGGGCCCGGTGAAGAAGCCAAGCAAGCCTTCCGGCGGCTCGGGCTCGAGCCAGCCTGCCATCGGTGCCGAAAAACACGCTTCGGCACCGAAAAAGAAACCGGCCCCCACATCGACACCGAGCCCCGCACCGAAGCACTCTGGGTCGAAACCCAGCTCTTCGGTACCGACAACATTTTCGGTACCGACCAAAGCACACAAGGCCACCGGCACCGACACTTCGAAGCCAGAACCCATCTCGGCGCGGACCAAGCGACCGGTGGTTCCCAAGCCGGGTTCCAAACAATGAACCGGCACCGAAAAGCCTAAAAAGCCAACGGCCCCGACGCCTCCGGCGCCGACAGACCGAACAACCTCACCAGACATATTTACCTCGGATCCCTTGCAAAAAACACTTACCAAGGATCCAAAAACTGGACATTTGACACACTCTACCAAAAAGAGACATTTGGAGAAGCCTGCTCCGCCTCTACCTCCAAAGGGAAAGGACTCTGCTACCTCTCCTTTCAGAGTACCTTCCCCACCTCCACCTCCTCCGCCCCAACCTCATCGTTCCCTGACCCCTGACGATGATGATCAGGGGGACCCATATGATGACCTAGGGGATGTGCCCCAGGACCTACCCACAGGGGACCCCACCCCTACAGGATCCCCAGACCCATGGGACGATTACAATATCCCTGATATCCCCAACGTCCCACAAGACGATCTTTACCCTTCCAGACCTTCTCCACCAGAAGACTCATTGGGGTTCAACCACCTACTGCAGAGGGCGGCACACTATCATGGGGTAGATTTACACACCGACCCCGTGGAGGAAGATTTCCTCCTCGACACGTTCGACACCGCACATAGGTCCACCTCCATATTGCCTATACTCAAAGGAGTGGTAAAGCATGCGTCAGAAGTTTTTAAGGACCCAGTTAGGGCCAGGGTCATTAACCCCCGCATCGAAAAAAAAAAAAAATCTGCCCCCACAGATCCCTCCTACATCAGAGGGCCAGCGCCACTAGATTCTCTAGTGGTATCCACCGCACGTAAAAGGGCAAACTCCCAGGCGTCAAGCGAAGCACCACCACCTGACAAAGAGTCAAAACTACTGGACGCATCAGGAAAGCGTACTGCATCCCAGGCGGCCAATATATGGCGTATTGCCAATACTCAAGCGCTATTGGCCAGATATGACAGGGCACATTATGACGAGTTAGAAAGCATAATGCACCACCTCCCTGAAAAATATAAAGCTAGGGCCAACAAACTAATTCAGGAGGGTAAAACAATTACTAATACCTCCATACGTTGTGCCCTAGATGCAGCAGACACCGCCTCCAAGGCTATAAATACCAGCGTCCTCCTCCGTCGCCATGCTTGGCTAAGAATATCAGGGTTTAAACCGGAGGTACAAGCCTCCATCCTTAACCATCCCTTTGACCAAGAACATCTATCTGGCCCAAAAGTGGATGAGGCCCTAGAAACAATGAATAAAGATACTGATACGGCAAAATCCATGTGAGCCTTGAGTCACACCCTGCCAGACGCTCCTTTCGCCACTCTTCCTTTTGCAGTACCTCTAGAGGCTACTTCTCAGACACCGCGTCCACTTCATACAAATCCCCTACTCAGTCCACCTTTACAAGGGGTTACCAAAGAGGCGGCTACAGGGGTAACAATAACAAGGGCAGAGGCAAAACAAACACCGCCCGCTCTGCCACACCGCCTACCCAATGACTTCCCCCCGCTCTCCCCAGACCATTCCACTCTGGTCGGGGGCAGACTCCAAAATTTCCTTCCTGTCTGGGCGACCATCACCTCAGACAAATGGGTGATGCAAAAAATTCGGTCAGGCTACTGCTTAGAACTAAAATCTACCCCCCCAAACATTCCACCCAGACAACGCCCAATGTCACAAGAACATCTAATGTTACTAAAGCAGGAGGTAATCTCCCTCCTACAAAAACAGGCGATAGAACACGTTCCTACCAACCAACAAAACATGGGAGTCTACTCCCTATATTTTCTCATGCCTAAAAGGGACGAGACTCTACGGCCCATTCTAGATCTCCGGCCCTTAAACATATACATACACTCAGACCATTTTCACATGGTAACGCTTCAGCAGGTACTTCCACTTCTCTCCCAAAACGACTTCCTCACCACTTTGGATCTCAAAGACGCTTACTTCCACATTCCAGTGCACAACGCTCACAGAAAGTACCTAAGATTTGTAGTGGACGGACAACACTACCAATTCAAAGTGCTCCCGTTCGGAGTCACCACAGCGCCACGAGTATTCACCAAGTGCCTAGCAGTCGTGGCAGCACACCTGCGAAGACAGCACATTCACATCTTCCCATACCTGGACGACTGGCTCATAAAAGCCAAATCATACAATCAATGTGTACAACATATGTCCACCACTATCCAACTACTTCACCAACTGGGCTTCACAGTAAACCACCAGAAGTCCCAGCTACAACAATCCCACATAAAACAATACCTCGGTGCCACTATAAACACCTCCAAAGCGCTAGCCTACACCAATCCTACCAGGATTGCAAGCATTCAAGCTCTAAGCGCAAAATTCTTGGCACAACACTCCCTTCCAGCTCGAGTGTTCATGCAACTAATGGGGATGATGGCCTCTTGCATTTTCATAGTACCTCACGCAAGACTCCACATGCGTCCTCTCCAAGAGTGCTTAGCGCGCCAGTGGAACCAGGCCCAGGGTCATTTAACAGATCTGGTGTTAGTAGACGGTCGTACCCATCGCTCTCTGCAGTGTGGAACACCACAAACCTTTCCAAAGGGCGACCGTTCCTGGACCCGGTTCCTCAGATGGTACTGACAACGGACGCATCACTCTCCGGCTGGGGAGCACATCTATTACATCTCACCATACAGGGCAAATGGACACCTCAACAAAAGTTACTCCATATCAACCATTTGGAGTTACTAGCAATATTCTTAGCCCTAAAATCTTTTCAAACACAGATTTCAGGCAAGACAGTCCTCATCCGCACAGACAACATGACAGCCATGTATTATATCCAAAAACAAGGCGGCACACACTCTCCACAGCTCTCTCGGCTAGCTCAGAGCATATGGAGATGGGCCATTCCCCAGAAAATCTTTCTCCCAGCTCAGTATGTCCCAGGAGTCCAAAACACTGTGGCGGATCTGCTCAGCAGACAAATACAACAGATCCACGAGTGGGAGCTTCACCCACAAGTTCTTCACTCGTACTTTCAAATGTGGGGACATCCATGGATAGACCTGTTCGCCACCCACAAAAACGCCAAATGCCCAAGCTTCGCCGCCAGATACCCACACCCATTGTCCAAAGGAAATGCAATATGGATGAGCTGGTCAGGCAGATTTGCGTACGCTTTTCCGTCTCTCCCACTCATTCCACTGGTGGTGCGCAAACTACAACAACACTCCCTCACACTAATCCTAGAAGCTCCAACGTGGGCCAGACAGCCGTGGTACACCACACCCCCTCCATGTCCCTCTAGCCACATGAACTATAATTCACCCCCTAGCCAGACTGGAATACGCTCCCAACTTGCGACATTTAGGCCAGTAACCCCCAACGAGGTAGAAGCAACCATGAACAATATGAAAAGCGGATCACCTTTGGACCCTGCACCCATTAGATTCCTTAAAACCGTAGCTCCCGTCATCACCCCCACGCTCACGGAGCTTATTAACAGCTCACTCGCTCAGGGATCTGTCTCCGCTAGCTGGAAAAGTGCGGTGGTGAAAGCACTCCTTAACCCCTTCAGCGCTGGGCGAATTCCGCCGCGGTGCTGAAGGGTTCGAGCGCGGGCGGGCTCATGACGGAACGGTTCCGTCATGAGCACAGCTCAACCGTGGCTCATGACGGAACCGTTCCGTCATGAGCATGGAAGGGGTTAAAAAACCCCAGCTCGACCCAGCAGATATGGCAAACTACCGGCCAATATCACTCCTCCCTGGCATCAGCAAGGTAGCCGAGAAATTGGTCAACGGACAACTGTCTCAGTTTCTCGAGGCAAACAACATCCTACGGCAATCCCAAACTGGGTTCCGCCCGGGACACGGCACAGATACCGCCCTTCTTGCCGTCATCGAGGAGTCAAGGCGCATTTTAGATTCAGGAGGGTCAGTGGCAGTGATCCTCCTGGATCTTAGCGCAGCCTTCGACACAGTCAACCATCGTGTCCTTCTCCATCGGTTGGCGACAGCAGGGCTTACCGGGACGGCACTCAGCTGGATAGAGTCCTTCCTTACCGGACGCACGTTCCAGGTATGGGACGGCAACTACCACTCGTCCACCCTCCCCCTCACGAGCGGGGTCCCTCAGGGATCCTCCCTGAGCCCTACGCTTTTTAATGCATATATGGCCCCCCTTGAAGACGTAGTGACACCATTCGGTATAAAAATAGTGAGCTACGCCGATGACACACAACTGGTCGTCTCCCTATCCCAACTAGACGACCACTCAGACAACCTGGCAAACTGCCTCACTGAAATCCACGGTTGGATGTGTGAATCATCATTAAAACTAAACGGATCAAAAACCGAAGTGATGCTCATGGGTAAACAATGGGTGACCATCCCCCCAGCGGTCTGGCCAGACATGTTCGGGGAAATCCCCTTCCCGAAACACGAAATTAAGACCCTCGGAGTCTGGCTAGAACCCGACCTCTCAATGAAGACGCAAGCGGCCAAAACTGCAGGTACTTGTTTTGGGCTTATGTGCACTACCCGCAGGATTCTTCCCCTACTTCCACCCGCGTCCAGGAAATTATTAGTTCAAGGGCTCATACTGTCACGGTTGGACTATAGTAATACGGTCTATTTGGGAGCGCCTGAGGCTACCCTGGCGAGACTGCAACGAACTCAGAATGCAGCAGCCCGTCTACTCATGAACCTTCCCTCCAGAGTGTCAGCCAAACCTGCCATCAAGGCCCTGCACTGGCTCCCTGTGCGCCAAAGGGTGGAATTCAAAGCCATGTGCACGGCATACAAACTGATCAACGGATCGGGACCTGCGATTCTCAGCGGCCTGGTTACTCCATACAAAGCACCCAGAGCTCTACGGTCCGAAAACGAGCACCTAGCCAACATTCCCAAATTCAAAAGGACACGTACCGGAGGCCGACGCTTTTCTGTAAAAGCGTCCACTGGATGGAACTCCCTCCCACGTTCTCTTAGACTGGAACCCATTTATCTGATTTTCAGAAAAAAACTTAAAACCCTTCTATTTCCTAAATAAAGCCCTCTCTCTTTCTCCCTCTCATCTGGATAACAAATTTTCATAGCGCGGGGATGCCCTCGGGTCACCAGGCGCTTTACAAGTCGCTAAATAAATAAATAAATAATAAACTATCGGTAGTACCGCACCAAAAACTACACCTCTCTCCACACCTCTTAACCCAGAACCATGGAGAGATCAGGCACCCGTACCCAGCTCAGCTCAACCTTGCGATCTGGCTCCTGATATCCTAGAATTCGGATACCTAAATCTTCTCCATGACTGTATGAATGTCATCAGAGAAGCTAGAAGACCTACCACTAGAGCGTGCTGTGCCGCCAAATGGAAACGCTTTGTTGTTTATTGCCATAACACCATCAATCCCCTGGACGTGTCCGTTCAACACATCATAGGCTACTTACTACACCTACAAAGGTGCAATCTAGCCTATACGTCCATTCGACTACACCTCGCAGCTATTGCAGCTTACCTACAAAACGGGCAACATCTATCACTCTTTAGAGTACCTGCCATTAAAGCCTTCATGGAGGGCTTTAAAAGAATAATTCCCCCCAATGTGCCACCCTCACCTGTGTGGAACTTAAATATCGTTCTCACAAGGCTAATGGGGCCGCCCTTCGAACCTCTGCACAAATGTGAACTACAATTCTGAACATGAGAAAACGCTTTTCTTGTAGCCATCACTTCCCTTAGAAGGGTCAGTGAGATACAAGCATTTACCATTCAAGAACCTTTTCTACAAATGCACCATAACATAGTTGTTCTCCGTACCAACCCAAAATTCCTCCCTAAAGTCATTTCTCCTTTTCACCTAAACCAATCAGTAGAACTACCAGTATTTTTCTCGCAACCACAAACCGTTGCAGAAAGGGCTCTGCACACACTAGATGTCAAACGAGCCTTACTCTACTACATCGAGAGAATACAACTTTTCCGTAAGACCAAACAACTGTTTGTCTCTTTCTCTCCACCACACAAAGGCAACCCCATCTCAAAATCAGGGATAGCTAGGTGGATTGTAAAATGCATTCAAATCTGCTACCACAAAGCAAAGCGAACGCTATCCATTCCCCCTAAAGCCCATTCTACACGAAAAATAGGGGCTTCCATGGCATTCTTAGGGAACATCCCATTAGATGATATCTGCAAAGCAGCTACATGGTCAACACCGCACACTTTCACAAAACACTATTGTGTAGATGGGCAAACTAAGCAACAAGCTAGTGTGGGCCAGGCTGTACTCAAAACATTATTTCAAACCACTGCAGCAGATACGCGCGGTCGCCGCTAAGGTTGGGAACTGCTATATAATCTATGCACAAGTGTGTAATCTGCAACTCATATGCCTCGAACGGAATATGCTACTTACCAGTATGCATCTGTTCTTGGCATGTAGAGCTGCAGATCTACACACGCCCACCCGGCTACCTGTATCTGTTCCAGTTTATCTTATTTAGATACACACACATGGGCATCTTCACTGTAATTACTACGCTCCATCTTTCCCTGCTGGCGAAAAACAATCTGAGGATGGAGCCGAAGCCCCTGCGCAATACGATCCAAAGGAGGAGTCACCGACCTCGTGACTTCCAAAGACTTTCCAAGAGGAAAAACAAACTGCAAACATCCGTGCCCAACACCAGATGGCGATCTATGCACAAGTGTGTAGATCTGCAGCTCTACATGCCAAGAACAGATGCATACTGGTAAGTAGCATATTCCTTTATATCAACAAACAGGGAGGCACCGAGTCCCTATCTCTGTCACAGGAGGCTCAACAGTTATGGAACTGGTTGACGCTCTGCCAAATTTAACTAACAGCGTAGCATGCTCCAGGCCTCCGGAATACCTTAGTTGATGCTGTGAACAGAACGAACGAAAGCTGTTACGAGTGGGAGCTGGAACAGAAACAACTGGACAGAATATTTGCAGTTTAGAGAAAAGCAGCGCTGGACCTGTTTGCAACCTAGATCATCTCCAAATGCCGATTCTTCGTAAGCAGATTCCCTCTCCCAAACTCACGGGGGAATGCTCTTTTAATGCGTTGATCAGGGATCTATGCATACACTTTTCCCCCCTTTCCTCTGATACACAGGGTCCTCACGAAAATGAAATGAAATACTGTTGCATTCTGCTGATAGCCCCCAGGTGGCCCAGACAGCACTGGTACACGGAACTTACCCTGTTGTCGGAAGCTCAACCTATCCGCCTATTGCCAACACCAACGCTGTTGACCAAGAACAAATGCCAAGTATGTCACCCGGAGCCAGTTACTCTGCAACTTCATGAGTGGCGCCTTAATTCTTCGAATTTAAAGATCTGAACATTGCATAAGAATGCAAAGACATAATTGCTAAGTCTCGGGCTGACAGCACCAATAAGACATACAGACTGAAGTGGAAGCGTTTTTGTCTATGGTGCAGGTGCAATGAAGTACATCCTTTTCTCCCTGCTTCAGAAGAAGTTTTGCCTCTTTTGCTCTCCTTAGCAAAATTTGGTCTGGCACACTCATCAGTTAAAGTTCACCTTGCTGCTATATCTAGATACAGCCGATCACCTAAATGTCCGTCTTTATGATCCTCAAGAATCATAAAGCAATGTTCGAGGCATATGAGCTGTAGATTATACACTGTGCATAGATCTCCATCTGGTGTTGGGCCCGGATGTTTGCAGTTTGTTTTTCCTCTTGGAAAGTCTTTGGAAGTCACGAGGTCGGTGACTCCTCCTTTGGTTCGTATTGCGCATGGGCTTCGGCTCCATCCTCAGATTGTGTTTTTTCCTCCATCGGGCTCGGATGTAATACTTCGCGCTCCGGTTCCGAACTTTTTCAGTTCAACGATCGACGCAAAAATCCTCGTTAATCGAGCTCCTTCAGATAATAAATCATCTTAATCTCCTTCTCTTTAGCACTTCTTCGATTCCGGTCGTCGACGGCGGCCTTCGGGCCTATTCCGACTCCGGTCTCGGCTGATGGAAAGAACTCCCTTCAAGAAGTGCCCTCGATGTGGGTCCAAATTCCCCCACACCGATCTTCATGAAGTGTGCAACCTCTGCCTCTCCCCTGAACACGAGGCCCGAGACTGTCCCGCCTGCAAGTCCTTTCGCTCAAAAAAGACTATTCGAGATCGACGGGCTAGACGCAACATGGCGCACTCCTCGACCTCCGCTCCAGTCGACATCTTCGGAGACGACGTCGAAGCTCCGGGACAGCAGAACATCGAAGAAGAGGACGACGACCTCGTCAGTGCTTCCGAGGCCGATGACTCCGATGTGGAGGACATCACCCCGGCGCAGAGGGTCGTGAGGACCAATCTACCCCCTCCCACGCCGACACCCAAAAAGGCTTTGGTCGCACCTTCGCACCTAGGCAAGACCAAGGATACTGCTTCAAAACACCCCACCTTCGGGCCCGGTAAAGAAGCCTATTAAGCCTTCCGGCAGCTCTCGCTCGAGCCAGCCGACCAGCGGTACCGAAAAACACCCTTCGGTACCGAAGAAAAAATCGGCCTCCATCTCCACACCGAACCCAGTACCAAAGCCTTCGGTGTCGAAACCTGCCCTTCCGGTGCCGACCAAACATCACAAGGCCCTCGGCACCGACACTCCCGTGCCGAAGCCTTCTTCGACACCGACCAAAAAATCGGAGGTCTCAAGGAAGCACGGCTTAGACAAGCCTAAAAAGCCGTCGGCCCCGAAAACTTCGGCGCCCGAACAACCAGTGTCGCAAGAACTTTTCACACCGGATCCTCTGCAAAAGACACTCACCAAGGATCCAAAAACTGGACATTTGACATTGTCTTCCAAAAAGAGACACTTGGACAAACCAGCTCCACCTCCACCTCCAAAGAGGAAAGACACTGCTACCTCCTCGTTCAGAGTGCCTTCCCCACCTCCTCCACCCTCCCCACCTCCACCCCTGCCTCATCGTTCCCCAACCTTGTCTCCTGTCCCAGATGATTTAGGAGACCCTTATTATGATCCAGCAGATGTGCCACAAGACCCCACCCCTACTGAATCTCCAGACCCATGGGACGACCATAACAATCCGGACATCCCAGATGTCCCACAGGATGACCTTTACCCATCTCGGCCATCCCCACCTGAAGATTCCTTAGGCTTTCACCACCTATTACAAAGGGCGGCACACTACCACGGGGTGGAGTTACATACTGACCCAGTGGAGGAAGATTTTCTCCTAGACACCTTCGACAATGCACATAGGTCTACTGACATTCTACCTATGTTAAAGGGAGTAATCAAACATGCACCGGAGGTTTTTAAAGACCCAGTCAGGGCCAGGGTCCTCAACCCCCGTATAGAGCAAAAATACAAAGCCGCCCCCACAGACCCTTCATACATTAAAGGTCCTGCACCATTGGATTCCCTAGTGGTATCTACAGCTAGGAAGCGCTCAAATTCTCAGGCGAAGCACCACCACCTCACAGAGTCCAAGCTCCTAGACGCGTCAGGGAAGCGCACTGCGTCACAAGCCGCCAATATATGGCGTATCGCCAACACGCAAGCGCTATTGGCCAGATACGACAGGGCGCATTATGATGAGTTAGAAACCATCATGCACCATCTCCCTGAAAAATACAGGAATAGGGCTAATGAATTGATCCAAGA
The DNA here is from genome assembly GCF_964204655.1 of Triturus cristatus. Taxonomy (NCBI): domain Eukaryota; kingdom Metazoa; phylum Chordata; class Amphibia; order Caudata; family Salamandridae; genus Triturus; species Triturus cristatus. The sequence goes on along the minus strand of NC_140580.1, from coordinate 1,175,308,389 downwards.
GGGAAAAACAATAACTAATACCTCTATACGCTGTGCCCTAGATGCAGCAGATGCAGCCTCCAGGGCCATAAAAACCAGTGTCCTTCTCCGTCGCCATGCCTGGCTCAGAGTTTCAGGGTTTAAACTTGAGGTACAAGCCTCTATATTGAACCACCCATTTGACCAAGATCATCTATTTGGCCCAAAAGTTGATGAAGCCCTCGAAAAGATGAAAAAAGATACTGACACGGCGAAATCCATGGGAGCCCTACAGTCACACACTCCTAGGCGCTCTTTTCGCCACTCTTCCTTTCGGGGCACGGGCAGGGGCTACTCCTCGGATAGTGCATCCACGTCCTACAAATCCCCTCCTCAATCTACCTTCACAAAGGGTTATCAAAGAGGTGGATACAGAGGCAATAATAATAAAGGCAGAGGCAAGACAAATACCGCCCGCTCTGCCACACCTCCTACCCAATGACTTTCCCCCGCTCCCTCCAGACCATTCCACTCCGGTCGGGGGCAGAATACAACATTTCCTTATCGTCTGGGAGACAATCACCTCAGACAGATGGGTGACCCAAATTATTCGTTCAGGGTACTGCCTAGAATTAACATCTACCCCCCCAAACATTCCACCCAGGCAACGCCCTATGTCTCAAGAACATGCTACGTTACTAAAACAGGAGGTGATCTCCCTCCTGCAAAAACAAGCCATAGAGCAGGTCCCCATAAATCAACAAAATTTAGGGGTCTACTCCCTGTACTTTCTGATTCCAAAGAGAGACGAGACTCTACGACCTATCCTAGATCTCAGACCTCTAAACACTTACATACATTCAGACCATTTCCACATGGTAACCCTTCAACAGGTTCTTCCACTCCTCTCCCAGAACGACTTCCTCACCACTCTGGACTTAAAAGACGCATACTTTCACATCCCAGTACACCAGGCTCACAGAAAGTACCTCAGATTTGTGGTGGACGGGCAACACTACCAGTTCAAGGTGCTCCCGTTCGGGGTAACAACAGCACCAAGGGTATTCACCAAGTGCCTAGCAGTAGTAGCTGCACTCCTCAGAAGACAGCACATTCACGTCTTCCCCTACTTGGACGACTGGCTAATAAAGGCCACGTCCTACGAACAATGTGTGCAACACACGGCCGCTACAATCCAACTGCTTCACCAGCTAGGGTTCACAGTGAACCATCACAAGTCCCACCTGGTACCATCACACACAAAACAATACCTCGGTGCTACCATAGACACCTCAAAAGCCATAGCCTATCCCAATCCTGCCAGGATTGCAAAGAGACAGGCTCTGCGTCAAAAATTGATATCTCAACACTCTCTCCCAGCAAGAGTATTTATGCAACTGATAGGGATGATGGCCTCTTGCATCTTCATAGTGCCACATGGAAGACTCCAGATGCGTCCACTCCAAGAGTGCTTAGCGCGCCAGTGGAACCAGGCCCAGGGACAACTAGCAGATCTGGTGTTGGTAGACGGTCGCACCCATCGCTCTCTGCAGTGGTGGAACACCACAAACCTTTCCAGAGGTCGACCGTTCCTGGACCCGGTCCCACAAATAATCCTAACAGACGCATCGCTCTCCGGCTGGTGAGCGCATCTGTTACATCTCACAGCACAGGGCACATGGACGCCGCAACAGAAGTTACTCCACATCAACCATCTGGAGTTACTGGCAATCTTCCTTGCCCTAAAATCCTTCCAGACGCAGATTTCAGGCAAGGCAGTCCTAATTCGCACAGACAACATGACTGCCATGTACTACATTCAAAAACAGGGGGGCACACACTCTCCACATTTCTCTCAATTAGCACAGAGCATATGGAGATGGCCAATTTCCACAAAAAATCTTTCTCCTGGCCCAACACGTCCCAGGAGTCCAAAACACCGTGGCAGATCTGCTCAGCAGACAAACGCAACAGATTCACGAATGGGAACTTCACCCACAGGTTCTTCACCCGTTCTTTCAGATGTGGGGGCATCCACACATAGACCTCTTCGCCACCCACGAAAACAAAAAATGCTCAAGCTACGCCGCCAGATACCCACACCCATTGTCCAAAGGCAATGCAATATGGATGAACTGGTCAAACAAATTTGCATACGCTTTTCCACCTCTCCCACTAATTCCATTAGTGGTGCGAAAGCTACAACAGCATTCCCTAACACTAATCCTAGTAGCTCCAACGTGGGCCAGACAACCGTGGTACACCACACTGCTGGAACTCTCGGTAGTAGCACACCAAAAGCTGCACCTCTCACCATGCCTCCTAACCCAGAACCATGGAGAAATCAGACACCCGGACCCAGCTCAGCTCAACCTTGCGATCTGGCTCCTGAGGTCCTAGAATTCGGATACCTTAACCTTCCCCTGATTGCATGAATATTATCAGGGAAGCTAGATGCCCTACTACTAGGGCATGCTGTGAGAAAGTGGCTCTGTATATACTGTTCCCTAATAGGTACAGGGTGTACAGAGTCCACAGTCCCCCAGAGGCTGATAGAGGTCAAAGTTAGGTATGACCTTACTCTCAAAAGTGGTAGCTTGGTCGAGCAGTAAGGCAGTACCAGAGGACAGTGTAAAGCATTTATTGTAAACACTCAGTCAGCAAATGGTTTCACACAATCAATAACTGAACTCTAGGCCAATGGTTTATATATATAAAATATATGCTTGTTTTATTTTTAGAACCACAAAGGAGGTAAAAATATACTTTCTCAGAATGAGAGGTTGCATATAAATACTTTTGTTTTAAGCAATAAATTTGTGTAAACAGGCACAGTTGGTTGCAATAAACAATCCTATTTCCTAAACATAACAATGCATTGAGCTCAATGGTAAATTCAGGTTATTTGTAATAAATTACTTTTCAGATTACTTTTGGAATTCCAGGTCTGGCTCCTAGATCCAGCCTTGGGTCAGTATTCAGAATCAAGTGATGAAAGTCGACTTAATAACTGTTAATGATTTTTAAATAATATTTAGCTATTTCAAAAGTTAGCACTTAGAAAATATTTCAAAGAAAACATTCAATGGATCTCTATGGCAAGAAATTCAAATTGCAGGTAGAGTACTTTATCGTTACTTTAGTAATCCAGGACTGGGTACCTAGACCCAGGACTGGGGTCCTTATCAAAAACAGGTAAGTAATTTCGTTTGCAGAAATGGTACGATTTTAAAAGAATATTTCAAATTTGCAAAAATAGACACTTAGAAGAAATTTCACAGAAAAGCAGACAATGGTTTCCTATGGGAGAAAAATGAGTTAGAGGTAAGTATAGTTGTGGACACTTTTCAGAGTCAGGGCTGGGCACCAAGATCCAGCACTGGGAGCTCACCTAGGAGCAGGTGAGTAAATTCGTTTTTGTCACTTGGCTGATTTTTGGTGAATATTTGCAGTTTTGAAAAGTTCACACTTAGAAGATTTTTGAAGAAAAAGCCAGTCAATGTTACCCTATGAGGAAAATGAAGTTAGCGGTTTAAGGGTAAGTACTCGACTGGCAGAGTTGAAATTCCGGGCATAGACTCAGGGGTCCCCCAGTGTCAGGTAGGTACAGTTGGTTCACCCTCAGCGGTTTCAGGACGGCCGGGTGCAGAGAGAGTTAGGCCCAATGTTATCCCATGAGGGATTGGGGGGCCTTGGTTGGTGGCTGCTGTCTGGCAAGCCACACGGCTGTGGGAGCTGGGCTCCTGGCCACTTACTCAGGGCAAGTGGGGAAGTAGGTTAGTGTAGAGAGTGCACTGCCAGGGCCACTCGGGCGGCTGGGTGCAGGGTGCTTTTGAGCCGTCGGGCGCTCAATGGAAATCAATGGGAATGTTCCGGTTTGGAAAAAGGCTGCAAGCTCGGGGACGAGGATGCTTCAGGTGCCACCACCACTTCGAGAGGTAAGTTGGGTAGTTGTAGGTTAGGTGGGTACCCCGGGATTGGGCACAGGGGGCCGCAGGGCGCCGGGTGCAGGGGTGCCTTTTGATGTCGGGAATCTTACCCTCTTCTTGATCGCGGTTGGGGTGGCACTCTGTTCTGAGGCTGCAGGCTTCTTCCGGAATGTCGAGGGGGGTCCTGGGGTGCCGGACTCGGGGTCACAGTCGCCGTGGGGTCGTTCTCAGGGTCTTTGTCCACTCCGGCACTGGTCAGGCTTGGCTGGTGCAGAGTGTGTTGGGTCCGCGGTTCCGGGCTGCTGCCAGGGGTTAAAAATAGGTTTCTTGAGTAGAACCTCTACTCATGGGAGACCCAGGGGCTTAGAGCCAAAAGGTAGCCAGGTCCTCCGGGGTTGGTGAGGTTGCTGGCCACGAGAGATGCCGCGCTGGTGCAGGTTCGAGAGTCGACAGGCCGGTAGGGCTGGGGCCAAAGCAGTTGGTGTCTTCTTCTCTTTTTAGCAGCTGCAGGGCAGGTCCTTGTTCTTCTTGCTCTTCTTGTAGTTTTCTATTTGGAATCTGAGGAAGGAAGGTTCAGGGTGCCCCTAAATACTAGATTTAGGGGCGTTACAGGTAGGTGAAGGCCAGGGACCAATGGGTCCTTGTCCTGGGGTGGGTACACCCCCTATCCTGCCTCTCTCCTGTGGGAGGGGGGCAGTAGCCTAATCCTGATAGGGTAGGGCCTCCCATCTTCAAGATGGCGAGAGCCCGGAGATGTGCTTCACCTCGCCTCCCCCACCTGAGAGGTGGGGTGGGCAGGCTGGCACATCCCCTGTCCTTGTATGGGGTTTCCGGCCAAGCTTCCCGCCAGAGTGGGGGGTTGCAGTGGCCTGGGGAAACTCCAAATGGCGGCCTGCCTTTGAAGCTTCCCTTTGCTCATCCTGGGGTAGGAGATTTCTCACCTCACCCAGGATGTGCATTGTTGCAGGCCCGGGAGAGCAGGGGCTCTCCCACCCAGGGGTCCAGCAACGTGTCTGCTGTGTGGTAGCCTGGGCAGCCTCAGAGCAGACGTGGATTGTAAGTTAGCTGTAAGGGGGCATCTCTAAGATGCCCTCTGGGGTGCTTAGTACATTAAATCCTACACTGGCATCAGTGTGGGTTTAATGTGCTGAGAAGTTTGATACCAAACTTCCCAGGCTTCAGTGTTGCCAATATGGTGCTGTGGAGCTCGTGTTTGACAAGCTCTCAGCACCATGTACTCTTAAATGACAGCACTGCACTTACAGTGCCCAGGAATGGACCCGGGTAGTGTAGGGGCACAGGGCTCCTTCTCCTGTGCCCACACCATAGGCGTAATGCACCCAGCTAGAGGGGTGGCTGACATATGCCTTGGCAGTGTAGGTGATGGGCATGGTACACAGTAATGTGTGCCATGTCGACTCTTTGTTTTGTCCTGCACCCAGACACTCAGCCTGCAAGGGCAGTGTGTGTGTAAGGGTACAGGGCCTCTGAGGGTGGCACAATGAGTGCTGCAGCCCTTAGAGGCCTTCCCTGGCCACAAGGCCCTGGGTACCTAGGGTACCATTTACTAGGGGCTGACATGTGGCTAGGGTTTGCCAATTTGGAGTTTGTGTGGTTTAAGGAAGGAACATAGGCCCTGGGCACCTGATTGGCAGGAACCCAGGGTACACTCAATCAAAGTACATTCAGCAATTTAGCAGAAAGTGGGGGCATACCATGCAAGAAAGATGGCACTTTCTCACACATGCTATGCTGCAAAGTGGAAAAGATTTGTTGTTTACTGCCACAACAACACAATCAACCCTCTAAATGTGTCCATACAGCACATCATATGTTACTTGCTCCATCTACAAAGGTGTAACCTAGCATATACATCCATTCGGTTGCACCTCGCAGAAATTGCTGCTTATTTACAGAACAGGCAGCACCTGTCACTTTTCAAGGTGCCTGCTATCGAGGCCTTTATGGAAGGCCTCAAAAGAGTAATTCCACCCAGGGTACCACCTTCACCTGTCTGGAACTTGAATATAGTTCTCACAAGGTTAATGGGACCCCCTTTCGAACCATTACATAAATGTGAGCTGCAATTTCTTACATGGAAAACAGCTTTTCTAGTGGCCATCACTTCCCTCAGAAGGGTTAGTGAAATACAAGCACTCACTATACAGGAACCTTTTCTCCAAATGCATCAGAACAAGGTTGTACTCCGCACCAACCCAAAATTCCTACCCAAAGTCATTTCTCCCTTCCATCTGAACCAATCGGTAGAATTACCAGTCTTTTTCTCACAACCTCAAACTGTTGCGGAAAGGGCTTTACACACACTGGATGTTAAAAGGGCCTTACTTTACTATATCCAAAGAACACAACCTTTCAGAAAAACCAAACAGCTATTTGTCTCCTTCTCTTCACCACACAAGGGCAACCCTATTTCTAAATCAGGGATAGCTAGGTGGATTGTAAAATGCATACAGATTTTCTACCACAAAGCAAAACGCACGCTATCTGTTCCCCCTAAAGCCCACTCTACGAGGAAGATAGGGGCTTCTTTGGCTTTTCTAGGAAACATACCACTAGATGACATCTGCAAAGCAGCGACATGGTCAACACCACACACTTTCACAAAACATTACTGTGTAGATGTGCAAACCAAGCAACAAGCTAGTGTGGGCCAGGCTGTACTAAAAACACTGTTTCAAACAACTGCAACGGATGCCGGTGGTCGCCGCTAGGGTTGGGTACTGCTATATAGTCTATGCACAGTGTATAATCTGCAGCTCATATACCTCGAACGGAATATTACCAGTATGCATCTGTTCTTGGCATGTAGAGCTGCAGATCTACACATGCCCACCCGCCTCCCCGGCTACGTTTATCTGTTCCAGTCTTTCTTATTTAGATACCACACACATGGGTTTCTTTACTGTTATTACTACGCTCCATCTTTCCGTACTGGCGAAAAACAATCTGAGGATGGAGCCGAAGCCCATGCGCAATACGAACCAAATTGATGTATTTTAGCACCTATTCACCCCCCTACCCTGCCCTCCCATCTACCCCTCACCCTCTGCCACCACTGATCTGTGAAAAAGGCCTACCAGCAAGGGTGACCTACTTCCTTCTCTCCAAGGGAGCGATTGGGCCGCCTCTGTGTGCGCCTCTCAAATGGGGCCCTGTGCGTCTTCGATGTTTTAAATACAAGCTCCGTATTTTAAACATAATGACATAATTTAGTATCTGCTGCGTGAAACTTTGCAGTTTTCAACACATTCTCATTCTTTCCAGTTTCATCAGATCCAAAAAGTCAACAGTTCCACGTTCTTTGCGTAGGTCACGTGGTTGTGCACTTTTCAGTTATTGCTTGCTGCTTTACGCAGTTCAGCGAGTACTAACACGGCAACATCTTTGTTCAGTCGCATCGTATAAATGCACGTTAAAGACAAAAAGGATTGCTATAGAAATAGCCTCGATCAGCCACATTCTTTGAGCATTTGGGGACACTTGCAAAGTTAAGACAAAGCCCGTATGTTCGCAGCAGTGTTAGCCTTAATGACAACAATGACCTCCGGGCAAAACTTCCAATAAAGATTTACTAATCTGATTTAAATGTGTTATTGGATGAAAACAGCGGCCCAAATACGGCGATGAGGAAGGGACATGTAGCTGAATCTGCCAGCATTTCCCCTCGATGAAGCGGAGAACTCGACAAAGGACGAGGGAGAGTGTGTACCTCCCGATTTTAGATGCCTGCTTTAGATTCTCGGGGAGAGAGCGCTCTGAGGACTCAGCCCCCCACGAGGTGTCACTACTACAGCGCTGACCGGGGCACCATTCAATGCATCGCATCAGCCCGAGGCATCCCTTATGAAGTCTCAGTATGTGTTGGACTGCTTTGGCGCCATCAAGTGGCCAAGCAGTGCAACAAATGCAAAAAAATCAGTGACACTGTTTAAACTGGGTCAGCTGATTATCATCCGGTAGGGTACTGACAGTATGTGTGTATATATATATGTATATAAGCAAAACTTTACTCTCGCTTCACCCTCAGTCCTGGGGTTCGTCGCATCAAAGGAAAGCACGGCACCACAGAGAACACTCAATTAGTGTTTATTTAGCAGGTACACATCAGGAACACGCACAAAAAGACGGTCGACACGTTTCGGCACTCAGCCTTCAACATGGACCATAGAGTCTTAATGTCCAGAGTGTCTTTTTAAAGAAAACATTTACAAAAAATAGTAGAAAGTGAAAACATACTGGACGTAAATTGCATCGTCGATCATATTATATCATTTCAAAGTAAATATGAGTTTAGATCAAAGAGAACTACAATAGTTTATCCTCCATGGTGGCTGCTGATAATCTAGGTGATTTTTAAAGATTATTACAAGTGATATGTAACAATTGGAATTAAAGATAAGTCACAATAACGGTAAAGTACCTTTGGACAATGAGTAAATCAATTAGAATTTGACAATTGTTAATAATAAGATCCTGCTAAACAATGAATATCCACAGGGTCAGTGATTATATCATAATTTTTAACCACTCACTTATGACTTCCTAGGTAAAGATTCTCATAAAGTATGAATTGGTATCAATTGGCAAAGTTAATTAGTTGTCAAAAATTCATAATGCTACCAACCTAAAGTCATCTAAAGACAGATTCCAACTATTACAAAATAAAATTCGCATGTCCTATATCAGCAGTGATAAGAAGATGGATGAGTGGAGGGAGATGCAGTGAAGACAAATGACGATTTACAGTTTTAGATCAACAGTGGAGATTATGTACAAGAGCAGAGGGGGACAGGAAGGAGCCCATCATGAGTAGTCAGTTCAAATGTCTCAAAGGTGCACATGCAGTTCGGCATCCAAGTTGTGTCCTAATGGGTTTTCTGTACCCATTAGTAAAATCATTCTCGACTCTGCTCTTCTTAACTCAAGAATTCGGTTTCCACCCCTTTCTATCTGTTTGACAATTTGAATGCCAGAGTATTTAAGTTGATTACTGTCACTGGAGTGGAATTCAAAAAAATGTTTGGCCATAGGATATGTAAAGTCCTTATTCTTGATTGCGCGCAGATGTTGCAGGATGCGGAGTTTGAGTTTATTGATTGTGCTGCCTATATAATATTTTTGACATGGACATTCCAATCTGTAAATTACATATTTTGATTCACATGTGATGTGGTCTTTGATTTTTTCATTGTGGCCATTCTGTAATTGATAAGAAGTGATGTTTTTACCCTGTTCACACGCCTTACATTTTGAACACTTCCAGAATCCCGGTGTGGTTAACCATGATGTGGTAGTTGGCGGTTTTATTTCAAAGTGGCTGTGTGTAAGAATGTCTCCCAGAGAGGCAGTTTTTCGATAAGTGATTCTCGGTCGGGGAGGCAGAATTTTCTTAAGGGTTTCATCAAGCAGCAGTACTTCCCAGTATTTAGATATTGTTTTTTGGAATTCATTACTTTGATTGTTGAAATCAACTATGAGTCTCGTTGTTGTAGCAATGTCCTCTTTGTTATGGCTTGCTAAGTTAGGTTGGAGTAATTCATCTCTGTTTTATATATATATTATCTGCAGGCGGTCGCCAGTAGATAGTTATAGTCAGGACCTATTTTCCATAGGAAATCCGCAACATTCTATTGGGAATATCTTTGGCGCCGGTTGATGAATCTTCGCGAACTTTTCCAAACTTTTGGCCAGCTCCGCTCTGCTCCGCCCCTGAAAGTTTCGTGGTGATTCATCAAGCGGGGGCCGAGATAAAAGGGGGTCCCAAAACGCGTTTTCCCCATGCAATTTCCCATAGGGCCTGTTGTCGCAGCTACAGCCCGAACTGCTGAACGGAATTACACCAAATTTGGCAAGGAGGTAGTCCTCAGTTCAAACTCGTGCCTTTTGCTTAAATGGTGTAAATCCGTTCAGTAGTTACTGAGAAAATTAGAGTTAAAAGTTAGTGATATCTATGGCCAGGGAGGATCCGCGGATCCTCCCCGCACCCTCCCCGAACCCTCCCGAGCACGAGCTGAATGCTAATTGGCTGCCAACACTCGGAATCAGGAAGTGTTGGCAGCCATCTTGTGCCTCAGTAGAACCGAGGCACAAGAAAGCACAAAAACAAAGGCGCAAAACGCGACAAGGGGGCAGGGTAGAAACACCCTGACCCCCTAGGCCTGCTCAGGGGGTCCTACAAGGACCCCCAGGGCCCAAAATATTAAATATTAAAAAAAATCGGCGAGATTCGCGCACCCAGCGCGAATTTCGACCGAAAATTTTAAAAAAAAGCGCGGGGCTCCCGCGCTTCTTTGGTAATTGGCCCCCGGGGGGCCAAATCCAGGGGCAGAAATAAGTGTGGGGGGGTCCCAATCCCCCACCCCCCGGGGCTTATAGAAAATCGGTGGGGGGGCTCGCAGACCCCCAGCCCCTGGGACCGCCACCCCCGGGGGCTTATAGAAAATGGGTGGGGGGGCTCGCAGGCCCCCCCAGCCCGGGGACCGCCACCCCCCGGGGCAACTTGTCCATGTGGGAGGGGGGCCACGCGGCCCCCCTCCTGGAGCCAATGATGGCCCTGGGGACCGCCACCCCCCAGGGCCGGCTCCTGCAGTGTCCCGGGGTGCCCACCCCCGGGACACTACTGTTTGCAATGACAGGGCGGGAGCCTCGCGGCTCCCACCCTGTCATTGCAAACTGCTTTGCTTCATTGAAGCGAGAGCAGGGAAACCTGCTCTCGCTTCAATGAAGCAAAGCTGATTGCTTTTCCACATGGGGAGCAGCATGTTAGCTGCTCCCCATGTCGAAAAGCAATGCCGGCAGAAAAGATGGGGATCGGGCCGGAGGCCACGCCCCCTCCTTACACCACTCGGCAAACGCGCCCCCTGGCGCGTTTACAGAGGGGGAACTAATTCCCCTTGAATACTGGGGGTCCCTGAGGGCCAACTAGCCCACCAAGAACCTCCAGTATGCGCCAGGGGGCTGCGTTGCAGAGAGGTGTAATGAGGCCCCCCCCCCCCCGAATCAAGGAAGCCAGTCACCCACACACTTATAATCAGAAGACTGGACTACAGAAACACCCTCTAATTGGGGATCAACAAGTCTCTACTCCACAAACTCCAGACCATATAGAGAACACAGCAGCCAGACTTGTCCTCGGCATCCCTCGACACGAACACATCACCCAACAACTGCGCAACCTCTACTGGCTCCCCGTCTAGAAGAGTCACTTTCCAGATTCTCACACCTACAAACGCCTCCACAACACTGGACCCCAATATCTCAGCGAATCACCTTCCACGCACCCAAGAGAAACCTTCAATCCGCCTACCTCGCCCTCGCTAAAACCCAGCCCATCGGCAGAACCATAACAGGTTCAAGAACCTTCTCCTATATCGCGGCCAAGACCTGGAACAAACTCCCCGTCGAGAGCAGACGTGCCCCCTCCCTGAACATCTTCAGGAAGACACTCAAGACCTGGCTCTTCGACTGAGCGAAGCTGCTCACCTCCACCCAGCGCCTTGATGCCCTCACGGGTGAGTAGCGTGCTTAAAACTCCCTGATTGATTGATTGTAGGTTTGTGTATTTGTATTTTGTGTTATTTACAACCTTTTCCTCTCCTTTTTAACACCTCTACATTTATTAAATCACCTTTTTGTGTCCAGTTTTAAATGTACAGCCAATTAGAAGTAATTAGTCTATTTGTTTATTTGTTCTCAGACTTCTAAAAAAGACCATCATCTTTTGTGTCTCCTGTTTTGGTGGAGGAGATAGCCTTCCCACCTTCCACTTTGCAAACTATACTACCCATTGTCTCCTCACTCTTTAGTGTATTATAGCTGTGTATGAAGTACATAAATAAGACGCTTCTCTTGTTGTTTCTACATCTTCAGGTTAACAACAGTGATGAGCCCTCCAATGGATTTTGTGGCTTCTTGTGTTCGGTGTCTTACAGTGCTAGCTACCCGTATGCCAGCAAAGGTAGGTCATTAACCATTCTGCTTCTCTCATGACTGGTGAGGTGTCTAAACCCAAAATCAAATGTTACCATTCATCCTTGATCTCCATGACGCTGTGTTTTATGTGTGCAGTATTCCGAAACGGGTAGCAAAAAACCTATTTAAAATAATATGTGCGTCTCAAGGCTCACTTTTTAACATGATGTATTGGAGGCATCTAGCTGCAGATTCCCCACCTTTAGCATATTCTCAGGCGCCAGACTGGATCTGGAAGATTTTTCAAAATAGCCCTTTCGTGCCAGTAGTTAGTGTCATGGGGCTCCTCTGCAACTCCACCACTCCCCAGAAGTGACGAAAGCCACATACAGGCGCCACCCAAGTTACCAGTGTGAAAAGGAATATGTCTTACAGGGTTTAAGTACTGTATGGATGTTTGCAAATAATTGCCACACAAGGTATGCCGCTAGTGTTTACGGTGAGGCCACTACTCCCAAGTCGTATATGGAATGGACGCTTGTGCACCCAAAGGCTATCCGGGGTCACTGCGTCGCCGAGTACCGAAGGAAGTGGCGTAATGACTGCTCCCGCTTGAGATCAGAGACCGACTCAGTCCCACTCTCTTGGCCGGTCCTGCAACATGTCGTTGTAAAGCTCAAAGTCTTCAGTTAAGTCTAAAAAGAAACACAAGATGCCTTTTAAGTGGGTCTTGTCCCAGTCTTACCGCTCTCCATCTGAGAAGTAGCGAGGATGTCGGTGTGCTCTGTGGTCTTCATTCCTGTGCCCTGCTGAGGAGCCAGTTCCAATGTGGATTCTGATGTGCTCGGAATTTCTGGGCCGGTCAGCGACATCACAACAGATTGAGGTGTTTTAGGAGGCCATGTTTCACATCTTTGGTACCCTACTGGCTCCCTCTGGTGCAGCATCAGTGCCCGTGGATCCACGGAGGCCTCGATTTGGGTTACTGGTGGCAGGTCTTCCTTATCGCCTCCTGAAACTGGTAGCATCCATTGCGGTCACAGCAAACACAAGAAGATGATGGACGGAGTGCTGAAACTTTGCAAACACTCACCCCCAGTCACAGATCTGGGTTGAATCCATCATCCTTCTTTAGCTCACTTTGCCAACCATTGCGGTTCCTGCTGCGTCGAGTCTGGAGGAGGATGTTTAGCTTGTAATTCTGTCCGACTCAGTCAAATGCGTCTCGAACTCGGTCGCGCTTGAGTTCAGCCCCTGATTGCTGGTTCATACCTTACCCTAACATTACTTTCTGATGGATACTTTTAACTGTAGATTCCTTACCGTTAGAATATGCCCAGCTGTCATACTGTATCAGGAATTTTTCACATCAGTGCTCCTGCACGCTGTATGTCTCCGTGTTGACTTAGTTCTGCCCCAGAAGTGATGAAGCAGGGCCGCATATAAGGTCCACCCCTATGTGCCTACCTCATTTACTTTTTCTGTGCCTTCAAATGCAGATCAAGAGCTCTATGCTCTGTTTTCAGTACACTGGCAACATTATTCTTCACAAAATTGCAATCCAGTAGGCATGGAAATAGTGGCCTCATTCACAAACCGGTTTCAAACCATACTGTGACTTTCAGAAACCGATATCTGTGACAACCCCGCACAAGACTTCGTCTTGTGAAGAATGCACCCTCATGAACCCAAAGGTGGTCTGGGAACGTGAAGCAAAGTTTTATGTGGCCAAGCTTCGGAAAAGCATGCATGTCCTACTCCCTTTCGAAGTCGATGGAACGGACCCTTTCCTGCTCTTGAATCCGCTCTTACGACCGGTCCTCTTTGCGGGTGAGGTTGACTGGTAAGGTGAAGTCCAAATCGAAGCAGAAACACTAGAGAGCCTATCTGGACACATTCCAATTGTGCCACTCTGTCATCAGATTAGTCTCCAGGGCATAAAGGTGCCACCATGTCTCGCTCCTTATCTCCCATTGAGGCTCAGATTCCCCTGTAAGTCCAAATGCTCCCTGAGCTCCCTGGGTTATTGGCGAACCTGAAACAGATTGCGCATTTTTGGCACTTTTCCAGGTCCTTCTGACGTGCCTTCAGTAAGACCTTTATTTGGCCCTGACTTTTTGTGTGTGTACTCCCTTCAAGCCAATGTACGTCTGGCTGTTTCCTCTTTTGACTCTGAAAACTGTCTTCCTTGTTGTGATCACTTCAGCTTGTCACATGAGTGAGCTGCAGGTTCTTTTGGTGCAACCGCCCTACACTGTATTTTTTCCAGACAAACTGTTGCTTAAGACCAAGGTGGCCTTCTTGGTGAAAGTTGTGACTCCTTTCCACATTTGGCAATCCTTCACCCACCCAATAGTCTTTGCCTGCTTTACCCCTCGAAAGATGAGGAGAGACTGCATTGGCTGGTCCCCTAAAAAGCTCTAAGCTTTGAATGATCGCACCGAAGGCCATTGTGTGGATGATCTTGTTTTTATGGTGATCTCTGTGGCAAAGAATGTTAATGAGGTCCAGATAAGATCTTTGTGCAAGTGCTTGCTTGTTTGCATCTAGGTCTGCTTCGCATTGGTGACAAATCAGCCTCTGGTAGGACTGAGGGCCCATTCCTTGAGGGCCAAGGCTGCCACCCCAGTGTTGGCACACAAAGTGCGTGTCCGTGACAGTTGTCAGGCTTCGACGTGGGAATCTTTGCGCACGTTAACGAAGCACTACTGCTTTGACAGCCAGGTCTGGTGGAAAGGACATGTTGCCTTTTTGGTTCTGCAGTACTTTTTGGCTTAGCCCACTCCATAGGCCCTTCATCTTGGGAAGTACTGCTTTGGTGTATTTTCTAAAAGATGTGGTAAGAAGCATCCATCAGAAGAACAAGTTATTTACCTTCAGTAATGCTCTTTCTGGTGGATCTAACAGCAGACTCGTCACTGCCTCCCCATTTCTATGAAGTGGTTTCTCTTTACCATCTAAAACGTTTCCAAATGAGAGATCTGCATTCTGGTGCTGCCAAATGTTTTCTGCACTGTGTCCGAAGGTGCAGAAGGAGCCAAGAAAGAGACTGACCTCTGCCTTGGGTCCCGTGGCTCCAGTTACACTGCGCTGGCCCTTCTAGCTTTTGGGTGCAGGCCAAGCTACTACCAGGAGCATTTTCAGCACATCTGCCGGCCTCTAAAGGGGTCATTTTGTGGGAGCTGGATTTCCTAGGTCTCTGCGTCAAGCTTCTTCTGCTTGGATTCATGTGCTCCTCTTCTGCTGGTGGTGGCATCTTGCACAGCCCCTCCAGTACCAGTCAGCAGAGCAATGTCCTGCCTGCACTCTCCAGGCCCATGTCCTCCTGGTTGTTTAGTTGAGTACCTGGGGTGGGAAGGCAGTGGAGTCCAGGCCTTCCATCAACCGGTCCTCTGGAGACGTTAGAGGGCCAACACTACTGGCCGTGGAGGCACCCGTCCTGGTCAGCAGCCAATGGCAAAGTCTTTAGTCCATCTTAGCTGGGCACCAGGTGGCTTTTCTTTCGAGCGGGTCATCCTTTTCGCTGCTGTTGCCTTGCAAGCCCAGGGTCTTCTCAACTGTGTCTCTTGTGCAGGAACCTTTTGCTGGGGTGGCCAGGCACCCTTGGCAAATCACAGCCTAGGATACCCCATCATCCCTTTACCTCTGTCCTACCCTCTTGTACATTATTCTTGGACAATCCATCATGGTGATTTGACATTTGCTCTGGATAGGTCTCCGCTCTGCCCCTTGCTGGCATCACTAACAGATCCCTACCCACCAAAACTTCAAAGGCGAGCCCCTCCTGTGTTGGCTCTAAAGGTCTGGGCTTCCTCCTTTGTTCAGTGGGCCTGGACTTTCCTAGCCCTGGCACAGTGTGGCAAACTAATTATCAGATGCAGATTTTCCCTACACCCTTTTTTTAAAATTATTTTGTTTATTGAAAGTTTCATAGAACAGAACCATCAGAGATATCATTACATATCGCACAGAATACAGAAGAGCCAATCAACACAAGTGTACACAAAGTCAAGGTGGCCATAAAATACAAGTACATCGATGAGCAAGGCAGTCACGTGAGTACAATGGCAGAAATGGCATTAATCAGCAGTGTTAGCCAGCAGGTAGGCAGTAAAGGGGGCCCAATGTCCAGCGGACGGGATGCGCTGGGCAGCTCCTCCGCATAACACGTGAGTTGATCACAACAGTAGGTTACATCTTGCAGCCAGTGTGCCAATTTAGGTGCTGGGCGGCCATCCCAGTGCAGTGAGACCCTACGCTTCGCCAACTGTTGCGCCAGCGCCACAAGTTTGCGATTCACAGTCTTAAGATGCAGTACATGTCCCAACAAACAAACTTTCATATTACATGCGACTACCTCACCCACCATAGTTGACAACGTGGTCGTGACCTCACCCCAAAAGTCTGCTACTTTTGCACAGGCCCAGGCTAAGTGCTGAAAATCTGCGTTGTCAGCCCCACATCTTTTACAGCAATGAGAGTCTCGCAAACCGAATTTATACAATTGTACTGGGGTATAGTATACCTGATGGACATATTCATAGTGAACATATTTAAGATTACCATTTGCAGCAAATGTGAGACGGCAACTCATTTCCCACTCCTCTTCCTTCAGTGGTTGTGGTAGGATAGCATTCCACTTTGCTAGCTGCAATTAATGCCTCATCACATTGTGAGGCTGTATACAAGCATGAAACAAGCTTTGTAGTGTTTTGTGCAGTGTACAGAGATTGCAGAGCTTCTAGTGGTGGTGGTTCCGCTGGGAAACTGGGATACAATGTTTTTAATGCTGCCCGCAACCTGCTGTAAATAAATGTCAGCATAACGACATTTTCCCTATCCCCCACAAAGTCATTGAATTGCAGAAACTGGCCATTTGGGCATACATCACCCATAGTGTGCGCCCCAGCAACATGCATCATTTTAAGTGATCCCTCCCATCTCACCAGTCACCGATATATCCATATGATGGACTAGAGGCATCGCCGGTGCATATAGTGGTAACGTCTTAGCCCGACGTCCCAGTTCTTGCCATGCCTGATATGTACACCTCACCGGGTCAATTTCGGCCCTTTCAAGAACTGTAGTGTTATTCACTACCATTGCCTTAAGGGGTATTGGATGGGTGGCGCCCGCTTCTACTGCAACGTGTGGTGTATACTGCAGAGCTTTTTGCCAATAATATGCGTAGTGCGCCTGGGCACAAAGATAGTATAACTGCATATCAGGTACAGCAAAACCTCCCATTGTATACTGTCTTCTGAGCGTCTTCCATTTTACTCTTGGTTTTTTACCCCCCCCATGCCAACGTAATTAACAGTGACCGTAGCGTAGAGAAAAAATGCTGCATGAGGCTTATAGGTATGTTCACAAAAAAATATAAAAACCATGGCAGCACCATCACTTTGATGAGCGCCACTCTGTCCGCAAAAGTAAGTGGCAGTTTAATCCATCTAGCTATTTGGTCTTCTAGCTGCGTAATTGCAGTACCAAAATTGGTGCTAATAACGACTTGAGAGTCCCTATGAGCCCAGATACCCAAGTACTTGACTGGCTTGTCCATGCTAGAGTACATTCCAACTCGAGTAGTACTGTCCGTCAAGGGTAATACAATCGATTTATTCCAATTTATGGCAAAGCCAGAATACCATTCAAACCTTACATATTTCCGAATCAACCTGTCTAGATGCGCTGCCGGATCACGCACGTACAGGACCATGTCATCTGCATACATGGACACTTCTAACGGCCGTTGTAAAAAACGCAGTGCTGCATCGGCGTGCCGTTGCTGCAGAATACAGGCCAGAGGCTTGATAACTAACGCAAAAAGTAAAGGCGACAGTGGGCACCCTTGTTTCGTGCCACGCCTAATCGGTATCGCGCCTGAGGTCTGGCCATTATCCCGAATTCGGGCCACTGGGCTAGTGTATAGCAACTTAATCCAATTAGTATAAAAGTAGGAAACCCCCATACGATGCAGCACCGCAAGCATGTAAGTCCACGCGATGGAATCAAATGCCTTCGCGGCATCCAGTAGAACTGCAGCCGCTGGCATTTCAGGTTTCAGGAGATGTAACACTGCGAATAGAGTCCTGAGGTTGTGAGCAGTGAAGCGGGCCGGGATAAACCCTGACTGGTCAGGTAAGACCATAACCGATATTAGCAGGTGCAGTCTAGTCGCTAGCACTTTCGCGAGGATTTTGACATCCGTGTTAATCAGCGATAAAGGTCTATATGAGTCGCACTTGTCTGGGGCTTTCCCTGGCTTCAATAGTGTTATAATGAGAGCCTCACGTAGGGTATCCGGGTGTCGCTGCTGTTCATATGCCTCATCAAACATAGCCTGCAGCTGTGGCACCAAGACAGCCACATACTCCTTATAGAACTCTGCCGGAAGTCCATCCGTGCCTGTAGCTTTACCATTTGGCAGTTCTGCGATAGCATCCCTAATCTCACCCGCTGTCAACGGATGCATCAGGAAGTCCTGTTGCCCTTTCGACAACCATACCTGGGCAATGTCATCAAAGTACTGGGCAATGTCGTCCTCATTCACAGTATGCCTAGCCTCATACATATCTCTGTAGTGTTGTGTAAATGTGCCAAGTATCCCCGGTGTATCACAATGAGTGTGCTCCCCCTCTGTAATCGATTGGACCAAACAACGTTAGGTCCACGACTCTGTAATTCTGCTCGCTAATGCATGAGCAGGACGACCCCCTTCCCCATAATATAGGGCTTGCCAACGTCTGGACATATGTTTCACCTCGCGCTCTGCTAACTCATTGTATTCAGTAACTTGAACGTATAAAGGGGAGCAGGGCCGCATCAGCCGTCTCTTCATACTGCCGCTCTAGTTGACCCAATTCCCTTTCCAGCCGTGTCATTGAGCCACGGAGCGATTTGAGCACCCCAGCTAGTAGGCCTATGCACACGCCCCGTATAGTGACCTTAAAGGCCTCCCATAGAGTGCCGAGACTCTGCACTGATCCTACATTTTCAGTGAAGTAATTGTCTATAGCTTCACGCACTCCCTCCCTGAACACTTGATCTAACAGTTCGGAGGGTTGCAGACCCCACTGAAATTGGGGTGGCGTGTAAGTGGGCATCGTCATGGTAAGTTGTACTGGGAAATGATCGGATAAGGTACGAGGAAGGTGCACAGCCCCGGTGATCCACGTGCTAACATCCGCAGTAGTCAGCCAGTAGTCAATACGGGACCACGAATTGTGGGCATATGAATGACATGTACCCTCTTGTACCCCAGGGTGTCTCAATTGCCAAGTGTCTAGAAGGCCTAGATCTTTCATAGCAGTGTGAATTGCTTGTGTTGCTTTCTTTTTGACAGGGACTGAAGCGGTACGGCGGTCTAGTGCAGGATCTAATATCGCATTAAAATCCCCCCTACATACAAGTTCAGTAGGCGGTAACCGATATATTTTGTTCCATAACTCTGCATAGAAATCAGGGTCATCTATATTCAGCCCATAAACATTAACTATTGTAACTAGCTTACCACACAGCTTGCCTTGAATGATTATATAGCGGCCATTATCATCAATTTCCTCATACGTGCTAACAAAGGGGACATTCTTTTTTATTAAGACCATAACCCCACGTGCATATGAGGAATAGGAGGAGGCAAATTGGGCACCTGCCCATTTAGTGGCTACAGAGGATGCTGCCACCTTGGTGAGCGGTTTCCTGTAATAATGCCACTTGTATGTTATGGCGGTCAAGGTACGCCAACACTTGCCTAGCTTTCTTTGGATTATTGAGCCCTCTAACATTCCATGTTATCCAGTGTAGTCTACCCTCTGCTTGTGACATTTGCACGTTTCACAACAATATACTCGGCATGTATAGCATGTGACCTGTGTACACCAATCGCCCACCAGCGTTGTATTCTGTTAGTCAAAGGTGAATCTCTGAACAATGCCACAACGAAAACCCCCACCCACCCCAGCATCCCAATCCCACTGAGGAGACGCACATAACTAAACAGCAAAACTAAACCCTCCCTCCCACCCAGCCCACAGCAAGCAGCTAATCCGCTCACTGCAGTTAGTAACTGTGCGGGGAACACCCTCATGGAGGACACCAGGCGCCCAATGACTCCCTTGATGTAATTAGGGGGGGTCAGGCCACACTCGAAGCTCTCTCTGCAATAAGTCGTACCATCATGGGACCTACATCAGGTTGCCTCAGAGGTCCCCAGGCAGGATACAGTAAGTTGCGTCACCCACCCTAACACTTGAGCAACAATATCGGGAACATAGACAATTAATCATGTCAAGATAGCTATCAATTCAATTCTACGTGTGATACAGCTGTGTGTGGAAGTCAAATTATAACAGCCATTGATGGCGGGGACCACTCTCCACAATGCATTATTTACCGCGGTGCCCAGCGCAGACAAAAGATGACAATATCATTACATCCCAACCTCATTCTCGAGCCAATGAGTCATCAAAACCTCGCATCCATCACCAACGGGGGTGATAAAATGTCCCCCTTCTCCACTACAATACCAGTTCAGCCAAGACAGTCGCCCAGTCCATCAGTCTTCGTTGTCCGCCTCCTCCCCATCTGCCCTTGCTGTTACTCTGCGCTAAAGTTGTTTGATGAAGTGCAGAGCGTCCTTTGGAGTCGTGAATAATCTGGTCTTATCGCCATGCTGGATCGGAGTCGCGCTGGGTAGAGCATGGTGTATTGTATCTCCAGTGCTTGCAGCCGTTTTTTAACCGGTTGGAACTCGCATCTCTCCTGCTGCACCGCTGACGTGAAGTCTGGGAACAGCTGAACATCCATGCCCCTGGTATTTGGTAGCGCCCATCTCCCTCGCCAGTCAAAGTGCTGCATCACGATCCCGATAGTTAAGCAGTCTGGCGATTATTGGCCGGGGGGCTGCCCCCGGAACAGGCCGGGGCGCCAAGGATCTATGCGCCCGCTCAACTACCAACATGGTGGAGAAGTTCTCTGCGCCGAACAAAGTTTTGAGCATGTCCTCAATATATAGCTCCATCCTCCCTACACTGGTGGACTCCGGGACCCCAAGAACGCACAGATTATTACGTCTGGACCTGGCTTCCAAGTCTTCATTCTTCGCATTTATCACTGATAGTAACTTCTCCATCTGCGCGCAAGATTTAGCAGTGCTATCCACTTTGTCTTCAGCGTTGTAAATACGTTGTTCGGCCTCTGCTAAGCGTATACCATGCTTGTCCAATTTGGACGCCATGTTGTCCATGCGGAGATTGAGAGTGTCGATTTTACCATCAATGGTTTGTAAACTGGTTTGTAAACTCTGTTGCATGGTCAACAACATTCGTTCCAGCTTACTGGTGCCACCAGCCTCCATGTCTGTCTGTGTCTGATGCTGCTTGTTGTTTTTTTGAGGCGCTTTGATTCAAAAGACAGCTTTGGCTGTACATGCTTATCTGGTTTTCCCATCTCGGCGATGAGGCTGCATGGTGCACCGTTGTATTGCAAGCACAACTCCACTATATAGGCCTGGGCTCCCACCGCGCTACACTCAGTGACCACAGGCCAGCAACACGCAGCAAGACCACAATCACACTGACGTGGGAGTTGTAAGATATGCACCCTCAGATTGTGCTCAGTCACTCCCTGACCCTCACTACCTCCGAGGGAAGCCACCAGAAGCTTCTATGTAAGCGCTGTAAAATGGCACGCAGGAGAGATGAACATGAAGGGCACTGGCGTGCCCCTGCGGACAGGCAAATCCAAGCGGGTTCCAGTACTCACTGCGTGTATCTGAAGTAGCAGGCAAATGTATATTGGTAGGCCTTGGGAACAAGAAATGTACATTTACATTGGCCATATTTGCCCGGGAACAGTCTCCGCCATTTCCCGCTGTGTGTATCCTAAAATGGCAGGCACCAGGAGCGCTGTACTTCTTCGTAGGGATCCCCAGTATATGTGTGCCCGTCGTTGCAGGGCGCAATGTTGTCAAACAGTGTTGCTGGTAAGCCGGCACTCACCCACAGTGTCTGGCACTCCCGGCGGCCGCGGATTTCCCAGCGCCAGAGCCAGGACGCACCCACCAGGGCAGCGCGGTCCGCCCCGGACTCGCTCTCCTCACCGGCGATGATCCGTGGCGGGGCTGCTCCACTATCCGTGCCTCACAGCGGGTCGCAGATCCGTTCTGATCTCACCGCGCCTTTCACAGCAATCCCTGCCGCACGAGCAGTGTCTGGAGCTCAGCAGCAAGCCTCGATGAGCGGCCACAGCTAACACAGGGCCCCGGTCGCCATTTTCTGCAGGTAACGCGAGTCGGCTCTGACAGACAGTTTAGAGCGTGCAGAGCTCACCAATATTCGCCACGGGGACATCCGTTTGTTGCCCACTGTTAGGGGAACCAAACCCGCCGCAATTTACCATTGGATGCCACAGAGAGAAGCAGGTTATTTGTCAGATTTTGGCCCTGACAGGCAGAGCTGCACTAATGCGCGGCCATGTTGCTTCGGGCTCTCTAGCGCCCCCCCACACCCTTAATTTCTCAGGAACTGGGTCAATCAATGATAATTACTTTTTCTGATGGATACATCTACCTGCCTATTCCTCACCATTTGAATATCACATACGACAGCATATCCCTGAAACTTTCTCTATTGCTACCAAGTTGTCTGGGGTATTTGAATCCGTATGGCTTCGCATGCTGCTGCGCGTGATGTCACTGGACCAATAAGAAGCCCCTGTTGGTGTCCTGCTGTCAGTTCCTTTTTTCCCCACGCTTTTGACAGGTAACAGTTTTTGTATGACTCCCCATTAGGCAATGTTCGAAGTCTTTTGACCTCTTTTCGAATGTGATATTTAAAAACAAATGATTTTTTAGCTACCTTGTAAATCAGGGTTCAAGCCCTTGAAGGACTGTGAAGGTCAGATGTTTTTCACTGACCCTCATTATATTTGACTTGGGTGTCTATGATTGGATCATGATGTCCAGGCTTGTTCTTTGTGTCCGAAGATGAATCCGAAAGCCTAGAAAGAAAGGTAGGCAAAGCGGTTCATGGCTAGAGCGAGGCATGAGAAGAGAGGAGTGAGGACGTCCAAAGTCTCTTCCTACTTCCAAGTTACTGTCTCCCCATTCACTTAGGTCAGCAAGGAAGAAGCACAAGAAGTGGGGTTACGTCTCTTAACATTGATCTTCCAAAGACAAGTCGTTGAGGTCTGTGTCTCCACATCCTTCTTCTGAGGATGGTCGACAAGTCACTCCGATTCTGTCTCCATTGCCTTTCCCAGCATCACTTTCGGTGCTGCAGCTGACTTTCGCCTGAGCATCAAGATATGATAGTGGTCTTGGATCCGGCGTCTCAACCTCAGCAGGAGCAAATGTACCCAGCCTTTCCTGCTCCAGGTGGGGACCCTTTCCACTTTTTGATTGCTATGTTTAGCATTTTCAATAGAGCGATGGCCTCTAGCTGGTGCTCCTGTGGGCCCTACGGGTCCGCTTTCGTTTTCTTTCTGAGTCTTTCCAATGACTTATGAACAGGCTCCTTTAATGCCGATGGCCCAGGTTTCCTGGCCAAGAGATGTTCCGAGGGAAAAGACTCCTCCTTTATCTATCCCGCCTGTTGAGATGTCTACAATGCCGAGTATGCCTTCTCCAGCACCGGCTGGATCAGTTCAGACGTTGCATGCTTTGAATCCTGTTCTTCTTACCTCTCCAGCATAGTTACTGACATCACTGGTGCCTATGTTATCGGTACTGTTACTGATGTGGTATCGTAGATCTGGAAGAAACATGTTAGTTATAGATTACTTACCTTGGAATTACCCCCAGGCGGCAGACTGAATACGGAAAGTTTTTTCGTCAGCAGTACCACTGCGCATCTGAAGGTGGTGCCGGTCGGCTCCGTGTTCGTCGTTGGTGTCATGCTTGCCAGGATGACGTTGCGGCAGCTACTTAGACTCCGCCCTCGCGTGCTGACGTCAGTTCTTTCTTTTTCTATGTCGGCCAGCGCAGATTCGGGAAGAGTGGTACATCAGTCATTTTTTTACTAACTTTTTCTCGACTTTTGTTGACTACTTTTTTTGAGTCTACGACTCCGAAAAGGTGCACAAGGGATACTTGGTTTCAAGGCCTGAGCTTCCTGTCACTGCATGATGTCAGTGACGGATCCGCACCGTGTGTCTTTTTTTCCTGGAGCGCGACCACGACCCCAAGTCGTGCTCTGAGTGCCGGTCGATAGTGCCGAAGGCTTTGCAGGATCGGTCCTGAAAGCTGCTTGAACATCGGCTGTTGGCTCCGCGCCATTTGAGGTCCCGGTCGAGAGGGAGGTCAAGGGACCCGTCGCAGAGCCACCACCATTCCGAAATTATCGAAGACTTCGAACTCTGGGTCGGGGAAGTCGATGCATAACAAGAAGTCGAAGAAACAGTCGCTCTTCGACTTCTCCTGGTCAGTCGGCCGATCTGCTGAGGCATGCGGGTGGTGTCCCTCCCGCACCTCCGCGCGTGGAGGCTGAAGAGTCGACTCAGAGTTTCCCTCTCTTGCTGGGACCCGAAGCGACTCCCGCCCAGCTTTGTAAGTTCTACGAGGCGATGCATGCCATTTTTGGGCGGACCTACCCCGCCGGCTTTCTTTCGGGCCCCGCGGACTCGGTTGGGGGGCCTAGGTCTTCGCTGCTGGCGGCTCCGACGCTGCAGGTCCCCCTTGGATCAAGGCCTGGATCCGGATTGGCGCCAGTTGACCTTGTTACGCATCCACCGGCGCTGCTTCAGACGGCACCACTTCCGCGCTTGACACCGGTCGGACCCCCGGGCCGGCGTCGACCCCGGCCTCCATCCCGACGTGGACATGGAGCCGGACCGGTGTTGTCCAACGTTGGATGCGGCGTCGGGTGGGGTTTTTGTGCCCCTGTTCACTCCTGGGGTCTCTTTTCACTCCTGGTGTCCCTTTTCAACCACCATGATGAGGAGCACTGGGAGGGATCAGATGACCCTTTAACTGACCAGTTGGACAGTGAACAGGACTGGAAAGAGGAACTGGGGATGCCAGTGGTTTGGACACCTCCCCTGACCATGGCATGTTGTCTCCTCCTACCGTGGCTACTGAGGAGGGTGTGTCATATGCAGTGGTGTTGCGTAGGGCAGCAGAGGCTCTCAACCTCAAGCTTCCTACGGTCAGGACTAACCACCTGTCTAAGGTGCTTCAACCGGCTGCGAGCTCTTCGGAGCTGCTGCTGCCGTTTAATGAGGCCCTCACAGACATCCTTTTGGGCACGTGGTCCAGGCCCAACACAGGTTATCCCGTGGACCGGATGATTGCCTGATGCCACTGCCCGGCTTCGGGCGACCCCACTTTCATCTCCCAACATCACACCCCGGAGAGCTTGGTAGTCCAAGCTTCCACTTCCAAGAGCGCCTTCCCTACCGCTCCACCGTAAAGGGAATCCAAGAAGCTGGACCACCTTGGCAAGAAAATGTTTTCTTCCACCAGCTTAGGGCTGCGGTCCGTAAACACCGCATGTCTCTTGGGCCGTTATTCTCACTCCGTGTGGGACAGTGTAGGTTACGGTGGCGCAAGTTCTTCCTCAGTGTCCGGAGGAGGCCCGGGCAGTGCTCTCCCAGGCTGTTGCCGCCAGGAGGGATGCAGCAAAGTTCACGATTAGCTGTGGACTGGACACTGCCGACTCTCTGGGCAGGACCATTTCAACGGCTGTAGCGCTTTGTCGCTAACCCTGGATGAAGTCGACTTGCTTTTCAGGGGATGTCCAGAACACCTTGATGGACATACCCTTTGATGGCCGTCGCCTTTTTGGCAACAAAGCAGACAACACCCTAGAGCGCTTCAAGGGCTGCGGTCAAGTCCTTGGGCCTCTACACCCATCTGGCACAGTCTGCTTTTTGCCACTTTCGTGGCTACGGAAGGGGGGCCCCACTACATCCCACCCAGAGCCACAGGCCGCAGCAAGTTACCCAAACTTCGCGTGGCCGGATACGTGGGAACCAACGCTGTGGTTCAGGGGGCGGGCCAGTTCACCAACCCCCCCTCTGCAGCAGCCTCCAAACCCTCCTAGTCTGACCTTTCAGTCCCATCAAACGCCAGTGGGCGGTAGGATTCACCATCACCTCCCCCACTGGTACACCATCATGCCGGACACCTAGATTCAGCACTGGGACACTTCCTAGAAACAGGTAAGTAATTACGTTTTGGTTACTCGCATGATTTTTAAAGAATATTTTCAGTTTTCAAAACTCCACACTTAGAAACTTTGTGGAGAAAAAGTGTCAATGTTATCCTATGGAAGGAAAACAGGTTAACAGTTCACAGGTAAGTAAACGGCTGTGGGAGTTAAGGTTCTGGGGTTAGACTCTGGGGTACCCCAGGGTCAGTGATGCACTGTTGTTGCACCCTCAGTGGCACTAGGGCGGCCGGGTGCAGAGTGTTGAGGCCCAATGGGGGATAGGGGGCCTCCGGTTGGTGGCGGCTGGAAAGCAGGCCACTGGGTTGTGGGAGCAAAGCTCCTAGGGTTAAGGTCAGGGAAATGGGAAAACAAAGTAGCACAAAAGGTGCACCCTCAGCGGCACTAGGGCGGCCGGGTGCAGGGTGCTGTTTTGAGGTCGGGTGCCCTGTTGTTTTCAATGGAGAACCTCCGGTACAAAGAAACACTGCAGGCTCGGGGACGAGGATCTTATGGGTGTGACCACCACTTCGAGGGGTGAGTTGGGATGTCGTGGGTTGGTTAGTTACGCACCGTTGGTTTGGGCACCCAAGGCCGTGGGGTGTCGGGTGCAGGGGTGCATTTGAACGTCGGATTTTCTTACCTGCTCTGTTGGTGGTTGGGGGGGGGGGGTCCTCTGGATTGAGGCTGCAGGCGTCGCCTGGAGGCTTGAGGCAGGTCAGGGGTTGTCGGATCTCAGGTCAGAATCACCGGGGGGACCTCCTCGTGTTATTTTTCCACTCTAGCTCGAGCTGGGTTTGGCGGGTGCAGAGTGGGCTGGATTCACGGTCTCTGGCTGGCACCAGAAGCTGCAGTTTAAACACGTCCAGTGTTCACGGTAGAAACAGTCTGGGAAGTGAAGGCAGGCAGGTCCTCCAGGATTTGTAAGGTTGCTGGCTGCTGGACACGCCAGGATTTTGCAGGAGCATGTTCGAGGGGAGACAGGCTTGTAGGGCTGGGGCCAGGTCAGTGGGAGTCATCCTCTTGTTAGGTCAGCACGGCTGTTCGTCCTTCTTTTCTTCTGGCAGGTAGGCTGGATATGCCTTCTGGGTTCAGGGCTGCCCCCTAAATACTGAATTTAAGGGGGCGTTTTAGGGGTCTTGAGGTCAGTAGCCAATGGGCTACTGACCTTAGGGTGGCTGCGCCCTAGGTGTGCTCACCCCACGTGGGGAGTGAGCACAATCCGTAGTCCTGATTGGGGAGTGCTTGCCATCCTCACCTCACCTCCCCCACCTGAGGGGTGGAGTTTGCAGAGGTGGGCACACCTCCTGGGCTGGCTGGTCTTTCCCGCCCGTCTTCCTGCTGAAAGGGAGGAGAGACAGGAAGGGGGCCTGCTCCTGATTGTAAGAGAGGCTGGGGGTCACATTACAAAGGCTGCCAGGCCTTTGAAGCTCCCCTGACACAGATGGCTCTTCCTGACCTGGGGAGGTGTGAACACCTCCGCCCATGAAAAGCTTTTGTTGCTGGGCTCAGGGAGCGTAGGTTCCCACCCTAGGGGTCCAGAAACATGTCTTGAGGTGGCAGGCTGGTGTGTACCAGTCAGGGAACCCACCAGAGGCTGGTCGTTTTTCAGGGGGCATCTCTGAAATGCCCTCTGTGTGCATTTTTCATTAAATCCCACACTGGCATCAGTGTGGGTTTAATGGGCTGAGAAGTTTGATACCAAACTTCTCAGTTTTCAGTGTAGCCATTATGGTGCTGTGGAATTCGTAATGACAATCTCCCAGCACCATATACTCTTAATGGCAGCACTGCACTTACAATGCCTAAGAATTGACTTAGACACTGTAGGGGTACAGGGCTCATGAACCTGTACCCTCACCTCTGGCATAGGGCACCCAGCTAGAGGGGTGACTGATCTATGCCAGGGCAGTGGGTTGTAGGCATGGCACACAGGGATGTGTGCCATGTTGACTCTTCACTTTGTTCTGCACCAAAACACGCTGCCTGCAAAGGCAGTGTATGTGTGCGTGAAAGGCACAGGGCCTCCAAGCACAAAAAGTGCTGCAGCCCTTAGAGGTCTACCCTGGTCACAGTGCCCTAGGTACCTGTGGTACCATTTGCCAGGGGCTGACCTGTGGCCAGAGATGCCAAGTGGGTTAGTTTTGGGGAAAGAACACAGGCCCTGGGAACCTTATTGGCAGGGACCCAGGGCACACCAAGAAAAAGTGCATCAGTAGTCTGGCAAAAGGTGGGGGGTTATTGCAACAGAAACCCACTTTCCTACAGCAAGCACTTTAAGTTAATTGTGCTCCCCTTTGGCCTTACCAGCGCCCCTCGGGTTTTCACGAAAGTGATGGCGGTGGTCGTAGCTCATCTGCGCAGATCAGGGGTTTCGGTCTTCCCTTATCTCGACGACTGGCTGTTGAATGCGGGTTCGCCCCAGGCAGTTGTCTACCACCTCCAGACTACAGCTGACCTGCCTTCTCTGGGGTTCTCCATCAATGTGTCGAAGTGGCACCTGATTCCCTCAAAGAAGCTCTTCATTGGAGCAGTTCTGGACACGGCGCGGTTTCGGGTCTATCCTCCCGAACAGCGAGTATGGGATATTCGGGCTATGATTCCAATCTTTCAGCCTCTATCCCAGGTTTCAGTCAGAATGACTCTGAGGCTGCCGGGCCTTATGGCCTCTTGCATCCTGCTGGTACATCATGCCAGGTGGCATATGCGGGCTCTGCAGTGGGACTTGAAGTTCCAGTGGGCGCAGCTTCAGGGGAATCTGTCAGATTGTGTCCAGATCTTGGAGGGCACTGCACTGCAACTGCAGTGGTTGCTCACAAGCCAGGATTGGGTTCAGGGCAGATCCCTCTCCCTTCCCCAACCAGACCACGCTGTGGTGACGGACGCATCCCCTCTGGGATGGGGCGGCCACATGGGAGAGGCGGAGATCAGAGGCCTCTGGTCTCTGGCGGAGTTCGGACTTCACATCAATCTTCTGGATCTCTGGGCGATTCGTCTTGCACTGAAAGTATTCCTTCCCTCTGTCCGGGGTGCAGTAGTGCAGGTGTTCACGGACAACACCATTGCCATGTGGTACTGCAATAAACAAGGCGTGGTGGGGTCGTGGACCCTATGTCAGGAGGCCCTCCTCCTCTGGACATGGCTGAAACATCAGGGCATTTCCCTGGTGGTTCAACACCTGGCAGGTTCTCTGAACGCCAGGGCGGATAAACTCAGCTGCAGGTGCATAATGGATCACGAATGGCGTCTTCACTCGGAGGTGGTGCAAGGTCTCTTTCGACAGTGGGGAGAGCCTTGGTTAGATCTATTCGCCACCGAAGAGAATGCGCAATGGCAGCAATTCTGCGCGTTGGAATTTTAAAGGCGGCACTACCTAGACGTTGCTTTTCGTTGCGAGTGGAGTTGCGGTCTGTTGTACGCCTTTCTGTCTATACCACTTCTGTCCAGAGTGCTGAAGATCAGGCGCAACCGGGCCCAAGTCATTCTTGTGGCTCCAGTTTGGTCTTGAAGAGTCTGGTATCCCGAGCTGCTCAACATGGCCATCGATCCTCCGATCAGACTGCCTCTTCGGGAGGATCTTCTGTCGCAGCAGCAGGAGACGGTCCTCCACCCGAACCTGTCCAGTCTCCACCTCCTTGCGTGGAGATTGAGCAGCTGCAGTTGACGTCTTTCGACCTGCCTCCCGAAGTCAGCGATGTAATCGTGGCAGCCAGGTGTCCCTCCACTAAGATGGTATATGCCTGCCGGTGGAACAAATTTGTGGCATGGCGCACAGCAAAGGCTGTGGATCCCCTTTCTGCCCCTCTTTCTGAAGTTCTCTTGTTTCTTCTCTCTTTTAGCCCAGCAGAGCTCTGCTTTGGGCACTGTCAAGGGCTATCTTTCAGCCATCTCTGCCTTCCTTCGGCTGCCAGATCAGCCTTCTCTTTTCAATTCCCCGGTAGTTAACCGTTTCTTAAAAGGCTCTACACATCTTTTTCCTCCAATACCCTTAGTTATGCCTCGGTGGGAGTTTGAATCTTGTTCTAACATATTTAATTTGTGCTCCCTTTAAGCCGCTTCATAACTGTCCCTTACGTCTCTTGACTCTGAAGACTGCTTTCCTGGTAGTCATCACTTCTGCTAGAAGGGTGAGTGAGCTCCAGGCCCTTTCTTCAAAACCTCCTTTCCTGTCTGTTCATCCGGACAAGGTGGTTCTCCGGACCTGTCCATCCTTCCTTCCTAAGGTGGTCACTGCCTTCTACATCGGGCAGGCCATTACTTTGCCCAACTTCTTTCCGCATCCTATGAAGGAGGAAGAGAGGCTCCACTGTCTGGACCCAAAATGTGCGCTCTCTTCCTATCTGGATCGCACAAATTAGTTCCGGTTGGATGATCAACTCTTGGTTGGCTACGTGGGCGCAAAGAAGGGTAGGGCCGTGCACATATGTACCATTTCTCGATGGGCCGTGTTGTGTATTAAGGCTGGTTACTCTCTGGCTTAAAAGGAGCCTTCAGTCGGGCTACGCGTTCATTCCACCAGTGCGAATGCAGCCACTACTGCCTTGGGAAGCGGAGTTCCTCTGAATGACATCTGTCAGACGGCCACGTGGGCATTACTGGACAAGTTTACCAAATTCTACTTCCTGGACAGCCAAGTCCAGAGAGACGGCTTCTTTAACCGTTCTGTTCTCCAGGATTTTCTGGTGTGATCTTGGTTCGCAGACCCACCACCGGGGTGGTATTGCTGGGGTATCTATTCTAAGCCTAAATCAAAGGACAGTGGACCATACACAAAATGCAGCACCTGTACCGTCAATCACCCTTACAGGAACAACAATAGACAATAATGTGTGCTAACAAACCAAAAGCGCCCCCTGTCCAGGAGCACCACTGAAGGGGATACAACACAAAAAACACTGGATTGGTTCCGCACCACAATCTGTCAATAGCAAAATCCGTAATTGTACATAGTTAATAACAGTAAAAGAAAGTCACTGCTAATGCAAGGCAGCCTTGTCTCATTCTTCTTTTTTATTCCATTGTGAGAAGTTGGCCTGGTATATGATGTTCACTAGTTAAAGTGATCACCTTGTACCATGCCAAGCAACCCTTATGGTGTGGTTGTAAGTCAACCTTTTCGGACTAGCTGCCCTAGTGGTAGCGTAGGCTAAGCAGTCTTTGAGGCTAAACTCGTGAAGCGTGTTAAGCCAGCTGTTTTACCAAATGCAACCCCCTTTTATACCAATGAAAGGACACCACACAGATATATATTCAAAATATATATGTATTTATTTCTCAAAGTAACCCCTAGTCTCTTTATGAGCACAGGAGCACAAATCGTCAAACAAGATTACAGTAGAATACACAGAAGTTGCACGTTATATGGATAGGCCCTGGTGGCCACTCAAACCATATACTAAAATAGTGGTATAAGTACCACGAACAGAAAAGGGAAAAGGCCTAGGGCCTCTAGAATCGCTGGGCCTACAAGGAGCTAACTTCAGTTAGTGACCAGGAGGTCCACGGGTTGCGTGTGCAGAGCAAATAGTCACACGCGTGCTCCCATAGGTTTCAATGGGTGCGTAAAAAGTACAAAGTTACTGCAAAGAGGATCTTCCAGATGGACTAGGAACTTAAGATGGGAAACACAGACACTAGAGATGATTCTCTACACTTGGGCACCGGAGTGCCAGCTTTACCTCACCCACAGGAAGCGGGTGCATAGGCGTCGAAGTGCGTCGGGTTTCTTCTATCTGTTCAATGGAGCCTGTGGATAAAGATGCTGCAGGAGGTCGGTCCGGAAGAGATGCGGTGGATCCCAGAGTGGATCGGAGATGTTGAAGACCTGTAAGCAGAGGGGACAGTGTTCACAGTCACTAGCCAGTGACCAGCGTGGCACCAGGTGGGTACCAGGCGATGCCGGGTGCAAACAGGAAGAAAGGTATAGCTTGTCTCTGCAGCCACGTGGTCCCTGGAGGTCGACGACGTCCAGGAGTCGGTTCACGAGCTGTCCCACGCAGGCTCTCGCTGTCGGCGACTTGATCGAAGCAAACAAGCCTTGGCAAAAGCAATTGTTGTAGGAGATGAAATAAGCTGATGGTTCTGACCAGCAAGGTCAGAGGGACTGCTCCTTTGGAGGGGAGCAAGGGCCAGTCTGGAGCAACCAGACCAGCGGTGTATTTCTTGAAGTTCGTCGCCAAGATGGCCACTAGCCAGCGGGCCAGCAACCGGTTAGGCGCGTCGAGTGGCAAAATGCAGAAGGGCCCCACGCAGATCGTGGAGATGCTGGAGGGCTCACCTTTGGTGCAGATGCTGCTCGGGTGTTGGGCTTCTCAGATCCCAAAGCACAACTTGGAGGGAGCCTCGGTTGTTGCACTTGTCAGCTTGTCGTGGTCGTTTCAAGATGGCTGGCTCCACGTGTCTCGGTGCCTCCACGGGTCTCCTCTTTTCAGGGACTGTGGATCGGGCGGTGAGAGGTCTGGAGGTCCAGGTCTTGTCAGTCTCTGGGCTCGGGCTCCGGCGGGAGGCGGCGGCAAAGCAGACGTTGATTCGCTGGATGGTGCTTGCGTTAGCAAGGTGGTCGCTCCCTGACCACAGGGGAGATTGGCTTCAGTCCTCTGTGCGGCAGAGCGTCGAAGTTCCCGTCTTCTTCTTAGTTTCAAGTTGATTCCAGGATGTCTGAAGTCTTAGGACACAGCTCCTACCTTTAAGCGGATTCTAGGGGCCGGACTACCTGCTAGGTCCCTCCCTAAGGGTGGGACCAGGAAGGGGGGTGGTTACACCCCCAATCCTTTGTCCAGCTCGCCCCAGGCCCGGGACTGGTGTGCCCCAGGACCGGATTGAACTGGCATATGCACCGAGGCTCCTTGTGAGCCTCAGGCATGTGTGGTTTCTTTCAAGCCCTACCTGACCAATACACAAAATCCTGTCTGGGGTGGTGCACGCACCTCCCCTGGCAGGAAACCCTTTGTCCACACCTCCCAAGCTGGAAGGACTCCCAGCAGCAGGAGGGCAGACTTGTGTCTGTGGTGGCAGCATCCATTTTGTGGAGCTGAGGCTATGTCTGATTTTACCCGGGTTTCAGGTACTGTACATGTCGTGTCCCTCTAGAAGGGTGGAATGCTAACCCCGTCGCCAGAATTGGCGAGGGGTTAGTATTCCAATTCGTATGACACCTTACTCGACATGTTTTGGTAAAGCCAAACCAAAGATAGCATTTAACCGCGAGGTTCATAATGCACTTAAGAGTATATGGTATGACGATATCTGGAAACAGTAGAAGGAAGTGGTTCCGACCACTGCAGACAGGCTCAGCTCATGCCAGAGCACCATCTCACATGGAACCAAGCACTCTGCCTTCAGGATTGTTAAGGCCTGCCATAGGAGTGACTTATAGGTTAACATGTGTCCCATTTAAGGTTAGGTATAGGTATACTACACCTAAGTAAGAGGTGGTTACACCAACTTACCCCAGCTGAGTGATCAGCCAGTTGTGTCAAATTTGTGAGGCCAGGTCAGGGGTGGCATAATACATGCTTCAGCCCCTGGTAGCCTTAGATACACCAATGCCCTGGGTACCTAGTGTACACTGGTACAGGGGCTGACAGGGTGATCTAGTTCCAATGGGTTATGTACCTAGGGTACATGGAGTCCATTTTACAGAGAGAGCAGACAGGCTGAGACCCTGAATGGCAGGATCTCAGGCCTACTAAGTCGAAAAACCAGCTAGACACTAGGCAAAAATGTGGGGGTAACCATAGTCAGATATCCACCTTCCTACATCCATTTAATCAAAAAAAGTTTTTCATCAGCCGACGCGTTTCGTCCTCTTTACTTAGGACTTCTTCAGGGCAAAATGGAAGATCAGCTACAGATCAATGAAAAACTCTTATTGTCCAATTGCAAATGGTGCTGTTACATGCTTAGAGGTTTTTCTACCAAGTGGTTTCTATTTGCAGTATTAACAAATAATCCAAAAGAAAATGGAATAAAGTTATGCAGATGTCCAATATTCATCTAAATTCATAATGAAATGTCCAGGGGCAAATGGCTTGATAACCATAGCATTAGGGTAGCGTAAAGCCAGTAGGTTCCTTTAAGAACATATGGCAAAGGGTGGATAGTGTTCAATTCGATATGTTCCAGGCGTAGACAATAAGATTGCGGACCTGCTAAGCAGGCAAATACAACAGATTCATGAATGGAACTTCACCCTCAAGTTCTGCTCATGTTCTTTCAAATGTGGGGCTTCCCAGACATAGATTTGTTCGCCACACACCGAAACGCAAAATGCCCAAGCTGGGGGACAGAACCAGTGGGGACCAGTTGCAGAGTACAGCAAGTGGTCTGGAGAGGCTCACAAAGGCGGCACGCCTTTGAACCTTCTCCTTCGTGAACCCTGCCCATCCTGGGGGAGGAGGCTTTGCACATCGTCCCAGGATGTGCATTGTTTCCGGCCCCCGAGAGCAGCAAGCTCTCGAATTCAGGGGTCCAGAAACATGTCTGGTGGTGGCAGCCTGCACAGCCACTCAGTCAGGTCACTGTTAGTTGGTCGTTTTTCAGGGGGCATCTCTAAGATGCCCTCTGTGGTGCATTTTACATTAAATCCCACACTGGCATCAGTGTGGGTTTAATGTGCTAAGAAGTTTGATATCAAACTTCCCAGTCTTCAGTGCAGCCATTATGGTGCTGTGGAGTTTGTAATGACAACCTTCCAGCACCATATACTTTTAATGGCAGCACTGCACGTACAGGGTCCAGGAATGGACCTGGGCACTGTAGGGGTACAGGGCTCATGCACCTGTACCCTCACCACTGACATAAGGCACCCAGGTAGAGGGGTGACTGATGTATGCCAGGGCAGTAGTTGGTGGGCATGGCACACAGGGATGTGTGCTATGTCGTCTGTTTTTTTTCTGCACCCAGACACTCAGCCTGCAAAGGCAGTGTGTGTGTGTGTAAGGGCACAGGGCCTCTGAGGGTGGCACAATAAGTGCTGCAGTCCTTAGGGGCCTTCTCTGGTCACAGTGCCCTGGGTACCTATGCTACCATTTACCAGGGGCTGACATGTGGCCAGAGATGCCAATTGGGTTTAGGCTTCAATGCAGTTTTAGGGAAGGGACACAGGCCCTGGGTACCTGATTGGCAGGAGCCCAGGGCACACTCAGTCAAAGCACATCAGCAATTCAGCAACAAGTGGGGTCATACCATGCAAGAAAGAGGGCACTTTCTCACACACACCAATTGTCAAAGGGCAATGCAGTATGGATGAACTGGTCAGGGATATTTGCCTATGCTTTTCTGCCTCTCCTACTCAATCCACTAGTGGTTCGGAAGCTCAGGCAAAAGTCCCTCAAACTAATCCCAGTAGCTCCCACATGTGCCCGTCAACCTTTCTTCACCACCCTGTTGGAGCTCTCAGTAGTTCCTTATCAAAAACTACATCTCACATCCAATCTCCTCACACAGAGCAGTGGAGAGATAAGACACTCCGATCCCAGTCATCTCAACCTTGCGATCTGGCACCTGAAGTCATAGAGTTTGGCTACCTCAATCTTCCGCCAGACTGCTTGAACATTATTAAAGAGGCTAGACGTCCTACTACAAGGGCTTGCTTTGCAGCAAAATGGAAGTGGTTTGTTATTTATTGTAATAACAACCAGATCAACCTACTTGATGCTTCAATTCAAAATATCATTATTTATTGACTGCATTTACAATGTTAAGATTTAGCATACACATCCACACGCTTGCATCTCTCTGCAATAGCCGCATACCTTCAAAATGGACAACATCTACCTCCTTTCAGAGTGCCTGTTATTAAGGCATATATGGATGGACTCGAGTTATTCACCCAAGACTTCCACCCGCCCCAAAATGAAATCTTAACATTGTCCTTACCAGACTAATGGTTCCACCCTTTGAGCAATTGCATGAATGTGAAATGCAATTTGTCACTTGGAAAGTTGCTTATCTCATTGCTATTACATCACTGAGGAGAGTGGGTGAGCTTCAGGCACTAACCACAAAAGAACATTTTTTTTTACAAGTACACCAAAACAAAGTTGTTCTTTGGACTAATCCTAAATTTCTAACCAAAGTAATTTCTGCCTTCCATATCAACCAATCAGTTGAGTTGCCTGTGTTCTTCTCTCAACCAGATTCTGTGGCAGAACGTGCTTTACACACCTTAGACGTTAAAAGAGCATTACTCTGTTACATAGAAAGGACAAAGCCTTTCCGTAAGACTAAACAACTTTGTTGCTTTTGCTGCACCTCACAAAGGCAATCCCATTTCAAAATCGGGTATTGTACGGTGGGTAGTCAAATGTATTCAGACATGCTATGAAAAATCCCCCTAGAGCGCATTCCACTCACAAACTAGGGGCTTCTATGGCTTCCTTAGATAACGTCCCCATAGCTGACATCTGCAAAGCTGCAATATGGTCTACACCTCGCACAGTCACAAAACATTATTGTGTTGATGTGTTTAGCAAGACATCAAGCTAATGTAGACCAGGCAGCTCTACGTACACTTTTTCAAACCACTGCAACAGCTACACGGTAGCCACGGCTTTGGGAGATTACTGCTGTATAGTCTATGCAAAGCATGTGATCTACAGCTCACATCCCTCGATAGGAAAATGCTCCTTACCCAGTATGCATCTGTTCTTGGCATGTAGAGCTGTAGATTCACATGCTCTCACCCGCCTCCCCGGGTACCTATACCTGTTGCAGTAATATCTTACTTAGACACATACACATGGACATCTCTATTCTACTACTCTTACTAACTCCATTATTACCCTTTGTAGGAAAACAATCTTAACAGTGGAGTCGATGTCCATGCGTACTATCACCGAAAGGAGTCACCACCTACCTCGTGACTGGAAAGACTTCTTCGAAGAAAAACAAAGTACAAACATCCAGACCCATTACTAGAGGGCAGGCTTATGCAAAGCATGTGAATCTACAGCTATACATGCCAAGAACAGATGCATACTGGGTCAGTAGCATTTTCCTTTTGTGGACAGTGTAGGAAGTGCCCTTATTTTTTTTTTTTTGTTGTTGCATGGTAAGCCCCACTTTGTGCTGATTTGCTTTGACTGTGTGTGCCCTGGGTTCCTGCTAACCAGGTACCCAGGGTCTATGTTCTTTCCCTAAACTGTACTGTTGCAAAACCCAATTGGCAACTCTCTGGCCACTTGTAAGTCCCTTGTAAAAGGTACCTTAGGTACCAAGGTCACTGTGACGAAGTAAGGGCTGCAGCACTTTTTGTGCTTGGAGGTCCTGTACCTTTCACGCACACATACACTGCCATTGCAGGCTGCGTGGTTTGGTGCAGAACAAAGTGAAGAGTCAACATGGCACACATCCCTGTGTATCAACAAAGAGAGGGACAGCTAGGGCTTTATAGAGGTCCAACGTACTTGCCCTGAGTTAAGCTAGAAGACAATGAAAGGTACGGAGTTCCCTCTGTGGCAAGTTGGCCACCTGGTGTGTACTCAAGGTGGTGAGGAGGTGGGGGATACCTCCTGTCGGAACTAGGACCCTCACACAGCCAGCAGGCTAGGTGTCCTGCTTCGTCATATGGGTCTGCTCCTCGTCGAGCCGGCGCTGCAATGCTCGACGGGCACCCATAAAGGGGCTCTTTTTCAGAGATCATCAGTTCCTTGCCGTATAGGTGCTGTGGGTGTGAGGGGCCTAGAGGCGTGTAGATGTGGTGTGTGGATTAAAACAGGTAAGGGAATCCTTTGTGATTATTTTTATTCTGGGACGGTCCCAACCTGACTAAAAAGGAAAGAGAGGGGGCGACTATTTTTTTTTTAATGTGACAAAAATTCGCTCCACCCCCAGATGGTCAACATGTTTCTCGCCTCAGAATGTCACAAAGTGATCAGTTAACGATTCCTCAGGACCAGGTGACTAAAAAACTATCTACAGTGGGTGGTGTGGTGCAACGCTACCTACCACTCTTTCTATCCGAGTGTTAATGCCCCGGAGAAGGGCAGCAAACCTCTTTGGTTTTCATGTGCTGCCTCATCAGATCACAGCGGGGTAATTTGGACACACAGTGTAGTGTCTCTGCTCCCGCTGGGAGCTTCGTGGCTAACCTACCCGCTCCGCTGCATCCCTGTGTGCCATGCCTACAATCTACTGCCCTGGCATAGATAGGCCATCCCTCTAGCTGGGTGCACTATACCAGTGGTGACTGTATAGGTGCATGAGCCCTGTACCCCTACAGTGTCTAGGTCCATTCCTGGGCCCTGTAAGTGCAGTGCTGTCATTAAGAGTATATATTGCTGGGAGTTTGTCATTACGAACTCCACAACACCATAATGGCTACATTGAAAACTGGGAAGTTTGGTATCAAACTTCTCAGCACATTAAACCCACACTGATGCCAGTGTGGGATTTAAAGAAAAATGCACTCGGAGGGCATCTTGGAGCTGTCCCCTGAAAAACAACCTAAGTCTAGTCCTCTGGCTGAGTGGCTGCTCTCCAGCTGCCACCACCAGACAGGTTTCTGGACACCTGGGTCAAGAGTCTGCCGCTCTATAGGTCCTGACACGAAGCACATCTGGGGACGAGGTGCCAAGCCTCCTCCCCCAGGATGGGTAGGGTCCACAAAGGGGAAGCTTCAAAGGCTTTCTGCCTTTGTGAGCTACTTCAGCCATCTGCTTTGTGAGCTACTCCAGCCATTTGCTTCAAATTGGGAGTCAGTTGCTGGGAGCATTGGCAGGAAAACCAAGTTTGGTGGAGATGTGTGCCCAACTTTGCCAACCCAACCCCACCCCTCAGGTGGGGGAGGCGAGGTGAAGCACAACTCTGTCCCCGCCATCTTGCAGATGTGGGGGCCCTGCCAACCAGAGTGAGGCTTATGCCTCCTCCAACTTGATGGTGGCATAATAAAAGGTATACCCTCTCCAAGGAAGGGACCCATTGGTCCCGACCTGTACCTACCTGAAACGCCCCTAAATCTAGGTTCAACCCGGAACCTTGTCCCATCAGACAAGGAGAGAAGGACTGAAGAAGCCCTGCTGGAAGAAGGACACCAACTGACTTGTCCCCAGCCCTGTCGGCCTGTCCCAACCTTGAACCTGCTCCAGCAAAACCTCTGTGTGTTCTGCAGCCAGCAACTCCCAAGAACCCAGAGGACCTGCCCTGCCTTCCCAAACCAGGACTTTGTCTCTCGTGAGAACCGGATTTGCTCACCAACAGGCTCTGGCCCAATCCGCGAGTCTGCACCACTCTGCACCCAACGCCCTCCTTGTGGTGTTGGGCCTAGTTCGAGTGGCTCAACACCACAAGGTGGTCTCCCTGGCGATCCTGATCTGAGATGTGATGATCCCTGACCTGCCTCAAGTCTCCAACCGACGCCTGCAGCCCCTTTCTGGAGGATCCCCCAACCGACGCTCAAAGACACCCCTTCATCCGACGTCCCACGGTCTAGGGTGGCCCAACCGACGAGGTCCCAGCATCCCCAGGCATCCCAACTTACCTCTCCAACCGATGGGTGCCTCCAGAAGATCTTTGTACCGAACCTGCAGTGTTTGTTGCAACCAGAGAATGCCCACTGAAATCAACAGGGCACTTGACGCTAAACATGCACTCTGCACCCGGCCACCCCAGTGCTGCTTTGGGTGTACCTTGGGTGCTAAATCGGATCCCCTTTTCCCTGAGCCTAACACCAGGAGCTTTCCTCCCACAACCTTGTGGCCTCCTCATTAGCAGCCACCAACCGGAGGCCCTCTATCTCCCATTGGATAACATAACTCTGCACCCAGCCGCCCAGTGCTGCTGAGGGTCCTTTGAGAGTGCATCCTCGACTCTGGGGGACCCCTGATTCTAACCCCGGAAACCCAACTCCCTTAACCAAGTACTTACCTCTAAACTGATAACTTCATTTCCTCCCATAGGATTGCATTGAGTGCTTTTCTTCGAGAATTCTTCTAGGTGTGGAGTTGGTTTGTATGAAACCTTGAAAACTGCAAATACACAAAAACGGAATTACTTACCTTATGTCTGGGAAATGTCCCAGTGTGATATCAAGGCTTATCACACTGATTAGCAAAAGTAACTTAAAAAGTAATCCAAGAAATTATGTGTACAGTAATCTGCAAAGTAATTGAAAAATAATTTTGACTGTTGACTTACCTGGAAAACAACGAACTGCATTTGAGTGTGCGTTCAATTGTAATTCCCTTCATAAACTTTGCAAAGTATTTTTTCACTTACCTGCACGAGGCCTTGCTTGGTTCTAGAAATAAAATAACTAAATAATATTTTTATACAAACAAAATTGGTCTGAGTTCAGTCTTTGAGTGTGTGACATCATTCTGTGTACAATAAATAATTAACACTACCCTCTGATAAAGCCTTACTGCTCGCCCACACTACCACAATAGAGAGTATTGTGCTATCTAATTTTACCTCTGGGGTTCCACTGGACACTGTGCACACTATACCTTACTTTGGTATAGTGCATTCAGAGCCAGTTTCCTACAGACGGGAGTCGCAACCATCCAACCCCCCCTCTACAGAAGGTACCAGGGGCGTGGGAGCGGTAGGCAATGAGCATTTCCCGTTCCCCCGTCTTCCTCCTCTGCCAACAGCCCATGAAAGCAGCCCTAGTGTTTCTATCTTAGAGCATGCTTTACCAGTGGGAGGAAAGGTGTCCCAGTTTCTACAACAGTGGAGCACCATACCATCGGATTAGTGGGTGTTCAATATTGTGAAAAGGGGATATGCCCTACTATCAAAATAATTTCCCCCACCCTTTTTGTCCCAACAGAATTTCCTTTCCACAGACCATCTTCAGCTTCTCCAACAAGAGGTCCAATCCTTGTTTCAAGAGAGTGCAATGGAGTTGGTTCTAGAGCAGGGACTAGCTCATGGAAGCTGTTCACGTTATTTACTGATTCCCAAGAAAGACTGTCCTTTGCGGACGATTCTATACCTCAGAATTTTGAACTGGTTTCTCAAGCTGGAAAAGTTCAAAATTTTGACTCTAGTTTGTGTGCTTCATACGCTGGAGAAAAAAGACTGTATGGTTTCAATCGACTTGCAAGATGCTTACTTTCACACCCTGTAGGAAGGTGTCCCTTTTTGTCATGGCCACCCCCACTTTTTGCATCTGGTACTGATGGTTTTCGACTGTGCAGTGGGTCGCTGCTAACCAGGCCCCAGTGCCGCCAGTGCTCTTTTCCTAAAAAGCAAGTTAAAATGGCCTCATTGTAACACTCTTGGCACACACATTAGCACCCCTGTAGGTTCCAAGTAAGTGCCACCCCTGATACCTAGGGCATGGGTATCAAAGAGGGTCCCTAAGGGCTCCAGCATGTATTCTGTCACCCTAAGGGACCTCTATGCAAATTGCATACAGACTGTGTAAGAAAGTGCCCTCTTTCTGCATGGTAGCCCCCACTTTTTGCTGAACTGCGGATGTGCTTTGAGTGAGTGTGCCCTAGGTCCGAGAAACCACCTATGGATACTATAAACGGGTAAGATTCAAGACACTACTGAACTCTTTTAAAGTCTTCCGCAGTATCAGCAGAGTTTTTGGGTTGGGCAGATTTAATCACTATACTCCCACGCTAAACAATGATAATCTACCTGCCATTTTTTGCAAGGCCTATTTTTCAAACTGGCATAAGGCCGGCATTTTGAAATTAGGAGATCTCGTGACCAGTGATGGAGTAATACCCTTCCCTGACCTATCGACCAAATTTAAGCTCCAAAGTGAAGACGCTTTTAAATATCTCTCTGTCTCTAATTTTCTATCTAGGAAGGCCGGGGGCTCCTCAGGATTTAAGGAAATTGACTTGTTAAACTTATTGCGCAATCCACTAACCCCTCGAATTGGCCTTCTATATAATACTATAAACAGAGAGACTCCTGATGACCTACAAAAGATAGCTGACAAATGGCATAATAAACTTACTTCTCACAGCAGTATCTTTTTTAATTCACTTGCATTATCACACAACATTTTAATCTCAGCTAAACTACAGGCGCAACACTTTAAGACTATCTTTTTCCTGACCAATATAAACATAGGGCCAACAAATTAATTCAGGAGGGTAAAACCATCACCAATTTCTCCATCCGTTGTGCCATCGATGCAGCTGACACCGCCTCCAGGGCAATAAATACCAGCGTCCTTCTGCGTAGGCATGCCTGGCTACGCATTTCAGGGTTCAAACGTGAGGTTCAGAGTACCATCCTCAACCACCCCTTTGATTAGAAACACCTGTTTGGCCCTAATGTCGACGTAGCCCTCGAAAAAATGAAAAAGGACATAGACACGGCAAAATCTATGGGAGCCTTGCAGTCGCAAGCTCCCAGGCGCTCCTTTCGCCGTTCCTCCTTTGGACGCCCCACCAGAGGCTACTCCTCCGACAGCGCCTCCACTTCCTACAATGCCCCTACCCAATCCACCTTCACTAGGTGTTACCAAAGAGGCAGTTACAGAGGTAAAAACAACAAAGGCAGAGGCAAAACTACACCTCCCGCTCTGCCTCCACCCCCACCCAGTGACTTCCCTCCACTCCCCCCAGACTACTCCACTCCAGTCGGGGGCAGACTCCACAATTCCCTTCCTGTCTGGGCTACCATCACCTCAGACAGATGGGTGTAACAGATAATTCAATCAGGCTTCTGTCTAGTACTAACATCTACCCCCCCAACCATTCCACCCAAACAGCGCCCAATGTCACAGGAACACTTGTCACTTTTAAAGCAGGAGGTGATCTCCCTCCTACAAAAAAGTGCAATAGAACCAGTTCCTACCCACCAACAAAACAAGGGAGTTTACTCCCTATATTTTCTCATACCAAAAAAGGACGGCTCTCTAAGACCCATCATGGACCTCAGGCCCCTAAAACAATACATACACTCAGGCCACT
Organism: Triturus cristatus; assembly: GCF_964204655.1. Taxonomy (NCBI): domain Eukaryota; kingdom Metazoa; phylum Chordata; class Amphibia; order Caudata; family Salamandridae; genus Triturus; species Triturus cristatus. Next base: position 1,175,265,537 of record NC_140580.1, on the reverse strand, counting down.
TTCACATGGTCACACTCCAGCAGGTACTTTCTCTGCCCTCCCAGAACGGCTTCCTTGCCACCCTAGACCTCAAGGACGCCTATTTGCACATTCCCGTTCACAAAGCTCACAGGAAGTTTCTCAGATTCGTAGTGGACGGTCAACACTATCAATTCAAAGGGCTCCCATTCGAGGTCACCACAGCACCGCGAATGTGTTTACCAAGTGCCTAGCGGTAGTGGCAGCACACCTGAGAAGACAACACATCCACGTCTTCCCATACCTAGACGACTGGCTCATAAAAGCCAACTCATACAACCAGTGTGTACAACACACTCACGCCACTATCCAACTACTTCACGACCTGGGCTTCACAGTAAACCACGCCAAGTCCCATCTGCATCCGTCCCAAATACAAAAATAGCTCGGTGCCACCATAGACATCTCGAGCGCTAGCCTGTCCCAGTCCTGCCAGGATAGCAAGCATACAGGCTTTGCGCCAAATTTCAACCACAACACTCTCTTCCAGCCCGAGTGTTTATGCTACTTATAGAGATGATGGCCTCTTGCATATTCATAGTACCTCATGCAAGACTCCAGATGCGTCCTCTCCAAGAGTGCTTAGCGCGCCAATTGAATCAGGCTCAGGGTCAATTATCAGATCTAGTGTTGGTAGACGGTCGTGCCTATCGCTCTCTGCAGTGGTGGACCACCAAAAACCTTTCCAAAGGGCGACCGTTCCTAGAGCCGGTTCCTCAAATAGTTCTAACTGCGGACGCATCGCTCTCCGGCTCGGGAGCTCACCTACTACATCACACCATGCAGGGCAGGTGGACACCTCAACAAAAGTTACTCCACATCAACCATCTGGAGTTACTGGCCATATTCCTAGCCCTAAAAGCCTTTAAAACACACGTCTCAGGCAAAGCTGTCTTGGTCTGCACAGACAATTTGACAGCTATGTACTACATCCAAAAACAGGGCGGCACACACACTCTGCAGCTCTCTTAGCTAGCACAGAGCATATGGAGGTGGGCCATACCTCAGAACATTTTCCTCCTAGCCCAACATGTCCCAGGAGTCCAAAACACCATTGCAGATCTGTTGAGCCGTCAAATACAACAAATCCCCGAGTGGGGAACTTCATCCACAAGTTCTTCAACCATTCTTTCAAATATGGGGGCAAGCACAGATAGACCTCTTCGCCACCCACGAAAACGCCAAATGCCCAAGCTTCGCCGCCAGATATCCATACCCATTGTCCAAAGGCAATGCGATATGGATGAACTGGTCAGGCAGATTTGCGTACCCTTTTCCGCCTCTCCCACTCATTCCATGAGTGGTGCGCAAACTACAGCAACATTCCCTAACTCTCATCCTAGTTGCTCCGACTTCGGCCAGACAGCCGTGGTACACCACATTGCTGGAACTCTCCGTATTTCCGCACCAGAAGTTACACCTCTCTCCACACCTCTTAACCCAGAGCCATGGAGAGATCAGACACCCGGACCCAGCTCAGCTCAACCTTGCGATCTGGCTCCTGAAATCCTAGATTTTGGTTACCTTAATCTTCCCCCTGACTGTATGAACGTCATTAAAGAAGCTAGACGACCTACCACTAGAGCTTGCTACGCAGCCACGTGGAAATGTTTTGTGACCTATTGTCACAACAATAACGTTAATCCCTTAGATGTGTCTATACAACACATCATAGGCTGCTTACTACACCTACAAAGATGCAACATAGGCTACACATCTATAAGACTACACCTTGCTGCCATAGCAGCGTATCTACAAAATAGACAGCATCTATCACTCTTCAGAATACCTGCCATAAAAGCCTTCATGGAAGGCCTTAAGAGAATAATTCCCCCCAGAGTGCGACCCTCATCTGTGTGGAACCTAAACATGGTTCTCACCAGACTAATGGGCCCTCCATTTAAACCTCTACATGAATGTGAGCTTCAATTTTTAACATGGAAAACTGCTTTCCTTGTAGCCATTACTTCGCTCAGAAGGGTCAGTGAGATACAAGCACTCACCATTCAAGAACCCTTTCTGCAAATGCGTCATAATAAGGTTGTTCTCTGCACTAATCCAAAATTCCTTCCTAAACTCATTTCTCCCTTTCACCTCAATCAATCTGTGGAACTGCCCGTATTCCTTTCGCAGCCACAAACCATTGCAGAAAGAGCTCTGCACACCCTAGATGTCAAAAGAGCTTTACTCTACTACATCGAGAGAACACAACCTTTTCGTAAGACCAAACAACTATTCGTAGCTTTCTCACCACCACACAAAGGCAACCCCATCTCCAAATCTGGGATAGCTAGGTGGATTGTTAAATGCATACAGATTTGCAACCACAAAGCAAAACGAATGCTATCTGTTGCCCCTAAAGCCCACTCTACACGCAAGATGGGGCTTCCATGAAATTTTTAGGGAACATCCCCATAGATATCTGCAGAGCAGCTACATGGTCTACACCACACACTTTCACTAAACACTATTGCGTAGATGTGCAAACCAAGCAACAAGCTAGTGTGGGCCAGGCTGTCCTCAAAACATTGTTTCAAACCACTGCAACAGATACTGGTGCTCGCCGCTAGGAGCGAGTACTGCTATACAATCTATGCACAGTGTGTAATCTGCAGCTCACATGCCTCGAACAGAATATGCTACTTACCAGTATGCATCTGTTCTTGGCATGTAGAGCTGCAGATCTACACACGCCCACCCGCCTCCCCAGCTACTTTTATCAGTTCCAGTTTTATCTTATTTAGATACAGCACACATGGGCATCTTTCCTGTTTCTTACAAAGCTCCATCATTTCCCCGCTGGCAAAAAACAATCTGAGGATGGAGCCGTAGCCCATGCGCAATGCGATCCAAAGGAGGAGTCACATACCTCGTGACTTCCAAAGACTTTCCAAGAGAAAAACAACTGGGCCCAACACCAGAGGGTGATCTATGCACAGTGTGTAGATCTGCAGCTCTACATGCCAAGAACAGATGCAGACTGGTAAGTAGCATATTCCATTTCTCCATAGGAATACTTTGACTGTGCCATGTGAAAGTCATTGCATGTAATATATGCAAGTCTTGTAGCCCTATGCCAGGGTGCATTATATTACATCTGAGGGCATATCTGCCTGAGCAGAAATGCCCCTGTGCTGTCTAGCCCCCTAGAGGTCAATCAACCTCGGCAGGAATCAAAGCATTGCATTGGCTCCTTGTACAGCAGCGCGTGGTATTCAAGGCCTTATGCCTGGTTCATAAAGCACTTTATGGGGGACGGGCCAGAGACCTCCAACATTTTTTTTATCCTATACCCCCGCTCGTGCCCTTAGGTCCAGTAATCTAGGCCTCCTCCAGATTGATAGGACTAGGCGGGTAAGATGGGGCGGCAGAACTTTTTCAAACTGTGCTGCAAAGTTATGGAACAAAATGCCAATAGCCATGAGATTCCAACCAAATCGACAGTCCTTCAGGAAGGATTTGAAAACGTGGCTGTTCACTTCGATCTAGCTCCCTGGTAACACAGGTTGTACCATTTTCACATACACCAGCGCCAAGACGCCATGGCATTCGAGCGCTATACAAGAATATATCCTATCCTATCTGTGAAAAAGTGCCATCTTTCTTGCATGGTATGCCCCCACTTTTTGCTGAATTGCTGAATGTACTTTGACTGAGTGTGCCCTGGACTCCTGCCAATCAGGTGCCCAGGGCCTATGTTCCTTCCCTAAAACCCCAAATTGGCAAAGCCTGGCCACATGTCAGCCCCTGGTAAATGGTACCCTAGGTACCCAGGGCCTTGTGACCAGGGAAGGCCTCTAAGGACTGCAGCACTCATTGTGCCACCCTTAGAGGCCTTGTACCCTAACACAACCACACTGCCCTTGCAGGCTGAGTGTCTGGGTACAAGGCAAAACCAAGAGTCGACATGGCACACATCCCTGTGTGCCATTCCCACCACCTTCACTGCCCTGGCATACATCAGCCACCCCTCTAGCTGGGTGCCCTATGCCAGTGGTGTGGGCACAGGAGCATGAGCCCTGTGCCCCTACAGTACCCAGGTCCATTCCGTGGCACTGTAAGTGCAGTGCTGCCATTTAAGAGTATATGGTGCTGGGAGCTCTTCAAACACGAACTCCACAGCACCATAATGGCAACACTGAAGACTGAGAAGTTTGGTATCAAACTTCTCAGCACATTAAACCCGGATTGATGCCAATGTGGGATTTAATGTACAAAGCACTACATCTCAGAGATGCCTCCTGAAACCTAACGTACTATCCACATCTGGTCTACGAGGCTGCCTAGGCTGCCACACAGCAGACATTTTGCTGGACCCCTGGGTGGAGAGCCCCCGCTCTCCTGGTCCTGCAACAATGCACATCCTGGGCGAGGGGCTAGGTCTCCTCCCCCAGGATGGGCAGGGGGAAGCTTCAAAGGCATGCCGCCTTTGTGATCTTCTCCAGGCCACTTGCTGTACCCAGCAAAGTGGACCCAACCGGTTCTGACCCCCACTCTGGCGGGAAGACTGGACGGAAATCCCAAGTAAGGACAGGAGATGTGCCAGCCTGCCAACCCCACCCCTCAGGTGGGGGAGGCGAGGTGAAGCACATCTCTGGGTGCTCGCCATCTTGAAGATGGGAAACCCTGCCCAATCAGGACTCGGCTACTTCCCCCCTCCCACAGGAGAGTGGCAGGATAGGGGTGTACCCACTCCATGGGTCCCTGTCCTTTACCTACCTGTAACGCCCCTAAATCTAGTATTTCGAGGCACCCTGAACCTTCCTTCTTCAGATTCTAGATTCCGAAAAAGCAAAGAAGAGCGAGAAGAAAGAAGACCTGCCGTGCAGCTGATAAGAAGAGGAAGACACCAACTGCTTTGGCCCCAGCCCTACCGGCCTGTCAACCCTCGAACCTGCTCCTGCTAAATCCCGGCACCTCTTCTGGCCAGCAACCTCACAAACCCCGGAGGACCTGGCTACCTTGTGACTCCGAGCATCTGGGACACCCAGGAACTGTGGCTCTGCTCAACCCTGCACACTCTGCACCCGCCAAGCCTGGCCTGTGCCTGAGTGGACAAAGACCCCGAGGACGTCCCCCCAGCAACTGTGACCCCGAATCCGGCACCCAAGGACTCACCTCGACGCTCCTGACGGCGCCTGCAGCCTTAGAACCAGGAAACCCCCCAACCGCGATCAACGGAGGGTAAGATTTCCTGATGCCAAAAGGCACCCTGGCGCCCTGCGGCCCCCTGTGCGCGACTCCTGGGTACCTACCTATCCTCCAACTACCCAACTTACCTCTCGAAGTGGTGGTGGCACCTGAAGAATCTTCGTTTCCGAGCTTGCAGCCTTTTTTCATCCTGGAGCTTTTCCATTGAAATCCATTGAGCGCCCGAAGGCTCAAAAGCATCCTGCACCCAGCCGCCCAAGTGGCCCTGGCAGTATAACTTCTACTCCTACCTATTTCCCCATTTGCCCTGAGCAAGTGACCAGGAGCGCAGCTCCCACAGCCGCGTGGCCTGCTAGTCAGCAGCCACCAACCAAGGCCCCCCTGCCTCCCGTAGGATAACATTGGGCCTAACTCACTCTGCACCCGGCCACCCCAGTGCCGCTGAGAGTGTAACAACTGTACCAACCTGACCCTGGCAGACCCCCGAGTCTGTGCCCAGAACCTTAACTCTGCCAGTCGAGTACTTACCCAAAAGCTGATAACCCAATTTTCTTCCATAGGGTAACATTGACTGGTTTCTTCTGAAATTTCTTCTAAGTGTGGAGTTTCTAAAACTTAAAATATTCACCTAAAATCACCCGAGTAACGAAAACGGAAATACTCACCTGCTATTAGGAGAGATCCCAGTGCTGGATCTTGGTGCCCAGCAGTGACCCTGAAAAGTACTCACAACCGTACTTACCACTAACCCTGTTTTCTTCCATAGGAAATCATTGACTTTTTCTGTGAAATTTCTTCTTAGTGTTGATTTTTGCAAACGACAAATATTCTTTAAAAATCGTACCAACTGTGAAAACTTAATTACTTACCTCTTTTAGATAGAGGTCCCAGTACTGAGCCTAGGAGCCCAGCACTGGATTACAAAAGTAACAAGAACATACTTTACCTGTAACTTGAATTTTATCCCATAGGGAATCATTGACTATTTTTCTATGAAATTTGTAAGTGTCAACTTTTAAAATAGCAAAATATTGTCTAAAAATCACAACAGTAACTAAAACGAATTTACTCACTTGTTTCCAAGACCTGTCCCAGGACTGAATCTAGGATCCAGTCCTGGAATTAGAAAAGTAATCCTAAAAGTTATCTATTGCAAATAACTTAAAATTCACTTTGAGCTCAATGTATTATTGTGTTTGAAATTGTGTTGCCTATTGCAACAAACTGTAACTATTATATGCAAAAGTCAATTGCATATTGCTAAAGTATTTAACTGAAGCCTCTCATTCTGAGAAAGTATATTTTGATACCTATTGTTGGTCCTAAAATAAAACAACCGTATACTTTTTTTTACAAACCATTGGCCTAGAGTTCAGTTCTTGAGTGTGTGAGACCATTTGCTGACTTGAGTGTGTACAACAAATGCTTTACACTGTCCTGATACTGCCTTACTGCTCGACCAAGCTACCACTTTAGAGAGTAAGGTTATATCTAACTTTAACCTCTGCCAATCCTCTGGGGACTGGGGACTCTGTACACACTGTACCTATTTGGGAACAGTATATACAGAGCCACTTTCTCACACTATCTTATCTAGTTAAACTACTAGTTGGCACATGTGAACAGGGAAGCCATCTTAAGTAGATGTACTGGGCACTGGTCATTATGAGTTCCACAGCTACATGATGGCTTTGCTGAGACCTATGGTGTTTGGTATCATACACTTTGTCTTAATAAATCTGTACTGTTTCCAGTACAAGATTTATTATGGCTTGTACTCAGAGGTCACTTTAGAGATTCCCCCTGGAAAACCTACCACTATGTGTGCGCAGACCAACTGGTATTGACCAGTCTGCCACCAAAGATGAGTTTCTGAGCCCCTGCAGGCGGGAACTCACGCTGTTTGTAGCTAGAATGAATCCCTGCTCAGGAGGAAGGTGTTTACAGCTCCTTCTGGATGGCTAGGGATTTAACATATCAAGGCTAGGGGCTTCAAAGCGCCTGCCGCCTTCGATATGTGACCCCGGCTTTCTCCAGACCTGGGAGATGCCACCCCCTGCCCTGATGCCCACTTAGTACCAGGACAGGTGGGAAATTAGCTATGTACGTAGGTATTTTGCACCACCTGGCTAGTCGCACCCCTTGGCTGGACTGCGTGATGTGCTCCACGAAAGAAGGATTCCACCATCTTCTTTGTGGTTGAATTGGGAACTCTGGGACCGGGTTGAAATGAAATTACTAAAGCTCAAGGATACCTGCAGGTGTCTTGGTGTTAAGAATCAAAAGAACTTCCGAGACAAACTGACCGTGTGCACAACCCATTAAAGCGAGAAAGGAAACAGTCAGGATTTGATATGTTTCTGAAAACTAAGGAGATTTTATTGATTTTTAAGATGCAATGGCATTTTTTTCCAAGGCTGACAGGTGTTGTACTCAAAGCCGTGGCCACCCCAGGAAGCTTTGTTTATCCTGGGAAGCAGAACTGAATGTGATGCAGCAAATCTAAGATTTCTTTTAGGTTGGTACCATCCAGTTTTTCTTGTAAGACCCTTAGGTCTCATACCATACAATGCCATCTCAGCTATGGAAAGTGCTTTGAAATGCACCCTTTTCTTTACATGGAGCCAGTTAAATTCCTATAGAGTACTTGACACCAACATATCTGGGGAGCTTCTTTAGGATACGAGCAGCTGCATTCTGAAGCTTTTTAACTGCCGATTGCCACATTCTCATATACATGGTATTAGAATAATCAATCCTGGAAAGGACAAGGGCGATAACTACCTTTTTTGGAGATGAAAGGGAATGAAAGGCGGCACCTTCCTCAGTGACCTAGGTGTAAGGAAACGGGAAGTCACCAATTTTTTGATTTGCTCCCTAATGGAGAGATCAGCATAGCAAATTACTCCAAGGTTTCTTACCTTGGTGACAGGCTCTGGGGTTGGACCCAGGGTTTTGGGCGACCATGAGTGACCCCAGAAGGTGGACTCCTACCCAAATCTAAGAACCTCCGTTTTATCTGAGTTTAATTTCAAACAATTGTCAGTCATCCAATTGACAATGGCGTTTATACATTAATTGAATCTGTCTGCAACCTCATCCACATTGCTAGGGACCGATACCACAATCTAGGTATCGTCGGCATAGGCTACTGTGGTGGAGCCGTAAGAATGGATCAGCTTTGTGAGTGGTCTACATACATATTAAATAGCTTGGGGCTGAGTGATGACCCCCTGGGGAACCCCACATGAGAGAGAAAAAGGTTTTGAATTAAAACCCCCAAGGGCCACCGTCTGCTCTCTTTCACTTAAGATTAAAGCAAAAAGATAATGTGCTGATCCCAAATTCAATCAGACGATCTAACAAACCTGTACGGCAAACCATATCGACAGCGGTGGAAAGATCCAAAAGAACCATCGCCACTCACCCCACATTGTATCTAATAGCTCTAATCTCTTCCGAGACAGAAATTAGAGCTGTCTCTGTGCTAAAAACAGATCTTAAACTGTGTTGTGCATTATCCAGAAGATCATTCGCTTCCAAGTAACCAGATAAGCTTGCATCGAGATGCTTTTCAAGGAGCTTAGGTGACAAACAAAGCCGCAAGATTGGGTGGCAATATTTCTCCTCATTGTAGTCCAGCGTGGGTTTTCTTTTTAAACAAAGGCGTGATGGAGACCTTTTTCCACTCAGATGGAAAGATACCCATTGGTTCGAGGCATGTGGGCTGCTGAATTCATATCTGTGCATAGATCGCCGCCTAGTGTTGGGTCCGGATGTTTGCACGTTGTTGTCCTGGAAGAGTCTTCGAAGTATCCTGGGATAGGTGACTCCTCCCCTGGACTACAGTGCGCATGGGCATCCTCTCCATCCTCAGATTGTTTTTTTCCGCCATTGGGTTCGGATGTGCTATCTTGACTCAAGTTAGGAAAAACTTTTTCCAGGCCAAAAGGCCTTTAGTTCGCGTCGGTACTGTTCCCGATCGGTATCGATAGTATCTTTGTTAGTTTACTAACTTCCAGAACCAACTTTTCGCATCTTACCCGACCGTCGATCCGACATCGACGATGGAATCGAGGACGCCATTCAAGCGGTGTCCGGTATGCAATGCGAAATATCCCCACATCGACGTCCATCCGGTGTGCAACAAATGCCTTTCACCGGATCACAACGAATCTACATGCATGGCCTGTGCCCGATTTCGATCCAAGAAGACTCTCCGAAATCGACGAGCGGCGAGACTCGAGGCGCAGCAAGCGGCACCGGCCCCGGCCGACATCTTCAACGCCGAGACCGAAGATGTCAAAGAAGTGGAGAACCTACCCTCCAGTCCCGCTTCCGAACATGACTCCGGATCGGAAGACGTCGACGAAACACTCTTTCGCAGAGATGAAGACGACACCGAGGTAGGAGACTACAATGAGGCCTTAGGGGCCGAAGAGAGTAGCTCCGGTGACGAGCAAGGCCTACCCGTTCAGACTGAGGAAAGCCCAGTGCAACAGTCTATGGCTCCGGTCGAGGGATCGCCTTCGGGCCTTACCCAAGACCTATCCCGCAGTTCTTCGGCCCCGCCCTCGGGCCCGGCCTCGGACATTCAGCGGCAGCCATTAATGCCCAAACCGGCTGGTTTCCCTTCTTCGAAACCGAAACCAAAAGCTGTATTGGTTCAATTGAAACCGAAAGTGGCGCTGGTCGGATCGAGGCCCTCCACACCTTCGACGCCAGCAAAACACGTCGGCACCGAGCGCACCAAACAAGACTTCGGTGCCGAACTTGAAGCGGCCGACGTCGGAGTCGGCATACGGAAGAAGACCTTCGGTGCCACCAAACCTGCTCGGCTCCCGGCACCGACGCAATCGACTCCGACCCCAAAGGTCAAACTGCCTGCTGCGTCTCCCACCGCTTCGACGGCACCACCAAAGCCACACTCATCGAAGACGTCGACGGCCATTCCCGCCCCTCGACTCGATGACCCACCGGCGCCGAAAAAGTCCACGGCCGCCTCTACAGAACCGGTCGGCGCAAAAGAATCGAGGGCGCTCCAGATGCGACCCGTTGCTGCGCAACGCACCAAAACCAAAACGGTCCTCCAGGACATGTCGGGCTCCGAGCCAATAAAAGCTCCAGCAGCCTCTTCGGCACCAGCCAACATTACTTTTGGCCTGTCACCATCCACAGCCCCGAAACCGTTCCAAATCAGGACACGGGTCACCCACATCACGATCACGCCTGCCGAACGCTCTGCGGAGACGTCTCCATCGCATCTCATCGACACCGACACCGGCAGGATGATTATCCACAAAAGGAGAATAACTCCTGAGCCAGCTTTGGACTCCTTCCGGATCCCACTTAAGAGAAAGCTGCCTGTGGCTTCGGAACCAGTTCTTTACGAACCTTTCCACTCACCCTACCAGGATCCACAATCCTTCTCTCCCACACACTCCGACACGGATGCGTTGGAGGACTACATGGGTGACCAAGTCCCCTACCCCGGAGACATGGACCCTGACGGCCAACAGGACCCTGATCAAGCTTGGGATGACCCTGTAGACCCAGGTGCACCTATGGATGCACAGGACCCGCAACTCTATGGAGCAAAAACATCTCCCACAGAGGACACTGCAGCGTTCAACGCTCTAATTGAACGTGCTGCGGCCAATCATGGGGTGCAACTTCACTCTGACACCATCGAGGACGACTTTCTTATGGATACTTTCGCATCCTCAGAAAGGAATATAAAGACTCTGCCCATGTTAAAGGGGGTCCTCAAACCAGCAAAGGACATCTTCAAGGAACCCACCAGGGCATGAGTGATAAACCCCAGGATCGACAAAAAATACAGATCAGCGCCTGGGGACCCTACTTACATTAGAGGCCAATTACCTCTGGATTCCATTGTTGTTGCGAATGCTCGCAAGAGGGCACACTCGCAAACAACAGGTGACGCTCCTCCCCCGGACAAAGAGTCCAAGGTGTTAGAGACCTCTGGCAAACGGGTTGCCGCCCAGGCAGCTAACATATGGCGCATTGCCAATACTCAAGCGCTCCTCGCTCGCTACGATCGAGCGCACTACGACACATTAGAGCAACTACTCCAACATCTCCCTGACCAATTCAAAGAAGGTGCAGAGATCCTCATCAGGGAGGGACAGCTCCTCACAAACGCATCCATCAAGTGTGCGCTGGATGCCGCAGACACAGCCGCCAGGGCCATAAACACTAGCGTCATGTTGCGACGACATGCCTGGTTGCGAATCTCCGGATTCAAACCTGAGGTGCAAAATAACATACTCAACCAGCCTGTCAACCCCGACTATTTATTCGGGCCGGAGGTTGATACCACCCTAGAGAAAATAAAAAAGGACACGGACACTGCAAAGTCCATGGGTGCTCTCCAGACTCAGTCCTTTCGGAGCGGCTCCTTTCGTCGCCCCGGAAATAAAGGAGCAGGTAGAGGACAGGGGTCACAGCAAACATACAACAAGGGCAATACACAAACCACCTACGATAAAAACACCCGGGGCGGATATCGTGGCTCCAGCACAAAGGGCAGAGGACGCGGCTACGGCAACACCAGGTCCTCCCCCAAGAACAAGCAGTGACGCCCTCTCCCTTCCTCCCGACCACATAACACCTGTCGGGGGAAGGCTACAAAGGTTCCTGTCCACGTGGAACTCCATCACCACGGACAGGTGGGTCAAAGATATTGTCAAATACGGTTACTGTCTAGAACTAACCTCCACTCCACCCACAATACCTCCAAAAAACCGTCCTATGTCCTCAGAGCACTTAACGCTCTTACAGCAGGAGGTGCAAAGTATGCTTCTAAAAGGCGCAATAGAGGTCGTACCCGTCCACGAGCAAGGTACGGGGGTGTACTCCCTGTACTTTATAATACCAAAAAAGGACGGGTCACTCAGACCTATATTAGACCTGAGACCCCTGAACCAATACATTCTTTCCGAGCATTTTCACATGCTCACTCTACAGCAAGTCCTCCCGCTTCTCAAGCAGGGAGACTTCCTGGCCACACTGGACCTCAAAGATGCGTATTTCCACATACCCATTCACCCCTCACACAAAAAATACCTCAGGTTCACTGTTCAGGGGCAGCACTACCAATTCAAAGTCCTTCCCTTCGGCGTGACAACAGCACCCAGGGTTTTCACAAAGTGCCTAGCTACTGTGGCGGCACATCTACGGGGGCAGCACATACACGTCTACCCCTACCTGGACGACTGGCTCGTTCAAGCAACGTCAGCCCAGCAATGCGCCAGCCACATGTCCGCCACATGTCCCGCACCATTCACCTCCTTCACAGTCTGGGATTCTCACTAAATTACCCAAAATCCCATCTCCAGCCCGCACACGTACAACAGTACCTAGGTGCGACTATAGACACTCTGGCGGCCACAGCTCAGCCGAATTTAGTGAGGATCAACAGCATGCAAATGCTGATTTCCAAGTTCAAACCCCAACACTCCCTTCCTGCGCGAGTGTTCATGCAGTTGATAGGCATGATGGCCTCCTGCATGGGACAGTGCAGGGACTATGGACATCACAACAGAAGAAGATGCACATCAACCTTCTGGAACTGATGGCAATCTTCCTAGCTATGAATGCATTCAAAGTACATCTGTGCAACAAGGTCGTGTTGATCCGGACGGACATGACCGCAATGTACTACATACAGAAGCAGGGAGGAACACACTCTCCACAGTTATCTCATCTGGCTCAGAGCATTTGGAAGTGGGCCATTCAGAGGAACATGTTCCTCATGGCAGAACACCTCCCCGGCAAGGACAACCAGATGGCGGATCTGCTCAGCAGACACAGCCACCAGATGCACGAGTGGGAGCTACACCCATCAGTACTCCAGCCGTACTTCCAGCAGTGGGGTCATCCAGAGATAGACCTATTCGCCACAAGCGAAAACGCAAAATGCCAAAGCTTTGCCGCCAGGTTCCCACATCCGCAGTCGCAGGGCAATGCGATATGGATGAACTGGTCCGGCAGATTTGCGTACGCTTTTCCCCCAGCACCACTGATACCGCTGGTGGCACGCAAACTCAGACAGCACTCACTGACACTCGTCCTGGTTGCTCCAACGTGGGCACGCCAGCCATGGTACACCACTTTTCTCGAACTTTCCGTGGTGCCGCATCAAAGGCTGCGGATCAAACCCGCGCATTTGACGCAGAACCATGGAGAGATTCAGCACCCAGATCCGCAACAGCTGAACCTGGCAATCTGGCTCCTGAAGTCCTAGAGTTTGGCTACCTAAACCTGCCACCTGACTGCATGGACATCATTAAGGAGGCCAGGAGACCCACTACCAGAGCTTGCTATGCAGCCAAATGGAAGAGGTTCGTCATTTATTGCAATAATAATGACATTAACCCGCTAGACGCATCCATACAAATCATAATTTGTTACCTCTTACACCTATATCGATGCAATCTGGCGTACACCTCTATACGTGTCCATTTGACCGCCATATCCGCCTATCTGCAGACCAGGCAGCACCTCTATCTATTCAGAGTGCCTACCATCAAAGCATTCTTGGAAGGACTCAAACGAGTCATTCCTCCAAGCCACCCACCGGCTCCAATGTGGAACCTCAACTTGGTCCTCACACGCCTGATGGGTCCACCCTTTGAACCTCTACACTCATGCGAGCTTCAATTCCTCACCTGGAAAGTAGCTTTCCTAGTGGCAATCACTTCTTTAAGAAGAGTTAGTGAACTCCAGGCACTAACCGTTCAAGAGCCATTTATACAGGTTCACGCCAACAGGGTCGTACTACGTACCAACCCAAAATTCATGCCCAAGGTAATATCGCAGTTCCACATGAATCAAACTATTGAACTGCCTGTTTTCTTCCAAAACCCACAAACTGTCGCAGAAAGAGCACTCCATACACTAGATGTAAAGAGGGCCCTCATGTACTATATCGACAGGACTAAAGTCTTTAGGAAGACAAAACAACTTTTCGTTGCCTTTGCCCCACACCACAAAGTTAACGCTATCTCCAAAGCCGGTATAGCCAGATGGATCGTTAAATGTATTCAAATTTGCTATCAAAAGGCTAAACGCACATTAACGATTCCCCCACGAGCCCACTCAACACGTAAGTTAGGGGCCTCCATGGCTTTTCTAGGAAACATTCCCCTGCATGATATATGTAGAGCAGCCACCTGGTCCACTACACACACGTTTACCAAACACTATTGCGTAGATGTGCAATCAAAACAGCAAGCAGCTGTAGGACAGGCTGTTCTCAAAACTCTTTTTCAGACTGCTGCAGCTGGCACTGGTAGCCGCCGCTAATAGAGGGCACTGCTATAAATTCTATGCACAGATATGAATTCAGCAGCCCACATGCCTCGAACTGAATATGCTACTTACCATATCGCCCTCCCTCCTCCCCGGCGCCTGTAGCAGCTCTCAGAATTACTGTAAGCATGGTCATCATTTTCTGTATCTACTCTATCACTGCCACAATGGCGAAAAACAATCTGAGGATGGAGAGGATGCCCATGCGCACTGTAGTCCAGGGGAGGAGTCACCTATCCCAGGATACTTCGAAGACTCTTCCAGGACAACAACGTGCAAACATCCGGACCCAACACTAGGCGGCGATCTATGCACAGATATGAATGTCAGCAGCCCTACATGCCAAGAACAGATGCATACTGGTAAGTAGCATATTCATTATTATGACATTCAGCGAGGTAGCCAAGACTGTTGCGAGATTAACTTCAAAGTCTTGTACTATCTTGGGCGGACAAGGATCAGAGGGTGTTCCAGACTTTACCTGACCAATAAGCTTAATTGTTTGCTGAAAGGTCAGCAGTGAGAAATCATGTAGCTTTTGTTCCCTGGCTTCCAAGATCGAGGACTCCTGAGAAGTGGTTACTAAGGAACAGGCAGAGTCGAATTCCCTGTACACCATCTCAACTTTGTGTTTAAAAAAAAAGTCTACCAACCTATCACAGAATTCCTGGCTAGGAGGGTGACTAGAAGAGAAGATTAGGCTTGAGAGAGATTGAACTACTTTAAAAAGTTCCTTCGAAGAATTAAATGCCAGTTCAGTTTTGTTTGTATAATATTGGATCTTTTCATCCACAATTTTTTGTATTTGTAGGAAAGTATTTCTTTTGGCATGGTTACCCCCCACCTTCTGCCTGACTGAATGCAACTTTGACTGAATGTGCACTGGGTTTCTGCTAATTGAGCACCCAGTCCCTGTGTTCTTTCTCAAAACTGTACCTTTGTTTCCATAATTGGCACACCTCTGTACCACATAAAAGTCCCTTGTAAAAGGTACAAGTGGTACCAAGGGCATTGTGACCAGAGAGTCTTTAAGGGCTGCAGCATGTATTATGCCATCCTTAGAGACCCCGCACCAAACACATGCCCGCTGCCACTGCAGCCTGCGTGGTTTGGTGCAGCTAAGAGTGAATAGTCGACCTGGCACACATCCCTATGTGCCAGCCTGCCAGCAATGCAAGAGGTATAGGTAAGTCACCCCTACAGCAACCCTTACAGCGCTAAGGCAGGCTCTTTGCAGATATGCCCCTCTAGTGTCTAAGTCCATTCTTGGGCATTATAAGTGCATGGTGAAGCCATACTGAGTACATGGGTTGGGAGATTGTCAATGAGTTCCACAACTCCATGATGGTTTCAACAAATACCAAGATGTCTGGTACCAAACCTCTCAGATTAATGAGCCCACAGTGACGACAGTGATGGATTAATTAATAAATGCGCTCAGAGGGCACCTCAGAGGTGCCCCTTGAAAACCTACCTACCTGCTAGTGGGTGGCTGACTGATGTGCACCAGCCTGCCACTTCCAGACTTGTTTCTGACCCCTCTGAGGTGGGAGCCTTGTGCTCTTGTGAGTCAGAAACAAAGCCTGCTCTCGGAGGAAGTTCTTCACTCCTATCCCCAAGCAGGAACAGCATTTAAGGGCGGTGAGCCCTAAAGGCTTTCTGCCCTTTGTTATGCTAACCAGGGCCTCTTCAGCTAGTAGAGATGCCCCCCCGACCAAACACCACTTTGGGCAGCAAGACCTGTCGGAAAATTAGTAAGCAGTGGAGGTGTCCCCTCTCAGTCAGGAACACCCCTAAGGTGTCCTGAACTGAAGTGACACTCCTCCTTTGAAAATCCTCCATATTGTTTTGGGGGTTTCAGCCAATCGGATTATGGGTATGCCCTCTCCCCAAAGGGAGGGGACATACAAATGGTATAGTCACCCTAAAGGTAAGTATCCCATTGGCTACTACATGTGAGCACCAATAACACCCCTAAATTGAGTTTTTAGGGGCAGCCCTGAACCATGACCCTTAAATTCTTAGTGCCCTAAGGAAGAAGGACCGAAGAGCTGTACCAGCAGTGAAAACTCCAGATAACAACTGACTTGGCCCCAGACCTACTGGCCTGTCTACAGCCCTCGAATAAACCTGCTCCAAAAAGCGACTCGTCCTGCAGGCCCAGTGACCTCCAAAACCTTGGGAGGACTGCCTGACTTCCCCAAAGACCGAGAACTCTTGAGGACAGGAGCCCTCTCCACAAAGAAATCAACAAAAACAACTCAAGTGCCCTGCTGAACTGCACAACCAGACCTCCGGACCCACCTCTGCACCTGACGCTTCTGGCCCGAGTCAAAGGGTCCCACCAGTCCCAAGAAGGTTCCCCAGCGGTCCTGAGGTCAAGTCCACCCCACAGTGACCTGCTCCTGGACTCTGACGATGTCTGCACCCTCAACACGAAGGACCTCCTAACTTTAACCTGCTCCGGTAAGGATCTTCCGACCGCAAAGGACACCGTGCAATCTCAGCCCCCAGGACTCAGGGTGCCCGACCTACAGTGCCCAGGTGTCCCTCAACAGTCCAACTTACCTTAAGAGGCACTGATTCCCTTCGTCCAGCTTCCTGGTCCTAGTCTGTAGCCTTTGTTTAAAATCTTCTTTCTCTATTGATTTACATTGAGCGCCCGATGTTGTGTTGGCACTCAGTAATCTGCTGCCTCTGTGCCGCAGAGGGGTGTGTGTTTGGTGCTGCCTCGTGGCCCTCCAACTGCTGGTCTGGGTCCCTGGAGATTGACCCTCAACTTCGACTTTACTTTTTTTTTTTTTTATAACTTTTTATTTTTGCATTTTCAAGGCAACATACAGCTTAGTCAAAAGGGTGCGACACAACACAAATTGACAGCATAATTACCAGTGCAGAAGCAGGGGAAGGGAAGGCATTACAGATGGGCACAACAGGCCTCGACAGCAGTCAACGAGGCAAGCAGTAGCGTCAAACAATACAATAGCACGATCGACAGGACATCCAGATGAGCCTCTGAGAATGCACTAAGCCAAGCGGTCTTCTACGCCAGCCATTCGCAGGCCCATACCATGTGTGCCGCAGGCGCGCGCGGGGAGGGGGGGGGGGGGGGGGCCTCGGTGTGACGTATCCAGCCATCCTCCATCCAGATGGCCCGACCCAAGACAACCAGCTCCCATTGCATGCGGGGCAGCCACAAACAGGGACCCTACTCTGGCGGCCCTCCCTCCTCAGCGGCCCCCTCAGCCAAGAGGTAACACCGCAATGGAGCCCAGATGTCTGTGGGGCGCGATGTTGTCGGCAAGAGCTCAGCGTATGTGCAGATCTGTTCCTGGCAGTAAGTTAGGTCGTGCAACCAGTCCTTGAACTTTGGGGCCCTGCCCCGACCCCAACGACATGCAACTAGTCTCTTCGCAACCAGTAAGGCCAGTGCGATGAATTTGCGGTGCGCCGCCTGTATGGGCTCCACGTATCCCAGCAAGGCCAAGAGGGGTGAGGGCTCAACCACCGAGTTGATCATCTTGGAGAGAGCTGCACAGACATCGCCCCAAAAGCGGTGCACAGCCGTGCAATCCCACGCCAAGTGCAGAAAGTCAGCCCTAGGAGCGTGGCACCTATCGCAGCGGTCATTATCTCTGAATCGGAAACGACAGACACACGGGGGTGTAGTATAATCTATGAATGAACTTGTAATGTATGATTCTGAATCTGCTGCTGGAGGAGATGCGCTCTGTCTGCAGTAGGCAGAACTCCCACTGCTTGTCCGTCAGCGGGGCATGCAGTTCTCGGTCCCACTTGTCCCTCGCCGCCAGTCTCGGAGCGCTCATGCTGGAGTGCACCGATCTGTATATTTTAGAAACTAGTTTGACAGGGGTTTCATCCAGAAGAATTCGTTGCAGCGGCGCCATGGGTGGGGGTTCCCGCGGGAAGTCGGGTGTGAGCGCCCGTATTCCCTGACGAAGCCGAAGATATAGGAATACGTCTAGAGGGGAAGGCTGTATGCCCTCATAAAGGTGGTCCGTCGTCCGAAATTCACCATTATGATATAAATACCCCCACGTCACCACACCGACAGCCCGAAGCAGCCTCCGGAAGCCAACCTCCTGAAGCAGGGGCATGCCAGGGTGATAAGCGAGGGGCAAAAGCGGTGCATATAGTAAAGCCAGCCCCATCTTGGCAGTCAATTCGCTCCAGGCCGACACCGTGCTGGCCACTGTGGATGGCGTCTTATCCCTACCCGCCACCGGGATATACAATGCGCCCTCGATAGGAATCGGGTGTGCTAGCCAGTGTTCGGCAGCCAGTTGGGGCATGTATCTAGGCTGCCGGATCCAAAAATAGGCGTAGTGCGCCTGGGCCGCGCGATAATACAGTTCAAAGTCGGGGATGCCGAAACCGCCCTGATTGTATGGCTTAATGAGGGTCTCCCACCGTAGACGGGGCGGTTTACCGCCCCAAACGAGTCGGATGAGCTCCGCGCGTAAAGACCCCAGGTAAAAGGGAATATTCAGAAAGAGATACAGCAGCTGCGGTAAGATTACCATTTTAATCAGGGATGATCTGCCCGCCATGGAGAGGGGCAGAGCAATCCAGCGCGTAATGCGATCGGAAATGCGAGACATTGCCGTGCCATAGTTGGCCCTCAGGAGCTCCTCCCTATCTTTTTCAATGTGTATGCCCAGATATTTAAAGTTACCGTCACACCAGGCGAGGGGGTAATCTAACCCAAAGCGCCCGGTGGAGGGCGTCCGGGGAAGAAAGCAAGACTTGCTCCAGTTTATCTGGACCCCGGAAATCCTGCCAAAGCGGATGAATTCCCGAAGGATCGGATTGAGATTCTCTCTAGGATCGCGCACATAAAGAGTGATATCGTCAGCATACATAGAAATCAGTATCTGTCTCTGGAAGCATCTCAGCGCTCTGTCTTTATGGTGCTGTCGCAACTTAGCTGCCAGGGGCTCCATGGCTATGGCAAACAGCAGGAGTGACAGAGGGCACCACTGCCTGGTACCCCTGGTAATGGAGAATTCATCAGAGAGCCGGCCATTCACCAGTACTTTCGCTCTAGGGCCGATATATAATAGCTTAATCCAGGAAATAAATATCTTAGGGAACCCCATGCGCTCCAGTACCTGGAACACATAATCCCATTCCAGGGAGTCAAACGCCTTCGTGGCATAGAGGAAGATTGCGGCCATCGGCTGATCGTCATGTACAGAGTTCAAAATGGAAAAGAACGTGCGCAGATTATGTGACGTTGCCCGACCGGGCACAAACCCAGCCTGGTCAGGGAGTATCAAGTTGGGAAGGAGCAAGTTGATGCGAGTGGCAATAAGCTTGGCAAGGATTTTAACATCACAGTTAAGCAATGAGAGAGGCCGGTAAGAGTCGCAGCTAGTCGCCGCTTTACCAGGTTTAAGGAGGGACGTGATAAGGGCCATGCGCATCGAGGGAGGAAGACTGCCCACCTCAAGGGCGTCCTCATACACCTCCCGCAAGACCGGCGCCATGAAATCAATGTAGGTCTTATAAAATTCAATAGGTATCCCGTCCAATCTGGCGGCCTTGCCAGACCGCATGTGCATTATGGCCTCCCGCACCTCATCCAATTGGAAAGGGGTGCCCAGGAATTCCCTCTGCGCATCACTCAGCCAGCCGAGAGACACATCCTCTAGGTATTCAGGTAAGCAAAGCTCGCCCTCCCTAGCCGAAGTATACAGTCCCCGATAATGCGTGACAAAGGCATTGAGAATTTGCGCAGTATCTCTGTACAGAGCACCACCCTCCCCAATGAGTTCCACAACGCAGTTGGAAGGTCGCATCAACCTCATCGTTGCAGCCAGGGCTTTACCTGGCCTCTCGCCCTCGCCATACCGACGGGAGATCCAATACTTGCCCCTGAATTTCACCTCCCGAGCAGCCTCGGCAGTATATTCGGTGACTTTGTCACGAATACGCGGTAATGTGGCCTCGTCAGGCTTATCAGCCAGCGATGTTTCAAGCGCCTTAAGGTCCGTTTCCAGGAGGCGTAGTCACGCAAGTATGCTCCGCAGGACCCCCGACCCTTTTGCAATGCACACACCACGTAGGGTCACCTTAAAGGCATCCCAGATGGTTGCAACATCTTTTACTGAGTCCTTGTTCCGACGCAGCTCCTCCTGAAACGCGGCATCCAACAGCATCATAGGCCCCCCGACACCGGGGGGCCAAGATCCGAAGCTCTCAGGGTGACTCGTACTGGGACTCGTACTGGGGAATGATCCGAAAAGGTACGGGGGAGGTGACTTGCCCGGGCTAGCGCCGCATGGAAGCATGGGGCAACGAAGACATAGTCCAGCCGTGCCCAGGTCTTCGCCTGCGCCGTGATGTGAGTGCCCTCCCGCCCAGTCGGATGGAGATGCCTCCAGGCATCTATCAGATTATGCTCCATAAGTATCTCCAAGAGCGCCTCACGGGAAGTAGTGTAGTGATGCGGAGCCGGGTGGGACCTGTCTATTTGAGGATTAAGTGTGGTGTTAAAGTCTCCCCCCCAGATGAGGTGCTGTGGGCCTGCGCCTATTATGTCTGCGCCTAGGTCTGCAAAGAACTGCGGGTCAACCACGTTGGGGCCGTAACAGCAGGCAAGAGTAACCGCCATATGCCCCAGCCTACCCCATACCAAACAGTACCTGCCTTGGGTGTCGGATTTAGTGCCTGCCATAACAAAGGGGGTCCCCTTTTTCACCAGTATTGCAACCCCACAGGAGTATGAAGAATAGGATGAGAAAGCAGTGTATTTAGCCCATCTGCGGGCACAGGGCTGCGCTGCGTGTGCCCTAAAGTGGGTCTCTTGTAAAAACGCTATGTGTATGGCGTGTCGATCTAGATAGGCGAGGATCTGCCTACGCTTCCTCGGGTCCCCCAGACCCCTAACATTCCACGTGAGTATATTCAAGTCAGAGTCTCCCATAGGCAGGCCGGAAAGTAAATGAAATGTGGGTCACAAGCAAAGAACCTGCAGTCCTGCGCCACTGCAGAGGCACGCATGTCGCCTGCACAACTTCTATCATCCAGATAGCACTAGCCTGTTTTGTATTTCGCTCGCACGGGCCGCCTCGCAGCCCCATGGAATCCCTCCCCCTCAACTCTGTCAACAGCATCCATATGACATCAGCTGCACACAACAACACTACAACAAAAACAACCCAGAAGATCTCCCCGCTCGTCCCCTCATCCATCCCCACTGTGCAGTGTTCGTCTGCCGCCAATACAGGCCTGACAATGGATGCGGAGTTACCAATCCAAGACAGTAAGGAAAAAAAGACATCAGTATAATGTTCCAGAATGCAAGGTATCAAAGCAAGAAGAAAATCTCCAATCCCCCCCCCCCCCCCCCACCCACTGAAGCAGCCCCAACGTGCCAGAAACCTCGACCCGCCCCCCTCCCAAAATTTCCACCCAACAGCTCAACAGGAGCAACTTAGTCAATTCGTTCATTGGGGTACACCCTATAGGGGTCATCTAGGGGCCACATACAGCCACCCTCTACACCCAGCGCCCCAACTCCGTTAGGGGAACTAGGGAGGGTGGTGCCTGGAGTATAGCACCAGCCGCCACCAAACTCCCGGCTAGGACAGTCTTGAGCAGCATCACTGCGGCCGTGCAAGCGGGCACATGCGGTGGACATCAGGTCAGGCACCAGCCACGTTGCCCCCAGGAGCAGCAGCAAGCACAAGAAAGCAACAGGCTAAAAAGTTACTGGTCATCATCATGGTCAGTACGCTCCTCTAGTCGTCGTTCAGCCCGTGCACACTTCAGAGTTTTCAAAAAGTCCTCCACTTGTTGTGGGTTCGTGAAAAAATGTTGCTTAGCTTGGTGTGTAACGCGCAGCTTCGCTGGGTAGAGCAGCGCGTAGTCGATTTGAAGAGCACAAAGTTTTTTCTTTACCTCAAGGAATTTACGCCGCTGTTCCTGAACGACAGGTGTGAAATCTGGGTAAACAGTAAAGCTGACACCGTCACAAGAGTTGTTGGTTCTGACGCGCAGCCCTCAGAGCAGCGTCCCGATCCCTGTAATTCAACAGGCGAGCAATGATGGGCCGCGGTGGAGCCCCGGGCTTGGGTCGCGGCCCAAGGGAACGGTGAGCTCTCTCAACAATGAATTGCTTGGAAAACGCCTCCGGCCCAATGGAAGCCAAGAGAATCTTTTCCACGTAGTCCTCCATGCGGCCCGTGTTGGTAGACTTCGGCACCCCCACTACGCGGATGTTATTGCGCCGGCTGCGAGCCTCCAACTCCTCGTTCTTGGCCGCAATAACTCGAAGGACATTGTCCATTCTCGAGAGCTGGGAGGTGTGCGAGACAGCAAGATCGTCCGCATCGGAGATCCGGCGTTCAGCCTCCGTGAGGCGCTCCTCATGCACATCCATCTTTTGTGCAAAGGCATCCATGCGAGAGGAAATGCGATCCACTTTATCAACTACAGTGGCAAACCCTTGCCTCATCTCCTGCATCAACTGCTGAAGTTCGGGCGCCGGAGCGCCCTGGCCCGTGGCCGCCGCCGGCGGGCTGCTCGAGTCCTCCGCATCCTGCGTGCTGCGCAACCCCTTTTTAGCCGCTGGGGCTTCGAAACTAAGCTTCGGCTGTCTACTGTCCTGCTTGCCCATCCTGGGCCCGTTGTTAGAAAGGCGCCGCCAAGGAGGAAGTGGACACAGTCCGCAGGTCACCCCCAATCTCGCAGGGCCGGTGCTCCAGGACCTCTAATCACCAGAGCCCAGAAACAGCGGCAGGAACCCGGGTCGGGGGGAGGTCTCAAAGGGGCCCAACGGCTGCAGGCATGGCTGAGCAGGGAGAGGGCGAGCCCAAGGATGCCACCAGCCAGCGGGGCCAAGACCGCACGGGCCAGACCCCCGTGCCACAGCCAGGATCGCCACCGGATGCGTGAGATACCGCCGCAGCTCGGCCTCCGATCGTCCACGAGGTCCGGGCAGGGCCCCAGGTCCGGGGGGGAGGCCCAGCACCGCAGCGGGTACCGGTCCAGAAGTCAGGCCCAGCGATTAAATCTCCAGAAGCGGGGGGGGGGCCCCGCCGCTCAGCATACGCCAGGCACCCCGCTCCGCAGTCCAGCAGGCACGGCAGTCAACTCTCCAGAAGTGGGGAGGGGGGGCCTTCCATCCAGCACCCGCCATGCATCACACCCCGCAGGTAGGCACCGACGTGTTTCCAGAGCAAGGTCGAGGGGGGGCGGGGGGGGTCCGCTCCCACCAGCACCTCACCCCCAGAACCAGGCGAACCGCACCTGCAACGGCCTCCGTACGTTCGCCGCTCGTGCTCACATAGCACACTCCTCCCGCCGGCAGAATGCAGTCCTCGAGGCCCAGGGGGTCCCGCTTCGGCAGCGCTCTCTGCAGGGCCTACCTGCCTCGTGGCGAGCCTCGGTCTCGCGTAGCTCAGGGGTTCGGCCGCGCGCTGCTCCTCAGGCCGCCGTAGGCTCGCTGCGAACTCCACTGCCTCTAACTCAGTCACGGGAGGTCCCACATCGCCCAAACTCGCACCGGAGCCTCAGGCAAGCACCCGCAGCAGTATCGCATACTTTTTCAACGGGAAGGCGGCCAGCTGCCAGGATAAACGGAGGATTTCTGCTCCAGGCGGCAGGAGCCTCACAGAAGTGCCGCCAATCTGCGTGCGCGCCCTCTAGCGCCCCTCCAAAAACAACTTCGACTTTACTTGCCTTCATCTAGTACCTCTTTGAGTGCCCCCAGTCTCCATTGATTAACAATGGGTCCAATGACTGAATTTCCCCTCTGCACCCGGCCGCCCCAGTGCAGCTGGTGGTGCAGTCGCTACACTTATCTGACCCTTGCCCAGTGTTGATCCTAAAACCCAAAGACCGGAATTATAAGTCGTGTTCTTACCTGTGAAATTGCACGATTGTTTTTCTTCTGTTGGTTAATATAGAACTGTTTGAAAAATGCACTGTGTCCATTTTTATTTTGAAAAACTTTTATATTGCAAAACGTATTTTACTGCAACAAAGTATGTTTGGTTCGATGTAATAAATATACAAAAAGAAATATTTTTACAAACAATTGGTCTCAGATTTAGTCATTTCTTGCCTGTGTACAACAAATGCTTAACACTGCCCTCTGTTAACCTAACTGCTCGACCACACTACCACAAAGAGAACATTTAGAATTAACTACTTGAGCCTCTGTAAAGCCTCCAGGGATCCACTGGACTCTGTGCACAGTATACCTTACTTTGGTACAGTATATACAGAGCCAGCTTCTTACATTGGTGGATCAGCGGTGGGATGTAAAGCCTCTGGGGACCCCCTGGACTCTGTGCACACTATACCTTAATTTGGTACAGTATATACAGAGCCAGCTTCCTACATTGGTGGATCAGAGGTGCGATGTAAAGCCTCTGGGTCTCCACGGGACTCTGTGCACACTATACCTTAATTTGGTACAGTATATACAGAGCCAGCTTCCTACGTTGGTGGATCAGAGGTGCGATGTAAAGCCTCTGGGTCTCCACGGGACTCTGTGCACACTATACCTTAATTTGGTACAGTATATACAGAGCCAGCTTCCTACATTGGTGGATCAGAGGTGCGATGTAAAGCCTCTGGGTCTCCACGGGACTCTGTGCACACTATACCTTAATTTGGTACAGTATATACAGGGCCAGCTAGCGGTGGGATGTAAAGCCTTTGGTGTTCCATTAGACTCTGTGCACACTATACCTTACTTTGGTACAGTATATACAGGGCCAGCTTCCTACATTGGTGGATCAGCGGTGGGATGTAAAGCCTTTGGTGTTCCATTAGACTCTGTGCACACTATACCTTACTTTGGTAAAGTATATACAGAGCCAGCTTCCTACATTGGTGGATCAGCGGTGAGGTCTACGAATTTGCATTTGCTGGACCACTCTGCCAATAAGTGAGCACATGACTATAATCCTTCCAAGCTGAGTGTTGCCTGGGGAGCACAGAGAGCCAGCGCGCCTGCCACTGTAATCACCGCAGCCCTTGCCCTTCACCATCATTGTTGCTGGGAGGTAGGAAACTACACCTCCCAGCGTGCTTTGCGGCAAGGACGCCGCAAGAGAATGAAGGATGCGCCAGGAGGCGCTTTAAAAGACACTCAGGGCTCCTGCGGCGCGGGAGACCTTCCAAGCTGAGCGTTTGCCTGGGGAGCACAGAGAGCCAGCGCGCCTGCCACCGTAATCGCCGCAGTCCTTGCCCTTCACCATCATCGTTGCTGGGAGGTAGGAAACTACACCTCCCAGCGTGCTTTGCGGCAGGAACGCCACAAAATAGTGAAGGACCTGCCAGGAGGCACTTTAAAAGACACTCAGGGCTCCCACAACGCGGGATGCGCACGGGTGTGCCCGGGCCTGTCTGCGCCCGCCAGAGCCCGAAGGAGGCCAGGCTGGGCCACCCCTCTTGGTCTAAATTCCCCAGGAAACGTACATAACCAAAGGTTCCCACCAATGGATCACGATCAATGAACTACTATTTCCTGTCCTATATGAGATACAAGTAAGACTCATTTCTATTTTATACCATTTTGTGAAGAACGGGTGATCAATATGGGAAAATGAAAGACAAGAGAAAGTCACACATCTAAATCTCCAAGTAAGCCCAAAAAGACAAGCATGACTCTGCTAAATTATCTCACGGGGCCGTAGGTTTGTTGGAAAAAGAGATCTCTTCAGTAGAAGAAACTTTGAATATGGACTCATTAGCTATCTTATTAAATGACAAAGTAACAACACAAGGGGGTGAGAGGGTGAATGAAAACCGCATTCCGGGTAACACGGTGGCTGAGAAACTGAGAAATGGATGCGTCCAGACTATTCCAGACGAAATTTCCACTAGCGACCCGGACATTGATATTTCACCCCCCTCGAAAAAACTTTGTAATCCATTGAGACTAGAGAGTCCTGGTATTTCCACGAGCGGAACACACACGATCCCACCGAAAACTAAAACAGCAGGGACAAAAAGGTAAAAACCAGACTAAAACAGGCAGCGAAAATGTAATGTTAAAAAAATAAATGTAAGATATCCCCGATTGAGATGGAAAACTTGTCTTCTCTAGTAAACGATCTTATTGAGTCAGTTAACCAGTCTATCACAACCCTGACAGTCAGACTGGAAAACATCGAAGCCGGCATGAAGAAAAGTCTTGAAAACCAGTCTGGTCATACCAAAGGGGATTATACATGATATGGGGGTCCCTAGTACATCACTGCAGTCTGGGAGTGTGAACTTGAACAATACACCAACAACAATAAAAGGGCTGACTGATGAAAGATACGGGAAAGGGAAGTGGGACTGGGAAACATCTGAAATCGCCAACAACTAGGCACAATGCGACATCGACTAGGGGAGAGGCGACGAGAGAAAAATTTATAGGAAAACCAAGAAACTACTCGGGTGATAGCCAGGCATGTGACACAACACCAAGAGTACCGACGATACACAAAAGCCAAAGTAGTACACAGATTTTAAATCTACCGCCGGCCTCTACACCATTCACTGTAATCCTAGCTAATGTTCCAGCTCCCCCCCCCCCAGTGGAAAATTAAACTTGGTTCTTTTTTGAGGAACAAAGCCATACACTTTCTAGGCAGTAGAACAGGATTAACTAGTGCAATGTTTGGAGATTTTGAAATGGTGAGGAGCATTAGGTGGGTTGGAAGCAGTGGGAAAGTTTTTAAAGGAGATTGTGTTATTTCATCTGGAACTCCCATCACTGGTAAGGGAGAGCTTAACTAGGGCTCGAGAAGCAAACTTTACCCATACAAACATCCATGTTCTCCCTTCTGCTACATTTTCAAGCGCTTCTGCTGTGCTGCTCTAATGTTGTGGGGGGAGGGCAGAGACTGCAGCAGTCCCCAGACTTTTTTTTTTTAATGACTCGAATTCCCCAATGTGAATGACCAATGGAAAGACTTCATATTTTCAAAGCTCTTTGAACCTGTTATGCGGATAGACTCCGGTGCAAGGATCTTCAGTGGTTGTTCCTAAAGCTGCAGCAGCAGCATAGTAAAAGTAGAAAACGAATTCTGAAAGCAATGTTTTACTTGTAACACTGATGATTGACAGTGCAAGGTCCAACAATTTAATAAATGCAGTGGAATGTTGGTGTTACCCCCCCCCCCCCCCCCCCACCCCCATGGTCTTCAATAGCGGATTATAATATGGAATATAAATGAGTACTGCCCTCATTGAGTTAATTGGCGTTGCAGTTGTGAAGTAGAACATGTGCCTATTTTTTCTCATGTGGTGACTCCCTTGATAGATGCACCCCCTTGTATTGTGAGGTTGCTTCTGGCATTGGTAGAAGGATTTGCGGTTATATGGATCAGGACCCACTAGGGATGCACGTTGATGCGAGTGCATCACTAAAGGTATTTCCATCTGCCTGATTGTATATACTTGTAATTTAATACATATTATTTAGTAGTGCGTGTCTGTGTGTAATAAAAGTACTTTTTTTTAAAATCACTGACTCGCCAATGATTTATTGTGTGATGATGTTGGTTACCAGCGAGCTGGGGTTACTGTCCCACACCATCTCCCTCAGTAGGCCATGGCTTGCTCTGCTACGCTATCCTGAGATTCAAGTGTTGGTTACCAGCGAGCTGGGGTTACTGTCCCACACCACCTCCCTCAGTAGGCCATGGCTTGCTCTGCTACGCTATCCTGAGAGTCAAGTGTTGGTTACCAGCGAGCTGGGGTTACTGTCCCACACCACCTCCCTCAGTAGGCCATGGCTTGCTCTGCTACGCTATCCTGAGAGTCAAGTGTTGGTTACCAGCGAGCTGGGGTTACTGTCAAGTCAAGTCAAGTCAAGTCAAAAGATTTGTATAGCGCGCTACATACCCAGAGGGTCTCAAGGCGCTTGTAGAAGGGTGGGGAGTTACTTGTCGAATATCCACGTTTTGAGTTGCTTTCTGAATGCTAGGTGGTTCTGAGTAAGGCGAAGGTGAGTGGGAAGTGAGTTCCAAGTTTTAGCTGCTAGGTAGGAGAAGGATCTGCCTCCCATGGTGGTCTTGTTGATGCGAGGTACATTAGCAAGGGCTTGGTTGGAGGATCGTAGCTGGCGGGAGGGGGTGTAGAAGGATAGTCGTGTGTTGAGGCATTCGGGTCCGATTTCGTAGAGTGCTTTGTGTGCGTGGGTTAGGAGCCGGAAAGTGATCCTCTTATTGACGGGGAGCCAGTGGAGGTTTTTCAGGTGATCAGAGATGTGTTCTTTACGCTGGATGTCTAGTATGAGCCTGGCTGAGGCGTTCTGGATGCGTTGTAGTTTTTTCTGGAGTTTTGCGGTGGTGCCGGCGTAGAGGGTGTTTCCGTAGTCCAGTCGGCTCGTGACCAGAGCGTGGATGACTGTTTTTCTAGTTTCGGTAGGGATCCAGCGAAATGTTTTTTTGAGCATGCGAAGAATGTTGAAGCAAGATGAAGAAACGGCGTTGACTTGTCTGTTCATCGAGAGTGAGGAGTCCAGGATGACGCCCAGATTCCGTGCGTGGTCCGTCGGGATGGGTGCTATTCCAAGGGCCTCTGGCCACCAAGAGTCGTCCCAGGCGGAGGGGGAGGTACCTAAGATGACGACTTCTGTTTTGTCTGAGTTCAGTTTCAGACGGCTGTGCTTCATCCATTCGGCTACTTCTTTCATTCCTTCGTGTAGGTTGGTTTTGGCCGTGTTAGGGTCTCTGGTGAGTGATGGGATCAGTTGAGTGTCGTCGGCGTAGGAGATGATGTTGAGGTTGTGTTGACGTACAATGGCCGCGAGGGGGCTCATGTAAACGTTGAAGAGGGTGGGACTGAGTGAGGACCCTTGAGGTACGCCGCAGATGACTTCAGTGGCCTCTGACTTGAATGGTGGGAGGCGGACTCTCTGGGTTCTTCCGGAGAGGAACGAGGTGATCCATTCCAGTGCTTTTCCTTGGATTCCGATGTTTTTGAGGCGCTGTAGAAGGGTGCTATGGCAGACTGTGTCGAAGGCTGCGGAGAGGTCGAGGAGGATGAGGGCGACTGTGTCTCCATTGTCCAGTAGAGTTCGAATGTCGGTTTCGGTGCTGTGCTTGGCTCGGAAGCCGGACTGTGAGGAGTCGAGGGATTTGTTGGTTTCGAGGAATGCGGCGAGCTGGTTGTTGACAGCTTTCTCGATGACTTTGGCCGGGAATGGAAGGAGTGAGATAGGGCGATAGTTTTTGAGTTCGGTGGGGTCAGCTGTGGGTTTCTTCAGGAGGGCGCTGAGTTCGGCATGTTTCCAGCTTTCCGGGAAGGTTGCGGAGTTGAGGGAGCAGTTGATGACGTCTCGGAGGTGCGGTGCAATAATGGAGTCTGCTTTGTTAAAGATGTGGTGAGGGCAGGGGTCTGTGGGGGATCCTGAATGGATAGAGTTCATCAGATAGATGGTGTCCTCAGTGGAAATTGGCTTCCAGTCGTTGAGGATGTTCGGGGGGGGTGGGGGACCTGCAGGGGATTGGGAGGCTTGGACTTCTGGTTGGTTGTCGAAGCTGTTGTGGATGTCTGCAATTTTGTTGTGGAAGAATGAGGCTAGGGAGTTGCAGAGGGCTTGAGAGGGGGTGATGTCGTTGGAGTTGGCTGAGGGGTTGGTAAATTCCTTGACGATGTTGAATAGTTCCTTGCCGTTGTGGGCGTTGTTGTCTAGACGGTCCTTGAAGGCTGCTTTCTTGGCAATTCGGATTAGTTGGTGGTGAATGCGGGTGGCGTTTTTGAAGGCGTCCTTGGTGCTGGTGGTTGGGTCTTTTTTCCAGGCCTTCTCGAGGGAGCGACAGAGTTTCTTGGATTTCTTAAGATCATCGTTGAACCAGGAGGCCTTCCTGCTGCCTAGTTTGATTTGTCGTTTTTTCAGTGGTGCTAGGATGTCGGCGCTGTTGGATAACCATTGGGTGAGGTTGGTGGCTGCTTGGTCTGGGTTTGAGGAGTGGGCGGGGGGCTTTTGAAGAAGCGATGAGGAGATCTGGTTGATGGTGATTTTGTTCCAGTTTCTTTGCAGAGTGGGTTGGGGGTGGTTGTTGGATGTGGGCTTGTTGTAGGTGAAGTGAACGCAGCTGTGGTCAGTCCAAAGGAGAGCAGTGGTGTGGCTGAAGGAAACATGCTTGCTGGAGGTGAAGATAGGGTCGAGTGTGTGACCTGCGATGTGGGTGGGGGTAGTGACAAGTTGTTTAAGTCCAAGGTTTGCGAGGTTGTCCAAAAGGGTGGTGGTGTTGCGGTCGTTGTTCTTTTCAAGGTGAAAGTTGAGGTCTCCCAAAAGGATGTAGTCCTCGGAGGGGAGCGCGTGTGGAGTGATGAAGTCCGTGATGTCCTCACTGAATTGTGCGCGGGGACCTGGTGGCCTGTAAAGGAGGGTGCCTCTGAGTGTGGTCTTGGGGTCGATGTGGATCTGGAAGTGAAGGTGTTCAGAGTTGGCGAGGTTGACGTCTGAGTTGGTTGAGATACGGATGGAATTCTTATGGACGATAGCGATGCCTCCTCCTGTGTGGCCGGTACGGTCCTTGCGAATGATCTTATAGCCTTCCGGGATGGCGATGGTGATGTCTGGGGCTGAAGAGGCATTCATCCATGTTTCTGTTAGGAAGGTGACGTCCGGAGAGATGGTGTCGAGTAGATTCCAGAGGTCAGTGGCGTGTCTGTGGACCGAGCGGGTGTTGAGCAGGAAGCATTGTAGGTGGTTGGGATCGGATATCTGTTGTGTGTTCGTGGATGCGGAGTTGTTCTTGGTGCCGTCGAACTTGCAGGAGTAGCAGGAAAAGGGTCCATGGGTGTGTCCAGGAGCGGCTTGGACGCAGTTGGGGGAGCGGCCAGGGTTAAGGGCTAGGAGGGT
This sequence comes from Triturus cristatus, assembly GCF_964204655.1. Lineage (NCBI taxonomy): Eukaryota > Metazoa > Chordata > Amphibia > Caudata > Salamandridae > Triturus > Triturus cristatus. Next base: position 1,175,234,183 of record NC_140580.1, on the reverse strand, counting down.
GGTGGCATCGTAAGTAATGCGGGAGGGGTGGGCAATACGGGGACCAGGGGGTCTGGCGCTGGGCGCGGTCCAGGCGCGGACGGGCGTAGACGGGCTTACCTTTGGCGCACCTTCGGCGCGGATTGGGCGCGGTCACTGCGCGTGAACGCTGCGCGCGGAAGGAACTGTCATATATGGATAGTGGAGGGGGAGGGGCGAGGGCGGCTCAGCTGGGAGGCGGGGAGGGCAACAGGGGACGACAACAACAAACAAAATGGCAGCGGAGGGGTGAGCACAGCAGAGCGCTTGAGGAAAACTATGAGGCAGTTTAGAATACAAGCGAAGCACAACGATACCAAATGTCGCCAGGGACACTGGGGAGCGACCACTCAGCCCAAGAGCGAAGAGCGAGTCCACACCACCTCCCTCAGTAGGCCATGGCTTGCTCTGCTACGCTATCCTGAGAGTCAAGTGTTGGTTACCAGTGAGCTGGGGTTACTGTCCCACACCACCTCCCTCAGTAGGCCATGGCATGCTCTGCTACGCTATCCTGAGAATCAAGTGCTGCAATGGGGTACTCTGTTCCCAGTAAAAGGGTAATTGTGGAATTGTTTGTGTAAGCTTTGCTTGCTTCGCAACTAATAACCCCCTTTTTACATCAGTTATTTTTAAACTTATGTTTTTATTATCGAATGCTTGTTCATCTTATTCTTTTTAGCAATAACGTGTGAACGTGTGGCCATTATTCCTCCTATTTGGGTTCATTTTGTTAATAAATTTTTAACTTTGTTTCTGTAATACTGCTTGTGGATTCTGCAGTTCTTTGTTTGGTACTGTTGATTTACCTGACCCTCAGACTCCGCGTACCAGAGGTGAGGGAAGGACACTTTACTAGAAACAAGCTTTAATTGGTAGATTTTAGCCACATTTCTGTTAATGGAATGTTATCTTGTCTGTGTGTTAGCTGGTGCTCATTTTATGTGCTGCAGTTTGATGTAGTTTTCCCCATCTGTTTTTTGTGACTACAGTTGTGAATTGCCTGATATTTATGGCTGTTCCATAACATGCTGTATACATTTGTTTCTTCTTTCTGATGTGCAGGTATGGAATGATTTACACCATACAGGATTCTTACCGTTTGTAGCAAATCCCGTCTCCGGCACTGGTCACTTGATCAGGTAAATCCCCATGGAATGTAATTCTACAGTCATTTGAAGGGGGTGGAGCGGTTTTAAGTGAATATTAAAGTGCCTGCTGCAGCCCTTGTGGATCTCCTTTTCTAATGTAATCCCTGCTCTTTCGCAGTACTGATGGAATGAGCGCTGGAGCATACGGTCATCTTCTCTTGGGCATTGAACAGCCGCAGGGGGAATACGCTGTCACAATCTCATTCCTTCGCCTTGTCACAACCTTAATTAAGGTCAGTAACACTAGGACGATTATTTGCTACATGAATCCCGAAGATTAACTCTCAAAAGTGAAAATTGTGAGGTTATTCTAAGTTGGAGTATCTGTGTCAAGTGTGAGCCTGAAGTTAAGAATTGAGCCTGAATTCAGAAGATAGGTGTGAAAGTATGACAATAGGGTATTCTACACTAAGCATTGCTACTTTTTGTGCCGGTTAATCTTCCAGCACTAGGGAGAATATGGTCGAAGTGGAGGGAAGCTATTCATGTCCCGCCCATGCTAGGCAGGGACTCCAGCTGAATCCCTGGAATAATTAGTGGTTTTCAAATAGGTCCATCTTCTAAGCTTTGTCTGCCACAACTGAACATACATAGTTTTTTGCCTACGGTATGCAGCCTTGATGTGTCATCTGTGCAGTGTACAGCTCATTAAATTTTTGCCTTTTCTATATGCAGTTCCCCATGCTGTATTGTCAATCAATCAGGGATTTGTGAAGCGCGCTACTCACCCGTGAGGGTTTCCAGGCGTAGTGTCCATGCCGGGATTGGCTCCAAGGTGTATTCCTTCCTTATTGTGAAATTCCTTTCTGTATTGTCCCTGCAGCATATAGCTCCACGTTGTCTTGCCTCTGCTGTTTTTTGGGAAACAGTCTTTACAATGCGATTTTTTTTTTACATCGAAGTGCCGTTACCACGCATTTATTACCACACAAGTTTTTATCGCGGTAGTGATCAGGTCCACACAAGTAGAGACAGTTCAGAGAGGTTTATTCAGGATAGTTACAAGATCACAAGAAGATTAGAACAAGACCATAACGAAACCCCACCAGGAGCAGCCAGCATGCTGCTCAGCCCAGCAAACTGTGTCTCTTTCACTCCCAGCATTCCCTGTTATGTCATTACACCAACATTCCATTGGCAGGGCTAGAATAACATCCGAGTCAAGATACAACAATCACATATAGACCTTTACCACTCACGGCTTTACCACACATTCAAGGTAAGTATGGGAGTTTGCCCCCACCCCAAAGATTATATATATGTTCGAGGCATGTGGGCTGCTGAATTCATATCTGTGCATAGATCGCCGCCTAGTGTTGGGTCCGGATGTTTGCACGTTGTTGTCCTGGAAGAGTCTTCGAAGTATCCTTGGATAGGTGACTCCTCCCCTGGACTACAGTGCGCATGGGCATCCTCTCCATCCTCAGATTGTTTTTTTCCGCCATTGGGTTCGGATGTGCTATCTTAGCTCAAGTTAGGAAAAAATTTTGTCGAGGCCACAAGGCCTTTAGTTCGCGTCGGTACTGTTTATCGATCGGTTTTCGATACTCTCTGTTAGTTTACTAACTTTCAGCACCGACTTTGTTCGCATTTACCTGTCCATCAACTACTTCGACGATGGAATCGAGGACGCCATTCAAAAGGTGTCCGGTATGTAATGCGAAGTACCCACACATCGACGTCCATCCGGTGTGCAACAAATGCCTTTCGCCGGACCACGACGAGTCGACATGTATGGCCTGTGCCCGGTTCCGTTCAAAGAAGACTCTGCGGAATCGTCGAGCGGCGAGGCTCGAAGCGCAGCACGCGGCACCGGCCCCAGCTGACATCTTCGACGACGCGGACGACGTCGAAGAAGTAGAAGTCTTACCCTCCAGTCCCGTTTCCGACCAAGAACCCGGATCGGACGAGGCCGACGAGTCACTCTTCCACAGAGGTGAAGACGACACCGAGGTAGGAGACGACGAGGAGGCCTTAGGGGCCGAAGAGAGTAGCTCCGATGATGAACAAGGCCTACCTGTTCAAACCGAGAATTCACCAGTGCCACAGACTATGGCTCCGGTCGAGGGATCGCCTTCGGGCCTTACCCGAGACCTATCACGCAGTCCTTCGGCCCCGCCCTCGGGCCCGGCCTCGGACGTTCAGCGGCAGCCATTACCGCTTAAGCCAGCTGGTTTCCCTTCCACGAAACCGAAACCGAAAGCTGCTCAGGTTCCTACGAAACCGAAACTGAAAGTGGCGCTAGTCGGATCGAGGCCTTCAACACCTTCGACGCCGGCGCACCGTGTCGGCACCGACCGCACCAAGGGGGACTTCGGTGCCGAACTCGAGACGGGCGACATGGGAGTCGACAAACGGAAGAAGGCCATCGGCGCCGAAAAACCTGCTCGGTTACCGGCGTCGACGCCACCGACACCGAGGGCCGTCCCGCCTGCTACGCCTCGCAGCACTCCCTCGACGACACCGAAACCTCACGTGTCGAAGACGTCGACGGTGATCTCCGCACCTCGGCTCGATGCACCACGGGCGCAGAAGATATCTGCAGCCGCCTCGACGACCCTGGCGGGGGCCACGACCTCTAAGGCGCCCCGAGTACGGCCTGGCGCAATGCCAGGCTGCAAAACCAAGGCTGCCCTCCAGGACCAGTCGGGTTCGATCGATCCAGCGGTTTCGTCGGTGCCGACCAGCATTACCTTCGGCTTGCCTCCATCCACAATCCCGAAGGCGTTTCAACTCAGGACACAGGCCACCAAAACTGCGGTTACGCCTGTAGAGCCGTCTCCGTCACGCGTCGTCGACGCCGACACTGGCAGGATGATTCTCCACGACCGAAGGATAACTTCGGAACCGCCATTGGAACCTTTCAGGATCCCGCTAAAGAGGAAGCTGCCTGTGGACACAGAACCTCTCCTGTATGAACCCTTTCATTCACCCTACCAGGATCCACACCGGGCCTCCCCCACACGCTCCGACACGGATGCATTGGAGGACTACATGGGTGAACAAGTCCCCTACCATGTGGACACGGACCCTGATGACCAGCAGGACCCTGACCAAACTTGGGGCGACCCTGCAGACCCCAGTGCACCTCTTGATGCACAGGACCCACAACTATATGGGGCAAAAACGTCACCCACAGAGGATACTGCGGCGTTCAACGCTCTGATTGAACGGGCGGCGAACAACCATGATGTACAGCTTCACTCTGATATCATCGAAGATGACTTTCTAATGGACACCTTTGCATCCTCAGAAAGACATGTAAAGACTCTGCCAATGTTGAAGGGGGTCCTTAAGCCAGCCACTGACATTTTCAGGGAACCCACCAGGGCACGAGTGATAAACCCCAGGATCGATAAGAAATACAGATCAGCACCTGGGGATCCTACTTACATCAGAGGACAATTACCACTCGACTCCATCGTTGTGGCGAATGCCCGCAAGAGGGCACACTCGCAGACAACGGGTGACGCTCCTCCCCCGGACAAGGAGTCCAAGGTGCTGGAGACCTCCGGCAAGCGAGTTGCCGCACAAGCTGCAAGCATATGGCGCATAGCTAACACTCAAGCGCTCCTCGCTCGCTACGATAGGGCGCACTATGACACAATGGAGCAACTCCTTCAACACCTCCCTGACCCCTACAAAGAAGGTGCAGAAATCCTTATCAGAGAGGGACAGCTACTCACAAATGCTGCCATCAAATGTGCACTAGACGCTGCTGACACGGCTGCCAGGGCCATCAACACTAGCGTCATCCTACGACGTCACGCCTGGCTACGTATCTCAGGATTCAAGCCTGAGGTACAAAACAATATCCTTAATCAGCCCGTCAACCCCGACTTTTTGTTCGGGCCTGAGGTTGACGCCACCCTCGAGAAGATAAAAAAGGACACGGACACTGCAAAGTCCATGGGCGCCCTACAAACTCAGTCCTTTCGGGGCGGCTCCTTTCGTCGCCCCGGAAACAAGGGAGCAGGCAGAGGACAGGGGTCACAACAAACATATAACAAGGGTAATACGCAGACCACCTACGATAAGAACACCCGAGGTGGCTATCGTGGCTCCAGTACCAAGGGCAGAGGACGTGGCTATGGCAACACCAGGTCCTCCCCCAAGAACAAGCAGTGACGCCCTCTCCCTTCCTCCCGACCACATAACACCTGTCGGGGGAAGGCTACAACGGTTCCTGTCCACGTGGAACTCCATCACCACGGACAGGTGGGTCAAAGATATTATAAAATACGGTTACTGTCTGGAGTTAACTTCCACTCCACCCACAATACCACCAAGAAACCGTCCTATGTCCTCAGAGCACTTGACGCTCTTACAGCAAGAGGTAGAAAGTATGCTTCTAAAAGGCGCTATCGAGGTCGTACCCGTCCACGAGCGGGGCACGGGGGTTTACTCCCTCTACTTCTTAATTCCAAAAAAGGACGGGTCGCTCAGGCCTATATTAGACCTGAGACCCCTGAACCAGTACATTCTTTCGGAGCACTTTCACATGCTCACTCTACAGCAAGTCCTTCCGCTTCTCCAGCAGGGAGACTTCCTAGCATCACTGGACCTCAAGGATGCGTATTTTCACATACCCATCCACCCCTCACACAAAAAATACCTCAGGTTCACTGTTCAGGGGCAGCACTATCAGTTCAAAGTCCTTCCCTTCGGCGTGACAACAGCGCCCAGGGTTTTCACAAAGTGCCTAGCTACGGTGGCGGCACATTTACGGAGACAGCACATACACGTCTACCCCTACCTAGACGACTGGCTCGTTCAAGCGAGATCAGCCCAGCAATGTGCAAGCCACGTGTCCCGTACCATTCACCTTCTTCACAGTCTGGGATTCTCACTAAATTACCCAAAGTCTCATCTCCAGCCCGCACACGTACAACAGTACCTAGGTGCGACTATAGACACTCTGGCGGCCACAGCTCAGCCAAATTTAGTGAGGATCAACGGCATACAAGCGCTGATCTCCAAGTTCAGACCCAACCACTCGCTTCCAGCGCGAGTGTTTATGCAGTTGATAGGCATGATGGCCTCCTGCATCTTCATAGTCCCGCACGCGAGATTACATATGCGCCCACTTCAGGAGTGCCTAGCACGTCAGTGGAATCAGGCTCAAGGACAGTTGAAAGACCTAGTGTTGGTGAGCGGTCGGGCATACAACTCTCTGCATTGGTGGAATCCACAAAACCTTTGCAAGGGCCGACCGTTCCAAGAGCCTGTTCCACAAATAGTACTGACAGCGGACGCGTCTCTCCAGGGATGGGGAGCTCATGTACTCCACTACACAGTGCAGGGACTATGGACGACACAACAGAAGAAGATGCACATCAACCTTCTGGAACTGATGGCAATCTTCCTGGCCATGAAGGCTTTCAAAGTACATCTGTGCAACAAGGTCGTGTTGATCCGGACGGACAACATGACCGCAATGTACTACATACAGAAGCAGGGAGGGACACACTCTCCACAGTTGTCTCATCTGGCTCAGAGCATGTGGAAGTGGGCCATTCAGAGGAACATGTTCCTCATGGCGGAACACCTCCCCGGCAAGGACAACCAGATGGCGGATCTGCTCAGCAGACACAGCCACCAGATGCACGAGTGGGAGTTACACCCATCGGTACTCCAACCGTACTTCCAGCAGTGGGGTCACCCAGAAATAGACCTATTCGCGACAAGCGAAAACGCAAAATGCCAAAGCTTCGCCGCCAGATTCCCACACCCGCAGTCGCAGGGCAATGCGATATGGATGAACTGGTCCGGCAAATTTGCGTACGCTTTTCCTCCAGCACCGTTGATACCGCTGGTGGCTCGCAAACTCCGACAACACTCCCTGACACTCGTCCTAGTTGCTCCCACGTGGGCACGCCAGCCGTGGTACACCACCTTCCTCGAACTTTCCGTGGTACCGCATCAAAGGCTGCGGATCAAACCCGCGCATTTGACGCAGAACCATGGAGAGGTTCAGCACCCAGATCCGCAACAGCTGAACCTGGCGATCTGGCTCCTGAAGTCCTAGAGTTTGGCTATCTCAACCTGCCACCTGACTGTATGGACATCATCAAGGAGGCCAGGAGACCCACTACAAGAGCTTGCTATGCAGCCAAATGGAAACGGTTCGTCATTTATTGCGGTAATAATGACATTAACCCGCTGGACGCATCCATCCACAACATCATATGTTACCTCTTACACCTATACCGATGCAATCTGGCGTACACCTCTATACGGGTCCATTTGACCGCAATATCAGCCTATCTGCAAACCAGGCAGCACCTCTCTCTCTTCAGAGTGCCTGCCATCAAAGCATTCTTGGAAGGACTCAAACGAGTCATTCCACCTAGTCACCCACCGGCTCCAATGTGGAACCTCAACTTGGTCCTCACACGCCTGATGGGTCCACCCTTTGAACCTCTACACTCATGCGAGATTCAATTCCTTACCTGGAAAGTAGCCTTCCTGGTAGCGATCACTTCCCTAAGAAGAGTTAGTGAACTCCAGGCACTAACCGTTCAAGAGCCATTTATTCAGGTTCACGCCAACAGGGTCGTACTACGTACCAACCCCAAATTCATGCCCAAGGTAATATCGCAGTTCCACATGAACCAGACTATTGAACTGCCCGTTTTCTTCCAAAACCCACAAACTGTTGCAGAGAGGGCATTACATACACTAGATGTACGGAGGGCCCTCATGTACTACATCGACAGGACTAAACCCTTCAGGAAGACAAAACAACTGTTCGTTGCCTTTGCCCCACACCACAAAGGTAACGCCATCTCCAAAGCAGGGATAGCCAGATGGATAGTTAAGTGTATTCAAATCTGTTATCAAAAGGCAAAACGCACATTAACTATTCCACCACGAGCCCACTCAACACGCAAGTTGGGGGCTTCCATGGCCTTCCTAGGAAACATTCCCCTGCATGATATATGCAGAGCAGCCACATGGTCCACTACACACACATTTACAAAACACTATTGCGTAGATGTGCAGTCAAAACAGCAGGCAGCTGTAGGACAGGCTGTTCTCAAAACACTTTTTCAGACCGCTGCAGCTGGCACGGGTAGCCGCCGCCAATAGAGGGCACTGCTATGTATTCTATGCACAGATATGAATTCAGCAGCCCACATGCCTCGAACTGAATATGCTACTTACCAGTATGCATCTGTTCTTGGCATGTAGGGCTGCTGACATTCATATCGCCCTCCCTCCTCCCCGGCGCCTGTCGCAGCTGCAGCTCTCAGAATTATTGCAAGCATGGTCATCACTTTCTGTATCTACTCCATCACTGCCACAATGGCGAAAAACAATCTGAGGATGGAGAGGATGCCCATGCGCACTGTAGTCCAGGGGAGGAGTCACCTATCCAAGGATACTTCGAAGACTCTTCCAGGACAACAACGTGCAAACATCCGGACCCAACACTAGGCGGCGATCTATGCACAGATATGAATGTCAGCAGCCCTACATGCCAAGAACAGATGCATACTGGTAAGTAGCATATTCATATATATATATATATATATATATATATATATATATATATATATATATATATATATATATATATATATATATAACGGAGAATTCGCCTGGAGTACTCCTGCTCATCAACAATCTTGAAGGAAAGCAGGAACAGACGAGAGCCGACCCAAATTGCGAGTGAGTAAATTGTTTTATTTTGTTCACCTCACTGCCTGCATGACGCGTTTCAGCCTCCCAGAGGCCTTGATCACATGACGCCATGGGAGTAGTGGTCCCGCTTTTTAAAGTGCAAAATACAAATTGAAAAGATGACACAATTGGCTGATTCAGACTGGTGCATATATAGACATAGAAAAATTACTATAACCTTGAATAATTACAAAACAGGGCAACATTGTAAAAGCACCAACATCAATCAGTTAAAATACCGATAAAACAAATTTCATGTTAAAAAGATGTTTCTAAAAAGTAACCCAAGGTAAAACAGCGCAGAACGGCTTTTTTTGTTTTGTGCGAAAGAAAGCAATAAAGTTATTTGATACGAAATTGAATCTTATTACTTTCAAACATGTGCAAAACAAGCAAAAAGTGTGCAAAATTAGCAGAGAGCATCTGACCCAAGTGGGTATAATCTAACAGTTTTAAGTTATAAATGCAATGTAAACTTAAACACAGATTTATTGGCCAAACCACATTGCACATATATATTTTATATATATATATATATATCACGCTCAGTGGGGTTGGTCCAACAATTAAGCCGCACTCGAAAACAGTTCCACTTTCCCCAAAGCTATATTTTAGGTCAGGCAGCACATTTACCAGCAATTGCAAAGCACTTCACCACAGCCCAACGCGTTTCGAGTTGCCCTCTTCTTCCAGGGGTCATGCAGTGAAAAAGCACATGATCGGCTTCACCTGGTTTTAAGCATTATCGTGCGCCATGATTGGCAGTCTCTGAATGAGATCACGTTGCTTCCTGGGATATGAAGTCCGGAATAAATCCTCAAATGGATGCGCTTTTGAATAATTACTAGTTTAAGTTCTCCACAAGCACCGGAAAACGACATGCCTTAAATCCTTGAACTGCTTCCCACATATGGAGCTGCTCGTATCAGGAACTCCGTGGCCCCTTTGATCTTGGGTGGTGCAGGCTCAGCGGCAGGACGGCCGCTAAATATCACGCTCAGTGGGGTTCACCACAGCCCAACGCGTTTCGAGTTGCCCTCTTCTACCCCTGGAAGAAGAGGGCAACTCGAAACGCGTTGGGCTGTGGTTAAGTGCTTTGCAATTGCTGGTAAATGTGCTGCCTGACCTAAAATAAAGCTTTGGGGAAAGCGGAACTGTTTTCGAGTGCGGCTTAATTGTTGGACCAACCCCACTGAGCGTGATATTTAGCGGCCGTCCTGCCGCTGAGCCTGCACCACCCAAGATCAAAGGGGCCACGGAGTTCCTGATACGAGTAGCTCCATATGTGGGAAGCAGTTCAAGGATTTAAGGCATGTCGTTTTCCGGTGCTTGTGGAGAACTTAAACTAGTAATTATTCAAAAGCACATCCATTTGAGGATTTATTCCGGACTTCACATCCCAGGAAGCAACGTGATCTCATTCAGAGACTGCCAATCATGGCGCACGATAATGCTTAAAACCAGGTGAAGCCGATCATGTGCTTTTTCACTGCATGACCCCTGGAAGAAGAGGGCAACTCGAAACGCGTTGGGCTGTGGTGAAGTGCTTTGCAATTGCTGGTAAATGTGCTGCCTGACCTAAAATAAAGCTTTGGGGAAAGCGGAACTGTTTTCGAGTGCGGCTTAATTGTTGGACCAACCCCACTGAGCGTGATATTTAGCGGCCGTCCTGCCGCTGAGCCTGCACCACCCAAGATCAAAGGGGCCACGGAGTTCCTGATACGAGCAGCTCCATATGTGGGAAGCAGTTCAAGGATTTAAGGCATGTCGTTTTCCGGTGCTTGTGGAGAACTTAAACTAGTAATTATTCAAAAGCACATCCATTTGAGGATTTATTCCGGACTTCACATCCCAGGAAGCAACGTGATCTCATTCAGAGACTGCCAATCATGGCGCACGATAATGCTTAAAACCAGGTGAAGCCGATCATGTGCTTTTTCACTGCATGACCCCTGGAAAAAGAGGGCAACTCGAAACGCGTTGGGCTGTGGTGAAGTGCTTTGCAATTGCTGGTAAATGTGCTGCCTGACCTAAAATAAAGCTTTGGGGAAAGCGGAACTGTTTTCGAGTGCGGCTTAATTGTTGGACCAACCCCACTGAGCGTGATATATATATATATATATATATATATATATATATATATATATATATATATATATATATATATATATATATATATTCAAAAAGACGCTGTGAGCTCCTCCTGGGATTTCGCCCGTTGTTGGGTGGTGCGCTACGCCGGTAGAGCCACCGCCGGCAAATAATATCCAAGTTATCTGCTAATAAGCAAAACGCACTCTGTCGCTGTACAGGTAACTTTTAATTAGCACAGTGCTAATTATAAGTTACCTGTACAGCGACTGAGAGTGCGTTTTGCTTATTAGCAGATAACTTGTATATATATATATATATATATATATTCACTGAAAAAACCATAGGTTTCACACATGTTATAGTTAGCGGAAATTTTACTGATAAAAAACCAGTGAAATTCCCCTGTTATAGTTAGTGTAGGCAACTATAACTCACGCGACCGCAATCCTCTGCTGATGCTAATACTGTATTTAGACACTTATTTGCCCATGTCTTCTTCCATACATTTTTAGCTATACATATAATTCAAATATTTTTTTTTCATAAAGACACATATGTCATCAGCAGAAGATTGCGGTCGCGTGAGTTATAGTTGCCTACACTAACTATAACGGGGGAATTTCACTGGTTTTTTATCAGTAAAATTTCCGCTAACTATAACATGTGTGAAACCTATGGTTTTTTCAGTGAATTTGCAAGGTTTTTTAAATGCGAATTCCTAACTATAACGTGTGTGAAACCTATGGTTTTTTCAGTGAATTTGTACGTTTTTTTAAATGCTAAGTTACTTTACGCCATTCGTGGCGTGCGCGCCCACTTAACGCAGTTCGTTCCGTGCGCACATGGAGGACATATGATGCACTTCGTTTTGAAAGGTAATATTTTAATTTTTCGTAATTTTTATAAGCCATGCACAAATGGTGCCCTTCGGGCACCATTTGCACACGGGGTGGAGAGAGTGTTGTTAATTTTTTCTTTTATTATTTTTGTTTAAAATATTGTGGTTTTTCACAACGCGAATAAGCCCTGCACGTTTGGTGGTCTGCGGCCACCAAAAGCACAGGGGGTGGGGAGAGTGTGGATAGTGTTTTTTTTTTTTTTACATTTTTTACCGTACGCGTACGGTAAGCGTAATCGGCGAAATTAGCGAAAAAATAAAAATTGCATTTTTGGCCTTGGGGGGTCTTTGGGGACTCCCTCAACATGGCTATGTGTGTGGGAGCTGTCTAAACAGCCCCTTTATATGTTTATTGGTTTTATTTAACAACCTAGCTCTCAGTGCGAGAGAGAAAATGGCGGCCGCCGCTTCCTGGTTTCGGCTGTTTCGAATGTTTACTAAGATCTAAGAGCCAATCAGAATCGCGCTCGCGCACGCCACCGTACGCGTACGGTAAGCTTACGGTAAGCGTACCGTAAGCTGGCTCAGATATATATATTGATTTAAAGGCTATTTTCTCAGAATCTACTGAACAGATTTACACCACACCTACAAAAGGCACTTCCTTGACCTGAGGACTACCTCTCTGCCAAATTTCTAGTAATTCTGTTCAGCCGTTCGGGCTGTAGCCCTGTCTAAAGGTCCTATGGAAAAATGCATGGGAAAAACGCGTTTTGGGACCCCCCTTTTATCTCAGCCCCCGCTTGACGAATCCCCCCGAGACTTTCAGGGTAGGAGCGGAGCGTAGCGCCCCACCTATTTTGAGAAATTCGCGAGGATTCGTCGACCGGCGCCAAAGTTATTCAAAATAGAATGTTGCGGATTTCCTATGGAAAAGGGGTCCTAACTATAACTACCTACTGGCGACCGCCAGTAGGTAATATATATATATATATACAGAAAAAACCATGAGATGTCATCAGTGATGTCATGAGTGATGTCACTGACCATGTCATGAGTGATGTAATATGTGACGTCCTCAGCAGTGCATTGCGGGCGCGCTAGTTATAGTTAGCTGAACTAACTATAACGGGGGAATTTCAATGGTTTTGTACAAGTGAAAAGTCCAGCTAACTAGAACACCCATGAAACCTATGTTTTTTTCTGTGAATTTCAAAGGTTTTTTAAATGCTAATTTCTAACTATGCCTACAGAGATAGGACATGTGAAGAAAGAAGAAAAAATGCACAGAAAGAAAAAAAAGAAGTGCAGAAAGAAGCAACAGAAGTCCTCAAAGACGAAGAAAAGTGCAGGAAGAAGGATAACGTGCAGAAAGAACAAAAAGAAGAGCAGAAAGAAGCCTTGTTGCAAAATCATCCTGTACCCTCAACTTTTTCAGACGGATACTGGTGGTAACTGAGTCTGACTAACCAGTCCTAGAGCCAGTGCTATGTAAAAAGACACTTAGAATACAGTGAAAACACCTACATACACTAGGGAACATTATGCGTTGGGGTCCCCCTGTGATTAGCATGACCTCCTCTGTAAGCCCCTAGTATATAATAGGGCAGGGGGATTAAAACTACCTCTTAGAACAGGCCACAGGGCGTTTTTGCACACGTTAACTCAGGCCCTGTCCCCTCCCTTCACCACTGTGTAAACACGCCCTGTGTTCGTTTTTAGTTGGGAGATTAAGTTCATTTGAATCCTGAGGGTCCCTAGGGTCCAACTAGCCCACTAGGTACCTCCAGTAAGTGCCACAGAGCTGCGTTGCAGAGAGGTGTAAAAAGTGGCACGGCCTGGACCACCTCTCTGCAATGCAGCTCAGTGGCGCTTACTGGAAGCACTTGGTGGGCTAGTTAGCCCCCAGGGGCCCTCAGTATTGAAGGAAAGTTATATCCCCAATTTAAAACGTGCCATAGTGCGTGTTTGCACACGTCACCTCAGGCCCCATCCCCTCCCTTCACCACTGTGTAAACACGCCCTGTGGCTGTTCTAAGTTGAGAGATTAAGTCCCCTTGAATCCTAAGGGTCCCTAGGGTCAAACTAGACCACTAGGTACCTCCAGTAAGCGCCACAGAGCTACGTTTTTGGGCTCAGAGTCATAAGACTGGGCCTAAGAGCATTCCTCTCAATGCTAGCAGCCCTCATCAGTACAAACAATGCAAAGTCAGTGTTTTACATATCAAATTAGGGAAGAACACAATCCCTTCCTCTCTCGGAAGAGGTGCAACAGCTATGGGATTGGGCCATTTTGCACAGAGTTGCCATTGCCATGGAACATCTATCAGGGCGCTACAAAGATCAAGCAGATGCGGTCAGTCTACGACTAGACTATCAAGAGTGGGAGCTCCACTAGGAGCACGCTACTGCATTGCTTAAAAGCGGTGTCAGCTCACGCTCCCTCGGGACAGAAAATGGAGGTGCCAGGCCAGTAGATTTTCTCAACCAGGGACCATGTGTAAGAAACTGGCTCTATTTATACTGCACCAAAGTGAGGTACAGTGTGTATAGAGTCCAAGGGTCAACAGAGGTAGGCAGAGGTTAAAGTTAGATATAGCCTTACTCTCTAAAGGGGTAGCTTGGTCGAGCAGTAAGGCAGTATCAGAGGACAGTGTAAAGCATTTGTTGTACACACTCAGTCAGCAAATGAATTCACACACTCAAGGACTGAACTCTAGGCCAATTGTGTTTGTATAAAAAGATATACTGTTATTTTATTAGAACCAAGCACGCCTGATGGAGCTAAGCATTCAATTCTTTTCAGTAATAAGTTACTTGCTGTCAACAGTTTTAAAAAGCAACGAAGATTGTACTTGATTTGATTGACGGGGGATGCCGTAGGTCGCAATTCTTAGTAGATGCAGCACATTGACATGAATGGCTTTTTAAAGTAAATGCAGGTAAAACTACTTCTGTGTTCCTCTTGTAATCCAATGCTGGACTCCTAGGGTCAGCACTGGGACATTTACTTAAAACAGGTAAGTAATTACGTATTCGTAGTTTGTACGATTTTTAAAAAATATTTTCAGATTTCAAAAGTCCACACTTAAAAACTTTTTGGACCAGACATTGAAATACATAGGCTTTTACTGTAAATTGCAGGTAAGTTACTTTTGCGTTTCTTTTGTAATCCAGTGCTGGACTCCTAGATTCAGCACTGGGACATCTACTTAAAACAGGTAAGTAATTATGTTTTGTAGTTTGTACAATTTTTAAAGAATATTCTTGTATTTCAAAAGTTGACACACAACTTTTTCACAAAGAACCCCCAATGTTATCCTATGGAAGGAAATTCAATTCACAGGTAAGTTACTTTTTAGTTACTTTTCTTACTCAGTGCTGGACACCTGGGTTCAGCACTGGGACCTTTCCTGCAAACAGTTGAGAAAATTCAGTTAGGTTATGTGTGAGATTTTTAAGGAATATTCTTAGTTTTCAAAAGTCTACATTTCAAATCTTTTTGGGAGAAAAAGTGTCAATGTTATCCTATGAGAAAAACAGGATATCGGTTTCGAGGTAAGTATTCGGTCTTTGAAGTTAGGGTTCTCGGGCAAGACTCAGGTGTCTCCCAGGGTCAGTGATGCACTGTTGTTGCACCCCCAGTGACACTAGGGCGGCCGGGTGCAGAGTGTTGAAGCCCAATGTTATCCTATGGGGGATAGGGGGACTCCGGTTGGTGGCTGCTTGCAAGCAGGCCACAGGGCTGTGGGAGCAAAGCTCCTAGGGTTAAGCTCAGGGGAAGTTGGGGACCAAGTTAGCACCAAAGGGGCACCCTCAGCGGCACTAGGGCGGCCGGGTGCAGGGTGCTGTTTTGAGGTCGGGTGCCCTGTTGATTTCAATGGAGATTCTCCGGGACAAAGAAACACTGCAGGCTCGGGGACAAGTATCCTCCAGGAGTGACCACCACTTCGAGGGGTCATTTGGGATGTTGATGGTTGGTTAGGCCCTGCTGGATTGGCCACACAAGGCCGTGGGGCGTCGTGTGCAGTGGTGCCGTGGGACATCGGATTTTCTTACCTGCTCTGGTCACGGTGGGGGGGGGGGGGGGTGGGTCTTCTGGATTGAGTGTGCAGGCGTCGTCAGGAGGCTTAAGGCAGGTCAGGGGTCGCCGGATCTCGGGCCAGGGTGGCCGGGGAGGCCTCCTCGTGGTATTTGTCCACTCGAGCTCGGCCTGATTCGGCGGGTGCAGAGTGTGCGGGATACGCGGTTCCTGGCTGGCACCAGAAGCTGCAGTTTAAACACGTCCGGTGTTCACGAGAGAAACAGCTTGGAAAGTGAAGGCAGGTAGGTCCTCCGGGGTTTTTGAGGTTGCTGGACACGCCGGGATTTCGCAGGAGCAGGTTTGAGGCGAGACTGGCCTGTAGGGCTGTGGCCAAGTCAGTGGGCGTCGTCCTCTTGTTAGATCTGCACGGCTTTTCGACCTTCTTCTTTTCTTGTGTTTGCTGGATCTGAGGAAGGAAGGTTCAGGGTGCTCCTAAATACTAAATGTAGGGGTGTTACAGGTAGATAAAGGGTAGGGACCAATGGGTCCCTTCCCTGGGGTGGGTACACCCCCTATTCTGCCACTCTCCAGTGGGAGGGGGGCAGGAGCCTGTCCCTGGTTGGCTGCCCCCCCCCCCCCATCCTCAAGATGGCGAGGACTCAAGGTTGTGCTTCACCTCGCCTCCCCCACCTTAGGGGTGGAGTTGGCAGAGGTGGGCACACCTCTCTTCCTCACTTGTTTTTCCCGCTGGTTCTCCTGCCCAAAGTGGGGGGGTAGAGCCAGTGGGGACCAGTTGCTGAGTACAGCAAGTGGTCTGGAGAAGCTCACAAAGGCGGCAGGCCTTTCAAGCTTCCCCTGCCCATCCTGGGGGAGGGGACCTAGCACCTCGTCCCAGGATGTGCATTGTTGCAGGTCCTCGAGAGCGGATGGCTCTCGGCCCAGGGGTCCAGCAACATGTCTGGTGGGTGGCAGCCTAAGCAGCCACTCAGTCGAGACACTGGTTGTGGGTCGAGTTCAGGGGGCATTTCTAAAATGCCCTCTGTCATGCGGTTTACCTTGAAACCCACACTGGCATCAGTGTGGGTACAATGTGCTGAGAAGTTTGATACCAAACTTCCCAGACTTCAATATATCCATCATGGTACTGTGGAATTCGTAATGACAACCTCACAGCACCGTATACTCTTTAATGGTACACTGCACTTACAATGTCTGAGAATGGAGTCAGACACTGTAGGGGCACAGGGCTCATGCCTTTGTGCCCTCACCACTGGCATAGTGCACCCAGCTAGAGGGATGACTGACCCTAGGACAGGGCAGTGGTTGGTAGGCATGGCACACAGGGATGTGTGCCATGTCGACTCTTCACTTTTGATCTACTCCAAGAAACGCAGCCTGCAAGTCAGTGTGTTCGTGAAAAGGTACAGGGCCCCTCAGGGTGGCACAATTGGTGCTGCAGCCCTTAGGAACCTTCTCTGGTTACAGTGCCCTGGGTACATGGGGTACCATTTACCAGGGACCTACCTGTGGCCAGAGTTGCCAATTGGGTTTTGTTTTGGGAAAAGAACACAGGCCCTTGGGTCCTGATTGGCAGGGCCCCAGAGCACATCGTCAAAGAGCATTCGTAGTCTGGCAACAAAAAACCAGGCGGGGGGGGGGGGGGGGGGGGGGGTGGGAATTACTGCAACAGAAACCCACTTTCTCACACTATGGGCAATGCCATTTCCTTCAGATGGTTTCGCGTTTTGGCATACATCTTTACTCAATTTCTGCTGATCCCCAATGTACGGAGGAAGTCAAAGGCTGATAACTGAATCCAGATCCTCATTTCTCTGGCATGATCATACCAGAACTAAATTGAATCACTTGGAAGACAGCCACTCTCCTAGCGCTTACATCAGCAAGGAGGGTAGGCGAAATGCAGGCATTCGCCGTCCAATATCCCTTTCTCCGGTTCGCAAGGGACAAAGTAATTTTGTGAAGCAACCCTAAATGAAGCTGTCCTACTATGTTCATTCTTCCCAAATCCAGCATTGTCAGCAGAAGGTTCACTGCACTCTTTAGACGTAGGCAGATACAATAGGTTCTATACGTACAAGAAAGACATTCGTTCATCAGACCAGCTGTTTGTATCTTTAAAGGGTCAACTGCTTACCAAACAGGGAATAGCAGGTTGTCTCTCAGCTTGCACCACCTTTCGCCTCAGCGAAGCCAAGCATCCGCATGCATTACTTTCTGTCACAACAAGGCCAAGCGTCTGCTCCAAGGACTAGTGAGGGCACAATCAGTCAGGAGCTTGAATATGAGTGTTGAACTCTAGGTCCTTGTACCCTTCCCAAACATCTGCCGTACAGGTACCTGGAGGAGCAGACACGTTCACAGAGCACCACTGCAATGGGACAGGCAGTCCTCCGTCACATGTTTCAATAAAGATGAGCCTCCTTTCTTAAAAAGTATTATATTATTATTTATTATAATAATTATGTAATCCTTGCTATTCTGATTCTAGCATGTGAATATATAAAAGATGAATGCTGGAGAAGAAATTAGTTACCTGTAACTCTAGTTCTATAGCGTTAGCATCTTTCATATATTCACACGTGAACCTCGCTCTTCCTCGGCCAGAGACTCATTTACTATATTCTCTTCTCACACTTGTGTTTTGAGTCTGAGCTATTGAGGCCTCTAGGGGAGCATTCATTTCCACCTCATTAACTGGAGTTCCGGTTGCTTCAAATGAGGCAGATGTGCTTCTAAACAAACACTATTACCTGGGCCTATGGCCATTTTAATTCTATTTAATGTTTCGTGGAATTTCCAGCCTGCTAACTTTGAATGATACAAGCATTTGGATATACGAAAGATATCAACACTAGAGTTACAGGTAAGTAACTCATTTCTTTGGAGGTCAAAAATGCCAGTTTCCCCTACCTCAATGACTGGCGTTTGAAGGGCCGGTGTGCCACAGTTAGTCGTAGACCACCTCCAGATGATGGCGAACCTTCTGACATTGTCAGGATTCACGACCTAGAGTTGCACTCAACTCCTTTGCAGAGGCTTCCTTTATTGGGCCTTCCATCCGTTGCAACAAGTCTTGGACATTCGAGCTCTGATCCTGATGTTTAAGCCGTGACCTGAATCTCTGAGGGAGCATCTCTGAGGCCTCTTGGCCTTTTAGCCTCCGGCATCTACATTGTCAACTACACTAAGTGGCATATGAGAGCTCTGGAGTGGAATCTGAGGTTCCAATGAGCTCAGCACCAAGGAAATTTGTCAAATAACATTCAGATTCAGAGAAAACTGCACACGATCTACAGTGTTGGCAGCTCAATCGTAATTGGACTGTGGCAGTGTCCTGTCCCTGCCTCAACTAGAGTTGTGGTGTCTGGTGCTTCTGATGGATACTTCTAACCATAGATTCCTCGCCTTGTAAATATTCCCCTAGGAGTCAGACTAGATCAGAAAATTGAAAAGCAGTACTCCTGCACACCAATAGGTGGTGTCGTGCAGCTCTGCACTGACATCGTTCCACTCTGGCGTTTAACAGCAGGAGCGGTCCCTAAAACTTCTCGAGGCCCGGTAGTCTGCTTTGCACCGCTCGAGGTCCCTGTCTCGTGGGAGCTTGAGGGACCGGTCGCGGAATCATGATCATCAGCACTCTTCTTCCAAGTCTCCGCACTCGGGGTCAGGTAAGTTGAAACACAAGAAGTCGAAGCATTGTCGCTCTTCGACTTCTCCCTGCCATAGGCCAAAGGATGAGGAATGCGGGTGGTGCCCCTACTGCAGATCCGCGTGCAGACCCCGAAGGGTCGACACCGGGTTTCTCTCCCTTCACGGACCCGGAGCACCCCTGCCCAGCTTCGCCAATTTTATGAAGCGATGCATGCCATTTTTGGGCAGCCCAACTCTGCCGGTGCGCCTTCCGTCCCCGCGGACTCAGCTGTGGGGCCCTGGGCCTTCGACGCTGGCAGCTCCGGCAACGCAGGGTCCTCTTGGATCCAGGCCTGGATCTGGATCGGAGCCAGATACACTTGCCCTGGTGCCGAATCCACCGGCAACACGTCTGCAGCAGACGCCGGTTGTGTCCCCAGCCGGCGTCGACCCCAGCCTCCATCCTGATATAGCCACGGAGCCGAACCGACGCCGTATTCTACCCTGGCTCTTTTAGACCAGATTGGCAGCCAGAGGGGTGTGAGGAGGACTGGGAGGGGTCTGGAGACCCTCTGACTGACCAGTTGGGATATGAACTGGACTGGAGAGAGCAACTGGGGGAAGCCAGTGGTTTGGATACCTCACCAGACCATGGCATGTTGTCTACTCTTACTGTGGCTACGGAGGAGGGAACGTCTTACACCGTGGTGTTGCATAGGGCTGCCGAGGATCTCAGTCTCGAGCTACCTACGGTGGCAGTCAGGACTAACCTGACAGAGGTGTTTCAACCAGCAGCGATCTCTACGGAGCCCCTGCTCCCATTTAATGAAGCCCTCACTGACATACTTTTGGGCACCTGGTCCAGGCCCAACACCGGGGCTCCTGTGTATAGGATGCTTGCCCGACGCCACCTCCCAGCTCCGGGCAACCCCTCTTTCGTCTCCCATCACCCCACCCCTGAGAGCTGGGTGGTCCAAGCCTCCACCTCCATCGGCGCATTCCCTACCGCGCCACCTGATAGGGAATCCACGCATTCCCTACCGCGCCACCTGATAGGGAATCCAAAAGGCTGGACCATCTTGGGAAGAAGATGTTTTCTTCCTCCAGCTTGGGACTGCGGTCGGTAAACACCGCATGTCTGTTGGGCCGTTACATCTACTCCGTGTAGTATACGGTAGCGCAAGTGCTGCCCCAGTGCCCGGAGGAGGCCTGGGCTGTTCTCTCCCATGCAGTGGCCAAAGGGAGAGACGCAGCAAAGTTTACCATCCGCTGTGGGCTGGATACCACCGACTCGCTAGGCAGGACAATTTCCACGTCGGTAGCCCTTCGATGCTACGCCTGGTTGAGGACGACTGTTTTTTCCGGCGATGTCCAACCCGCTCGTATTCACATGCCCTTTGATGGCCGATGCCTGTTCGGCGATAAGGCAGACAACGGGCTAGAGCCCATCAAGGACTCGCGGGCTACGGTCAAGTCCTCGGGCCTCTCCACCAACCCTGCGCAGTCTGCTTTTCGCTTCTTTCTTGGCTACGGAAGAGGTGTCTCACCACGTCCCACCCATGGCCACAGGCCGGCGCACCCGACTCCCTCTCAGAAGCTCCTTTTCATCGGAGCGGTTCTGGACACAACGCAGTTTCGGGCTTATCCTCCTTAGCAGTGAGTCCGGGATATTCGGTCTATGATTCTGATCTTTTAGCCTCTGTCCTGGGTTTTGTCAGAATTACCGTGGGGCTGCTGGGCCTCAAGGCCTCCTGCATCCTGCTGGTAGATCATGCCAGGTGGCACATGCAGGCTCTGCAGTGGGACCTGAAGGTCCAGTGGGCATAACATCAGGGGAATCTGTCTGATTGCGATCAGATCTTGGAAAGCACTGCTGACAATTGCAGTGGTGGCTAACGAACCAGGATTGGGTCAACGGCAGATCACTCCCTTCCCCAACCGAAGTTCACAGTGGTCCGGGCTCCACATCAACCTCCTGGAGCTCTGGGTTATCTGTCTTGCGCTAAAAGCATTCCTTCCCTCTGTCCAGGGAAGAGTAGTGCAGGTGTTCACGGAAAACACCACCACCATGTGGTACTGCAACAAACAAGGCAGGGTGGGGTCATGGACCCTATGTCAAGAGGCTTTCCTTCTCTGGACATGGCTGGAACATCAGTGCATATCCCTGGTAGTTCAACACCTGGCAGGTTCACTGAATGCCAGGCCAGACAATCACACAGGTGCATGATGGATCACAAATGGCGTCTTCGCTCGGAGGTGGTGCAAGGTCTCTTTCTGCAGGGGGAGAGCCTTGGATAGATCTATTCGCCATTGAAGAGAATGCGCTATGTGAGCAGTTCTGCGCGTTGGAATTTCCAAGGCAACACTCGCTAGGCCGCGCTTTTCGACGCAAGTGGAGTTGCTGTCTTCTATACGCCTTTCCGCCTATACCACTTCTGCCCAGAGTAATGAAGATCATCAAGCACGGCCAGGCCCAAGTCATTCTTGTGGCGCCGGATTGGGCATGAAGAGTCTGGTATTCCGAGCTGTTACACACGGCCATCTTTTCTGCCTGGAGCGCGACCATGACCCCAAGTCGTGCTCCGACTGCCAGTTTTTGACGCCGAAGGCTTTGCCGGAGCTGTCCCGAAAGCTGCTCGAACACCAGCAGTCGGATCCGCGTCGATCGAGGTCCCGGTCCAGATGGAGGTCAAGGGACCGGTTGCGGAGTAATCGTCATTCCGGCTCAAAGTCTTCGCACTCGGGGTCAGGTAAGTCGAAACATAAGAAGTCGTCGAAGAGGCATCGTCGGTCTTCGACTTCTCCTCGCTGATCGGCCGATCCGACGAGGCGTGTGGAACTTGCCACTCCCGCGGCTCCGCACCCGGCTTTGTACATTCTACGAGGCGATGCATGCCATCTTTGGGCGGACCGACCCTGCCTTCGGGCCCCGCGGACTCGGTTAGGGGGGCCTAGGTCTTCGCTGCCGGTGGCTCCGGCCCCGGTACTGCAGGCCCCCCTTGGATTCAGGCCTGGATCCAGATCGGCACTGGTTGACTTCATAACGCCTCCACCGGCGCCACTTCCGACGGCACCACTACCGTGCCCGACGCCGGTCATCCCCGGCCGGCGTCGACCCCAGCCTCCTTCCCGACGTGGACACGGGGCTGGACCAACGCCGGATCCGGCGCCGGGTGGGGTTTTTGTGCCCCTGTTCACTTCTGGGGCCCCTTTCCAACCACAGTGGCAACCAGAGGAAGATAAGGAGGACTGGGAGGGGTCAGGTGACCCTTTAACTGACCAGCTTGGTTCTGAACAGGACTGGAGAGTGGAACTGACCTTGGCATGTTGTCTCCTCCTACCATGGCTACGGAGGAGGGAGCGTCACACGCTCTGGTGTTGCGTAGGGCGGTGGAGGCTCTCAACCTCGAGCTTCTTACGGTGACTATCAGGACTAACCTCCTGACTGAGGTGCTTCAACTGGCAGCGAGCTCTTCGGAGCCCGTGCTTCCGTAAAATGAGGCCCTCACTGACGTCATTTTAGGCATGTGGTCCAGGCCCAACACTGGGGCTCCCGTGGACAGGATGATCGCCCGAAGCCACCGCCCGGCTCCCCCACTTTCCTCTCCCAACACCCCACCCCGGAGAGCTTGGTGGTCCAAACCTCAACCTCCAAAAGCGCCGTCCCTACCGCTCCACCGGAAAGGGAATCCAAGAAGCTGGACAATCTTGGCCAGCGGACGGGTCAGCCCACCAACTCCCCCTCTGCTGCAGCCTCCAAACCCTCCTAGTCCGGCCTTTCAGGCCCATCAAATCCCAGTGGGCGGCAGGATTCGCCATCACCTCCCCCACTGGCGCACCATCACTTCAGACAGGTGGGTTTTGCAGATAGTCCGAAGGGGCTACTTCCTCCCCTTCGAGACTCCGGGCCATTCGCCTTACACTGAAGGCATTCCTTCCCTCTGTCTGGGAAAGAGTAGTGCAGGTGTTCACGGACAACATAACCGCCATGTGGTATTGCAACAAACATGGCGGGGTAGGATCGTGGACCCTATAGGAGGCCCTTTGCCTCTAGACATGGCTGTAACATCAAGGCATTTCCTTGGTGGCTCAACACCTGGCAGGTTCTCTGACTGCCAGGGCAGACAAACTCAGCCACAGGTGCATGATGGATCACGAATGGCGTCTTCACTCGGAGTTAGTGTAAGGTCTCTTTCAGCAGTGGGGAGAGCCTTGGTTAGATCTATTCGCCACCGAAGAGAACGCGCAATGTCAGCAGTTCTGCCCGTTGGAATGTCCAAGGCGGCACTCGCTAGGTGACGCTTTTCATCGCTAGTGGAGTTGCGGTCTTCTATACGCGTTTCTGCCTATACCACTTCTGTCCAGAGTGCTGAAGAAGACCAAGCACGACCGAGCCCAAATCATTCTTGTGGCTCCGGTTTGGGCACAAAGAGTCTGGTATCCTGAGCTGCTCAACATGGCCATCGATCCTCCGATCAGACTGCCTCTTCAGGAGGATCTTCTGTTGCAGCAGCAGGGGACGGTCCTCCACCCGAATCTGTCCAGTCTCCACCTCCTTGCATGGAGATTGAGCGGCGGCAGTTGACGTCGTTTGACCTGCCTCCCGAAGTCTGAGATGTTATTTTGCCAGCCAGGCGTCCCTCCACTAAGACTGTATACTCCTGCAGATGGAACAAATTTGTGGCATGGTGCGTAGCAAAGGCTGTGGATCCCCTTTTCGCCCCTCTTTCTGAGGTTCTCTTGTTCCTTCTTTCTTTGGCCCAGCAGGGCTCTGCTTTGGGCACTCTAAACAGCTACCTCTCGGCCATTTCAGCCTTCCTTAGGCTTCCTGATTAGCCTTCTCTTTTCAAGTCCCCTGTTGTAAATAGATTCCTTAAGGGCACTACTCCTCTTTTTCCTCCTGTCCCCTTCGTAATGCTTCAGTGGGACTTGAACTTGGTTCTTACCTGCTTCATGTGCGCTCCCTTTGAGCCACTACATAGCTGTCCTCTCAGACTTCCCACACCTATCTTGTGCACACAGGGTGAGTGATCTACAAGCTTTCTTCCAAGCCTCCCTTTCTGGCTGTCCATCTGGACAAGGTCGTGCAGAGAACTAGACCTTCTTTTCTTCCCAAGGTGGTTACTTCTTTCCACATTGGCGAACCCATCACTTTGCGCACTTTCTTTCTGCATCCTTCCAAAGAGGAAGAGAGGCTCCACCGTCTGGATCCAAAACGTGCACTTTCCTTCTACCTGGATCGCACCAAACAATTCCGGCTGGATGATCGGCTCTTTGTTGGTTACGTGGGCGCTAAGAAAGGTCGGGCCGTGCGCAAACGAACCATCTCCAGGTGGTTTGTTCTATGCATCAAAGCCTGATACTCTTTGGCAAAGAAGGAGCCTCCAGTGGGGCCGCGTGTCCATTCCATGAGGGCGACTTCAGCATCTACTGCTTTGGGGCGAGGAGTCACCCTAAATGACATCTGTCAGGCAGCTACGGGGGCATCGCTGCACACGTTCACATAACACTATTGCCTAGACAGCCAAGTCTGGAGAGACGGCTTATTTGGCCGTTCTGTTGTCCAGAACTTTCTGGTGTAAACTTGGTTCGCAGACCTACCTCCGGGGTTGGTTTTGCTGGGGTATCTATTCTAAGGTAAGCAATCTATAACTGTTTCTTACAGATGAACAAGTTACTTACCTTCGGTAACGATATATCTGTAAGAAACATAGGTTAGTCATAGATTCCTTACCGCCCCACCCATCCTCCCCATACTGCACACTGACTTCCAGGGTTAAGGATTTCCTTTCAGGGCCCTAGTTTTGTTGACCAGTGGTCAGTGTCTTGCATGGCTCTGCGCTTCTGGCGACGAAAGTAGTGTACAGAACTGACGTCAGCGCGTGAGGTAGGCGTCTATGTAGCTACCGCAACGTCATCCCGGCGATCACGACACCGAGTACGAACGCGGAGTCGACCGAGGCCACCTTCCGACGCGCAGGGGTACTGCTGACGAAAAACTTTCCGGATCCAGTCTGACGCCTGGGGGTAATTCTAAGGTAAGGAATCTATAACTAACCTATGTTTCTTACAATATATTGTTACCGAAAGTAAGTAACTTGTTCGTCAGATTTATTATAAAAACAATTCTTACGTTTAAGGAGCCTGATGAATCTATAGAGGTCTGTTTTGAGTTTGAAATTGTTAATCAAAGTGTCCATCCTGCCCCTTGATGGCATGTGACTGGTATGTACATGTGGTACCTGAAATAAAAAGCATCATTTGTGCATTGTTCTTTCGTTTTTGTAGGGACAGCTTGGTAATACACAGAGTCAGGGGTTGGTACCCTGCATCCTTTTTGTACTGAAAGAAATGCTACCCAACTACCACAAGTGGCGCTACAACACCCATGGAGTGAGAGAACGCATTGGTGAGGACAGAACTTGAGGCCTTTATCAGTTTGTCTAGTTCCATTTCCAAGCCTCTACAAATACTGACCTCTTTCTGTAGCTATCATCCTGTATTTTCTGTTCCGTTAGCCCTGATCTCAGTTTTTTTTAATCATTTGATTTCACTGCATTTATCTCTGTGCAGCAGGTCTCTCTCTAGCTTGTTTTCGTGTTCTATGGCTGCCTACCTGAGGTTCATTTTCCATTGCTTTAACTTTCTTTTGTTCCTTTTTCCCTGCTCTGTTTCTATTGTTACTCCCTTTTAGCTTCTGTTGGTTTCGGTCTCCTTTTCCGGTTCTGAAGGGGTCTCGTCTAGTCCTGTAGTTTGTTTCCTGTAGCCCTTTTTGGAGTCTATTGTTGATATTCTTTGGCTACTTTTGTAACCCGTAGCTGTCCTTCTCTGCTACTTTTCTCCATTCTGTAGTGATCTTTGTTAGGAAACCTGCTTCTTATAGTTTTGCCCCCACTTTATGCCCCCATTGTGATTACTAGGTACTGGTGTAATGGCTCTGAAATGCACTGAGCTCTACCAAACATGGCTTAGTGTGTGTGTGCTCTGACCTTTAAAATGGTGCATCTTTAATTGGCTTGTTACCATTTTGGCATGGCCCAACCTACTTATATGTCCCTAGTATATGGTACCAGTGGGCACCAAGGGCATGTAAGCTGACATGTCTCTCGTGGACTGCAGCACTTGTTGTGCCACACGAGTATGACAAGTTAAAACCTGGTTCTCATTCTGCCACTGCAGACTGCAAAGGCAGTTTAAAATTGCTAACTTGACTTTGCCATTTAAGGTAATGGCAAAGCCCAAAGCTCCCTTTTTAATATATATGTCACCCTTAATTAAGGCCTCACAATCCCCAAGACAGGGTTCAGTATATTAGTAAAATCCCTAAATGGTCTTTTTTTCTGTGGAAAGGCTAGTAGCCCCATTGGCAAGTACAGAGTTGCAGACTGACATCTCAGCTCTTCTAACTTCTGAATGGGACTACTAAAGTTGTTACTGTAATGTATCAAAAGAATCAGTGCTTTAAATCTGATTCAATGGGTAAATCGAATTTAATGTTACTCGTGTGCACAGTGCACCTTTGGAATGCGCCTCTTTAGTTGCCTGAGCTTTCCAGTGCTTGTTTACTGTTGTCCACGGGGGTTCGTCCTCCAGTCAGCTTTGTGTCCTCTTGGGGAGATGTACTAACAACTCCCAGGAAAGGAGACAATAGAAGCCTGCACTGGAGAGAGGTGTTTCCTCCCTCCTTCAGGAGAAGCCGCCTTTGAAGGGCAAATGGGAAACACTTGGGAGAGGGGCTGCTGTATTGTTTAGGCAGACATACCGGCACTAGGAATAAAGAAGGTGTAGGAGGCTGGCTTGGTGTATGGTACTCACTTATGTAAGCGTAGCAGCCTGCATCAATCTAGACAAACCATATGGTGATTTTAGTGGTCTTAGACAACTGTAGAAATCTCTCTAAGGTAGCTGTGGAGAGCAGTGTTACTGGTTAGTCCAGAAGGAGTGTAAAACAGCTTATTTTACCAGACCGTAATCTTATTGGTATAGATTAAGCGAAAAAGAACCACACAGTGTATTTATAAAAACAGGTATTTATTATATGGCACTCACTAACAAATAACAATATCTCCTACCCTGAGATATAACACAATATACTTAATATGTGTGATAGATAACAGGTAAGTATCACACAATACACAGTGGTCGCCTGGGGGAGACCAAACCATATACTAAAATATTGGGATGCAATTCAAATCAATGGGTAAGTTTCCTTTGTAAGGAAGTAGGACCCTTCCCAGTGGATCCTGATGAAACGCATTGGAAGACCGATCCCAATGAGCCACCCAACCAGTGGATAACCCTGGAACCAGGATATCTACACCAAGGAAGTCGGGGGCACAGGTGCAAAGTGGCTTCGGAGACTGCCGTTGAACACAATGGAGGAAGTCAGGAGGTTGCCTCTGGCAAAGGAGGTGAAAGAGTTCCGTGGAACCCAAAGGGGGTTTCAAGTCGAGGAGTACCTGCAAGCAGAGGGCACAGAGTCTATGCCACTCAGGAGTGACCCGGAGGCAAGGAAAACGAGGTCTGCCATCGTCGAGAGATGCAGGAGAATCTTTGTAGGAATGTCTTGCAAGACACGGTTCCGCCGAATCAGTAGCTCCATCCGAGGCTACCACGATACTGCAGATGACAGTCTAGCAATTCCAACGGACTGCGTCTGTACGGATCAGTTTAAAGCATCAACAGACTTGTAGTCTGTACCTTTTCGGTACACGCGATCCTGTTTGTACTAGTCGGTCGGCGCAACTGTTGTGGTTGCGTCGTGAAATTAAGTGATGCAGAGATGCGGTACACAGAAGTTATGTTGTAGTGGCTCCAACGAGGGATACTGGCCTCAAACACTGTGAGAGGAAGGTCAGGCCTTCAGGGAGTAGCAGAGCTACCACCTGTGTTGCTGAGCCTTTTGAAGTCCGGTCACTCAGGAGGGGGCCCCCGAATACGAATAGCAGGCAGGTTGGACCGGGCAACAGTCCAAATACAATCAGAAAAAACCCAAACTGCCTGAAAATTGCTTATAAAGTGCTCAAAAGTCACTGATATGTTTGAAACCTTACCATACAAACAGAGGAATTTCCCCAAACAGAGTAGGAAAGAGGATGTTTTGGAAAAATATATTTTTTTTATTTATAACATTTTATCAAAATTCTAATAAAGACATGTAACCATGGAAGTACCACATAGATAAACGTATGAATAGTCCCACACATACACTCTCTCAATACACACAAACAGCCACAAACCCAAACATACTCATGCACTCTAAGACCTCATGATGAGTTCACAATATTAAACATTACAAAGACACAAAATGCATAAACATTGCAATACATAAGTCAGTTAGAACTAAACCTATAGATACATGATAAACATCCAGCCATCATTTGATTTAGGGGGTTGATACAGTCAATGTACAAGGGTCTTCTTATTAGAAACGATGGACACAACAGAGGCACGTGGTTCTCCAGCGCCAACACGCATCTCGGTGTCTAACCCGTGTATGGGTCACACCTTCGCCAGGGCTTTCAGATCATGTGTGGGACACAAGAAAAGATGCGCCTGGAAGGATAATGGAATTTAAATAAACATATTATGAAAAGCGTCTAAATATATACACAAGAATGCAATTCCTACATACAGAACATGGGAAGGGGAGAATGAAACTTTTACAGGCTCATAATGATAGAGGTGATAAAACATGACATCCAAAGAAAACACCAGTCAAAAAGAAAATAATGGTTAAAAGGATTTCACCCGAGGATCCCATAGTGGAAAGACTTAATATCGCAGTGTAGATGGATTCCAAGAAGAACAGCGAAACAGACATAACTACCTGATTTTCAACCCACTAAAACGAATACCGGCGGTCAAGAGATCGATAAACAGGAAGATTATACCCAGGGGTCTAAAAGGATGGAGATAATATCTGTAAATATTGAATCAAAAAGTAACAGGGAAAACTCTGGGTCATAGGGTTTTTAAGGAAAGGTATCCTGCTTAATAAGATGCAAAGCTAGACCCAGCTGAGGTGAAGTCGGGTATATATGCCACGTTGCACCAAGTATGGAATAAACAAGTTACGAAGAGGTAATCCACGCTCCATGCAGTGCCAGCACTTAAGAGTATAAGTGCAATAGGATTTGAAGTTCATCTAAGAAGGAGATAAAGAGCACAAAACTGGTACCGATGTTAGGGGAAGAACAGGATCCAAGTCATCTACTCTAGGCTAGAGACACTGGGGAGCCATTATACTCGCCAGGAGATTAAAGGTGAGAGCAGTCTGTGAAAAATCGTTTGTGTAATACTGCAAGGAAAAACTAAGTGGCCTCGACTGCAATGAGAAGTAATCTTTGGCGTACAATAAAGGTATGTTCAAATGGTGCAGAAAGCCGCAAAATTAGTAACCCCTTTTTGTGGTTAGAAGCCAAGAGTCGATCTGGGGGGAAATGGGTGAAAATAGCTGTGAGGGGCATCGTGCAGTGCGTCAAACAAAATGATTAAAAGCGCACTCTACTCCGGTCTGCACAGTATGGAAATAACATAAGGGGGAGGGAAATGCTATCCAGCAATATTTGGGGGGGGGGGGGGGGGGGGGGTGAGAGCACGATGGTGTGAGTAGCCATTATAAGGCCGTTAAAGGAAGAATAGAAACCGAAAGGCTAAAGGCAAACAAATCCCCTGTCGTGGGGATATCAGAATATAAACAGAGTAACGTACCCGGAGTGCTGTAAGGTCCGCGGCAGCCATGGCCATCCGGTGGCGTGCGGGGAAAGAAATCCCCCGATAATGAAATCAGCTGAGCATCGGATAAGGTGCTCAGCGGGTTTAAATAGAACTGGCCAATACAGAGGAGCCGTTCGACACGTGAATGATACGCTCCTCCCACAGACTCAAGAAAATCGATATAGGAAGAGGACACAGCCTCTGTGAGGGAGGTGATGGGGTCCTCCGGAGGCCATGTTGGACAGAGGCACAAATGACAGAGAACATAATAAACAGCCTATAGGGGGAACTATCACATGGAGTCGGAAATGCACTATTCAATCAGTGTCCCTTTTGGAGTCTGGGGCAGCCCAGGATCGGCAGACCGGTCAGCTGTGTTACGGTGCCTGCAGGGGAGTGACTCCTTCACTCCAAGGGAAATTCCTTCAGGTGTCTTTGATGTCCACAGGCCGTGTGAGGAGTCTGTATGGAGCACGGGCAAAGACGTTGCAGTTGACTAACAGAACGATGAGAACAGGAGCAGCCGAAATCTTCCCAGTTGCAGTCTTGGGGCCAGAGCGAAGTCCAGCGAGGTCTAGAGTACCCAGACAGTTGAAATGGTGTCCAATCTGAATCTTGTCCCACGACGAATCGAGGGACCTACCCACAGGAAGGCCCTTTAGTACCCTAAGGTGGGAGTTGAGACGAGTCAGGGGTCCCTCCCAGAGGAGGGGTTGGACAGGGGGGAGGATACTCCCATGTACGTTTTCCAGTTTCGTGCCAGAGTGGGAGCCAACGGCTCCCTGAGCTGGTTTGAACTGCAGTATGCATGGAGGGCATCCAATGTGCCCTTCAAGCAGTCTCGGTGACGCTGGCAAGCGCCTCCACCCTGCCCCAATACACTAAACCTTGTCTGGGAGGTGGTCACACCTTCCTGTGACAGGATATCTATTGTTCTGCATTCCCGCTGCTCGGGCTTGGCTCAGGAACAGGAGGGCAGAAACGTCTCTAGTCTTCAGCCTGGAGCTTGCTGTCCGGTTCTAGAAGACTGGTACCGGGAGCACTGAAGGCCTCCCTGTGGAGCTTTACAGTACATGGAATCACGCCTCCCACACTGG
The DNA here is from genome assembly GCF_964204655.1 of Triturus cristatus. Taxonomy (NCBI): domain Eukaryota; kingdom Metazoa; phylum Chordata; class Amphibia; order Caudata; family Salamandridae; genus Triturus; species Triturus cristatus. Next base: position 1,175,202,908 of record NC_140580.1, on the reverse strand, counting down.
CTACGGTGTGGGGGTATGATTCCAACATGTTTTATACCAAACAGAACAGGGTTCGTTGCAGCCAGTTTAGAGATGGTGTTCGTGTAATGACACCTGGCCACTCTGTATTGTAATGGCTGATGCACGTGCAACTTGAGAAAATGGACTCAAGGTTGTAGGGGTGTCCCCCTCATGCAGGGGCACCCTCACACTTGGAACCAAGCACCTTTCCTTCAGGATTGAAAGGCCTGCCTTAGGGGTGACTTATAGGTTTTAAGTGCAGTGACCTCTGATATAAGGAAGCTTATATCTGTCGTAAGTGGTGCTAGCACCAACTCGCACAGGTTGCTATGGCAGGCCTGTAGTCACAATTTGAGTGGTCTCTCATGGGTGGCATCATATATGCATGAGTCCATGGGAGACCCCTGGTGTACCTATTCCCTCGGTGCCATATACCAGGGATTTAGAAGGGGACGCCAGTAGCCAATCTGGAGTATATCTAAGTACTCACCGTGTCCAATATAGGGGAGAAAGCACTGAGGCTGGGGTCCTGGTTAGCAGGATTCCAGCCAGACTAGTCAGAAACAGCTTAACACCTGGCAAAAAGTGGGAGTAACCATAAAAAGCAGATCCTACTTTCCTACAGAAGGGGAAGCTATTCGTCAAACCAGTTTTCCAGGGGCATGTAACCCCTCTTAGTAGCCTCACTTCTGGGTTAGTCTAGGGAGCTCTGGATGCTGAGAAATGGTTTGTGCCATGTTGGGAGTTGGCCGAGTGGTGCATCCCGGGACAGAGAGAAGCCACACCTCCCAGGAAGTGGTCATCAAGAGGGAAGAAACCTGGTAGCGCATTGGCTACCAACCATATTCTACCTAGAAAGCATTTTCTAAGCATAAACAGGGCACCCCGAGCTCAGATCTTGGCTGGACTGGAAGGAGGACTGCCCTGCTGCACTGTGGAATCGGCAAAGAAAAGCTGCAACGGCGTGAGCTGAACCTGGTGGCTAGCAAAGGAGGAGGACTGTACCTGCTATGTCCTTCTTGTGGAGACTTCATCTCCGGAGCCCAGCCAAATCAAAGAGACTCCAAGGCTCAGTTGGCTTGACCGCTTGTTCACCGCATGGGTCCACAGCAGCTGAGAAGCCTGCTGGGCAAGCAGCTATCCCAGAATCATCAGACTACTGCAAACCTCCGCTATGCAGCACCAGGGACCAAGATCCGACTCTTAAAGTTGCACCTGAGTTCACTGATGTTGGGAGAGTCAACAGAGTGCAGCTTGGTCACCCTAAAGCAGAGTTGTTGCCCAGGGAAGGACTTGGCTGTGACGGCCGTACCAGGATTCTGGTAGCCTAGTGGAGACTGGACTTCTACTAGCACTAAGAGGACTTTGAGGGACGTCAGTCCCGTGACCAGGACAGCCTCACCTGCATTCATGGATCACATTGCACCCACAGAATCCTTGAGCATCTTCAGCAGCCTTCATCCCTTGCATCAGGACCACTTCCAAGGAATCCATTGCAAAGGGGAGAAAGTGCCTGTAGCTGTCTGGAGACTTCTTCACCTACAGAGGTAACTGATTGTGAGGACCTTGCTGGTCCCTTGTCTGTCTCCCTACTGGAGTTTGTCGCCTAAAGTGACTCATAAAAGACCGCAATGCAACTAGCCCAACTTTTTGGTGAAAAAGTGTTTGTGCCAAATTCATTCAGTTTTCCAGCTCTTGTTCACGGTTGAGTAAAATACTTTGATTTACTATACCTTGTAAATTCTATAGCTCTGGAACCCTCCAGTTGATCTTTTTCCTTGTGGTGTCTACAATTCATAAAAATAGTCTATTTTTATAAATTAGTGTCAGGTTTCTTTTGTCTCGTTGATTTCTTCAATTGTTTTGGTGCTGTTTGAATACTTTACACTTGTTCCTTTGTGTAAGTCTTGCTGCTCAGAGCCACAGTTAACCAAGGTTGAGCTGAAGGTTGGACAAACTGAACCTAAGGTCAGACCTCCCAAGCTGGACGTGGACGCAGTACATTCCGTCCTCGGAATGGAGGTCAGAAGTCGTCCGCCACACTGCCCCCAGCAGCGGCAGCCTCCAAGCACTCCTAGGCTGATTCTGCAGGACCACACTACTCCAGTGGGTGGTAGAATTAGTCATCTCCCCTGCTGAAGATCTATAACAGTATGTAATAAGTGGGTCTTGTAGATCGTCCAGGAGGGCTATTCTCTTCCTTTCCTTTTTTCCTCCTACTATTCTGCCAAGTCAGGAACGGCTGACGGAGGATTACTTAAAGCTACTCCATGTGGAGCTATAGAAAGGGTTCCAGTTTCAGAAGTAGGCAGTGGCTGTTATTCCCACTATTTTCTGATTCCGAAGAACAAGGGATTTTGGCTCTTCGGACCGTCAATCTCTTCCTGAAAAAGGAGAAACTGAAAGCGCTCACATTGGCTCAAGTATTGTCTGCCATAGACCAAGGAGACTGGATGGTAGCCCTGGACCTGCAGGATGCCTATTTTCACATTCCCATCCTGCCGGGCCACAGGCGTTACCTATGGTTCAAGGTAGGCCACGAGCGCTTTCAGTTTACTGTGATCCCCTTCGGCCTTACCAGTGCCCCTCAGGTGTTCACCAAGGTGATGGCGGTGGCTGCAGCTCATCTGCCCAGGTTAGGGATTTGTCTCCCCCCCCCCCCCCCCCCCACCTCGACGACTGGCTGTTGAAGGCTTCCTCACCCCAGACAGTTGTCTCCCACCTTCAGACTACGGCGGACCTCCTGTATTCGCTGGGGTTCTCTATAAATGTGCCAAAGTCACACCTGACTTCTTCTCAGACACTCCCTTTCATCGGAGCTGTTCTGGACACAGTGCAGTTTCGGACTTATCCTCCCGAGCAGCGAGTCCAGGATATTCAGGTTATGAATTCGATATTTCAGTCTCTATCCTGGATTTCGGTGATGTTGACTCTGAGGCTGTTGGGCCTCATTGCCTCCTGCATCCTGTTGGTAGGGCACGCGAGATGGCGTATGCGGGCTCTGCAGTGGGACTTAGTTCCAATGGACACAGCATCAGGGGAATCTCGCCGACATGGTTCTGATCTCGGAAGGAACTGCGAGGGATCTGCAGTGGTGGTTAACAAACCGAGATTGGGTCAAAGACAGACCTCTCTCCCTTCCCCATACGGATCTCACAATCTTGATGGATGCGTCACTTCTGGGATGGGGCGACCACTTGGGAGAGATGGAGATCGGGGCTCCACATAAATGTGTTGGAGCTCCGAGCGATTCGCTTGGCATTCAAAGCATTTCTTCCCTCTGTCAAAGGGAAGTTGGTGCAGGTGTTCCCGGACAACACCACCACCATGTGGTACTGCAACAAGCAAGGCGGGGTGGGGTGATGGACCCTTTGTCGTGAGGCTCTGTGTCTCTAGACGTGGCTGAAACATCAGGGCATAACCCAGGTAGTTCAACACCTGGCAGGTTCTCTGAACGCCAGGGCAGATGATCTCAACCGTTGATTCCTAGCGGATCATGTATGGAGTCTCCAATCAGAGGTGACGCAAGGTCTCTTTCAGCAGTGGGGAGAACCTTGGTTAGATTTCTTCGAAGAGAACGCGCAATGTCAGCTGTACTGCGTGCTGGAGTTTCCAAGGTGGCTTTTGCTCGGCGACGCGTTTCGTCACAAGTTGTGCTCAGGCCTGTTGTACGCCTTTGTCCCATACCACTCCTGCCCAGGGTTCTGAAGAAGATCAGGAGCGACTGTGCCCAATTCATTCTTGTGGCGTCGGACTGGGCAAGGAGAGTTTGGTATCCAGAGCTTCTGAGCATGAGTGTAGATCCTATGATCAGGCCGCCCCTTCGGGAGGATCTTCTATCGCAGCAACCGGGGAGGGTTCTCCACCCGAACCTGCGCCTCCATGCGTGGAGATTGAGCAGCGGGAGTTGATGGCTTTTGATCTTCCTCCCGAGGTCTGTAATGTTATTATGGCGGCCAGGCTGCCCTCCACTAAGTCGGTATAGGCCTGCTGTTGGCAGAAATTTGTATTATACTGTAAAGAAAGGTCTATTGGCCCTCTTTCTGCTCCTCTTTCTACTGTACTTTTATTCATTCTGACCCTTGCCCTACAGGGCTCTGGTTTGGGAACTCTCAAGGGTTACCTTTCTGCTCTGTCTGCTTTTTTGCGGCAGCCAAACCAATCTTCTTTCTTTAAATCTCCTATTGTAAATAGATTTCCAAAAGGGCTGGTTCACTTGTTTACACCCACAGCCTTTATTAAGCCAAAATGGGACCTTAATTTGGTCCTCACTTATTTGATGTGCGCTGCTTTTGAGTGGAGGAAAAGGTCGGGGAATAGTCCCCGACCGAGGACCTCGTGGAGGAAGACCAGGTGGGTGATCTTGTGCGTCGCCTCTTGTGGGGACGGTCACTGTGATGAGCCCTGGACCGTGATCTGTGTCTAGAAGGAGATCTCGGCCTTCTGTGAGGGGAAGAACGATCCCTGGATCGTGACCGGCGTGTAGAAGGTGACCTTGGCCTACCAGGAGGAGACTTGCTTCTACGCGGAGAAATCCTGGAGGGCGAATACGTGCAAGAATAGTCCGAGCCCGGACTTCTGCAGCCACCTGTACCCACATTCTCCAAACAGCGATGTGAAAGTACAAACTTCTCTGTCGCCTTAGGTGATTTCTCCGGAGAAATCTGTACTATATGTAGACCTGGAGAAGATGATCAATCCCCTGATGAAGATCTAGATCTGGTTCTAATCTCCTCCGTGGCCGCTGCAGTTCTATCCCTCGACGTCGAACGTCTCGACGTCGATGATGTTTGCGTCACCATCGGTGCAGATTGCTGGGAATGCCGCACTGCTCGCGATGCCGATCGCCTACGGCGATGCGGAGACTTCGCCGATTTTCTTCGTCGTCGAGCTGGTGACTTTGACGTCGACCTTCGCCATCGAGTTGCCGACTTTGACATCGACATTCGCCGTCGAGTTGCCGACTTTGATGTCGACCTTCGCCGTCGAGTTGCCGACTTTGACGTCGAGTTGAGGCTGACCTCTTCAATGTCGAATGATGCCTTGACGTCGATAGCCCCACTTGCGGCGAGATATATGTCGTCGCAGCTCTCGACGCTGACCCCTTCGAGGTCGGCGGAGAGTGTCTCGACGTCGACGGAAGCCTCAACGTCGACGGAGACTGTCCAGATCTCATCGGACTAACAGCCTTCGAGCCCAAAGTGCTGTGCCTCGACGCCGACTTACTTGAATGCGGCGGAGAATCTCGACGTCGAGATGGATCTCTTGACGCAGAAGAAGCCCTGGGTCTTTTAGACGGTGACTTCGACGGCGAATCTCCTGGAATCTTGGTCTTCCTGGGATCAGGAGAGGTGGTATGTCGCCGTTTCTGAAGTCGTCTAGCTGAAGAGGGGGGTTTTAAGGATGAATGGTCACCTTCATGACTGCTTCTTTCCTTCTCCAGCTGGGCATGCAGCTTTATGCGCTCTCTATCGCGCAGAGTGCGCCTGGAACATTTCTGGCAGTGGGGGCACTGGTCAGGATTGTGTGAAGTTGGAAGACACACAATACACACGAGAGTGTGGATCTGCCAGTGCCATCTTATTGCCACAGGAAGGGCATTTCCTGAATAAAGCAGGCATTCTGACTGGAAGAAATTAGAATATACTAAGAAAACCAGCAGAATAAGCTTTCAGGAGCCAGAAAACGTCGAATTTTCTGAAAAAATCTGAAGAGAAAAACTTTGTCAAAAAACTGAAGAGCTCAAGCTCCAGGATCCTCATAGAAGGAGCCGGAAAAAAGAACTGACCTAACTGTCACCTGTGATGCATCATGGGAGCAAGGGGTCTCCTGCAGGTCTTAAAGGCACGGTCCCCCTACTCTAATGCCTTAAAGGCAAGGTGTCAGTTTTCTTTGTTTTCTTGATACTCTACTGCAGCCTACAGGCAAGTGCCTGCAATTACAAGTTTGCTTTATGGCAATAAAGCATTGTTGTGTGACAATTGGTTTAGTGCTTCCTTTTTTCCTTATGGGTTAGGGGTACTACAATGCAAACCTATGTAATTTCAGCATTTTTGCCATGTTTGAAACATTTTAGGCTGCATGTATATGTTTTCACATATGTATATATATGTATTTTCTATATGCTCCAGGGTCCCGCACGTGGGCGGGGATTATTCATAGATTATGACTTTGATGAGTATCCCCTGGATGAGAACTAGGATTACAGGTAAGTAACTAATCCTTCTTGAGCAAGTGCGGTGCTCACAGGTGACAAAGTCTTTGCAGGGAAGGCAGAGCAGGTCCTCCGGGTTCTGGGGGGCTGCTGGCTGCAGGACACGCCAGGATTCCTCTGGAGTAGGTCGAGGTCAGAACAGGCCGGTAGGGCTGGGGCCAAAGCAGTTGGTTTTCTCATCTTCTTCCTTCAGCACGGGTCTTCAGTCCTCCTTCTTCTTGCTTGTCTGAGGAGGGAAGGTTCGGGATTGCTCCGAAATACTAAATTTATGGATGTTTCAGGTAGGTAAAGGTTAGGACCAATGGGTCCCTTCCTTGGGGTGGTTACACCCCCTATTATGCCACCCTTCAGTGGGAGGAGGGGCATATGCCTCTCTCTCGTTGGCTGGGTCACCTCATCTTCAAGATGGCAGGGACTGAGAGTTGTGCTTCACCTCGCCTCCTTCACCCGAGGGGTGGAGTTGGCAAAGATGGACACACCTCTCCTCCTATCGAGGTTTTCCTGCCAATTCTCCCTCCCAGTGTGGGGGGTAGAAGTGGTGGGGGCCAGTTGGTTGGAGCAGCAAATGGCTGGGTCAGCTCACAAAGGCGGCAAGCCTTTGAGTCTTCCTCTTCTTGGACCCTGTCTATCCTGGGGAAGGAGGCTTTGCACTACTTCCCAGGATGTGCTTTGTTTCAGGACCCCGAGAGCGGGAGGCTCTCGACCCAGGGGTCCAGAAACCTTTCTGGGGTGGCAGCTGACGAGCAGCCACGACACTAGAGTTAGGTCGTTTTTCAGGGGGAATCTCTAAGATGCCCTCTGAGTGCATTTGACATTAAATCCCACACTGGCATCAGTGTGGGTTTAATGTGCTGAGATGTTTGATACCAAACTTCCCAAAATTCAGTAACGCCATATGGTGCTGTCAAGTTCGTAATGACAAACTCCCAGACCATATACTCTTTATGGCTTTACTGCTCTTACAATGTTTAAGAATGGACTTAGGAACTGTAGGGGTACACGGCTCATGCACCTGTACCCTCACCAGTAGTATAGTGCACCCAGCTAGATGGGTGTATTATCTATACCATAAGCAGTGGGTTGTAGGAATGGCACACAGGTATGTGTGCCATGTCGACTCTTCACTTTGTTCTGCACCAAAACTTGCATCTGTTTGTGTGTTAATGTACAGGACCTATAAGGGTAGCACAATAAGTGCTGCATCCCTTATAGGCCTTCCCTGGTCACAGTGCCCTTGGTACCCATGGTACGTTTTACAAGGGACTTGTATGTGGCCAGGGAGGTGCCAATTGGGGTGCAAAGGTACAGTTTTAGGGAAAGAACACAGGCCCTGGGTACCTGATTAGCAGGAAATCAGGGTACACTTAGTCAAAGGGCATCAAACAGACAAAAAGTGGGGGGCAACCATGCAAAAAGACACTTTCCTACACTTGCCACATAGTAGGGCACACATTGTGTACAATATTGTAGCCACTGGCTTGGAGAATGACTGTTTTGATGAGGGGAGTTTTTTTGTCTTCCAATGTGAGGAGGAAAATTGATATGAAGAACTACAAGATGCCAGTGGCCTGAAGACTTCTCCAGTCTCTTGCCTTTCTTGTGCTCCTGCCACCAAATATAGTACCTCCTTCGCTATTGCGATACTCAGGGTGGCAGAAGTACTAGGCCAAAAACTTCCTACTCTGGAGGTACTCCGTCCTGGTCAAGCACCTACTACACCTCTATTCTCATTCAACAAAGCCCTCACAAATTCCCTCTTGTGCACTTGGGCAAAACCATACTTGGAACCGCCAGTCAATTGCTGGTCGCTTGGCACAGCCACCCGACACCAGACACCCCTGACTTTCTTACTCAACAGCGGCCACAGTAAGGTTAATGCCTCCCCTTTCCCCACCACCCCAATTGAGTGAGGGTCAAAGAGGATAGAGACCTTTAGCACATTTATTTTTTCTCATTCATGAGCTTTACTCTGCAGCCTGTAAACGCGAGTTGCCTTCTAGGTCGCTTCTCTCATGTCCTATGGGACATGGTGGCCTACGTTTTTCCAGCAGTTCTGGATAACCTTAGGGCGCCCCTGATCTGGGCTATCCAGGGTATCCACAAAACTGCTACATTTGTAATTTGTTCTGGCTTGGACTCAACTGACTACTTAGGCTGGGCAATGGGTAAGAGTGTGGCACCGAGGTGCCACTCCTTGGTTAAGTGTACTGGCTTCTCCGGTGATTTCCAGATATCCTCAATTGATATGCCCTTAGATGGTTCCTGCCTTTATGATGGCCAAGCAGTTTCAGACCTGAAGCGGTCTAAATAGAGCGGAGCCACAGCACGCTGCTTGGGGCTGTCTGCCTCAAACAGACCATTTCGCCAGCAGTTTTATCCCCTCTGAGGCTATGGTAGGAGTTTTCGATTTTTCCAGCAACCCGGCCTCTCCGGTAGAGCAGCATGCATTCCATTTTTTTTTGTTGCTGAGATCACAGCTTACAAAGCCAATGCACAGGGCATCCGGGACAACATGCAGCTCTGTCCCCTACCCCTCCAGCAACCTCAACCACAAAACAGACATCCACCATGTTCTAGATTCAATATGCTCTTTAAATGGGGTAAGTCATCACCTGAAACAAGTGGTTCCTCCAAATTGTACATCAGGGATATGTCTTCCCATTTCGTACCACCCTGCTGAACCCCCACTACCATCAAGGTGAGAGAAGGTGCTCTCTTTCTGCATGGTTGCCCCCACTTTTTGCTGAATCGCTTTGACTGAGTGTGCCCTGGGCTCCTGCTAATCAGGTACCCAGGGCTTATGTTCTTTCCCTAAAACTGCATTGAAGCCAAAACCCAATTGGCATGTCTGGCCACACAGGTCAGCCCCTGGTAAATGGTACCACAGGTACCCAGGGCACTGTGACCAGAGAAGGCCTCTAAGGGCTGCAGCACTTATTGTGCCACCCTTAGAGGTCCTCTACCCTTACACTCACACACTGCCTTTGCAGGCTGCGTGTTTTGGTGCAGAACAAAGTGAAGAGTGACATGGCACACATCCCTGTGTGCCATGCCTTCAACCCACTGCCCTGGCATAGATCAGTCACCCCTCTAGCTGGGTGCACTATACCAGTTGTGAGGGTATAGGTGCATGAGCCCTGTACCCCTAAAGTGTCTAAGGCCATTCTTAGACATTGTAAGTGCAGGGCTGCCATTAAGAGTATATGGTGCTGGGTGTTTGTCATTATGAACTCCACAGCACGGGGCGTGGCCTGCTGCGCAGCGAAATGGCCGCTCTCTGAGTGAACTCCGCTGCCCGGATAATAATCCTTTAATTATCCTGCACTTCGGGGTGAGAACGAGCTGCCCAGACCCATCAGTGATAGCGGGTGTGGCGGTGTGGCATCGGCGGAGGTCCCTCATACCCGTCCTGCCTCGGGTAGCCTGGAGCTGAGACCCGCTGGTGTCCGTGACGGAGGACGACGGCGGTTTCTGCTGGTGCGTGATCGGGAGGCGCAGTAAATCGAGACCGCGGCTGACCTGCCGGGCGCGGCCTATGTTTGGGAGGAGAAGCGGCGCCTGGTAAAGCCACAAATTCACTGCCTCTGGCGGCGGCGGCGGAGGGGAACAGTGGCGCGGACTGCTTCTGGTGCCTGCTGAGCCGAGTGGCGGCACGGAGACAGGCAGGTGATCGAGGCGCTGCGTTCCGTACGCCATTGCTGAGGGCGGCGCGGGGATCGGCTGCCCCGGGGATTGCCGCATTCAGGTGTTTGACGCTGGAGTTTTGAGGAGCTGGAGCGGGCTCATGGTGCTGGCGAGGACCTCGTCGCAATATCACGGTCAGTGACTGGAGAGGTGGGGGGGCCGCCATTTTGGGAGCGCTGATATAACGGCCGGTTAGAGGTGCCGCGGCGGGGCAATGCTGGCGCCCGGAGGACGTGTGCACACCCAGGGGGCTGACAAGGCACCAATATACAACGGCTGGGGCTCCTGATGTCGTGGTGGCGATTCCTGGCTGCCTGGAGGACGTTGGTGGCCGTGCTTGTTACTGGTGCCCGTGTGCGCCGCTGCTGGCCGGCCTGGAGGAGGATCCGATCGTACTCGTGCTCATACGCGATTGCGGCGCTATTCGCCTTTGATGTGGGCCACTGCTGCTGCGCAATTGGGGGCACTTGCTGAGTAATTGGAAGTTTGTGCCCTCTGCGAAAGTGGAGCTGATACAGAGGCCACGTGTGTTCTACTGATGTGGAGGTTGCTGGTTACTATGTAGGAGCTGTCGAGGACCTGCCTGCTTTCTACCATCTGTGAGTGGGTGCTGCGTTGCCAACTCCCTGCGCTGTATGGGATATTGCAGAACGCTGTTGGAGAGGCTCCCTTGGCAGTTACCAGGTGCGGGCGGTGAGCCTCGCAGCCTGTTGGAGCTACGGTTGCCTGGTGGTGGGGCTGGCCTAAGCAAAAGTTCGGCACTTGGAGTGCAGCGGTGATACGGCCAACGCCTCACAAAGCCATAAACAAGCACAGACGGGAGGTGCACTGTCCAAAGTTTGGAGTTGCATTACCACCCAACATCAGAGACTGTGGATTCGGGGGTGCCTCTGCTACTATTCTCCGCGGGATACTGGTGCCCCCCACCGATAATGGGCAAACAGGACTCTAAGCAGCCGAAGCTGACCTTCGAACATAAGCGCTCCACGAGGCAGGTGGAGTTGGAGCCGGGGACTCTGGCGGAGGAGCAGCGGGATCCCGTGGCCGACGATCGGGGTAAGGACTTGCGAACAATAATGCTTGAGATGCGGTCGAGCCTACGCAACATTGACACTAAACTGGATAACCTCACCTCTCAATTAGACTCTGTGAAAACGCAGGTGGCAACCCACGAGACGCGTTTGGATACGCTTGATACTTGTCAGACGGAATTTCATGAATTCCAAGTTGAAACGAAGGACCAGTTGCTACATATGGACAAATTGCTCGGCGTCATCAGAGCTAACAACGAGGACTTGGAAGCAAGGTCACGGCGCAATAACCTTCGCGTTACCGGTATTCCGGAGACAACGGCGATATCCAAAATGGAAAACTACATTACTGACCTTCTGCACGAGCTATTTGATCCACACCTGTCTGCGGTGTTTGTGGTGGAGAGGGCACACAGGTCCCTGGGACAGAAACCTCCTGTTGGGGCGCCACCCCGGCCTATTATTGCGAAGCTTCTGAACTACCAGGATCGTGATCTCATCCTACGAATGGCCAGGGAAAAGGCAGCATCACGCATAAAGGCAATAATATCTCATTCTACCCAGATTTCACTCCAGCGGTCCAGGCGGCACGACGTGAATTTCTTCCAGCAAAGCGGGCTCTCCTACAAGCACAGATTCCATACTCTCTTCTCTACCCCGCTAAACTGAAAGTGTCGTTTGAGGGAACTGCCCACATATTTACTGACGCTAAATCAGCGCTGAAATTCGCCAAGCATGTGGGAAGCAAGGCACCAAAGGGGCTTCGTGGTGGAGCGGAGGCAACGGGAGGCCGGCTGAGTGACAATGATTAACAAGGGTATCGTATTGTGAATATATGGGACATCCAAAATTGTTCGTCTGGGGGCTGGTTTATGGTCGAGAGTGGTGTGCATTTGTACGCCCCCGGACTCCAATTCACACTGTCTGTTACAATGTGTTGTTCTCAGTAAATGTGTCTTGGGCGGTTCACATCCCCCGCAGGTTTTCTGGCCACCCTGTTACATGCAGGGTAGACGCCTGCATAGCTATACCCCCTCGGGAATGTTCCCTTGCTTGTTTCATGATTGTTTGGGGTTACTAGCTGGGATGGGTATTCTACAACCCGGTTGGGGGGTTGGTGTGGGTGGGGGGTGGACGGTTGGTTTTGTTTTCTTGTTAAATGCCAGCACCACTATCGTACGATGTAGGTCTAGTGTCTTCTGCATATGGAATGGGTCTTGTCGCACTGCCGTTTTCCTCTTCTGCGCTATAGAGAGAAATGCACACAGTGGATAAAACGTTGAACTGTTTGACCTGGAATGTTCGGGGGCTAAATGATCATAGGAAGGCACGGTTGGTGCATGCCTACTTGGTATGTCACAGTGTGGACATCTGCCTGTTGCAGGAAACACACTTAAATACCGCACTGACACAGAGATTGCGTCATAATAGGTGGGGACATGCTTATTCGGCTATCTATTCCAACTACGCCCGTCAGGTGGCAGTGCTGATCAGACGTGGGCTGGATTGGAGAGAGGGATCAGTTCAGGGCGACCCGGAGGGCCGGTATGTTTTGGTGCAGGGACTGGTGTGTGGCATTTCGGTGGTTATTGTGGCTGTATACGGTCCTAACATTGACTCCCCCACTTTTTTCCATAAGATTTGGGGACGGGTGAGGGCTACTGGTTGCAATACGATTCTCTGGGGGGGAGATTGTAATGCGGTGCTCGATGACAAAATGGATAGGAAAGGGGCCGCTCGAGCACTGAACCCAATGGCTAGTACCGCGCTACAGAAAATAATAGCTGACGGCGCACTTATTGACATTTGGCGTAGCAGACATGAGGCGCTGAGGGAGGGCACCTGTATATCGTCCCACCGCAGCGCTTGGTCCCGCCTGGATTATTGGCTAGTGTCGCGAGACATAGCCCTGTGGACTGTGAACGTGGAACATATGCCCCGTTCTCTCTCTGACCACGCTCCTTCATGTTGAAATTGTTGATCCCGGGCGGGCCGCGCCCGGCATTCACATGGCGCCTCACGCTCTACTAGATGATGCATTTAAGGAGGAGATTAGGAAGGATATTACTGACTATTTTGAACTTAATGCAGGATCGGTAGACACTGAGACATCTCTATGGGAAGCATTTAAAGTTGTCATTAGAGGCCAGTGTATTGCCTGGCAGGCTGGAGTGTTGAGGGTGATACGGAGCACCCTTGCATCTTTGGAAACTGATATAAAAAAACTCGAACAAACATTTTTTGATACTGGTGAGCAAGAGGGGGCGGGTCTGATGAAAGCCAAGCTATTAGAATACGACGAGGAAGCGCTGCGTGAGGTAAAATTTTTAGGTAAATATGCGGAGGCTAGACGTTATGACGAGGGTGGGAGACCAGGGAAAGCCTTGGCAGGAATGCTAAAAACACCACGTGCTGCGACATACATCCATGAACTGTGCTTGAAATCTGGCGTTCACGTTCAAGAACAAGGAGCGATCCTTGGGGCCTTTTCTGATTTCTACTCTAAACTATACACAGCCACCCAGGGAACGTGCCCGGATGGGTTGGAATCCTTTTTGGATTCGATTGCGCTGGTATGGTTTAATAATACACACAGGGAATACATGGACCTCCCGATAGATGCCGGAGATGTGGTACAGGTAATTAAGAGCTTACCGCCCGATAAGGCGTCGGGCCGGATGGTCTAACCACGGCCTTTTATAAGGCATACGCTGATGAGCTGGCGCCCAGGCTGTTGGCAGTATACGAAGAAGCTTTGGAGATGGGCGTATTGCCTGCGTCCATGCGTGAGGCTCTGATTATCACACTGCTAAAGCCGGATAAACCGGCAGACAACTTAGACTCCTATAGGCCCCTTTCCCTGATAAACGTTGATGTGAAGATCCTTGCTAAACTGCTTGCGAACCGGGTGCAGCCCATGTTACCTATGATAGCACTCCATGATCAATCGGGATTTATCCCAGGGGGATCAACCTCACATAATCTACGCACAATTTTCTCAGCCCTGCATTACTTGCACCCAGGTGTCAGGGCTGCGGTGGTGTTTTTGGACGCCGCCAAGGCCTCTGATACACTTGAGTGGCCCTACTTATTTACTATATTAGGCAGGATGGGCTTTAGTGCACTCCTCATCAAAAAAATCCGCTTGCTTTTCACATTGCCCAGAGCCCGGGTGCGGGTAAATGGCCTGGTGTCTGAACCTTTCTCCATCTCGCGGGGCACGAGGCAAGGTTGTCCCCTCTCCCCGCTGCTGTTCGCCATAGCTATGGAGCCTCTGGCGGCCAGAATTAGACCACATCATACGGCAAGGGGTATAGGATTCAGTTCTAGAAATCTCCTAATATCGCTATACGCGGACGATGTGACCCTCTATCTTATCAATCCGGACGAAAACTTAAATCCTATATTACGTGAATTTGTCCGTTTTGAAGGTCTTGCGGGCATTTCCGTCAATTGGTCCAAGTCGGTAATCTTTCCCCTGACTGATAATACCGCAAGGGTGTCCTCTGAATACCCCCTGCGATGGGAGGCAGATGAGGTCAAATATTTGGGGATATGGATCAGTCGGGACCTTCAGGCGATCTGGAATCTTAACTATGGGAGAGCGATGATGTGGTTGGGAGAAAAGGTGAAGATTTGGGCTACACTACCACTGTCCCTCACAGGGCGGATTGCGCTGGCCAAAATGATCATATTACCTAAATTCCTCTACCTATTTGCAAATATACCGATTCCGCTCACGTCCCATTTCTTTGCCACCCTGAGATCCCATCTGGTGGCACTAGCGTGGGCGGACGGACAAGCTAGGGTGGCATGGGAAATGCTGACGCTGCCTTTAAGACAGGGTGGCCTGGGAGCCCCGCATATGAAGCTATATGCACTTTGCGCTCAAGCTCAATTTTTGCATTTTTGGACCCACCCTACTCCCTTTCAGCCACATGTGGCAGTGGAACGGGATGCTGTCGCGCCAATTCCACTAAATGTGGCGATATGCGCCATGGCGAAACGCCATAGAGAAGATGTGGACACTGCTGGGACGCTACAATGGGCATGGGAGGAATTGCGCAAGAGGGCTGGAGTTCCGTTGCTTTATGCCCCCTCGCTTCCCTTGATGCATAACCCGATGCTGCCGTGTGTTGCGGATTGAGTTGCCAAACACCTAGTGGAGAAAATGCACCCTCGTACATTCGCAGACCTCTTCACCGACAACAAGTTCATGTCCCCCCCCGGTGGCAGAGGAGGGCGGCACTGTGCCCTTCTCTGAATTATTTTTGTATCACAGGTTGCGGGCGGCATGCCGCGCGCTTAGCGGGGACTTCCCTGGGGCCCCTCCGACCTTTACTGCTTTGGAGGGTGTGGTGGGCTCCCCGTCCCCGCGCAAGTTAGTCACCCGTATATACCGGCAAATGCAAAACACGGCGCCGGTGGTCACGCCTAAATCCCTTCAGTATTGGAATGAGGAGCTCCAATCCCCACTGTCCGAGGACCAGTGGGATTTCTGCTGTGGGCAGCTTACTGAGCTCTCTCCCAACTACAAGCTACGGCTAATACACTTTAAATACTTGCACAGGTTCTATAGAACGCCTATCAGTCTGAAAAGAATGGGGCTTCGTGAGACTGATGAGTGCTGGAGATGTAGGTGCTCCCCCGCCTCCTTTTTACACATAGCATGGTCTTGCCCACGGTTAGAGCAGTATTGGTCTCAGATTTTCAACTTGGTAAACCAGATTGTTGGACGCTCAGTTATCCCGTCCCCTATACTTGGTATATTGGGATATGTCAGGGACACCCCACCAAAATCGCGCAAACTGCATGCGCTGCTTCGATTATTCGCCAAAAGACAGGTGGCGCTCCATTGGGGCAGACGGAGGGTGCCCACGTTGAAAGGCTGGCTGGCTGACGTAACGTATGGGCATACACAGCTAAATACGTTCTGGGAGTTGATGTCGTCCGCGTCCCGGCCTCGCGATATCTGGGAACCGTTTGTGAGTTGGGCTCGGGAGCGACAGGGCATGGAGACAGAGGGTGACACCCTGGATGGGTAATCTTTGAGGTGGGGAAGGGTGAGCTGGGGGGACGTTCCGCACGAGGGGGTGGCACTCTGATTTCCCCACGCTATGAGTTAGAATAAACTCTACAGCCAATTGCACGGGTTAGAGTGGAGCAGTATAACATATATGATGATTGCCTGTGAGTCCTGTACGCTTGTGTCTACATGTAATTGTGCTAATTGCTGTGGCCCCTGAGCCTCCTGGATTTATTCTAGCATTGTGCTTTGCCTAATATGGAATTGACAAGACCAATACTGTAATGTGTGAACCTATGTATGGCACCTGGCGACATAATGTATATGGATATGCGATAATAATGACTGGCTGGTTCTGTTGGTTGTATTGACTTTGTAATCATTGAAGATATGATTAATAAAAAAAAATAAAAAAACTCTACAGCACCATAATGGCGACAGTGAAAACTGAGAAATCTGATAGAGACGTCTAGCCGCAGATTCCTTAACTTAGAATATCCCCAGGAGTCAGACTGGATCTGGAAAACTTTCCGCAGCAGCACCTCTGCGCGCCGGGGGCAGCCCTGACATCGTCCATGGACATGACGTCAGCGGAGCCATATATGCCCCTCCCTGCACGCTAATGTCAGTTTTCTTCTATTCCGCGTCAGAGCGCGGTTCCTGGAAAACAGCAGTTCCTTGGCCTGGTTTTTGGGTCTTCTCACCACCCTCCGGTGTTGTGGGAACAGTGTGCAATGCCTTCTGGCTTTAAGGCTTGTGAAGCCTGTGCATGTCAGATGTCTGGCACTGACCTGCACATCATTTGTATGTGGTGCCTCTGCATGCATCACGACTCCAAGGACTGTGACGCCTGTCCGAGGATGAAGCCGAAGTCCTTGAGGGAGTGTCGCATGAAATTGCTGGCCGCACAGATGTCCGGTCCAGCTCCCTCCCAACGCCGCTCTTCCTCTCGGGGGGTCGGGATCGGGCTCATTCCCGTAAGCACAGGCGTCGCTTACGGAGATCCTCCTCCAATGTCTGAGCCACCGCCTCCCATTCGTCTCACACGGTGCCGGGTAAGGGCGCACGGTAGCCTCATCCTCAGTATCAACGCGTTCCCAAATGGAGGCTTATGCTAAGGCACTACAGGCTTGTTTTGAGTCGCCCCCTCTCTCTGGTGCACCTTCGGGTCCCACAGAGGTAGCAGGCACTCATGCCGGGTCTTCATCTGCGGACGTTTCCCCGGCACCGGCTGTGTGCTTCGACTCCAATTCCAAAGCCGACACAATGCCACCGGGCCATGACCCAGAGCACAGCCCTCCCCGTCTGTCAGCGCATGGCCCTGTGCGGCTTCCTGCGCAGACGGAGGCGACGCCAGGTACTACCCCAGACTCGACGCCAGCCCTGGCACCTCATGCTTCCTACAGACAGGTTGCGCTAGGATTGACGTCGGTCGGCATCCCGGTTGCGTCCTCTGTGGAGGTCGTCAACATCCAGGCGACTCCGATGCGGCATCAGTACCGACGTCGATTCCGCTGATGGTGGCTCCCCTCGACTCCTCGGGCGGCGATAGGTTTCCAACGCGGCATCCGTCGACGCCGGTATTAACATCTCATTTGGAACCTGATGTTTCCCTGGACTCCCCAGATCAAGGAGCCAGGGTGCATGTGCCCTGTGTTGCCTGGCTTTCGTGTCAGTCTCCGACTCTTCCACTCCTAATGTCTAGTGGCAGGATTAGCCTTCAACCGTCTCCTACTGACGGTTTGTATTCCCCTACACGGATGGCCACTGAATCTAGTGCTGCCTTCGCGCGCGCTATTCAGGGGGTGACTGCTGTACTCGGCTGTCAGCCTCCTGTGGGGCCTCTACTTTCTGATCCTTTATTGGATCTGCTCCATTTGTAGCCTATTGAAGTAGAATCTTTGCTGCCGTTCAGGGACTCTCTACTTGACATCCTGCGTGGCACATTGTCAAGACCCTCTTCTGGTGACCCAGTTGATCAGGCTATTGCTCGTAGGCACCGCCCTGCTGCGGGTGATCCTCTTTGTCTGTCTCTTCACCCAGCGGCTCAGGGCCTAGTTTTTCAGGCGGCTTTTGATTTACATTCTTCACCGTCTTTGCCATTGTTACCTCCCACCAGGGAGTCTAGGTGGCTGGATGATTGCGGTCGCCGGCTTTTCGCCTCTGCCAGCGCAAGTGTCCGGGCTTTAAATACAGCCTGTGTGTTTGCGTGCGCATCCTCCGGTCTTTGGGACTCAGTTGCTCACCTTCTCCCTTCCATTCCAGAAGGGCCACAGACAGAATTGCTTTGTCTTCTGCTGCATGGCAGAAGCATGGCACAATTCTCCCTTAGGTCTTCACTCGATGCAACTGACTCTATAGTACGGGTCCTTGCCCGCGCTGTGGCTTTACGCCGCCATGTTTGGCTGCGCGACAGTCGCTTCACTGATCATGTTCGGGATGCCCTCAGATCTCTCCTTCAATGGGGTGGATCTTTTTGACCGCCACGCGGATTCGGCGGTCTCCCGTCTCTTTTCCGGGCTGCAGTAAGCCTTGATGTCCTTTTACGGCACCCTTCCTAACGTACTGGTTAGTTTTAATTGCCGGTTACTGTTCCTGGCTGGTTAGCCATTTCTATGTTCGTTCAGTACAGCCGTTTCGGCTGCTTCTCTCGTTTTTCAGTCCTCTGACTGTGTGCTTAGCCCAATAGGACACCCCTACCGGGGATTAGCCTTACCCCTTTGGTGTATTTACTGGCATTAAGTTCTGCCTTTGCCTTGTTTCTCTTCTGTGGAGCCTCCCCGTGGACATCCTGCTGGATGCCACTTGTTTCTTCCTACGGTGATCCTTGGACTGCGTTGTTGGTCCGTCTGTGGTGCATTAGAACCTGGCATAGGTTCCATACCATGCGATGTCTGTCCCACACGCCTGGCGAGACACCTTGTTGTTGCAGTTTTTTCACAACTGACACCCTTTTTGCCGGTGTGCGGCTTGCTTATTGGTGTAAATTGGATGACCAGCTCCTTCTGGGTTTGTCCTCCAAGGTAGGGGATTAGCAGATGTTCTCTGCTTGCGTGGTCATGGCCGCCTTCTGGCCACTTATTATGCAGCGGTTTCCATACTCCCTGCTGTTTCCGTACAGGGGTTTCCACGCTTTTGCTTGGGTTCATGCTGTGCACTCTCAAGGGGGCGTGTTCTCCTTGGAATACTCGCTCCTTGGAGTCCGAGACCTTTACATTGTCCTCACTTTTTGCAGTTTCATGACTAGTTTTTTCCCCCTACTCTGTCTTGCAGGAGACTGTTGTTCGTCTCGGGAAAGGGGTATGGGTTACTTACTGCTTTGGACATTGTCCTACTCAGTTTCCACATGGCTGCGAGTCATTTCAGCATACTCTAGACTCTTGTGGGGTCACATTTTCATGGTTTTAACGTTTTTCCTCCAGCTCTATATCTGCTCTGGGTTCTTACCAGGCGGATCCGTGCAGGCTGTTTTATTCCTGTGGTGTCCGTGGTTCTTGGCCCGGTTTGCTTGTTCCGCCAGCTCTTATGTAGTTGCCGGCTTGTTTGGTGCCCCTTTTTGGGGCTGTTGCTGTCTTGTTATTGTGCACTTCTGGGTTGCTCACGCTCCGCTTCCGGAGGTCCTTGCTTACTTCGTGTGGTTCCAGTATCCACACGGTATGCTTAGCTACCTTCTGGTAGGCTTAGGTGCCTTCCGGCCTTCGCTCTTGTTCGTAAAAGCTTGACTGCTTGTCCTCTGCCCTTTTTACGAGTTGTGACATAACACCTAAGTCCTGGCGTGTCTGGGCTGTCATACTACCGGCACCTTATGGCCGCGGATTGACATGCTGTCACTTGTGTCTTGCTGATGCAGGTTTCAACAGGGCTCTTTTTCGCAGTTGTACATATTCGACCGGTGTGCGATGTCTGTCATACTGGTTCCAGTCACAAGGTTTTGCTGCCGGCGACACGTTGCTTCTCTCTCTCCCCTCTCTCTCCTGTCTCTCTCCTGTCTCTCTCTCTCGGTCTCTCTCGGTCTCTCTCGGTCTCTCTCGGTCTCTCTCGGTCTCTCTCGGTCTCTCTCGGTCTCTCTCGGTCTCTCTCTCTCGGTCTCTCTCTCTCGGTCTCTCTCTCTCGGTCTCTCTCTCTCGGTCTCTCTCTCTCGGTCTCTCTCTCTCGGTCTCTCTCTCTCGGTCTCTCTCTCTCGGTCTCTCTCTCTTGGTCTCTCTCTCTCGGTCTCTCTCTCTCGGTCTCTCTCTCTCGGTCTCTCTCTCTCGGTCTCTCTCTCTCGGTCTCTCTCTCTCGGTCTCTGTCTGTCTCTCGGTCTCTGTCTGTCTCTCGGTCTCTGTCTGTCTCTCGGTCTCTGTCTGTCTCTCGGTCTCTGTCTGTCTCTCGGTCTCTGTCTGTCTCTCGGTCTCTGTCTGTCTCTCGGTCTCTGTCTGTCTCTCGGTCTCTGTCTGTCTCTCGGTCTCTGTCTGTCTCTCTGTCTCTGTCTGTCTCTCTGTCTCTGTCTGTCTCTCTGTCTCTGTCTGTCTCTCTGTCTCTGTCTGTCTCTCTGTCTCTGTCTCTGTCTCTGTCTCTCTGTCTCTGTCTCTGTCTCTCTGTCTCTGTCTCTGTCTCTCTGTCTCTGTCTCTCTGTCTCTGTCTCTGTCTCTTTTCCCCACCCCCCTCGGGCAAGCTCCACTTCTTGCGAAGTCATGACCTCCCTTTTTCCTCTAGTATATGTTTCCTACATACTGGCACTGTCGGATAAGGGTCAGCCTCTTGCCACTGCTGCCCCCACGTGTCTTTGCAGGTGCAGGCTCTACAGTGCCCTTTTTTCCACTGTTGTGCTTGATCGACCGGTAATTGCTTTTGCTTTCTGTCGCCACCTCTGGTCCTGTGGATCCCTCAAACCCTTTTTCAATGTTATATCAATCTCACCTTGACGCGGGCCTCCTGGCTCAGTGCTCCAGGAATACACAACGGGGGTTGTGTGCTGTTCTTAACAGCTTCTGGTGCCTTTGCCTCCCAGTGTTTTTCGCTCTTAAGAGCTTTATGGACTGGTGGTTACCTGCGCTACAATACTGTCCTCACTATGGTTCGTCCCAAAGGTTGACAGTGCCATTTTACTCACCTTATGGACGACTACGTTCTCTCAGGAACTTGGGGGGGGATCAGTCGCAGACCCACCTCCTCCATGGGTATGGCTTGGTATCTATTCTAAATTAAGGAATTTGCGGCTAGACGTCTCTATCAGATGTACGAGTTACTTACCTTCGGTAACGATGTATCTGGTAGAGACATAGTCTAGCCGCAGATACCTTAACGCCCACCCGTCCTCCCCATTCTGCGAGGATCTTTTCAGGTTGGGTCTTTCTATACTCGCCTCCCTTTGGGTGGCTTGCCCTTTTGCAAAGTGATATTCTCGCACTCCAACAC
Organism: Triturus cristatus; assembly: GCF_964204655.1. Lineage (NCBI taxonomy): Eukaryota > Metazoa > Chordata > Amphibia > Caudata > Salamandridae > Triturus > Triturus cristatus. The sequence goes on along the minus strand of NC_140580.1, from coordinate 1,175,181,556 downwards.
AGGCTGCTTTGTTCTGTTTCCCTGCTCCATTCCGCACGTTCTCAAGATTAGGCGGTATGGTGATATTTCCTGTGTTCTTTCCGGCCCTCGGACTGGATTGTACAGTGTGAAATCTATTCACGCTATTTCCCACCACCCCTCTCTCCCCTTCTCCATTGCCTTGTGGTTGTTGCCACCCCTGTGGCATTTTATTTCAGATCTATTGGCTCTGTACATTTATGGGTCATGTATTGGGTCTGCGACGTCTTTCTGGTGACCTCTCCTTAATCTTGTGTTCCGGACTTGCTCTCCTTCACGGTTTTACTGTCTGGATGCGGACTTTCGATCGTCTGCAGGCTGTTTCTCTACATCCTTGTCTCCCTTTACCGTTGATTGAGCCTTCACTCTTGCGGGGTGGCTCTTCAGAGCACTGCTCTGTCTCACCTGTCAATGTCTTCTATTTTTTCATCATTTTTGTACACTGTTCCCATATTCTCACAGTTTTTTGGTGATGGCTCCGCGTTCTGATGTAGAAAAGTTTCTCCGAAAACTGACGTCAGCGTGCCGGGAGGGGCATATATGGCTCCGCCGATGTCATGTCCGTGGACAACGTCAGGGCGGAGCCGGACAGCGCCGCCCCTGGCGTGCATTGGTGCTGCTGCGGAAAGTTTTCTGGATCCAGTCTGACGCCTGGGGATATTCTAAGTTAAGGAATCTGCGGCTTGACTATGTCTCTACCAGATACATTGTTACCGAAAGTAAGTAACTCGTACGTTTGGTATCAAACTACTCAGCACATTAAACCCACACTGATGTGGGATTTAATGGAAAATGCACACAGAGGGCATCTTAGAGATGCCCCCTGAAAACTAACCTACCACTAGTGTCCAGGCTGAGTGGCTGCTTTCAGCTGCCACCACCAGACATGTTTCTGGACCCCTGGGTTGAGAGCCTGCTGCTCTCTGGGGCCTCACACAATGCACATCCTGGGACGAGGTGCCAAGCCTCCTCTGCCAGGAAGGGCAGGGTTCACAAAGGGGAAGCTTCAAAGGCTTGCCGCCTTTGTGAGCTTCCCCAGGCCACTTGCTGCTTTCAGCAACTGGTCTCCACTGGTTCTGACCCCCACTTTGGGCAAGAGAACCGCAGGAAAACCAAGGGAGGGATAGGTCTGCCCACCTCTGCCAACTCCACCCCTCAGGTGGGGGAGGCGAGGTGAAGCACAACTCCCAGTCCCTGCCATCTTGCAGATGGGGGGACTAAGCCAACCATGGACAGGCTCATGCTCTCCTCCCACTGGACGGTGGCAAAGTAGGGGGTGTACCCACTCCAGGGAAGGGACCCATTGGTCCCTGCCTTTTACCTACCTGTAACTCCCCTAAATCTAGTATTTAGGGGCACCCCTGAACCTTGCTTCCTCAGACGAGAAGAAACTACAAGGAGAAGAAGGAGGACCGAACAGCCGTGCAGCAGCTAACAAGAGGAAGACGCACACTGAATTGGCCCCAGTCCTACTGGCCTGTCTCCTCCTCAAACCTGCTCCTGCAAAATCCCAGTGTGTCCTGCAGCCAGCAACCTCGAAAACCCCAGAGGACCTGCCTGCCATCAACCCCAAAGACTTTGTCTCTCGTGAACACTGGATTTGTTAATCTGCAACCTCTGGCTCCGGCCGGACACTGCGAATCCGCCCCACTCTGCACCCGCCGTCCACGCCCCGAGCTCGAGTGGGCAAACTCCACGAGGAGGTCATCGCGGGGATCCTGACCCAAGATCCGGCGACCCCTGACCTGCCTCAAGCCTCCAGCTGACGCCTACAGCCTAAATCCGGAAGGTCCCCCCAACCACGACCAGGAGCTGGTAAGAAGATTCAAACCCAAAAGGCACCCCTGCACCCGACTGCCTTGTGTGCCCAAACCGACGGTGCTTAACCAACCCCTACCTTCCCAACTTACCTCTCGAAGTGGTGGTCGCACCCAGAAGACCTTCGTCCCAAAGTCTGCAGTGCCTTTGCAAACCGGAGGTTCCCCATTGAAACCAACAGGGTGCCCAATGTCTAAACAGCACCCTGCCCCCGGCTGCCCTATTGCCGCTGAGGGTGCTTCTTTGGTGGTACTTTGTTTCTCCATTTGCCCTGAGCTAAACACCTAAGAGCTTTGCTCCCACAACCTTGTGGCCTGCCAGTCCGCAGCTGTGAGAAGTTGGCCTGATGTATGATGTCACTAATTCTAGTGTACACCTTATATCAGTCCAAACAACCCTTATGGTGATTGGTTGTAAAGTCAACCTTATAGACCAGCTATCCTAGTGGTAGCATGGACAAGAGCAGTCTTAGGCTAAACTCTGTATGGCATGTGAAGCCAGCTGTGATACCATTTGTAACCCCTTGAATACCAAATGAAAGGACACCACAACAGATATATATATAAAATAAAGTGTATTTATTCTAGTCAAACCCTCAGCACTCTTTATGAGATTAGAGGTAAGTACAACACAGTCTTATTTAAGCATACATTAAGTCACACAGGTAAGTAATACAGTTAGGCCCTAGGGGCCACGCAAACCATATACTAAAGAAGTGGTATAAGGACCACTGTCACGGAAATAGGATAGGCCTAGGCCTAGGCAATCGCTGGGGCTACACTATACTACCAAAGGTTAGGAAGTGGGAGGCCCACGGGATTCAGGTGCAGAGTGGAAACACTCACGCGTAATGCGTATAATCGATAGAAATAGTACAGTTTAGAATTAATAAGATTTAGGACACTTCTGGAGTAACTAGGAAGTCGAGACTTGCGAACTAGACACTAGGATAGTCAATACCCTGATGAGCACCGGAGTACCCAAGTTACCTAGCCCACTGGCTGCGGGTGCATAGGTGTGATCTTGCGTCGGGTTTCGTCGTCGACTCCTATGGATGCCTGAAGGAAAGATGCTGACAGGCAGTCAGTGAAGGGTGTCCGGTGGATTCCAAGGATGGAATCAAGAAGGAGGATACCTGCAAGCAGAGGGGACAGAGTCTGGGTCACTAGCCAGTGACCACGTGGAACCAGGAAGGAACCAGGCGATGTCGTGAAGATGCAGGTGAAGAGGTGAAGCTTGTCGCAGCAGCCACGGGTACCAGGAGACGTCGAGGACGACCAGGACCAGGAGGCGAGCTGTCCCACGAAGGCTCTTGCTGTCGGCGGCGTCGAAGTCGAAGTAGGACTCACCAAGCCTTGGCAAGCGGAACCCACGAAGAATGGAGGACTTGCTTCTGGTGCAGACCAGGAAGGTCTGGGGTGCTTCTCTTTTGCAGAGGAGCAGGAACCAGTCTGGAGGGGCCAAACCAGCAGTGGAAAATCAAAGGTGTGTCGTCGCAAAGGCCGCTAGCCAACGGGCAAGCAACCGGACAGACGCGGCAAGCAGGAAAATGCAGAAGGGCCCCACGCAGGACTCGTGGAGTGTGGGGGGCTAATCTTCGGTGCAGGTGATGCTTGGGGTCGGGGCTTCTCAATCCCCGGTGCACAACTTCGAGGGTGCCTCAGAAGCTGCGCTGGAAGATACTCGCCACTTTTCCCAGGGAGCCGGTCCCACGTCTCTCGTCGCCTCCACGGATCTCAGCTCGGCTGTGGATGTGGATCATGGTTGGAGAAGTCTGGAAGTCAAGGCTCTGGTCAGGCTCTGCAGTCGGTCCCTCGTAGAACTTCAGCAAAGCAAAGGGTAAGTCTCTTGATGGTGCCTGTTTGCACAGGGTGGCCACTCCTTGGCCACAAGGGAGATTCTTCAGTCTTCTTCTTTCGTCGAATGTCGAAGGTCCAGAGTTTCTGTTCAAGTTGCAGGTTCAGGATAATCTACTTTAGCAGGGCCCATCTAGCTACTAATATACTGGGCTAGTGGGCTGGGCTACCTGCAAGGTCCCTCCAATGGGTGGGACCAGGAAGGGGAGTGGCTACACCCCCTTTCCTTTGTCCAGTTTCGCGCCAGAGCTGGGGCTGGAGTGCCCCAGCACCGGTTTGAACTGGACTATGCATGGAGCACCTTGTGTGCCCCAGGCATGTCTCATTCCTTTCAGCCCTCCCTGCCCCAATACACTAAAGTCTGTCTGGGGAGGTGCTAGCACCTCCCCAAGCAGGAAGCCTATTGTCCAGGCCTCCCTGGCTGGGAGGGCTCCCAGCAGCAGGAGGTCAGACTCGTGTCTGTGGCAGCAGCATCCATTTTGTGATGCTGAGGCTTTGGTGAGAGTTAAACAGCAAAGTAGGATTTTAACATGTCTCTCCCTCTAGAAGGGAGGAATAATATCCTCATCACCAGAAATGGTATGGGGGTATTATTCCAAAGTGTTAGACACCTTACACGACATGTTTTGATAAAGCCAAACCATAGTTACCATAACCGTTTAAAATTATAAGGTACTTTAAGAGTATATGGTAGGCTATATCATAGAACAGCTATAAGGACATGGTTCCTAAAGCTGCAGACAGGCTCAGCTCATGCTAGAGCACCATCTCACATGTTACCAAGCACTCTGCCTCCAGGATTGTTAAGGCCTGCCATAGGAGTGGCTGATAGGTACACATGTGTCTATATTAAGGGTAGATATAGGTATACTATATCTAAGCAAGGGGTGATTACACGACCTTGCCCCAGCTGAGTGATCAGCCAGTTGTGTCTGATTGGAAGGCCAGACCAGGGGTGGCATAATACATGCTGCAGCCCCTGGGAGGCCTAGGGTACACCTATGCCCTGGGTACCTAGGGTACACTGTACAGGGTCCAATAAGGTGATCCTTACCAATTGGGTATGTACCTAGGGTACATGGAGTCCATTTTAAAGAGAGAGCAGACAGCCTGAGACCCTGAATGGCAGGATCTCAGGCCAACTAAGTCGAAAAACCAGCTAGACACTAGGCAAAAAGTTGGGGGTAACCATAGTCAGATATCTACCTTCCTACAGCAGCCACCAACCGGAGGCCACCTATCCCTCATTGGATAACATTGGGCCTACGCACTTTGCACCCGGCCGCCCTAGTGCCGCTGAGGGTGTAACAAGAGTGCATCCTTGCCCCCAGAACCTCAACTCCCACTACCAAATACCTCAAAACCGATAACACTATCTTCCTCCTTGGATAACATTGACTGTTTTTCTTGTAAAAGTTTTGATGTGTGGAGTTTGAAACCCAAAGGAGATCTTTAAAATTGTACCATTTGACCAAGGCGATTTTAATTACCTGTATACATGAAATGTCCCAGAGTAGTATCCAGGTATAATACTCTGAGTAAGAAAAGTAATCTCAAAAGTCTCTTACCTCTAATTTCACTGAAAAGCCCATTCAAGTCTATGTACTGATTTACAAAGTATTGCATTTCTCTGAAACCATACTGTAAGTCAAAACAAAGTGCGTATACAATTTCAATTGAAACTGTTTACAAACTGCATTACTACTGTAAAGTATTTATTGCTATACATGCCAGGCTTGCTTGGTTCTAGAAAATAGAATACCTAAAAGAATATTTTCATACAAAAACAATTGGTCTGAAGTTCAGTCTTTGAGTGTGTGAATTCATTTGATGACTGTGTACAACAAGTGCTTAATACTGTCCTCTGATACTGCCTTACTGCTCGACCACACTACCACTATTAGAGAGTAAGGTGCCTTCTAACTTTACCGCTACCTATCTTTGGGGATTCACTGGACTCGCCAGCTTCCTACACCGGGCAACTGACGGAGGGCCATCTGTCCATCCTGCAGCAGGAAGTTAAGTTCTTTTGTCCGAAGGGCCCAAAGAGAGGGTTCAGACATCGGAAGTGGGAGCGTGGTGTTACTCCTACTACTCCTGGTGCTGAAGAAGAATGGAGGACTAGGTTGTGTCTTAGATCTTCGCCTTCTCAACACCTTCCTACAGAAGGATAAATTCAAGATGCTCACAGTACCCCAGGTTCTGTCTGCCCTAGATCCCGGAGACTGGATGGTGGCATTCGACCTGCAGGCTGCCTATGTCCATATCTCCACCCTGCAGGCCCAAAGGTGCTACCTGCGGCTCATAGTAGGCCAGGAACATTTTAAAATCACAGTTCTCCTTTTGGATGCACTGATATCGATTTGTTAATCCTATTCTGGTCTCGGTGCTGTAAGGTGAGGAGAACCACGATCTCTCCAGAATTGCTGACCTGAGCCAACTAAACATATAAAGAAAAATCCTCAGAGAACGAAATTCACGTCACAATAATTATCACAATGCAGAATGTGAGCATAAATTCAATACAGTAAATTAGTTCTTCTTTTCTTTTTATTTGTTAGATCTTCAGACGTCCGAAACGTGTTTCGTCGCTTACATGGGAAATCGTCCCGCGACTTTATCAATGCTCTGTCTTCTTATGTATATGCCTTGATTTGTGCTGATAATTCCAACCCACAAAAGGGTTTCGTGTCAGCTGTCTGAAGATCTAAAGAATAAAAAGAAAAGAACAAGAACTAACTTACTGTATTGAATTTATGCTCGCATTCTGTATTATGATAATTATTGTGACATGACTTTCATGTGCTGAGGATTTTTCTTTGCACCTCCAGATGATGGCGAACCTCCTCATATCATTGGAGTTCCCTATCAACGTGCTGAAGTCATACCTGGCTCCTTTGCAGTTGCTCCCTTTCATCTGAGCCATTCTGGGTACAGTATTGGTTTCATTCCTTTTCCCTGGTGCGGAGAGTTCAGCACAACTTAGGCTATGATCCCAGTGCTTCGGACTCTGTCATGGGTCATCATGCCGAAGACTCTGAGTCTGTTGGAATAGTTCGCCTCTCACATCCAGCTGGTGAAACATACCAGATGGCATGTCCGGGCGCTGCAGTGGGAGCTGAAGTCCGAGAGGGAACAGTACCAAGGGAATCTGTTAGATTGTGTCCCAGTTTCGGAGGAGACTGCAAATGGCCTTTAGTGGTGGCTGCTTAACCGCAATTGGCTCCTTATCCTACCCAGATTTGACAGGGGTGACTGATGCATCTCTTCTGGGTTGGGGAGGCCATTTGGGAGCGGTGGAATCAGAGGCCTTTGGTCTCCAGCGGAAGCTCAGCTCCACATCAGGTTGTTGTAGTTGAGGGCAATTCACTTGGCATTGAAGGCCTACCTGCCTGCTGTCAGAAGAAGGTTGGTGCTATTGCTCATGGGCCACATCAGCGCCATGTGGTAGTGCACCAAGTAGAGTGGGGTCAGGTATAGGGCCTGGTCCTATGCTCTGGAAGTGGTTGGGCCACTAGGGGATTCCTCTTGTGGTTTTCCACCTGGCAGGATCTCTTAAACTCAAGGGTGTGTGAACCATGCCACTGACACTTAGTAGACTACCAATGACAGTTACTTCTGGAGTGGCACAATGTAGCTTCCATCAGTGGGGAGAGCCCTCGTTCAGTCAGCAAGTTTGCCTGTTGGAGTTCCCAAGAAGTCTCTCTCTCTTCTCTGAGACACATAGAGCGGAGCTTCTACTGCTGGCTCCTCTGCCAGATCTGGAATGACTTGGCCCAAGTTATCCTGTTGGCACCGGATTGGGCCAGGAGGGTGTGGTACCCAAATTACTTGGGCATGAGCGTTTGTCCTCTGATCAAGCTGCCGCTACAGGAGGATATTCTGTCGCAGCTGCAGGGAAGGATGCTGCATCTGGGCCTACACAATTTACAGCTCCATGCTTGAAGATTGAGCATTGACAGTTACCCTCATTTGACCTTCATCTTAATGTGGTCGAAGTCATCTTTGCAGTGTACATCTAAAGAACTGGTGTAATCCAGTCATTGGGATAAATTTGTGTCTTGGCGAGGCACCTGCCAAATGAATCCACTGCAAGGCCAGTTGTCTGAAGTTTTGTTTTTTGCTTTGTCCCTGGCCCAGCAAGGGCTTGCTTCAGGCACAGGTTATTTGTTTTCTCTTTCAGCTTTTTTGCAGTTGCTCAATGAGCCTTATTTATTTTAGTGACGTGTTGTCATGACATTTTTTTAAAGGTTTGCAAGATTTATTTCCACTGACACTCTATGGCGTCACAGTGGGACTTGAATTTAGCGTTCACTTTTTTGATGTACATTCATTTTGAGTTGCTGTACAGTTGTGCCTTGAGACTTCTGATGCTGAAAATGGTTTTTCTCATCGCCATAACGTTGGTAGACTTGTGAGTTAGCGGCAGGCTCTTTCTGCTAACCCACTTTATAAAACATTCTTTCCAGATAAGTTGGTGGATGTTGTGGACCTAAGCCTCTTTTCTTTCCGAAAGTGGTCATTCCATTTCATTCCATGCAGCCAGCACCGTTTTGGCATTCTTTGCTCCACCTCGTCACTCTAAGGAGGAAGAGATGCTGCATTGTTTTGTCCCTAAGAGAGCACTAAACATTTATATATAGCGCACCGATGAGCATCAGGTGGATAACCACTTCTTTTTTGGGTTCTCCGAAGCAAAGAAGTACAAGACTGTGTAAAAACAGACCATCTCCTGATTATTCTCTGTATTAAGATCTGCGAAGCACTGACTAAGAGGCATCACCCAGAAGGCTTAGGGGCTCATTCTACCAGAGCTAAAGCTGCTACTACTGTGATGGCATGCGGCGTGCCTGACTTGGATCTTTGTTGGTTGACTCCGTGGACGATGGTACACACATTTATGAAGCACTACTGCCTTGACAGCAAGGTTGTCGAGTGGGGATGGGTCCTGCAGGACCTTTTGTTCTGAACCAGTTTGCACACCTGACACCTGGGGAGATAAGACTGTAGTATATCTTCACAAGGTAAGCAATCAGAATTTTCCATTAGAAAACTGAATTACTTATCTTTGGTAAAAATCTTTCTGGTAGATGTTCTGTGTAACTACAGATTCCTCACGGATCCTCTCCAATCAGTGAACAGGACTCTTCTGTCTAAAGCAAACCAAATTTAGAGACCTGTGCACTGGTCATACCAATCTGCCGATAGACTGCGTCTTCGGCCAGGAACGCGTAACATCACAGCGCAAGGTTTGCACTTTCATGTCGCTCCGCTTGCTCCTTCTGGAGCGGCACACAGGAGTACTCCTTTAAAGTTTCCAGGTCAAGTCTTGACTCCTGGGCAATATTCACAAGATGATAAATCTGAGGTTATACAGAGGATCCGCCAGAAAGATTGCTACTGAAAATAAGTAACTTGTACTCCTACTTATACTTTTTGTGGGTTTTTTCTGTTGGATTCCCTTTTTCTGTTGTGTTTTATTTACATGGCCGCCTTCCTCTGGAGTTGCCTGACTCTGTCAATAACTTAGTATGATTTCATTGCTCCTCTCCCATGGCACTGTAGTTGTCCTAGTGGGTGTGCTGCTGTTGAGCACACAGTCTCTACCTGGCTGCCCTTCTCTGGCTGTATGAGTGACTCCTGCATTTTCTCCTTCTTTGAATCTGCTTTTTATCTCTTTATTACCCTGCCGCTCTGTCCAGTTATCTGATTCTACCCGAAGATCAGTGGTATCTGATTGTACTTTTTTTCTCCTGTACTCACAGTACTGTTGTCTCATGTATTTTGTGTTGCCTGCATGAGTGATCATTTCTCACCTTGTCTTGGGCCTCTTCTGTAGGCTGCCTGATCCTGGAGCTGATCCACGCTATCCTGAATCTGTGTTCAGATGAGGATCTCCAAAGCGGGTAAGCGAGCATGAGAAGACTGGCACTCTGCTGTGCATCAAGGCGATGGGGTGAAAGCAGCACTTCACTCTGTGGTGTGCCAGAGGATTGAATCGTATTAGCAAGTGCCCCATGTTCATTTCAACATTACGCAGTCTGCATTCAATTAATTAGGAGTTAATATCTGATAGAGACTACTAGCCGCAGATTCCTTAACATAGAATTATCCCCATGCGTGAGACTGGACCCGGAAAACTTTCTTGCCCCAGCATCTCTGCGCACCGGGGGGCGGTACCACTCGACTCCGCCCGCCGCGAGGTCACATAAGCCCCACCCCGGCGCGCTGACTTCCGTTTCCTTCTTTTCCGCGTGCCATGCGGATCCGGATCGTGTCCCTGGCCTGTTTTCAGGCCTTCTTTTCACGCCTTGCGTTTCTTTTTGAGAACAGTGTGCGAATGCCTTCGGGCTTTAAGACGTGTTCATCTTGCGCGCGCCAGATGTCGGCGACGGACCCTCACCCCATTCGTATGTGGTGTTTGGGTGAGCACCATGTCTCCACGGACTGCGAGGCTTGTCAGCAGATAAACCTGAAGTCCCGGTGGGAGCGCCGGATGAAACTCCTTTCGGCCCGCATGTCCAGGTCGGCGTCGTCACCGCGTCCGTCCCCCTCGGAAGGGTCCAAGAACCGCAGCTTCAGTCTACGACATCGTCCTTCTCTGAGGCCGCAGGGGCATTGCTCGCCCTTTGGTAAGTGTCACAGCTTGTCCCTGAGGCCCGGTCCCCGCCCTGTGGGGGGCGCGGGTTCTCGGCTGAACATGCGGCCTCGCGCATCGCCACCCTACCCGCCGTTTTCCAGCGTGGGGGCGACCAGAGTCCAAATGGAGGCCTATGCTGCGGCCCCATCAGGCTTCCTTGGCTCCTCCTCCTCTTCCTGGGACGTCTGCGGATCCTCGTCCCAGAGTTCCCCTCGGTCTTCTGGGCAGGTGGCGGCCTTGCCTGAAGCCGTTCATGCACCGATGGCTGTCTGCTCTGGCGGCACCACGGGTGCTGGCTCGGGGCCGGGCCGTGTCCCCGGGTCCCTCTCGTCTCTCCACGCAGGCGGCTGCTTCGTCGGTGGTCGAGTCAGTGCCGTTCTTTCGCCGACCCAGAGCTGGTCCCGCTCTGTTCTCCTGGGGCGCAAGTCGTGTCGGAGGTCGTCTCGGCGTCCCCTCCGGTGCCGGCGTCGGGTCTACGACTCGTCTTCGGAGGCCCCCTCTTCTCCCTAGGTTCTTTTTCCCCGGAGACGGGACGCCGCGTCGTGCCTTTTCCCCCAGCGTCTTCCAAGGAGGGCTCTTCGCCGTCCCCGCGCCCACAGTCTTCCCCAGAGGCGCCTCAGGTTCCCCACTCCTCTGGCAACCCTCCTCCATTCCGAGCTTGGCCGTTTCTTCCTCCGGTTGGGCTGGGGGATGGCAGGCTTAGCTTACAGCAGTCGCCCACAGAGGAATTGCTCTCCCCACCGTGTTGTCCTACGGAGGTGAGTGCTGCCTTTGCCTGGGCTGTCTCCACGGCCGCTGGGATTTTGCGCATGGGCGACCCGGCTGCCCATTTCCCTGCAGACCATTTGCTTGAGGTTCTCCATCAGGGATCTGGTGGACGGGAGCTGCTTCTTCCCCTCTAAGCTTCGCTCCAGAATTCTCTCTTGGGGGCCTGGGGCGTCCTGCCACGGGGGACCCGGTGCCCCAGTCGCTCCTGCACCGCCACCGTCCTGCTCCACATGATCCTGTCTGCCTTTCCCTCCACCCTTCTACCAGGGGCCCTCTTCTGCAGACTGCCTTTCCTTCCTTGCCTTCGGTGTTGTCTCCTCCATCACGGGAGGGCCCGGTGGTTAGATTCCTGGGGGCTTAACATCTTCGCTTCCTCCAGTGCTGCCTTGCGGACGCTCAACACAGCTTTGTGTGTTGGCCAGAGCCACTTCAAGCTTGTGGGATTCCGCAGAGTTCCTTCTGTCTTGTGCTTCTCAGGAGGGTGCCTGTGCTGATCTGCGGCACCATGTGTTGGATGGCCGGGAGCTGGCCGCGTTCATTCTTCGCTCGGCTCTAGATGTCTCTGAGGCTCTTGGTCGCACTATGGCTTTTTAGGTAGCCCTCCGTCGCCATGCTTGGTTGAGGGATAGCGTCTGGTTGACCTCCCTTTCTATGGTGCTCTTTTGTTTCACGCCCCTGCGGATTCTGCCATTCAGCGGTTCCTTGCGGGGCTTCGTCCTCCTCCTCCTCCTCCTCCCCCCCCTCAGTAAACCTGGATGTCGGTCCTCTGCTGTGCTTTTCTGGGGTCTAGTGTTTTGTAGCCCCGGTTGTGTGTTGTGTGGTTGGTGTGCCTTCAGGGTCATTCGGTTGGCCCTTCGGTACTGTTGGCTGCTGGTCCAGCCCCCTTTTTTGACTTGTGGTTTTGGCTGTTGGTAAGCCCGTGTAGGTCCTGAGATTAGGCCTTCTGTGTCTTCTTTTATTGGCTGATTGGCAAGCCGTCTGCAGGTCTTTCTGTTTGTTCTGTTTGTCCTCTGCTGCGGAATTTTTTCCTAAGAGGTGTTCCCATGTTTTCTTGGGGCGTAGCATACCCTGTGTGGGGTACTTGTAGCTATTTCATAGCTCTGTCATGAGCTGGGGAGGTTTTGTCACGCTTTTCGGGTTCCTTGCTCTCCGTGGTGTTACGGTATATCGCAGGTGCGGTCTCTTAGACGATGGTCTTGGCGCAGCTTGCGTTGCGCCCAGGTCTGTCCTTCTCCTTGTTCGCTACGTCGCTAGACCGGTCTGGCCTGCTGTCTGCGGCATCATGTGGTGGCGCTTCCGCCCTTCTGTCCGGCGTTTCGGCCTGGTTCTCTGTCTGGTGTTCCAGAGGGACTGGCTTTCCTTGGCTTCTGTGTTCTGGTTGACGGCTTGGGCCCGTCCTCCCTTTCTTTCTCTCTTTCTTTCTCTTCTGCCTGGTTCCACTTCTTTCGTGGGTCAGTGTGTGTGTTTCTGGACCGGCCCCTCCTTTAGGGTGTGTTCTGGCCCTCCCTGGCCTCTGCCTTTGGCTTGCGTTTGACTTGTTCTGGGTGCGCTGCTCCATGGTGTTGCTCGCGCATGCCTGCTTGTGGCCTCTGATGTGTTCCCTTGTGCCCCTGCCTCTCCGGTTCCGCTGGGGCTTTGCGCAACTGTGCTTTCTTCTTACACCTGTGCTATTGGCGGTGGTGCTGTTCCTGCCTGGTCCGCTGCTTGCGGCGAGGTGTGTTCTGCTGTTTCCTATCACTGTGTTTCTTACGGTGGGCCCTGCCTCCGGTTCTACCTCTTCTCCCTGGGGTTTGAGGTGGTTCTTTTGTTCCTTAAGGCTCTTCGGCCGCTGTCTGCCTCTGCGGGGTGCTGGGCGGTTCTCCCTTGGTTGGGCTTAGGATCTCCTGGCCTTCCCTTCTTGTCCCTGTAACATGTCCCCTGCTGGGGCCCTGTGTCTCTCCTGGTGGGGAGGCTGCCTCGCAGGCCCTCCTCCCTTCTGGGTATGGCTAGGGTATCTATTCTACGTTCAGGAATCTGCGGCTAGTAGTCTCTATCAGATGTACAAGTTACTTAACTCCGGTCACGATGTATCTAATAGAGACGATTATAGCCACAGATTCCTTCATGACCCGCCCTGCCTCCCCGTTCTGCGAGGACCCTCGGCTTGGTTTTCTGCACTCGCCTCCCTCTGGGTGGCTTGTCTTCTGTGGGTGTCCTCTTCGCTTTCTCCGATCAGGCTGTCTGGTTCTGCTTGATTGTTCCACCCCCTCCCCCCCCTTTTTTTCTTTTGATGCAGGGTTGGTTGGTTTCTGCGTGCATTTGCATCCCTCCAGCTGGTTTCTCTCCAGTGTAGGGGCCTACTTTTGCTCTTTTTCCCTCGGTTTGTTTGGAGTTTCTGATCCCCTTGCGGTCTTCTACGTTGGGGAATCTTTTGCCTATCCTTTGGCCTCCTGCACCTTTCAGGTGATATGGCCCTCCTTGGCAGTGTAGTCTGGGGGTGGCTTGCTGTTGCTCCTTTGTTCCGGGCTTGTGGCCCTTCCCTGTGTGGTTTGTGGTTGCAGATTCTCTCTCTCTCTCTCTTTCTGTTACGGCGCTTTCACATACTTGCGCCTCCAGGATGGCTGTCACCTTGGCTTGCACGGTTGTTCCTTGGAGTGGTGCTCTGCGCTTTCCCTGCTATGGCTTTGCTGCTATGGCCCTCTGGTACTTTAGTGCCAACTAGTGCTATCGCCTTGGCTTGCACAGTTGTTCCTCAGAGTGGTGATCTGCTCTTTCCCTGCCAGGGCTTCGCTGCTATAGCCTTCTGGTACCTTGGTGCCAACTGGTGCTGTTCCTCACCTTTTGTTTCTCTGTTTTGTTTCTCTGCTTTTTTCACACACTGTTCCCATGCTCTCCTCAGTTTTGTTGTGATGGATCCGTGGGGTGACGCGAAAAAGTTCTAAGAAGCAAACTGACGTCAGCGTGCCGGGGTGGGGCTTATGTGACCTCGCTGACGTCACACCTGCGGAGGACGTCAGGGCAGAGTCGCGTGGTACCGCTCCCCCAGGGCGCAGAGATGCTGGGGCAAGAAAGTTTTCCGAGTCCAGTCTCACGCCTGGGGATAATTCTACGTTAAGGAATCTGTGGCTAGAATCGTCTCTACCAGATACATCGTTACCGGAGGTAAGTAACTTGTACATTTCCACTTGTACGCCGGGCTGTGGTCTGTTTGGGAGATAGCGAAAAAACTGTTTTCTAAATTCATATCACCAATTCCTATCCAGCTTGCCTGTTTTTTTAAAACTAGCCATTTTCTGTTAAACTGAAGAGTTAAATGCCCAGCTGTGCAGCTTTTGTCTTTCTTAAACCCTTAATGTGTAAAAAAGAAGGGTTGAGGTGGGGCGAAGGACTCAAAGTAGCAATAGGTATTAACTTTAGGACACCAACATAGGCATGGAGTCCTTTATTGCATGAAAAGATGTTTCTCAATTGATTTTTCTCTATTCTAAGGAGCAAAGATCTCAGAACACGAGGCTACCACTTTACCAGTTTTTGAGTTCTAAACATATGTTTAAACATTGTGTTTGAAGCATATGAGCTGCAGATCGTACACTGTGCATTAGATCGCCATCTGGTGTTGGGCTCGGATGCTTGCACCTTGTTGTTGTCTTGGAAGAAGTCTTTTGTAGTCACGAGATAGGTGACTCCTCCCTTGGACGATAGCGCGCATGGGCATCGACTCCATCCTCAGATTGTTTTTTTCCGCCATTGGGTTCGGATGGAACTTCTGCGCAAACTCTCTCGAACTCTCCAGTATTGTTTGCGATCGCGTGATCTTCGATGCGCATCTCAACTACTCAATTCCGGTCACCGACGCGGGCCACTGGGCCTATCAACGCCGGTCGGGCCTACAGCTCATGGAACGAACTCCATTCAAAAAATGCCCCCAGTGTGGAGCGAAATTCCCACACAGTGACCATCACAAGGTCTGTAACCTGTGTCTCTCGCCAGAACAATCGAAAAAGACCATCCGTGATCGCCGGACTCGACACATCATGGCGCAGAAAGCAGCTCCGGCACCAGCGGACATCTTTGACGAAGGCCCAGATGTCCCAGAGGAAGATTCCGAAGACCTGGAAATCGAGTCCGAAGCAGACAATTCAGACACAGACGACCACATCACTCCAGGTCAACGAGTGAGTACAACTGCCCCCACCCCCACTCCACCCGATAAAAAGAAGGCCCTGGTCAAGACTTCGCCTGCTGGCCCCAGTCGTGACCAAAGACATACTTCAGAAGCCCCGCCCCCGGGCTCGGCTCCGAAGATAAAGGACAAGCCTTCCGGTAGCTCGGGACCGAGCAAACCGCATATTCCCGTCCCGAAAGCGCCTTCGGCACCGAAGCAAGCTGGGAGAGCAACCTACTCCCAAAAAGAAATTGTCTCCGACCACTTCGACGCCGAAAGAAAAACCTTCAGATGGAAACCACACCCTTCGGAACCGAGAAAGAGGTCAGTCTCCATTGCCTAGCCAAAGGACTCTAAAACACCTCCTAAGGCCTCGGAGCACAAATCTCAAACCCGTTCGGACCCCAAAAAGTCGGCGCCTAAAGCGGTTATCGAGGATGAAGAACCTTTTCGACCGGATCCTGTCGATCCCAAATGGAAAAAAGTCCATATTGACCCCAAAACAGGACGTGTGGCTGCTGTGCCACACAAGAAGAGGATTCCAGAGGGGATGATGGACGGAGCGTTTGAGCAAATCAAACACTCACCCCCAGTCAACTGATCTGGGTTTAATCCATCATTCTTTAGCTCACTCCACCACCCCAGTTCAGACATGGCCATATGCAAATCAGTCTGATCCTGTGCCTCATGGGAACAGTCCATCCCGAACTGCCAAGCCATGTCTTCCCTGAACCGGAAACACAAGAAGAGGAAGCTGGACACAACAGACACTCCTGCAGTGCCTCTGAAGAAAAAAGACTGTGTCACTTCACCTATAAGACCCTCTTGTCCTGTTCTTCCTACTCCTCTTCTTCCTCCTATACCTCTCACCCCCACAGCCTAGAACACTTCCACTACATACACCACCACAGGATGATGATGATAATGATGTAGGGGGAGGCAACAATGACCCTTTCACTGACCCTGACAATGATACGGACACACCACAGGATGATTGAGACGATTATGATGACTCAATAGATCCCCCAGACCTCCCTGATCCCCAGCCATTTCCAACAAAATCATCTCCCCCCGATTACAATATTGGCTTTGGGCAGCTTGTTAATAGAGCTGCTACTTACCATGGCGTTCACATGTATCCAGACCCTGCAGAGGAGGATTTCCTCCTAGAGACTTTTGAACAGTCGCAGAAATCTGTCCAAATACTGCCAGTGCTCAAAGGGGGGTTGATAAGAAATACAAACCTGCCCCCGATGATCCCATCTACATCAAAGGGCAGCTACCCCTAGACTCACTAGTAGTGTCTAGCGCGAGAAAACGTGCCAATTCCCAAATATCCGGTGACGCACCACCTCCGGATAAGGAATCTAAGTTGCTAGATGCCTCTGGCAAGATGGTTGCTGCCCAGGCAGCCAATCACTGGTGCATAGCGAACACCCAAGCATTACTTGCTAGGTATGACAGGGCTCACTATGACAGACCAGAAACCCTATTGCAACATTTACTTGATCATTACAAGGCGCAGGCAAATGACCTAATTCAGGAAGGCAAATTAATAACCAACGCCTCAATCAAGTGTGCCCTTGATGCAGCCGACACAGCCTCTAGGTCCATTAACACTAGTGTGCTACTCAGACGACATGCCTGGCTACGCATTTCACGCTTTAAACAGGAGGTACAAACCACCATCCTGAACCAGCCGTTCAATCAGGAACAGCTTTTTGGTTCGGCTGTAGACACCACTCTGGAGAAAATGAAAAAGGACACGGAGACAGCTAAATCCATGCGAGCCTTACTGTCTCCATCCACACGTGGTTCCATTCGCCGCTCCTTTTATAGAGGAGCATCCAAAAACATGGGAACAGACACTGCCTCCTCTTCTTTCAAACACACAACACAAACATCCCCCAACAGAGGATATTTTAGAGGAGGATACAGGGGAAATAACAAAGGGAGAGGTCGAGGTAACAACAACACTCGCACCTCCCCCGCTAATAAACAGTGACTTCCCTCCACTCCCCCCAGACCATTCCACTCCGGTCGGGGAAGGCTTTCACAGCAGCGCCAGGATGCCCGTAGGGTTACAGTGCGCTCTATAAATGAAAATACTTATACATACAGTTCCTGCCTGTCTGGACTTCCATCACCACAGACAAGTGGGTAAGACAAATTATCCAGTATGGTTACTGCATGGAACTTACAGCAACCCTGCCCACCATACCACCCAAACAGCGTCCAATGTCCACAGAACATCTCACGCTCATAAAGCAGAAAGTTCTCTCACTGCTTCAAAACCAAGCAATAAAACTAATTCCCTTACAGCATCAAGGAACAGGGAATTACTCGCTGTATTTCCTAATCACCAAAAAGGTCGGCACCCTCAGGCCAATACTCGACCTCAGACCTCTCAATCTTTACATACAGTCAGATCATTTCCATATGATCACTCTTCAATAAGTCCTTCCACTACTTCAACAGGGCGACTTCCTTGCACACTAGATCTCAAGGACGCCTACTTTCATATTCCCATTCACCCCGCTCACAGAAAATACCCAAGATTCATGGTGGACGGACAACACTACCAATTCAAAGTCCTTCCATTCGGGGTGACCACCGCACCCAGGGTGTTCACAAAGTGTCTGGCGGTAGTAGCAGCCCACTTGAGAAGACAACAAATCCATGTCTTCCCATACCTCGACGACTGGCTGACAAAAGCCAAGTCTCACAAACAGTGTGTTCATCACACTCATCAAACCATCCAGCTACTACACATCTTGGGATTCACAGTAAACTACACCACGTCACAGCTTCAGCCTTCCCACATACATCAGTATCTAGGGGCCACAATAGACACCTCAAGAGCTCTGGCATATCCCACTCCAGCCAGGATAGCCAGTATGCAAACCCTAATCACCAAATTGCAACAACGGCACTCCCTCCCAGCAAGGGTATTCATGCAGCTCATAGGAATGATGGCCTCTTGCATCCTTATCGTACCTCATGCAAGACTTCAAATGCACCCCTTACAGGAAGGCCTAGCACGTCAGTGGAACCAGGCCCAAGGGCAACTTACGGATCTGGTGTTGGTAGACAGCCGCATACATCGCTCTCTGCAGTGGTGGAACACACAAAACCTGTCCAGAGGGCGGCCGTTCCTAGAGCCGGTTCCACAGATAGTGCTAACAGGAGACGCATCAGTCACCGGCTGGGGAGCCCATCTCCTAAAATATACAATTCAAGGCAAATGGACCACTCAACAGAAAGTGCTCCATATCAATCACCTGGAATTACTCGCAGTATTTCTAGCATTAAAATCATTCTAAGTACATCTACAGCACAAGACTGTCCTAGTCCGGACGGAAGGCATGACAGCCATGTATTACATATAAAAACAGGGGGGGCACGCATTCTTTGCAGCTGTCCCAGCTCGCACAAAGCATTTGGAAAAGGGCTATTCCACAAAACATATACCTGCTTGCAGAACAGCTTCCAGGAGTTCACAATCAGATTGCGGGTCTGCGAAGTCGGCAGACACAGCAGATACACAAATGGGAACTCCATCCCCAAGTTCTTCAACCATTTTTTCAAATGTGGGGCCAAGCAGAAATAGATCTTTTCGCCACGCATGCAAATACAAAATGCCCAACCTTCGCCGCCAGGTTTCCACACTCGTGATGAATTGGTCAGGCAAATTTGCGTACGCTTTTCCGCCACTCCCACTAATTCCCCTAGTGGTACGCAAGCTCAGACAACATTCTCTCAAGATGATCCTGGTGGCTCCCACATGGGCACGCCAACCGTGGTTCACAACACTACTGGAACTCTCAGTAGTTCCACACCAAAAACTACGCCTCTCCCAAACATTGCTAACGCAGAACCGTGGAGAGATAAGACACCCAGACCCAGGTCAGATGAATCTAGCAATCTGGCTCCTGAAGTCCTAGAGTTCGGTTATCTTAACCTTCCGCCTGACTGTATGAATATTATTAAAGAAGCCAGACGCCCTACTACTAGAGCTTGCTATGCAGCAAAATGGAAAAGATTTGCCATCTGCTGCAACAACAGTCATATTGATCCGTTGGATGCTTCCATCCAGGATATCATTTGCTACTTGTTACACGTGCAAAAATGTAATCTAGCATATTCATTCATACGATTACATCTAGCAGCACTCGCTGCTTATTTACAAAATAGACAACACTTGTGTAAGAAAGGGGCCCTGTATATACTGCACCAAAGTAAGGTTCAGTGTGCACAGAGTCCACAGTCCCCAGTGGTTTGGCAGAGGCTAAAGTTAGATATAACCATACTCTCTAAAGTGGTAGCTTGGTCGAGCAGTAAGGCAGTATCAGAGGACAGTGTAAAGCAATTGTTATACACACTGTCAGCAAGTGGTCTCACACACTCAAGAACTGAACTCTAGGCCAATTGTTTTGTATATGAAAATATATAGTTTTATTTTAGAACCACAAGTAGGTATCAAAATACTTTCTCAGAATAAAATGCTCTAGTTGTATACTTTCATTAAACAATAGACTTTTAAATGCAGTAGTTCCAGTTGTTGTAATAGGCAACACAAGTTAACCACAATTCTAACATTGAGCTCAATGGGAATCTTGAAGTAAATGCAATATCAATTACTTTGCATTGGTTTTTCTTACTCCGGGCTGGATCCTGGATTCAGCGCTGGTGCATCTCCTGTAAACAGTTGAAAAAATCGTTTTTGTTACACAGGCGATTTTTAAGGAATATTTGTATGTTTCAAAAATCAACACTTAGAAGAATTTCTGGCAAAAACCAGGCAATGTTATCCTATGGAGGAAAGTTTGGTTATCGGAAAATCGCAGTTATAATTACTTTTCAGTGCTGGGCACCAAGATCCAGCATTGGGATCTCTCCTGGTAATAGGTGAGTAATTTTGTTTACATTGATCGGGTGATTTTTAGTGAATATTTACAAGTTTCAAAACTCGACACTTGGAAGAATTTCCAAGTGAAAACCAGTCAGTTACCCTATGGAGAAAATGTAGGTTATCGGCTTTCAGGTAAGTACTCAACTGGCAGAGTTAAGGTTCTGGGGTTAGACACAGGGGTCTCCCAGGGTCAGGTAGGTACAGTTGTTACACCTTCAGCGGCACAGTGGCAGCCGGGTGCAGAGAGAGTAGGCCCAATGTTAGCCTATGGCGGGCAGGGGGCCTTTGGTTGGTGGCTGCTTGCAGGCAGGCCACGCGGCTGTGGGAGCTGAGCTCCTGGTCACTTGCACAGGGCAAGTGGGGAAGTAGAATAGAACAGATGCTGCACTTCCAGGGGCACACGGGCGGCTGGGTGCAGGGTGCTTTTGAGCCGTCGGGCGCTCAATGGATTTCAATGGGAAAGCTGCGAGATGAACAAAGGCTGCAAACTCGGGGACGGTGATTCTTCAGGTGCGACCACCACTTCGAGAGGTAAGTTGGGAAGCTGTAGGTTAGGTAGGCACCCAGGAGTTGGCCACAGGGGGCCGCAGGGTGCAGGGTGCAGGGGTGTCTTTTGGCGTCGGGAAATCTTACCCTCTGCTGGTCGCGGTTGGAGGGGTCCCTGGTATTGAGGCTGCAGGAGCGTCGAGGAGGGTCCTTGGGTGCTGGATTCTTAGTCACAGTCGCCGGGGGGGACGTCCTCGTGGTCTTTGTTCACTCAGGCACAGGCTGGGCTCGGCGGGTGCAGAGTGTGCTGGATTTGCGGTTCCTGGCTGGCACCAGGGGTTGTTGCTGCTTGAGCAGAACCACTTCTCGTGGGAGTCCCAGTCTTTAGATGAGCAAGGCAGTCGGGTCCTCCGGGGTTTTCGAGGTTGCTGACCACAGGAGACGCCGGGATTTAGCAGGAGCGGGTTCGAGGGTTGACAGGCCTGTAAGGCTGGGGCCAAGTCAGTTGGTGTCATCCTCTTGTTAGCAGCTGCACGGAAGGTCTTCTTGTTCTTCTTCTTGTT
Source organism: Triturus cristatus (assembly GCF_964204655.1). NCBI lineage: Eukaryota > Metazoa > Chordata > Amphibia > Caudata > Salamandridae > Triturus > Triturus cristatus. Next base: position 1,175,160,351 of record NC_140580.1, on the reverse strand, counting down.
TCGGAATCGGGATCTGAGGAAGGAAGGTTCAGGGTGCCCCTAAATACTAAATTCTGATGGATACATCTGCCAGTGGATTCCTCACTGACAAGGTGAGGAATCCACAGGCAGATACTATATCCACCAGAAAAAGCGCTACCGAAGGTAAGTAACTTGTTCTTTAGGGGCGTTTATAGAACAAGGGTTCTATAAACCCCAGGGTGTCCCTTCCCTGGGGTGGGTACACACCCTATCCCGCCACTCTCCAGTGGGAGGGGGGCAGGAGCCTAGTCCCGATTGGGTAGGGCTCCCCATCCTCAAGATGGCGAGAGCCCGGAGTTGTGCTTCACCTCGCCTCCCCCACCTTAGGGGTGGGGTTGGCAGAGGCTGGCACACCACCTTTCCTCACTTAGGTTTTCCTGCCAGTCTTCCCGCCAGAGTGGGGGTCAGCACCAGTGGGGACCAGTTGCTGAGTACAGCAAGTGGTCTGGGGAGGCTCACAAAGGCGGCATGCCTTTGAAGATTCCTCTGCCCATCCTGGGGGAGGAGGCCTAGCACCTCGCCCCAGGATATGCATTGTTGCAGGCCCACGAGAGCGGATGGCTCTCTACCCAGGGGTCCAGCAACATGTCTGCTGCGTGGCAGCCTAGGCAGCCTCTCAGTCAGGACGTGGGTTGTGGGTTAGTTTCAGGGGGCAACTCTAAGTTGCCCTCTGTTGTGCATTTTACATTAAATCCCACACTGGCATCCGTGTGGGTTTAATGTGCTGAGAAGTTTGATGCCAAACTTCTCAGTCTTCAGTGTAGCCATCATGGTGCTGTGGAGTTCGTGATGACGACCTCCCAGCACCATTGACTCTTAATGGCAGCACTGCACTTAAAGTGCCCAGGAATAAACCTGGGTACTCTAGCTCTACAGGGCTCATGCACCTGTACCCACACCACTGGCATAGGGCACCTAGCTAGAGGGGTGACTGAGGTATGCCAGGGCAGTGTGTTGTGTGCCATGTCGACTCTCTGTTTTGTTCTGTACCCAGACACTCAGCCTGCAAGGGTAGTGTGTTTGTGTCAGGGTACAGGGCCTCTAATGGTGGCACAATAAGTGCTGCAGGACTTGGGGGCCTTCCCTGGTCACAAGGCCCTGGGTACCTAGTGTACCACTTACCAGGGGCTGACATGTGGCCAGGGTGTGCCAATTTGGGTTTAGGTTTCAGCACAGTTTTTAGGGAAGGAACATAGGACCTGGGCACCTAATTGGCAGGAGTCCAGGGCACACTCAGTCAAAGTACATTCACCATTCAGCAAAAAGTGGGGGCATACCACGCAAGAAAGATGGTACTTTCTCACACTGTGCAGTGAAGTCTCCCCGGCGATCCTGATCTTGAGTCCAGCATTGGCTGACATCTCCTGCCCTCCATGACGGTCCCTACAGTGTGAATCCAGAGGCTCCCCGCGACCTGCTTTGGTAAGAAGGCTCCTACGTTGAAAGGTACCCCTGCACCTGAAGCCCCTGGGCCTGGGTGAGCTGAACCAACAGTGCCCCTACGATCCTTTACATCCCAAAGTACCTCTGCTGTTGTTGGTCTTCCTCTTGCTACCACCGGTGCCACGCCTGCAGCCTCTTTTTCCATCAGATGAATCCGCATTGAAAAGCGTTAAGCGCCCAACATGGAAATTGGACCCTGTACCTGGCTGTAGGAGAGTAGGGTCTGCTTTCTATGTTCACCCCCACTTTTTGCTTTTGCTTCACTGGTTTTCGACTTAGATGTGGCTGTGGGCCTGCTAATCAGACCCACAGCCCAGCTGTTCTCTCTCTAAATTCGCACTATGTACTTTAGGTGCATAACCCAGTTGGTAAGGATCACCTTTTTGGACCCTGTACAGTGTACCTTAGGTACCCAGGGCATAGGTGTACCCTAGACCTACCAGGGGCTGCAGCATGTATTATGCCACCCCTGGCTGGCCTTCCATTTTGACACAACTGGCTGATCACTCAGCTGGGGCAAGGTCGTGTAATCACCCCTTGCTTAGGTGTAGTATTCCTATACCTACCTTATATATAGACACATGGGTAACCTATCAGTCACTCCTATGGCAGGCCTTAACAATCCTGAAGGCAGAGTGCTTGGTAAAATGTGAGATGGTGCTCTAGCAGGAGCTGAGCCTGTCTGCAGCTTTCTGAACCATGTCCTTATAGCTGTTCTATGATATAGCCTACCATATACTCTTAAAGTGCCTTATAATCCTCGCGGTTATGGTAACTATGGTTTGGCTTTATCAAAACATGTTGTGTAAGGTGTCTAACACTTTGGAATACTACCCCACACCATTTCTGGCGGTGAGGATAGTATTCCCCCCTTCTAGAGGGAGAAGACATGTTGAAGACCTACTACCCGGTTAAAGTTAACCAGAGCCCCAGCGTCACAAAATGAACGCTGCTGCCACAGACACGAGTCTGACCTCCTGCTGCTGGGAGACCTTCCAGCGAGTGAGGCTGGGACAATAGGTTTCCTGCCTTGGGAGGTGCTAGCACCACCCTAGACAGGCCTTAGTGTATTGGGGCAGGGAGGGACGAATGAAACGAGACACTGCCTGGGGCACACAAGGTGTCCCATGCATAGTCCAGTTCAAACCGGTGCTGGGGCACTCCAGCCCCAGTCCTGGCGCGAAACTGGGCAAAGGGAAGGGGGTGTAACCACCCCCCTCCCTGGTCCCACCCATAGGAGGGACCTAGCAGGTAGCCCAGCCCCCAAGATTAGTATAAGAGTGGGAGCTGAGTCCCTAGGACTTTGGATTATCCTGATAACTGAACTTGAACAAAAACGGAAGAAGACTGAAGAATCTCCCTTGTGGCCAAGGAGTGACCACCCTGTGCAAACAGGCACCATCAAGCGACCTGCCGTTTGCTTTGCTCAACGTTCTACGAGGAACCGACTGCAGAGCCCGACCAGCACCTTGACTTCCAGACTTCTCTGACCCTGATCCACATCCACAGCAAAGCTGAGATCCGTGGAGGCGACGAGAGACGTGGGACCGGCTACCTGGGAAAATTGGTGACTTGCTTCAAGCGCAGCTTCTGAGGCATTCTCGAAGTTGTGCTCTGGGGATTGAGAAGCCCCAACCCCGAGCACCATCTGCACCGAAGATCAGCCCTCCGCCCCGTGCCGCTGGCGTTCTATGTGTGGTGCTGCTTTGTGGCCCTCCTGTGCTTGTGCTGACCCCTGCAACCGATTTACTTACCTGCAAGGAATATGGTTCCAAGCACCCTCTGTTGGAAAACATTGGGTCGAACTCTGATTTCAACCTCTGCACCCGGCCGTCCCCGTGCTGCTTGTGGTGCAATTTTGGTACTTATCTGACCCCTGACCCTTGCTGACCTTTGGCTCCGAAGACTAAGATTGTAATTAAAAACGTACTTACCTGATTATGAAGACCTGGATCTTGAATTAAAGTACAAACAAAGTATAATGTTCGAGGCATATGAGCTGCAGATTACACACTTGTGCATAGGTCGCCATCTGGTGATGGGCCCGGATGTTTGCTGTTGTTTTTCCTCTTGGAAAGTCTTTGGAAGTCACGAGGTCGGTGACTCCTCCTTTGGATCGTATTGCGCATGGGCTTCAGCTCCATCCTCAGATTGTATTTTTCCGCCATCGGGCTCGGATGTGATGTTCGCGCTCCGGTCCCGAACAGCTTCCAGTTCGACGATCGACGCGCAATCCTCACCCCAACTTGCGGTATTGTTTTCGATCGCGATCTCCCCACTCGACGCGCCTCTCATCGGCAAAAAAACCTTCGATTCCGGTTGTCGACGACGGCCTTCGGGCCTACCCAAGCTCTAGTCTTGGCTAATGGAAAGGACTCCCTTCAAGAAATGCCCTCGATGTTGGTCCAAGTTCCCCCACACCGATCTCCACGAAGTATGCAATCTCTGCCTCTCCCCTGAACACGATGCTCGAGGTTGTCCGGCGTGTAAGTCCTTCCGGTCCAAGAAAACCATTCGAGACCGAAGGGCTAGAAGAACCATGGCACACTCGTCGACGGCGATTCCGGACGACGTCTTCGGGGAAGGCGTCGACGCTCCAGAAGAACACCACACCGACAAGGGACTCGTCAGCGCCTCCGAAGCCGACGATTCAGATATGGAGGACATCACTCCGGCACAGAGGGTTGTGAGTACTAATCTACCCCCCCCCCCCCCCCCACACCCTCGCCGGCACCGAAAAAGGCTTGGGTCACGCCTTCGCCTCCAGGCCTAAGCAAGACCAAAGACACTGCTTCCCACACCGCACCTTCGGGCCCGGTAAAGAAGCCGATTAAGCCTTCCGGCGACTCGGGCTCGAGTCAGCCCGCCGTCTGTGCCGATAAACACTCTTCGACACCGAAAAAGAAAATGGCCTCCGCTTCGACACCGAGCCCCGCACCGAAACACTCGGTATCGAAAACCAGCTCCAGCTCCTCAGTGCCGACACCATCTTCGGCACCGACAAAAGCACACAAGGTCACCGGCACCGACACTTCGAAGCCGAAATCCACCTCGGCGTCGACCAAACAATCAGACTTTTCCAAGCATAGTTCCAAACAACGAACCAGCGTGGATAAAGCCAAAAAACCAACGGCCCTGACGCCTTTGGCGCCGACGGACCAACCAACATCATCAGAACTTTTTACACCGGATCCATTACAAAAAACACTAACCAAGGATCCTAAAACCGGACATTTGATGCTCTCCATCAAAAGGAGACAGCTGGATACACCTGCTCCGCCTCCACCTCCAAAGAGGAAGGATTCTGCTACCTCTCCTTTCAGAATACCTTCCCCACCTCCACCGCCTCCTCCACCTTCCCCTCCTCCACCGCCCCCACTTCATCATTTCCCCAACACCCTCTCCGGATGATGATGATCAGGGGGATCCATATGATGACATAGGAGACGTGCCCCAAGATTTACCTACAAGGGACCCCACTCTCACAGGCTCCCCAGACCCATGGGACGATTAGAATATCCCTGACATCCCTAACGTCCCGCAGGATGATGTCTACCCTTCCAGACCTTCCACACCAGAAGACTCACTGGGGTTCAACCATCTACTACAAAGGGCGGCACACTATCACGGGGTAGATCTCCATACCGACCCCGTGGAGGAGGATTTCCTCCTAGATAAGTTTGACACCACACATAGGACTACCTCAATATTGCCTATGCTCAAGGGAGTTATAAAACATGCGCCAGAGGTCTTTAAAGATCCAGTCAGAGCCAGGGTCATTAACCCGCGCATTGAAAAGAAATATAAATCCGCCCCTATAGATCCCTCCTACATCAGAGGGCCAGCACCACTAGATTCTCTGGTAGTATCCACAGCAAGTAAAAGGGCCAACTCCCAAGCGTCAGGCGACGCACCACCACCTGACAGTCTAAACTCTTGGACGCATCAGGCAAGCGTACTGCATCCCAAGCTGCCAACATATGGCGTATCACTAATACAGAAGCGCTACTAGCCAGGTACGACAGGGCCCATTATGACGAATTAGAAGCCATAATGCATCATCTCCCTGATAAATACAAAACTAGGGCCAACGAGCTAATTCAGGAGGGTAAAACCATCACTAATACCTCCATACGTTGTGCCCTAGATGCAGCAAACACAGCCTCCAGGGCCATCAATACTAGTGTCCTCCTCCGTCGCCATGCTTGGCTAAGGATCTCAGGTTTTAAACCGAAGGTGCAGGCCTCCATCCTCAACCATCCCTTTGACCAGGAACATCTGTTTGTCCCAAAAGTGGATGAGGCCCTAGAAAAGATGAAAAAGACATGGACACAGCAAAATCCATGGGAGCGTTACAATCACACCCTCCCAGGCGCTCCTTTCGCCGCTCTTCCTTTCGGAGCACATCCAGAGGCTACTCCTCCGACACCGCTTCCACTTCATATAAGGCCCCTACTCAGTCCACCTTTACCAGGGGCTACCAAAGAGGCGGCTACAGGGGCAACAATAACAAAGGCAGAGGCAAAACAAACACCGCCCGCTCTGCCACCGCGCCTACCCAATGACTTCGCTCCACTCCCCCCAGACCATCCCACTCCGGTCAGGGGCAGACTCCAAATTTTCCTCCCTGTCTGGGCCACCATCACCTCAGACAAATGGGTAACACAAATAATTCGGTCAGGCTACTGCCTAGAACTAATATCTACCCCCCCAAACATTCCACCCAGACAACGCCCAATGTCACAAGAACATCTAACACTACTAAAGCAGGAGGTAATCTCCCTCCTACAGAAAGGGCGATAGAACACGTTCCTACCAACCAACGAAATATGGGGGTCTACTCCCTATATTTTCTCATACCAAAAAGGGACGAGACTCTGCGACCCATCCTAGACCTCAGGCCCCTAAACATACATACACTCAGACCATTTTCACATGGTAACGCTTCAGCAGGTACTTCCACTGCTTTCCCAAAACGACTTCCTGACCACTTTAGACCTTAAAGACGCGTATTTCCACATTCCAGTGAACAACGCTCACAGGAAGTTCCTCAGATTCTTCGTGGAAGGCCAACACTACCAATTCAAAGTACTCCCGTTCGGAGTCACAACAGCACCACGTGTATTCACCAAGTGCCTAGCAGTAGTGGCAGCACACCTCAGGAGACAACACATCCATGTCTTCCCATACCTAGACGACTGGCTAATAAAAGCCAGTTCATAAAGCCAGTGTGTGCAACACACGCATGCCACTATCCAGCTACTTCACCAACTGGGCTTCACAGTAAACCACGCAAAGTCCTATCTTCAACCATCCCACATAAAACAATATCTCGGTGCCACCATAAACACCTCAAAAGCGCTAGCCTACCCCAATCCTGCCAGGATTACAAGCATTCAGGCTCTACGCGCAAAATTCATGGCACAACACTCCCTTCCAGCTCGAGTGTTTATGCAACTAATAGGGATGATGGCCTCTTGCATCTTCATAGTACCTCACGCAAGACTCCAGATGCGTCCTCTCCAAGAGTGCTTAGTGCGCCAATGGAACCAGGCCCAGGGTCAATTAACAGATCTGGTGTTGGTAGACGGTCGCACCCATCGCTCTCTTCAGTGGTGGACCACCACAAACCTTTCCAAAGGTCGACCGTTCCTGGACCCGGTTCCCCAGATAGTACTAACGACAGACGCATCGCTCTCCGGCTGGGGAGCTCATCTATTACATCTCACCGTGCAGGGCACATGGAGACCTCAACAAAAGTTACTCCACATCAACCATCTGGAGTTACTAGCGATCTTCTTAGCCCTAAAATCTTTTCAAACACAAATTTCAGGCAAGGCAGTCCTAATCCGCACAGACAACATGATAGCCATGTACTATATTCAAAACTAAGGCGGCACACACTCTCCACAGCTCTCAGCTAGCACAGAGCATATGGAGATGGGCCATACCCCAGTAAATCTTGATCCTAGCTCAGCATGTCCCAGGAGTCCAAAACACTATGGCAGATCTGCTCAGCAGACAAACACAATAAATCCACGAGTGGGAACTCCACCCACAAGTTCTACACCCGTACTTTCAGATGTGGGGGCATCCACAGATAGACCTCTTCGCCACCCACGAAAACACCAAATGCCCAAGCTTCGCCGCCAGATATCCACACCCATTGTCCAAAGGAAATGCGATATGGATGAACTGGTCAGGCAAATTTGCGTACGCTTTTCCGCCTCTCCCACTCATTCCACTACTGGTGCGCAAACTACAGCAACACTAATCCTAGTAGCTCCAACTTGGGCCAGACAACCGTGGTACACCACACTGCTGGAACTATCTGTAGTACCGCACCAAATATTACGCCTCTCTCCACACCTCTTAACCCAAACCATGGAGAGATCAGACACCCGGACCCAGCTCAGTTCAACCTTGCGATCTATCTCCTGAAGTCCTAGAATTCGGTTATCTAAATCTTCCCCCTGACTGTATGAACGTCATCTGAAAGAAACACGTTAGTTAGAATCCTCACCTTAGAATATCCCCAGGCGTCAGGCTGGATCCGGAAAGATTTTTGTAGCAGTACCCCTTGCGCGTCGGTAGGCGTCGTCAGCGGCTCCGTCGTCGGCGTTGTGCGCCGGAATGATGTCGTCTGAGTACTTAGACGCCGCCCTCGCGCGCTGACGTCAGTTCTTCTTTTTTCTGCGCCAGTAAGCGCCGATCCGGGAAGAGCTTACCCCTAGTCACTTTTTTGACTAACTTTTTTGACTTCTTTTGGTCTATCGACTCGACTCTGGTGCTGGTAGGATGCCTGGTTTCAAGGCCTGTGACGCCTGTCATCGCCTGATGTCGGTGACGGATCACCATCGCCGGTGCCTGTATTGCCTGGGGCCCGACCATGACGCGGAGTCGTGCCTCGATTGCCAGGCCTTGACATCGAAAGCTAGGCGGGAGCGGTCCCGTAAGCTTCTCGAGCTTCGGCACTCGGCTCCGCGTCGCTCTCGGTCCCGGTCCAGGAGGAGGTCCAAGGACCGATCGTGGAGCCGCAGCCATCGTCATCGCTCGTCGGGGTCTTCGGGTAAGTCGAAGCATTCCAAGAAGTCCAAGAGACGAGATCGCTCTTCGGACTCCCCTCGCCGGTCGCGCGACTCGGGTCAGGGTGGTCCCACCCCCGCGGCTCCGTCGGAGCCGCAGGAGCCGCATCCGTCCCCATACCCGCCGGTCCCTGGGACTGATGCGACTCCGGTGGAGGTCAGTGCCTTCCTCTCGGCCATGAGGGGCCTGGCTCCGCCGTCGACACCTGTAGGCGTGCCTTCGGGCCCCGCAGTTTCGACTGGGCGACCTCGCGTTCCGACGGCTCCGGCCCCGCCGCCGCAGGTCCCCAAGGGATCCAGGCCTGGATCTCGGTCAGCGCCGGTCGACCTCACGACGCCTCCGACGCCGTTCCCCGGTTCAGCCCCGGTCCGGACCCGAAGCCGGTACGGCGGCGTCCGGCGCCGCACCCGACGTCGATGGATGACCATTTCATCTACCGTCCGGCTCCGATCGTTCCTTCAGTTTACTAGGAATCGGATGACGGGGGCGACTGGGAGGGGTCTGAGGACCCTATGCACAGGACTGGGCAGACGAACTGGGGGATGCCAGTGGTCTGGACACTTCGCCGGACGCTGGCTTCATCTCTCCTCCGACTGTGGCCTCGGAGGAGGGTGCAGCTTTTTCAGTGGTGCTGCGCAAGGCGGCCGAAGCCCTAGGGCTGGAGTTGCCTGCTGTGGCCGTGAGGACTAACGTCTTCACAGAGGTCCTTCAACCGACAGCAAGCTCCACTGAGCCTCTGCTGCAGTTTAATGAGGCCCTCATAGACGTTCTGCAGGGCTCTTGGTCCAAGCCCTCCACAGTTCCTCCTGTGGACCGGAACGCTGCCTAGCGCCACCGCCCTGCTCCGGGCGACCCCAGCTTCCTCTCCCAACACCCCTCCTCGAGAGTCTGGTTATCCAGGCCTCAACCTCCCAATCCTCCTTCCCGTCCGCTCCTCCGGATCGGGAATCCAATAGGTTGGAACAGTTTGGCAAGAAACTGTTCTCGTCCCTGAGTTTGGGGCTGCGTTCTTTAAATACCGCTTGCCTTTTGGACCGTTATTCCCACTCTCTGTGGGATACGGTGGAGGACGTGCTGCCCTTGTGCCCGGTGAGGCCGGGCACGACTCACTCAAGCACTTGCTGACGGTCGAGATGCAGCACGGCACGCCATACGGTGTGGACTTGACACCACGGACTCGCTGGGTCGGGCGATTTCCACCACGGTGGCGCTTCGGCGTCATGCCTGGCTGAGGTCCACGTCATTTTCAGGGGATGTCCAGAGTTCCCTCATGGACATGCCCTTTGATGGCACTCGCCTTTTTGGTGAGAAGGCGGACAGTGCGCTGGCTCGGTTCAAGGTCTCCCGGGCCACGGCCGAGTCCTTGGGTCTTTTGGCCCCGCGGCCGCAAACTTCCGCCTTTCGTGGCCAAGGAAGGGGCGCCTCCTCACGTCCGCCCAGCCACCGGCCGCAGAACCAACTTGCACGCGGTTGCGCACGTGGATTCCGCCGAGGCGGTACTGGAGATCAACTTGCCGCTCAGTCCACATCCACCCCGGCAGCATCCGCCTCGAAGCCCTCCTAGTCCGAGCTTTCAGGCCCATTCAACGCCAGTGGGCGGCAGAGTTCGCCATCACCTGCTCCACTGGCGCTCCATTACGTCGGACAGGTGGGTGCTGCAAAATGTCCGAAGGAGCTACTCCCTCCCCTTCGAGACGACCCCTCCAGCCATGCCACCGCTGAACCACCGTATGTCGGGGGATCATTTGCATCTTCTACGAGAGGAAGTTTCGGCCCTCTTGGCCAAAGAGGCCGTCGAGCGCGTTCCTGGCCCGGAAGTAGGTCGTGGTTGTTATTCCCACTACTTTCTGGTTCCCAAGAAGGGCAAAGGGGGCCTACGCCCGATCTTGGACCTCAGGAGCGTGAACTCCTTCTTCCGGAAGGACCGTTTCAAGATGCTCACTTTAGCTCCGGTTCTGGCTGCCCTAGACCCTGGAGACTGGATGGTAGCGTTGGACTTGCAGGACGCTTATTTCCACATCCCTGTCCTGCCGGCCCACCGGCGTTACCTGCGGTTCACGGTGGGTCAGTAGCACTTTCAGTTCACCGTGCTCCCCTTCGGCCTCACCAGTGCCCCTCTGGTGTTCACGAAAGTGATGGCGGTGGTCGAAGCTCATTTGCGCCGATCAGGGGTTCCAGTCTTCCCCTATCTCGACGACTGGCTGTTGAAGGCGGGCTCGCCCCAGCAAGTCGTCTCCCACCTCCAGACAACGGCCAACCTCCTGCACTCGCTGGGGTTCTCCATCAATGTGCCGAAGTCGCACCCGAGTCCCTCCCAAAAGCTCCTTTTCATTGGGGCGATTCTAGATTCGGCGCAATTCCGGGTCTATCCGCCCGGACATTCAGGCCCTGATTTCCATCTTCCGGCCTCTGTCCTAAGTTTCGGTCAGGTTGGTGCTGCGGCTTCTGGGGCTGATGGCCTCCTGCATCCTGTTGGTACCTCACGCCAGGTGGCGGATGCGGGCTCTGCAGTGGGACCTCACGTTTCAGTGGGCCCAGCATCGAGGCAACCTGTCCGACCATGTCTTGATCTCGGAGGGCACTGCGAACCTGCTGCAGTGGTGGCTCACGAATCGCGATTGGGTCACCTGCAGATCACTCTCCCTACCCCAACCGGAGCATGTCATAGTGACGGATGCGTCCCTCCTGGGATGGGGGGGGGGGGCCATATGGGAGAGGCGGAGATCAGAGGACTCTGGTCTCCGGCGGAGACTCGGCTCCATTTCAACCTCTTGGAGCTGAGGCCGATCCGACTTGCACTAAAAGCCTTCCTTCCCTCTGTCCGGGGAAGTGTTGTGCAGGTGTTCACGGACAACACCACCGCCATGTGGTATTGCAACAAACAGGGCGGGGTGGGGTCATGGACCCTTTGTCAGGAGGCTTTGAGCCTCTGGCCATGGCTGGAACATCAGGGCATCACTTGGCCGTATTTGTGTAGAAGCATGTCTACACTTTTTTTGCTTCTTAGGGTCAACCAGTGTTTATTTAAATCACATTATAGGACACGGAGTTATATTGGCTTGGCAAGTACTCAGGAGCACAGTTCTGCCAATACGGGGCTTTGGGCGCCATCACAGCATGGGTTGAGTTAATCACTACCTCACAGTTACCGATCATGCTGTAACATCCACAGCTGAACACACTTCATGTTCCGTGAACCTTTCAACAGGTTCACGGCAGTTTTAGCGCGCCATCTTTAGATGGGTTCAACTTTTATCAGGCTAACATGGATTTCAGTCCTTCTTCAATTTCAGCGGCTCGCGCATGCCTTGCACATCCGTTATAACAGTCCGGAAGTGTTTGAATACAAGATGGGCGAGCGCGTTTCTACACGGAGCTCGTCTTCACATTTCAGAGCTTTGAAGAGTTTCGAAGGGCTACGCGAGGTAGGCACATTTATACCACAGCCAGCGGTAACTCTGCGTGTTGCTGCATAGATTTGGGGCTTCATGTGGGGGGAGCAGGTATCTTGAGTCATTCTGTTTTTTGTCTACAGGCTGTTTTCACGCGATCTAAGGAAGGCTTGTTTTTTCGTGATTCCCATTCTAATACCGAGTTGTCCTTGGCATACTCTTAGGTAAATATGGTGACTTCCTTCGACAGGACAGTGTAATTAAACGTTAGTGTACCAAGATACAGCGATTTTATCACATCACATCGCCATTTTTTGTACACAGGCTATTGCAAAGATCTGAAGCAGACCCCAGCACTGCTACGCATTTTTTCTCCCTTTGACTGCATTAGGAGAAGTTTGAGACCATTTATCTTGAAATGCTAAACTTGACAGATTTCACGTAAGGGTTCTCTTATATGCATTTTCTATTGGGCTTCAGGTGGTTTTCATCGTTTCACTGGATCAAAACCATTAACAGTGGCGTGTAGTGGTCAATTTTTGGAATCTATGATGTTTCTTATATCTGGCTTCTTAAGCCAACACACCCACGCACAGGTTTATCTCTCTACTTTAATCACACTTTCGGTGCATGTGTAGGACAAGTACAGGCACGATCAGACCTCTCTGGAAAGTTAGACGATGTTACCAAAAAATTTTTTTTCTAATATAAATGAAATTCAGGTAGACATTCGTTTATTCTATTACATGTTGCAAAATGTATTCAATTTTTTCTTTTATACACAGGCCCCTGAAGAAGGGATTGCTGTAAATCCCGAAATGCATTGGGCTATCTTCAACATCTACTGTCATGCTGCATAACATTTTGGAATTTTGTATCTGTATTGTTTAATGTGCATTTACAAGGAATTCATAATTATTGCTCATTTATATTGTATATTCATTACATCATTGATGTTAACATTTTGTTTACTTTGTGGGTTTGGAGGCTCATGAATTAAATGAGTTGAAAACAGCACAACAATTACTTACATCATGGTTTACTTTATTTATCAGCAACAAGCATAGGTTCAGTGGAGTACATACAGAGGTACTTTTAGCAGTGCAATCGGTATACAGTTGCTTCGGCACCTGTTATTTTCATATTGTCACAACACCACCATCAATCCCCTAGACGTCTCCATTCAACACATCATAGGCTACTTACTCCACCTACAAAGGTGTAATCTAGCCTATACGTCCATTTGCCTGCACCTCGCAGCTATAGCAGCTTACCTACAAAACAGGCAACACCTATCACTCTTTAGAGTACCTGCCATTAAAGCCTTCATGGAAGGCCTTAAAAGAATAATTCCCCCCAGAGTGCCACCCTCACCTGTGTGGAACCTAAATATCGTTCTCACCAGACTAATGGGGCCTCCCTTCGAACCTCTGCACAAATGTGAACTCCAATTTTTAACATGAAAACCGCTTTTCTCGTAGCCATCACTTCCCTCAGAAGGGTCAGTGAGATACAAGCATTTACCATTCAAGAACCTTTTCTACAAATGCACCATAACAAAGTTGTTTTCCGTACCAACCCAAAATTCCTCCCTAAAGTCATTTCTCCCTTTCACCTAAACCAATCTGTAGAGCTACCAGTATTCTTCTCGCAACCACAAACCGTTGCAGAAAGAGCTCTCCACACACTAGATGTCAAACGAACCTTGCTCTACTACATCGAGAGAACACAACCTTTCCGTAAGACCAAACAACTGATTGTCTTTCTCTCCACCGCACAAGGGCAACCCCATCTCCAAGTCGGGGATAGCTAGCTGGATTGTCAAATGCATTCAGATTTGCTATCACAAAGCAAAACAAACGCTATCCGTTCCCCCTAAAGCCCATTCTACACGTAAAATAGGGGCTTCAATGGCTTTTCTAGGAAACATCCCCTTAGATGACATCTGCAAAGCAGCTACATGGTCAACACCGCACACTTTCACTAAACACTATTGTGTAGATGTGCAAACTAAGCAAGAGGCTAGTGTGGGCCAGGCTGTACTAAAAACACTATTTCAAACCACTGCAACAGATACGGGTGGTCGCCGCTAAGGGTGGGTACTGCTATATAATCTATGCACAAGTGTGTAAACTGCAGCTCACATGCCTCAAACGGAATATGCTACTTACCAGTATGCATCTGTTCTTGGCATGTAGAGCTGCAGATCTACACACGCCCACCTGCCTCCCAGGCTACCTTTATCTGTTCCAGTTTATCTTATTTAGATACAACACACATGGGCATCTTCGCTGTTTATTACTACGCTCCATCATTTGCCTGCTGGCGAAAAACAATCTGAGGATGGAGCCGAAGCCCATGCGCAATACGATTCAAAGGAGGAGTCACCGACCTCGTGACTTCCAAAGACTTTCCAAGAGGAAAAACAACGGCAAAGATCCGGGCCCAACACCAGATGGCGATCTATGCACAAGTGTGTAGATCTGCAGCTCTACATGCCAAGAACAGATGCATACTTGTAAGTAGCATATTCCTTTCTAAAATTGGCCTGGATCTTCTTGAGTCGTGTGTCCATTATTGATCACTGCAATAAATGTCTTACACTCCTCTGTGCTAGGCATAAGGCTGCTCGTCCACACTACCACTAATAGAGCACTTTGAGGTTAACATTGAGCCCTGTACACTTTTGGGGAACCACAGGACTCTGCGCATGGTATTACCACCTAGTGGCATTCCATTTACAGAGCCAGCTTCCTCCATTGGTGGTGCAGCGTTGGGGTACAAGACTTAGACATGTGTTGTACCACTTGATTGATCATTGATTTCACTGAGGAAATCCAAAAAATTAATTTTCGATTTTTTCCAAATTGTTTAAAAATAGTAATAGGGCCTTGGTTAAGTCCCCCAGTGTTTTAGAAACTTAGTACTTTAAAGTAGTTAGCTCTTAGAAATACTTAGTTTCTTTTAAAGCTCCCACTTACTTTAAACACCATGACTGATATGGCAGAGACCAGCCAAGAACTCAGCCTGGGTCCCTATGTACATTTAAAATTTTCTCAACTTAAAGATTTGTGCAAAGAATGGAAAATTGGCATGGGTCCTTAACCCAATAAAGCACATCTCCAGCAGTTGCTAGCAGAGAATGACAAGGCCCTGGCAAAGACAACTCCCCACACTGAGTATGAAGTAGAAAAAGAGAAGGTAGATGGGGGAGGATGTTGACTGTGCCGCTAACCCCTCAAACAGCAGCACTTCTGGTAGCAGTGACCAGAGTAGTGTCTCAGATGAAGCAGGCACTGAAGGTGCAGATCTTCAGAAACAGAAAAGGAGAAAAGCTCTAGAACTCCTAGCCTAAAAAAATAGAAAGAGCTGAGATGGGCCGAGGACCCATCTCTGGTGGCATCAAATTTAAAAACAGGGAAGCTTATTCTACAGATTCAAAAATCCCCAAAGCGATTGTCCCTAAGTATTCTGAGGGTGATATCACTAAGTGGCACTTTGCATTTAAGAGAGCCAGTCTTAGTAGACAGGTCCACAGGAAGCTGTGGAGGGCTGTTCTGGGAAATGTTCTCAGGAAAGTGCAGGGACAGACCCCTGACACTTAGTGAGAAAGATTCCACATTCTATGACCTGGTGAAGGGTATTGTAGGAGACTACCCCTATTGGCATGTTTACCCCCTAATCTTTTGCCAGATACCTGATGCCAACTTGAGTTGGTGTGTGCTGGGATCCTGCTAACCAGGCCCAGCACCTGTGTTCCTTCTAAAACTGTACCTTTGTACCCACAATTGGCACATCACTGGCCACTGGTAAGCCCATTGTTAAAGGCACCATAGGCACTGTGACCGGGGAAGGCCTCTAAGGGCTGCAGCATCTATTGTGCCACCCTTAGTGGCCCTGCACCTTAACACCCACACACTGGCTTTGCAGGCTGCATGTTTTGGTGCAGAGAAAAGTGAAGAGTAGACATGGCACACATCCCTGGGTGCCATGCCTGCAACCTACTGCCATTGGCATCGGACTAGGTAAGTCACCCCTCTAGTTGGGTGTACTAGCCCACAACTCGGGGTACAGTTGCATGGGCACTGTACCAGTGTCTAAGTCCATTCTTGGGCCTTGTAAGTGCAGTAAAGCCATAGAGTATATGGTCTGGGAGTTGATCATTATGAACTCCACAGCTCCATAATAGCTTTACAGAAACCTGGTAAGTTTGGGAGCAACCTTTTTAGCACATTAAACCCACATTGATGCCAGTGTGGGATTTAGTGTAAAACGCTCTCAGAGGGCATCTTAGAGATGCCCCCTGAAAATCGACCAGCCCTGGTGTGGTTCCTGAATGGCTACCCGCCATTTGCCACCACCAGACAGGTTTCTGGACCGCTGGGTAGAGAGCCTCCGCTCTCTGGGTCCAGAAACAAAGCCCATCCTTGGTAGAGGTATCATGCCTCCACCCCGAGGATGGGCTGGGTCCATGAAGGGGAAGCTTCAAAGGCCGGCCACATTTGTTAGCTGAGTTTGCCTTTTGCTGCCCCAGCAACTGGCTCCCACCGGTTCCAACCCCCACTTCAGCCAGGAGAATCCTCAGGAAAACCAAGTTAGGAAGAGAGGTTTACCCATCTTTGCCAACCCCACCCTTCAGGTGGGGGAGGCAGGTGAAGCACACTTCTCAGTCCCTGCCATCTTGAAGATGAGGGGACCCAGCCAACCTGAGAGAGGCTCATGCCCCTTTCCCTCCGAGGGTGGCAGAAAAGGGATGTACTCACCCCAAGGAAGGGACCTGTTGGTCCCAACCTGCACACCCCTGTTATGCCCCCAAATTTTGTATTTAGGGGTGACACTGGACTTTGCCTCCTCAGATTGAAGAAAAAGAAAGGAGGAGGACCGAAGAGCCGTGCTGTACGAGGAAGTAGAGGACACCAACTGCTATGGCCCATGCCCACCGACCTGTCCTGACCTCAACCTCCACCCAGTGAAACCCCTGCATGTCCAGCAGCCATCCAGAACCCGGAGGACCTGCCCTGCCTAAACAGACTCTGTCTCCTGTGAGCACCTGATTTGCTCAATCAAAGATTCTTACACGGATCCCGGATCCAGCCGGCTCCACCACCGAACACCCACAGCCTGAGTTTGAGTGGGCCAACACCGCGAGGATGTCTCCCTTGTGATCCTAACCTGTGATTTAGTGATCCCCACCCTGCCTTGACGCCTGCAGCCTCAACCTGAGGGGTCCCCCCGACAGTGACCGGAGCTTGTAGGACCACCTGATGCCCAAAGAGACCACTTCACTCGATGCACCGTGGCTTTGGGTGGCCCAACCAATGGTGTCCAGGCATCCCTCAACCCTCCAACTTAGCCCCTTGCCGGTGGTTGCCCTCAGGAAGCCTCCTTAACTGAGTTGAACAAGAGATCTCCATTGAAACCAACAGGCTCCCGCTGTCTTCTTGGCACCCTGCATCCGACCCCCTCTGTACTGCTGGTGGTGCAGCTCTTGTGCAGCTTGCTGGCCCCTACAGTGCTGATCCTAACCCCAGGAGCTTTGCTCCTACAACCGTGTGGCCAGCTCGTGAGCAACTCCTGACCGAAGGCCCCCTAGCCCCTTTGGCTAACTTTGGGGCCCTGTACTCTGCACCCAGCCACCGTAGTGCCATTGGTGGTGAACCTTGAGTGCCTCTTTGAACCTTGGGGAATCTTGCTTCTAACCCCCAACCACTGTTGTTGCAGGTTGTTTACTTACCTGCAAACCGATAACATTATGTTCGAGGCATATGAGCTGTAGATCATATACTTGTGCATAGATCGCCATCTGGTGTTGCGCTTGGATGTTTTTTTCACTTTGTTTTTGTCTTGGTAGAAGTCTTTTGTAGTCACGAGGTAGGTGACTCCTCTGCAGGACGATAGTGCGCATGGGCATTGACTCCATCACCAGATTGTTTTTTTCCACCATCGAGTTTGGATGTGTGTTGCGCTGCTCTGGGATCATCTTCAAACCTTTTCGACGCGCAATCCTTACCACTCAACCGTATTCTTTTCGATCGCGGTTTCCCTTTCGACGCGCATCGTAAAATCCAACTACTTTCGATCGATGCTTCGGCGCGAGCCATGAGGCATACCTGCGCCGACCACGCCAGCAGTCCATGGAACGGACTCCATTTAAATAATGCCCCGGGTCTGCTGCTAAGTTCTCACACACGGACTTGCACGAGGTCTATAGCACGAAGAAATCAGCTGCGAGGCCGGTCGATCATTCCGGTCGAAGAAAACAATTTGTGACCGTCGGGCTCGACGTCACGAGATGAGGCGCAGCACTAGTCCGGTGCCAGATATCTTCAAAGAAGAGGCGGAATTTCAACCCGGCGCCGAAGAAGGAGGACACATTTCCGTGTCTGAAGCCGATGACTCCGACATGGAAGAGGACTCTAACATCACTCCGGCTCAACAAACTGTAAGTAACGAGCCCTAACTGCCCACAAAAATTCCAAAGACTCAGGTTTCACCGTCGCCCTCGGACTCAGGTCGACACCGTGATATTAATTCAGACGCCCTGCCTTCGAGCCTGAAATGAAACATAAAGACAAGCCTTGAGGCTCGGGATGGAGCCAACCCCGTGCAGGCGTCGAACCCACATCTTCGGCACCAAAACACAAGGCTAAGTCTGACGCTCTGCTGTTGTCACCAAAGACCTCTTCGGCACTGAAAGATTCACATAAACTGAAGACTTTGGAGCCGATACCACCGTTACCGAAAGCTTCGGAGCCAGCACCGGCTAAACCAAAAACTTCGGAGCCGAAACCAGTTAAAGAAAAGATTTCAACCCGAAACCAAAAGAAAAGCCTTCGGATCCCAAACAGGGAAAAACCAAGCCTTCGGAGCCGAAACAGCCCGCACCGAAGTGCACCGACCCCCCCAAAAAAACGGAAGCCCTCCTAAACATACTCCATCCAAAGAACTTCATAAGAGTCTTTAGGTCCGTTGCTTAAGCAGTTGCATATTGACCCAGACACTGGCAAACTTAGAATAACTTTTCCCAAAAAATAGAAGCTAGACCTCTTTGAAGACTACCACATACCTTTTAAGAAGAAAGACATGGGTACTAACCCCTCTCCCCCTTACATTCCTCCCTCTCCTCCACCTTTTATCCCACTTATGCTAATTTCACCAGCAAACTCCCCACAACCACATTTTTTCACCTGGGACACAGGATGATAATGATGGGGATGGGGTAGGAGATGATGATCAGGACAACATTCCACAGGACCCAGACCCATGGGATGATTATGATAAGGACCCGGATCATACTAATGACCCTGATCTATATTCCTACAGACCATCACCACCCGATGACAATATTGGTTTTGCACAGCTCATTAATAGAGCTGCTCAATACCATGAGTTGGAACTACATGCGGACCCCTTGGAAGAGGATTTTTTAGTGGAAACTTTCGCTCCCTCACAAAAAAACACAAACACTCTGCCCATGCCTAAAGGTACGATAAAACACGCCAATGAGGTATTCAAAGACCCTGTTAGAGCTAGAATACTTAAGCTAAGGGTGGACAAAAAATATAAAGCTGCTCCTACAGACCCAATTTACATCAGGGGTCAGGTACCTTTAGATTCGCTTGTTGTTTCAAATACACAGAAACGGGCAAATTCTCAGACAACAGGTGACGCCCCTCCACCTGACAAGGAATCAAAACTTATACATGCATCAGGCAAAAGAATTGCATCTCAAACAACCAATCATTGGCGCATTGCCAATGCACAAGCTCTCCTGGCGCGTTATGCTAGAGCTCAATATGACGAGCTAGAAAAACTGATGCAACACTTACCAGACCAATACAAGGCTAAAGCTCACAACCTCATTCAAGAGGGTAAACTTATAACAAACACTTCCATCAAATGTTCCCTTGATGCAGCTGATACAGCCTCGCGTGCCATTAACACCAGCGTTTTGCTACGACGACATGCTTGGCTTCAAATCTCAGGTTTCAAACAAGAAGTACAGTCAGCACTTCTTAATCAGCCATTTGATCAAGAACACCTTTTTGGCCCCACAATCGATTCTTCATTGAAAAAAATGAAGAAAGACACGAGACAGCTAAAGCCATGGGGGCATTACCACTACCCGCTACCAGAGGTTCTTTTTGTCGCTCCTTTTATAGGGGTAGCTCTAAGACGGCTGCATCAGAAAACACTGCCTCGTCTTATAAAATCCCCAATCAATCTTCCTCATCCAAAGGCTATTTTCAGGGAGGCTACAGAGGGAATAACAATAGAGGAAGAGGGAGGGGAAACTCCACCCGCACTTCCCTACCACCAAACAGTGACTTCCCTCCACTACCCCCGATCATTCCACTCCTGTTGGGGGACGTCTATCACAGTTCCTACCTGTCTGGAATTCAATCAGAACAGACAAGTGGGTAAGACAAATTATCCAGTATGGTTACTGGCTGGAACTCACCTCTATAACCCCCCACCCCCCCCCCCCAAAAAATTCCTCCCAGACAATGTCCACGGAACATCTAACACTTCTCAAACAAGAGGTTCTCTCTCTATTACTAAAGCATGCAATAGAATCGGTCCTCCTGCCTCACCAAGGCACAGGGGTTTACTCCCTCTATTTTCTAATCCCAAAAAAGGATGGCTCTCTCAGACCCATATTGGACCCCAGACCGCTAAATCTCTACATTCAGTCGGAGCACTTCCACATGGTCACTCTTCAACAGGTGCTCCCACTACATCAACAGGGCGACTTTCTCTCCACTCTGGATTTAAAGGACGCCTACTTTCATATTCCCATTCACCCCGCTCACAGGAAATATCTCGGGTTTGTGGTAGATGGTCAAGACTACCAGTTCAAAGTCCTCCCATTCGGGGTGACTACAACACCCAGAGTCTTCACCAAGTGTCTTGCAGTAGTTGCAGCCCACTTAAGACGACAGCATATTCATGTTTTCCCTTATCTAGACAACTGGCTCATAAAAGCCAAGTCACACAGCAGCTGTTCACCACTTGGGATTCACGGTAAACCTCACCAAATCCCAGCTCCATCCATCCAACATACAACAGTATCTAGGGGCTACAATAGACACTTCAAAAGCTCTAGCTTACCCCAACCCAGCCAGGATGAGTGCTATACAAGCTCTAATACAAACATTTCAGCCTCAGCACTCACTACCAGCGTGAGTGTTCATGCAGTTAGTCGGGATAATGGCCTCTTGCGTTCTCATCGTCACTTATGCAAGACTCCAAATGCCTCCCTTACATGAGTGTTTGGCACGTCAGTGAAACCAGGCTCAAGGTCGGCTAACAGATCTGGTGTTGGTAGATGACCCCACCCATCGCTCTCTGCAGTGGTGTAACACGCAAAACCTTTCGAAAGGGCGGCCGTTCCTCGACTCGGCTGGGGAGCTTATCTTCAAACCCATACCATTCAGGGCGTATGGACCCCTCAACAAAAACAATTCCACATAAATTACCTGGAATTGTTGGCAATCTTCCTAGCATTAAAATCTTTTCAACTCCACTGTGAGAAAGTGCCATCTTTCTTGCATGGTATGCCCCCACATTTTGCTGAATTGCTGAATGTACTTTGACTGAGTGTACCCTGGACTCCTGCCAATCAGGTGCCCAGGGCCTAGGTTCCTTCCCTAAAGACCTCAAACCCAAATTGGCAAACCCTGGCCACATGTCAGCCCCTGGTAAATGGTACTCTAGGTTCCCAGGGTCTTGTGACCAGGGAAGGCCTCTAAGGGCTGCAGCACTTTTTGTGCCACCCATAGAGGTCCTGTACCCTTACACAAACACACTGCCCTTGCAGGCTGAGTGTCTGGGTACAAGACAAAACAGAGTCGACATGGCGCACATCCCTGTGTGCCATGCCTACAACCTACACTGCCCTGGCATACATCAGCCACCCCTCGAGCTGGGTGCCCTATGCCAGTGGTGTGGGCACAGGAGCATGAGTACTGTGCCCCTACAGTACCCAGGACCATTCCTGGGGACTGTAAGTGCAGTGCTGCCATTTAAGAGTATATGGTGCTAAGAGCTCGTCAAACACGAATTCCACAGCACCATAATGGCAACACTGAAGACTGAGAAGTTTGGTATCAAACTTCTCAGCACATTAAACCTGCACTAATGCCCGTGTGAGATTTAATGTACAAAGCACTACAGAGGACATCTTAGAGATGCCCCCTGAAACCTAACCTACAATCCACGTCTGGTCTGGGAGGCTGCCAGACATGTTGCTGGACCCCTGGGTGGAGAGCCGCAGCTCTCCTGGGCCTGCAACAATGCACATTCTGGGCGAGGTGCTAAATCTCCTCCCCCAGGATGGGCAGGGAGAAGCTTCAAAGGCATGCCGCCTCTGTGAGCTTCTCCAGGCCACTTGTTGTACCCGGCAAACTGGCCCCCACCGGTTATGACCCCCACTCTGGTGGGAAGACTGGCCGGAAACCCCAAATAAGGATAGGGGATGTGCCAGCCTGCCAACCCCACCCCTCAGGTGGAGAAGGCGAGGTGAAGCACATCTCCGGGCTCTCGCCATCTTGAAGATTGGAGGCCCTGCCCAATCAGGCCTAGGCTACTGCCCCCCTCCCACAGGAGAGTGGCAAGATAGGGGGTGTACCCACCTCAGGGCAGGGACCCATTGGTCCCTGCCCTTAACCTACCTGTAACGCCCCTAAATCTAGTATTTAGAGGCACCCTGAACCATCCTTCTCCAGATTCCGAAAAAGCAAAGAAGAGCAGCTTCTAAGAAGTGGAAGACACCAACTGCTTTGGCCCCAGCCCTACCAGCCTGTCGACCATCGTACCTGCTCCTGCTACATCCCGGCACCTCTTGTGGCCAGCAACCTCACAAACCCCGGAGGACCTGGCTACCTTGTGACTGAGCATCTGGGACTCCCATGAGCAGTGGCTCTGCTCAAAGCAAGTTCCAACCCCTGGCATCAGCCCGGAACTGCGAACCCTGTACACTGCACCCGCCAAGCATGGCCTGTGCCGGAGTGAACAAAGACCCCGAGGGCGCCCCCCTGGCGACTGTGACCCCGAATCCGGCACCCAAGGACTCACCGCGACGCTCCTGACGACGCCTGCAGCCTCAGAACCAGGTACTCCCCCAACCGCAATTAACAGAGGGTAAGATTTCCCGACACCAAAAGGCACCCCTGCACCCGGGGCCCTGCAGCCCCCTGTACCCATCTCCTGGGTACCTACCTACCCTCCAACTACCCAACTTACCTCTCAAAGTCGTGGTGGCACAGCTGTGTGGCCTGCTAGTCAGCAGCCACCAACCAAGGCCCCCCTGCCTCCCATAAGATAACATTGGGCCTAACTCACTCTGTGCCCGGCTGCCCCTGTGCCGCTGAGGGTGTAACAACTGTACTTGCCTGACCCTGGGAGACCCCTGAGTCCATGCCCTGAACCTTAACTCTGCCAGTCGAGTACTTACCCAAAAGCCGATAACTCTTTTCTTCCATAGGGTAACATTGACTGTTTTCTCTTGGAAATTCTTCTAAGTGTCTACGGAGCAGGAAGCTACGTATAACTAACCCGTATTGATACCTAAGACCCCTGACAAAGGGTCTTGACTGGACCCGAAATGCATTGGGTTTGTAAATATTGACTATGTAATTGGATGATATATTCCCAGGTTGGCAAGAATGTATTTTGCATGGAGTTAAATGCACCCAAATTGGGAATAAACTTATTGAAGACTATTGATTATTCGATTTAAGAGTTTCTTATGCAATTCTACAAGATTAATTGGAAGACAGCAATTTACTTGCTTGCGTAATAGTGCTCAACGCCAGCAGAAGGAATCGTTGTTCTTGCATTTTCGTATGGATGTTACCCTGGTGACGCCATTGGACAGGCGCCCTGGTGTTTGAAGCACACAATTGAAAAACTTAGAATTTGGGTAAATTTATTCACAAACCGTGTGCACGTTGGCACATATTTAGGAAAGTATATTTTAATATCTATTGTTGGTTCTAAAATAAAACAACCATATATTTTTTATATAAACCATTGGCCTAGAGTTCAGTTCTTGAGTGTGTGAGACAAATGCTTTACATTGTCTTCTGATACTGCCTTACTGCTCGACCAAGCTACCACTTTAGAGAGTAAGGTTATATCTAACTGTAACCTCTGCCAAACCTCTGGGGACTGTGGACTATACAGAGCCACTTTCTCACATCCACCTCCTAAGCAAAGCTGTCCTAGTCCGTACAGACAACATGACAGCAATGTATTATATACAAAAACAGGGGACACACACACTCCAGGTTTCACACCTAGCTCAAAGCATATGGAGATGGGCCATTCCTCAAAACACACATCTCCTTGCAGATCACCTTCCAGGAGTACACAATCGAATTGCGGATATACTCAGTCGCTTAAAACAGCAGATCCACGAATGTGAACTTCATCCTCCAGTTCTGCTTCCATTGTTTCAAATGTGGGGCCCCCCAGAAATAGACCTGTTCTCCACACACCAAAACGCAAAATGCCCAAGCTTCGCATCCAGGTACCCACACCCATTGTCCAAAGGCACTGCGCTATGGATGGACTGGTCAGGCAAATTTGCTTACGCTTTTCCGCCTCTCCCACATATTTCACTAGTGGTTCGGAAACTCATACAGCATTCCCTCACAATGATCCTAGTTGCTCCCACATGGGCTCGACAACCCTGGTTCACAACCCTATTGGAACTATCAGTAGTGCCCCATCAAAAGTTACTCCTATCCCCCAAGCTTCTCACTCAGAACGATGGAGAGATAAGGCACCCAGATTCCAATCAACTCAACCTTGCGATCTGGCACCTGAAGTCTTGGAGTTTGGCTACTTCATTGTCCCGCCAGACTGCATGAACGTCATTACAGAGGCTAGACGTCCTACCGCTGGAGCTTGCTATGCCGCAAAGTGGAAAAGATTTGTAATTTACTGTACAAATAACAAAATCAACCCACTAGACGCTTCTTTTCAAGACATCTGTTACCTCTTGCATCTACAACAGCGTAACCTAGCGTATACAGCCATTAGACTACATCTTGCAGCAAGAGCAGCCTAGCTCCAAAACAGACATTTGTCTTTGTTTAGGGTACCAGCTATCAAGGCTTTTATGGAAGGACTTAAAAGAATAATTCCACCTAGAGTTCCACCCTCTTGTATGGAACCTAAATGTGGTACTTACCAGGCTCATGGGTCCCCCATTTGAACCTTTGCATAAATGTGAATTACAATTTCTCACCTGGAAAGTAGCTTTCCTGGTTGCGATCACCTCTCTCAGAAGAGTCCGTGAACTCCAGGCATTAACTTACAAGAACCATTTCTCCAAATTCATCATAACAAAGTGGTTCTCAGGAGTAACTCAAAATTTCTACCTAAACTCGTCTCTACTTTCCACCTTAACCAGTCTGTAGAACTCCCAGTGTTTTCCCTCTACCAGACTCAGCAGCCGAACAGGCTCTTCACACGCTAGACTTAAAAAGAGCGATACTTTACTACATTGAAAGAACAAAATCCTTTGTGGGCTGCTGCTGGGCCGCATGGCCCCCTGCATCCTGCTGGTGGATCATGCCAGTTGGCATATGCGGGCTCTGCAGTGGGACCTGAAGTTCCAGTGGGCACAGCATCAGGGGAATCTTTCCGATGTCGTCCAGATCTCGGAGGGGACTGCACATCAGTTGCAGTGGTGGCTCACGAACCAGGATTGGATCAACGGCCGATCCCTCTCCCTTCCCTATTAACAGTTCACAGTGGTAGCAGATGCGTCACTCCTGGAATGGGGCGGCATCATGGGAGAGGCAGAGATCAGGGGTCTCCGCTCTCTGGCGGAGTCCGGGCTCCACATCAACCTTCTGGAGCTCCGGGCGATCGTCTGGCACTGAAGGCATTCCTTCCTTCTTTCAGAGGAAGAGTAGTGCAGGTGTTCACGGACAACAAACACCACTGCTTTGTGGTACTGCATCAAACAGGGCGGGTGGGGTCGTGGACCCTATGCCAAGAGGCTCTTCGCCTTCGGTCATGGCTGGAACATCAGCGCATTTCCCCGGTGCTTCAACACCTGGCAGGTTCCCTGAACTCCAGGGCGGACGAACCCAGTCGCCGGTGCATGATGGATCACGAATGGCGTCTTCACTCGGAGGCCGTGCAAGGTCTCTTTTAGCAGTAGGGAGAGCCTTGGTTAGATCTATTTGACTCCGAAGAGAACGCGCAATGTCAGCAGTTCTGCACATCGGAGTTTCTAAGGCGGCACTCGCTCGACAATGCTTTTGTCGCTAGTGAAATTGCGGCCTCCTGTACGCCTTTCCGCCTGTACCACTTCTACCCAGAGTGCTGGAGATCAAGCGTGACCGGTCCCAAGTATTTCTTGTGGCTCCGGACTGGGCATGAAGAATCTGGTACCGTAAGCTCTTGAGCATGGCCGTCGCAGCAGGGGGGGATGGTCCTCCACCATCTTTCCTCCTTCACCTTTCTTAATGCCCTAGTGGGACTTGAATTTCGTACTTACTTATGTGTGCTCCCTTAGAGCCACTACATAATAGTCCTCTACGTCTTCTTACTTTAAAGACTGCTTTCCTGCTTGCCATCACCTCTGCTTGCAGGGTGAGTGAGCATCAGGCTCTGTCTTCCAAACATGCTTTTCTTGCTGTCCATCCAGCCAAAGTGGTCCTTCGTACTAGGCCCTCTTTTCTGCCCAAAGTGGTTACCTCTTTCCACATAGGTCAGACCATCACATTGGCCACCTTCTTGCATCCCTGCTCCCTTCCAAGGAGGATGAGAGACTCCACCGTCTGGACCAAAACCGTGCACTGTCCTTCTACCTTCACTGCACTAAAGATTTCCGGCTGGACGATCAACTCTTGGTGGGATATATGGGCGCCAAGAAAGGTCGGGCCGTACACTAACGTACCATCTCTCGATTGGTTGTCCTATGCATCAAGACCTTTTATTCTTTGGCAAAAAAGGAACCTCCAGTAGGACTGCGCACCCACTCTACCAGGGTGATGGCAGCTGCTACGGCATTAGGACGTGGAGTCCCACTAGTTGACATCTGCCGGGCAGCCACGTGAGCATCCCTGCACATGTTTATAAAACATTACTGCCTGGATAGCCAAGTCCGGAGAGACGGCTTTGTAGACTTTTTGTTCTCCAAGACTTCCTGGTGTGAAGTTAGTTTGCAGACCCACCACCAGGGTTGGCATAATTGGGGTATCTATTCTAAGGTAAGGAATCTATAACTACAGTCTCTTTCAGATGAAAAAGTTACTTACCTTCGGTTACGATGTATCTGTTAGAGACATATGTAGTTATAGGTTCCTTACCACACCACCCATCCTTCCAGTTTTGCGAACTAACTTCTAGGGATAGGGACTCCCTTACAGGGCCCTAGTTATGTGCACCTGTGGTCAGTGTCTTGCATGGCTCTGCGCTTCTGGCGTGGAAAGTCGTGTCAGAACTGATGTCAGCGCCCAGGGCGGCATCTAAGTTGAAACAGCGACGTCATCCCGGCAACCACGGTGACGGACGCAAGTCGACCGACACCACCTACCGATGCGCAGGGTTACTACTACAAATTTTTTTGCCGGGATCCAGTCTGATGCCTGGGGGTAATTCTACGGTAAGGCATCTTTAACTACATATGTCTCCTACAGATACATCGTTACCGAAGGGAAGTACATTTTTTCGATAAACACTGTGTGGTTTTATTGAATCTACACTACAAAAGAAAGTTGGTAAAACAAGCTGCTTTACACTTAGAGAGCTTTCTAAAGTTATCAAGGACCCCTAAAATCGCCATAACGGTTGTCTGAATTAGTGGAAGGTGCATCACTTAAATAAGTGTGCTCCATATTCTCAGCCAGCCTCCTACAGGAAGGAAGTGGCGTAGATTAGAGTGGAGTAGATTGGAGTGAGATAGATAGGAGCAGGGTAGTTAGGGGTGGAGTAGGGTAGATTGGAGTGGAGTAGGTTGGAGTCGAGCTGGATAGAGTGGTGTGGGGTAGATTGGGATGGGGTATAGATTGGAGTGTCGTAGATTGTTTTAGGTTGGGGTACATTGGAATGGAGTAGGTTGAAGTAGGGTAGGTTGGGGTGGAGTGGGTTCGGGTAGACTTGAGATGAGTGGATTGAGTTAGATTGAACTGGAGTGGGGTAGAATGTAGTGGCATGTGGTAGTATGAAGTAAATTAGAGTAGGGTAGATTGGGTAGACTAGAATGAATTGTGGTAGATTTGGGTATAGTGAGGTAGATTTGGTGGATTGGAGTGGGTAGATAAGGGTATAGTGTGGTGGGGTGAGGGTGGATAGATTTGAGTGGAGTGAGATTGATTGGGGAAGAGTCAAGTGGGGTACATTGGGTGGATTAGAGTAAGGTAGATTGGATCGGTATGGGGTAGATCGATGAGGGATGATCGGGTGGGGCAGATTGCGGTGGGGAAGATTGCGGTGGGGCAGATTGCGGTGGAATAGATTGGAGGGTAGATTATTGTAGGGTAGGTTGGAATGGGGTAGACTGTGGTAGATTGGAGTGGGTTAGAATGTATATTGGGGGTGGAGTGAGGATAGTTTGGGGGTGGAGTGGGGTAGATTGTGGGTGGAGTGGGGTAGATGAGTGGAGTGTAGTTTGGGGTGTGATAGATTTGGGGGGGTTGGGGGGGCGGGAGGTCAGCTCCCTGAACAAAGTAACTTTTTAAACTTTGCTACAATTTCTTTTGCGTTTAATTTGTGGTCTATGTATTTTTGGGGTGGGGGGGGATTTTTATTTTATTTTGTGGCAGACAGAAACCCTCTGGTCCTCGGCAGCTTCTTGCTGTTTGTGCAGAGAGGGTGTTGTGTACTTCCTGTATACCCCATACAGGAACGCGCGTTCGGATAACATAAACTGTGGGATTGGTGGCAGACTGGTTCCGTGCACCCCCACCGGATATGTTAGCCTGTCTGTATCGGCTAGCTCACAGTACCACTAAAATCTCCTCTTATCGGGGAGAGAATAGTTTCTGGAAACCTCAGAACATGAGAACCTTGATCCCTCAGAATCATTGAAACAATATACTACCTTTCGCTCAGTCACTCGTGCTCATATAGTTTGTCTCAGAGATACAGAGAATAAACAGTCTGGGCAGTTCAATAAGAATTTATTGGACGGTTGTTATTCTAGTGTAGAATAGATGAGCTGGACACCCTGCGTGGGATGTTAGAACACTGCGAGCTGGAGCGTCTGCATGCAGGAACCTCAGCGTCTGTGGTCATTGTGTCGGCCGGAAAGTCACGGTCTCCTCTGTCTTTCTAAAGCAAGATGCGATGTATATATACCCACAGATCTCCCCAGGGCTCCTACCTTACTGTGTTGGCCTAAAGTATGACGTCGGGCCTGAACTTTATACAGAGATATTATACAGGAGATGTTTGTTCTGCTGTGCTTCCAAGAAGCCTCCTGTATGAGTTTCGAACTAGGGAAAAACTTGTATTCTGAATGCAGTGTCGTATCTAGGTAAAAGGTCAGTCCCTATGGAACGTTATGTATGTAATGTAGGGAAGGTGAAAGGTTGCAGTGTTACCTGCGCCTACGGTCTCCTCTTCCTTGGTGATGGAGGACTCAGTCCTGCTCAAAGCTACTAGTCTTAGACCTCATAGCCAGAAAGTGCTCCGTGGAGCCCTGCTCAACACTACGTCCCTTATAAAACATAAGACATGATTTGATTCTAACCTTAGCTTTGGACTGTCTTTTCATAACAGAAACTTGGGCTTGAGAGGAGTCTGTCCCTGACCTCTAGTAAATGCTATTCCACCAGACAACTCCATCTTTAAGCTTAACCGCCAGAGTCGTATAGGAAGTGGGCAGGCAGTCATTGCTTGAAATGGCATCGCCTGTACTCTAGAGCCGGTGGTTTTGAGCTGGGAGGATACCAAGGAAGCTGCCTTTGTCAAGCTTAAAATATCAACCAATTATACCATCTCCTTTCTTTTGGTATATCGTCCTCCTGGCTCCAGGGCCACCTTTCTGGAGACTTGGGATGAGATGGTGGAACCATTTGTGGCTCACTATCACGTGACCATCCTGGGGGATTCTAATCTCACTATCACGTGACCATCCTGGGGGATTCTAATTTCATCTTAATGACCCTTCATGCAAGGATACAGTCTCCCTCCTTAAACCCATGTCCAATATGGGGTTTTCCCAGCATGGTTTTGTAACCACTCGTATCTCTGGCCATACTTTTAACAACATTTTCTCTAACTTGACGATCTGACTATTGACTTTGTCTACTCTCTTAGCTGGTCAGACAACCAGGCGATTGTATTCAGTGTTCCTCTTCCTCACTGTCTCAGATAAGCCTGACTTCTTCCAAGCCAATTATATATCGAACTATGAGCAAAGTTACCCTTACTCTGTTGGAACATGCTCTCGGGTGCTCTAGAGCAAATTACATTGATACCTTGGGGTACTCTGCAGAAGGTTTTCATGCCTGGGTCGCGTCTTTCTTGGATAGAATAGCCTCACTTAAGTAAAACTGGCTACTAGAAGGAAACCCTCCGATCCCTGGTTCTCTGCGGAACTCAAGGGTCTCCGCCAAGCCTGTCTACCCTTGTTCCTGGGGAAATAGAAAAGCATAAGACTCTGTTGCAGCAGTATAAACGTGCCACTAAATCCAGTAAAGCTGCTTTTTCACAGATAGTTCGGTCTGCCAGCAAGTCACACTTTTTAAAGTAGACAATGACCGGTCTATCATAGTCTATATATCGCACCCCGCGGATGCTGAGTACAAAATCATGATCTCCATCTTATCCCCGGCTCCCTTAAAATAATTTGACTAGTTCCAAATCCCATTGCCGCCTTTCTGCTCCATGTGTTTACTCTCATTCTGGAGTCAGGTGTCTTCCCCTACACTCGGAAGGAAGTGATTGTTACTCCGGTATTGAAAAAACAGGAAAAGTTTAGAATGCTTTTTGTGCTGGAGAAGGAAGACTGGATGATTTTGATCAATTTACAGGATGCATATTTGTAGGAAAGTGGCTCTGTATATACTGTTCCCAAATAGGTACAGGGTGTACAGAGTCCACAGTCCCCAGAGGTTTGGCAGAGGCTAAAGTTAGATATAACCTTACTCTCTAAAGTGGTAGCTTGGTCGAGCAGTAAGGCAGTATCAGAGGACAGTGTAAAGCATTTGTTGTACACACTCAGCCAGCAAATGGTCTCACACACTCAAGAACTGAACTCTAGGTCAATGGTTTGTATATAAAAATATATGGTTGTTTTATTTTAGAACCAACAATAGGTATCAAAATATACTTTCTCAGAATGAGAGGCTTTATATAAATACTTTCAATATGCAGTAGACTTTTGAATGCAATAGAGACAGTTGTTGCAATAGGCAACATCATTTTAAACACAATAATACATTGAGCTCAATTGGAATTTCTATTTAAATGCAATTAATTACTTTGAGGATTACTTTTCTAACCACAGGACTGTATCCTGGATTCAGTCCCGGGACAATTCCTGTAAACAGTGGAGTAAAAGCGTTTTGGTTACAGTAGTGATTTTTAAGCAATATTTTGGTATTTTAAAAGTTGACACAAACTTTTTCTCATAGAATCACCAATGTTATCCTATGGGTGGAATTTCACATAGCAGGTAAGTGGGGTTATTGTTACTTTTTCTAACTCAGTGTTGGATCCTAGATCCAGCACTGGGGCACCACCTGTAAACAGTTGAAAGAAAGTGTTTTGGTTATACAGGCGATTTTTAACAAATATTTGTAAGTTTGCAAAATTGACACTTAGAAACTTTTTCAGCAAAAACCAGGCAATGTTATCCTATGGAGGGAAATTCAAGTTGCAGGTAAAGTATGTTCTTGTTACTTTTGTAATCCAGTGCTGGACTCCTAGGTTCAGCACTGGGACATCTATCTAAAACAGGTAAGTAATTACGTTTTCACAGTTGGTGCGATTTTTAAAGAATATTTGTAGTTTGCAAAAATCGACACAAGAAATTTCACAGAAAAACAGTCAATGGGTTCCTATGAATGAAAATTGGGTTAGCGGTAAGTATGGTTGTAATTACTTTTCAGGGTCAGTGCTGGGCACCAAGATCCAGCACGGGGATCTCTCCTGATAGCAGGTGAGTAATTTTGTTTTCGTTACTCGGTTGATTTTAGGTGAATATTTTAAAGTTTAGAAACCCCACACTTAGAAGAATTTCCAAGTGAAACCAGTCAGTGTTACCCTATGGAAGAAAAGAGTTATCGGCTTTTGGGTAGTACTCGACTGGCAGAGTTAAGGTTCTAGGCATAGACTCAGGGGTCTCCCAGGGTCAGGTCAGTACAGTTGTTACACCCTCAGCGGCAGCCGGGTGCAGAGTGAGTTAGACCCAATCTTGTCCTATGGGAGGCAGGGGGCCCTTGGTTGGTGGCTGCTGGCTAGCAGGCCACGCGGCTGTGGGAGCTGGGCTCCTGATCAATTGCTCAGGGCAAATGGGGAAGTAGAGTAGAGTAGAGATTGCACTGCCAGGAGCACTCGGGCGGCTGGGTGCAGGGTGCTTTTGAGCCGTCGGGCGCTCAATGGATTGCAATGGAGAAGCTCAAAAACGAACAAAGGCTGCAAGCTCGGGGACGAAGATTCTTCAGGTTGTGACCACCACTTCGAGGGGTAAGTTGGGTAGTTGGAGGATAGGTAGGCACCGAGGAGTTGGGCACAGGGGGCCGCAGGGCGCTGGGTGCAGGGGTGCCTTTTGGGGTCAGGAAATCTTACCCTCGGCTGTTCGCGGTTGGAGGAGTCCCTGGTTCTGAGGCTGCAGGCGTCGTCAGGAGCGTCGAGGTGGGTCCTTGGGTGCTGGATTCGGGGTCACAGTCGCCGGGGGGACGTCCTCGGGGTCTTTGTCCACTCCAGCACAGGCCAGGCTTGGCGGGTGCAGAGTGTGCAGGGTTCGCGGTTCCTGGCTGATGCCAGGGGTCAGTTATTTGCTTTGAGCAGTACCACTGCTCGTGAGAGTCCCACATGCTTAGAGTCACAAGGTAGTCAGGTCCTCCGGGGTTTGTGAGGTTGCTGGCCACGGGAGATGCCGGGATTAAGCAGAAGCAGGTTCGAGGGTCGACAGGCTGGTAGGGCTGGGGCCAAAGCAGTTGGTGTCTTCCTCTTGTTAGCAGCTGCACGGCAGGTCTTCTTGTTTCTCTTCTCTCCTTTTCTGTTTCGGAATCTGGATCTAAGGAAGGAAGGTTCAGGGTGCCCCTTAATACTAAATTTAGGGGCGTTACAGGTAGGTAAAGGGCAAGGACCACTGGGTCCCTGCCCTGGGGTGGGTACACCCCCTATCCTGCCACTCTCCTGTGGGAGGGGGGCAGTGGCCTAGTCCTGATTGGGCAGGGCTCCCCATCTTCAAGATGGCGAGAGCCCGGAGATGTGCTTCACCTCCCCTCCCCCACCTCAGGGGTGGGGTTGGCAGAGGCTGGCACACACCCTGTCCTTCCTTGGGGTTTCCGGCCAGTCTTCCCGCCAGAGTGGGGCTTTAGAACCGGTAGGGGCCAGTTGCTGAGTACAGCAAGTGGCCTGGAGAAGCTCACAGAGGCGGCATGCCTTTGAAGCTTCCCCTGCCCATCCTGGGGGAGGAGACCTTGCACCTTGCCCAGGATGTGCATTGTTTTAGGCCCAGGAGAGCGGATGGCTCTCTACCCAGGGGTCCAGCAACATGTCTGCTGTATGGCAGCCCCTGAGACAAGACGTGGATTGTAGGTTAGGTTCAGGGGGCATCTCTAAGATTCCCTCTGTCGTGCATTGTACATTAAATCCTGCACTGGCATCAGTGCAGGTTTAATGTGCTGAGAAGTTTGATACCAAAATTCTCTGTCTTCAGTGGAGCCATCATGATGCTGTGGAGTTCGTGTTGACGATGTCCCAGCACCATATACTCTTAAATGGCAGCACTGCACTTACAGTGCCCAGGAATGGACCTGGGTACTGTAGGTGCACAGGGCACATGCACCTGTACCCACACCACTGGCATAGGGCACCCAGCTAGAGGGATGGCTGATGTATGCCAGGGCAGTGTGTTGTGGGCATGGGGACGCGTGTCATGTTTTGTTCTGCACCCAGACACTCAGCCTGCAAGGGCAGTGTGTTTATGTCAGGGTACAGGGCCTCTAAGGATGGCACAATAAGTGCTGCAGCCCTTAGAGGCCTTCCCTGGTCACAGGGCCCTGGGTACCTAGTGTACCATTTACCAGGGGCTGACATGTGGCCAGGGTTTGCCAATTTGGGTTTAGGTTTCTGCAGAGTGTTTAGGGAAGGAACACAGGCCCTGGGTACCTGATTGGCAGGAGCCCATGGCACACTCAGTCAAAGTACATTCAACAATTCAGCAAAAAAAAGGGGGCATACCATGCAAAAAAGATGGCACTTTCTCACAATATTTTCACATACCTATTCTGAAATTGTACAGGACTTTTTTCCGTTTTATGGTGGGGTCTGGACGCTATCAGCTTGTGGTCCTTCTGTTTGGTCTTACATCCGCACTTCGAGTCTTCTCAAAAGTGATGGCGCTGGTTGCAGTGCATCTCAGAAGACAGGAATACCTGTATTCCCTCAACTGGGTGATTAGCTGATCAAAGCCAAGTCTCCAGAGTTGGTGTTGCATCATTTGGAGTTGGCAACACAGTTGTTAAACCTGGGTTTTACCGTCAACGTACCCAAATCTCACCTAGAGCTCTCTCAGTGCATGCTGTTCATAGGGGCAGTACTGGAGACTACGGTGAATCTAGCCTACCTGCTGCCTCAGTGGATTTCTGGACATTCAGGCTATGATTCCAGTGGAGGGATGGTTCCAGTCCTGAAGGTCTTACCCCTGCTAGGTCTAATGGACTCCTCAATTCTGTTGCATCCCGGTGCGTAAGGGCCCTCCAGTGGTGCCTCCACAAGCAGTGATTTCAACACAGCAGGGATCTCGGAGAGTCGGTCAGGATCTTCAGAGACACTACGCTGGGTCTACAATGGTGGGGTGTGTCCAGTAATGTCGTAGGGAAGCCGTCTCGCACTCTACTACCGATTGCCACAGTGATAAAGGATGCCTCCACTCTAGGGTGCGGCGCTCATCTGGGGGATCTGGAGATCAAAGGTCTTTGGTCTTCAAAGGTCAGATTGTTGCATATCAATCTGCCAGAATTGTGGGCAAAATGTCTGGCTCTCAAGGCCTCCCTCCCTTACATTTGTGGTCAGTCAGTTCAAGTTTTGACAGACAATACTACAGCGAAGTGGTCCATAAACGGGGAGGAATCTGGTTGTATCCTCTCTGCAGAGTGATTTTGTGACTCTGGTCCTGGGCTCATGACCACCAGATTTGCATCATGGCAAATCACTTGGCCGTGGTTCTGAATGTGCTCACGGACAGTCTCAGGTGGCACTTTTCAGATGATCGTGAGTTGCGTCTCCATCCAGAAGTAGTACAACACATTTTCTGGCTATGGGGGACCCCTCAGATAGTCCAATTTGCCACTCAAGAGAACGGACGCGCCCAGTCATTTTGCAGCCTTCTGTATCCGTTGCAGGGAGCTTTTGGGGAAGCGTTTCTATTGGACTGGGTCGCTCAGCTGTTAACGTGTTTCCCCCTTACCCTTGATTCCTTGGGTTCTGAGGAAGATTTGCCAAGACTGGGCCCAAGTCATATTAATAGCCCCGAATTGGCCACAAAACGTATTATATACAGACCTCCTTCACCTCTCTCTGTGCCCTCCTCTCAGTCTCCCTCACATGGCAGACTTCCTCTCGCAGGGGCAGGTTCTTCAACCCACTCTCCAGGGCCTGCGCCTACATGCCTCGAGATTGAACGGGGTAACCTAAGTTCTTTTTGTTCGAGGCATATGAGCTGCAGATCACACACTTGGGATAAGATCGCCATCTGTTGTTGGGCTCGGATGATTGCAGGTTGTTGTTGTCTTCGGAAGAAGCCTTTTAGTCACGAGATAGGTGACTCCTCCTCTGGACAACAGTGCGCATGGGCATCCACTCCATCCTCAGATTGTTTTGTTCCGCCATTGGGTTCGGATGAACTTTTCCACTCTGGCTGAAAACTTCTGAAATCCAGCTTTCGAAACCAAACAACCTTTACAACTCGACGTCGAAATCCAATCGGACCGGTTACGGATACGGCTCATGGAAAGGACACCTTTTAAAAAATGCCCCCAATGTGGAGCAAAGTTCCCCCACAGTGACCACCACGAGGTCTGCAACCTGTGCCTCTCGCCGGAGCATAACGAATCCAACTGTCCAGCCTGCGCCGCATTCCGTTCCAAGAAAACCATCCGGGACCGAAGAGCTCGACGCCATATCATGGCCAGACCAGCTCCAGAACCAGAGGACATCTTTGCCCAGGATGTCCCGGAAGACGACTCCGAAGACCTCCTAATCGTATCCGAAGCGGACGATTCTGATGACCTCATCACTCCGGGGCAACGAGTGAGTACCAGTGCTCCTACCCCAACCCCCCCAAAAAAGGCATTGGTCAAGACTCCGCCAGCTGGCCCCAGTCGCGACCGAAAATCGTCTTCAGAAGCCCCGCCCTCGGGCCCGGCTCCGAAGAAATATAAGCCTGCAGGTGGCTCGAGCAAACCTAATATTATTGTGCCCACAATACCTTCGGCACCGAAGAAGCAACCCCTCTCGGCACCGAAGCAGGCTCCGAGACCATCGAGGCCGAAATCTCCACCGGCACCAAAACATCCTTCGGCACCGAAGTCTCCACCGGCACCGGAAAGTTCTTCGGCACTGAAACCATCCTCAGTACTGAAAAAGTCCACAAAGACTCTACCGATCACCCAAAACACAGATCGGAACCGAAAAAGTCGGCGCCAAAGCCACTTTCGGACAATGAAGAACTTTTTCGCCCGGATCCCACGCAAAAAAGGATTTATATCAATCAAAAAACCGGACATGTCACCGCTGTGCCATACAAGAAACGGAAGCTGGACACAACACCTCCTCCAGCTCCCGTAAAGAAGGACTTTGCCACCTCACCCATTCGTCCTTCCTCTCCTATATTACCTCTCATCCCACCCCCTCTGCCCCCACCTCCTTCTCTACCATCTCCTTCACATTCACCACCTCCGCAGGATGCTGATGATGCTTTAGGGGGAGGGGGAGACCCGGATGACCTTAATGATCCTACTGATCCTTTCACACTCCCGGATACAGCACCCTTAGATGACTGGGCTTACCCTTTACCTGATATTCCTGATCCCACTACGTACCTCTCCAAACCCTCCCCTCCTGATGACCATTTAGGGTTTGGACAGCTCATAAACAGGGCAGCGCTGTTCCATGGCGTCACCATGCACTCAGATACAACTGAAGAGGACTTTCTCCTCGACACATTTGAGCAGTCGCAAAAATCAGTTCAGACGTTGCCCATGATTAAGGGAGTGATAAAACACGCCACTGAGGTTTTTAACGACCCTGTTAGAGCTAGGGTCCTTAACCCCCGCATTGAAAAAAAATATAGACCGGCCCCACAGGACCCCGCGTACATTAAGGCGCAGCTCCCTCTCGACTCTTTAGTTGTGCGGTTGTAACAGTAAAGGGGTATTTGTCTGCCCTTTCGTCATTCCTCTGCTTACCTGACCAACCGTCCCATTTTAGGTCCCCTAAAGTTTTAAGGTTTATTAAGGGACTTACTAAAAAGTTCCCTCCCACTAGTTTATCATGCGTCTTTGGGATCCTAATTTGGTTTTAACCATTCTAATGGGTTCTCCGTTTGAGCCCCTACATAGTTGTCCTTACAGATTACTTACTTTCAAAACTATTTTTCTTGTTGCAATAATGTCTGCTAGACTTGTTAGTTAATTGCAGGCATTACGTTTGAAATCCCCCCTTTACGATTTTCTATGCAACCAAGTTGGTATTGAGAACCAGGGCTGTTTTCCTGCCAAAGGTGGTTACTCCCTTCCACTTGGGCCAGTCTGCCACCCTTCCTACTTTCAATCCTCCCCACATCTGTCTAAGGAGGAAGAAAGGCTTCATCGTTTGGACCCTAAGACAGCTGTGAGCTTTTATGTGGATAGAACATTTGATCAGCTCTTTGTTGGATATGTGGGCAAGATAAAGGGGAAAGCAGTGCATAAGAGAACATTGTCCAGGTGGATCATCCTGTGCATAAAGATCTGCTGTCTCATGGCAAACAAGGAGCCGCCAGAAGGTATTTGTGCTCATTCTACATGAGCGGAGGCTTCCAGTTCTGCATTGGCTAGAGGTGTTCCTGTAGTTGACATCTGTAAAGCGGCAACCTGGGCCTCCCTCCACACTTTTGCAAAGCACTTCCGCTTAGACACCGAAGTGAAGAGAGACAGTCACTTTGTCCGTTCTGTTTTGCAAGATTTTTGGTATTGGCAGACAGGCACCCACCTCTGTGTGCGTGACTGCTTGGGATTCTATTCAAAAGGAGAGGAATCCACAGGTAGATGTATCCACCAGAAGAACAAAATACTTACCGTCGGTAGCACTTTTTCTGGTGTCTACAGTATCTACCTTTGGATTCCTCATTGACCCACCCGCCTCCCCCGTTGCTTGTCTGCTTATACCAAAAACTAAGTTGGATATGTATTTTGTTGACATTTACAAGTGTGTGTGTGTGTATGTGTATATATATATATATATATATATATATATATATCTCCTGTTTTGTTGCTTACTTCGCTCCCCAATCTCCGAGATACAAAGCCGGCACGGACCACGTTTCTGTGCAAATTAGTTTATTTATATATATATATATCTTTTTTAATTTGAGAATTACCAGATGCTTTTGCATGGGTACTGTTGTTTTCACCTGTTCGCCTCAAAGATCTGAAAAAAATGGGTGGAAACTGATGTCAGCACTCCGACGAGGACTTCTTATGGCTCCGATGACGGTCACGCGGAGTCGCATGCGCAGCTGTGGCATATGCCCTCGTCTATGTGGGAGAGCTGTAATTAAAAGTTTCCGTAAATGCTGGTTTATTGGGATATTTAAAAGGTGAGGAATCCAGAGGTAAATGCTGTATCCACCCAAAAAAGTGTTACCGAAGGAAAGTAACGTGTTAATTTTATGACTAATTCCTGTATCCCTTGAATGCGAAGCTGAAAGTCGAGTAGACTGCTCTGGCTGTTAAACCTGCACACTTGGTGGCCGTGGTTTAGCTCCTGATCAGTCCCTTCCGTACCAGACTCCATGATTTTTCCATTCGCCTGCCTACTCCAGGTCCAATACTTGTTGCATCAATTTAAGGCCATCATCGCAAGTTCAGGTGCTAGTTTGTCTGGATCTATTTAATTTAAATTAGGTATGTATTGTATTATTATAACTTGCCCTTCATCATATTTCCTCCTAGTCTATGTGTTATACACTCAGGCAGATGTTGGATTATTTACATTTTCCTGTTTCATGCAGGGTTTGTTGAAATGCTCGCATGTTTGAGATAAATAGAAGTCAGCTTAAGTGAGCTATATAGCACTGCACTCTTTGTTGATGCTGTATGACTGACTGGTCCATGGTGGCTTTCTTTTGCAGCAAGTCCCCTAGCCTGCAGTCTTTGTGTATCTTCAGCCTGGCCAACACAGAAGCGGGACAGGCTGTGGTGAACATCATGGGCATCGGAGTGGACACCATAGATGTTGTCATGGCTGCGCAGCCCAGCAGGTGAGTCTTTCTTTAAAGACAGATGCCGTCAGCAAATCTACGTCTCCAGGATGTTATCTTTTCTATAGTTGACCACCTGAGCATCTTTTGTCACCTCAAAAGCGAGATATTCAACATTTCAGAAGTATTGCATTCTATTTTGGTTTTTTCTTCACTAGACATCATTAGGTGGGAGTGTTTGTTTTAGTCCAGAGTATGTTGAAAAATCCCATAATTCTTGGCCCAGCTGTGTCAGTGTAGCTTATTTTTTTTTACCCTCAAAATTGACCTTTTTTTATCCTATGTCGTCTTTTCTGTTACGGCAGTATCCATCTTTTTCGATGTTTTCAAGTATCTGATAGAGACTACTAGCCGCAGATTCCTTCACGTAGAATTATCCCCAGGCGTGAGACTGGATCCGGAAACTTTTTGCCACAGCATCCTTGCGTGCCGGGGGCGGGGCGACATCACGTGACTCCGCCCAGGCGTCGTCCGCGTACGTGACGTCAGCGAGATCACATAAGACCCGCCCCGGCACGCCCTCGTTAGTTTTTTCCTTTTCCGCGTGCAACGTGGATCCGATCCTTGTTACGGGCCTGTTAGGCCCTTTTTTCTTCCATTTTTTAGTGGAACAGTGTGCAAATACCTTCGGGCTTTAAGACTTGCATGTCTTGTGGGCATCTTATGTCGCCGACGGACCCTCACCTCATTTGTATGTGGTGTTTGGGGGAGGATCGCGGCACCACAGACTGTACGCAGTGCCAACAGTTAAAGCTGAAGTTGCGGCGGGAGCGCCGGATGAAACTTCTCTCGGCGCGTCTCTCCAGGTCGACGTCCTCCCCTCATTCTGCTTCGACGGACGGCTTCAGACTCGGCCGTGGTCGTCGTCCTCTCCTTTCTCCGATGTCACGGGAGCGTCGCTCCCCGGTGGGTAAGTGTCGCAGTTTGTCCCCGGGGGCTGGTTTCCGGCCTCCCGGGGGCGTGGACTCTCCGCGGGTGATGCGGCCCCGCGTGTCGTCCTATCCACCGTTTCCCGGTGTTGGGGCATTGAGAGTCCAAATGGAGACATACGCGGCGGCTTTGCAGGCCTCGCTGGCGTCTCCTCCTCCTTCCCCTCCTGGGGCGTCGGCGAATCCCAAGGCCCTGTAACGCCCTGAACGTCTCAGGATCGTTTAACAGACACGACAATGAGGACGCAACCACTAGTGAAGGGTTAGTTGTTTTAATGAAGGCAAATATAATACAAAGAATAAACAAGTTATAGTCACTGGAATCCTCCAGGCTAAGTACGTTACCAGCCCACAGCACGGATGGTCCTAACCGTCCTCTGCATATACGCCGGTCCCGGCGTATGCCAACAGAGGGCAGAAATGAAATGGCCGACAATGCCAATCGGTAGGCTGTGAGGGGCACGAAGAGTGTTGGGGAGAATCGAGGAGTCAGGGAAACACCCAGCCGGGGTCTCTACCTGAAGGGAGCAGCCGCTCAACCTCTTCCTCAGACTGCACCGGGACGCGGAGTCACCTCCTGGTGATGCGTCACCGATACCCCAATCACAAGCAAGAAGACTGAACCGAGAGCAGCCGCTCGATCGATCCTGTGGACTTCCGAGTCTGTAACGCGGCAAACACCTCCTGGTGTGCGTTACAGCTGGCAGTCCCTGTGTCTCTGGTCGGGCTGGGAGTTACGACTCCAACCAGCAAAAGCACCACTGCGCTTGGACTCAGCCGAGTCAAAAAGCGAAGCTCAATGGTTGACCGGTAGAGCTTCCGGGTCCTTCACAGGTGACGATGGGGCAAGACACGGCCCAGGGAGTAACGACTCGACCTACCTCCGTTCTTGCCTTACTGGAGCACCACTCCGGAACACTGCTCTTCACGAAGCAGGTACGTCGGTGTGAACACAATATCCGACCGCGTTGTACCTCCCGGTTCCTCCCTTTATAGGGCGTGTTTTCCTTGAGTTATGTAACAGCTCTCCTGT
This sequence comes from Triturus cristatus, assembly GCF_964204655.1. Lineage (NCBI taxonomy): Eukaryota > Metazoa > Chordata > Amphibia > Caudata > Salamandridae > Triturus > Triturus cristatus. Next base: position 1,175,118,783 of record NC_140580.1, on the reverse strand, counting down.
TTACATAAGGGCGTGTTTCCTTGAGTTATGTAACAGCTCTCCTGTTTACATAAGGGCGTGTTTCCCTTGAGTTATGTAACAGCTCTCCTGTTTACATAAGGGCGTGTTTCCCTTGAGTTATGTAACAGCTCTCCTGTTTACATAAGGGCGTGTTTCCTTGAGTTATGTAACAGCTCTCCTGTTTACATAAGGGCGTGTTTCCCTTGAGTTATGTAACAGCTCTCCTGTTTACATAAGGGCGTGTTTCCCTTGAGTTATGTAACAGCTCTCCTGTTTACATAAGGGCGTGTTTTCCTTGAGTTATGTAACAGCTCTCCTGTTTACATAAGGGCGTGTTTCCCTTGAGTTATGTAACAGCTCTCCTGTTTACATAAGGGCGTGTTTCCCTTGTATGACAGGAATTCTTGACAGGCCCTCTGCTGCGCCGCCAGTGTCTCCGGTCCTGGCGCCGACTAGTTCGGATCCAGGCTTGGAGGATGTGGTGCTGTTGGGGTGCGGCTCCTCTGGGGCACCTCCTTCAGGCCACGGCGTCACTGTCTTGCCGCAAACTCCCGCGGGGGTCACTGTGGTGTTGCGAAAGGTCGCCGAGGCTCGGGTCGCATCCCCGGGCCCCTCTCGGTCTTTTGACAGGGTGGTCCTGTCTAAGGCCGAGGTGACGCCGCGCCAGCAGCAGCTGGACCCTCCTCGTCCCGCTCTGGGTCAAGGCAGAGGGGAGACCCCTCGTCCCTTTCCGGGCCCCTCTCGTCCCTCCACACAGGTGGCTGCCTTGTTGGAGGGCGAGTCGGAGGTTGAATCGTCCCTGGCACCGCCGCATGGGTTGCCGAGCGATCTTCGCCTCATTATCGGCCGCGGCTGTCAGAGGGCTTCGTGCCACTCCCCAGGCCCGTCTCGATTCCCCGCGCAGGTGGCTGCCTCGGCGGGGGTCGGGTCGGCGTCACTCCAGTCTCCACTCCGGTCCCCGGTGTGGGGTGACTTGGAGGTCCCCTGTCCGGCGACGCCGGCTGGTGCCGACGTCCCACCTCAGGCAGCGGATTCTACGGCTCCGCGCAGGGGTCGTACCGCGGATTCGTCTTCAGACGCTCCTTCTCCGGAGGCATGCATATTGGTGTCGTCCTCCCCGGAGACTGATCGCCGTGTGGTGTCTTTTTCACCGGCGTCGAAGGGCGGCTCCCCGCCCTTCCTGGGGCAGAGGTGTTCGTCGGAAGAGCGGCAGGTCCCTCATTCTTCAGCTCCTTATGAATTCCAGGTCTGGCCCTTGCCTGCCCCGCTTGGCCTCGGGGACGGCCGCCTTAGTTTGCAGCCGTCGCCCACGGAGGAGCTGATTTCTCCACCACGGGGCCCTTCAGAGGCGGGTGCGGACTCCGCTCACGCTGTGTCCATGGCTGTGGGAATCCTGCGCATAGGTGATCCGGTGGCTCACTTTCCGGCGGACCATCTATTGGAGGTCCTCCACCAGGGCTCTGGTGGGAGGGAAATCTTACTTCCCTTTGAAGGTTCGCTCCTTTCTTCCCTGACGGGGGCTTGGAAGCGTCCTGCCTCAGGGGACCCAGTGCCTCAGCATCTTCTGCACCAGAACCTCCCGGCGCCGCATGACCCAGCGTGCCTTTCCCTTCGCCCCTCAGCCGCCTTTTGTGGACTGCTTTTCCCTCCCTGCCACCGCTGTTAACTCAGCCGTCCCGAAGCCCGCTGGCTGGACTCTTGGGGACGCAACATGTTCGCCTCGACCAACGCTGCCCTGCGGGCCCTTAACACCTTGTGTATGCTGGCTAGGGCCTCCTCCTGTTTGTTGGACTCAGCGGAGTCTCTGGGATCTGCAGCTTCCCAGGAGTCTGGCCTGGTGGATTTGCGGCATCATGCGTTGGATGGCCAGGAGCTTGCGCTGCTCCTCACAGCGTGGTATCGTATTGCTGCATTGTAACCAAGTTGTGATATCTGCATAGCTCCATTTTTAGTAAGCTTCGTAATTTCATAGCGCTATTATCCCACAGCGCTTACATTGCTTTGATTGCATTGTTGTGTGTGATTTCCCCCGGTGCCCTGCTCTGACCTCCCCTCCATTTTGATCCTGCTGTTGTTGTGTTCCCCTGAGCCCGCCACGCCTCCCAGCTGAGCCGCCCTCGCCCCTCCCCCTCCGCTATCCATATATGACAGTAGTTCCCGCGCGCAGCGTCCACGCGCAGCGTCCGCGCCCGACCCGCGCCGAAGGTGCCCCAAAGGTAAGCCCGTCTACGCCCGTCCGCGCCTGGACCGCGCCCAGCGCCAGACCCCCTGCCCCTCGAGCTGCCCAGCCCTCCCGCATTACCTACGATGCCGCCTCCCTCCTAGCCCTCGACCCCGGTCGCGCCCCCAACTGCGTCCTTGCCGCTCCTGGACACACCCATGGCCCTTTCTCCTGCTACTCCTGCAAATTCAGCGGCACCGACAACATCTCTGCTACGTCCACACCACAGATTCCCGACCCCAACCACCTACAATGCATCCTTCTCAACACCCGATCGGTCCATAGGCATGCCATTGACCTATGGAATCTACTAGACACCATTTCCCCGGACATCGCCTTCCTTACGGAAACATGGATGAATGCTTCCTCCGCACCAGACATCACCATTGCCATCCCTGAAGACTATAAGATCACCCGCAAAGACCGTACCAGCCACACAGGAGGAGGAATCGCCATCGTCCACAAGAAATCTATCCGCATCTCAACCAGCTCTGACGTCAATCTCGCCAACTCCGAACATCTTCACTTCCAGATCCACATCGACCCCAAAACAACACTCAGAGGCACTCTCCTCTACAGACCACCAGGACCCCGCGCAAAATTCAGTGAAGACATCACGGACTTCATCACCCCACACGCGCTCCCCTCCAAAGATTACATCCTTCTGGGAGACCTCAACTTTCACCTTGAAAAGACCAACGACCACAACACCTCCACCCTCGTGGACAACCTCGCCAACCTCGGACTTAAACAACTAGTCACTTCCCCCACCCACATCGCAGGTCACACACTCGACCCCATCTTCACATCCAGCAATCATATCTCCTTCTGCCACACTACGGATCTCCTCTGGACCGACCACAGCTGCGTTCACTTCATCTACAACAAGCCGAAACCCATCATCCACTCCCAACCTACCCTGCAAAGAAACTGGAACAAAATCACCACGGACCAAATCTCCGCATCGCTCCTTCGAAACTCCCCAGCCCTCTCGTCTAACGCCAACGAAGCCGCCGCCAACCTCACCCTATGGTTATCCAACACCGCCGACACCTTAGCTCCACTGAAAAAACATCAAAGCAAACCTGGCAGCAAGAAAGCCTCATGGTTCAACAATGATCTCAAGAAGTCCAAGAAACTCTGCCGCTCCCTTGAAAAGGCCTGGAAAAAAGACCCAACCACCAGCACCAAGGACGCCTTCAAAAGCGCCACCCGCACCCACCACCAACTGATCCGAAAAGCCAAGAAAACAGCTTTCAAGGATCGACTTGACAACAACGCCCACAACAGCAAGGAACTTTTCAACATCGTCAAGGAATTTTCCAATCCCTCGGCCAACTCCAACGACATCACCCCCTCTCAAACCCTCTGCGACTCCCTAGCCTCTTTTTTCCACAACAAGATTGCAGACATCCACAACAGCTTTGACAACCAACCCGGAAACCAACCCACCCTACCATCTGCTGACCACCTTCCCCCCGTGAACACCCTTAACGCTTGGAACCCAATCTCCACTGAGGACACCATCCGCCTGATGAATTCCATCCACTCAGGATCCCCCACAGACCCATGCCCTCACCACATCTTCAACAAAGCAGACTCCGTCATAGCACCGCACCTCCGAGACGTCATCAACTGCTCCTTCAACTCCGCTACCTTCCCAGAAGACTGGAAACACGCCGAACTCACTGCCCTTCTGAAAAAACCAACAGCGGACCCCACCGAACTCAAAAATTACCGCCCCATCTCGCTTCTTCCATTCCCGGCCAAAGTCATCGAGAAAGCCGTCAACAACCAGCTCGCCGCTTTCCTCGAAGCCAACAAATCCCTCGACTCCTCACAGTCCGGCTTCCGAGCCAAACACAGCACTGAGACCGCCCTCATCGCAGCAACAGACGACATTCGAACTCTACTGGACAACGGAGACACAGTCGCCCTCATCCTCCTCGACCTCTCTGCAGCATTCGATACAGTCTGCCACAGCACCCTTCTACAACGCCTCAATAACATCGGAATCCAAGGAAGAGCACTTGAATGGATCACCTCGTTCCTCACCGGAAGAACCCAGAGAGTCCGCCTTCCTCCATTCAAGTCCGAGGCCTCTGAAGTCATCTGCGGCGTCCCTCAAGGATCCTCACTCAGTCCCACCCTCTTCAACGTATACATGAGCCCCCTCGCGGCCATCGCACGCCGACACAACCTCAACATCATCTCCTACGCGGACGACACTCAACTAATCCTTTCTCTCACCAATGACCCTAGCACCGCCAAAACTAACCTACACGAACGAATGAAAGAAGTTGCCGAATGGATGAAACAAAGCCGTCTGAAACTGAACTCAGACAAAACTGAAGTCCTCATCTTAGGTACATCCCTCTCTGCATGGGACGATTCCTGGTGGCCTGAAGCCCTCGGAAAAGCACCCATCCCGACAGACCACGCACGGAACCTAGGCGTCATCCTGGATTCTTCACTCTCAATGAACAGACAAGTCAGCGCCGTATCCTCTTCCTGCTTCAACATTCTTCGCATGCTCAGAAAAACATTTCGCTGGATCCCCCTCGAAACAAGGAAAACAGTTACCCACGCTCTTGTCACGAGCCGACTGGACTACGGAAACACCCTCTACGCGGGTACTACCGCAAAGCTCCAGAAGAAACTCCAACGAATCCAAAACGCATCAGCCAGGCTCATATTAGACATCCCTCGCAACGAACACATCTCTGATCACCTTAAAGACCTCCACTGGCTACCCGTCAATAAGAGGATCACCTTCCGACTGCTTACCCACGCACACAAATCACTCTACGACATCGGACCAGATTGCCTCAACTCTCGACTGTCCTTCTACACCCCCTCCCGCCAACTACGATCTTCCAGCCAAGCCCTCGCCACTATACCTCGCATCAACAAGACCACCATGGGAGGCAGATCCTTTGCATACCTGGCTGCTAAAACATGGAACTCACTCCCCGCCTACCTTCGCCTCACCCAGAACCACCTAGCGTTCAGAAAGCAGCTTAAAACGTGGATATTTGACAAATAACCCTCCTCCCCTTCCTAAGCGCCTTGAAACCCTCTGGGTACGTAGTGCGCTATACAAATTCTATGACTTGACTTGACTTGACATCTCGGAGGTGCTGGGCCTTGCCATGGCTTCCTCTGTCGCTCTCCGTCGCTATGCTTGGCTTTGGGACGGAGTATTCCCTGAGAATATTCGGGAGCGACTCATCGACCTTCCGTTTGATGGCAGCCTGTTGTTCGTGCCCCGGCCGACACCGCCATTCAAAGGCTCTTGGCAGGGCTCCATCCTCCTCCTCCTCCGTCCCCTCCTCGGTGACTTCTGTGTTGGGTTGATTCTGGGCCTTCTTAGGCCGGCTGTTCTGCTTGTGCAGTGTGTTTTCTAGCCATTTAGGTCCGTCCTTATGACTTTGGCATTGTTGGCTGCTGGGCGGCCCTTGTGTTGTTTGTGTGTGGTTCTGCAGGAGTTGTTGCGCAGACTTGGCCCTGAGATTGGGCCTTATGCTTTGCTTGCACTGCTTGTCAAGCCTTCAGCGGGGGTGTATTTTTCCCCGTGGCTCTTTTGTTTTTTCTTCTGCTGCGGAAGTTCTTCCAAAGAGGGTTCCCATATCTTGGGACTTAACGTACTCTATGTGGGGTAGTGGTAGCTGTCATATGGCTTGCGCTCTGCTAGAGGGTTCTGGTCACCTTCGGGTGCCTGTTCTCCATGGCATTTAGGTAGGTTGCTTTTGCTTCCTGAGGTCGTGTGCGTGGCCACTCGTAGTGGTGGCTCGGGCATCTCCTCCTCCTCTCCCTGCTCCTGTCCTGAGGTCTGGGATGATCTTGTGTCTCCCTTGCCGGGCATCGCCTACTCGGCCTTCCTGGGTCCTCGGGCTGTTCTTCTTGCTTCTGGCTTTGACTGCCGGCGCTGGTCTGGCTGGCAGGCTGCTCTCTATCTGGAGTGGGTTCGCCTTCTTTTCCCTAGTTTCCTTGGGTCCTCTAGGCTTCTTCTTCTTTTTCTTCTGCTTTGCCTGTCTTGGCATTGGGCGGACGCTATGTTGCCTTGTGAGGGAGTGGGGTGCTTCGGCACTCTCCGTCCTTGCCCTTGGTTCCTCTGCTGTGAGTGTACGAGCCTCTTCAGCTTTCTTTCCCTCCTACATCCCCTTGGGGTCGGTGGGGTCCTGCTTGTGGGGTTCCCTTAGCCTGGCAGGGGCGAGGTTCTACCTGGTCCGCAGATCTGGTCCCCTGTGGGGCCCTCTGTTCTGCATTGGCTGGTAGGGTCCTTTCGCAGACCCTCCTTCCCAGGGGTATTGCTAGGGTATCTATTCTACGTGAAGGAATCTGCGGCTAGTAGTCTCTATCAGATGTACGAGTTACTTGCCTTCGGTAGCGATGTATCTGGTAGAGACGATTCTAGCTGCAGATTCCTTCACGGCCTGCCCTTCCTCCCCTATTCTGCTAGGACCCTTGGGTTGGTCTTCGGTACTCGCCTCCCGGTGGGGGGCTGTGTCTCCTGTGAGTGCCTTCCTTGTTCTGGATGGGTGGCTCCGTCTGGGGGGCGGTTCATTCCTCCTTTGGTCCTTTGGAGGATGGGGTTCCGGTGCCCTGCTGCTCTGGCTACTCCACTTTTGGGGGGGATTGCTTTCTATCCCTGTCCTCCCTTCCTTCCATTGCTATCCTCTGATTAAGGGTCATCTGGCCTTGTCTTTCCCTTGTCCCTTGTGGGTGGTTGCCCTCTAGGTTGGGGTGGCTTGGAGGTTTGTTGTCCCTGTCTGTCTTGGGACTGGTCCCATTCCTTGCTCAGGATGAGGGGGGGTGGGCTTCCTACGTGTGCCATGACTTTTATGCCTGTTCTTGCCTTCGGGGCACAGGGATGGGAGGTTGTCTATGTGCGGGCAGGGTGGCTGCGCAGGTTTCTGCTTGTTCTTCTTCTTTCCCTGCCCTTGGGGGTCTGCGGTGTTGGCACTACCCTGGTGGTGGTGTTAGTCACCGTTTCTTTACAATTTTTTCTGCTCTACGCACACCGTTTCCATGCTCCCTCTGTTTTTTATCTGGTGGTTCTGCGTTGGGGTGCGGAAAAGTTCTCCGAAGAAAACTTATGTGGGCGCGCCGGAGCGGGTCTTATGTGACCTCGCTGACGTCACGTACGCGGACGACACCTGGGCGGAGTCGCGTGGTCGTCCCGCCCCCGGCGCGCTGGGATGCTGTGGCAAAAAGTTTCCGGATCCAGTCTCACGCCTGGGGATAATTCTACGTGAATTAATCGGCGGCTAGAATCGTCTCTACCAGACACATCTTTACCGAAGGTAACGAACTCGTACTTTGATGTCATAGTTGTTTGAGATTTAATCAGGTGTAATGTCTATGTTCAATACCTTTTTCTTTTTTCTGCGTTTGAGCTACTAAGAGGTTTCAATTGTCACACTCAGCTGTGATGATGCAAGGGGAATGTTCAGAATGTTCTTTCAAAAGTGCATTTTGGTAGAAAATCATGCAGGCTGAAGTTACCAGTCCCCGGGCACCTGAGAAGGCAGTTGCCATTTCTAGATGGTATGAATACACAAGTGAAGTTTATTTTGATATGGGACAAAAAATGCGTTTTCTTCAATAAATAGTTTTCCTTTGTATGAAGCTGCCTCCTTAAAATATATCATCATACATACCATACAGAATGCAGAGGAGAATAAAACAGTTGCAAAGTGCAATAATAATAATCCACATTTGTAAAGCGCAAACAATCACCCGTAAGGGTCTCTAGGCGCTGGGGGCCGTCGGGAAGATTAAGCAAGCTCTATTGCCCAGAGTCACATGGTGCTGGGCTGATCTGCTGCCGGCGCCGGCGATCGAACCGTGATCCCCAGATTCCTGAGTCAGTCGCCCTGGCCACGGCGCCACATCTCTTCCACATGGGGAATGGGGTGAAATAGAACATTGCTAAAAAGCAAATGTAAAAATATTTTCTGATGGATACATCTGCCAGTGGATTCCTCACCTTGTGAATATCCCCTGCGCCAGCATTCCACTGAACTTTTTTCCCCAGCTCTCTACGCCGACGTGGACGACGTCATAATGCATCGGCTCCGCTCGCGACTCCATATGACGTCACCAGAGCCATAAGAGAGCCACGTCGGCGTGATGACGTCAGTTCCCTTTTTTCCGCGCCGTCAACGCGCAACGGCTACTTTGTAGTCGTTTACTGTTGGAAAAAATTGTCATGTCTTCGACTAGGAAGTCGGGTTTTAAACCCTGTAGGGAATGTGGGGGCCACATGTCTATGACAGACCCCCATGAAGATTGTTTGTGGTGCCTTTCATCTGACCACGACGTGGAAGATTGTTCCAGCTGCAGGAGGATGAATCCCAAGGCCTTGAAAGAAAGGGAGGCGAAGCTCTTCATGGCCAAGGCTAAGAAGGAGAAGAGAGGTAGGAAGAAGGAGAGATTGAGGCCGGACTCGTCGACTTCGCATTCTTCGAAGTCGAAGAAGCATCAGAAGAAGAGGAAGCATTCCTCTCGGCGCCGGTCTTCGAAGAGCAAGGCGTCGAGATCTGCTTCGCCTCAACGGCGCCGTCACCGGTTCCAGTGGAGTCTTCGGCTTCTGAAGCTGAGCAAGAGCAAAGAAAAAAGCCTTCTCCAGAGCCGGATGATCCTACGGCGCCTGTTGAGGACACTGCGGCGCCGGTACCAGGTACTCCGCAACCGGATCCGGGATCAATCCCTTATCCGCAGTTCCTGACTCCGGGTACAGATTCGTCGCATTTTTTAAATGCAATGTATGGGATTTTCCAACGGGCTGCCTTCCCATCCGGCGCACCTACTGGTCCCGTGGGTCCTATGGCTTATACTCTGGGAGTGCCGCAGCATTACGCTCAGGCCCCGTTTATGCCCTTTCTGCCGATGGCGCCTTCGTGGCAGTTTCTGGCACCGTCTGGGGATCCATCTCGGCTTCGACTGGATCGACCTTCTTCGGAGCCTTCCTCGACGCCGTTGCCGACTCCCTCAGCGCCGCGTCCGGCGCCGCCGACTCCGGCGCCGCCGACCCCGACACCTTTGGCTCCACGTTCGGTTCCACCGACTCCGCGTACCATGCCGACGACGCCGGCTCCACGGATCCGCTCAAGGAGAGAGGCCCAGAGGGTCTTGGAGGAGGAACGTTATAGAGTGGAGGTGGAAGAAGGTGAGGTGGATACGTCCTCTGACGAATTTCAGGGGATTCAAGAGGCTAGTGGCCTGGATACAACTCCGGAGTGGGAGCATTCTTCCTCTAGGTCCTCTCCCCCGCAGGAACTGGCTCCCTACCATCTGGTTATAAAAAAGGCCGCAGAGTTGTTGGATTTGCAGTTGCCCTCTGCGGAGTATAAACCTAACCTTCTGACGGAGGTGTTGCATTCGCCTGCCTCGACCTCTGAGCCCTTTCTGCCTTTTAATGAGGCTATTTTGGAGCCAGTTATGGATGTCTGGCGTAAGCCACTCTCTTCGCCAGCAGTTTCCAGGCAAGTGACGAGAAGATATAGGGTGGCACCTGGGGATCCAGGTTTTCTATCTCCATACCCTTCTCTAGAAAGTCTGGTGGTGCAGGCTTCATGCTCGAAGCATGCTTCAGGAGCCTTCCCTCAGACTCCGGCGGACAGGGAGTCCAAAAAGGCTAAACAGGCAGCTAAGAAGACCTTTTCTTCTGGGAGCATAGCGCTTAAGTCCACTAATGCCACGTGCTTGCTTGGGCGCTATGTTCATGCTTTGATGGACTCAATGAAATCTTTATTCCCTAAGTTACCAGAAGGTGACAAGGCATCCTTTATGGAAGTGGTTACGGATACTCAGGCTGCTGCGAGGCAGGTGATTCAGTCGAGGCTTGATATGGCTGATTCGGTGGCAAGGATAATGAGGTCATCTATAGCCACTAGGAGGCAAGCGTGGCTTCGTTCGTCTGGCTTCTCTACGGATGTTTAGGCCACATTGGTGGATTTGCCTTTTGATGGACAGAGACTCTTTGGTGAAAAGGCTGATTCTGCCCTGCAGAGATTTGAAGAGAGCAGGGTGACGGCTAAATCTTTAGGTCTGCAGGCTCCTGCTAAAGGATTTGGGCTTAAGAAGTTCAGAGGTTTCGGGAGGTCTTCATTTCGCTCCTACCGGCAGCCTCAGCAGCAGCAACAGCAGAATCCCCTCTATAGGTCCTATAGAGGGAGACAAAGAGGTCGGAGAGGTTCTGGCCGCAACCCCACTTTATCTTCTGCCTCCTCTGCTCCCAATGAAGCTTTAGGGACGCAGCCCTAGATCCCCCATCCTGGATCATGTAAGACCTGTGGGGGGTCGGGTGTCCCACTTTCTGCAGGGTTGGAAATCTGTTACAACCGAGCTTTGGGTTTTAAACCTCGTGGAGACTGGGTACACCCTTCCCTTTCAGGAGTTTCCTCCCCCTTACCCTCCTTGCCAAGGTTACTGCTCGGAAGACCATCTGCTTCTTCTGCAGAAGGAGGTACTAGCTTTGCTTCAAAAGGGTGCGATAGAAGTGGTTGCGGAGCAGGAAAGGGGTTCGGGATGCTACTCCCGGTATTTCCTAATTCCCAAGAAGGATGGCAGATTGCGTCTGATGCTGGACCTCAGAGTCTTGAACTTTTACCTGAAACAGGAGAAATTCAAGATGCTGATCCTTGCGCAGGTTCTTCAAGCGTTGCAGCAAGGAGACTGGATGGTGTCGCTCGACTTGCAGGACGCGTACTTCCATGTCCCGATCCTGAAGTCGCACAGGAATATCTCAGTTTTACGGTTGGGTCGCAACATTACCAGTTTGCGGTCCTCCCGTTTGGTCTTACTACCGCACCTCGAGTCTTCACGAAGGTGATTGTAGTGGTAGCGGCCCATCTCAGGAGGTCGGGGATTTCGGTTTTCCCCTACCTGGACGACTGGCTTCTGAAGGCAGAGTCCCCAGAGATGGTGCAGCATCATCTGCAGGTAACATCTCAGCTGTTATTCGAATTAGGTTTTTCGATAAACGTGCCCAAATCTCACCTGGTGCCCTCTCAACGCAACCTGTTCATAGGGGCGGTACTGGACACTACTGTGTGTCGAGCCTTTTCTCCTCCTCAAAGAATTCTCGACATACAGGAGATGGTCCCTTTATTCCACAATGGAGCGGTTGTTCCAGTTCTGAAGGTCCTTCGCCTGCTCGGTCTGTTCGCCTCCTGCATTCTGTTGGTCAACAATGCACGCTGGCACATGAGGGCGCTCCATGGGTGCCTCTGCAGGCAGTGGTATCAGCACAACGGTGATCTCAGGGAGTCGATCAGGATCTCCAGAGAAGCTGCAGTGGATCGATCTTGGTGGAGCGTGGAGGGTAATCTGTCTCAAGGAAAGCCCTTCCATCTGCCTCCATCGGTGGCCACAGTGATAACGGATACCTCCACCTTAGGGTGGGGTGCTCATCTGGGGGATCTGGAGATCAAGGGTCTTTCGTCTCCAGAGGAAAGGTTGCTTCACATCAACCTTCTGGAATTGCGGGCGATTCGTTTGGCGCTCAAGGCCTTCCTCCCTTCCCTTCGCGATCAGTCGGTTCTAGTCCTGACAGACAACACTACCGCGATGTGGTATGTCAACAAGCAGGGAGGAGTGGGGTCGAATTGTCTCTGCAGAGAGGCCCTGCGTCTTTGGTCCTGGGCTCAGGAGCATCGGATTTGTCTGATGGCAAATCATCTGGCCGGGGTGCTGAACATGCGTGCGGATAGTCTAAGTCGGCATGTTAAATTTGAGGTATGAAGGTCGTAGGGAAAATGCGCATAACCTTTTGCAACTCCGGACTGTAGGAGAGTAGGGTCTGCTTCCTATGGTCACCCCCACTTTTTGCTTTTGCTTCCCTGGTTTTCGACTTAGATGTGGCTGTGGGCCTGCTAACCAGACCCACAGCCCAGCTGTTCTCTCTCTAAATTCACACTATGTACTTTAGGTACATAACCCAATTGGTAAGGATCACCCTCTAGGGCCCTGTACAGTGTACCTTAGGTACCCAGGGCATGGGTGTACCCTAGGCCTTCCAGGGGCTGCGGCATGTATTATGCCACCCCTGGCTGGCCTCCCATCATGACACAACTGGCTGATCACTCAGCTGGGGCAAGGTCGTGTACTCACCCCTTGCTTAGGTATAGTATTCCTATACCTACCTTATATATAGACACATGGGTAACCTTTCAGTCACTCCTATGGCAGGCCTTAACAGTCCTGAAGGCAGAGTGCTTGGTAACATGTGAGCTAGTGCTCTAGCATGAGCTGAGCCTGTCTGCAGCTTTCGGAACCATGTCCTTATAGCTGTTCTATGATATCGCCTACCATATACTCTTAAAGTGCCTTATAATCCTCGCGGTTATGGTAACTGTGAGAAGTTGGCCTGATATATGATGTCACTAGTTCTAGTGTACACCTTGTATCAGTCCAAACAACCCTTATGGTGATTGGTTGTAAAGTCATCCTTATAGACCAGCTATCCTATTGGTAGCATGGACAAGAGCAGTCTTAGGCTAAACTCTGTATGGCATGTAAAGCCAGCTGTTATACCATTTGCAATCCCTTGAATACCAAATGAAAGATGAAAGAACACCACAACAGATATATTATTAAAAATAGAATGTATTTATTCTAGTCAAAAATACCCTCAGCATTCTTTATGAGATTCGAGGTAAGTACAACACAGTCTTATTTAACCATACATAAGTCACGCAGGTAAGTAATACAGTTAGGCCCTAGGGGCCACGCAAACCATATACTAAGTAAGTGGTATAAGGACCACTGTCACGAACACAGGATAGGCCTAGGCCTAGGGAATCGCTGGGGCTACACTATACTACCAAAGGTTAGGAAGTGGGAGGCCCACGGGATTCAGGTGCAGAGTGGAAACACTTGCACGTAATGCGTAAAAGTCGATAGAATCACTAGCAGTTAGAAATAAGCAGTTTTAGGACACTTCTGGTATAGCTAGAAAGTCGAGACTCGGAAACTAGACCCTAGGATAGTCAATACCCTTGTGAGCACCAAAGTACCCATGTTACCTAGCCCACGGGCTGCGGGTGCATAGGTGTGAACTTGCGTCAGGTTTCGTCGTGGACTTCTATGGATGCCTGAAGGAAAGTTGCTGACAGGCAGTCAGTGAAGAGTGTCCGGTGGATCCCAAGGTGGGCATCAAGAAGGAAGGAACCTGCAAGCAGAAGGGACAGAGTCTAGGTCACCAGCCAGGAGCCAGGAAGGAGCCAGGAAGGAACCAGGCGATGTCGTGAAGATGCAGGTGAAGAGATGAAGCTTGTCGCAGCAGCCACGGGTACCAGGAGACGTCGAGGACGACCAGGACCAGGAGGTGAGCTGTCCCCAGAAGGCTCTTGTTGGCGGCGTCTAAGTCGAGTCAGGACCCAACAAGCCTTGACAAGAGGAACCCACGCAGGATGGTCGACTTGCTTCTGGTGCAGACCAGGAAGGTCTGGGGTGCTTCTCTTTCACAGAGGAGCGGGTGCCAGTCTGGAGGAGCCGGACCAGCAAGATGAAAGTAAAGGTTCATCGACGCAGAGGCTACTAGCCAACGGGCCAGCAACCGGACAACACGTCGAGCAACACAGGTGCAGAAGGGCCCCACGCAGAACACGTGAAGTGTGGGGAGCTGGTCTTCTTTGCAGATGGTGCTCGGGAGTGGGGCTTCTCAATTCCCCAAGCACAGCCTCGAGGAAGCCTCAGAAGTCGCGCTAGTCAGTTACTAGCCACTTTTCCCAAGTCGCCGGTCCCACGTCCCTCGTCGCCTCCACGGGTCTCAGCTTCGCTGGAGATGTGGATCTGGTTCAGAGGTGTCTGGAAGTCTCGGCGCTGGTCAGTCTCTGCAATCGTCCCTCGTAGGATTCAGTCGCAAAGCAAGCAGCGGTCGCTGGATGGTGCCTGGTTGCCCAGGGTGGTCACTCCTTGGCCACAAGGGAGATTTCTTCAGTCTTCTTCCTGAGGTCGAATGTCGAAGGTCCAGAGTTACTGTTCAAGTTGCAGATTCGGGTTAATCTAATTTAGCAGGGCCCAACTAGCTACTAATATACTGGGCTAGTGGGCTGGGCTACCTGCAAGGTCCCTCCTATGGGTGGGACCAGGAAGGGGAGTGGCTACACCCCCTTTCCTTTGTCCAGTTGTGCGCCAGAGCTGGGGCTGGAGTGCCCCAGCACCGGTTTGAACTGGACTATGCATGGAGCACCTTGTGTGCCCCTGGCATGTCTCATTCCTTTCAGCCCTCCCTGCCCCAATACACTAAAGTCTGTCTGGGGAGGTGCTAGCACCTCCCCAAGCAGGAAACCTATTGTCCAGGCCTCCCTGGCTGGGAGGGCTCCCAGCTGCAGGAGGGCAGACTCGTGTCTGTGGCAGCAGCATCCATTTTGTGATGCTGAGGCTTTGGTTAGAGATAAACAGCAAAGTAGGATTTTAACATGTCTCTCCCTCTAGAAGGGAGGAATAATATCCTCATTACCAGAAATGGTATGGGGGTATTATTCCAAAGTGTTAGACACCTTACACGACCTGTTTTGATAAAGCCAAACCATAGTTACCATAACCGTTTAAGATTATAAGGCACTTTAAGAGTATATGGTAGGCTATATCATAGAACAGCTATAAGGACATGGTTCCAAAAGCTGCAGACAGGCTCAGCTCATGCTAGAGCACCATCTCACATGTTACCAAGTACTCTGCCTCCAGGATTGTTAAGGCCTGCCATAGGAGTGGCTGATAGGTACACATGTGTCTATATATAAGGGTAGATATAGGTATACTATATCTAAGCAAGGGGTGATTACACGACCTTGCCCCAGCTGAGTGATCAGCCAGTTGTGTCTGATTGGAAGGCCAGACCAGGGGCTGGCATAATACATGCTGCAGCCCCTGGGAGGCCTAGGGTACACCTATGCCCTGGGTACCTAGGGTACACTGTACAGGGTCCAATACGGTGATCCTTACCAATTGGGAATGTACCTAGGGTACATGGAGTCCATTTTAAAGAGAGAGCAGACAGCCTGAGACCCTGCTAGACACTAGGCAAAAAGTTGGGGGTAACCATAGTCCGATATCCACCTTCCTACACCACGCAAACCATATACTAAGTAAGTGGTATAAGAACCACTGTCAAGAACACAGGTTAGGCCTAGACCTAGGGAATCGCTGGAGCTACACTATCCTATCAGTTGCTAGGCAGTGGGAGGCCCACGGGATTCAGGTGCAGAGTCGAAACACTCACGCGTAATGCGTTAAAGTCGATGGAAATAGTAATGTTTAGAATTAAAGAGTTTTAGGACACTTCGGAAGGAACTAGGAGTTAGAGACTTGGAAACTAGACACTAGGATAGTCAATACCCTTGTGAGCACCGGAGTACTCAAGTTACCTAGCCCACGGGCTGCGGGTGCATAGGTGTGAACTTGCGTCGGGTTTCGTCGTCGACTCCTATGGATGCCTGAAGAAAGATGCTGACAGGCAGTCAGTGAAGGGTGTCTGGTGGATTCCAAGGATGGAATCAAGAAGGAGGATACCTGCAAGCAGAGGGGACAGAGTCTAGGTCACCAGCCAGGAGCCGGGAAGGAACCAGGCGATGTCGTGAAGATGCAGGTGAAGAGGTGAAGCTTGTCGCAGCAGCCACGGGTACCAGGAGGCGTCGAGGACGACCAGAACCAGGAGGCGAGCTGTCCCACGAGGGCTCTTGCTGTCGGCGGCGTCTATGTCGAGTTTGGACACAACAAGCCTTGGCAAGCGCAACCCACGCAGAAGGAAGGATTCGCTTCTGTTGCAGACCAAGAAGGCCTGAGGTGCTTCTCTTTCACAGGGAAGCAAGGGCCAGTCTGGAGGAGCCAACCCAGTAGTGAAAAGTCAAGGGTTCGTTGTCGCAGAGGTTACTAGCCAACGGGCCAGCAACCGGACAGACACGTTGAGCAGGAAAATGCAGAAGGGCCCCACGCAGAACTCGTGGAGTGTGGAGGACTGATCTTCTGTGCATATGGTGCTCGGGGTTGGGGCTTCTCAATCCCCAGAGCGCATCTTCGAGGGTGCCTCGGAAGCTGCGCTGGAAGCTAGTAGCCAATTTTCCCAGGTAGCCGGTCTCACGTCTCTCGTCGCCTCCACGGATCTCAGCTTTGATGTGGATCAGGGTCGGAGAAGTCTGGAAGTTAAGGCGCTGGTCGGGCTCTGCAGTCTGTTCCTCGTAGAACTTCGGGCAAAGCAAACGGCAGGTCGCTTGATGGTGCCTGTTTGCACAGGGTGGCCACTCCTTGGCCACAAGGGAGATTCTTCAGTCTTCTTCCGTAGTCGAATGTCGAAGGTCCAGAGTTTCTGTTCAAGTTTCAGTTGTCAGGATAATCCAAAGTCCTAGGGACTCAGCTCCCACTCTTATACTAATCTGGGGGGCTGGGTTACATGCTAGGTCCCTCCGATGGGTGGGACCAGGGAGGGGGGTGGTTACACCCCCTTCCCTTTGTCCAGTTTCGCGCCAGGACTGGGGCTGGAGTGCCCCACCACCGGTTTGAACCGGACTATGCATGGGACACCTTGTGTGCCCCTGGCAGTGTCTCGTTTCATTCATCCCTCCCTGCCCCAATACACTACGTCCTGTCTAGGGTGGGCTCTGGTTAACTAACCGGGTAGTAGGTCTTCAACATGTCTTCTCCCTCTAGAAGGGAGGAATACTATCCTCATCGCCAGAAATGGTGTGGGGGCAGTATTCCAAAGTGTTAGACACCTTACACGACATGTTTCGATAAAGCCAAACCATAGGTTCGAGGCATATGAGCTGCAGATTGTACACTTAGCATAGGTCGCCATCTGGTGTTGGGCCCGGATGTTTGCAGTTTGTTTTTCTTCTTGGACAGTCTTTGGAAGTCACGAGTTTGGTGACTCCTCCTTCGGTCCGTACTGCGCATGGGCTTCGGCTCCATCCTCAGATTGTTTTTTTCCGCCATCAGGCTCGGATGTGATACTTCGTGCTCCGGCTTCGAACTTCTACGGTTCCAGCCTCGACGGAAAATCCTCGATTCTTCGAGTTCCTTCTTCATCTCTCGAAGCGGCACTTTTCTCCATCCCGTACATCGACACCGGCCTTCGGGCCCTCCGCGACTCCGGTCCCGGCCGATGGAAAGGACTCCGTTCAAAAAGTGCCCAAAATGTGGGTCTAAATTTCCCCACACCGACCTCCATCAGGTGTGTAACCTTTGCCTCTCTCCGGAACACGAGGCTAGAGACTGCCCCGCCTGCAAGTCTTTTCGATCGAAGAAGACCATCCGAGATCGAAGAGCTCGACGCACCATGGCGCACTCATCCTCGGCAGCTCCACCGGACATCTTCGGAGACGACGCCGAAGCTTCAGGGCAAACACACACCGAGCAGGAGGAAGACGTCGTCAGCGCTTCC
Organism: Triturus cristatus; assembly: GCF_964204655.1. Taxonomy (NCBI): domain Eukaryota; kingdom Metazoa; phylum Chordata; class Amphibia; order Caudata; family Salamandridae; genus Triturus; species Triturus cristatus. The sequence continues at coordinate 1,175,101,171 of NC_140580.1, read as the reverse complement.
GAGGCCGACGACTCCGACGTGGAGGACGTTACACCAGCGCAGCGGGCCGTGAGTACTATGCCCCCTCCCACCCCCGCGCCGAAAACCAAAGAGACTCAGGTTACTCCCTCGCCTGCCGGCCTGGGCAAAACCAAAACCAAAACTTCGATCACCCCACCTTCGGGCCCGGTGTTGAAGCACCCAAAGTCTCATGGCAGCTCGGGATCGAGCCAGCCGACACCCGGTGCCGAAAAACAGCATCCGGCACCGAAGACTGCAAAATCCAGCTCGACTCCGAAACCACCGGTGCCGAAGCCTGGACACTCGGTGCCGACCAAACACAAACACAAATCTGTCGGCACCGACGCTCCGGCGCCGAAACATCATTCGACGCCGAAACACCCGGAGACCTCAAAAAAGCATGGCGCACACAGACCATCGAAACCCCCGGTTCCGAAATCACCGGTGCCGACAGACGACTCGACACCGTTGGCTCTGTTTACACCAGACCCTTTACAAAAGACTTTGTCCAAAGATCCAAAGACTGGGCTTTTGACTTTAACTACCAAGAAAAGACGCCTTGATGCTCCGGCTCCTCCTCCTCCACCCAAAAGGAAGGACTCTGCTACTTCTCCCCTCAGAGTGCCCTCCCCACCACCGCCTCCCCTACCCACTCCACCTCCTCCACCGCCTCCACCTCACAGGTCTCCGCCACCTTTACCTCACTACGATCCGGCCCCATCCCCAGATCCGGATGATGGGGATCCGGACAATTACCCGGCGGACGCCCCAATGGATCCCACTCCACCAGGGACCCCAGATCCATGGGAGGATTACAATAACCCTGATATACCCAATGTACCTCAGGACGACCTATACCCATCAAGGCCGTCTCCTCCAGAGGACTCCTTAGGGTTTCATCATTTAGTGCAGAGAGCAGCACACTACCATGGGGTGGACATGCACAGTGAACCAGTAGAAGAAGACTTCCTACTGGATACATTTGATATACAAGACAAATCTACTTCCATTTTACCCATGCTTAAGGGTGTCACCAAGCACGCTACAGAGGTGTTCAAAGACCCTGTCAGAGCCAGAGTACTGAACCCTAGAATAGAGAAGAAGTACAAGGCGGCACCCACAGACCCTGCTTACATCAAGGGCCCTGCTCCCCTAGATTCCCTAGTTGTCTCCACAGCTAGAAAGCGGGCTAACTCCCAATCCTCAGGAGATGCCCCACCGCCAGACAAAGAATCTAAACTTCTGGACGCGTCTGGTAAACGCACCGCCTCCCAAGCTGCAAACATGTGGCGCATTGCAAACACACAAGCACTGCTTGCGCGATATGATAGAGCACACTATGACGAACTAGAGGCTCTTATGCAGCACCTTCCAGAAAAATACAAGCACAAGGCTCATGACCTCATACAGGAGGGTAAACTAATCACAAACACCTCCATTAAGTGTGCCCTCGATGCAGCCGACACTGCTTCTAGGGCCATAAATACCAGTGTCCTGCTTCGTCGCCACGCCTGGCTCAGGATCTCAGGGTTCAAACCTGAAGTCCAGGCATCCATACTCAATCACCCCTTTGACCAGGAAACACTCTTTGGGCCAAAGGTAGACGAAGCGCTTGAAAAGATGAAGAAAGACACAGACACAGCAAAGTCTATGGGGGCACTCCAAACACAAGCCTCCAAACGTTCCTTTCGACGCTCGTCCTTTCGTGGCACAGGTAGAGGCTCCTCCACCGATAACGCCTCTACATCCTACAAGTCCCCTCCTCAAAATACCTTTTCAAAGGGCAATCAGAGAGGTGGTTACAGGGGTAACAACAATAAGGGCAGGGGCAAAACCAACAACACCCGTTCTGCCACCCCCCCCGCACAATGACTCCCCTCCGCTCCCCCCAGACCATTCCACTCCGGTCGGGGGCAGACTACAAAACTTTATCCACGTATGGGAGTCCATAACATCGGACAAATGGGTGACCCAAATCATTCGGTCAGGGTACTGTCTAGAGCTAACATCTACCCCACCCAATATCCCACCAAGGCACCGTCCAATGTCTCAAGAACATTCCACACTGCTCAAACAAGAGGTACTTTCACTCCTGCAAAAACATGCTATAGAGCAGGTCCCCGTCAACCAACGAAATCTAGGGGTCTACTCTCTATATTTCTTAATACCAAAGAGAGACGAGACCCTCAGACCCATTCTGGACCTCCGGCCTCTAAATGCCTACATACACTCAGACCATTTTCACATGGTCACTCTACAACAAGTCCTCCCACTCCTCTGCCAGGGAGACTTTCTCACAACCTTGGATCTGAAAGACGCATACTTTCACATTCCAATACACCCCTCTCACAGGAAATACCTCAGGTTCGTGGTGGACGGGCAACATTACCAATTCACGGTTCTCCCCTTCGGGGTCACCACCGCACCACGGGTGTTTACCAAATGCCTAGCAGTAGTAGCAGCACACCTCAGACGTCCACATATTCACGTCTTCCCTTACCTAGACGACTGGCTGATAAAAGCCGCGTCCTACGACCAATGTGTGCAGCATACAAACAGCACCATCCAACTGCTCCACCAGCTAGGCTTCACGGTGAACTACCAAAAGTCCCACCTCATACCATCTCACACAAAGCAATACCTCGGGGCCACTATAGACACCTCCAAGGGTATTGCCTATCCAAACTCAGCCAGAATCACAAGCATTCAAGCCTTACGCAAAACATTCCTTCCTCAGCACTCTCTTCCAGCAAGAGTGTTTATGAAGCTGATAGGAATGATGGCGTCTTGCATTTTCATAGTGCCCCATGCAAGACTCCACATGCGTCCACTTCAAGAGTGCCTAGCACAACAGTGGAACCAGGCCCAGGGTCAGCTGACGGATCTGGTGTTGGTGGACGGCCGCACACATCACTCTCTGCAGTGGTGGAACACCACAAACCTTTCCAAAGGGCGGCCGTTCCTGGACCCGGTTCCTCAGGTGACTCTAACAGCGGACGCATCGCTCTCCGGCTGGGGAGCGCACCTTCTACACCTCACCATGCAAGGTCTATGGACGCCACAGCAAAAATCGCTCCACATCAACCATCTGGAGCTCTTGGCGATCTTTCTAGCCCTAAAATCTTTCCAAAAACAGATTTCGGGCAAAGCAGTCCTCATTCGCACAGACAATATGACTGCAATGTATTATATCCAAAAACAGGGGGGGACACACTCTCCCCAGCTCTCCCGCTTAGCCCAGAGCATATGGAGATGGGCAATTCCTCAAAACATCTTTCTCCTGGCACAGCACGTTCCAGGCGTACAAAACACCATGACAGATCTGCTCAGCAGACAAACGCAACAAATACACGAATGGGAACTGCATCCACAAGTTCTTCACCCATTCTTCCAACAGTGGGGGCATCCTCAGATAGACCTCTTCGCCACCCACGAAAACAAAAAATGCCCAAGCTTCGCCGCCAGATACCCACACCCATTGTCCAAGGGCAATGCGATATGGATGAACTGGTCAGGCAGATTTGCATACGCCTTTCCACCTCTCCCACTAATTCCATTAGTGGTCAGGAAGCTACAACAGCACTCCCTCACACTCATTCTGGTAGCTCCGACGTGGGCCAGGCAGCCGTGGTACACCACGCTACTACAACTGTCAGTGGTACCACATCAAAAACTGCATCTATCCCCATGCCTCCTAACCCAGAACCATGGAGAAATCAGGCACCCGGACCCAGCTCAGCTCAACCTGGCGATCTGGCTCCTGAAATCCTAGAATTCGGATACCTTAACCTTCCCCCTGATTGTATGAACATCATCATGGAAGCCAGACGTCCTACCACTAGAGCATGCTATGCCGCAAAGTGGAAAAGATTTGTAATTTACTGCCGTAACAATACAATCAACCCTCTAGATGCATCCATACAGCACATCATATGCTATCTGCTCCATCTTCACAGGTGTAACCTGGCATATTCATCCATACGCCTACACCTAGCAGCGATCGCTGCTTATCTACAAAACAGGCAGCATTTATCACTCTTCAGAGTGCCCGCTATTAAAGCCTTCATGGAAGGCCTTAAACGAGTAATTCCTCCCAGGGCACCACCTTCCCCTGTATGGAATCTAAATTTAGTTCTTACACGACTAATGGGTCCGCCCTTCGAACCAATGCACAAATGTGAGCTACAGTTTCTCACCTGGAAAACAGCTTTCCTTGTAGCTATCACTTCCCTTAGAAGGGTTGGTGAAATACAAGCGTTCACCATACAGGAACCCTACATACAAATGCATCACAGCAAGGTCATACTTCGCACAAATCCGAAGTTTCTGCCCAAAGTCATTTCCCCCTTCCACCTCAATCAATCAGTGGAATTACCTGTCTTCTTCTCGCAACCCCAATCTGTTGCAGAAAGGGCCTTACACACACTTGATGTAAAAAGGGCGTTACTATACTACATACAAAGAACGCAACCCTTCAGGAAGACTAAACAATTGTTCGTTTCCTTCTCTCCACCACATAAAGGCAACCCCATTTCAAAATCAGGGATAGCTAGGTGGATTGTAAAATGCATACAAATTTGCTATCAAAAGGCAAAGAGAACATTATCTGTTCCCCCTAAAGCCCACTCTACAAGAAAGTTAGGGGCTTCTATGGCTTTTCTAGGGAATATACCCTTAGATGACATCTGCAAGGCAGCCACATGGTCTACACCGCACACCTTCACAAAACACTACTGTGTAGATGTGCATTCCAAGCAGCAAGCTAGGGTGGGCCAGGCTGTACTAAAGACACTTTTTCAAACAGCTGCAACGGATACCGGTGGTCGCCGCTAAGGTTGGGTACTGCTATATAATCTATGCTAAGTGTACAATCTGCAGCTCATATGCCTCGAACGGAATATGCTACTTACCAGTATGCATCTGTTCTTGGCATGTAGAGCTGCAGAGTTGTACACGCCCACCCGCCTCCCCGGCTACCTGTATCCGTTCCAGTACATCTTATTTAGATACAACACATGGGTTTCTCACTGTTATTACTACGCTCCATCATTTCCCTGTTGGCGAAAAACAATCTGAGGATGGAGCCGAAGCCCATGCGCAGTACGGACCGAAGGAGGAGTCACCAAACTCGTGACTTCCAAAGACTGTCCAAGAAGAAAAACAAAATGCAAACATCCGGGCCCAACACCAGATGGCGACCTATGCTAAGTGTACAACTCTGCAGCTCTACATGCCAAGAACAGATGCATACTGGTAAGTAGCATATTCCTTACCATAACCGCGAAGATTATAAGGCACTTTGAGTATATGGTAGGCGATATCATAGAACAGCTATAAGGACATGGTTCCGAAAGCTGCAGACAGGCTCAGCTCATGCTAGAGCACCGTCTCACATGTTACCAATCACTCTGCCTTCAGGATTGTTAAGGCCTGCCATAGGAGTGACTGATAGGTTACCCATGTGTCTATATATAAGGTAGGTATAGGAATACTACACCTAAGCAAGGGGTGATTACACGACCTTGCCCAGCTGAGTGATCAGCCAGTTGTGTCATAATAGAAGGCCAGCCAGGGGTGGCATAATACATGCTGCAGCCCCTGGTAGGCCTAGGGTACACCTATGCCCTGGGTACCTAAGGTAAACTGTACAGGGCCCTAGAAGGTGATCCTTACCAATTGGGTTATGTACCTAAAGTACATAGTATGAATTTAGAGAGAGAACAGCTGGGCTGTGGGTCTGATTAGCAGGCCCACAGCCACATCCAAGTCGAAAACCAGTGAAGCAAAAGCAAACAGTGGGGGTGAACATAGAAAGCAGACCCTACTCTCCGACAGTAACTATGGTTTGGCTTTATCAAAACATGTCGTGTAAGGTGTCTAACACTTTGGAATACTACCCCCACACCATTTCTGGCGATGAGGATAGTATTCCCCCCTTCTAGAGGGAGAAGACATGTTGAAGACCTACTACCCGGTTAAAGTTAACCAGAGCCCCAGCATCACAAAGTGGATGCTGCTGCCACAGACACAAGTCTGACCTCCTGCTGCTGGGAGTCCTTCCAGCGAGGGAGGCTTGGACAATTGGTTTCCTGCCTTGGGAGGTGCTAGCACCACCCTAGACAGGCCTTAGTGTATTGGGGCAGGGAGGGATGAAAGAAACGAGACACTGCCTGGGGCACGCAAGGTGTCCCATGCATAGTCCGGTTCAAACCGGTGCTGCGGCACTCCAGCCCCAGTCCTGGCGCGAATCTGGACAAAGGGAAGGGGGTGTAACCACCACCCCCCCCTCCCTGGTCCCACCCATAGGAGGGACCTAGCAGGTAACCTAGCCCCCCAGATTAGTATAAGAGTGGGAGCTGAGTCCCCAGGACTTTGGATTATCCTGAACTGATACAAGCCACGAAACTCTGGACCTTCGACATTCGAACAAGAAGACTGAAGAATCTCCCTTGTGGCCAAGGAGTGGCCACCCTGTGCAAACAGGCACCAACAAGCGACCTGCCGTTTGCTTTGCCCAAGTTCTACGAGTAACCGACTGCAGAGCCCGACCAGCGCCTTGACCTCCAGAGTTCTCTGACCCTGATCCACATCCACAGCCAAGCTGAGATCCGTGGAGGCGACGAGAGACGTGGGACCGGCTACCTGGGAAAATTGGCGAGTAGCTTCCAGCGCAGCTTCTGAGGCATCCTCGAAGTTGTGCTTTGGGGATTGAGAAGCCCCAACCCCGAGCACCATCTGCACCGAAGATCAGCCCTCCACACTCCATGAGTTCTGCGTGGGGCCCTTCTGCATTTTCCTGCTCGACGCATCTGATGGATACATCTGCCAGTGGATTCCTCACCTTGTGAATATCCCCTGCGCCAGCATTCCACGGAACTTTTCTTCCCCAGCATTCCACGTCGACGTGGGCGACGTCATAATACACCGGCTCCGCTCGCGACTCCGATCGACGTCACCGGAGCCATAAGAAGCCCACGTCGGCGTGATGACGTCAGTTCCCTTTTTTCCGCGCCTTCGACGCGCAACGGTTTTTTCTCCAGTGCTACTTTGTAGTTTGGTCGTGTATCTCTGTTTATTCGACTATGTCTTCGACTAGGAAGTCGGGCTTTAAGCCCTGTAGGGAGTGTGGAGGCCTGATGTCGATAACGGATCCTCACCAGAATTGTTTATGGTGCCTCTCCTCGGAACATAATATGGAGGAGTGCGGATGCTGTAGAAGCATGAACCCGAAGGCACTCAAGGAAAGGAAGACCAAGCTCTTCATGAAGAAGATTGGTGAGGAAAAAAGAGGGAGGAAGAAGGAGAGATCGAAGAGAGAATCATCGCCTTCGAGGTCGTCGAGGGGCAAGAAACACCATAAAAAGAGTAAACATTCTAGACGTCGATCCTCGAAGTCCAAGAAGTCGAGGTCGAGGTCGGCTTCGTCTCATCGACGTCGGAGTAAAGGTTTGTCTCCTTCTCCTTCACCTTCAAGGTCTCCGGAGGGCTCTCCTTCGAGGAAGCAGACTTCGAATCAGTCTCTGACGAGGTCTTCGGCTCCGTCTAAGACGTCGACTCCGGTTCGTGTGGAGTCGGATGCTTCTATGCATGAGGACCAGGAAGAGTCGGTTCCAGTACCTGAAGATTCTGAGGCTCCAGTGGAGGATATTGCGGAGCCGGTGCCGGAGGCCCCACAAGAGGTTCCTTTGCCTCAGTTCCCGGCCCCAGGTACGGATTCAGCTAATTTCTTGAATGCTATGTATGGCATTTTCAATAGCGCGGCCTACCCATCCGGAGCACCAGCTGGTCCCGTGGGTCCGATGGCCTTTACGATGGGGGTGCCTCAGCAGTATGCTCAGGCCCCCTTTATGCCGATGGCGCCTTCTTGGCAGTTTCCGGCACCGTCTGGGGATCCGATTCGACCTCGGAACGTTCGGCAGGCTTCGGAGCCTGCTTCGACGCCGAGACTGGCTCCATCGACGCCGAAGCCGACTCCATCGACGTCGAGGCTGACTCCATCTGCGCCGTGTCTGGCGCCGTCGGCGCCGGTTCCTCTGGTTCCTCCGACGCCGCGTACGACGTCGCCGACGTCGGTACCTCGAATCCGGTCGAGGAGGGAAGCCCAGAGGGTGTTGGAGGAAAGAAGATATCGAGAGGTGGAAGAAGGTGAGGTTGATTCTTCTTCGGACGAATTCGAGGGCATTGAGGAAGCCAGTGGGCTGGATACGACCCCAGAGTGGGAACTTACATCTGCCACGTCTTCTCCACCTCATGAGTTGGCTCCCTATCACGTAGTGATTAAGAAAGCAGCAGAGCTTCTGGATTTACAGCTGCCTTCTGTAGAGTACAAATCCAACCTACTCACAGAAGTGTTACATTCTCCGTCTTCGACATCGGAGCCCTTGTTGCCTTTCAATGAGGCCATATTGGAGCCGGTATTAGAGGTATGGTAGAAGCCCCTTTCTTCTCCTGCAGTGTGCAGACAGGTGGCAAGAAGGTACAAGGTTGCACCAGGGGATCCTGACTTTTTATCCACTCATCCGTCCCCGGACAGTTTGGTTGTGCAGGCTTCATGCTCCAAGCATGCTTCCGGTGCCTTTCCTCAGTCTCCAGCTGACAGGGAGTCTAAAAAGGCTGATCAGGCAGCCAAAAAGACCTTTTCGACAGGAAGCATGGCGTTAAAATCGACTAATGCTACGTGCCTGCTGGGGCGTTACGTGCACGCTCTAATGGATTCCATTAAGTCCTTGGTTCCTAAGTTGCCTGAAGGGGATAAGTCATCCTTCATGGAGGTTGTAGCGGACACTCAGGCGGCTGCCAGGCAAGTTATCCAGTCAGGGTTGGATACTGCGGACTCCGTGGCAAGGATCATGGGGTCTTCTGTTGCTGTGAGAAGGCAGGCTTGGCTCCGTAACTCTGGTTTCTCAGCGGATGTTCAAGCTACGCTGGTTGATCTTCCATTTGATGGTCAGAAGCTGTTTGGGGAGAAAGCGGACTCTGCCCTTCAGCGTTTTAAGGACAGCCGATTGACTGCAAAATCCTTGGGCCTGCAAGTACCGGCAAAGGGTTCGACCTTTCGAAAATTTAGGGGCTTTGGGCGATCGTCTTTTCGCTCTTACCGGCAGCCCCAGCAGCAGCAGCAGCAGCAGCAGAATCCCCTCTATAAGTCCTATAGAGGGAGGCAAAGGGGTCGGAGAGGTTCTGGACGCAACCCCTCTTCTTCCTCCCCCTCTGCTCCCAATGAGGCCTCAGGGAAGCAGCCCTAGATCCCCCATCCTGGATCATGTAAGGCCTGTGGGGGGTCGGGTGTCCTACTTTCTACGGGGTTGGAAATCGGTTACAACAGACCTTTGGGTTTTGAACCTCGTGGAGACTGGGTACGCCCTTCCCTTTCGGGAGTTTCCTCCCCCTTACCCTCCTTGCCAAGGTTATTGCTCGGAAGACCATCTGCTTCTCTTGCAGAAAGAAGTTCTAGCCTTGCTTCAAAAGGGTGCGATAGAGGTATTTCCGGAGCAGGAAAGGGGTCAGGGATGCTACTCCCGGTATTTTCTGATTCCCAAAAAGGACGGCAGATTGCGTCCGATTCTGGACCTCAGAATCTTGAACTTTTACCTGAAACAGGAGAAATTCAAGATGCTGACCCTTGCGCAGGTTCTTCAAGTGTTGCAGCAAGGAGACTGGATGGTGTCGCTCGACTTGCAGGATGCGTACTTCCATGTCCCAATCCTGAAGTCGCACAGGAAGTATCTCCGTTTTACGGTTGGGTCGCAACATTATCAGTTTGCGGTCCTCCCGTTTGGTCTTACTACCGCACCTCGAGTCTTCACAAAGGTGATGGCAGTGGTGGCTGCTCATCTCAGGACGTCAGGGATCCCGGTTTTCCCCTACCTGGACGACTGGCTTCTGAAGGCAGAGTCCCCAGAGATGGTGCAGCGTCATCTGCAGGTGACAACTCAGCTGTTGTTCGACTTGGGTTTTTCAATCAATGTGCCCAAATCTCACCTGGTGCCCTCTCAACGCAACCTGTTCATAGGGGCGGTACTGGACACTACTGTGTGTCGAGCATTCCCTCCTCCTCCTCAAAGGATTCTCGACATTCAGGAGATGATCCCTTTATTCCAAAATGGAGCGGTTGTTCCAGTTCTGAAGACCCTTCGCCTGCTCGGTCTGTTCGCTTCCTGCATTCTGTTGGTCAACCACGCACGCTGGCACATGAGGGCGCTCCAGTGGTGCCTCCGCAAGCAGTGTTATCAGCACAACGGGGATCTCAGGGAGTCAATCAAGATCTCCAGAGAAGCTGCAGCGGATCTGTCTTGGTGGAGTGTAGAGGGCAATCTGTCGCAAGGAAAGCCCTTCCATCTGCCTCCATCGGTGGCCACAGTGATAACGGATGCATCCACCCTAGGGTGGGGTGCTCATCTGGGGGACCTGGAGATCAAGGGTCTTTGGTCTCCAGAGGAAAGGTTGTTTCATATCAACCTTTTGGAATTGCGGGCGATTCGTTTGGCGCTCAAGGCCTTCCTCCCTTCCCTTCGCGGTCAGTCGATCCAAGTCCTGACAGACCACAGGACCGCGATGTGGTATGTCAACAAACAGGGAGGAGTAGGGTCTCTTTGTCTGTGCAGAGAGGCCTTACGTCTGTGGTCCTGGGCTCAGGACCATCGGATTTGTCTGAAGGCAAATCATCTGGCCGGGGTGCTGAACGTACGTGCGGACAGTCTCAGTCGGCAGTTCTCCGCCGACCACGAGTGGAGGCTCCATTCGGAGGTAGTTTGTCACGTCTTTCGGACTTGGGGGACTCCTCGGGTGGATCTGTTTGCCACTTTCGAGAATGCGCACTGCCCGTCATTCTGCAGTCTCCAGTTTCCGATGCAGGGGGCGCTGGGGGACGCGTTTCAGTTGAGTTGGGGCTCGCAACTCCTTTACGCGTTTCCTCCCATACCTTTGATTCCTCGGGTTCTGAGGAAGATTCGCCAAGACCGGGCCCAAGTTATATTGGTCGCCCCGGATTGGCCAAGAAGGGTGTGGTATACAGATCTTCTCCACCTCTCCTCGTGCCCTCCGCTCCGTCTCCCTCTGAGGGCAGACCTCCTCTCGCAGTCGGAGGGGCAGGTTCTACACCCCCACCTCCAGAGCTTACACCTTCATGCCTGGAGATTGAACGGGGCAACCTGAGTTCTTTCTCTCTCCCACCTGATGTGGTGGACGTTATTTTATCGGCCAGGCGACACTCCACCAAGTCCATTTACTCCTACAGGTGGTCTAAGTTTGTAAAGTGGTGTGGAGAGAGATCCATTGATCCTTTAGAGGCCAGTCTGTCCAATGTGCTTCAGTTTGCTCTTTCCTTGGCTCAGCAGGGCTTTGCTGTGGCCACGGTCAAGGGCTACCTTTCGGCCTTATCGGCATTTCTGTGCCTCCCAGATCAACCTTCACTATTTAAATCTCCGGTTGTTCTGAGGTTCATCAAGGGCCTTACAAACATGTTTCCTCCTACTCCATTTGTAATGCCTCAGTGGGACCTTAATCTTGTTTTAACCTTTCTAATGGGGTCCCCTTTTGAGCCTCTTCATACTTGTCCTTTGAGGCTGTTATCATTTAAGGTGGTTTTTCTTGTAGCCATAACCTCGGCAAGGAGGGTGAGTGAGCTTCAAGCTCTTAGTGCCAAACCTCCTTTTCTTACCTTACATGCTGAACGGATGGTTCTCAGGACCAGGGCTGCCTTCCTGCCAAAAGTTGTTACTCCTTTCCATTTGGGGCAGTCTATTATCCTCCCTGTTTTCTATCCACCCCCTCATCCTTCTAAAGAGGAGGAAAGACTCCATCGTCTGGACCCAAAGAGAGCTGTCAGCTTTTACTTGGACAGGACTAAAGACTTTCGCCTTGATGATCAACTTTTCGTTGGCTACGTTGGTCATTCAAAGGGTAGAGCGGTGCACAAGCGCACATTATCAAGGTGGATTGTCCTTACCATCAAGATCTGCTACGCCCTGGCTGGTAAGACTCCTCCTGAGGGTATTCGTGCTCACTCTACTAGAGCTAAGTCATCTACATCTGCTTTGGCCCGGGGTGTTCCTGTGGCAGACATTTGTAAAGCCGCGACTTGGGCCTCCCTCCATACTTTCGCAAAGCATTATTGCTTGGACTCTGAGATGAGGAGGGAGGGCCACTTCGCGCGCTCTGTATTACAAGACTTTCTGGTATAGGAAGGTGGACACCCTCCTCCGGGAGTGAGGACTGCTGTGGGAATCTATTCACAAGGTGAGGAATCCACTGGCAGATGTATCCATCAGAAGAACAAGTTACTTACCTTCGGTAACGCTTTTTCTGGTGGATACAGTATCTGCCTGTGGATTCCTCACTGACCCACCCGCCTCCCCGTTGTCCACCTTTGTATACCATGAAATGGGTCTTGTTGATATGTTTTTATGCTTTGTTGTGCATTTGTAGGAAATGCTTGTTTATTTAGCATTCTTTTCCTTTGTATGCTATGCATATGTGTTGGTGTATTGTATACTGTGTATACTTTGAGTCTGTCGTTAGTCCACCTGTTCGCCTCGAAGGCACGGGGAAAAATGGGTGGAACTGACGTCATCACGCCGACGTGGGCTTCTTATGGCCCCGGTGACGTCGATCGGAGTCGCGAGTGGAGCCGGTGTATTATGACGTCGCCCACGTCGACGTGGAATGCTGGGGAAGAAAAGTTCCGTGGAATGCTGGCGCAGGGGATATTCACAAGGTGAGGAATCCACAGGCAGATACTGTATCCACCAGAAAAAGCGTTACCGAAGGTAAGTAACTTGTTCATCTGTCCGGTTGCTTGCCCGTTGGCTAGTAGCCTCAGTGACGACGAACCCTTGACTTTCACGGCTGGTTTGGCTCCTCCAGACTGGCGCTTGCTTCCCTGTGAAAGAGAAGCACCTCAGACATTCCTGGTCTGCACCTGAAGTGAATTTCCCATTCCGCGTGGGTTGCCTTTGCCAAGGCTTGTTGACTCCAGTCGGGACGTCGACTCTGCCATCAGCAAGATCCTTCGTGGGACAGCTCGTACCCTGGTTCTGGTCGTCCTCGACACCTCCTGGTCCACGCAGCTGCAGAGACAAGCTTGAAGCAATCGCCTGTGTTCTGCACGACATCGCCTGGTTCCTTCCTGGTTCCACACGGTCACTGCCTAGTGACCCAGACTTTGTCCCCTCTGCTTGCAGGTGTTCTTCCTTCAAGATCCACCCTTGGATCCACCAGACATCTTCCTCCTGGCCGCCTGCCAGCATCTGTTCTTCAGGCATCTGTAGGATCCAGCGACGACACCCGACACATCTTCACACCTATGCACCCGTCTCCTGTGGGTGAGGTAACGCGAGTACTCCGATGCTCCAGTGGATATTTACTATCCAAGTGTCTATGTCTCTAGTTGCTTCCTCCTAGTTACTTCGGAGGTGTCCTTATTCTTCCTATTTCCAATTTGCTACATTCCCATTGACTTTAATGTAACCCGCGTGTGTGTTTCCACACTGCACACGCTTCCCGTGGGCCTCACACTTCCTAACTATTGATAGGGTAGTGTAGCCCCAGCGATTCCCTAGGCCCTAGGCCTACTCCCTGTTCGTGACGTGGTACTTATACCACTTTCTTAGTATATGGTTTGCGTGGCCCCTAGGCCTAACTGTATTTTTCCTGTGTAACTTAACGTATGCTACTTAAGAAATTGTTGTGCTTAGACTTCTGAACTCATAAAGAGTGCTGAGGGTATGTTAGATTAAATACATTCTAATTTCATATACATCTGGTGTGGTGTCATTTGGTATTCAAGGGATTATAATGGTATAACAGCCGGCTTCACATGCCATACAGAGTTTAGCCTAAGACTGCTCTTGTCCATGCTACCACTAGGATAGCTGGTCTATAAGGTTGACTTTACAACCAATCGCCATAAGGGTTGTTTGGACTGATAAAAGGTGTACACTAGAACTAGTGACATCATATATCAGGCCAACTTCTCACACGGACACACAAATAGCACGTGATTAAAATCTTGAACTTGTAAACAACACATTTTGCAGATTTTCTCTTTTTCTGAGTATTTTGTCCCAAATACCGGTAATTTCTCTTAAGGGTGTCATAGCGGACCCCAAGGGAATTGTCCCCACACCCTCCGGAGTGTGAATGAGGCAGAGACAGTGGGTTAGGTTCAAGAGGTGTTTTATTAATATAGACAGTCCTTCAGGCTTTGCAAGCAACTGATGGTTCCTTGGTCGGCCGGCAGCTCGCCGGGTTCGGGGTCAAATCCCCTGGATCAATCAATCAATCATTACAATTTATAAAGCGCGCTACATACCGGTGAGGGTCTCAAGGCGCTGGGGGTGGCGGTGGGGGGGGGGGGGAGAATTCGCTACTGATCGAAGAGCCAGGTCTCGAGGAGTCTTTTTTTTTTTTTAACTTTATTTATGCTTTTTGCACTTAAAGACAAAACATTGCATTTCAGTCAAGTGAGGTACAGTTCAGCACGCATTTACATTTGTTGGATATATGCACATCACATTTACATCCATCAACTCAATTTGCTCTGCCATGAATAGGAAACAGGCCCAGACATCACTTGTCTCATCTTGGGGTATGTCGTGTCCTTTGCCTCTACACGCTAAAGCAGACCCCCCATTGCGTATAGTGCAGTTCTCCGCCCTGTGACGGATGTCCGAGGTCGTTTCAGCTGCCATCCAGAGGTCTTCGTCCCCTATCTAGGGGTCAGGGTGGTGGCACTTCAGGGGGGCGGGGGGGGCAGTGTCCCCACCAGCTAGTTGAGAGTCCTCAGTATGGGCCAACAGGAAGCTTTTGAGGGGGTCTCATATATCCAGAGGTCTCGAGGCCCTGGGCAATGTCTCCGCATATCTTGTAAGTTGGTCCTGGCAGTATGTCATGTCTGTCAGCCATTCCTTAAACATGGGGGCCCGCCCCCACCTACAGGCCACTCTGCGCTTAGCCAGCAACAATGACATCGTAACATACCTGCGTCGCCCCTTGGGAATTTGCTGAGTGTACCCTAGCAGCGCGATTAGAGGGTCCTGCTCCACTGGCTGCTCTATCATCTCAGCGAGCGCCTCAAAGACCCCTGTCCAGTACTCCAGCACAGCCGGGCACTCCCAGGCCAGGTGTAGGAATCCAGCCCCCAGTGCGCCGCACCTATCGCAGCTGTCTGAGTCCCGCAACCCAAGGCGACACATCTTAGCCGGTGTATAATACAGGCGCTGTAAGTACTTATAGTGAATAATACGAAGCCGGCCACTCCCCGATATTTCCGCAGTTTGTAGGCAGCAATATTGCCATTGACCACCTGTTAATTCCCTGCCCATGTCGTTTCCCCATTGAGCTCGTGCGGCGCTACAGGGGTGGTCCTCCTCTGTTCGAATCATCCAATACAGATTAGACACCAAGTGTCCAGGGCTTGTGCTCTGCAGCAGGTGCTGCAATGGCTTGAGGGAGTCCGGCTCCCATGGGAAACTCGGGGAAAATAGCCCGTAGGCCTTGCCACAGTCGCACATATAAGAACATCTCCAGCGGTGTAGGTTGTATTCCCCCAAAGAACTGGGCTGGTGTTCAAAAGGTCCCCTTACAGAACAATGCCCCCCAGGTTTGTTTGTGAACACGGGCGCACAGCTGCCGAAATCCTGTCTCCTGCAACAGTGATAGGTCAGGGTGGTATGTCAGGGGCAAGGCCGCTGAATAGATATACGGCACTCCTACGCTTCTTCTAATGTAATGCCACGCCCTTATCGTACTTGCTATTGTGGAGAGCTCTACACTACGAGGGAGGGGCTGTTCATATATCGCCCCATTCAGGGGTATCGGGTCGGCCAGCCAGTGTTCCGCCGCCACCTGCGGCATGCAAACTGGTTGGTGCACCCAGTAGTACACGTAATGGGCCTGGGCACATGCATAATATAATTCAAAGTCCGGAATATCAAAGCCCCCCTGCGCTACTGGCCTTGTTAGTGTCTTCCACTGGATCCTCGGCTGTTTGCTGCCCCAAAATAAACGCGTAAGTTCAGATTGCAACGTTCGAAAAAAAGCCCGGCCTGGATAGTAAGGGATGTTTAGAAACATATATAAAAATTGCGGCAGTACCACCATCTTGATCAAGGAAGCCCTGCCCGCCATTGA
Source organism: Triturus cristatus (assembly GCF_964204655.1). Taxonomy (NCBI): domain Eukaryota; kingdom Metazoa; phylum Chordata; class Amphibia; order Caudata; family Salamandridae; genus Triturus; species Triturus cristatus. Next base: position 1,175,085,040 of record NC_140580.1, on the reverse strand, counting down.
TAGCGGCAGGGTGATCCATCGTGTAATATTAGAAGTGAGCCGGCAGACGGCCGTTCCATAGTTAAGGCGGATCATGTCGTCTCTATCTCCAGAAATCCGAATCCCCAAGTATCTCAGGTCCGTATCGCACCATGTGAGTGGGTAATCAAGGGGGAATCTGCGTACCGCCGTCGTCAGGGGCCATAGCTGCGACTTCTCCCAGTTTATGGAGATTCCAGAGAGTTTCCCAAATACTATGAATTCGCGCAGCAGCGGGTTGAGATTACTCTGAGGGTCTCTAACATAGTGTCAGGTCGTCCGCATAAAGCGAGATTAGTATTGGTCTCAACGGACATCGGAGAGCTTTATCGTTATGTCGTTGTTGCAACCGACACGCCAGGGGCTCAATCGCCAGCGCGTAGAGAAGAGGGGACAAGGGGCAGCCCTGTCTAGTCCCTCTAGTGATGGGGACTGCATCGGAGACTCCGCCATTAATGAGCACTCTAGCCGTAGGTTGTTGATAGAGTAGCCTTATCCAGGAGATGAATCCCAAGGGGAACCCCATACGGTCCAAGATACTAAATAAGTAATCCCATTCTACCGAATCGAAAGCCTTCGTGGTGTCTAGAAAGATCGCGGCTATCGGTAGCTCAGGCGACACGTTCTGTACTATAGAGAGCAGTGTACGGAGGTTATGGGTCGTCGCCCTCCCAGGGATGAAGCCCTCCTGGTCCGGCAGCACCAGATTGTCTATCAAAAGGAGTACTCTATTTGCAATGAGTTTCGCCAGTATTTTAGTGTCACAGTTCAGGAGCGACAAGGGTCTATAAGAGTCGCAAAGCGTGGGCTCTTTGCCCGGCTTCAGGATAGATATAATCAAGGCTTCTCTCATCGAGGGGGGGAGCAACCCTGCCTCCATGGATTCCCCGTATACCTCTCGTAACACTGGGCCATGATATCTATATATTCTTTATAGAACTCGGCAGGAAGTCCGTCGAGGCCCGGTGTTTTGCCAGATTTCTGCTGCATAATGGCTTCCCGTATTTCATCCAGCTCAAACGGGGCACCCAGGAATTCCCGGTGATGATCCTCCAACCATCCCAGCGCAACGTCCCCCAAGAACGGTTCAAGTTCTAGACTATCCCCGCGCTGTGTAGCGTACAAGTTAGCATAGTGGTCCCTGAAATCCGCCTGTATATCTGCTGTGGTCCTGTGTACATCTCCTGCCCTACCCCTGATCTCTAGAATAGCGGTAGCGCTCCTGGGTTTCCTAACCATGTCGGCAAGCATTCTCCCCGGTCGTTCCCCTTCTCCGTATCTTCGGACCTGCCAGTATTTTCCCATAAACTTTGCCTCCAGGTTCGCCTCAGCTATATACTCCGATAGTTGCCCTCTAAATTCGGTCGAAGCTTGCCCTCCATCTCCCTCCGACATGCGCAGCTCCAGCGCCCTCAGTTCCTCCTCCAGCTTATGGAGTCGCCTCCTAATGTCCCGAAGCACTCCGAAACTTTTTGAGATACACACCCCTCTAACCGTGACCTTAAAGGCCTCTCATATTGTCGCTATCGACTCCACTGAGCCCCTGTTTCTCTGAAAGAAACTTTGGATCTCCTCTTCCAGTTCCGCTCGGAATACCTCATCTAGCAATGTCGTAGGTTGTAACCGCCAGAGGGGGCGCGATCTTCCACCTCCCAATATGTCGATCATTAAATGCACCGGCGAGTGATCAGAGTATGTACGCGCTAAGTGGGTCACCCCCCTCAATGCACGGGCCCAGTCCCCTCGACGTGAGACAGTAGTCTATTCGAGCCCAGGCTGCCGCGCCCGCCGTGAAATGCGTACCTTCTCTGTGCCGTGGGTGTCTGTGTCTCCATGCATCTATGAGCCCTCCCTCTGCCAAAATATCCTGCAACACCGCCTGCGAGCGAGTGTAGTGCCGTGGCTGTGCCCTGGACCTATCCATCTGGGGATCTAATGCCACATTAAAGTCTCCCCCCCCAAATGACATGTGTGGTATCCAATGCCATCACCTTCCCCCAAAGTACTGAGAAAAACTCAGGCGCATCTACATTCGGACCATAGCAGCTGACCAATGTAATCGTATCATGTCCCATCCTCCCCCAGACTATGGCGTACCGTCCTTGAGAGTCGATCACCTCCCCCTGGGGCTGGAAGGGCACGTGGCGTTTAATAAGGATGGCCACTCCTCTGGCATAAGAGGAATAGGAAGCGAACAGACGATATGCAGCCCACTTGCTAGCAAATAGTGTAGGGCGCTGTGGGGTGAAGTGTGTCTCCTGCAAAAAAGCCACGCTGATATGGTGGCGATCCAGGTACGATAGTATCTGTCTCCTTTTTCTAGGGTCTCCCAGCCCTCGTACATTCCAGGTAATAACCCCCATACCTTTAGCCTGCGTCATGTTTCCCTATCTGGGTATAAGTGTTGCATACCTCCAACCGTGCAGCTGCCAACTTGTCATCGGTGTCTGTTGCCGCGCAAACCGACCTTGCAGTTCTTAACTGTGTTATACATTGAACCATATTCCCCTCAACTCTTCCCCCCTCCAACATCCCAATCATGCCAGTACTGTGTTGTCCTCTCCCCTCCCCATCCCCTCTACGCCTCTTCAACTTGGCCAGTAGGCCGTCTATATTGAGGCTAACCAAACAAAAACAGTGCAGGGGTTCTCCCACGTGGGGGCTTACCACCAGGCGGCTACAAGGAACACCTACCTCCCCCAGGGGCGCGATGTAGCTTGCCACGTCCCCCAGAGGAAGCAGGGGTGCCCGGTGTGCTCCATACCTATTCCGTTATGCCACTTACATAGTGTCCCATGTGTCCCTATAACCCGGTGGCAGGGGTTTCACAGTCGTTGCTATGGCCGCCCTCCACGCCCAGCATTGTCACTTCCTTCATTCGCAGTTATTCAACGTCCGATGTGGTGGGCGTCCTCGAATCTTCAGCAGAGCGGGGCGTTTTACCACGGCGTTTCACCTGATTCAAGTACTCCTCCGCTTGTTGCGGCCTGGTAAAGAACATCTGTCTCCCTTGGTGGGTAATTCTCAAGCTTGCCGGATAGAGTAGAGCGTAATCTATTGCGCCTGTCGCAATTTCTGTTTTACAGGAAGAAATCGCCGTCTGTCCTCCTGTACCGCTGCGGTGAAGTCCGGATAAATAGTAAAGCTGACGCCTTCATAGTTTAGTTGTTTCTTCTCCCTTGCCACTTTGAGGGCTACGTCTCGGTCTCTGTAATTGAGGAGTCGAGCTATTATAGGTCGGGGCACTCCCCCAACTGGGGGCCTGGGTCCCAGAGAGCGGTGCGCTCTTTCCACCACAAATTGAAGGGACAGTAATTCCGACCCCACCACCGCCAGCAGCAGTTTTTCTACGTACAGTTCCATCTTGCCCATATTGGTACTTTCCGGAATACCTATGAGGCGGAGGTTGTTGCGTCTGCTCCTCGCCTCCATGTCCTCGCTCTTGGCTGCTATCACTTTCAGCAGCTTGTCCATCTGGGTTACTGCTGTTTGCACCTGCGTGACGGTATCTTCCGAGTCCGAGACACGTTTTTCCACCTCCTTGAGCCTATCTTCATGGCCATCTATTTTGCGCACTATGTTGTCCGTCCTCGTATTCATGTCGTCCATCTTGGCTGCAATTGACGCTGTTTCCTGTCGCACTTCCAAAAGGATAATTTTCATATCCGAGTCAGATTCCATTTGTGTCTCCCGCGTCCCCGACGCAGCGCCTTCCGAGCCCGCCTTGGAGCCCTTCTTGGTCTCAAATGGGAGCCGCGATTGTCGCGCGTCCGTCTTCCCCATCCTGCGCTGTCTGCAGTGAGCTCTCTATTTGTCTCCAACTCTCCCTGCGCAACTCCAGCCGGGATCAATCCCTCCTTCCAAGTGGCATAGCGCTCTCTCCCGTCCACGCTCTGAGGCTGCTGTCAATTCCCCTTTTCCCGAACAGGTCGCAGCAAGGTGTCCAGCCTCCCAAGCCGCGCCTCTGCCCCGTAGCGTCGCTCTCCCCGCAATGGTCTGCAGCAGCCGCCACCCGTCGCAGTGGCCCCTCTCCTCCAGGCTTCTGCGTGCCAGTGCGGGCCCTCGCTGGGGGCAGTTAATGTGAAGATTCACCCTCCACTTCTCGAGGCACCCAGCCCTCTCTGATCTCGCAGTGCCAGGCTCTCTCGAATGACATTACGGGCTATCTCTTCATTCCGGTCTCCCCCTCTCTTTCTGTGCCCCAGGAGCGCTTCAGCTCTACAGCCAGGTGTCCCCACAGCCGCAGGCCGCCCTGCGCGGCGCCTCCCGCCAGGATAGTCTTACCGCTATGGCCGCGGGCGAGTCGCCTCTCTGCCGTAGGCCTCGCTGCCTCGAGTGGCACCGCCAGGGACCTCTCGTCAGTATTAGGGGCTCAGTGTTGTTCGCTCTTCCAACAGGCGTCCTCCGGTCCGCTCTCCCCTCAGATCCACGTTCGGGCCTTTCACTCTGCCAGGCGTTTCCTGCACGACCCGTCCCACTCTCCAGGGCCCGCGCCCGGGTCGCTGCTGAGCCCCCCTGCTATCACCGTCTCCAGACCGGCCTCGAGCTCCTGTAGTGCAGACCTCGAGATCGTGTAGGGCCGCTACCTCCTTTAGCACCCTCATTCAGCGAGACAGGCGGTTTGAGGCCAGGGGTCGCATCTTTTCCCCTCCTCCGGAACCAGCAGGGCCCTCTCTCCACGTGAGCGCCGCGTCCTCGCGTGAGGTCGCTCTCCCCAGCCGCGGCCTCCGGCAGGACCCGCCTCCTCGCCCCTCTGGATTCAATCGCCGCTCTCTGCTCACCCGCTACTTCGCCACTGCCCAAACTGTCACCGAGTATTCAGGGGCACGTAAGCTTTCCTGCTCACTCCGTTTCGTCCCCGCAGGGGCATTTAGGAAGGATCATTTCTCGGATATCTGGCACCAGGCTGCGGAAGCTTCACCCAGAGGCAGCCATTCCGCACTTGTGCCACCTAGCGCCCCCCCCCCAGGTCTTGAGGAGTCTTCTGAAGGCCAGCAGGTCCTGAGTCTGTCGTAGGTTGGTGGGAGAGTGTTCCAGGTCTTGGCGGCGAGGTAGGACAAGGTCACGGTCTTCTCTTCTCTTTCATCCGGGTTACAGCACTCGGTAGGACTTATGAGGCGGGGTTGGGGGCGGGGTAGAGAAAAGAAGATAACTTTTCAGGCTACTGCCTCTTTTATAAAGTATTAGGGGAAGAGGTGTTCGTGTACCACCACCAGTGACCCTATCAGTGTGGTGCCTACGTGAGGGAAATTAAGGTGCTGAGGTTGGTATGGCCCTTCTTCCTGCCCACCAACCCCTCAATGAGAACGGACGCGCAGCAGCCACTTGCCTGGGTCCACGACCGTCCTGGGCCATGGTGAGGTGAGAACCCGCCTCTTTGTCTCTTCTCAGAGGGCCATTCTCGCTCGCGGTGTACTGGAAGCTGTCTCCCGGAATTCTGGGTTGTCCTGCCTCGCTGTCCTCTCTCGGGGGTCCGCTCTGTCCTCACTCGCCTTCGTCAGCCGCAATTCCGTTTTCCTAGTCTCCTTCCGTCTTTCTCTTCTCTGCCCGATCTCACTGTCCTGCTTCTGAGCTCGCAGCTCCTTTTCCGGTCTCGATGGGCGGGGTCTCACCGCCGTGAAGCGTAGAGACTGTACCGCCTGTGCTACTTCCTGTGGGCGTCAAAGCCATCTAGGAGCGGTCCGTGTCGCTGCAAAGGGGCAGCACCTCGGGAAGCTCATCACACTGCCTTCCCTCCATAAATGGACGCGTGGGCCATTCAGACACAAGGTACCGGAATAAGAAGTCCACATTGGTCTGAAGCTTCCCAGGAACGTGCATGGTGCTGAACGAGAAGGGCTGCAGGGCAAGAAACCACTGGAGAACTTTCGGGTTTGAATCCTTATGGAGAGACTACCAAGTAAGAGGGGCATGGTCGGTGAGCAAGATAAAGTGGCAGCCTATGAGGTAATATTGAAGGGGTGTCCACTGCCCATTTGATGGCCAAGTACTCCTTTTCTATGGTAGCGTAACCCACTTCTCTTGAGAACAGTTTGCGGCTAAGGTAGAAAATGGGGTGTAGGTCACCATGGTAGTTTGGTTGAGAAAGGATAGCTCCTAGGCCCCTACCTGACGCGTCTGTTTGCAGTATGAATGTTTGGTTGAAGTTCAGACAGGCAAGTAAGGGATCGTGGCAAAGGGATTCCCTGAGTATGCGGAAGCTCTGCTCGCGTGCCTTGGTCCACTGAAACTTACTACTGGAATGGGCCTTAGTGAGGAGGTCAGTAAGGGGACTGGCTATGTCGGAAAACCCCGGGATAAACCGTCTGTAATATCCTACCAGTCCCAGGAAGGAGCGAACCTCCTTGCGTGTGGTGGGTCGGGGTACGCGGGAGATGGCTTCTACCTTACTCACTTAGGGTCGGAGTTGTCCTACCCTGATGTCATATCCTAAGTACTCTGTGGTTGACTCCAAACATAGTCTTTTTGGGATTGATCGTGAGCCCTTCTTGCTGTAGTGTTTTTAGGATGTTCTCTAAATGTATCAGATGTGTCTCCCAGTTTGGTCTTTGTACTACAATGTCATCAAGGTATGCTATGGCGTAGGCTTGGTGGGAAGACAGGACTACGTCCATGAGCCTTTGAAACGTAGCAGGGGCTCCGTGCAGCCCAAAGGGAAATACTTTGAATTGGAACAAACCAAAGGGGGTAGAGAAAGCAGTCTTACCCCTGATGTCGGGTTTTAGTGGTATCTCCCAATATCCTTTTGTGAGGTCTATAGTGGACATTATTTTGGCATCTCCGAGTTTTTCGATAAGTTCATCTATGCGTGGCATAGTATACGCATCAAACTTAGACACTGCATTCAACCTGCGGAAGTCAATGCAGAATCGTATGCTTCCTTCGCGTTTGGGAACTAAAATGACTGGGGACGACCAGGCACTATGTGAGGGTTCAATTTTGTCTACCTCTAGCATTGCTTGTACCTCTTGTTCTACGGCCCTTCTTCGGGCAGCAGGGATATGGTAGGGACATTGTTTGATTGGCTGGGGCGTGGTGGGGACAATGTTATGTTCAACTAAATTAGTTCTTCCTGGTGTACTGGACAAGACAGATGGGTAGGACGCACACAGGATCTTCAACAGTTTTTTTTTTTTGTTTTTCTGTGGTTTGGATGCCCCAATTAGGGTGGGGTTGGTCTATTGGGTTTTCGGGAAGCAGGGAGACCTCCATGGGTCTGTTCAGGGCGACGTGTTGTATGCGGGTATCCATACTCAAGGATACTGGGACGGGTGCTTGCCAAGCCTTCAATAAGTTGACATGGTATATTTGGCTTCTCTTGTTTCTGTGTGGGATGGCTACGCGATAGGTGACTGGATTAACCGTACTCAGAACAGGGAAGGGACCCTGCCAAGTGGCCAACAACTTTTTGTCAGTGGGGGGCTATAGAATCAGAACTAGGTCGCCGACTGTGTCATACCATCGTTTCTGTTGGCTCTGGGATTTCTCTAGGTTTCTGTGTGCTTCATGCCAGAGAAACGTCAGGGTGTCTTTAAGGTATTCACTATATTGTAATAATGGTTTTGCAGCATAGACGTCTTCTAGATTCACAAACTGTGCATATTCCGCCATCTAGTGGTTGGAGTCGGAAAGTGCTTTGTATTTTTTTGTTTTGTTTTTTAGGTTTTGCCTGAACCAGCGCTTTAGCGCTGCTCTCGCGAGAGCTTTTGTAAAAGGGGGATTTGGAAGTGCAAACCAGTGCTTTCAGGCCGCCAACTACAGTGCATGGGCGCCGGGCGCGCGCACCATTTGGCAGCCTGCCTGATCATTTAGCGGCCGCTTTGATGTTCTCAGTGAGCCGTGCGGCGACTGAGGACATCAAAGCGGCCGCGAAAGTTACAACACAAGCACCTCTAAGCAGGGATGCATATGGCCGCTTTTAAAACTCCCGGCGTAAACTCGATCAATCCACACGCCCCACCGCTGCTTCATCTTGCTCCCTGACCCTTTCATCTCACTTCACCACCTTTTCATCTCGCTATCCCCCCTCCACCAAGCAGGACGAACGTGATTATTTGCTGTTTTTAAAGTGCTCAGCAGCACAGAATGTTTAACTGGAGAGTTCTGTATTAATATTACCAAGTGCAATTGCATGGTGACGGCGATCTATTGTATTTTTAATGTGCTTACCGCCAACCATCACAGGGCTGCGTGGCATTTCGCTTCAGTGACACCTAATGACGCATGGCCTATCTGGCCCCATGACAACATGTGCAGCTGGCTGTTAATTACCGCGCGCGCTGCGGTCGTTGCTATTGAAGCCCCGAGTCAGCAGTTTCTTTCTGGCCCTCGCCCTTGTCTGCATCCTGACGGACAGGGGCGTGCCGAGTGAGCAAAGAGCACGTCTTACCTATCTATGCCTGTCACGCGCTACAAATTGGACAGCAGCGCGAGGGCTGATTGCACCGATAGCATCTGTGCGATGGCTCTATTGATTTTGAGCAGTGCTTGACTCGTGGTGTTTTGAGACGCCTGTGAAACTGTGCTCAGAGAAAATCTTGGTATGATCATTGGCGTGTCGAGGCGTAATTTTAAGAGGAATCTCTTTGTTAGACATTTGCACTCTTTTTTTCTCCTCGTATCGTACTGAAACACTGTCTGCCTAGCTCACACCTCATTCCTTTCCACTTAAGCACTCTCACACTGTCTTGGAGGTTCTTCCTTGCATCACCTTCAGTTCAACCCCCCGCCCTCTCTCCCCGCCCCCCCATTGCACCCACTCGCTTGTATGCACTGCCTCGAAGAAGATACAAAACTGTCAAAATATTGGCAGGGTGAAACCTGCTAATATTTTGACAGTTTTTTATCTTCTTCACGCACATTTGCATGTGATCACAGTTACAATCGACACAACTGTGCATTGCTCTGTGTGCTTTATAGATAGGCCAAGGATTGGATGGCTGTGTACTACGAATCCAGGTATGACCCATTGACGGGCATTGTGATAAATCCACACTGCGTCTGGCCTGAACACCACAGCTCTCTGACGTGGCCCACTCACTCACAACCTCAACTTACACAGCCGCATAGGAGTAATGTTTTGCATGAAAAACTACAGAAACGCTACATCCAGGCAGAATAAATATTCTTGGGGAATGCAACAGTAAGTAAAATAGGAAATGTAAGCTGGAAGAATGGGCCCAGGCTGAGAGGACATTGCCTGTGTTTGCTGGCTGCCACTGTCACCGGTGGGCGGGCACAAGGAGAGCCCGCCCTCCCCCAGCGATGCCACGAAGGATGTGGTCTCTTTGTGCGCTATAATCCCGGGAGCCTGAGAACAGGGGGAAGTGCCCTTTTATGTGCCTGTGTTGTGATAGTCACTAGACTGGCAGGAATTTATTGACCAGTCCCCCAGGGCACGGATTGTAAAAAAGTACTGCTTAATGAGGTTCATGAGGTTCCTTTTATCAACTCCAAGAGGCACTTCCATCTATGCCTCACACATAGAACTTGGAATCCCATATATCGAAGACTTAATAAAAATCCAACCTATTTTGCTCTGGAGGCGAGTATGGGTATCAGAAAAAAACAGTCTGACTAAAACCATCTTACGTGACACTATGGATCTGGACCACGCTCATAAAATAGCCTGGCTCTCCTATGTAAGACACTTCTTCTGCGACCTGGGTCTAGAAAAATATTATCACACGCCGGAAGAAGTGAAGGAAATATCCAAAAAGGAATTGAAACTAGCTGCTTTGAGTCATCTGGAATCCCTTAGACTGACAACAGTGATTGCGAAAAAATCAGTTACCCATGCAATAATGACACAGCAGTCTCTGAAGATCCAGCTATATCTGACCATGGAGCTCACAACTTATGAAAAGATGCTCCTAACAAGGTTCAGAATGAATCTTTTTTTCAGACTAGTTTCATTTCCGGAAAAAAATAATTGGAAAACTCAGATGGAACCATGTCCATGTGACGATCTTTCACAACAGTCTACTATGCATACACTACTGTTTTGCAAGTTCTTTCATACCCATCGAAAAATTTGGCTAATTCCTCTATTAAAGAAATGGGGCTATAGACAATGTCGTCCAGCTATGCTGGCTCTTCAAACTTTGGACTCCGAATGCACAGTGTATCATGTACTGAATTTTTTAAAGTGTATTATGAGGCACAGAAAAAACTTGTAAAATAGTGAAATAATTCTCATATTACCTAACTATTTACATGCTCTTTTTTAACTGTTTATCTAAACATATTTTTCTTAAACAAATTTTACTATGAACATTTGTATGTTATGATATCTTTTATGGTTTTATAATGTCAAAAACCGAATAAAGATTATTATTATTATTATTACTGCTTAATGAAGAGATGTGTTGGGAGGAGCTGTGCAGCCCCTCCGTGGCGGCGGGTGTAGGGCGGTGTTGGCTAAATTATTATGCAGATTTGTGAATACAATCTGAAAGTTAACCATACTTGTGCAAATACAGGTAAACAAAACAGCAAAGCATTATTACTCCAAGTCTTAGACCGACCCGTGACAGTCCTTACATAAGTGAGCGTCAGCTCCCCCTGCAGACATCAACCAAAAACAAAACAAGCATTGGCATAGCCAATAGGTCTCGCCTTTGGGACCTTATAAGTGTTTAGCCATGCAACAGTTGCATAACTAAATACTTATAAGGTCCCAAAAGCGAGATCTATTGGCTATGCCAATGCTTGTTTTGTTTTGGGATGTTGCGAAACCTGATCCCTCTGGTGAAGCTACAACCCCCATCCTGTGTGTGCAGGCTCTCAGAGACAAATTAAAACTCTTTAAACGGTTGCCAGCAATGCAGGTTGCTTAATTCTCAACACAGCCCCTGCCCGCCCTCTTCCCCCCTCCCCCTCCCCCTCCTCCTCCTCGCCCACATGGCATCAAGGAGGCTTCTAGCATTCCACTGTAAAGGCCGTAAAACTCCCCAGCTCCCGTGAACACCACAATGGAAAACTGCACGAGGCCTTCATGTCGACCTCTGAGGCCTCATGAATCAGGGCCTGATCTCCGGGAAGCCATTCCTGGGCGGCCTAGCTAAACAGGGCCTCGAAGGGGGGTTTTAGTTTCTGAATAAGAGCGTAAATAAATTAAAGCACTTCATTACGTTTTTTCATCCTCACCTTCCCAAAGGCCAAATTTATTGTAAGGGTTTTTTTTCTCTGCAAATGCCAAAACCATGCTATATGACATAGAGCAACCATATGGCAACATTTAGCCGTTACTAAGGCACATAACATAAGCTATAATAATTCACTGCGAAGCCTTTTCGCGCAAGCAGTACAAGAGAAAGCATTTCACGCGGGCAGCACAAAGCAGGGGTTCAAAGGTTGCACCGCCAGAGAGCCGCTGATAACACAGCGACGAGGAACAATACTTCACGGTAATGCATAGGGCATACAATAAAGGAAAGCCTCATTCATGCGCAAACAGGCAGGCGCCTGCACAATAGCACCAAGTGCCAATATGCGCACAAGTGCAGAGTCGCGTGCTGACCACTACAGTCAAAGAAGGCGCAATAGTAGGACCTTGTACATGAAGCCTCTTATACCAAAATAACACATATCATCGGGATACTCTGTGGGAAATACAGATGCGGTTTATCGCACACCCATAAAACAACTTGTCCTATACAACCTATAGCACACACAGTTACAAAACATAGGGCAGTAGATAGCTCAATAACACAGGTAAGATGCAAACATTTACCAGTGAATACAGCCACTTCCAAAGAGTTTACAATCTTGCTGCACAGCATTGCAACAGGCAAGATCACAGAGGTGCCTCGTACCACAAGGAACAAATGCGCGCACTATCGCAGCATCACCTACAGAGCCTCCACAAGCTCTCACGCTGCGAGGGTGAGCTAATCCAGGGTACAATGGATGAAGAACAAATGCAGGGGAATCTCGCATGCAGGAATCCACGGGCTGGGCCTACACGCAAACAAATACATACGGCCATGGACTTTTCAATTTAAAAATTACCCCCACAGGGGGCACAGTAGCAAAAAAAAACAAAAAAGAGGATTCTGGGTTTACATTTGTATGCACCCGATATATAAACCTTAGTCCTTATTACAGCTCAAACATTGGAATACATCCCCTGTTGATAACGCACATCTAGGGATGGGTATATATTTTTATATGAATATGGGCGCATATATATGTTCGAGGCATGTGGGCTGCTGAATTCATCTGTGCATAGATCGCCGCCTAGTGTTGGGTCCGGATGTTTGCACGTTGTCCTGGAAGAGTCTTCGAAGTATCCTGAGATAGGTGACTCCTCCCCTGGACCACAGTGCGCATGGGCATCCTCTCCATCCTCAGATTGTTTTTTTCCGCCATTGGGTTCGGATGTGCTTATCTTGACTCAAGTTAGGAAAAACTTTTTTCAGGCCAAAAGGCCTTTAGTTCGCGTCGGTACTGTTCCCTATCGGTATCGATAGTTATTTGTTAGTTTACTAACTTCAAGAACAACTTTTTCGCATTATATCCGACCATCGACCCAACACTTCGACGATGGAATCGAGGACACCATTCAAGCGGTGTCCTGTTTGCAATGCGAAATATCCCCATGTCGACGTCCACCCGGTGTGCAACAAATGCCTTTCACCAGATCACGACGAATCCACATGTATGGCCTGTGCCCGATTCCGATCCAAAAAGACTCTCCGGAATCGACGAGCAGCGAGACTTGAAGCGCAGCAAGCGGCACCGGCCCCGACCAACATCTTCAGCGCCGAGGACGAAGATGTGGAAGACGTGGAGAACCTACCCTCCAGCCCCGTTTCCGAACACGAATCCGGATCGGAAGACATCGAAGAACAACTCTTTCACAGAGAAGAAGCCGACACCGAGGTAGGAGACTACGATTAGGCCTTAGGGGCCGAAGAGAGTAGCTCCGGTGACGAGCACGGCCTACCCGTATAGACGGAGGATATCCCAGTGCGTCAGTCTATGGCTCCGGTAGAGGGATCGCCTTCGGGCCTTACCCAAGACCTATCCCGCAGTTCTTCGGCCCCGCCCCCTGGCCCGGCCTCGGACATTCAGCGCCAGCCATTACTACCCAAAACGACTGGTTTCCCTTCATCGAAACCGAAAGTCGTATCGGTTCCACAGAAACCGAAACTGAAAGTGACACTGGTCGGATCGAAGCCCACTACACCTTCGACGCCAGCCAAACCCGTCGGCACCGACCGCACCAAACGGGACTTCGGTGCCGAGCTCGCAGCAGCCGACGTCGGCGCCGACACACGGAAAAAGGCCATCGGTACCGCCAAACCGCCTCGGCTCCCGGCACCGAAACAATCGGCTCCGGCCACAAAGGTCAAAATGGCTGCTGCGTCTCACACCGCTTCGAAAGCAGCACCAAAGGCACAATCATCGACGCCGTCGACAGCTACTACCTCTCCTCGACTCGATGACCCCGTGGCGCCGAAGACGTCCACGCCTGCCTCTACAGAACCGGTCGGCGCCAAAGAATCTTCGGCGTTCCAGACGCGGCAAGCGAAAAAAGCTCAAAAAGCTTCTCCGGCACCAGCCAACATCACTTTTGGCCTGCCGCCATCCACGGCGCCCAAACTGTTCGAAATCAGAACACGTGTCACCCACACTAGGATCACGCCTGCCGAACGCTCTCCTACGGAGACGTCACCATCCCACATCATCGATGCCGACACCGGCAGAATTATGCTCCACAGGCGGAGAATATCTTCCGAGCCAGCTTTGGACTCCTACCGGATCCCGCTAAAGAAAAAGCTGCCAGCGGATTCGGAACCAGTTCTTTACGAACCTCTCCATACCTCTTACCCAGATCCACAGTCCTTCTCTCCGACACACTCCGAAACCGACGTTTTGGAGGACTACATGGGTGACCACGTCCCCTACCCCGGAGAGATGGACCCTGAAGGCCAACAGGACCCTGACCAGGCTTGGGATGACCCTGTAGACCCGGGTGCACCTATGGATACACAGGACACGCAGCTATATGGCGCGAAAACGTCTCCCACAGAGGACACTGCCGCATTCAACGCCCTCTTTGAACGTGCTGCGGCCAATCATGGTGTGCAACTCCACTCTGACACAATCGAGGACGATTTTCTAATGGATACTTTTGCATCCTCAGAAAGGAATATCAAAACTCTACCCATGTTGAAAGGTGTCCTCAAACCAGCAAAGGACATTTTCAAAGAACCCACCAGGGCAAGAGTAATAAACCCCAGGATCGACAAATATAGGTCGGCGCCTGGGGACCCTACCTACATTAGAGGCCAGTTGCCTCTGGATTCTATAGTAGTCGCTAATGCTCGCAAACGGGCGCACTCGCAGACAACTGGGGATGCTCCTCCCCCAGACAAAGAGTCCAAGGTGCTAGAGACCTCCGGCAAACGGGTTGCAGCCCAGGCAGCTAACATATGGCGTATTGCCAATACTCAGGCGCTCCTAGCTCGCTACGATCGCGCACACTATGACACATTAGAAACCTTACTCCAACATCTCCCTGACCAATACAAAGAGGGAGCAGAGATCCTCATCAGGGAGGGACAACTCCTCACGAACGCATCCATTAAGTGTGCACTGGATGCCGCAGATACAGCTGCCAGAGCAATAAACACTAGCGTCATGTTACGCCGACACGCCTGGTTGCGAATCTCCGGATTCAAACCAGAGGTTCAAAATAACATCCTCAATCAGCCGGTCAACCCCGACTACTTATTCGGACCAGAGGTTGACACCACCCTAGAGAAAATAAAAAAGGACACAGACACTGCAAAGTCCATGGGGGCTCTCCAAACGCAGACCTTTCGGAGTGGCTCCTTTCGTCGCCCCGGAAATAGAGGAGCAGGTAGAGGACAGGGGTCACAGCAAACCTACAACAAGGGCAACACACAAAGTACCTACGATAAAAACACCCGGGGTGGATATCGTGGCTCAAGCACAAAGGGCAGAGGACGCGGATACGGCAATACCAGGTCCTCCCCCAAGAACAAACAGTGACGCCCTCTCCCTTCCTCCCGACCACATAACACCTGTCGGGGGAAGGCTACAAAGGTTCCTGTCCACGTGGAACTCCATCACCACGGACAGGTGGGTCAAAGATATTATCAAACACGGTTACTGCCTAGAATTAACCTCAACTCCACCCACAATACCGCCAAAACACCGTCCTATGTCCTCAGAGCACTTAGCGCTATTACAGCAGGAAGTGCTAAGTATGCTGCAAAAAGGCGCAATAGAGGTCGTACCCGTCCACGAGCAAGGTACGGGGTGTACTCCCTGTACTTTTTAATACCAAAAAAGGACGGGTCACTCAGACCTATACTAGACCTGAGACCCCTCAACCGCTACATTCTCTCAGAGCATTTCCACATGCTCACCCTACAACAAGTCCTCCCACTGCTCAAACAGGGAGACTTCCTAGCCACGCTAGACCTCAAAGATGCGTATTTCCACATACCCATTCACCCATCACACAGAAAATATCTCAGGTTCACTATTCAAGGGCAGCACTACCAATTCAAGGTTCTTCCCTTCGGCGTGACAACAGCGCCCAGAGTTTTCACAAAGTGCCTAGCTACTGTGGCTGCACATTTACGGAGGCAACACATTCATGTCTACCCTTACCTGGACGACTGGCTTGTTCAGGCAAAGTCAGCCCAGCAATGTGCCAGCCACATGTCCCGCACCATTCACCTTCTTCACAGTCTGGGGTTCTCACTAAATTACCCAAAATCACATCTCCAACCCGCACACGTACAACAGTACCTAGGTGCGACCATAGACACTCTGGCAGCCACAGCTCAGCCAAATTTAGTGAGGATCAACAGCATGCAAATGCTGATTTCCAAGTTCAAACCCCAACACTCCCTTCCCGCGCGAGTGTTAATGCAGTTGATAGGCATGATGGCCTCCTACATTTTCATAGTCCCACACGCGAGACTACATATGCGCCCGCTTCAGGAGTGCTTAGCACGTCAATGGAATCAGGCTCACGGGCAACTAAAAGACCTAGTGTTGGTGAGCGGTCGGGCATACAACTCTCTGCATTGGTGGAACCCACAAAACCTTTGCAAGGGCCGACCGTTCCAAGAGCCTGTTCCACAAATAATACTGACAGCGGACGCGTCTCTCCAGGGATGGGGAGCTCATGTACTCAATTACACAGTGCAGGGACTATGGACAATACAACAAAAGATGCACATCAACCTTCTAGAACTGATGGCAATCTTCCTGGCTATGAAAGCATTCAAAGTACACTTGTGCAACAAAGTCGTGTTGATCCGGACGGACAACATGACTGCCATGTACTACATACAGAAGCAGGGAGGAACACACTCTCCACAGTTGTCTCATCTGGCTCAGAGCATGTGGAAGTGGGCCATTCAGAGGAACATGTTCCTCATGGCGGAACACCTCCCCGGCAAGGACAACCAGATGGCGGATCTGCTCGGCAGACACAGCCACCAGATGCACGAGTGGGAGTTACACCCATCAGTACTCCAACCGTACTTCCAGCGGTGGGGTCATCCAGAGATAGACCTATTCGCCACAAGCGAAAACGCAAAATGCCAAAGCTTTGCCGCCAGGTTCCCACATCCGCAGTCGCAGGGCAATGCGATATGGATGAACTGGTCCGGCAGATTTGCGTACGCTTTTCCCCCAGCACCATTGATACCGCTGGTGGCACGCAAACTCAGACATCACTCACTGACACTCGTCCTGGTTGCTCCAACGTGGGCACGCCAGCCATGGTACACCACCTTTCTCGAACTTTCCGTGGTGCCGCATCAAAGGCTGCGGATCAAACCCGCGCATTTGACGCAGAACCATGGAGAGATTCAGCACCCAGATCCGCAACAGCTGAACCTGGCAATCTGGCTCCTGAAGTCCTAGAGTTTGGCTACCTAAACCTGCCACCTGACTGTATGGACATCATTAAGGAGGCCAGGAGACCCACTACCAGAGCTTGCTATGCAGCCAAATGGAAAAGATTTGTCATTTATTGCAATAATAATGACATTAACCCGCTAGACGCATCCATCCAAAACATAATTTGTTACCTCTTACACCTATACCGATGCAATCTGGCATACACCTCAATACGTGTCCATTTGACCGCAATATCAGCCTATCTCCAGAACAGGCAGCACCTCTCTTTATTCAGAGTGCCGGCCATCAAAGCATTCTTGGAAGGACTCAACCGAGTAATTCCTCCAAGCCACCCACCAGCTCCAATGTGGAACCTCAACTTGGTCCTCACACGCCTGATGGGTCCACCTTTCGAACCTCTACACTCATGCGAGATTCAATTCCTCACCTGGAAAGTAGCTTTCCTAGTAGCAATCACTTCTTTAAGGAGAGTTAGTGAACTCCAGGCACTAACCGTTCAAGAGCCATTCATACAGGTTCACGCCAACAGGGTCGTACTACGTACCAACCCCAAATTCATGCCCAAGGTAATATCGCAGTTCCACATGAATCAAACTATTGAACTGCCTGTTTTCTTTCAAAACCCAAAAACTGTCGCAGAAAGAGCACTCCATACACTGGATGTAAAGAGAGCCCTCATGTACTATATCGACAGGACTAAAGTCTTTAGGAAAACAAAACAACTTTTCGTTGCCTTTGCCCCACACCACAAAGGTAACGCCATCTCCAAAGCAGGTATAGCCAGATGGATCGTTAAATGTATTCAAATTTGCTATCAAAAGGCTAAACGCACATTAACGATTCCCCCACGAGCCCACTCAACACGTAAGTTAGGGGCCTCCATGGCTTTCCTGGGAAACATTCCTTTGCATGATATACGTAGAGCAGCCACCTGGTCCACTACACATACATTTACCAAACACTATTTTGTAGATGTGCAATCAAAACAGCAGGCAGCTGTAGGACAGGCTGTTCTCAAAACTCTTTTTCAGACCGCTGCAGCTGGCACTGGTAGCCGCCGCTAATAGAGGGTACTGCTATATATTCTATGCACAGATATGAATTCAGCAGCCCACATGCCTCGAACTGAATATGCTACTTACCAGTATGCATCTGTTCTTGGCATGTAGGGCTGCTGACATTCATATCGCCCTCCCTCCTCCCCGGCGCCTGTAGCAGCTGCAGCTCTCAGAATTACTGTAAGCATGGTCATCACTTTCTGTATCTACTCCATCACTGCCACAATGGCGAAAAACAATCTGAGGATGGAGAGGATGCCCATGCGCACTGTGGTCCAGGGGAGGAGTCACCTATCTCAGGATACTTCGAAATCTGAAAGAAACACGTTAGTTAGATTCCTCACCTTAGAATATCCCCAGGCGTCAGGCTGGATCCGGAAGATTTTTCGTCAGCAATACCCCTTGCGCGTCGCTAGGCGTCGTCTGCGGCTCCGCGTCCGTCGTCGGCGTCGTGCGCCGGGATGACGTCGTCGGAGTACTTAGACGCCGCCCTCGCGCGCTGACGTCAGTTCTTCTTTTTTCCGCGCCAGTAAGCGCAGATCCGGGAGAGCTACCCCTTTAGTCAATTTTTGACTACCTTTTTGATAGAGTCTCGACACCGGTGCCGGTAGGATGCCTGGGTTTAAAGCCTGTACGGACTAGCCGATTGATGTCGGTTACGGACCATCACCGCCGGTGTCTTTACTGCTTGGGCCTCGATCACGACGCGGAGTCGTGTTCGGACTGCAAGGCCCTGACCTCGAAGGCTAGACGGGAGCGGTCCCGTAAGCTTCTCGAGATTCGCCACTCGGCTCCGCGCGCCTCTCGATCCCGGTCCAGGAGGAGGTCCAAGGATCGGTCGCGGAGCCGCAGCCGACGTCACCATCGGTCGTCGGGATCCAAGTCTTCGGGTAAGTCGAAGCATTCCAAGAAGTCCAAGAGGCGACATCGCTCTTCGGACTCCCCTCGCCGGTCGAGCGACTCGGTCGAGGGTCAGGGTGGTTCCACCCCCGCGGCTCCGGTGGAGCCGCAGGCGCCGCGTCCGTCCCCATACCCTCAGGTCACTGGGACTAACGCGACGCCGGCGGAAGTCAGTGCCTTCCTCTCGGCCATGAGGAACCTGGCTCCGCCGTTGGCGCCCGCTGGCGCGCCTTCGGGCCCCGCGGACCCGACTGGGCTGCCTTGCCTGCCGGCGGCTCCGGCCCCGGCGCCGTTGACGGCTCCGGCCTCGACGCCGCAAGCGCCCGAGGGACCCGTTCTCGAGTCCCCGTCGACGCCGGTCAACCTTGTCACGCCTCCTCCACCGGCGTCGACTCCGGTTCCACCGCCGACGCCGACTCCGCTCGACGTCGTGCCCCAGTTCAGTCCCGCTCCGGGCCCGGCGCCGGTCCGGCGTCGATGGACGCCGAGATCGACGCCGCTAGAGACACATTTTGTCTACCGCCCGGCTCCGTTACTTTCTCCTCTACACCAGGAGTCGGATGATGGGGACTACTGGGAGGGATCCGGGGATCCTATGGACGCTCAGGCCCAACTGTCCCAGGACTGGGCAGATGAACTGGGGGAGGCCAGTGGTCTGGATACCTCGCCAGACACTGGATTCATCTCTCCTCCGACTGTGGCTTCGGAGGAGGGTGCTGCTTTCTCCGTGGTGCTGCGCAAGGCGGCCGCAGCTCCTGGGCTCGAGCTACCTGCCGTGGTTGTGAGGACGAACGTCCTCACTGAGGTGCTTCAGTCTGCAGCAAGCTCCACTGAGCCTCTGCTGCCATTCAATGACGCCCTCACTGACGTTCTGCAGGGCACCTGGTCCAAGCCCTCCACAGTCCCTCCTGTGGACAGGAACGTTGCCAGGCGCTACCGCCCTGCTCCGGGCGACCCCAGTTTTCTGTCCCAACACCCTAACCCTGAGAGCCTGGTTATCCAGGCCTCCACCTCCCAATCCTCTTTCCCGACCGCCCCGCCGGACCGGGATTCCAAGAGACTGGAGCAGTTTGGCAAGAAACTGTTCTCTTCCCTTAGTTTGGGCCTGCGGTCTTTGAACACCGCTTGTCTCTTGGACCGTTATTCCCACTACTTGTGGGATGCGGTGGAGGACGCGCTGCCCCTGTGTCCGGAGGAGGTCCAGACACGACTTACCCAGGCTCTGGCCGATGGGAGGGATGCCGCGCGACATGCTATACGTTGTGGGCTTGACACCACGGACTCGCTGGGTAGGGCCATTTCCACCACAGTGGCGCTTCGACGTCATGCCTGGCTGCGGTCCACGTCATTTTCAGGCGATGTCCAGAGCACTCTCATGGACATGCCGTTTGATGGCACTCGCCTGTTTGGCGAGAAGGCGGACAGTGCGATGAACCGCTTTAAGGACTCCCGGGCTACGGCCAAGTCCTTGGGCCTCTCGGCCCCGCGGTCGCAATCTTCCGCTTTTCGCCCCTTTCGTGGCCAAGGAAGGGGTGCCTCCTCACGTGCGCCTAGCCACCAGCCGCAGAACCAACCTGCGCGCGGACGTGGTTTCCGCCGAGGCAGATCTGGAGGACGACGAGGTCAGCCCACATCCACCCCGGCAGCATCCGCCTCAAAGCCTTCCTAGTCCGAGCTTTCAGGCCCATTCCACGCCAGTGGGCGGCAGAGTTCGCCATCACCTGCTCCACTGGCGGTCCATCACATCGGACAGGTGGGTGCTGCAAATCGTCCGAAGGGGCTACTCCCTCCCCTTCGAGACGACCCCTCCAGCCATGCCACCGCAGCACCACCGTATCTCGGGGGATCATTTGAATCTTCTCCACGAGGAAGTTTCCGCCCTCTTGGCCAAGGGGGCCGTCGAGCGCGTTCCGAGTCCAGAAGTAGGTCGTGGTTGTTATTCCCACTACTTTCTGGTTCCCAAGAAGGGCAAAGGGGGCCTACGCCCTATCTTGGACCTTCGGAACGTCAATGCCTTCCTCCGGAAGGAAAGGTTCAAGATGTTGACTTTGGCTCAGGTTCTAGCTGCCCTAGACCCCGGAGACTGGATGGTAGCGTTGGACTTGCAGGACGCATATTTTCACATCCCCGTCCTGCCGGCCCACCGGCGTTGCCTGCGGTTCACGGTGGGCCAAGAGCACTTTCAGTTTACCGTGCTCCCCTTCGGTCTCACCAGTGCCCCTCGGGTGTTCACGAAAGTGATGGCGGTGGTCGCAGCTCATCTGCGCAGATCAGGGGTTCCAGTCTTCCCCTATCTCGACGACTGGTTGTTGAAGGCGGGCTCGCCCCAGGCAGTCGTCTCCCACCTCCAGACTACGGCGGATCTCCTGCATTTGCTGGGGTTTTCCATCAACGTGCCGAAGTCACACCTGAGTCCCTCTCAGAAGCTCCTCTTCATCGGAGCGGTTCTCGATTCGGCGCAGTTCCGGGTCTATCCACCGGAACAGCGGGTCCGGGATATACAGGCCCTGATTCCCATCTTTCGGCCTCTATCCTGGGTTTCGGTCAGGCTAGTGTTGCGGCTTCTGGGGCTGGTGGCCTCCTGCATCCTACTAGTGCATCACGCCAGGCGGCGCATGCGGGCTCTGCAGTGTGACCTGAAGTTTCAGTGGGCCCAGCATCACGGCAACCTGTCCGACCATGTCTTGATCTCGGAGGGCACTGCACTGCAGTTGCAGTGGTGGCTCACGGACCGCGATTGGGTCATGGGCAGAAGCCTCTCCCTTCCCCAACCGGAGCATGTCGTAGTGACGGATGCGTCCCTCCTGGGCTGGGGTGGCCATATGGGAGAGGCGGAGATCAGAGGCCTCTGGTCTCCGGCGGAGTCTCGTCTCCACATCAACTTGTTGGAGTTGAGAGCGATCCGACTTGCACTGAAAGCCTTCCTTCCCTCTGTCAGGGGCAGTGTCGTGCAGGTGTTCACGGACAACACCACCGCCATGTGGTATTGCAACAAACAGGGCGGGGTGGGGTCGTGGACCCTTTGTCAGGAGGCTCTGCGCCTCTGGACGTGGCTGGAACACCAGGGCGTCACCCTAGTGGTTCAACATCTGGCGGGCTCTCTGAACGCCAGAGCGGACGAACTCAGCCGCCGGTGCATGATGGATCACGAGTGGCGTCTGAACTCCGACGTGGCGATAGGTCTCTTTCAGCAGTGGGGAGAGCCTTGGTTAGATCTATTCGCCACCGACGAGAACGCGCAATGTCAGCAGTTCTGCGCGTTGGAATTTCCAAGGCGGCACTCGCTCGGCGACGCTTTTCGTCACGAGT
Source organism: Triturus cristatus (assembly GCF_964204655.1). NCBI lineage: Eukaryota > Metazoa > Chordata > Amphibia > Caudata > Salamandridae > Triturus > Triturus cristatus. The sequence goes on along the minus strand of NC_140580.1, from coordinate 1,175,062,838 downwards.
GGAGTTGCGGTCTGTTGTACGCCTTTCCGCCTATACCACTTCTGCCCAGAGTGCTGAAGAAGATCAGGCACGACCGGGCCCAAGTCATCTTGGTGGCTCCGGATTGGGCACGAAGATACTGGTATCCCGAGCTACTCAGTATGTTGACCGATCCTCCGATACGTCTGCCCCTTCGGGAGGATCTTCTGTCGCAGCAGCAGGGGACTTTCCTCCACCCGAACCTGTCCAGCCTCCACCTCCATGCGTGGAGATTGAGCGGCGGCAGTTGATGCCATTTTACTTGCCTCCTGAAGTCTGTGATATCATTCTGGCAGCCAGGCGTCCCTCCACAAAGACGGTATACGCCTGCCGGTGGAACAAATTTGTGGCATGGTGCACAGCAAAGGCTGTGGATCCCCTTTCCGCCCCTCTTTCTGAGGTTCTACGGTTTCTTCTTTCTTTGGCCCGGCAGGGCTCTGCCCTGGGCACCCTGAAAGGTTATCTTGCTGCCATCTCTGCCTTCTTGCGGCTTCCTGATCAGCCTTCTCTTTTCAAGTCCCCTGTGGTTACACGCTTTCTAAAAGGCATTACTCACACGTTCCCTCCTGTCCCGTTTGTAATGCCTCAGTGGGACTTGAATCTTGTCTTGACATTCCTGATGTGCGCTCCCTTCGAGCCTCTTCACAATTGTCCTCTTCGTCTTCTGACTCTTAAGACTACTTTTCTGGTAGCCATCACCTCGGCTAGACGGGTGAGTGAGCTCCAGGCTTTATCTTCAAAGCCTCCTTTTCTGTCTGTTCATCCGGACAAGGTTGTCCTTCGGCCTCGTCCCTCCTTTCTTCCGAAAGTGGTGACTCCATTTCATCTTGGGCAGTCTGTCACCTTGCCCACCTTCTTTCCGCCTCCGCATCCTTCCAAAGAGGAAGAGAGGCTCCACCGTCTGGACCCAAAACGTGCGCTCTCCTTTTATTTGGACCGCACGAAGCAGTTCCGGGTGGATGACCAACTTTTCGTTGGATACGTGGGTGCTAAGAAGGGGAAGGCGGTGCACAAACGGACCATCTCTCGGTGGGTCATTTTGTGCATCAAAATTTGTTACTCCTTGGCAAAAAAGGACCCTCCTGTTGGGCTGCGCGCCCATTCCACTCGGGCCACAGCGGCTACTACTGCTTTGGGACGGGGTGTCCCTTTGCAGGACATCTGTCAGGCGGCGACGTGGGCTTCGCTACACACGTTTGCCAGGCATTATTGCCTTGACAGCCAAGTCCGGAGGGATGGCTTCTTTGGCCGTTCTGTCCTCCAGGACTTTCTGGTGTGATCTTGGTTCGCAGACCCACCTCCGGGGATGGTATTGCTTGGGTATCTATTCTAAGGTGAGGAATCTAACTAACGTGTTTCTTTCAGATGAACAAGTTACTTACCTTCGGTAACGATGTATCTGTAAGAAACATTAATTAGTTAGATTCCTCACCGACCCACCCATCCTCCCCGTTCTGCGAACTGACATCTAGGGTTAAGGTTATCCTTTTCAGGCCCCTAGATGTTGTTTTTGGCACCAGTGTCGGTCTTTGCATGGCTCTGCGTTCCTGGCGCGGAAGGCTATGTACAAGAACTGACGTCAGCGCGCGAGGGCGGCGTCTAAGTACTCCGACGTCATCCCGGCGCACGACGCCGACGACGGACGCGGAGCCGCAGATGACGCCTAGCGATGCACAAGGGGTATTGCTGACGAAAAATCTTCCGGATCCAGCCTGACGCCTGGGGATATTCTAAGGTGAGGAATCTAACTAACTAATGTTTCTTACAGATACATCGTTACCGAAGGTAAGTAACTTGTTCGACTCTTCCAGGACAACAACGTGCAAACATCCGGACCCAACACTAGGCGGCGATCTATGCACAGATATGAATGTCAGCAGCCCTACATGCCAAGAACAGATGCAGTCTGGTAAGTAGCATATTCAATCTAGGTTTTCAAATCTATAAGGATATATACGTATACATATATATCCGGGAGGCATACGTAGATACAAGGGCATGTATGTAGAAGGTTCATATGTATGTGTGTATATGCATATGTATATATATATAAGTTCCAAAAGGCTATCTCCCACTTCCTGACGGCGAGGAAGAAGCACACGGACACCAACTCGTGCTTCACAGGTTTTTTAATGAAAATCAGCACCCACACAGCACGCCATTACGCGTTTCGGCCACCAGATGGCCTTGATCACATAAAGTAACTGCCGCTTCATTAGCCTTTATATTTTGGAGCACTCTATGACCTCGTGATGCTAGTGATAATAAACATAGAAGAAATACACTAGTCTACATGGCAAATGCAAAAATGCAATATGTACAAAATATATTAGTAATTATAGCAGCATGGGTCTATAAAATTCCACAGTAATATTATTGGATGTCTGTTTAGAACTTCTTTAACTTATTGAAAAAATGTCCAGACCATGTAAAAACACAGTAGGTTCCATGAATCTAAGGTGCAAATGTTGCTTGTGCAAATACGCAGATTTTTTGTGCAAATCCTGATTTTTAAAGTGCAAAATCTGCCTTCAAAGTGCAAGAATGCAAAGGTGCAAAATACGCAACAGTGGTGCAGAATGCAAACGAATGCATTATATATACACACATAGCAGCTATATTATAAACCTAATTCATACAGTTAAATAATACACGGTCTGAATTCTTTACAATTTTTCAACAAATGTTAAAATTGTGTCTAATTACAAAATCATTTCATAAAACCCAAAATTGCTTTAAGATCATTTGTCTATGTAATAATCATGAAAGCTGGTCAAAAAGTGAAGAAAGTGCAAATAATGATAGGATAGCAAAACAAGCGAGGAAAGAAAGCAAGAAAAAAAGGGAGAAGGCATTAAAACACTTATCGTATATATGAGTTTTCATATTAACATATACATATTGAGTTCACCAAACCACCTAATCTTTCGAATAATGTATCTACAGTTTGAGGTTTGGGCATGTCCAATGGGGCTGCTTTCACCTAAATTATAATTCACACAAGGATGAAAGGAGCCTAACTGAAAGATTCATCAGATATGAAGAACTGGAACGCACCAACATTCGAGGAAGGAATTTGTATTTTCTTTTTTTCTTCTCTTTTTTTTCCTCTTTTTCTTCACTTCCTAAACTATACCCCTTTGAATTCGAAAGACAAAAGCAAAAAACAAAAAAGACATAGAAGGAACAAATTAATTCAGACGGCTGGCTAAGAAGTCTACTCTCAAACAATATTGGTAAACCTTATTTGTAAAATTGGCGAGGATACAGGTTAAATACATGGACTGGTCAGTGAGATGGCTTCGGTCAGCAGGATTGCCAATGCACACGCTGTAGATCTTAATCAAATATTAAAAGAATGTTAAAAGAATATTTTGTACCGTGAGGCATGCAAATACTCAAATAAAATTATGTAAATCCTCAGTGTTATTTAACCCTGTGGGTGCTTTGCTGTCGAACTCGAGTATGTATTTGGTTTCGAGTTGTCTAAGAGCTTTCTCTCTGTTGCCCCCTCTTCGCTGTGCGGGGACACTGTCGACAACAAAGTATTTCAGTCAACTGAGATCATTATTATGTTGTTTTCTGAAGTGACGTGCTACTGGGTAGCTAGAGTCGTTATTCACGATTGCCCTTAAATGTTGTAAAATTCTGACATGGGCTTGTAATTTGGTGCTCCCTATGTAATTCAAGCCACATGTACAGAAAAGGACATAAACCACGAATTCAGATCTACAAGTAAAGTGGCCCTTGATTTGTCTGGGGTTAGCACTGAACGGGACTGAATATTGAGTAGTATTTTGACCAAATTTGCACGCTCTACAACTAGTGCATTTAAAAAAAACATTTTTGGGTTTTAACCAAGAACAGCTAACATGGCTTAGAATGTTTGGTCTCATGAGCTCCCCTTTCATGGTTCTGGCCCTTCTAAACGTCAGTACTGGTTTGGGGGGTAGCGTTGGGGCCAAAACGCCATCAGTTAACACAATCGGCCAATTTTTATTAACAATGGCCCTGATCTTGTGGTGCTGTTTGTTAAATGTTGTAATCAAACGGGGTACATTGGAGATTGCGTTATCAGGTGTATCAACTGAATTGTGTTCGCTCGTGTTGACCAATTTATCTTTAAGCAATAAGTCCCTGGGAATGGATTCCACTTTCTCATAGGCTTCCCTGAGGATCCCCTCAGAGTAACCTCTTTGCCTCATCCTACTCATTGCCTCTTCTGAACATTTAGCTCTCTCCTCCGGTATACTGCAAATACGTTTAATGCGGAGGAGTTCCCCATAGGGGATGCTTTTTATGAGGTGTGGTGGATGGGCGCTGCTAGCGTGTAAGATAGTTGCCAGCGGTGGGTTTTCTATACAGACATGTTTCTATTTGCTTCTCAACAATCGTGATTTTGGTGTCTAAAAATTCAACTGATGTATTGTCTATGTTAAAAGTGAATTTGAGATTAAAAGTATTATTGTTTCAACCTCAATAAAATTTATCACAATTTCACGATCACCTTTCCAAACCATAAAAACATCGTCAATGTATCTGAACCACTCTACAATTTTGGATCTAAACACATTAGCATGGGTTCCCATGAGAACCTGCTCCTCCCACCAGCCAACATGCAAGCAGGCATAGCTGGGGGAGAAGCAAGCTCCCATGGCGACTCCCCTCTTTTGGGAATACAAATCATTTTCAAACATAAAATAGTTGTTGTTCAATGCCCAGTGAATAAGTTCTAAAAGCATAGCATTATGACTGTAAAATTTGATGGGTCTGCAGTCCAAGTAATGTTTAATGGCAGCAATTCCTGTATCGTGTTCTATGCTGGTATACAAGGACTCCATATCTAGAGTCACCAACAAGAAATCCTCACGCCATTGAATTCTAGCTAGTTTCCTGATGAAGTCACCAGTGTCCTTAACGTAAGTTGGTAAATCACGGACTAATGGCTGTAAAAAATAATCCACATACTTACTCGCATTTTCACTGATGCTCCCAATAGATGAAATAATGGGTATGCCTGGTACCGGCTTCACTCCTTTGTGGATTTTTGGTATCAGGTGAAACGTTGGAATAATCGGAAACTCATTGAAAAAAAAATTGAATTCATGGCTTGAAATTAATCCCTGCCTTTTATAGGCATGTAACATTTTCTTCAGGGATTCCTTTGAAGTATTGTAGATTTTCATGCAGATTTTTTCGTATCAGTCAGTGTCCGAAAGTTGCCTTTTGACTTCAGTTTTGTATTCTTCCTTGGGCCAAATGACCACATTGCCCCCCTTGTCAGACATGCAGATTACTAGGCCGGGATTATTGTTCAATTTTTGAATCAAGTTCTTATATTGTAAATCCTGTTGTTTTATTCTCCTGCTGTTAGAAGTGGCCCGATAGAGATTTTTTAAATCATTGGTCACCATCTCTTGAAAAATGTCAATAGCGTCCTTGGGCATCATAGGAATAAAGTTTGATTTGCCTCTAAATGGACTCAGCCCGGCACATGGTTCTGTGCCGATGATTGATGCAAGTCTGTCCTGTGAGGGCCGTGTGTCAACTGGCTGACTGAGGGAATCAGAGTCCATATTATTTATATCTGCCAAGGTGATGAGTAAATGTGCATCGGCTGCTTCCAGATTGTATTCTTTGGAAGTTGTTGTATGGTCATGAGGGACCGCATTCGTTTTGTTGCCAGTTTTGATGGTGAAAAATTTCTTTAAATTCAACTTTCTTGTGAAATTGAACATATCCGCTCTAGTTTTACAATAGTTGAAATTATTGCCAGCGCAGTACGAGAGACCTAAAGATAGGATATTTTCCTCTGCAGCAGTGAGTGCGAGCTTGGAAAGATTCACTATGGTGTTGTTGTTGTTTTTACCACCATTTAGCGTCGTCGCCATTGTGTTGTTCTGCCTCTTTGCGCGGCGGGCCTTTCTTCTGGCATTGCGTTTTTTGTTTTGCTTTGCCCTTCGGATACTTGTGGATTCCGCGGCCTCAGGGTCTGACGGCGGTCCTCGGCTAAAAAATTTAGCTCTTCACCAGGTTGTAAGATGCTGGACTTCGAGAGACCCCGGACCATTTCCTCGCCTTCGCTGCCACTGCCACTGGTCAAGGAAACAGAGTTACCTGTATCTGATTCTATTGGCATGCACTGTTCACTGCTATTGGATACTTCACGAGTGGTAGTGGCCAGTTTGTCCGAGCGTCTCTTCCTTGCGCTATCATAGAGGCGAGCAAAAGTGAAAATCTGCCCAAGCTCATAATCTTCTCTGTCCCGGGTAAACTTGCGTAATTTCCTCAACTTGATTTTCTCTTGTTGTTTGCTGATCCTGTCCTCAATTTCTTTTCTCTGTTTAAGTATTTCTTCTTTTTCTTGTCGTTGATTAAGTTGTTCGTTGATCTCTTCTATCTTCTTAATGAGCGCATCACGATCGATTCGGGCATATTTGATAAGAATTTTGACTGCGTTCATGGACGCGTTGAGATTGTTGTCCGCCCACTCCACTAGCATTTCTGGGTGGATGTTGTCAAAGTTGGGTGCCAACATGATCCTCAAACCTCGTGGGATCCGACCAGCTTCTACATATTTGGTCAGTGAAATCTCCTCCCACCACTTAGTCATTTCACTCCGTTGACATTTCTCAAGTGATTTTAATAATGTCTTCAAATCAGGGTTGGGATCCGTGGTTGAGTTGATGCCCTCATCTGTGCGTCTCGTGGAAGCTGACATCAAGTTCCTAAATAGTTCCTCAGCCTCCGCCTCGCGGTCCCGCTGGGCGTTACTGGACATGTTTGTGGGGTGGTGATTCTGTCTTTTAGTCGAAATCCAGGAGTTGCCTGGATCAATTGGATAAAGAAGCACTGCCTCGATACCTGTGCGCGTCTGAAATCCCCGTAGCCCGAATTCGGAGAAATCGCCTGGAATCACCAACGAATGCGTCGGAAAATTGCATCCGGCAATGCTTCTCCAAGGGCACTCTGGGATGTGTAGTCCGCACGGGGAGCCGCCACGTTGTTTCCTTACCAGGAATACAGGACATGCAGTGGCTGAAAGCGGCGGCCAGCAATCTTCGAGGGGATCCGTGAACGGTAGCAGACCCACTACCGAATGATTGATATAAGTTCCAAAAGGCTATCTTCCACTTCCTGACGGCGAGGAAGAAGCACACGGACACCAACTCGTGCTTCACAGGTTTTTTAATGAAAATCAGCACCCACACAGCACGCCATTACGCGTTTCGGCCACCAGATGGCCTTGATCACATAAAGTAACTGCCGCTTCATTAGCCTTTATATTTTGGAGCACTCTATGACCTCGTGATGCTAGTGATGATAAACATAGAAGAAATACACTAGTCTACATGGCAAATGCAAAAATGCAATATGTACAAAATATATTAGTAATTATAGCAGCATGGGTCTATAAAATTCCACAGTAATATTATTGGATGATGTCTGTTTAGAACTTCTTTAACTTATTGAAAAAATGTCCAGACCATGTAAAAACACAGTAGGTTCCATGAATCTAAGGTGCAAATGTTGCTTGTGCAAATACGCAGATTTTTTCTGCAAATCCTGATTTTTAAAGTGCAAAATGTGCCTTCAAAGTGCAAGAATGCAAAGGTGCAAATATATATATATATATATATATGTCTAGGTATTCCAATGTATGAGGATATATATCTCTAGGAGGGAAACACACCAAGAAAGAAAAAAAGAATATATGTGTGTGTATATATATATATATATGTTCGAGGCATATGAGCTGCAGATTGTACACTTAGCATAGATCGCCATCTGGTGTTGGGCCCGGATGTTTGCAGTTTGTTTTTCTTCTTGGACAGTCTTTGGAAGTCACGAGTTTGGTGACTCCTCCTTCGGTCCGTACTGCGCATGGGCTTCGGCTCCATCCTCAGATTGTTTTTTTCCGCCATCGGGCTCGGATGTGATACTTCGTGCTCCGGCTTCGAACTTCTACGGTTCCAGCCTCGACGGAAAATCCTCGTATCTTCGAGTTTCTTCATCATCATCTTCATCTCTCAAAGCGGCACTTTTCTCCATCCCGTACATCGGCACCGGCCTTCGGGCCCTCCTCGACTCCGGTCCCGGCCGATGGAAAGGACTCCGTTCAAAAAGTGCCCAAAATGTGGGTCTAAATTTCCCCACACCGACCTCCATCAGGTGTGTAATCTTTGCCTCTCTCCAGAACACGAGGCCAGAGACTGCCCCGCCTGTAAGTCTTTTCGTTCGAAGAAAACCATCCGGGATCGAAAAGCTCGACGCACCATGGCGCACTCAGCGTCTGCAGCTCCACCGGACATCTTCGGAGACGGCGCCGAAGCTTCGGGGCAAACACACACCGAGCAGGAAGAAGACGTCGTCAGCGCTTCCGAAGCCGACGACTCCGACGTGGAGGACATCACACCGGCGCAGCGGGCCGTGAGTACTGTGCCCCCTCCCACCCCCGCGCCCAAAACCAAAGAGACTCAGGTTACTCCCTCGCCTGCCGGCCTGGGCAAAACCAAGACCAAAGCTTCGATCACCCCACCTCCGGGCTCGGTGTCGAAGCATCCAAAGTCTCACGGCAGCTCGGGATCGAGCCAGCCGACGCCCGGTGCCGAAAAACAGCACCCGGCACCGAAGAAAGCAATATCCAGCTCGACTCCGAAGCCACCGGTGCCGAAGCCTGGACTCTCGGTGCCGACCAAACACAAACATAAATCTGTCGGCACCGACGCTCCGACGCCGAAAACTCCTTCGACGCCGAAAAAACAGGAGGCCCCAAAAAAGCATGGCGCACACAAACCATCGAAGTCCTCGGCTCCGAAATCACCGGTGCCGACGGACGATTCGACACCACTGGCTCTGTTTACACCAGACCCTCTACAAAAGACTCTGTCCAAAGATCCAAAGACTGGACTATTGACTTTAATTATCAAGAAAAGACGCCTTGATACTCCGGCTCCTCCTCCTCCACCACCCAAAAGGAAGGACTCTGCTACTTCTCCCCTCAGAGTGCCCTCCCCACTACCGCCTCCCCTACCTCCTCCACCACCTCCACCCCCTCCCCCTCCCAGGTCTCCGCCACCTCGCTACGATCCGGCCCCATCCCCAGATCCGGATGATGGGGACCCGGACAATTACCCGGCGGACGTCCCAATGGATCCCACTCCACCAGGGACCCCAGACCCATGGGAGGATTACAATAACCCTGATATACCAGATATACCTCAGGACGACCTATACCCATCCAGGCCGTCTCCTCCAGAGGACTCCTTAGGGTTTCATCATTTAGTGCAGAGAGCAGCACACTACCATGGGGTGGACATGCACAGTGAACCAGTGGAAGAAGACTTCCTACTGGACACATTTGACATACAAGACAAATCCACTTCTATTTTACCCATGCTTAAGGGTGTCACCAAGCACGCTACAGAGGTGTTCAAAGACCCTGTCAGGGCCAGAGTACTGAACCCTAGAATAGAGAAGAAGTACAAGGCGGCACCCACAGACCCTGCATACATTAAGGGCCCTGCTCCCCTAGATTCCCTAGTTGTCTCCACAGCTAGAAAGCGGGCTAACTCCCAATCCTCAGGAGAAGCCCCACCGCCAGACAAGGAATCTAAACTTCTGGACGCGTCTGGTAAACGCACCGCCTCCCAAGCTGCAAACATATGGCGCATTGCAAACACACAAGCACTGCTTGCGCGATATGACAGAGCACACTATGACGAACTAGAGGCTCTTATGCAGCACCTTCCAGAAAAACACAAGCGCAAGGCTCATGACCTGATACAGGAGGGTAAACTAATTACAAACACCTCCATTAAGTGTGCCCTCGATGCAGCCGACACTGCTTCTAGAGCCATAAATACAAGTGTCCTGCTTCGTCGCCATGCCTGGCTCAGGATCTCAGGGTTCAAGCCTGAAGTCCAGGCGTCCATCCTCAATCACCCCTTTGACCAGCAAACTCTCTTTGGGCCAAAGGTAGACGAAGCGCTGGAAAAGATGAAAAAGGACACAGACACAGCAAAGTCTATGGGGGCACTCCAAACACAAGCCTCTAAACGTTCCTTTCGACGCTCGTCCTTACACCATTATGTTGCTTCAATGACAAAGGTGAGTCAGCTTCACTAAATGGGCTGATCACCACGATATGGGTGGGCTTACCACAACCACACTTATCTCACACACAATATGGGCATGGCGAGCCCAAATGGTGGAAGTCTTCTCCTACCATGGAGACTGATCTTGGCACCATAAGGGAGCCGGCAACTCTTCAAGGGGAGTTAACCGCGACTTCCAAAACTCATGCCGGCAACTGGGGTTGACCACGACCTTTTTCAGGACACCATAAGGGAGCCGGCAACTCTTCTAGAGGAGTTACCCGCGACTTCCAGAGGTATCCCCTATGGCCGGAAACTCAGGTTGACCCCGACCAAAACATACGCCAAATACGGTGAGGGGGGTAACACCCTACCACCACATGCATCACCTACACACAGTAACACAAAAGACAAACAAATCAATACCGCAAACGTTGCATATGCCTACCATATAGCAAAGCAGGTTAACGGGGATAATGTAGGAACACATACCTCACATCTGCCACACTGGATGGGGCCTCCTACTCATCACAATGTATGAAGGCAAACGCAACACACACCTTACCAGTTTGTGTTTCCGTTACAACTACCATTAACATCCATAAAGGCAAAATGCACTCAAAACAGGGCGCAGTCTTTCAGGCTTCCTGACTACATAATAAAGTGTAGCCATCATGGTGCTGTGGAGTTTGTGATGACGACCTCCCAGCACCAATACTCTTAATGGCAGCACTGCACTTACAGTGCCCAGGAATAAACCTGGGTACTCTAGGGCTACAGGGCTCATGCACCTGTACCCACACCACTGGCATAGGGCACCTAGCTAGAGGGGTGACTGAGGTATGCCAGGGCAGTGTGTTGTGGGCATGGCACACAGGGATGTATGCAATGACGACTCTGTTTTCTTCTGTACCCAGACACTCAGCCTGCAAGGGCAGTGTGTTTGTGTCAGGGTACAGGGCCTCTAATGGTGGCACAATAAGTGCTGCAGCCCTTAGGGGCCTTCCCTGGTCACAAGTCCCTGGGTACCTAGTGTACCATTTACCAGGGGCTGACATGTGGCCAGGGTGTGCCAATTTGGGTTTAGGTTTCAGCACAGTTTTTAGGGAAGGAACATAGGCCCTGGGCACCTGATTGGCAGGAGTCCAGGGCACACTCAGTCAAAGTACATTTAGCAATTTAGCAAAAAGTGGGGGCATACCATGCAAGAAAGATGGTACTTTCTCACACTGTGCTGTGAAGTCTTCCCGGCGATCCTGATCTTGAGTCCAGCATTGGCTGGCATCTCCTGCCCTCCATGACGGTCCCTACAGTGTGAATCCAGAGGCTCCCCGCGACCTGCTTCGGTAAGAAGACTCCTACGTTGAAAGGTACCCCTGCACCTGAAGCCCCTGGGCCTGGGTGAGCTGAACCAACAGTGCCCCTACGATCCTTTACATCCCAACGTGCCTCTGCTGTTGTTGGTCTTCCTCTTGCTACCTCCGGTGCCACGCCTGCAGCCTCTTTTTCCATCAGATGAATCCGCATTGAAAAGCGTTAAGCGCCCAACATGGAAATTGGACCCTGTACCTAGCCGCCCCGTGCCACTGGCGTTCTATGTGTGGTGCTGCTTTGTGGCCCTCCTGTGTTTGTGCTGACCCCAATGCTTGACCCCTGCAACCGATTTACTTAACTGCAAGCAATGTGGCTCCAAGCACCCTCTGTTGGAAAGCATTGGGTCGAACTCTGATTTTAACCTCTGCACCCGGCCGTCCCTGTGCTGCTTGTGGTGCAATTTTGGTACTTATCTGACCCCTGACCCTTGCTGACCTTTGGCTCCGAAGACTAAGATTGTAAGTTCCACACTTGTTTAACCGCAATATTGTTTTCCCTATAGGATAACATTAATTAAAAACGTACTTGCATGATTATGAAGACCTGGATCTTGAATTAAAGTACAAACAAAGTATGTTGTTCGAGGCATATGAGCTGCAGATTACACACTTGTGCATAGATCGCCATCTGGTGTTGGGCCCGGATGTTTGCAGTTGTTTTTCCTCTTGGAAAGTCTTTGGAAGTCACGAGGTCGGTGACTCCTCCTTTGGATCGTATTGCACATGGGCTTCGGCTCCATCCTCAGATTGTTTTTTTCCGCCATCGGGCTCGGATGTGATCTTTGCGCTCCGGTTCCGAACAGCTTCCAGTTCGACGATCGACGCACAATCCTCACCCCAACTCGCGGTATTGTTTTCAATCGCGATCTCCCCACTCGATGCGCCTCTCATCGGCAAAAAACCTTTGATTCCGGTCGTCGACGACGGCCTTCGGGCCTACCCAAGCTCTGGTCCTGGCTAATGGAAAGGACTCCCTTCAAGAAGTGCCCTCGATGTGGGTCCAAGTTCCCCCACACCGATCTCCACGAAGCATGCAATCTCTGCCTCTCCCCTGAACACGAGGCTCAAGATTGTCCGGCGTGTAAGTCCTTCCGGTCCAAGAAAACCATTCGAGACCGAAGGGCTAGAAGAACCATGGCACACTCGTCGACGGCGATTCCGGATGACATCTTCGGGGAAGGCGTCGACGCTCCAGAAGAACACCACACCGACGAGGGACTTGTCAGCGCCTCCGAAGCCGACGATTCAGATGTGGAGATCACTCCAGCACAGATGGTCGTGAGTACTAATCTACCTCCCCCCCCCCGCCCCCTCCCCTCCCCTCCCACATCCTCGCCGGCACCGAAAAAGGCTTCAGTCACTCCTTCGGGCCTAAGCAAGACCAAAGACACTGCTTCCCACACCGCACCTTCGGGCCCGGTAAAGAGGCCGATTAAGCCTTCCGGCGGCTCGGGCTCGAGCCAGCCCACCGTCGGTGCAGATAAACACTCTTCGACATCGAAAAAGAAAATGGCCTCCGCTTCGACACCGAGCCCCGCACCGAAACACTCTGTATCGAAAACCAGCTCCAACTCCTCGGTGCCGACACCATCTTCGGCACCGACAAAAACACACAAGGCCACCGGCACCGACACTTCGAAGCCGATATCCACCTCCGCGCCAGCCAAACAATCAGACTTTTCCAAACAACGAACCAGCGTGGATAAAGCCAAAAAACCAACGGCCCGACGCCTTCGGCGCCGACGGACCAGCCAACATCACCAGAACTTTTTACACCGGATCCATTGCAAAAAACACTAACCAAGGATCCTAAAACCGGACATTTGATGCTCTCCATCAAAAAGAGACAGCTGGATAAACCTGCTCCGCCTCCACCTCCAAAGAGGAAGGACTCTGCTACCTCTCCTTTAAGAACACCTTCCCCACCTCCACCGCCTCCTCCACTTCCCCTCCTCCACCGTCTCCGCCCCCCACCTCATCATTCCCCAACACCCTCTCCGGATGATGATGATCAAGGGGATCCATATGATGACATAGGAGACGTGCCCCAAGATTTACCTACAAGCTTCCCAGACCCATGGGACTATTACAATATCCCGGACATCCCTAACGTCCCACAGGATGATCTCTACCCTTCCAGACCTTCCCCACCAGAAGACTCACTGGGGTTCAACCATCTACTACAAAGGGCGGCACACTATCACGGGGTAGATCTCCATACCGACCCCGTGGAGGAGGATTTCCTCCTCGATACGTTTGACACCACACATAGGACCACCTCCATATTGCCTATGCTCAAAGGCGTTATAAAACCTGCGCCAGAGGTCTTTAAAGATCCAGTCAGAGCCAGGGTCATTAACCCGCGCATTAGAAAGAAATATAAATCCGCCCCTACAGATCCCTCCTACATCAGAGGGCCAGCACCACTAGATTCTCTGGTAGTATCCACAGCACGTAAAAGGGCCAACTCCCAAGCGTCAGGCGACGCACCCCCACCTGACAGTCTAAACTCTTGGACGCATCAGGCAAGCGTACTGCATCCCAAGCTGCCAACATATGGCGTATCGCTAATACACAAGCGCTACTAGCCAGGTACGACAGGGCCCATTATGACGAATTAGAAGCCATAATGCAACATCTCCCTGATAAATGCAAACCTAGGGCCAACGAGCTAATTCAGGAGGGTAAAACCATTACTAATACCTCCATACGTTGTGCCCTAGATGCAGCAGACACAGCCTCCATGGCCACCAATACTAGTGTCTTCCTCCGTCGCCATGCCTGGCTAAGGATCTCAGGTTTTAAACCGGAGGTACAGGCCTCCATCCTCAACCATCACTTTGACCAGGAACATCTGTTTGGCCCAAAAGTGGATGAGGCCCTAGAAAAGATGAAAAAAGACACGGACACTGCAAAATCTATGGGAGCTTTACAATCCCACCCTCCCAGGTGCTCATTTCGCCGCTCTTCCTTTCGGAGCACATCCAGAGGCTACTCCTCCGACACCGCTTCCACTTCATATAAGGCCCCTACCCAATCCACCTTTACAAGGGGTTACCAAGGAGGCGGCTACAGGGGCAACAATAACAAAGGCAGAGGCAAAACAAACACCGCACGCTCTGCCACCACGCCTACCCAATGACTTCCCTCCACTCCCCCCCAGACCATCCCACTCCGGTCGGGGGCAGACTCCAAATTTTCCTCCCTGTCTGGGCCACCATCACCTCAGACAAATGTGTAACACAAATAATTTGGTCAGGCTACTGCCTAGAACTAATATCTACCCCCCCAAACATTCCTCCCTGACAACGCCCAATGTCACAAGAACATCTAACACTACTAAAGCAGGAGGTAATCTCACTCCTACAGAAAAGGGCGATAGAACACGTTCCTACCAGCCGACGAAATATGGGAGTCTACTCCCTATATTTTCTCATACCAAAAAGGGACAAGACTCTGCGACCCATCCTAGACCTCAGGCCCGTAAACAAATACATACACTCAGACCATTTTCACATGGTAACGCTTCAGCAGGTACTTCCACTGCTTTCCCAAAACGACTTCCTGACCACTTTAGACCTAAAAGACGCTTATTTCCACATTTCAGTGCACACCACTCACAGGAAGTTCCTCAGATTTGTAGTGGACGGCCAACACTACCAATTCAAAGTACTCCCGTTCGGAGTCACAACAGCACCACGTGTGTTCCCCAAGTGCCTAGCAGTAGTGGCAGCACACCTCAGGAGACAACACATCCATGTCTTCCCATACCTATGTGGAAATATGAATTTTTATGGTCAATTGTGTCCCCTATCTTAGACCCCAACGGCTCCATGTACATGCTATAAGTACATGTATGTTCCCTCCAGTTCCAGCTATGAAGACGCAAATACATGTGCGTTCAACGTCAACATGCCCTCTTTCAGATCCGCCATGAATGGGTCGAATATGCCATTCCTAAGTATGAAAGGCCACCGACTTTGTGGTTCACTTTTCTAGTTTTATAGTTCGGGCGAGTAGGCCCTGAATTCTGCCATCAAGCCTTTTTCTGTTTCTGCCTCTGAAATGCTCCAGCTTGGACCTGCATCCGTGTCCATGAACTTTGTCTTACTCCCTGCGCGGCTAACGGTGCCTGACGCGGCCTGTTGCCTGCCAAAAACTGTATTCAGCCTTCAAGTTATCTGCTCCGCTCCTCATCCAATGCATTCCTGTCTAGTAGTTTAGGTAAACATCCCTCCAGCTACCGAGCAAAAGGCTCGGCCTCGCTGTCTTTTTGCAAGTAATTCATAGCCCCTGTTACTATGGAAGATTCCTGCCCCCTCGCATCACATGTAGACACATAGACGCTTGTACACGCACTAACAGTCAGTATAGAATAGGATCTGTCCGAGAAGACCCTTCCTTTCAGATAATATAGTTCCTTAAACACAAGATATTAGATATGATTTAGGACTAGGTTGTCCTGACACCCCAGACTTCTGTCTCCACATGTAGGGCCAAATGTCAAGTTCCCTTCACCCTCTAGTTGTACGTCAATCACACGTCATGCGGCTGCGCGCGCATCTCTGCCAAATATTTCTGCTGACACTGCAGGATTCTCTTATGGATCCACCCACTTGTGACATCATTTTAAATGACATTTCTAGTATACGCCTGTATTTACGCCTATTTTCATTACGTATGTGTATTCTTATCTGTATTATCAGTTGTTACGCCTCCTGCATCTGTCTTAATGCAATGCTTTTTATATATATACTGTTACTTGTCAATAATGTATTGCTGATCCCTTCCTGAACCTTCGTGGTGATGGAATATGATTGCCTAGTTCGAACTATAATTCCTTTGTAAGGAATAAAGCCCTTTTCAGAACCTCTAATACCACGGATTCTGCCTCTTATTTTGACTGAGTTATTCTTACTAGACTTTACCACATAAAAAATAGTACAGGTAATTTAAATATTTACCACACCTAGACGACTGGCTAATAAAAGCCAGTTCATACAGCCAGTGCGTGCAACACACGCATGCCACTATCCAGCTACTTCATCAACTGAGCTTCACAGTAAACCACGCAAAGTCCCATCTACAACCATCCCACATAAAACAATATCTCGGTGCCACCATAGACACCTCAAAAGGGCTAGCCTACCCCAATCCTGCCATGATTACAAGCATTCAGGCTCTACGCGCAAAATTCATGGCACAACACTCCCTTCCAGCTCAAGTGTTTATGCAACTAATAGGGATGATGGCCTCTGGCATCTTCGTAGTACTTCACGCAAGACTCCAGATGCCTTCTCTCCAAGAGTGCTTAACGCGCCAATGGAACCAGGCCCAGGGAACCAGGCCCAGGGTAAATTAACAGATCTGATGTTGTTAGACGGTCGCACCCATCGCTCTCTACAGTGGTGGACCACCACAAACCTTTCCAAAGGTCGACCGTTCCTGGACCCGGTTCCCCAGATAGTACTAACGACAGACGCATCGCTCTCCGGCTGGGGAGCTCATCTATTCCATCTCACCGTGCAGGGCACATGGGCACCTCAACAAAAGTTACTCCACATCAACCATCTGGAGTTACTAGCGATCTTCTTAGCCCTAAAATCTTTTCAAACACAGATTTCAGGCAAGGCAGTCCTAATCCGCACAGACAACATGACAGCCATGTACTATATTCAAAAACAAGGCAGTACACACTCTCCACAGCGCTCTCAGCTAGCACAGAGCATATGGAGATGGGCCATACCCCAGAAAATCTTTCTCCTAGCTCAGCATGTCCCAGGAGTCCAAAACACTATGGCAGATCTGCTCAGCAGACAAACACAAAAAATCCACGAGTGGAAACTCCACCCACAAGTTCTACACCCGTACTTTCAGATGTGGCGGCATCCACAGATAGACCTCTTCGCCACCCACGAAAACACCAAATGCCCAAGCTTCGCCGCCAGATATCCACACCCATTGTCCAAAGGAAATGCGATATGGATGAACTGGTCAGGCAGATTTGCGTACGCTTTTCCGCCTCTTCCACTCATTCCACTCATTCCACTAGTGGTGCGCAAACTACAGCAACACTCCCTCACACTAATCCTAGTAGCTCCAACATGGGCCAGACAACCGTGGTACACCACACTGCTGGAACTATCTGTAGTACCGCACCAAAAATTACGCCTCTTTCCACACCTCTTAACCCAGAACCTTGGAGAGATCAGACACCCGGACCCAGCTCAGCTCAACCTTGCGATCTGGCTCCTGAAGTCCTAGAATTCGGTTATCTAAATCTTCCCCCTGACTGTATGAACGTCATCAAGGAAGCTAGGCGACCCACCACTAGAGCGTGCTACGCCGCCAAGTGGAAGGGTTTTGTTGTCTATTGTCACAACACCACCATCAATCCCCTAGACGTCTCCATTCAACACATCATAGGCTACTTACTCCACTTACAAAGGTGTAATCTAGCCTATACGTCCATTCGCCTGCACCTCGCAGCTATAGCAGCTTACCTACAAAACAGGCAACACCTATCACTCTTTAGAGTACCTGCCATTAAAGCCTTCATGGAAGGCCTTAAAAGAATAATTCCCTACCAGAGTGCCACCCTCACCTGTGTGGAACCTAAATATCGTTCTCACCAGACTAATGGGGCCTCCCTTCGAACCACTGCACAAATGTGAACTCCAATTTTTAACATGGAAAACCGCTTTTCTCGTAGCCATCACTACCCTCAGAAGGGTCAGTGAGATACAAGCATTTACCATTCAAGAACCTTTTCTACAAATGCACCATAACATAGTTGTTCTCCGTACCAACCCAAAATTCCTCCCTAAAGTCATTTCTCCCT
Source organism: Triturus cristatus (assembly GCF_964204655.1). Classification (NCBI taxonomy): domain Eukaryota; kingdom Metazoa; phylum Chordata; class Amphibia; order Caudata; family Salamandridae; genus Triturus; species Triturus cristatus. Next base: position 1,175,044,509 of record NC_140580.1, on the reverse strand, counting down.
TTCACCTAAACCAATCTGTAGAACTACCAGTATTCTTCTCGCAACCACAAACCATTGCAGAAAGAGCTCTCCACACACTAGATGTCAAACGAGCCTTACTCTACTACATCGAGAGAACACAACCTTTCCGTAAGACCATACAACTGTTTGTCTCTTTCTCTCCACCGCACAAGGGCAACCCCATCTCCAAGTCGGGGATAGCTAGGTGGATTGTCAAATGCATTCATATTTGCTATCACAAAGCAAAACGAACGCTATCTGTTCCCCCTAAAGCCCATTCTACACGTAAAATAGGGGCTTCAATGGCTTTTCTAGGAAACATCCCATTAGATGATATCTGCAAAGCAGCTACATGGTCAACACCGCACACTTTCACTCAACACTATTGTGTAGATGTGCAAACTAAGCAACAGGCTAGTGTGGGCCAGGCTGTACTAAAAACACTATTTCAAACCACTGCAACAGATACGGGTGGTCGCCGCGAAGGGTGGGTACTGCTATGTAATCTATGCACAAGTGTGTAATCTGCAGCTCATATGCCTCGAACGGAATATGCTACTTACCAGTATGCATCTGTTGTTGGCATGTAGAGCTGCAGATCTACACACGCCCACCCGCCTCCTCGGCTACCTTTATCTGTTCCAGTTTATCTTATTTAGATACAAAACACATGGGCATCTTCACTGTTTATTACTACGCTCCATCATTTCCCTGCTGGTGAAAAACAATCTGAGGATGGAGCCGAAGCCCATGCGCAATACGATCCAAAGGAAGAGTCACCGACCTTGTGACTTCCAAAGACTTTCCAAGAGGAAAAACAACTGCAAACATCCGGGCCCAACACCAGATGGCGATCTATGCACAAGTGTGTAGATATGCAGCTCTACATGCCAAGAACAGATGCATACTGGTAAGTAGCATATTCCATATATATTAGATATATAGCTGGTATAGCCTGAGGTACGTTTATAGGTACAAACTAAAACGTACCAAAAACAGTCAACAGGACCTTAAGAAAAAGAAAAAAAAGGGCATATAATAGGGTAAGGACATTGTTTCCTCTACCCTCCATTGTCTCCTGAGGACATAAACAGGACTCATAAGATGGTAATAACGTCCATGTTCGACAATACCATAACCATGGAATGGTAATAACAAATTTACACAAGTCAACGGCATACCCGGCAGTTGTCTGTTGCTACCAAGGCGAACATTAAACAAAGACTACGTACTCGCGTGAAGCAGCCAGGCACCCCAAGAAACCCTGAAGCCATATCTACATAAGGCATTAAAAACTGGCCCATTGCATCAAACATAAATAAATAAACATTCAAACAAGAGCTAGTGGTTGGTAAAGACCATATTAAAAATAGCACTCAGAATAAAACAAGCAAATCAGGTGTTGGCCTGCGCAAGGATGAATGGGCCCATAAAATGTAACTATTTCAATAAAACATCCAAGGGTTTTTGTTCCTGGTCACATCTAAAATTCGGAAACAAATGCAGATCTATACACAAGGGAGGACATATATGGATACTTTCCTCAAAGGAAGGCCATATGGATACCTACTTTCTCATAAGAACTCATGTTCTCTCACAAAACAAGTGGTACTCTGCACCATTTGTGTTTCTTATTATCATAGGTGATTAGAAAAGCTGCGGAATTGTTGGATCTCCAATTGCCGACAACGGAATTTAAATCTAATATTCTAACTGAGGTGTTGCATTCACCTGCTGCTGTCTCGGAGCCTTTGTTGCCTTTTAACAAAGCTATTATGGAACCTGTGCTAGAGGTATGGCGCAAACCTTTTTCAGCTCCTGCAGTCTCCAGGGCAGTCGCAAGGAGATATAGAGTGGCTCCAGGGGATCCTGAATTTTTAACTTCGCACCCTTCGCCTGAGAGCTTGGTGGTTCAGGCGGCTTGTTCGGGGCGATCAAAAGGGGCATTTCCTCAGGTTCCAGGAGACAGGGAGGCCAAGAAGGTGGACCAATCGGCCAAAAAGGTCTTTTCATCGGCCAGTATGGCTCTAAAGTCATCAAATGCAACGTGTTTGTTGGGGCGTTATATACACGCGCTTATGGACTCGGCAAAGAAGTTTGCACCGAAGCTGTCAGAAGAGGATAGGGCCGGCTTCAATGAGGTATTATCTGATGCCCAGGCGGCTGCTCGCCAAGTTATCCAAAGTGGTCTGGACACAGCTGACTCAGTTGCCAGAGTCATGGGGCCTTCGGTTGCCACCAGGAGGGGTGCGTGGCTGAAGTCTTCTGAATTCTCTTCTGATGTGCAGTCGACTTTATTGGACTTACCTTTTGATGGGTCAGGTTTGTTCGGGAAGAAGGCAGATGCTGCTCTCGAACGCTTTAAAGAAAGTAAGGCTACGGCTAGGTCGTTGGGCCTTCAATCCCAGCCGAGAGGAACTTTCAAAAGGTATAGAGGTTTTGGAAGGGCGACTTTTCGCACTTATAGACCAACCCAGCAGCAGCAACAGCAAGGTTCTTCGTCCAGGGGATACAGAGGAAGGATCAGGGGTCGCTCACGTGGCCGTCAACTCTCCTCATCCTCTTCCTCTGCCCCTCCCACCACCGCAAAGCAGCCCTATATCCGACATTCCGGATCATGCTGGTCCTGTGGGGGGCCGGCTTACCCATTTTCTACAAGATTGGGAGTCTGTAACTACGGATCTCTGGGTTCTAGATCTTGTAGAAAATGGGTACGCCCTTCCCTTTCGGGAGTTCCCTACAAATTACCCTCCTTGCCAGGGAGCTTGCTCGGAGGACCACCGTCTTCTCCTGCAGGAGGAAGTTCTGAAGCTGTTTCAAAAAGGTGCGATAGAGGTGGTTCCGGAGCAGGAGAGGGGTCAGGGATGCTACTCCCGGTATTTTCTGATTCCGAAAAAGGACGGCAGATTGCGTCCAATATTGGACCTCAGAATCTTGAACTTTTACCTGAAACAGGAGAAGTTCAAGATGCTCACTCTTGCGCAGGTTCTGCGGGCGCTGAATCAGGAGGATTGGATGGTGTCGCTCGACTTGCAGGATGCGTATTTCCACATCCCCATTCTGAAGTCGCACAGGAAGTACCTCCGGTTTACGGTAGGGTCGCAACATTATCAGTTTGCGGTCCTCCCGTTTGGTCTTACTTCGGCACCTCGAGTCTTCACAAAGGTGATGGCAGTGGTAGCAGCCCATCTCAGAAGGTCGGGGATTTCAGTTTTCCCTTATTTGGACGACTGGCTGATCAAGGCGGAGTCGTCGGAGAAGGTGCTGTGTCATCTGCAGGATACAACTCGGCTGTTGTACAGATTGGGTTTTTCGATCAATGTGCCCAAATCTCACCTGGTGCCCTCTCAGCGCAACCTGTTCATAGGTGCGGTACTGGACACTACTGTGTGTCGGGCATTCCCTCCTCCTCAAAGGATTCTCGACATACAGGAAATGATTCCTTTATTTTACAACGGAGCGGTTGTTCCAGTTCTGAAGGTCCTTCGCCTGCTCGGTCTGTTCGCTTCCTGCATTCTGTTGGTCAGCCATGCACGCTGGCGCATGAGGGCGCTCCAGTGGTGCCTCCGCAAGCAGTGGTATCAGCACAAGGGAGATCTCAGGGAGTCTGTGAGGATCTCCGGAGAAGCTGCAGCGGATCTATCATGGTGGAGTGTGGAGGGCAATCTGTCCCAAGGAAAGCCCTTTCATTTACCTCCATCGGTGGCCACAGTGATAACGGATGCATCCACCTTAGGGTGGGGTGCTCATCTGGGGGATCTGGAGATCAAGGGTCTTTGGTCTCCAGAGGAAAGGTTGCTTCACATCAACCTTCTGGAATTGCGGACGATAAGCTTGGCGCTCAAGGCCTTCCTCCCTTCCCTTCGCGGTCAGTCTGTTCAAGTCCTGACGGACAACACTACCGCGATGTGGTATATAAACAAACAGGGAGGAGTGGGGTCTCTTTGTCTTTGCAGAGAGGCCCTGCGTCTATGGTCCTGGGCTCAGGACCATCAGATTTGTCTGATGGCAAATCATCTGGCCGGAGTTCTGAACGTGCGTGCGGACAGTCTCAGTCGGCAGTTCTCCGCCGACCACGAGTGGAGGCTCCATCCGGAGGTGGTTCGTCACGTCTTTCGGACGTGGGGAACCCCTCGGGTGGACCTGTTTGCCACTCGCGAGAACGCGCACTGTCCGTTGTTCTGCAGTCTCCAGTATCCGATGCAGGGAGCGTTGGGGGACGCGTTTCAGCTGAGTTGGGGCTCGCGACTCCTTTACGTGTTTCCTCCCATTCCCTTGATTCCTCGGGTTCTGAGGAAGATTCGCCAAGACCGGGCCCAAGTCATATTGATCGCCCCGGATTGGCCAAGAAGGGTGTGGTACACAGATCTTCTCCACCTCTCCTCGTGCCCTCCGCTCCGTCTCCCTCTGAGGGCAGACCTCCTCTCGCAGTCGGAGGGGCAGGTTCTACACCCCCACCTCCAGAGCTTACACCTTCATGCCTGGAGATTGAACGGGGCAACCTGAGTTCTCTCTCTCTCCCGCCGGATGTGGTGATGTTATTTTATCGGCCAGGCGACACTCCACCAAATCTATTTATTCATATAGGTGGTCTAAATTTGTTCTCTGGTGTGGAGAGAGGTTCATTGATCCCTTAAAGGCTCGTCTGTCTAATATTCTACAGTTTGCTCTTTCTCTTGCCCAGCAAGGCTTTGCTGTGGCTACTGTGAAAGGATATTTATCGGCTCTATCGGCTATCCTTTGTTTGCCGAATCAGCCGTCGCTGTTTAAGTCTCCTATTGTTCTTCGTTTTATAAAGGGCCTTACAAACAAATTTCCTCCTACTCCATTTATTGTGCCTCAATGGGACTTAAACCTTGTCTTAACCTATCTCATGGGTTCTCCCTTCGAGCCCCTACACAAGTGTCCCCTGAGGCTCTTGTCTTTTAAGACGGTATTCCTCGTTGCAATTACCTCGGCAAGGAGGGTAAGTGAGCTTCAAGCTCTAAGTTCGAAGCCCCCATTCTTGACCATTCATGCTGAACGAATGGTACTCAGGACCAGGGCTGCGTTTTTGCCTAAGGTGGTAACTCCCTTCCATCTGGGGCAGTCCATTACCCTTCCTTCCTTTTATCCTCCCCCACACCCTTCCAAGGAGGAGGAGAGGCTTCACCGCTTGGACCCTAAGAGGGCGGTGAGCTTTTATCTGGACAGGACAAAAGACTACAGGATTGATGACCAGCTCTTTGTGGGCTTTGCTGGCTGCAGAAAGGGTCGTGCGGTGCACAAGCGCACCCTTTCCAGATGGATTGTACTATGCATCAAGATCTGCTACTCCCTAGCTGGTAAGGAGCCTCCGGAGGGTTTGAGGGCTCATTCTACCAGGGCAAAGTCTTCTACATCTGCCTTATCTAGGGGTGTTCCTGTGGAGGACATTTGTAGGGCGGCAACTTGGGCCTCCCTCCACACCTTCGCAAAACATTATTGCTTCGACACCGAGGTGAGGAGGGACGGACATTTTGCGCGATCCGTCCTTCAGGATTTTCTGGTATAGAAGGGTGGACACCCTCCTCCGGGAGTGGGGACTGCTGTGGGAATCTATTCACAGGGTGAGGAATCCACTGGCAGATGTATCCATCAGAAGAACAAGTTACTTACCTTCGGTAACGCTTTTTCTGGTGGATACAGTATCTGCCTGTGGATTCCTCACTGACCCACCCGCCTCCCCGTTGTCCATCCTTCTATACCGGTATTTCTATGCCTGTAATTCTATTGATGGGTTTCAAATGTGTTTATCACTGTCAAAAGCATTATGTTATTTCTTGTGCTTTGTTATTTATTTTCCACACTGAGTGTGTTGATCTGCATATTGTGTACTGTGTATACTGTGTATATATATTGCTGTCAGTCCGTCCGTGTGCCTCGAAGGCACGGAAAAAACGGGGCGGAACTGACGTCATCACGCCGACGAGGTCTTCTTATGGAGCCGGTGACGTCAGCGGAGTCGCGAGTGGAGCCGTGTCTCTGTGACGTCATCTTCGACCCCATCGGCGTGGACTGCTACAAAAGTTTCCGAATGTTGCTGGCGCAGGGGATATTCCATCTAGGGCAGCCTAGACTCTTCTAGATTCACATACGACCCTCCCTCCTCCCCGGTGAAGGGGGAAAAAGAAAACTCATAACATAGTCCCTACATAAGCATACTACATAAGTACTTCCAAGGGCTAACAAATAGCTAAAGCTATACATATCCTTTGCCATATTACATACATAATATGAAGAAAACAGAAAAAAAACTAAACACTGCAGCAACTAGGCTGCATGTCTCTTATTCTATCAACTGATGCCCCCTCTAGGAAGAGGGCACACCTAGATACGTACATAGCAGACAGAATTTATTTATTTTAAAGGTTTTATATAGCGCTGGCTGGACCCAAGAGTATCAGAGCGCTTTACAGGATTAGGTAAAAACAGAGTTGCAATATAACTTTTTTACACATAAGTCAGAAAACAAGGCATACAATGGTTGGTTTAAAATGAGGTAACAGTTAACAGATATGTCATAAGTCTAACAGCATATCGAAGATGAATCGGCGTGGAGGAAAGCAAAAATTAGTTATTGGATGGGGGAAGGAGGGAGAGAGCATGGTTACTAAGGGGATGGGGGCGGAAGGACGTTATCTATGCTAAGAAAAGAGGGGAGAGGTGGTTCTAAATGAAAGAATTAGGGCAGGGGTAAGCATATATATCCAGTGACAATGTAATTAAGGAGCCCAGTATTTGTTGAGAATGAGCAGTTTGAGCTCTTTTTTGAAGCTGGGGTCGGAGGGGTTGCAGCGTAGTTCCTTGGGGAGAGCATTCCATACGGTAGGTGCATTTCCAGAGAAAGAGCGAGATTGAGTAGCTTTCTTTTTCAATAAGGGTGGGATAAGGATGAGAGCATTGGTGCTCCTCATATTTCTGGTACAGCCTGACTTGTGGAGTTTATCAGAGAGGTATGATGGGGTGTTTTGATGGAGGGCTTTGTGCGTGATGCAGGCAGTCTTGTAAGTGGATCTACCTTCAATAGGAAGCCATTTAAGGTCTTTGAGGACGGGGGAGATGTGATCAAACCGCTTACAGTCCGTAATAAGCCTGGCAGCAAGGTTGAGAACGGATTTGATCGGGGCAAGGTGGACTTTGGGAGTTCCAGAGAGAGTGGCATTACCGTAGTCGAGTTTAGATAGGACCGATGATTGTACCACTGAATCTGAAAGAAACACGTTAGTTAGATTCCTCACCTTAGAATATCCCCAGGCGTCAGACTGGATCCGGAAGATTTTTCGTCAGCAATACCCCTTGCGCGTCGCTAGGCGTCGTCTGCGGCTCCGCGTCCGTCGTCGGCGTCGTGCGCCGGAATGACGTCGTCGGAGTACTTAGACGCAGCCCTCGCGCGCTGACGTCAGTTCTTCTTTTTTCCGCGCCAGTAAGCGCAGATCCGGGAGAGCTACCCCTTTAGTCAATTTTAGACTAACTTTTTTGATCCTTTTTGATCGTGTCTCGACACCGGTGCCGGTAGGATGCCTGGGTTTAAAGCCTGTACGGACTGTACCCGATTGATGTCGGTTACGGACCATCACCGCCGGTGTCTTTACTGCTTGGGCCTCGATCACGACGCGGAGTCGTGTTCGGACTGCAAGGCCCTGACCTCGAAAGCTAGACGGGAGCGGTCCCGTAAGCTTCTCGAGATTCGCCACTCGGCTCTGCGCGGCTCTGCGCGCCTCTCGATCCCGGTCCAGGAGGAGGTCCAAGGATCGGTCGCGGAGCCGCAGGCGACGTCACCATCGGTCGTCGGGATCCAAGTCTTCGGGTAAGTGGAAGCATTCCAAGAAGTCCAAGAAGCGACATCGCTCTTCGGACTCCCCTCGCCGGTCGCGCGACTCGGCCGAGAGTCAGGGTGGTTCCACCCCCGCGGCTCCGGCGGAGCCGCAGGCGCCGCGCCCGTCCCCATACCCTCCGGTCCCTGGGACTAACGCGACGCCAGCGGAAGTCAGTGCCTTCCTCTCGGCCATGAGGAACCTGGCTCCGCCGTCGGCGCCCGCTGGTGCGCCTTCGGGCCCCGCGGACCCGACTGGGCTGCCTTGCCTGCCGGTGGCTCCAGCCCCGGCGCCGTTGACGGCTCCGGCCTCGACGCCGCAAGCGCCCGAGGGACCCGTTCTCGAGTCCCCGTCGACGCCGGTCAACCTCGTCACGCCTCCTCCGCCGGCATAGACTCCGGTTCCACCCCCGACGCCGACGTCGACTCCGCTCGACGTCGGGCCCCAGTTCAGTCCCCCTCCGGGCCCGGCGCCGGTCCGGCATCGATGGACGCCGAGAACGGCGCTGCTAGAGACACACTATGTCTACCACCCGGCTCCGTTACTTTCTCCTCTATACCAGGAGTCGGATGATGGGGACAACTGGGAGGGATCCGAGGATCCTATGGCCGCTCAGGCTCAACTGTCCCAGGACTGGGCAGATGAACTGGGGGAGGCCAGTGGCCTGGATACCTCTCCAGACACTGGATTTGTCTCTCCTCCGACTGTGGCTTCGGAGGAGGGCGCTGCTTTCTCTGTGGTGCTGCGCAAGGCGGCCGCAGCCCTTGGGCTCGAGCTGCCTGCCGTGGCTGTGAGGACTAACGTCCTTACTGAGGTGCTTCAGTCTGCAGCAAGCTCCACTGAGCCTCTGCTGCAATTCAATGAGGCCCTCATTGACGTTCTGCAGGGCACCTGGTCCAAGCCCTCCACAGTCCCTCCTGTGGACAGGAACGTCGCCAGGCGCCACCGCCCTGCTCCGGGCGACCCCAGTTTTCTGTCCCAACACCCTACCCCTGAGAGCCTGGTTATCCAGGCCTCCACCTCCCAATCCTCTTTCCCGACCGCTCCGCCGGACCGGGATTCCAAGAGACTAGAGCAGTTTGGCAAGAAGCTGTTCTCTTCCCTTAGTTTGGGCCTGCGGTCTTTGAACACCGCTTGTCTCTTGGACCGTTATTCCCACTCTCTGTGGGATGCGGTGGAGGACGCGCTGCCCCTGTGTCCGGAGGAGGTCCGGACACGACTTACCCAGGCTCTGGCCGATGGGAGGGATGCCGCGCGCCATGCTATACGTTGTGGGCTTGACACCACGGACTCGCTGGGTAAGGCCATTTCCACCACAGTGGCGCTTCGACGTCACGCCTGGCTGCGGTCCACGTCATTTTCCGGCGATGTCCAGAGCACTCTCATGGACATGCCGTTTGATGGCACTCGCCTGTTTGGCGAGAAGGCGGACAGTGCGCTGAACCGCTTTAAGGACTCCCGGGCTACGGCCAAGTCCTTGGGCCTCTCGGCCCCGCGGTCGCAATCTTCCGCTTTTCGCCCCTTTCGTGGCCAAGGAAGGGGTGCCTCCTCACGTGCGCCTAGCCACCAGCCGCAGAACCAACCTGCGCGCGGACGTGGTTTCCGCCGAGGCGGATCTGGAGGACGACGAGGTCAGCCCACATCCACCCCGGCAGCATCCGCCTCAAAGCCTTCCTAGTCCGAGCTTTCAGGCCCATTCCACGCCAGTGGGCGGCAGAGTTCACCATCACCTGCTCCACTGGCGGTCCATCACATCGGACAGGTGGGTGCTGCAAATCGTCCGAAGGGGCTACTCCCTCCCCTTCGAGACGACCCCTCCAGCCATGCCACCGCAGCACCACCGTATCTCGGGGGATCATTTGAATCTTCTCCACGAGGAAGTTTCCGCCCTCTTGGCCAAGGGGGCCGTCGAGCGCGTTCCGAGTCCAGAAGTAGGTCGTGGTTGTTATTCCCACTACTTTCTGGTTCCCAAGAAGGGCAAAGGGGGCCTACGCCCTATCTTGGACCTTCGGAACGTCAATGCCTTCCTCCGGAAGGAAAGGTTCAAGATGTTGACTTTGGCTCAGGTTCTAGCTGCCCTAGACCCCGGAGACTGGATGGTAGCGTTGGACTTGCAGGACGCATATTTCCACATCCCCGTCCTGCCGGCCCACCGGCGTTACCTGCGGTTCACGGTGGGCCAAGAGCACTTTCAGTTTACCGTGCTCCCCTTCGGCCTCACCAGTGCCCCTCGGGTGTTCACGAAAGTGATGGCGGTGGTCGCAGCTCATCTGTGCAGATCAGGGGTTCCAGTCTTCCCCTATCTCGACGACTGGTTGTTGAAGGCGGGCTCGCCCCGGGCAGTCGTCTCCCACCTCCAGACTACGGCGGATCTCCTGCATTTGCTGGGGTTTTCCATCAACGTGCCGAAGTCACACCTGAGTCCCTCTCAGCAGCTCCTCTTCATCTGAGCGGTTCTCGATTCGGCACAGTTCCGGGTCTATCCACCGGAACAGCGGGTCCGGGATATACAGGCCCTGATTCCCATCTTTCGGCCTCTATCCTGGGTTTCGGGCAGGCTAGTGTTGCGGCTTCTGGGGCTGATGGCCTCCTGCATCCTACTGGTGCATCACGCCAGGCGGCGCATGCGGGCTCTGCAGTGGGACCTGAAGTTTCAGTGGGCCCAGCATCACGGCAACCTGTCCGACCATGTCTTGATCTCGGAGGGCACTGCACGGCAGTTGCAGTGGTGGCTCACGGACCGCGATTGGGTAATGGGCAGATGCCTCTCCCTTCCCCAACCGGAGCATGTCGTAGTGACGGATGCATCCCTCCTGGGATGGGGTGGCCATATGGGAGAGGCGGAGATCAGAGGCCTCTGGTCTCCGGCGGAGTCTCGTCTCCACATCAACCTGTTGGAGTTGAGAGCGATCCGGCTTGCACTGAAAGCCTTCCTTCCCTCTGTCAGGGGCAGTGTCGTGCAGGTGTTCACGGACAACACCACCGCCATGTGGTATTGCAACAAACAGGGCGGGGTGGGGTCTTGGACCCTTTGTCAGGAGGCTCTGCGCCTCTGGACGTGGCTGGAACACCAGGGCGTCACCCTAGTGGTTCAACATCTGGCGGGCTCTCTGAACGCCAGAGCAGACGAACTCAGCCGCCGGTGCATGATGGATCACGAATGGCGTCTGCACTCCGAAGTGGCGCAAGGTCTCTTTCAGCAGTGGGGAGAGCCTTGGTTAGATCTATTCGCCACCGAAGAGAACGCGCAATGTCAGCAGTTCTGCGCGTTGGAATTTCCAAGGCGGCACTCGCTCGGCGACGCTTTTCGTCACGAGTGGAGTTGCGGTCTGTTGTACGCCTTTCCGCCTATACCCCTTCTGCCCAGAGTGCTGAAGAAGATCAGGCACGACCGGGCCCAAGTCATCTTGGTGGCTCCGGATTGGGCACGAAGGTACTGGTATCCCGAGCTACTCAGTATGTTGACCCATCCTCCGATACGTCTGCCCCTTCGGGAGGATCTTCTGTCGCAGCAGCAGGGGACGGTCCTCCACCCGAACCTGTCCAGCCTCCACCTCCATGCATGGAGATTGAGCGGCGACAGTTGATGCCATTTGACTTGCCTCCTGAAGTCTGTGATATCATTCTGGCAGCCAGGCGTCCCTCCACAAACTCGGTATACGCCTGCCGGTGGAACAAATTTGTGGCATGGTGCACAGCAAAGGCTGTGGATCCCCTTTCCGTCCCTCTTTCTGAGGTTCTCCTCTTTCTTCTTTCTTTGGCCCGACAGGGCTCTGCCCTGGGCACCCTGAAAGGTTATCTTGCTGCCATCTCTGCCTTCTTGCGGCTTCCTGATCAGCCCTCTTTTCAAGTCCCCTGTGGTTACACGCTTTCTAAAAGGCATTACTCACACGTTCCCTCCTGTCCCTTTTGTAATGCCTCAGTGGGACTTGAATCTTGTTCTCACATTTCTGATGTGCGCTCCCTTTGAGCCTCTTCATAATTGTCCTCTTCGTCTGCTGACGCTTAAGACTGCTTTTCTGGTAGCCATCACCTCGGCTAGACGGGTGAATGAGCTCCAGGCTTTATCTTCAAAGCCTCCTTTTCTCTCTGTTCATCCGGACAAGGTTGTCCTTCGGCCTCGTCCCTCCTTTCTTCCGAAAGTGGTGACTCCATTTCATCTTGGGCAGTCTGTCACCTTGCCCACCTTCTTTCCGCCTCCGCATCCTTCCAAAGAGGAAGAGAGGCTCCACCGTCTGGACCCAAAACGTGCGCTCTCCTTTTATTTGGACCGCACGAAGCAGTTCCGGGTGGAAGACCAACTTTTCGTTGGATACATGGGTGCTAAGAAGGGGAAAGCGGTGCACAAACGGACCATCTCTCGGTGGGTCGTTTTGTGCATCAAAATGTGTTATTCCTTGGCAAAAAAGGACCCTCCTGTTGGGCTGCGCGCCCATTCCACTCGGGCCACTGCGGCTTCTACTGCTTTGGGACGGGGTGCCCTTTGCAGGACATCTGTCAGGCGGCAACGTGGGCTTCGCTACACACGTTTGCCAGGCATTACTGCCTTGACAGCCAAGTCCGGAGGGATGGCTTCTTTGGCCGTTCTGTCCTCCAGGACTTTCTGGTGTGATCTTGGTTCGCAGGCCCACCACCGGGGATGGTATTGCTTGGGTATCTATTCTAAGGTGAGGAATCTAACTAACGTGTTTCTTTCAGATGAACAAGTTACTTACCTTCGGTAACGATGTATCTGTAAGAAACATTAGTTAGTTAGATTCCTCACCGACCCACCCATCCTCCCCGTTCTGCGAACTGACATCTAGGGTTAAGGTTATCCTTTTCAGGCCCCTAGATTTTATTTTTGGCACCAGTGTCGGTCTTTGCATGGCTCTGCGTTCCTGGCGCGGAAAGCTATGTACAAGAACTGACGTCAGCGCGCGAGGGCGGCGTCTAAGTACTCCGACGTCATTACGGCGCACGACGCCGACGACGGACGCGGAGCCGCAGACGACGCCTAGCGACGCGCAAGGGGTATTGCTGACGAAAAATCTTCCGGATCCAGCCTGACGCCTGGGGATATTCTAAGGTGAGGAATATAACTAACTAATGTTTCTTACAGATACATCGTTACCGAAGGTAAGTAACTTGTTCTCCTGGTCGCATCCAAGTCGCTCTTGTATAGCATTCTTCATATCAGGATAACTGGTCGTTCCTGCAGGATTAGCTACTTGGTAGGCGACTTGTATCTCCCTGGAAAGCAGGGGAGCTATGTATTGTCCCCATCTCTCTGGGGGCCATGAAGCTGTTGTTGTGACCCGCTCAAAATTGACAAAACAATAGTCCGCATAGTCACCGCTTTAAAATCTTTGTAGAACTGACCCAGGCACGTTGGGATGCATCCTCGCACTCGAGATTGCATCGGTGAGCCGCAGGATAGCAGTGTCCTGTACCTGCTGGTTGGTAGACATGAGAGAGGCTTGCTCCTTGATTGCTGTATGTAGTTCGTCCCGGTCTATTTGGGCCTGTTTGGTTTGCTGCTCCATGACCAACTGCAGATGGCGCTGCCCTTCAGCCAACTGTGTAATGATGGCCTCCTTGGTGACGGGTTGGGTCATTGGATCAGGACCATTTATCCCACTTCTGACACCACTGTCATAGCGGACCCCGAGGGAATGATTCTCACACCCTCCGGAGTGTGAATGAGGCAGGGACAGTGGGTTAGGTTCAAGGGGTGTTTTAGTAATCTAGACAGTCCTTCAGATTTTGCAAGCAACTGATAGTTCCTTGGTCGGTCGGCAGCTCGCCGGGTTCGGGTTCAAATCCCCTGGATTCACGGTCTTGTCTTCTCTTTCACCCGGGCACTCCGAACTCAGATCTCAACTGGACTGGAAGAATGACAAAAGAAAGAACGCCTTGCTGCACGATGGAACCAGAAAAGAGATGCTGCACCATCGTGGACTGTACCTGCTGAACTTGGTTGCTAGCAAAGGCTGGGAACTGTGCCTGTCGGGTCCTGCTTGAAGAGAAGCAGTCTCCAAAACCCAACTAAAGCCAAGAGACTCTAAGGGTCAATGTGCTGGCCTCCTGTTCACAGCACAGGGACACAACTGCTCAGAATCCTGCTGGGGCAAGTTGGTAGAGCAAAATCTTCAAGCCACTGCCAACCACTGACTTTCAGCACCAGGGACCAGAACCCAACACACAAAGTTGCACCCGAGTTCACAGATTCCAGGAGTGTCATGAGGTGCAGCTGGTACCCCAAAGGACGAGTTAAGCCGGGTCTGGTGGCTCAGTGGACTAAAGCAGCCACTGCAGGGGCCTGTGTTCGACCTCATGGTCACAGGTTCAAATCCCGGCCGGTCCACTCAGCCTTTCATCCATTTGAGGTCGATGAAATGAGTACCATTGAGTTGGGTAACAATAAACAACTGTTATTCAGCGCCAGGACACCTTCGGGTAATCGTGCACTTTACAAATACACCTGTTATGTTATGGACCCAAGAAGGATTGGCTTAAAACACCACTATTTGTGGACCAGTAATCAAGTGACGTCTGGACTTCTGGCAGCACTGTGAGGACTTTGAGGGAAGTTGACTCTGTGACCAGGCCCGTCTCAATCCCTTTGTGGACAGAAGAGTAGTCTCAGCAAGAGCATAATCCAGCCCATTGCACCCACAGCATCCTTGGAGCATCTTCAGCATTCTTCTTCTCTTGCATCATAACCACTTCCATAGAAGGTGCCCTGTTACGGATAAAAGTGCCTGGAACTGAACGAGGACTGCTTTACCTACTGAGGTAACTGTCTCTTTGGACCGTGCTGGTCCTCTGTGACCATAAGTAAACGCATTCCAACTAGCCAAATGGTTTAGTGAAAAATTCCTGTCAAATTTGTTGAATTTCCCTGTGCTTGTTTGCCATTGAGTGAATTAACCCGATTTACTTTACCTTGTAAATTCTATATCTCTGGAACTTTCAGGTAGATCCTTTTCCTTGTGGTATATAAAAATACATAAAAACACAGGCTATTTTTATAAATTGGCACCTGATTTCTTTGGTGTCTTCTGGATTTCTTCTTCAATAGTTTTGGTGCTGTTTAAATGCTTAGTACTTGTTCCTTTGCCTAAACCTTGCTGCTCAGAGCCACAACTACCCAGGATTGAGCTTGAAGGTTTGATACATGAAACCTGGGACTGCTCATGGGATGTTCAGGCTTCCCTCTTGAATATGCCCTTTGATGGCTCTCGCCATTTTGGTGAAACGGCAGACACAGTGCTGGAGCATTTTAAAGACTGCAACACTAGTCTGCCGTGCGCCCTTTCCGTGGCTATGGTAGGGGCTGTTAACCACATGGTTTTCTGCCTATCCACCAAGGCCAACATGCTTCCCAGTCTTTTCCTGCCAAGGATGTGGTTCCCACAAACCACATGCGACCATCAGCCAGAGGTTGACCCAGTCCACCGCCTCCGTTGCAACCGCTACCTCCACGCCCCTTTAGTTTGCCCTAATAACACCACGGGCACCCATTGGAAGGAAGGGTTTGCAATTACGTGCTTCACAGGCAGTCCATAATATCGGATAAGTGGGTTCTTCAAATCCTCCAAAGGGGCTACTCCATCTCCTTTCTGGAACACCCCACCGCATCCACTCCATGCCACCTTCTCACAACCAGCTGACTGAGGACCATCTCTCCTTGCTCCATCAGGAAGAACTGACTCTTTTGGCAAAATGAGACATCGGAAGTGTACCGGCATCCGAAGTAGGTTGTGTTTGCTATTCCAGGTACTTTCTGGTGCCCATAAAGGACAGAGGCCTCCATCCTATTCTAGACCTGCGCCTTCTCAACTTCTTCCTGGACTCCGGTCTCCAACGGTGTCCTAGCTCCACAGCAATCTGCTGGAGCTACGAGTGATCTGACTGGCATTAAAAGCCTTTGTTCTTTCAATGAAGGGAAGGCTAGCTCAGCTGTTCATGGGCAACACCACCACCATGTGGTACTGCAAAAAACAGGGCGGGGGTTTGGTCATGGACCTGTTGTCAAGAGGCCCTGCGTCTCTGGACATGGTGGGGGAACCTTAGCATTTCCCTGGTGGTTCAACATCTGGTGAGCTCTCTGAACACCAAAGCGAACAAAATCAGCCGTCAATGTCTATGGGATCACAAATGGAGTCTCTACCCTTAGGTGATACAAGGTCTCTTGGGAAAGTGTGGTTAGATCAATTCGCCACCGCTGAGAATGCGCAAGTTCAGTAGTTCTGCGCGCTGGAGTTTCTAAGGCTGCTCTTCCTTGGAGATTCATATTGAGTAGAGCTTAGGCCTCCTGTATGCCTTTTCCACCTACACAACTTCTGCCCCGTGTTCAGTAAAAATCAGGAATGAGTGCACGTTTGGGAGGATCTTTTTCCGTTGCAGAAGAGTAGGATCTTGCACCCGGACCAGCAAACTCTCTGCCTTCATGCGTGGAGTTTAAACCGCAATAGTTGACAGCTTTTGAGTTTTTCCCTGAAGTCCATGTTGTTTTGACAGCATGGCGTCTCTACAAGATGGTATACGCCTGCCATTGGGACAAGTTTGTCACATGGTGTACATCCAAAAGCATTGACCACTCTTTCTGCGTCCTTATCCCAAGTTATATTGTTTCTTGTGTGTCTGGCCCAGCAGGGCTCTTTGCGCTGTCAAAGGTTTCTTGTGCACCACATCGGCTTTCTTGCGATTGCAGGGCCAAACTTCTTTATTCCTCACCTGCTGTGACTCGTTTCCTGAAGGGACTGCAACATTTTCTCCTTCCCAGGCCATTCATCATGCCCCAATGGGACCTTAAGTGTTTTACAGAAAGTGGGGCTGAAGCAATCAAATCACACCTATTTCTCTTTGTAAGATTGTTAGTTGAAGCTAGTGTGGTGCATCGATCTAGAAGATCAGCCTCCTAATCTTCTGCACAGGAGCAGTGCTTGTAGGAAGCTTGGCTCTGTATATACTATACCAAAGTAAGGTATAGTGTGCACAGAGTCCAGGGCGTTCCCAGAGGTATAGCAGAGGCTAAATTAGACAAGTACGAACAGCTCTTTGTGGTAGTGTGGGCGAGCAGTTAGGCTTATCAAGAGGGTATGTTCAGCATTTATTGTATTCACTCAATCAAGGGCTGTTTACACACACTCAGACAGAATCAAGAGCAATTAGGTAAGTATAAAAAAGGTATACTTGTATTTTATTTTTTTAGAACCATGACGGACTTGACACAGATAAGTAAAATATACTCTTAAATGCAAGACTTTACAAGGAAATGCAGCTGTGGTTGAATTTGCACTCATTACTAGTTGATATTGGTTCAAAAAGCAGTTTAAATTGCACAGTAATTACTTTAGGAATACTTTTGAAGTACTTTTAGATTATATTGTCTACTCGGGTGGTATATGTAGATGCCACGCCGGGGATCTCACAATACACAGTAAGTAAGACTTTTTAAAGTTTGCAGGGTAGTTACCTTTTCTCCATGCAAAACATCAGTTCAACACAAAACATATTTGGAACAAAAACCTGTAACATTAGTTCCTATGGAAGAAAAATGGTTATAGGTTTCACAGGTAAGTACTCTACTCACGAGTGAGAGTTTTGGGGGTTAGGACCAAGGTTACCCAAGGTCTAGTTTGGCACTCAAATCCCAGTACCCACAGCACTGGGGCGGCTGGGTTCAGAGTGCAGGGGTCCAATGTTAGCCAATGGGGTTAAAGGGGCCTCGGTCAGAGACTGCTTATGAGGAGGCCACTCGGCTGTTGAAGCAAAGCACCCAGAGTTAAGATCAGCACTGCAGGGGCCAACACTCAGCACAGGAGCTGCACCACCAACAACACGGGGCGGCGGGGTGCAGAGTGTCAAGGCTGCGTCTGGGACACTGTGGCTGTCAATGCAGATCTTCGGTCCGATAAAGAGGCTAAAGGCTCAGGCAGGTAAGCTTCCTGGAGGCGACCACCAGCAGGAGAGATTAAGTTTGTATCTTGGGGATGCATGGACACAGTCGGTTGGGCCACCCAAGGCCCTGGGGCATCGGGTGCAGGGGTATTTTGGCGTTGTTTTCTTCTTAGCAGCTCTGGTCACGGTTGGGGTACCCTTCAGGTTGAGGTTGCAGGCATCCTCTTGAAGCTTGAGGGAGTTTGGGAATCACCAGGGCAGGATCTCTGGGGAGACCTTCTCATGGTGTCGGGCCGCTCGAACTTGGGCTGTGGGTGTCTGGTGCAAAGGGGTTTCGGAATCACGGAGACGCCTGGATCCAGATTCTGTGGGTGAGTCTTGGCTTGAGCAAATCTGTTGCTCACAGGAGACAGTCTGTTGGATGAGTGCAGGGCAGGTCCTCCAGGCTCTGGGGTTGCTGGCTGCTGGACTCCCGGGGGTTCTCTCTGTAGGCAGGTTGAAGTCGGTACAGGCTGGTAGGGCGGGGGGCCAAAGCAGTAGGTGTCCTATTCTTCCTGAGTCAGCACAGCTCTAAGGTCCTTCGTTCTTCCTCAGATCTGAGGAGGCAAGGTTCAGGGTCGCCCCTAAATACAAAATTTAGGGGTGTTACAGGGGTGTGCAGGTCTGGAACAATGGATCCTTTCCTTGGGGTGGTTACACCCCCTATTATGGCCCTCTCCAGTGGGAGGGGGACATGAGCCTCTTCCTAATTGGTTGGGTCCCCTCATCTCCAAGATGGAGGGGACCGAGATGTGTGCTTCACCTTTCCTCCCTCAACCCCACCTGAGGGGTGGGGTTGGCAAGGGTGGACACACCTCTCCTGCTAACTCTGTTTTCACGCAGATTCTCATGCCCAAAGTGGGGGTCCGAACCAGTGGGAACCAGTTGCTGGGGGCAGCAAAAGGCAGAGACAGCTTACAAAGGTGGCAGACCTTTGAAGCCTCTCCTCTCATGGACCCAACCCATCCTGGGGGAGGAGGCATGACAGCTCTGCCCAGGATGGGCTTTGTTTCTAGACCCAGAGAGCGGAGGCTTTCAACCCAGCGGTCCAGAAACCTGTCTGGTGGTGGCACATGGCGGGCAGCCATTCAGGAATCACACCAGGACCGGTCGTTTTTCAGCGTGCATCTTTAAGATGCCCTCTATGCGCATTGTACATTAAATCCCACACTGGCATCAATGTGGGTTTAATGTGTTGAGAGGTTTGCTACCAAACGTCCCAGGTTTTAGTAAAGCCATTATGGAGTTCGTAATGACGAACTCCCAGACCATATACTCTTTATGGCTTTACAACACTTAGTGTCTAAGAATGTACTTAGCGTGTGTGGGGGGGGGGGGGTAACCATGCAAAAAGGCGCACTTTTCTTTACAAAAAATAAACAATTCCTTTATTAATATCTGTAGGAAAGTAGGATCTGCTTCTATGGTTACCCCCAATTTTTGCCTGGTGTTAAGCTGTTACTGACTAGTCTGACTGGGATCCTGCCAATCAGGACCCCAGTCCATCTGCTTTCTCCCTAAATTGTTATGATCAGTACTTGGGTACATCCCAGATTGGATACTGGGGTACCCTTATAAGTTCCAAGTATATGGTACTCAGGGCATAGGTACCGCAGGGGCCTCCCATGGGCCTAAGCATGCAGTATGCCACCCATGGGAGACCATTCAAAATGGAACTACAGGCCTGCCATTGTAGCCTGTGTAAGTTGGTGCTAGCACCACTTAGTAAAGATATAGGATTCCCATATCTAGGGTCACTGCACTTAAAACCTATGTCATCCCTAAAGCAGGCCTTTGCACACCTGAAGACAGGGTGCTTGGTTGGGCACCGTTTACGGTGTGGGGGTATGATCTCTAGCACTGGAAGGGCCGTCCGCTAGGCTCTCCATGTCCCCAGTACCAGTCTTCCAGACCCAGACAGCACAAAATGATTGCTGCCGACCAGAGACACCATTCTGCCCTCCTGCTGCTGAGTCAAGCTCGACAGGGGAAGGCACAACAATAGGTATCCTGTCACAGGAAGATGTGACCACCTCCCAGACAGGGGTTAGTGTTTTCGGGCAGGGTGGGTGCGCTTGCCAGAGCCACTCAGTCTGCATGAGGAGCACATTTGGCGTCCCCATGCATAGTCCAGTTCAAAGCAGTCCTGGGAGCCCTTGGCTCCAGCTCTGGTGCAAAACTGGACAAAGTACATGGGAGTAACCTCCCCTCTGTCCGGCCCCTCCCCTGGGAGGGACCTCTGAATCATTCCAACCCTTCGCTGAGAGTACTTAAGGGCTTACCTGGGTATAGTTCTTTAGATTTGTCGTGGAATAAGATTCAGATCCGACCCCACTTCTTCTTTTACTGTCTGGGCACTCTGGACTTCATTTGGGCTCGACTTAGTCTCCCTTCCAGTCTGCTGCATCGTCTGTGGGCATCAAAGACACCTGAAGGAATCTCCCTTGGAGTGAGGGAGTCACTCCCCTGCATTCGCAGGCAATGCAACTAAGTCGACCGGTCTGTTGATCCTGAGCTTCCCCAGACACCAAACGGCCCTGCAACAGGTGGTGGTTTCCCACAGCTCCCGAAGCCTGCCCTGCCCTCTCACCAAGTTTGAGGCCAGTATTCCCAATGGGGGTTGCAATAACGGGACCCCTGTGCACCGCGTCAACTTTCAGTTGCAAAGGCGTCTTGACTTCTCTCCAAGAAGATCTTCAGGCTCCAAATAGCGCCAACCTCGAGCATCTCCTATGACCAGAATCTTCAGCCACACCGCATCGTGGCCTGCATCTTTTGGTGAGCTGCATGAGTTCCTCTCACGACTCCAGTGCTTCCGGCCTGTGGGTCCATTTGAGGGTCACCTTTGTTTCTCTTTGGCTCCCCTGATTGCTCGGGCCTGCCCTGACTCTCCTGCTTTTGGTGAGTCCCCTGGACCTTGATAGTCCCGACGTTGCTCCTTCTTCAGTTCCTGCGTTGGTTGCATTTGCCAAGGCTTGTAGGTACTCCCGCCGGACACCGACCCCTCAGCACTCATCCTTCGTTGGACCGCCCGTGCATGGCTTCTGGTCTTCCTCAGCATCACCTGGTCCTAACAGCTGCGGAGTAAAGGTCCTCGTCAACTCTCCTGCAACACCCGACATAGGAGAGCATTCGTCTTCCAAGTCTCCTGGTCACTCCTGAGTGACATAGACTGTCCCCTCTGCTTACAGGTACTTCTCATCTAGAATCCACCTTCAGATTCCACCGGACACTTTCTCCTCTTCCAGCAGCGGCATTTTCCTGAAGTTCTCCATTGGAAATGATGGCGTTTTCCGACATCACTTCACACGTATGCCCCCCGACTTCCCTGGTGTAGGTAATGTGCGTACTAGGGTATCCAGGGTGGGTTGGCTCTCCAACCTTCTGTCTTCCACGGGGTTTCTTCAAGGTCTGCTGGCAAGGGTCCTTAATCTTTAAAAATCCAACCATGACTTACACGTAGACTTGTACGGAGCATACAGTCGTGTATTCACACTGCACACGCTCTCTGTGGGGCTCCTAGTCACTCACCTTGGGTGGTTCCTTGGTTCCCCAGCACTTAAACGTCCTCTCGACATTGTCTAGACTCCAGTCGTGGTTCTTATACCACTTTCTTAGTATATGGTTTGGTCCCCACCTGGGGCCCACTGTTTATTTTGTGCTATTTACTGTGATTTTTTGCTAAGTATTGTGTTCATTGTGCATATCTCCGGGTAGGAGATATTTGTATGTGTTAGAGAGTATTATATAATAAATACATATTTTTATAAATACCTTGTGTGAGTACTTTTCACTTAATCTATACTATAAGGTTGCATTCGGGTAAACCAAGCTGCTTTACACTTCTTCTGGACTAAGCCTGAAGGCTGCTCTCCACAGCTACCACTTGGATAGCTTTCTAAGGTTTTCTAAGACCTCTTAAATCACGATATGGGTTGTCTTAACCTTTTCAAAATACCAGGGGTTTGTGTGCGGCCTTTTACCAGTCCTAGTAGTATATGAATATCGTATATTTATGTGTGAAAGTTCCACCTTTGCCTCTTCGGAAGTGTCATCAACAAGTCAGTAACACATTTTCTTAAATCGGCTACTGGCCGCACTAGGCCTCTTGGCAGCTAATAAGCTATACAGGCACGGATGCCTACCTGGGCTTTGATACTTGTTGATGACATTTCTGAAGAGGGAACGGTGGAAGGCTAGGACCTTAGCTGGCAGGAGCAGGGGGTTAGGGGGTTAGGAGCTAGAGCTGAGGAAGACGGTGGAGTACTGGGTCACAGGACTAAGGTTACACTGTGTGGGCTCTAAGGACTTAGGAACCTAAGGTGGCAGCACAAAGGAACGTTTCATGGGTGTGTGGTGGAGCGGACTGTAAAGCCTTAGGGGGGTAGAGATGCCAGCTGAACAAATTACTCCAATTGATTGACCTCGGTGACTGATAATGAGATGGGTCTTTGGCGACAACATTTAGGTGGTGAGGTGCAGCTGTGGAAATTGTGGATTTTTCTTGACCCTGTACAGGTGGTTGTGGGTTTTATTTAATGTTTTATTCCTTTTTTCTTCCCATATTTCCTCTTTAGCATTGGTTCCGAAGGGCAGGGGCAGCTGCTCATCCAGACCGTGAAACTGGCCTTTTCTGTCACCAATAATGTCATCCGCCTGAAGCCACCTTCCAGCGTTGTCTCTCCGCTAGAGCAGTCCCTCACTCAGCACGGTATGTAGTACCTTCTCTACGACACTCGCCTACCCTGCCTGGCACACCCTGCTACCTCCCAGCTGTGTACCTTGGACAGGTTGCATCCAGACAGCTGCCTCTATCTCGGGGAAGTTTTGTAAGTTGCAGTGAATACTTCGCTCCCGCATTGTGATGAAATTATAGGGTGTGGTTGTGCAACTTCACCGTGTAAAACACTTACCAACCCCTTTAGGCCCAGTAGGTATCATATGTCAAACCTTCAGCGCAACTCAGGGTAGCTGTGGCTCGTAGCACCAAGGCTTACACATAGGAACAAGTGGAAAGCATTTAAACAGCTCCAAAACAATTGAAGGTGACAAGACACTAAACAAATCTGACCTCAATTTATAAAAATAGACTGAATTTTTATGTGTTTTTAGACACCACAACAAAAAGATCCACCAGAGGTTTCCAGAGATATAAAATGTACAAAGTATGGTAAATCAGAGTATCTCACTCAACCGGGAACAAGCATTGGAAGATTCAACTAATTTGACACTTAAAAGGTTTTTCTGCAGAAGGTCTGGGCAAGCTGTAATGCTGTCAATCTAGGTGACTAACTCCAGTAGGGAGTCAGTCAGTGCGACCAGCAGGTTCCTCAGAAACCGTTACCTTGGCAGGCGAAGCAGTCTTCAGACAGTTCTAGGCCTTTTTATCCTTTGCAGTGTTTTCTTTTAGAAGTAGTCCTCACGCAAGGGATTAAGGATACTTAAGATGCACAAAGGTTGGTCTAGATGTGATGCGGTTGACGGAGGTCTTGCTGCAACTAGTCCTTGGTCCACAAAGGTGGTCCTGATCAAATGGTCTATGTCCAACAAAGTTCTCTCAGTGCTGGCAGGAGTCCAGTCGCCAGTGGACTACCAGTCACTCAGTATAGTAGTCACAACCCTATCCTGCCTGGGTTGATAACTTATCCTCTGGAGGTCCCAGCTGCACTCGGACTACACTCTCGGGTTCAGTAAACTCAGGTGCAGCTTTGTTCATTGGGCCCTGGTCTCTGGTGCTGCATGGTGATGGTTGGCGGCGGGTTTAAATCTTTGGGATACCAACTTAGCCCAGCAGGCTTCTTCTGCTCTTGTGTCCCTGTACTGTAAACAGGTGGCCAGTCAGCTCGCCCTTGGAGTTAGTTGGGCTCTGGAGAGGACTTCTTCTTGAACAGGACATGGCAAGTGCAGTTCCTTTCTTTTTCTTCCACTAGGTTCAGCAGGTACAGTCCACGCCGGTGCAGCCTCGTTGCTGGTTCCATGGTGCTGCAGCGCAGTCCTTCGGTCCTTCTTCTAGTCCAGTCGAGATCTGGATGCCAGGGGTGCCCCATTTATTCTCAGCAAATGGCCTCCAGTTTGGATGCAGTTGGTTGCCGATGGGCTACCAGGTTCTCTCCCTCCTGATGACCACTTCCTGTGAACTGTGGCATCTGGTTATCCCCAAGATGTACCATTCTGCCCACTTCCAACATGGCAGAATCCCTGGAGATGAGGGACCTCCAGGGGTTCTCAAGACGACTACAGACAACTTCTCCTTGAGCAGGACATGGCAGGCTCAGTCCCTCTCTTTTGCTAGCCAACTCATACAGCAGGTGCAGTCCATGACTGTGCAGTCTCTTTGCCGGTTCCAGGGTACAGCAGGGAACTTCTTCTTCTGTCCTTTTCCAGTCCACTCAAGATCTGAGGTTTTGGTGCCTACTTATTGTGAGAAAGTGGCTCTGTATATACTGTTCCCAAATAGGTACAGTGTGTACAGAGTCCACAGTCCCCAGAGGTTTGGCAGAGGCTTAAGTTAGATATAACCTTACTCTCTAAAGTGGTAGCTTGGTCGAGCAGTAAGGCAGTATCAGAGGACAGTGTAAAGCATTTGTTGTACACACTCAGCCAGCAAATGGTCTCACACACTCAATAACTGAACTCTAGGCCAATGGTTTATATACAAAATGTCTGTTTTATTTCAGAACCATCAATAGGTATTAAAATATACTTTCTCAGAATGAGATGCTTTAGGTAAATACTTTTGCAATATGCAATTGACTTTTGTAAATACTGGTTACAGGTTGTTGCAATAGGCAACACAATTTCAAACACAATAATGCATTGAGCTCAATGGAAGTTTTAAGTTATTTGCAATAGATTACTTTCAGGATTACTTTTGTAACTCCAGGACTGGATCCTAGATTCAGTCCTGGGACAGTTCTTAGATACAAGTGATAAAAGTCGACTTAGTTACTGTTGTGATTTTTAGGCAATATTTTGCTATTTTAAAAGTTGACAGAAGAAATTTCATAGAAAACAGTCAATGATTCCCTATGGGAGAAAATTCAAGTTGCAGGTATAGTATGTTCTCATTACTTTTGTAATCCGTTACTGGGCTCCTAGGCTCAGTACTGGGACCTCGGTCTAAAACAGGTAAGTAATTACGTTTTCACAGTTGGTACGATTTTTAAAGAATATTTGAAGTTTGCAAAAATCGACAGAAGAAATTTCGCAGAAAAAGTCAATGATTTCCTATGGAAGAAAATTGGGTTACTGGTAAAAGTACGGTTGTGAATATTTTTCAGGGTCAGTGCTGGGCACCAAGATACAGCACTGGGATCTCTCCTAATAGCAGGTGAGTATTTTCGTTTTCGTTACTCGGTTGATTTTTGGTGAATATTTTAAATTTTAGAAACTCCACACTTAAGAAGAAATTTCAGAAGAAACCAGTTGTTACCCTATGGAGGAAAATTGGGTTATCGGCTTTTGGGTAAGTACTCGACTGGCAGAGTTAAGGTTCTGGGCAGAGACTCGGGGGGGGTCTCCCAGGGTCAGGTAGGTACAGTTGTTACACCCTCAGCGGTACAGGGGCAGCTGGGTGCAGAGTGAGTTAGGCCCAATGTTATCCTATGGGAGGAAGGAAGGCCTTGGTTGGTGGCTGCTGACTAGCAGGCCACGCAGCTGTGGGAGCTGGGCTCCTGGTCACTTGCTCAGGGCAAATGGGAAAGTAGATAGGTGTAGAGGTTACACTGCCAGGACCACTCGGGCGGCTGGATGTAGGATGCTTTTGAGCCTTAGGGCGCTCACTGGATTTCAATGGGAAAGCTCCTGGTTGAAAAAAGGCTGCAAGCTCGGGGACGAAGATTTTTCATGTGCCACCACCACTTCGAGAGGTAAGTTGAGTAGTTGGAGGATAGGTAGGTACCCCGGAGTTGGGCACAGGGGGCCGCAGGGCGCCTGGTGCAGGGGTGCCTTTTGATGTCGGGAAATCTTACCCTCTGTTGATCGTGGTTGGGGGGGGTACCTGGTTCTGAGGCTGCAGGCGTCGTCGGGAGCATCGAGGTGAGTCCTTGGGTGCCGGATTTGAGGTCACAGTCGCCGGGGGGACGGTCTCGGGGTCTTTGTTCACTCCGGCACAGGCCAGGCTTGGCTGGTGCAGGGTTTGCGGTTCCGGGCTGATGCCAGGGGTTAGAAGCTGGTTTTGAGCAGAGCCTCTGCTCATGGGAGTCCCAGGTGCTTAGAGCTAAAAGGTAGCCAGGTCCTCTGGGGTTTGTGAGGTTGCTGGCCACAAAAGGTGCCGGGATGTAGCAGGAGCAGGTTCGAGGGTCGACAGGCCGGTAGGGCTGGGGCCAAAGCAGTTGGTGTCTTCCTCTTCTTAGCAGCTGCACGGCAGGTCTTCTTTCTTCTTGCTCTTCTTTGTTTTTCGGAATCTGGAATCTAAGGAAGGAAAGTTCAGGGTGCCCCTAAATACTAGATTTAGGGGTGTTACAGGTAGATAAAGGGCAGGGACCAATGGGTCCCCGTCCTGGGGTGGTGGGTACACCCCCTATTCTGCCTCTCTCACAATTTGGGTTAGACCCTTTAGTCGCACTGTCTTAAAGTTCATGCCGCCTCTGTGAGCTTCCCCGGGCCACTTGCTGCCCCCACTCTGGCGGGAAGACTGGCCGGAAACCTCAAGTAAGGACAGGGGATGTGCCAGCCTGCCAACCCCCCCCCTCAGGTGGGGGAGGCCAGGTGAAGCACAATTCCGGTGCTCGCCATCTTGAAGATTGGAAGGCCCTGCCCAATCAGGACTAGGCTACTGCCCCCCCCCTCCCACAGGAGAGTGGCAGGATAGGGGGTGTACCCACCCCTGGGCAGGGACCTATTGGACCCTGCCCTTTACCGAACTGTATTGCCCCTAAATCTAGTATTTAGGGGCACCCTGAACCTTCCTTCATCAGATTCCAGATTCCAAAAAAGCAAAGAAGAGCAAGAAGAAAGCAGACCTGCTGTGCAGCTGCTAAGAAGAGGAAGACACCAACTGCTTTGGCCCCAGCCCTACTGGCCTGTCGACCCTCTAACCTGCTCCTGATAAATCCCGGCACCTCTTGTGGCCAGCAACCTCACGAACCGCGGAGGACCTGGCTACCTTGTGACTCTGAGCATCTGGGACTCCCATGAGCAGTGGCTCTGCTCAAAGCAAATTTCTAACCCCTGTCATCAGTCCAGAACCGTGAACCCTGCACACGCCAAGCCTGGACAAAGACCCCGAGGAAGTCCCCCCGGCGACTGTGACCCCGAGTCCGGCACCCAAGGACTCACCTCGACGCTCCTGACGACGCCTTCCGCCTCAGAACCAGGGACCCCCCCAACCGCGATCAACAGAGGGTAAGATTTCCCAACACCAAAAGGCACCCCTGCGGCCCCCTGTGCCTGACTCCTGGGTACCTACCTATCCTCCAACTACCCAACTTACCCCTCGAAGTGGTGGTGGCACCTGAAGAATCTTCGTCCCCGAGCTTGCAGCCTTTGTTCATCCTTGAGCTTTCCCATTGAAATTCATTGCGCGCCCGAAGGCTCAAAAGCACCCTGCACCCAGCCACCCGAGTGGCCCTGGCAGTGTAACTTCTACTCCTACCTACTTACTTCCCATTTGCCCTGAGCAAGTGACCAGGAGCCCAGCCCCCACAGCCACGTGGCCTGCTAGTCAGCAGCCACCAACCAAGGCCCCCCTGCCTCCCATAGGATAACATTGGGCCTAACTCACTCTGCACCCGGCCGCCCCAGTGCCACTGAGGGTGTAACAACTGTACTTACCTGACCCTGGGAGACCCCTGAGTCTGTGCCCAGAACCTTAACTCTGCCAGTCGAGTACTTACCCAAAAGCTGATAACCCAATTTTCTTCTATAGGGTAACATTGACTGGTTTCTTCTGAAATTTCTTCTAAGTGTGGAGTTTCTAAAACTTAAAATATTCACCTGAAATCAACCGAGTAACGAAAGCGGAAATACTCACCTGCTATTAGGAGACATCCCAGTGCTGGATCTTGGTGCCCAAC
Organism: Triturus cristatus; assembly: GCF_964204655.1. NCBI lineage: Eukaryota > Metazoa > Chordata > Amphibia > Caudata > Salamandridae > Triturus > Triturus cristatus. The sequence goes on along the minus strand of NC_140580.1, from coordinate 1,175,016,731 downwards.
ACTGACCCTGAAAAGTACTCACAACCGTACTTACCACTAACCTAATTTTCTTCCATAGGAAATCATTGACTGTTTTTCTGTTAAAGTTCTTCTAAGTGTCGATTTTTGCAAACTACATATATTCTTTAAAAATCGTGGCAACTGTGAAAACGTAATTACTTACCTGTTTTAGATAGATGTCCCAGTACTGAGCCTAGGAGCCCAGCCCTGGATTACAAAAGTAACGAGAACATACTTTACCTGTAATTTAAATTTTCTCCCATAGGGAATCATTGACTGTTTTTCTATGTCAACTTTTAAAATAGCAAAATATTGCCTAAAAATCACAACAGTAACAAACAAATTTACTCACTTGTTTCCAAGACCTGTCCCAGGACTGAATCTAGGATCCAGTCCTGGAATTAGAAAAGTAATCTATTGCAAATAACTTAAAACTTCCATTGAGCTCAATGCATTATTGTGTTTGAAATTGTGTTGCCTATTGCAACAGCCTGTAAGTATTACCTACAAAAGTCAATTGCATATTGCAAAAGTATTTAACTAAAGCCTCTCATTCTGAGAAAGTATATTTTGATACCTATTGTTGGTTCTAAAATAAAACAACCATATATTTTTTATATAAACCATTGGCCTAGAGTTCAGTTCTTGAGTGTGTGAGACCATTTGCTGACTGAGTGTGTACAAAAAATGCTTTACACTTTCCTCTGATACTGCCTTACTGCTCAACCAAGCTACCACTTTAGAGAGTAAGGTTATATCTAACTTTAACCTCTGCCAAACCTCTGGGGACTGTGGACTCTGTACACACTGTACCTATTTGGGAACAGTATATAGAGAGCCACTTTCTCACATCTGGGCACTATCAAGGGCTACCTTTCTGCTCTTTCAGCCTTTCTCAGGCTGCCTGATCAGCCCTCTCTTTTCAAGTCCCCTGTTGTCAATAGATTTCTCGAAGGCATTACTCACCTTTTCCCTCCTATTCCTTTTGTGATGCCTCAGTGGGACTTGAACCTGGTTCTCACATACTTGATGTGCGCTCCCTTTGAGCCTCTTCATAACTGTCCTTTGCGATTATTAACTTTGAAAACTGTCTTCCTAGTGGCCATCACCTCCGCTAGTCGTGTGAGTGAGCTCCAGGCTCTTTCATGTAATCCTCCATTCCTAACAGTTCATCCAGACAAGGTTGTGCTTCGACCACGTCCCTCGACCACGTCCCTCCTTTCTGCCCAAAGTAGTCACTGCCTTTCATCTCAGGCAAACTGTCACTCTGCCCACTTTCTTGCCGCCTCCGCACCCTTCAAGAGAGGCTCCACCGTCTGGAGCCAAAACGTGCGCTTTTATTCTATCTCAACCGCACACAACAGTTCCGGGTGGATGACCAGCTCTTTGTTGGCTACGTGGGTGCCAAGAAAGGCCGAACTGTGCACAAGCGGACTATCTCCCGATGGGCTGTCTTGTGCATTAAAGCCTGTTACTCTCTGGCTAAAAAGGAACCTCCGGTAGGGCTGCGTGCCCATTCTACCAGGGCCACAGCAGCTAATGCAGCATTGGGACGCGGTGTCCCCCTGCAAGATATCTGTCAGGCAGCCACGTGGGCCTCGCGCATAATTTCAGTAAGCACTATTGCCTTGACAGTCAAGTCCGGAGAGATGGCTTCTTTGGCCGGTCGGTTCTCCGTGACTTTCTGGTGTGATTTCACTTCGCAGACCCTCCACCGGGGTTGGTATTGCTTGGGTATGTATTCTAAGGTAAGGAATCTGTCACTAACATGTCTCTTTGAAATGCACAAGTTACTTGTGTAACGATATATCTGTAAGAGACATTAGTTAGTGATAGATTCCTTACCGCCCGTCAATCCTCCCCGTTCTGCGAACTGTTCTCTAGGGTTCAGGTCATCTCATTCTGATGGATACATCTGCCAGTGGATTCCTCACCTTGTGAATATCCCCTGCGCCAGCATTCCACTGAACTTTTTTCCCCAGCTCTCTACGCCTACGTGGACGTCATAATACATCGGCTCCGTTTGCGACTCCGTATGACGTCACCGGAGCCATAAGAGAGCCACGTCGGCGTGATGACGTCCGTTCCCTTTTTTCCGCGCCGTCGATGCGCAACGGTTTTCCAGCACTCTCCTGCTACTTTGTAGTCTTGTAGTGGGTTACTGTTGGTGAATTCACCATGTCTTCGACTAGGAAGTCAGGTTTCACACCTTGTAGGGAATGTGGGGGCCACATGTCGATGACCGACCCACATGAAGATTGTTTGTGGTGCCTTTCTTCTGACCACAACGTGGAAGACTGTTCCACCTGCAGAAGGATGAACCCCAAGGCCTTAAAGGAGAGAGAGGCGAAGCTCTTCATGGCCAAGGCTAAGAAGGAGAAGAGAGGTAGGAAGAAGGAGAGATCGAGGCCGGAGTCGTCGACTTCGCATTCTTCGAAGTCGAAGAAACACCACAAGAAAAGAAAGCATAGCTCTCGGCGCCGGTCTTCGAAGAGCAAGGCTTCGAACTCGACTTCGCCTCGACGTCGAAGTAAGGATGTGTCTCCTTCTCCATCTCCTAGGAAGTCTCCAGAGAGATCACCTTCGCCGAAGCGGTCCCCGGCGCAGTCTCCGGCGCAGTCACCGGTGCCAGTGGAGTCTTCTGCTTCTGAGGTCGAGCAAGAACAGGAAAAGGAGCCTTCTCCTGAGCCGGCTGATCCTGTGGCTCCTGTCGAGGACTTTTCGGCTCCGGTTCCAGGTATTCCTCAGCCGGATCCTGGATCAATCCCTTATCCACAGTTCCCGACTCCGGGTGTGGATTCGACGCATTTTCTAAATGCTATGTATGGGATTTTTCAACGGGCTGCCTTCCCATCCGGCGCACCTTCTGGTCCCGTGGGTCCTATGGCATACACCTTGGGAGTGCCGCAGCATTATGCTCAGGCCCCATTTATGCCCTTTTTGCCAATGGCTCCTTCGTGGCAGTTTCCGGCGCCGTCTGGGGATCCATCTCGACTTGGATTGGATCGGCCTTCTTCGGAGCCCTCCTCGACGCCGACTCCCTCGGCTGCGCATCCGGCGCCGACTCCGGCGCCGCCGACTCCACGTGCGGTTTCGCCGCCGGCGCCGGTTCCTCGGATCCGCTCAAGGAGAGAGGCTCAGAGAGGAATGTTATAGGGAGGAGGTGGAAGAAGGTGAGGTGGATACATCTTCCGACGACTTTTAAGGGATTCAAGAGGCTAGTGGTCTTGATACAACTCCGGAGTGGGAGCATTCTTCTACTATATCCTCTCCACCGCAGGAACTGGCTCCTTATCATTTAGTAATAAAGAAGGCCGCAGAGTTGCTGGACTTGCAGTTGCCCTCTGCTGAGTATAAACCAAACCTTCTGACTGAGGTACTACATTCGCCAGCCTCGACTAGTGAACCCTTGTTGCCTTTTAATGAGGCTATCTTCGAGCCAGTTATTGGCGTCTGGCGTAAGCCACTCTCTTCGCCGGCAGTCTCCAGACAGGTGGCAAGGAGATATAGGGTGGCTCCTGGGGATCCAAGTTTTCTTTCTTCCCACCCTTCTCCAGAAAGCCTGGTGGTGCAGGCTTCATGCTCGAAGCATGCTTCAGGAGCCTTTCCTCAAGACTCCTGCAGATAGAGAGTCTAAAAAGGCTGATCAGGCAGCTAAAAATACCTTTTCTTCAGGGAGCATGGCGCTTAAATCCACTAATGCCACCTTCTTACTAGGGCGCTACGTTCATGCTCTTATGGACTCTATGAAATCATTAGCCCCTAAGTTGTCAGAAGGGGATAAGGCGTCTGTTGTGGAGGTGGTCTCTGACACTCAGGCTGCTGCAAGGCAGGTAATTCAGTCGGGGCTTGATACGGCTGATTCCGTAGCAAGGATAATGGGATCGTCGATAGCCACTAGGAGGCAAGCGTGGCTTCGTTCTTCTGGCTTTTCTACGGATGTTCAGGCCACCTTGGTAGATTTGCCTTTTGACGGACAAAATCTTTTTGGCGAAAAGGCTGATTCCGCCTTGCAAAGATTTAAAGATAGCAGGGTAACGACGAAATCTTTAGGTTTGCAGACTCCTGCTAAAGGATTTGAGCTTAGGAAATTCAGAGGCTTTGGCAGATCTTCATTTCGCTCCTTCCGGCAGCCTCAGCAGCAGCAGAATCCCCTCTATTGGTCGTATAGAGGAAGACAAAGAGGACGGAGAGGTTCTGGCCGCAACCCATCTTCATCTTCTGCCTCCTCTGCTCCCAATGAAGCTTCAGGGAAGCAGCCCTAGATCCCCCATCCTAGATCATGTGAGACCTGTGGGGGGTCGGGTGTCCCATTTTCTGCGAGGTTGGAAATCTGTTACAACCGACCTTTGGGTTTTAAACCTCGTGGAGACTGGGTACGCCCTTCCCTTTCGGGAATTTCCTCCCCCTTACCCTCCTTGCCAGGGTTCCTGCTCGGAAGACCATCTGCTTCTTTTGCAGAAGGAGGTTCTAGCTTTTCTTCAAAAGGGTGCGATAGAGGTGGTTCCAGAGCAGGAAAGGGCTCAGGGATGCTACTCCCGGTATTTCCTGATTCCCAAGAAGGACGGCAAATTGTTCAGTGGAATGCTGGCGCAGGGGATATTCACAAGGTGAGGAATCAACAGGCAGATACTGTATCCACCAGAAAAAGCGTTACCGAAGGTATGTAACTTGTTCTTCAGGGCCCTAGTTCTATTGCACCAGTAATCGGTCTCTGGCATGGCTCTGCGTTAATGGCGCGGAAAGTCGTTTTCAGAACTGACGTCCGCATGCATGGGCGCGGCTAAGTAGCTCCAATAACGTCATCTCGATGAATACGACGCCAGTGGTGTACACGGAGCCGCACAACGCCGCCTACCGACACGCAGGGGTACTGCTGGCGAAAACGTTCCGGATCCAGTCTGACGCCTGGGGATATTCTAAGGTAAGGAATCTATCACTAACTAATGTCTCTTATTTGTGATAGTGTGGTCGAGCAGCATATTACATTCCATTTTTGTCCACGGCAAAACAATCTAACAATGGAGTTAATGCCCTTCACATTATCACCAGGAGGAGGAGTCACTCTACCTTGTGAAAAAAAAACTTCTTTGAAGAGTAACAACTTGCACACATCTGGACCCAACACTTGATAGCAGGAGTATGCACAGCATGTGAATCTACAGCACTTCATGCCACAACCATATGCTTACAGGGTAAGTAATATATTCCTTCCTCGTTGCGATAACTAGCTTGTCATATGAGTGAGCTTCAGGCTCTGGCGGGCTGCCTTAAACCACTTTCTTTCAGGACAAATCGGTGCTGAAGTCTAGGGCAAAGTGACGACCAAAGGTTGTGGCTGCCTTTCATGTTTAACAGCCCATTACAATTCTGATGTTCTTTTTTCCGTCTCACACTTTGAAAGAGGAGGAGAACCGCCATCGTTTGAAACACACAAGAGAGCGGAGTTTGTACATCAATCACAACAAAGACCATCGGACAGATGATTAGCTCTTTGAGGGATTCTCTGCGGGCAAAGAAAGGTATTGCAGTGCAGAAAATGACTTTCTCCAGGCGGACAGATCTCTGCATTAATATCTGCTACATGCTGGCCAAGGTGCAGCCTCCAGAAGGACCAGGGGCCCATCCCACCAGGGTCAAGGCTGTTTCCGTAGTTTTGGTACATGGAGTGTTTTTCCTGGATATTTGTCAGGGCTTAAGGTGGGCGTATGTGCACACGTTCATGAAGCAGTGCTGTCTTGACATCCGGATCCAACGGGAAGGGTATTTTGACCAGTGTGGTCCTGCAGGACATCTTGCTCTGAGCGGTCCCATAACCTTATTGTAGGAGAGTAGGGTCTGCTTCCTATGGTCACCCCCACTCTTTGCTTTTTGCTTTACTGGTTTTCAATTGGTAAGGATCACCTTAAGAGTCCCTGTACAGTGTACCTTAGGTACCCAGGGCATAGGTGTACCCTAGGCCTACCAGGGGCTGCAGCATGTATTATGCCACCCCTGGCTGGCCCCCCATCATGACACAACTGGCTGATCACTCAGCTGGGGCAAGGTCGTGTAATCACCCCTTGCTTAGGTATAGTATTCCTATACCTATCTTATATATAGACACATGGGTAACCTGTAAGCCACTCCTATGGCAGGCCTTAACAATCCTGGAGGCAGAGTGCTTGCTAACATGTGAGATGGGGCTCTAGCATGAGCTGAGCCTGTCTGCAGCTTTCGGAACCATGTCCTTATAGCTGTTCTATGATATCATCTACCATATACGCTTAAAGTGCCTTATAATCCTCGCAGTTATGGTAACTATGGTTTGGCTCTATCAAAACATGTCGTGTAAGGTGTCTAACACTGTGGAATACTACCCCCCCCCCCCCCCCCCCCCACCTTTTCTGGCGATGAGGATAGTATTCCCCCCTGCTAGAAGGAGAAGACATGTTAAAATCCTACTTACCCGGTTAAAGTTAACCAGAGCCCCAGCATCACAAAATGGATGCTGCTGCCACGGACACAAGTCTGACCTCCTGCTGCTAGGAGTCCTTCCAGCAAGGGAGGCTTGGACAATAGGTTTCCTGCCTTGGGAGGTGCTAGCACCACCCCAGACAGGACTTAGTGTATTGGGGCAGGGAGGGATGAAAGAAACGAGACACTGCCTGGGGCACACAAGGTGTCCCATGCATAGCCCGGTTCAAACCGGTGCTGGGGCACTCCAGCCCCAGCCCTGGCGCGAAACTGGACAAAGGGAAGGGGGTGTAACCACCCCCCTCCCTGGTCCCACCCATAGGAGGGACCTAGCAGGTAGTCCAGCTCCCCAGATTAGTATAAGAGTGGGAACTGAGTCCCTAAGACTTTAGATTATCCTGAACTGAAACTAGACACGAAACTCTGGACCTTCGACATTCGACGACAAGAAGACTGAAGAATCTCCCTTGTGGCCAAGGAGTGGCCACCCTGTGCAAACAGGCACCATCAAGCGACCTGCCGTTTGCTTTGCCCAAGTTCTACTAAGGAACCGAATGCAGAGCCCGACCAGCGCCTTGACTTCCAGACTTCTCCGACCCTGCTCCACATCCACAGCAGAGCTGAGATCCGTGGAGGCGACGAGAGACGTGGGACCGGCTACCTGGGAAAATTGGCGAGTAGCTTCCAGCGCAGCTTCTGAGGCATCCTCGAAGTTGTGCTCTGGGGATTGAGAAGCCCCAACCCCGAGTACCATCTGCACCGAAGATCAGCCCTCCACACTCCACGAGTTCTGCGTGGGGCCCTTCTGCATTTTCCTGCTCGACGCGTCTGTCCGGTTGCTGGCCTGTTGGCTAGTACAAAAGGGGGTGGTGATGGACGGAGCATCAGAACCAATCAAACACTCACACCCAGTCAACAGATCTGGGTTTGATCCATCACCGTTCTTTAGCCCACTCTGCCACCCCAGTTCAGACATGGCCATATGCAAATCAGTCTGACCCTGTGCCTCATGGGAACAGTCCAGCCCGAACTGCCAAGCCATGCCTTCCCTGGACCGGAAACAAGCTTCCTAGGACCGGTTTCTGGCATTTCAGCCGTCTTCAGCCAGGCTTGCTTGAATCCAGTGGCAAAGTGAGCAAGGGACTCACGTCTGAGCATACCCTGCCAACTTATGGCGAACAAAGCGGTACAAAAGGGGGTGGTGATGGACGGAGCATCAGAACCAATCAAACACTCACACCCAGTCAACAGATCTGGGTTTGATCCATCACCGTTCTTTAGCCCACTCTGCCACCCCAGTTCAGACATGGCCATATGCAAATCAGTCTGACCCTGTGCCTCATGGGAACAGTCCAGCCCGAACTGCCAAGCCATGCCTTCCCTGGACCGGAAACAAGCTTCCTAGGACCGGTTTCTGGCATTTCAGCCGTCTTCAGCCAGGCTTGCTTGAATCCAGTGGCAAAGTGAGCAAGGGACTCACGTCTGAGCATACCCTGCCAACTTATGGCGAACAAAGCGGTACAAAAGGGGGTGGTGATGGACGGAGCATCAGAACCAATCAAACACTCACACCCAGTCAACAGATCTGGGTTTGATCCATCACCGTTCTTTAGCCCACTCTGCCACCCCAGTTCAGACATGGCCATATGCAAACCAGTCTGACCCTGTGCCTCATGGGAACAGTCCAGCCCGAACTGCCAAGCCATGCCTTCCCTGGACCGGAAACAAGCTTCCTAGGACCGGTTTCTGGCATTTCAGCCGTCTTCAGCCAGGCTTGCTTGAATCCAGTGGCAAAGTGAGCAAGGGACTCACGTCTGAGCATACCCTGCCAACTTATGGCGAACAAAGCGGTACAAAAGGGGGTGGTGATGGACGGAGCATCAGAACCAATCAAACACTCACACCCAGTCAACAGATCTGGGTTTGATCCATCACCGTTCTTTAGCCCACTCTGCCACCCCAGTTCAGACATGGCCATATGCAAATCAGTCTGACCCTGTGCCTCATGGGAACAGTCCAGCCCGAACTGCCAAGCCATGCCTTCCCTGCCTTCCCTTGTTTCCGGTCCAGGGAAGGCATGACTTGGCAGTTCGGGCTGGACTGTTCCCATGAGGCACAGGGTCAGACTGATTTGCATATGGCCATGTCTGAACTGGGGTGGCAGAGTGGGCTAAAGAACGGTGATGGAAGAAACCCAGATCTGTTGACTGGGTGTGAGTGTTTGATTGGTTCTGATGCTCCGTCCATCACCACCCCCTTTTGTACCGCTTTGTTCGCCATAAGTTGGCAGGGTATGCTCAGACGTGAGTCCCTTGCTCACTTTGCCACTGGATTCAAGCAAGCCTGGCTGAAGACGGCTGAAATGCCAGAAACTGGTCCTAGGAAGCTTGTTTCCGGTCCAGGGAAGGCATGACTTGGCAGTTCGGGCTGGACTGTTCCCATGAGGCACAGGGTCAGACTGATTTGCATATGGCCATGTCTGAACTGGGGTGGCAGAGTGGGCTAAAGAACGGTGATGGAAGAAACCCAGATCTGTTGACTGGGTGTGAGTGTTTGATTGGTTCTGATGCTCCGTCCATCACCACCCCCTTTTGTACCGCTTTGTTCGCCATAAGTTGGCAGGGTATGCTCAGACGTGAGTCCCTTGCTCACTTTGCCACTGGATTCAAGCAAGCCTGGCTGAAGACGGCTGAAATGCCAGAAACTGGTCCTAGGAAGCTTGTTTCCGGTCCAGGGAAGGCATGACTTGGCAGTTCGGGCTGGACTGTTCCCATGAGGCACAGGGTCAGACTGATTTGCATATGGCCATGTCTGAACTGGGGTGGCAGAGTGGGCTAAAGAACGGTGATGGAAGAAACCCAGATCTGTTGACTGGGTGTGAGTGTTTGATTGGTTCTGATGCTCCGTCCATCACCACCCCCTTTTGTACCGCTTTGTTCGCCATAAGTTGGCAGGGTATGCTCAGACGTGAGTCCCTTGCTCACTTTGCCACTGGATTCAAGCAAGCCTGGCTGAAGACGGCTGAAATGCCAGAAACTGGTCCTAGGAAGCTTGTTTCCGGTCCAGGGAAGGCATGACTTGGCAGTTCGGGCTGGACTGTTCCCATGAGGCACAGGGTCAGACTGATTTGCATATGGCCATGTCTGAACTGGGGTGGCAGAGTGGGCTAAAGAACGGTGATGGAAGAAACCCAGATCTGTTGACTGGGTGTGAGTGTTTGATTGGTTCTGATGCTCCGTCCATCACCACCCCCTTTTGTACCGCTTTGTTCGCCATAAGTTGGCAGGGTATGCTCAGACGTGAGTCCCTTGCTCACTTTGCCACTGGATTCAAGCAAGCCTGGCTGAAGACGGCTGAAATGCCAGAAACTGGTCCTAGGAAGCTTGTTTCCGGTCCAGGGAAGGCATGACTTGGCAGTTCGGGCTGGACTGTTCCCATGAGGCACAGGGTCAGACTGATTTGCATATGGCCATGTCTGAACTGGGGTGGCAGAGTGGGCTAAAGAACGGTGATGGAAGAAACCCAGATCTGTTGACTGGGTGTGAGTGTTTGATTGGTTCTGATGCTCCGTCCATCACCACCCCCTTTTGTACCGGCCTGTTGGCTAGTAGCCTCAGTGACGACGAACCCTTAACTTTCCACCGCTGGTTTGGCTCCTCCAGACTGGCTCCTGCTTCCCTGTGAAAGAGAAGCACCTCAGACCTTCCTGGTCTGCACCTGAAGCGAATTTCGACTTCCGCGTGATTGCCTTTGCCAAGGCTTGTTGACTCCAATCGGGACGCCGACTCCGCCATCAGCAAGATCCTTCGTGGGACAGCTCGTATCCTGGTTCTGGTCGTCCTCGACGCCTCCTGGTCCACGCAGCTGCAGAGACAAGCTTCAAGACATCACCTGTGTTCCGCACAACATCGCCTGGTCCCTTCCTGGTTCCACCCGGTCACTGGCTCGTGACCCAGACTTTGTCCCCTCTGCTTGCAGGTGTTCTCCCTTCAAGATCCATCCTTGGGTCCACCGGACATCTTCCTCCTGGTCGCCTGCCAGCATCTTTTCTTCAGGCCTCCATAGGATCCAGCGACGACACCCGACACATCTTCACACCTATGCACCCGTCTCCTGTGGGTGAGGTAACGCGAGTACTCCGGTGCTCCAGTGGATATTGACTATCCAAGTGTCCAAGTCTTTATTTGCTTCCTCCTAGTTACTCCGGAAGGGTCCTTACTCTTCCTATTTCTAACTACTACATTCCTATTGACTTTAATGTAACCCGCATGTGTGTTTCCACACTGCACACGCTTCCCGTGGGCCTCCCACTTCCTAACTATTGGTAGGGTAGTGTAGCCCCAGCGATGCCCTAGGCCTACTCCCTGTTCGTGACGTGGTACTTATACCACTTTCTTAGTATATGGTTTGCGTGGCCCCTAGGCCCAACTGTATTTTTCCTGTGTAACTTAATGTATGCTACTTAAGAAATTGTTGGTACTTAAACCTCTGAACTCATAAAGAGTGCTGAGGGTATATGTTAGAATAAATACATTCTACTTTTATATATACCTGGTGTGGTGTCCTTTCATTTGGTATTCAAGGGATTGTACTGGTATAACAGCTGGCTTCACATGCCATACAGAGTTTAGCCTAAGACTGCTCTTGTCCATGCTACCACTAGGATAACTGGTCTATAAGGTTGACTTTACAACCAATCACCATAAGGGTTGTTTGGACAGATACAAGGTGTACACTAGAACTAGTGACATCATATATCAGGCCAACTTCTCACACTTATCACCCGGAGAGGTAATACTTTGATGTATTATCTAAGATGACAATTCTACGGTTAGATGTGTCCATCACAAGAAAAAGTTACTTACCATCGGTGACGCACTTTCCGGATCTAGTGTGATGCCTGGGAATTTTCTAAAGGTGACACATCAGCTGTTACATAGAGTATCCACCAGAAGGAGGGTTTCCTGTAAGTAACTTGGTCTTTTGGGGTGTTCTCAGTATCAGCAAAAAAGGACCCCATCTGTCCTAGTCTGGTAGCTATTTTAGTTCTCCTTTTGTATTCAAGAACTGGTCCTATGTTTAAGTGCAGAGTGCAGTAATGTTTATACTTCACATCCTTAGTTTATCAGACCTGGTACATCAATCTACAGCCTAGAAACCAGTATCCTTATCTTGTTTCTCACCAGTTCTCCATTTGTTGACAAACCAGAACACTTCAGAAAGACCCAAGTCTACCTGAAGGAAAAACTTGCCATACAGCCAAAAACTTCTTGTTTACTGAAATCTAGCAGGTTGCAACGTGGTCCTCATTGTGCTTACTTAATTCAAATTTACTATTTAATTATCTGTCAATACATGTCCTTTCTTTTTTATAACATGTACCCTTGACTGGACTTTGAGGTTACGTAGTTTGATTCAGTCAATGTCGTGCATCCTACAGTAAATCCCACACTGGCATCAGTGTGCGTTTACTGTGCTGAGACGTTTGATACTAAACTTCTCAGTCTTCAGTGTAGCCATCATGGTGCTGTGGAGTTCGTGTTGACGACCTCCCAGCACCATATACTCTTAATGGCAGCACTGCACTTACAGTGCCCAGGAATGGACCTGGGTACTGTAGGGGCACAGGGCTCATGCACCTGTGCCCACACCACTGGCATAGGGCACCCAGCTAGAGGGGTGACTGAGGTATGCCAGGGCAGTGTGTGTTGTGGGCATGGCACTCAGGGATGGGTGCCATGTCGACTCTTTGTTTTGTTCAGCACCCAGACACTCAGCCTGCAAAGGCAGTGTGTGTGTGTCAGGGTACAGGGCCTCTAAGGGTGGCACAATAAGTGCTGCTGCCCTTAGGGGCCTTCTCTGGTCACAAGGCCCTGGGCACCTAGGGCATCATTTACCAGGGGCTGACATGTGACCAGAGATGCCAATTGGGTTTTGGCCTTTTAGGCAGTTTTTAGGGAAGGCACACAGGTCCTGGGCACCTGATTGGCAGGAGTTCAGGGCACAACAAGGAAAAGTGCATCAGTTATCAGGCAAAAAGTGGGGTGGTTACTGCAACAGAAACCCACTTCCTGACACATGGGAGGACAGGTTTGTTGGTACTTCTGGCTCTTTGCGATCCTTGAGGTTGGGGTCTTTTGGCTGTGCCTCTGCCCTTGTTCCTGATGGGGGTCGTCATGCTCTGTGATGGGCATGTCTTGGAGTTTTGTCGTTCCCTGTGTGTCCCCGACTGGTTCCCCTTCCTTGTCTTTGGCTGGGGTTGTAGTCCTGTTGCATGTTGTCATGACATTTTAACATATGTCCCTTGTCTCCGGATGGGGCTGTCTCTGTTCTGGCAGGGTTGCTGCTCTGTTCTTTCTTCGTTCCCTTCCTTTGGGTACTGCAGTGCCGGGCACTGCTCTTTATGGTGTTGTTCCTCACCATTCCTTTTTCTGCTCTTTCGCACACTGTTCCTTTTCTCTCACAGTTTTGTCTGCTGGCTCCACGTCGTGGTGCGGAAAAGTTCTCCAAAGAAAACTGACGTAGGCGCGCCGGGGTGGGACTTATGTGACTTCGCTGACGTCACGTACGCGGACGACGCCTGGGCGGAGTCGCATGATGGCGTCCCCCCGCGCAGGGATGCTGGGCAAGAAAGTTTTCCGTGTTCAGTCTGAGGCCTGGGGAGAATTCTACGTGAAGGAATCTGCGGCTAGAATCGTCTCTACCAGATACATCGTTACCGAAGGTAAGTAACTCGTACTTCTGATGGATACATCTGCCAGTGGATTCCTCACCTTGTGAATATCCCCTGCACCAGCATTCCATGGAACTTTTCTTTCCCAGCACTCCACGTCGACGTGGGCGACGTCATAATGTATCGGCTCCGCTCGCCACTCCGTACGACGTCACCGGAGCCATAAGAAGCCCACGTCGGCGTGATGACGTCAGTTCCCTTTTTTCCGCGCCGTCGACGCGCAACGGTTTTTTCCAGTGCTCTCTAGCTACTTTGTAGTTTGGCCGTGTTACTGTTGAAAATTTGGTATGTCTTCGACGAGGAAGTCGGGCTTTAAGCCCTGTAGGGATTGTGGAGGTCTGATGTCCATGACTGATCCGCATCAGGACTGCTTGTGGTGCCTTTCTTCGGACCATGATGTGGAAGACTGTGCCTGCTGTAGGAGGATGAATCCTAAAGCACTGAAGGAGAGGAAGACTAAACTCTTTTTGAAGAAGATCGGTGAGGAGAAGAGGGGAAGAAAGAAGGAGAAGTCGAGGCGGGAGTCGTCAACTTCGAGGTAGTCGAAGTCGAAGAAGCATCATAAAAAGAGAAAGCATTCTTCTCGACGTCGGTCCTCGAAGAGCAGGAAATCGAGGTCGACTTTGCCCCGTCGGCGTCGAAGCAAGGACTTGTCTCCTTCTCCTTCGAAGTCTCCGAGAGGATCTCCTTCGCCGAAGCGGGCTCCAGCGCATTCTTCGGCGCAGTCCCCGGCGCAGTCACCGGCTCCATCAAAGGCGTCGACTCTGGTTCGAGTGGAGTCGGAGGTCTCTATGGATGAGCAGGAACAGGAAGAGCCTGCTGCGGTGCCTGATGAATTTGCGGCTCCGGTGGAAGATACTGCGGAGCCGATGCCGGATTCTCCACAAAGGGATACAGGGTCTGTTCCTTATCCACAATTCCCGGCTCCAGGTACCGATTCAACACAATTTCTGAATGCCATGTATGGTATATTTAATAGGGTGGCCTTCCCATCCGGAGCACCAACTGGTCCCGTGGGTCCAATGGCATATACGCTAGGGGTGCCGCAGCATTATGCTCAGGCCCCCTTTTTGCCCTTTATGCAGATGGCGCCTTCGTGGCAGTTTCTGGCGCTGATTGGGGATCCGTCGAGGCTTCAGATGGATCATCCTGGTTCGGAGCCTTCTTCGACGCCGGCGCCGCGTCCGGCGCCGCCGACTCCGGTACCTCTGGCTCCACCGACGCCGCGTACGACGGCGCCGGCTCCCCGGATTCGATCAAGAAGGGAGGCCCAGAGGGTATTGGAGGAAGGAAGTTATAGAGCAGAGGTGGAAGTAGGTGAAGTCGACACTTCTTCGGATGAGTTTGAGGGAATAGAAGAAGCAAGTGGTTTGGATACGACCCCAGAGTGGGAGCATACTTCTGCAAGATCTTCTCCACCACAGGAATTGGCATCCTACCATGTGGTGATTAAGAAAGCCGCAGAACTATTAGATCTGCAGCTACCCTCTGTGGAGTACAAGTCTAATTTGCTTACGGAGGTGTTGCACTCTCCGACGTCAACTTCGGAGCCTTTGTTGCCTTTCAATGAGGCCATCTTGGAACCGGTGTTGGAGGTGTGGAGGAAACCTCTTTCTTCTCCGGCGGTTTCCAGACAGGTGGCAAGAAGGTACAGGGTTGCACCTGGGGATCCTGATTTTTTTTGTCTACGCATTCATCTCCGGAGAGCCTGGTTGTGCAGGCTTCTTCTTCGAAACATGCTTCGGGTGCATTCCCTCAGTCTCCAGCAGATAGGGAGTCCAAGAAAATTGATCAGGCGGCTAAAAAGTCCTTTTCTTCAGGAAGTATGGCACTGAAGTCATCTAATGCCACGTGTCTGCTGGGGCGTTATGTTCATGCTTTGATGGACTCTATTAAATCTTTAGCCCCTAAATTGCCTGAGGGTGATAAGTCATCCTTCTTGGAGGTAGTTGTGGACACTCAGGCAGCTGCCAGGCAGGTGATCCAGTCAGGGCTGGATACGGCGGACTCGGTGGCAAGAATTATGGGGTCATCTATAGCTCCGTTCCTATGGATTCTCGGCAGATGTTCAGGCCACATTGGTGGATCTGCCATTTGATGGACAGAAACTGTTTGGGGAGAAGGCAGACTCTGCCCTTCAACGATTTAAGGACAGCAGATTGACGGCAAAGTCCTTGGGTCTGCAGGCACCTTCTAGGGGTTCAGCTTTTCGGAAGTTTAGGGGTTTCGGAAGATCATCCTTTAGCTCCTTCCGACAGCCTCAGCAGCGGCAGCAGCAGCAACAACAGAATCCCCTCTATAGGTCCTATAGAGGGAAGCAAAGGGGTAGGAGAGGTTCTGGTCGCAACCCCTCTTCTTCGTCCTCCTCCTCTGCTCCCAATGAGGCTTCAGGGAAGCAGCCCTAGATCCCCCATCCCGGATCATGTAAGTCCTGTGGGGGGTCGGGTGTCCTACTTTCTACGGGGTTGGAAATCTATTACAACAGACCTTTGGGTTTTGAACCTCGTAGAGACTGGGTACGCCCTTCCCTTTCGGGAGTTTCCTCCCCCTTACCCTACTTGCCAAGGTTATTGCTCGGAAGACCATCTGCTTCTCCTTCAGAAAGAGGTTCTGGCCTTGCTTCAGAAGGGTGCAATAGAGGTGGTTCCGGGGCAGGAAAGGGGTCAGGGGTGCTACTCCCGGTATTTCCTGATTCCCAAAAAGGATGGCAGATTGCGTCCGATTCTGGACCTCAGAATCTTGAACTTTTACCTGAAACAGGAGAAATTCAAGATGCTGACTCTTGTGCAGGTTCTTCAAGCGTTGCAGTAAGGAGACTGGATGGTGTCGCTCGACTTGCAGGATGCATACTTTCATGTCCCAATCCTGAAGTCGCACAGGAAGTTTCTCCGTTTTACGGTTGGGTCGCAACACTACCAGTTTGCGGTTCTCCCGTTTGGTCTTACTACCGCACCTCGAGTCTTCACAAAGGTGATGGCAGTGGTGGCTGCTCATCTCAGGAGGTCGGGATGATTCCGGTTTTCCCCTACTTGGACGACTGGCTTCTGAAGGCAGAGTCCCCAGAGATGGTGCAGCGTCATCTGCATGTAACATCTCGGCTGTTATTCGACTTGGGTTTCTCGATCAATGTGCCCAAATCTCACATGGTGCCCTCTCAACGCAGCCTGTTCATAGGGGCGGTACTGGACACTACTGTGTGTCGAGCATTTCCTCCACCTCAAAGAATTCTCGACATTCAGGAGATGGTCTCTTTATTCCACAATGGAGCGGTTGTTCCAGTTCTGAAGGTCCTTCGCCTGCTCGGTCTGTTCGCCTCCTGCATTCTGTTGGTCAACCATGCACGCTGGCACATGAGGGCGCTCCAGTGGTGCCTCCGCAGGCAGTGGTATCAGCACAATGGAGATCTCAGGGAGTCGATCAGGATCTCCGGAGAAGCTGCAGTGGATCTTTC
Source organism: Triturus cristatus (assembly GCF_964204655.1). Taxonomy (NCBI): domain Eukaryota; kingdom Metazoa; phylum Chordata; class Amphibia; order Caudata; family Salamandridae; genus Triturus; species Triturus cristatus. The sequence goes on along the minus strand of NC_140580.1, from coordinate 1,175,000,091 downwards.
TTGGTGGAGCGTGGAGGGCAACCTGTCTCAAGGGAAGCCCTTTCATCTGACTCAGTCGGTGGCCACAGTAATTACGGATGCATCCACTTTAGGGTGGGGTGCTCATCTGGGGGATCTGGAGATCAAGGGTCTTTGGTCTCCAGAGGAAAGGTTGCTTCACATCAAGCTTCTGGAATTGCGGGCGATTCGTTTTGCACTCAAGGCCTTCCTTCCTCCCTTCCCTTCGCGGTCTGTCTGTTCAAGTCCTGACGGACAACACTACCGCGATGTGGTATATAAACAAGCAGGGAGGAGTGGGGTCATGTTGTCTCTGCAGAGAGGCTCTGCGTCTCTGGTCCTGAGCTCAGGACCATCAGATTTGTCTGGTGGCAAATCATCTGGCCGGGGTGCTGAACTTACATGCGGACAGTCTGTCGGCAGTTCTCCGCCGACCACGAGTGGAGGCTCCATCCGGAGGTGGTTCGTCACGTCTTTCGGACGTGGGGGACACCTCGGGTGGACCTGTTCGCCACCTGCGAGAACGCGCACTGCCCCTTCATTTTGCAGTCTCCAGTATCCGATGCAGGGGGCGTTGGGGGACGCGTTTCAGTTGAGTTGGGGCTCGCAACTCCTTTACGCGTTTCCTCCCATACCCTTGATTCCTCGGGTTCAGAGGAAGATTCGCCAAGACCGGGCCCAAGTCATATTGATCGCCCCGGATTGGCCAAGAAGGGTGTGGTATACAGATCTTCTCCACCTCTCCTCGTGCCCTCCGCTCCGTCTCCCTCTGAGGGCAGACCTCCTCTCGTAGTCGGAGGGGCAGGTTCTACACCCCCACCTCCAGAGCTTACACCTTCATGCCTGATGTGGTGGATGTTATTTTATCGGCCAGGCGACACTCCACCAAGTCCATTTACTCATATAGGTGGTCTAAGTTTGTTAAATGGTGTGGAGAGAGATCCATTGACCCTCTAAAAGCCCATCTTTCTGAGGTGCTCCAGTTTGCCCTTTCCTTGGCTCAGCAGGGCTGTGCTGTGGCCACGGTCAAGGGCTATCTATCGGCCTTATCAGCTTTTCTATGTCTTCCTGATCAACCGTCATTATTTAAATCTCCGGTTGTACTGAGGTTTATCAAGGGCCTTACAAACATGTTTCCTCCCACTCCTTTTGTAATGCCACAGTGGGACCTTAATCTTGTTTTAACCTTTCTGATGGGGTCCCCATTTGAGCCTCTACATAGCTGTCCTTTGAGGCTGTTGTCCTTTAAGGTGGTCTTTCTTGTAGCCATAACCTCGCAAGGAGGGTGAGTGAGCTTCAAGCTCTTAGTTCTAAACCCCCTTTTCTTACATTACATGCTGAAAGGATGGTTCTCAGGACCAGGGCTGGTTTCCTGCCAAAGGTTGTTACTCCGTTTCATTTGGGGCAGTCCATTACCCTCCCTGTTTTTTATCCTCCTCCACATCCTTCCAAAGAGGAGGAAAGACTCCATCGCCTGGATCCAAAGAGGGCTGTGAGTTTCTATCTGGAAAGGACTAAAGACTTTCGTCTTGATGATCAACTCTTCATTGGCTATGTTGGTCATTCCAAAGGAAGAGCGGTGCACAAGTGCACTTTATCGAGATGGATTATACTTGCCATCAAGATCTGCTATGCCCTGGCTGGTAAGACCCCTCCTGAGGGCATTAGAGCTCATTCGACTAGAGCAAAGTCATCTACATCTGCTTTGGCCCGGGGTGTTCCTGTGGCAGATATTTGTAAGGCCGCGACTTGGGCCTCCCTCCATACCTTCGCAAAGCATTATTGCTTGGACTCAGAGATGAGGAGGGAGGGCCACTTCGCACGCTCTGTCTTGCAAGACTTTCTGGTATAGGAAGGTGGACACCCTCCTCCGGGAGTGGGGACTGCTGTGGGAATCTATTCACAAGGTGAGGAATCCACTGGCATATGTATCCATCAGAAGAACAAGTTACTTACCTTCGGTAACGCTTTTTCTGGTGGATACAGTATCTGCCTGTGGATTCCTCACTGACCCACCCGCCTCCCCGTTGTCCACCTTTGTATACCATGAAAGAGGTCTTGTTGGAATGTTTTTTAAACTTTCTTGTACATTTGTAGGAAATGCTTTTTTTATTTAGCATTCCTTTTCTTTGTATGTTATGTATATGTGTTGGTATACTGTATACTGGGAGTTGTCGCCTGTTCGCCTCGAAGGCTCGGAAAAAATGGGTGGAACTGACGTCATCACGCCGACGTGGGCTTCTTATGGCTCCGGTGACGTCGTACGGAGTCGCGAGCGGAGCCGATACATTATGACGTTGCCCACGTCGACGTGGAGTGCTGGGAAAGAAAAGTTCTGTGGAATGCTGGCGCAGGGGATATTCACAAGGTGAGGAATCCACAGGCAGATACTGTATCCACCAGAAAAAGCGTTACCGAAGGTAAGTAACTTGTTCGTCACACATTCCAAGTTTCTAAGCCCCTCCACCTGCTGGTGCAAACTCTGCTCACCCTCTACGTGGGTCCATATTACATAAAGTGCCCCGAGGGACGCAATGGGCATTAGAACCTGCTTTGCGCACCCCCGGGGCACTTTGTTTTTACCAGCAGGGCCACAGACTCTTTGGGGCCCCTTCTGTAATACCAGTAGCACTGGTGCACATAAAGCGCCAGCTCTGTCTTCAAGGGGGTGCTCCCTCATTTGCATGGGGGCGTTCCCCATGCAAATGAGGGAATCCCTTTGCCTCTGCACCCATGCCGTATTACTGACGTGGGCACAGAGGCAAAGAAGCCCTCAGGAGGGCCACTGACAGTGTGCCACCTGAAAGTAGCCCTCTGGCGGGGGAAAAGGGGGTCCCATGGACTCTTCAGACATCCCCTTGCAGGCGGGTGCAGTCACTGAGTTCACCCGCCTGCAAGGGAATCTTTAATCCCCTTTAAAAGCACAGGCAGGTTGCTGCCCTTACAGTGAAAACACGGAATGGCTGTAAAGCAACCACTCTGTTTTTCTCCTGAATGCGCTGCCCCAAGGCAGCACGAGTTCGCGGCTGCCCTGGGGGCAGAGCATTCATCATAATAAGGCACATTCTCACTGTTTATGCCCGGCGCACCTTTTTAAAGGTGCGCCTGGCGCAGACAATGAAAATGCGCTTCACGTGTAATATGTCCCCTGGAGTGTGTCAAGAGCCTAAGACAGGCACAAGGCCATCCAGTTTGAAATTTGCCAGAATTATGGCCTGGGGACACCAGTGCTAAACAACATTACTCCTAAATCTAATGCCCAGTAACATCCAACGTCCCCAGATCCCCCCAAAAAGTCTTCAAAGATTTTTTGAAACTGGAGTAGAATATTACTTAATTTACCTACAGTTTTCCTTTTTTGGCAGTTTTTATGCATTCACATGTAACCCTCCCGCAGTCTTATGAGCACAACTTTTTCAACAACAAAAATCAACTCGATCATGGCTCACACACTTGAAGTATGTTAGCGTTGCATTATTGTGACCTGTAACATTGATTGAGCCCTCTCAGGAGCCTAAAGGGCTACGCGCGGAGTTTGGAGGATTTGTGTGTTGGACTGTAGTAAGAGATTAATGTGTGCTTTTCTTTCCCTCCTTGGCTGCTTTATAGTTTCCTGCCAGTCTGTATCTTCTTTCTTTTTTATCCCCTCTTTTGTTTCCGTCCTTTCTCCCTCTGTTCTTACCCTAACTCCACGTGGGGGATAGAATAGTTATTTGGGGCTTTATATTGTGATAAAAAATGATAGGTGTTACCTTTGTTGTGGAAGGAGGCTGTCCTGTGTGACTCATGGAATATATTTCCTGGTAAACTCCCTTTATTGCTAGAATGTTACATGACCGGTTTTGTCGCACTTTTAACTCTAATGTGCTTAGGAGTTCTGATATTTACAACATTTATCTGCAAACTCCCAGGCGGATGTCTGGGAATTAGTCTAAAAGATTGGAATCAATCAATTTTGTTGATGTTTGAGCGCTGTAGTAACAGGTATGTAACATTTTCACATGTAAAAATTATTATCTTTCAGAATATTGGGTTCTTTCATTCTCTACTACTTTGTCATGTAATTGATGTCAGCTCTCCCGTCTCTTTTGAGCCTATTCTCTATCTCCCCCTCCGCCCCATTCTCATCTCTCTTAATGCCTGGCTCTCTTTTCCCTGCAGGAGCTCATGGCAATAATCTGATTGCTGTCTTGGCCAAATATATCTACCACAAGCATGACCCTGCCCTTCCGCGTCTTGCCATCCAACTACTGAAACGTCTCGCTACGGTAGGACCATGCTTATTCACCTGTTTGAAGGGTGTCAGACTGTGTTAGCTCATAGATGTGCGGAGTATTATTGGGTGTTGGCTTGATTCACTCCCATCCAAGGAAGAAATACAGTATCTTTGTACCTTTTTCCCTGTGTTGTCTCCTGCACCAGCCACCGAGAGGCTGCTGACAGCGTGCGGTGGGATGTGCACTTTGCAAAACTGACCAGGACAGTGGTACGTCTGGATGAAATTCACCTTTTCTCTCCAGATTTCTTCAGAGCTTTTCACACAGTCCTAAGTCTCAAAGTGGGCCTATCCTCTGATGTGTGTGTGCAATGGTTGTTTGGTGCCAATCACTCATGAAGTAAATATTTTTACTTTGTTACTATACAGGTAGCCCCAATGTCTGTGTACGCCTGTCTTGGAACTGAGGCTGCTGCCATCCGCGACGCATTCCTCACCCGCATGCAAAGTCGAACAGAAGATATGCGCATTAAGGTCATGATATTGGAGTTCCTCACAGTTGCAGTGGAAACACAGCCAGGTCTAATTGAGCTCTTCCTGAACCTTGAAGTGAAAGATGCGAGCGAAGGGTCTAAGGTTAGATGGCTTGTCAGTTAGACTGTGGGTGCAACAAATCTTTTGCCAACATCTGCCACTGATTGCCTGCTGTTTTTGCTTTTTCTGCAGGAATTCACCCTGGGGGAGTGGAGTTGCTTGCAGGTGGTCCTGGAACTGATTGACTCAAAGCAGCAGGGGCACTACTGGTGTCCCCCTCTCCTGCATCGCGCTGCCATCGCTTTTCTTCATGCCCTCTGGCAGGACCGTCGGGATAGTGCCATGACTGTCCTCAGGATCAAGTGAGTCATAACTTTCTAAGGCCAATCTTGCTCTTTCAGTCGCTGTGTTGGGGCACACGAGTACACCCTTTTGCTGGAGTAAATCACAACTTAGCAGCCTTTGTGCATCATAGATCATGCAGCAATAGTAGAGGGAAACATCTGCCTGAACAAGAAACATTTTGGAGCATTTGAACTTGGTAGTGGTTATTCTTGGACTAAGTAGATAACAGCAACTCCCAAATCTCAGGTCCTGGGCAAGACTAATCTACATGGGCATCGCCGCAGTATGGGCTACAACCCAAACAGAATTGTTTTGGCTCAAGCCCTTCCTTAAATAGAGCTGCCTGTCCCACCTGCGCACAGTACCATATACAAATAATCTCTCTTTGCCTCGGGTAAGAACAGCAGAGCAGTAGTTATGTACCATCTGAAGTTTCACTCGTGAGCATTAAGAAGCGGAGGTTTGTAAATTTTAGTCTTAAATTCACTAAAGTGTCATGGATGGGTTTGGAGAGGAAGTTTGGGACTTTTCTAAGATGAAGTTTGTAAAGGCAGTATGTGGTGTGAGGCTCCTCACCTATCGCGCAATGTTTTCTTATCGAGACGTCTAGCCACAGATTCCTCTTTTGAAAATTCCCCAGTCATCAGACGGGATCTGGAAAAGTATCAACAGAATCTCTATGTGCCGGAAGGTGGCGCCTTGTGGCTCAGCACGGACGCTTTCGTACTCTGGAATTGTATTAGTCACTGTAGGAGAGTAGGGTCTGCTATCCTATGGTCACCCCAAATTTTTGCTTTTTGCTTCACTGGTTTTTGACATATTGAGGCTGTGGGCCTGCCAATCAGACCCCCAGCCTGCTGTTCTCTCTACTAAATTCACACTATGCACCCTAGGTGCATAACCCATTGGAAGTGGATCACCCTGTGAGCCCCTGTACCAGTGTACACTAGGTACCCAGGGCATTGGTGTATCTAAGGCCTACCAGGGGCTGAAGCATGTATTATGCCACCCCTGGACTGGCCTAACAAATTTGACACAACTGGCTGATCACTCAGCTGGGGTAAGTTGGTGTAACCACCTCTTACTTAGGTGTAGTATACCTAACCTTAAATGGGACACCTGGTAACCTATAAGTCACTCCTATGGCAGGCCTTAACAATCCTGAAGGCAGAGTGCTTGGTTCCATGTGAGATGGTGCTCTGGCATGAGCTGAGCCTGTCTGCAGTGGTCGGAACAACTTCCTTCTACTGTTTCCAGATATCGTCATACCATATACTCTTAAGTGCATTATGAACCTCGCGGTTAAATGCTAACTTTGGTTTGGCTTTATCAAAACATGTCGAGTAAGGTGTCATACGAATTGGAATACTAACCCCTCGCCAATTCTGGCGACGGGGTTAGCATTCCACCCTTCTAGAGGGACACGACATGTACAGTACCTGAAACCCGGGTAAAATCAGACATAGCCTCAGCTCCACAAAATGGATGCTGCCACCACAGACACAAGTCTGCCCTCCTGCTGCTGGGAGTCCTTCCAGCTTGGGAGGTTTGGACAAAGGGTTTCCTGCCAGGGGAGGTGCGTGCACCACCCCAGACAGGATTTTGTGTATTGGTCAGGTAGGGCTTGAAAGAAACCAGACATGCCTGAGGCTCACAAGGAGCCTCGGTGCATATGCCAGTTCAAACCGGTCCTGGGGCACACCAGTCCCGGGCCTGGGGCGAGCTGGACAAGGTGGGCCCAGGAAGGGTGGGCCCTTCCTGGGCCCACCCTTAGGGAGGGACCTAGCAGGTAGTCCGGCCCCTAGAATCCGCTTAAAGGTAGGAGCTGTGTCCTAAGACTTCAGACATCCTGGAATCAACTTGAAACTAAGAAGAAGACGGGAACTTCGACGCTCTGCCGCACAGAGGACTGAAGCCAATCTCCCCTGTGGTCAGGGAGTGACCACCTTGCTAACGCAAGCACCATCCAGCGAATCAACGTCTGCTTTGCCGCCGCCTCCCGCCGGAGCCCGAGCCCAGAGACTGACAAGACCTGGACCTCCAGACCTCTCACCGCCCGATCCACAGTCCCTGAAAAGATGAGACCCGTGGAGGCACCGAGACACGTGGAGCCAGCCATCTTGAAACGACCACGACAAGCTGACAAGTGCAACAACCGAGGCTCCCTCCAAGTTGTGCTTTGGGATCTGAGAAGCCCAACATCCGAGCAGCATCTGCACCAAGGGTGAGCCCTCCAACATCTCCACGATCTGCGTGGGGCCCTTCTGCATTTTGCCACTCGACGCGCCTAACCGGTTGCTGGCCCGCTGGCTAGTGGCCATCTTGGCGACGAACTTCACGAAATACACCGCTGGTCTGGTTGCTCCAGACTGGCCCTTGCTCCCCTCCAAAGGAGCAGTCCCTCTGACCTTGCTGGTCAGAACCATCCGCTTATTTCATTTCCTACAACAATTGCTTTTGCCAAGGTTTGTTTGCTTCGATCAAGTCGCCGACACCGCCGACAGCGAGAGCCTGCGTGGGACAGCTCGTGAACCGACTCCTGGACGTCGTCGACCTTCAGGGACCACGTGGCTGCAGAGACAAGCTACACCTTTCTTCCTGTTTGCACCCGACATCGCCTGGTACCCACCTGGTGCCACGCTGGTCACTGGCTAGTGACCGTGAACACTGTCCCCTCTGCTTACAGGTCTTCAACATCTCCGATCCACTCTTGGATCCACCGCATCTCTTCCGGACCAGCCGCCTGCAGCATCTTTATCCACAGGCTCCATTGAACAGATAGAAGAAACCCGACGCACTTCGACGCCTATGCACCCGCTTCCTGTGGGTGAGGTAAAGCTGGCACTCCGGTGCCCAAGTGTAGAGAATCATCTCTAGTGTCTGTGTTTCCCATCTTAAGTTCCTAGTCCATCCGGAAGATCCTCTTTGCAGTAACTTTGTACTTTTTACGCACCCATTGAAACCTATGGGAGCCCGCGTGTGACTATTTGCTCTGCACACGCAACCCGTGGACCTCCTGGTCACTAACTGAAGTTAGCTCCTTGTAGGCCCAGCGATTCTAGAGGCCCTAGGCCTTTCCCCTTTTCTGTTCGTGGTACTTATACCACTATTTTAGTATATGGTTTGAGTGGCCACCAGGGCCTATCCATATAACGTGCAACTTCTGTGTATTCTACTGTAATCTTGTTTGACGATTTGTGCTCCTGTGCTCATAAAGAGACTAGGGGTTACTTTGAGAAATAAATACATATATATTTTGAATATATATCTGTGTGGTGTCCTTTCATTGGTATAAAAGGGGGTTACTTTTGGTAAAACAGCTTGCTTAACACGTTTCACGAGTTTAGCCTCAAAGACTGCTTAGCCTACGCTATCACTAGGGCAGCTAGTCCAAAAAGGTTGACTTAAAACCACACCATAAGGGTTGCTTGGCATGGTACAAGGTGGTCACTTTAACTAGTGAACATCATATACCAGGCCAACTTCTCACATTGGTGAGCAGCGGTTGGATTTGAGCTTGCTGTGTTTTACCATTGTAATCTCTTGGTTACCAATTGAAAGATCACATAGGTACCTGTAGGTACATATAAAACAAGATTAGATATACTTAAGTTCTACTGAACTTAGTTGTTGTAGAGCAAAGGGAGTAGCACACCCTGACTACAACTACTAGATAGGTTTAGTAGGTAAACCCAAGTGTAGGTAAATTGCAACACGTCCACCCACACTTAAGAGCAATGGCTGGGGCAGAGGGGTCCACTGTACCCATCTCTGTTGAGAGTGACCCCAAGAGGGCACCATCCATCTTTGCTACCCTAAATCAGAATGAGCTCAGGCATTTGGCAACTCTTAGAGGCCTTAAACAGCCCAAGAACCCTACCTCTGCTGAGCTCAGAGAACTCTTACAGAATGATGAAAATCAGAAAGAGCTCGAGAAAGCTTCCCAGTTAGCCCCCTTAGGGACAGGAACAGGAGGCCCCCCTTCTGAAGATGCCACTGAGGTACCCCCTTCCAATAGCCATCCCTTAGATGAACACCATACTACAGAGGAGGAAAGTGATGGGGATACAGATGTGAGTGAGGATGAAGGGAGAACTAGCCCAGTGCCAAGTGTTATACTTGGCCCAGCTAAACTAAGGCTATTGGGGACTGACAGTGGGTTCACCCCATTGGATCTCCCCAGTGGACTTAACACAGGGCTTGGGAGGCAAAGGAATCGCTCAGGTGAATCCAATGCTTCTCATGGCTCTAGAGGCTCTCAAGGTCACTCCAGGAAAAGGATGACCACCCCTCAGAGGAGGGAACATGAGGCCAGAATGCAGGAAGCCCAGCTGAGGATCAGGAAGCAGGAGCTAGAGGTAGCCCTGATGGAAGAAAAACTGAACAAGGCTAGGCAACCTAGAGAGAGTGGGTCTATACCCACTGGTGGCAGCATTGTCCCTAAGGACAAAGATAGGGTCTTTGATAATAGGAACCTGTCTAAGGTTGTGCCCCCCTACAAAAGTGGGGATGATATCCACAAATGGATAACTGCTCTTGAGAGAGCCTGCAAAGTACAGCAGGTTCCTGAAGACCAGTGGGCAGCAATCCTCTGGCTCTCCTTTGAAGGAAGAGGCAGAGACAGACTCCTCACTGTTAGAGAAGAGGATGTCAGAAACTACAGAGTCCTGAAGAGTGTCCTAGTTGATGGGTTAGGCTTAACCACTGAACAGTACAGGTTAATGTTCAGAGACACCCAAAAGACACAGACTCAGGACTGGTCTGAATACATTGAATGTGCCACTAAGGCTTTGGAGGGTTGGTTGCTGGGAAGTAAGGTATCTGATTTTACAGGATTGTATAATTTGATGATGAGAGAACAGATTTTAAATAACTGTCAAAACCAGCAACTGCATCAACACTTGGTTGACTCTGATCTGACCTCTCCCCAAGAATTGGGAAAGAAGGCAGACAAATGGGTCAGAACCAGGGTTAAGCAAAAGAACCAGAACCAGGGCCAAGGGGGTGATCAGAAGAAAACAGATCAAAAGTGTGGAGATCAGAAATCTAAAGACCAGAAGTCTTCAACGGGGCCCCACACTACTGCTAAGGAGGGTGGGTCCCAACAGTCCAAAAAGAAGAAAGAAGGTCAAAAGAAACCCTGGTGCAATCATTGCAAAGATACAACTCACTGGACTAGTGATTGCAAAAAGGGTGGAGCCCCCAACACTGTTGCCTCTAAGGCACCTGCTCCCAGTACTACTGTTAGCAGTGTTGGTCCCCAGACAAAGGGTGTAGTGGGAATCACTATGGGAACTGAAGGAGATTCTGACTTAGACAGAACCCTGACACAGGCAGTCCTGATCTGCGATGGGGACATTGATTTGTCCCTGACTGTGAGCCCCAGTAACCTGGGCAAGTACAGACAGACCCCTTTAATTAATGAACAAGTGGCTCAAGCCTACAGGGACACATGTGTCAGTGTCACTATGGTGACACCAGGCTTTGTGGACCCTGGACAGTACATACCAGGTGAGAACTACCTGGTGACCAATGCCAGAAATGCCACTACTTCACATAGTGTGGCAGTTGTTAACTTCTCGTGGGGAGGGGTAACTGGCCTCAAAAGGGTTGTGGTTAGTGCAGACCTCCCAGTAGAATGTTTGTTGGGCAATGACCTAGAGAGTTCTCTATGGTCTGAAGTGGAGTACAGGACACATGCAGAGATGTTAGGTATATCACCACATGTCCTTGCTGTGACCAGGTCACAGGCCAAAAAGTGCCTTACTGAACCACAGGTCTTGGATCCTGGAACAATGGACCAAGCACCTACCAAGAAGAAGAACAGGAGGGTCAAGGCTGTGCCTTCCCCCCTGCCTCAGAGTGATGATCAACCTTCCCAGGAAGCTGATCTAGAGAACCCTGAAGGAACTGTCCCTGAAGAGCTTGAACCTGATCAGGTTGAGTTTCTGGGGACAGGGGGACCTTCAAGGGCTGACTTGAGGCAGGCTCAGTTATCCTGTCCCTCTCTTGAACCCCTCAGACAGCTGGCTGCTGCTGAGGCTGCTGGGAATGCTCAAGGTACCCATAAAGTGTATTGGGATGAAGGGCTCCTTTATTCAGAGGCTAGAGACCCCAAGCCTGGTGCAACCAGGAGGTTGGTTATACCTCTGCAATTTAGGGGCTTCCTTCTTACCTTGGCCCATGATATTCCTTTAGCAGGACACTTAGGCTAGAACAAGACTTGGGACAGGCTTGTCCCTCACTTTCACTGGCCTCATATGAATGAAGATACAAAGGAGTTTTGTCGCTCCTGTGTGACCTGCCAAGCCAGTGGCAAATCAGGTGGCACAACAAAGGCCCCCCTAATACCACTACCTGTGGTGGGGGTCCCCTTTGAAAGAGTGGGAATAGATATAGTGGGTCCCATGGATCCTCCCACTGCATCTGGGCACAGATTTATACTGGTGGTAGTGGATCATGCCACCAGGTATCCAGAGGCAATTCCCCTTAGGACCACTACAGCTCCTGTTGTGGCCAGGGCCCTGCTGGGAGTATTCTCCAGAGTGGGTTTTCCTAAGGAGGTAGTATCTGACAGAGGTACCAACTTTATGTCAGGATACTTGACAGCTATGTGGAAGGAATGTGGTGTCAACTACAAGTTCACCACCCCTTATCACCCACAATGCAATGGGCTTGTTGAGAGATTCAACAAGACCCTGAAGGGTATGATCAAAGGATTACCTGAAAAGCTCAGGCGAAGATGGGACATCCTTCTACCCTGCCTTCTGTTTGCTTACAGAGAGGTCCCACAAAAGGGGGTTGGCTACAGCCCCTTTGAATTGTTGTTTGGGCACCCTGCAAGAGGCCCGCTGTGTTTAGTGAAGGAAGGATGGGAGTTACCTCTCAAAAAGCCTAAGCAAGACATAGTGGACTATGTACTTGGTCTCCGCTCCAGGATGGCTGAGTATATGGAGAAGGCATCCAAAAACCTTGAGGCAAGCCAGGCCTTACAGAAAGCTTGGCATGACCAAAAGGCTGTCTTGGTTGAGTTTCAGCCAGGACAGAAGGTATGGGTGTTGGAGCCAGTGGCCCCAGCAGCACTCCAAGACAAGTGGTCTGGACACCATACAATCCTGGAAAAGAAGGGAGAGGTCACCTACTTGGTGGACCTAGGAACTCCCAGGAGTCCCCACAGGGTACTCCATGTTAACAGGTTAAAAGCATATGTTGACAGGGCAGACATGGGCTTGCTCATGGCTACAGATGAGGGACAGGAGGAAGAGAGTGACCCTCTCCCAGACCTGTTGTCTCAAAACCCTGAAGATGGCTCAGTTGAAGGAGTGACCCTTGGAGGCAACCTCACTGCCCATCAGCAGACAGAATGTAGACAAGTTCTACAATCATTTCAACATCTGTTTTCCCTAATACCTAGCCAAACTGACTGGTGTACCCATGTTGTGGACACTGGTGACAGTCTGCCTGTAAAGAACAAGCTCTACAGACAACCTGACCACGTCAGGGACTGTATAAAGGCTGAGGTACATAAAATGCTGGAATTAGGTGTCATTGAACCCTCAGAGAGCCCCTGGGCTAGCCCAGTGGTTCTGGTCCCCAAACCTCACACCAAAGATGGCAAGAGAGAGATGAGGTTCTGTGTGGACTACAGGGGTCTCAATGCTGTCACCAGGACAGATGCACACCCTATTCCAAGGGCAGATGAGCTCATAGACAAACTAGCTTCTGCTAAGTTTTTGAGCACATTTGACTTGACAGCTGGCTATTGGCAAATCAGATTAGCTGAGGAGTCCAAGGCCAAAACAGCATTCTCAACCCCAGGTGGGCATTATCAGTTTGTGGTGATGCCCTTTGGTCTGAAGAATGCACCTGCCACCTTCCAAAGGCTGGTGAACCAAGTCCTTACTGGGTTGGATGACTTTTGTGCAGCATATCTTGATGACATTGCTGTCTTTAGCTCCACCTGGGAGGATTACCTGATCCACCTGAAGAAGGCTCTTGAGGCTCTGCAAAGGGCAGGCCTCACTATCAAGGCTACTAAGTGCCAGATAGGGCAGAGTAAGGTTGTGTATTTGGGCCACCTTGTAGGTGGAGGCCAAGTTCAACCACTGGAGAGTAAGATACAATCCATAAAGGACTGGTCCCCTCCAACCACCCAGACTCGAGTTCGAGCTTTCTTGGGCTTGACTGGGTACTACAGGAAGTTTGTTAAGAACTATGGGTCCATTGTGACTCCTCTTAATGATCTGACATCCAAGAAGATGCCCAAAAAGGTTCAGTGGACAGTAAGCTGTCAAAAGGCATTTGATGACCTGAAGGAAGCCATGTGCTCTGCACCTATCCTGAAAAGTCCTGACTACTCCAAAGAGTTTATTGTCCAAACAGATGCTTCTGAGTTGGGTGTGGGAGCTGTGCTGTCACAACTTAATGTAGATGGTCAAGACCAACCCATTGCTTTTATTAGCAGAAGGTTGACCCCCAGAGAGAAGAATTGGTCAGCTATTGAGAGGGAGGCCTTTGCTGTGGTGTGGGCCCTGAAGAAGCTGAGGCCATACTTGTTTGGCACTCACTTCAAGATTCAGACCGACCATAAGCCCCTCTTGTGGCTAAATCAGATGAAGGGTGAAAACCCCAAACTGCTTAGGTGGTCCATTTCCCTACAGGGGATGGACTTTACAGTGGAGCACCGGCCAGGTACTGACCATGGGAATGCAGATGGTCTCTCCAGGTACTTCCACTTAGGACATGAAGACGAGACTGGTCAAGGCTAGTTTAATGTCCCTGCGTTTGGGGGGGGGGGGGGTTGTGTAGGAGAGTAGGGTCTGCTATCCTATGGTCACCCCAAATTTTTGCTTTTTGCTTCACTGGTTTTTGACATATTGAGGCTGTGGGCCTGCCAATCAGACCCCCAGCCTGCTGTTCTCTCTACTAAATTCACACTATGCACCCTAGGTGCATAACCCATTGGAAGTGGATCACCCTGTGAGCCCCTGTACCAGTGTACACTAGGTACCCAGGGCATTGGTGTATCTAAGGCCTACCAGGGGCTGAAGCATGTATTATGCCACCCCTGGACTGGCCTAACAAATTTGACACAACTGGCTGATCACTCAGCTGGGGTAAGTTGGTGTAACCACCTCTTACTTAGGTGTAGTATACCTATACCTAACCTTAAATGGGACACCTGGTAACCTATAAGTCACTCCTATGGCAGGCCTTAACAATCCTGAAGGCAGAGTGCTTGGTTCCATGTGAGATGGTGCTCTGGCATGAGCTGAGCCTGTCTGCAGTGGTCGGAACAACTTCCTTCTACTGTTTCCAGATATCGTCATACCATATACTCTTAAGTGCATTATGAACCTCGCGGTTAAATGCTAACTTTGGTTTGGCTTTATCAAAACATGTCGAGTAAGGTGTCATACGAATTGGAATACTAACCCCTCGCCAATTCTGGCGACGGGGTTAGCATTCCACCCTTCTAGAGGGACACGACATGTACAGTACCTGAAACCCGGGTAAAATCAGACATAGCCTCAGCTCCACAAAATGGATGCTGCCACCACAGACACAAGTCTGCCCTCCTGCTGCTGGGAGTCCTTCCAGCTTGGGAGGTTTGGACAAAGGGTTTCCTGCCAGGGGAGGTGCGTGCACCACCCCAGACAGGATTTTGTGTATTGGTCAGGTAGGTCTTGAAAGAAACCAGACATGCCTGAGGCTCACAAGGAGCCTCGGTGCATATGCCAGTTCAAACCGGTCCTGGGGCACACCAGTCCCGGGCCTGGGGCGAGCTGGACAAAGGATTGGGGGTGTAACCACCCCCCTTCCTGGGCCCACCCTTAGGGAGTGACCTAGCAGGTAGTCCGGCTCCTAGAATCCGCTTAAAGGTAGGAGCTGTGTCCTAAGACTTCAGACATCCTGGAATCAACTTGAAACTAAGAAGAAGACGGGAACTTCGACGCTCTGCCGCACAGAGGACTGAAGCCAATCTCCCCTGTGGTCAGGGAGTGACCACCTTGCTAACGCAAGCACCATCCAGCGAATCAACGTCTGCTTTGCCGCCACCTCCCGCCGGAGCCCGAGCCCAGAGACTGACAAGACCTGGACCTCCAGACCTCTCACCGCCCGATCCACAGTCCCTGAAAAGAGGAGACCCGTGGAGGCACCGAGACATGTGGAGCCAGCCATCTTGAAACGACTACGACAAGCTGACAAGTGCAACAACCGAGGCTCCCTCCAAGTTGTGCTTTGGGATCTGAGAAGCCCAACATCCGAGCAGCATCTGCACCAAAGGTGAGCCCTCCAGCATCTCCACGATCTGCGTGGGGCCCTTCTGCATTTTGCCACTCGACACGCCTAACCGGTTGCTGGCCCGCTGGCTAGTGGCCATCTTGGCGACGAACTTCACGAAATACACCGCTGGTCTGGTTGCTCCAGACTGGCCCTTGCTCCCCTCCAAAGGAGCAGTCACTCTGACCTTGCTGGTCAGAACCATCAGCTTATTTCATTTCCTACAACAATTGCTTTTGCCAAGGTTTGTTTGCTTCGATCAAGTCGCCGACACCGCCGACAGCGAGAGCCTGCGTGGGACAGCTCGTGAACCGACTCCTGGACGTCGTCGACCTTCAGGGACCACGTGGCTGCAGAGGCAAGCTACACCTTTCTTCCTGTTTGCACCCGACATCGCCTGGTACCCACCTGGTGCCACGCTGGTCACTGGCTAGTGACCGTGAACACTGTCCCATCTGCTTACAGGTCTTCAACATCTCCGATCCACTCTTGGATCCACCGCATCTCTTCCGGACCGGCCGCCTGCAGCATCTTTATCCACAGGCTCCATTGAACAGATAGAAGAAACCCGACGCACTTCGACGCCTATGCACCCGCTTCCTGTGGGTGAGGTAAAGCTGGCACTCCGGTGCCCAAGTGTAGAGAATCATCTCTAGTGTCTGTGTTTCCCATCTTAAGTTCCTAGTCCATCCGGAAGATCCTCTTTGCAGTAACTTTGTACTTTTTACGCACCCATTGAAACCTATGGGAGCCCGCGTGTGACTATTTGCTCTGCACACGCAACCCGTGGACCTCCTGGTCACTAACTGAAGTTTGCTCCTTGTAGGCCCAGCGATTCTAGAGGCCCTAGGCCTTTCCCCTTTTCTGTTCGTGGTACTTATACCACTATTTTGGTATATGGTTTGAGTGGCCACCAGGGCCTATCCATATAACGTGCAACTTCTGTGTATTCTACTGTAATCTTGTTTGACGATTTGTGCTCCTGTGCTCATAAAGAGACTACGGGTTACTTTGAGAAATAAATACATATATATTTTGAATATATATCTGTGTGGTGTCCTTTCATTGGTATAAAAGGGGGTTACTTTTGGTAAAACAGCTTGCTTAACACTTTTCACGAGTTTAGCCTCAAAGACTGCTTAGCCTACGCTACCACTAGGGCAGCTAGTCCAAAAAGGTTGACTTACAACCACACCATAAGGGTTGCTTGGCATGGTACAAGGTGGTCACTTTAACTAGTGAACATCATATACCAGGCCAACTTCTCACAGTCACTTGTTAAAGTAACAGACACTTGTTAAAGCGCAACATTCACCTGGCCGATATCTTGGCTTCTGATGGATACATCTGCCAGTGGATTCCTCACCTTGTGAATATCCCCTGCGCCAGCAACATTCGGAAACTTTTGTAGCAGTCCACGCCGATGCGGTCGAAGGCGACGTCACAGAGACACGGCTCCGCTCGCGACTCCGCTGACGTCACCGGCTCCATAAGAAGACCCCATCGGCGTGATGACGTCAGTTCCCTTTTTTCCGCGCCGACGACGCCAACGGATTTCGGGAATCGTTACTGGTAGCTGTTCTGGTTACTTTGTATGTTTTCTGGGTTTCTCTGTCTATGTTCTGAAAATGTCGACAAGGAAGTCTGGATTTAAGCCTTGCCGAGAATGTGGCAAGCACATGTCCATCACCGACCCGCACGACGATTGCGTTTGGTGTTTGTCCTCGGACCATGATGTGGGAGGTTGTTCGAGTTGCAGGAAAATGAGCGTGAAGGCTCTTAAGGAGAGAGAAGCAAAGCTCTTTATCGCCCGGATGAAGAAGAAGGAGAAAAGAGGAAGAAGAAGAAGATCCAGGTTGAGGTCGAGGTCGGCTTCCAAGTCTACTTCGGGACATGCTTCAAAGAGCAAGAAGCATAAGAAAAAGAGGAGGCATTCGTCGCATCATAAGGCTTCGACGTCAAAGTCGAAATCGCCAGCTCGACGTCGGAGAGAGTCAGTGTCTCCTTCTCCTGTCCCGACTTCGCCTCCGGTTCCATCTTCTCCGGTGCCTTCGCCGGCTCCGGCTGAATCCCCGGTGCCGGTGTCATCTCCAGCGCCGGTTCCATCTCCAGATCCTGCAAGTCCTTCGGCTCCGTCTCCGACTCCGGCCCAGGATGAGGATCGTCAGGCTCCGGGTGAGTCTGTGACGCCGCTTGCTCCACCGTCGGCGCCGATAGGCCCGAGTCCGGTGCTACCTGACCAGTATCCTGCTTTCCCTACTCCAGGTCAGGACCCCTCGCATTATCTCAATGCAATGTATGGGGTGTTCTCACGGGCCATGTATACCTCTGGTGCACCTATGGGTCCGATGGCTTTCAATCTGGGAGTGCCGCAGGTTTACCCTCAAGCACCGTTTATGCCGTTCTTCCCAGCGACGCCGTCTTGGCAGCTGCCGGCGCCGAGAACATCGACGCCGCTTCCCTCTTCGCCGGCGCCGACTCGACTTCGCTCGACGCCGGCTGCTCCAGCTGATCCGCGTTCGACGCCACTGCCGGCGCCGTCGGATTCGATCACGGCGCCGCCGACGCCGCAGGTGCGGATCCGTTCGAGAAGGGAGGCGCAGAGAGTGCTAGAGGAGAGACGCTTTCTGGTGGAAGAGGCTGAAGAGGGGGAATTGGTCGAATCCGATGAGGTGTTCGACGAATTGAAGGAGGCAAGTGGTCTGGATTTGTCTCCGGAGTGGGAGATCACTCCACCATCGGACGAACCCTCTAAAGATGCAGCACCCTGTCATGCAGTAATTAGAAAGGCTGCGGAGTTGTTGGACCTTCAATTGGCATCCACCGAATTCAAGTCCAATATTTTAACTGAGGTGTTGCATTCTCCAACTGCGGTCTCAGAGCCTCTGTTGCCTTTCAACGAAGCAATTTTGGAACCTGTGCTGGATGTATGGCGCAAGCCTTTCTCGGCTCCAGCAGTCTCCAAGGTAGTCGCAAGAAGGTATAGGGTGGCTCCAGGGGATCCTGAATTTTTATCTTCACACCCTTCTCCTGAAAGCCTAGTAGTTCAGGCGGCTTGTTCTGGACGATCGAAAGGGGCATTTCCTCAAGTCCCAGGGGACAGGGAGGCAAAAAAGGTGGACCAATCGGCCAAGAAGGTCTTTTCATCAGCCAGTATGGCGTTAAAATCTTCAAATGCGACTTGTCTGTTGGGGCGCTATATCCATGCGCTTATGGACTCGGCTAAAAAGTTGGCGCCAAAACTGTCAGAGGAGGATAGAGGAGGCTTCAATGAAGTTCTATCGGATGCCCAGGCGGCTGCTCACCAGGTTATTCAGAGTGGCCTGGATACAGCAGACTCAGTTGCCAGGGTCATGGGGTCTTCAGTTGCCACCAGGAGGGGTGCATGGCTTAAGTCCTCCGAATTCTCTTCTGATGTCCAGTCAACTTTATTGGACTTACCTTTTGATGGGTCTGGTCTGTTCGGGAAGAAGGCTGATGCTGCTCTCGAGCGCTTCAAGGAGAGTAAGGCTACGGCTAGGTCGTTGGGCCTTCAATCCCAGCCGAGAGGTACTTTCAAGAGGTACAGAGGATTTAGAAGGGCGAGTTTTCGTTCTTATAGACCAACCCAGCAGCAGCAGCAACAGCAGCAAGGCTCCAAGGAATATAGAGGAAGACTTAGGGGTCGCTCACGTGGCCGGCAACTCTCCTCTTCCTCTTCCTCAGCCCCTCCCACCACCGCAAAGCAGCCCTAGATTCGACATTCCGGATCATGCTGGTCCTGTGGGGGGCCGGCTTACCCATTTTCTACAAGATTGGGATTCTGTAACTACAGATCTCTGGGTTCTGGATCTTGTAGAAAATGGGTACGCCCTTCCCTTTCGGGAATTCCCCCCAAATTACCCTCCTTGCCAAGGGGCTTGCTCAGAGGACCACCGTCTTCTCCTGCAGGAGGAAGTCCTGAAGTTGTTTCAGAAAGGTGCGATAGAGGTGGTCCCAGAGCAGGAGAGGGGTCAGGGATGCTACTCCCGGTATTTTCTGATTCCGAAAAAGGACGGCAGATTGCGTCCGATATTAGACCTCAGAATCCTGAACTTTTACCTGAAACAGGAAAAGTTCAAGATGCTCACCCTTGCGCAGGTTCTTCAGGCGCTGAATCAGGAGGACTGGATGGTGTCGCTCGACTTGCAGGATGCGTATTTTCACATCCCCATTCTGAAGTCGCACAGGAAGTATCTCCGGTTTACGGTAGGGTCGCAACTTTATCAGTTTGCGGTCCTCCCGTTTGGTCTTACTTCGGCACCACGAGTCTTCACAAAGGTGATGGCGGTGGTGGCAGCCCATCTCAGAAGATCGGGGATTTCAGTTTTCCCTTATTTAGACGACTGGCTGATCAAGGCGGAGTCGCCAGGGAAGGTGCTGCGCCATCTGCAGGATACAACTCGGCTGTTGTACAGATTGGGTTTTTCGATCAATGCGCCCAAATCTCACCTGGTGCCCTCTCAGCGCAACCTGTTCATAGGTGCGGTACTGGACACTACTGTGTGTCGAGCATTCCCTCCTCCTCAAAGGATTCTCGACATTCAGGAGATGATTCCTTTATTTTTCAACGGAGCGGTCGTTCCAGTTCTGAAGGTCCTTCGCCTGCTCGGTCTGTTCGCCTCCTGCATCCTGTTGGTCAACCATGCACGCTGGCACATGAGGGCGCTCCAGTGGTGCCTCCGCAAGCAGTGGTATCAGCACAGGGGAGATCTCAGGGAGTCTGTGAGGATCTCCAGAGAAGCTGCAGCGGATCTGTCTTGGTGGAGCGTGGAGGGCAATCTGTCCCAAGGAAAGCCCTTTCATCTACCTCCATCGGTGACCACAGTGATAACGGATGCATCCACTCTAGGGTGGGGTGCACATCTGGGGGATCTGGAGATTAAAGGTCTTTGGTCTCCGGAGGAAAGGTTGCTGCATATCAACCTTTTGGAATTACGGGCGATACGTTTGGCACTCAAGGCCTTCCTCCCTTCCCTTCGCGGTCAGTCTATTCAGGTCCTGACGGACAACACTACCGCGATATGGTATATAAACAAACAGGGAGGGGTGGGGTCTCTTTGTCTCTGCAGAGAGGCCCTGCGTCTATGGTCCTGGGCTCAGGACCATCGGATTTGTCTGATGGCGAATCATCTGGCCGGGGTTCTAAACGTACGTGCGGACAGTCTCAGTCGGCAGTTCTCCGCCGACCACGAGTGGAGGCTTCATCCGGAGGTAGTTCGTCACGTCTTTCGGATGTGGGGAACTCCTCGGGTGGACCTGTTTGCCACTCACGAGAATGCTCACTGCCTGTCATTCTGCAGTCTCCAGTATCCGATGCAGGGAGCGTTGGGGGACGCGTTTCAGTTGAGTTGGGGCTCACGACTCCTTTACGCGTTTCCTCCCATACCCTTGATTCTTCGGGTTCTGAGGAAGATTCGACAAGACCGGGCCCAAGTCATATTGATCGCCCCGGATTGGCCAAGAAGGGTGTGGTATACAGATCTTCTCCACCTCTCCTCGTGCCCTCCGTTCCGTCTCCCTCTCAGGGCAGACCTCCTCTCGCAGTCGGAGGGGCAGGTTCTACACCCCCACCTCCAGAGCTTACACCTTCATGCCTGGAGATTGAACGGGGCAACCTGAATTCTTTCTCTCTCCCGCCAGATGTGGTGGACGTTATTTTATCGGCCAGGCGACACTCCTCCAAGTCCATATACTCCTATAGGTGGTCTAAATTTGTTCTCTGGTGTGGAGAGAGGTCAATTGATCCCTTGAAGGCTCGTTTGTCTAACATTCTGCAGTTTGCCCTTTCTCTTGCTCAGCAAGGCTTTGCTGTGGCTACTGTAAAAGGATACTTATCGGCTTTGTCGGCTTTCCTATGCCTGCCGGATCAGCCGTCCTTATTTAAATCACCTATTGTGCTTAGGTTTCTCAAGGGCCTCACAAATAAATTTCCTCCTACTCCCTTTATTGTACCTCAATGGGACTTAAACCTTGTACTGACTTATCTTATGGGTTCTCCCTTCGAGCCCTTACATAAGTGTCCCTTGAGACTGTTGTCGTTTAAAACGGTTTTCCTCATTGCAATCACCTCGGCAAGGAGGGTAAGTGAGCTTCAAGCTCTTAGTTCAAAACCCCCATTTTTGACTGTGCATGCTGAACGAATGGTGCTCCGGACCAGGGCTGCGTGTTTGCCTAAAGTGGTAACTCCCTTCCATCTGGGGCAATCCATTACCCTTCCTTCTTTTTATCCTCCCCCTCATCCTTCCAAGGAGGAGGAGAGGCTTCACCGTTTGGACCCTAAGAGGGCGGTGAGCTTTTACCTGGACAGGACAAAAGACTACAGGATTGATGACCAGCTCTTTGTGGGCTTTTCTGGCTGCGGAAAGGGTCGTGCGGTGCACAAGCGCACCCTTTCCAGATGGATTGTACTATGCATCAAGATCTGCTACTCCCTAGCTGGTAAGGAGCCTCCGGAGGGTTTGAGGGCTCATTCTACCAGGGCAAAGTCTTCTACGTCTGCTTTATCTAGGGGTGTTCCTGTGGAGGACATTTGTAGGGCGGCAACTTGGGCCTCCCTTCACACCTTTGCAAAACAATATTGCTTAGATACTGAGGTGAGGAGGGACGGGCATTTTGCTCGTTCTGTTCTTCAGGATTTTCTGGTGTAAGAAGGTTGGACACCCTCCTCCGGGAGTGGGGTGTGCTGTGGAATCTATTCACAAGGTGAGGAATCCACTGGCAGATGTATCCATCAGAAGAACAAGTTACTTACCTTCGGTAACGCTTTTTCTGGTGGATACAGTATCTGCCTGTGGATTCCTCACAGACCCACCCGCCTCCCCGTTGTCCATCCTTCTACACCAGTAATTCTATGGCTGTAATTCTATTGATGGTTTCAAATGTGTTTTTTGCTGTCAAGGGCATTATGTTATTTCTAGTGCTTTGATGTTTATTCTCCACACTGTGTGTGTTGATATGCATATTGTGTACTGTGTATACTGTTTATGTACATATTGCTGTCAGTCCGTCCGTGTGCCTCGAAGGCACGGAAAAATGGGGCGGAACTGACGTCATCACGCCGATGGGGTCTTCTTATGGAGCCGGTGACGTCAGCGGAGTCGCGAGCGGAGCCGTGTCTCTGTGACGTCGCCTTCGACCGCATCGGCGTGGACTGCTACAAAAGTTTCCGAATGTTGCTGGCGCAGGGGATATTCACAAGGTGAGGAATCCACAGGCAGATACTGTATCCACCAGAAAAAGCGTTACCGAAGGTAAGTAACTTGTTCTTTAGAAACCCTTGTCGGTTTCAGCCCTATAAAAAAACTGACTACAGCTTCATATTTTTCAAAGTAAGCCCAGTACTGGCCCAACCATTATTTCGAAAAGAATAAGGTTTTCAGGCTCTTCCTAAACCAAGAAGCCAAGAACTAGCTCTCGGGAGCTGGAAGTATATTATACAATTGAGCCGCCTTTACCTAGAATGTTCTTTTCCCGTGACCTAACTTTCCTAAAATTCGGGGCACAAAACATATTAGCAGAGGCAGATTGTAGATTCCTCTGAGGCCCATAGCGTTTAAAGTCTTTGTAGCGCCACAGAGCCTATCTTGTTTAGGGCCTTCTAGACCACCACCATGGATTTAAAGATTCTCCAGTATTGGGGTGTCTTTCAGAGATTCACATGCTTGAATCATAACCCGTCGTCGAAGTGGGAGTCCCATGGTACATAAAATAGCAATATATCCATAGTATAACAATAGCATAGCTAAAAGAGCCATAGGAAGTATTGTAACATTGAAATCAATAGGAAAAAACTTGTCACTTTAATAACTCATCCAAGTCATTAGATATAGTCCAAACTCCAGACAATCAGGCGACAGCACCCTCTAGAACCTTCTCCCCAGAGGCTCAGTCCCTCAGATTTTCTACCGCACGTCGTGTGAAGGGAGTCTCCCTGAGCTCTGCTCAGCACTTCTACTTTTTCTTCAGAATATCATCATCATCATAAAGCTTTATTCGACAAGAAAATGTCATAAAAGCACAAACAGATACACATTAAAAATAAGAAAAAGCCAATATGGATAAATTGATAAACATTAAATATACATTCGTTACAAGGACAATAAAATCAGATTAAAAATGTGAATGATAAAATTGTTGAACTCATTACCGGACTAGAATACAATGTGCAAATAGTAGCAAGGGAGTTTACATTCATATAGATTATAACAATAGAAACAGGGTACAAGTGGAAGCAAAAACTCTTTGTATATCCGTGGGCCAAAATGTCATATGTGGATTAGAGAGGCATCGCCACTTTCAATCGTATTATCCATGCCCATCCAAGAAATTTTGCTACAGCTATAAGAAGAGGAAGCCAGGTTTCAGTGCGTATTAATCTAAGAGCAACCTCGGATTTTGGAGTGCCTAAAAGACGACAGATGGGGGGCCAACCAAATGCGTCGAGGAATAGTATATGCAGGGCACACAAACAAGAGGTGGGACAAACACTCTCTGGGTGCATGGCAAAGGGGGCAAGATATATCAGGTGCATTCCCCCAACTTGCTGTAAAAGACTTAACGGGAAGTGTGCCAATTCTTAATTGAAACAAAAGCTTTCTATCAAGTGGCTTTGTGATAGTGTCCCAATATGCTTCAAGCCTTCGACTTGGTTTGACCATAAGGAATTGGCCTGTCAGCGACGATGGATCACTATTCCTAAAGATACTAGCTTCCACCCAAGCCCAGTACCTTTCCTTCAACTGCATTTTCGTCGTCGGAGTACTTAGACGCCGCCCTCGCGCGCTGACGTCCGTTCTTCTTTTTTCCGCGCCAGTAAGCGCAGATCCGGGAGAGCTACCCCTTTTAGTCTTTTTTGACTAAGTTTTTGGATCCTTTTTGATCTTGTCTCCGCTCCGGTGCCGGTAGGATGCCTGGTTTCAAAGCCTGTGCTGACTGCAACCGCTTGATGTCGGTTACGGATCATCACCGCCGGTGCCTTTACTGTTTGGGCCTCGACGCGGAGTCGTGTTCGGACTGCAAGGCCCTGACCTCGAAGGCTAGACGGGAGCGGTCCCGTAAGCTCCTCGAGATTCGCCACTCTGCTCCGCGCCCCTCTCGATCCCGGTCCAGGAGGAGGTCCAAGGATCGGTCGCGGAGCCGCAGCCGACGTCATCATCGCTCGTCTGGCTCCAAGTCTTCGGGTAAGTCGAAGCACTCCAAGAAGTCCAAGAGGCGACACCGCTCTTCGGACTCCCCTCGCGCGACTCGGTCGAGGGTCAGGGTGGTTCCACCCCCGCGGCTCCAGCGGAGCCGCATGCGCCGCGCAAGGCCCCATACCCGCCGGTCCCTGGGACTGACGCGACGCCGGCGGAAGTCAGTGCCTTCCTCTCGGCCATGAGGAGCCTGGCTCCGCCGTCGACGCCCGCTGGCGCGCCTTCGGGCCCCGCGGACCCGACTGGGCAACCTTGCATGCCGGCGGCTCCGGCCCCGTCGCCGGCTTCGGACCAGACGCCGCAGGTTCCCGAGGGACTCGTCCCCGAGTCCGCCGACTACCTCGTCACGCCTCCTCCGCCGGCGTCGACACCGGTTTCACCTCCGACGCCGACTCAGTTCGGCGTCGAGCCCCAGTTCAGCCCCGCCCTTGATCCGGCGCCGTTAGAGACACATTATGTCTATCGTCCGGCTCCGATCCTTCCTCCTGTTTACCAGGAATCGGTTGACGGGGGCGACTGGGAGGGGTCCGATGACCCTATGGCCGTTCAGGCTCAGCTGTCACAGGACTGGGCAGATGAACTGGGGGAGGCCAGTGGTCTGGATACGTCACCAGACACTGGATTCATCTCTCCTCCGACTGTGGCTTCGGAGGAGGGTGCTGCTTTCTCTGTGGTGCTGCGCAAGGCGGCCGCAGCCCTTGGGCTCGAGCTGCCTGCCGTGGCTGTGAGGACTAACGTCCTCACTGAGGTGCTTCAGTCTGCAGCAAGCTCCACTGAGCCTCTGCTGCAATTCAATGAGGCCCTCATTGACGTTCTGCAGGGCACCTGGTCCAAGCCCTCCACAGTCCCTCCTGTGGACAGGAACGTCGCCAGGCGCCACCGCCCTGCTCTGGGCGACCCCAGTTTTCTGTCCCAACACCCCACCCCGAGAGCCTGGTTATCCAGGCTTCTACCTTCCAATCCTCCTTCCCGACCGCTCCGCCGGACCGGGATTCCAAGAGACTGGAACAGTTTGGCAAAAAGCTGTTCTCCTCCCTCAGTTTGGGTCTGCGGTCCTTGAATACCGCCTGTCTTTTGGACCGTTATTCCCACTCTCTGTGGGATACGGTGGAGGACGTGCTGCCCCTGTGCCCGGAGGAGGCCCAGACACGACTTACCCAGGCTCTGGCCGATGGGAGGGATGCAGCACGACATGCAATCCGATGTGGGCTTGACACTACGGACTCGCTGGGTAGGGCGATTTCTACCACGGTGGCGCTTAGACGTCACGCCTGGCTGCGGTCCACGTCCTTTTCGGGGGATGTCCAGAGCACTCTCATGGACATGCCCTTTGATGGCACTCGCCTTTTTGGTGAGAAAGCGGACAGTGCGCTGAATCGCTTTAAGGACTCCCGGGCTGCGGCCAACTCCTTGGGCCTCTCGGCCCCGCAGACGCAAACTTCCGCCTTTCGTGGCCAAGGAAGGGGTGCCTCCTCACGTCAGCCTAGCCACCAGCCGCAGAGCCAACCTGCGCGCAGTCGCGGACGTGGTTTCCGCCGAGGCGGTTCTGGAGGACGACGCGGTCAGCCCACATCCACCCCGGCAGCATCCGCCTCAAAGCCTTCCTAGTCCGAGCTTTCAGGCCCATTCCACGCCAGTGGGCGGCAGAGTTCGCCATCACCTGCTCCACTGGCGGTCCATCACATCGGACAGGTGGGTGCTGCAAATCGTCCGAAGGGGCTACTCCCTCCCCTTTGAGACGACCCCTCCAGCCATGCCACCGCAGCACCACCGTATCTCGGGGGATCATTTGAATCTTCTCCACGAGGAAGTTTCGGCCCTCTTGGCCAAGGGGGCCGTCGAGCGCGTTCCGAGCCCAGAAGTAGGTCGTGGTTGTTATTCCCACTACTTTCTGGTGCCCAAGAAGGGCAAAGGGGGCCTGCGCCCTATCTTGGACCTCCGGAACGTCAATGCCTTCCTCCGGAAGGAAAGGTTCAAGATGTTAACTTTGGCTCAGGTTCTAGCTGCCCTAGACCCTGGAGACTGGATGGTAGCGTTGGACTTGCAGGACGCATATTTCCACATCCCCGTCCTGCCGGCCCACCGGCGTTACCTGCGGTTCACGGTGGGTCAGGAGCACTTTCAGTTTACCGTGCTCCCCTTTCGGCCTTACCAGTGCCCCTCGGGTGTTCACAAAAGTGATGGCGGTGGTCGTTGCTCATCTGCGCAGATCAGGGGTTCCAGTCTTCCCCTATCTCGACGACTGGTTGTTGAAGGCAGGCTCGCCCCAGGCAGTCGTCTCCCACCTCCAGACTACGGCGGATCTCCTGCATTTGCTGGGGTTTTCCATCAACGTGCCGAAGTCACACCTGAGTCCCTCTCAGAAGCTCCTCTTCATCGGAGCGGCTCTCGATTCGGCGCAGTTCCGGGTCTATCCGCCGGAACAGCGGGTCCGGGATATTCAGGCCCTGATTCCCATCTTTCGGCCTCTATCCTGGATTTCGGTCAGGCTAGTGTTGCGGCTTCTGGGGCTGATGGCCTCCTGCATCCTACTAGTGCATCACGCCAGGCGGCGCATGCGGGCTCTGCAGTGGGACCTGAAGTTTCAGTGGGCCCAGCATCACGGCAACCTGTCCGACCATGTCTTGATCTCGGAGGGCACTGCACAGCAGTTGCAGTGGTGGCTCACGGACCGCGATTGGGTCACGGGCAGGAGCCTCTCCCTTCCCCAACCGGAGCATGTCGTGGTGACGGATGCGTCCCTCCTGGGATGGGGTGGCCATATGGGAGAGGCGGAGATCAGAGGCCTCTGGTCTCCGGCGGAGTCTCGCCTCCACATCAACCTGTTGGAGTTGAGAGCGATCCGACTTGCACTGAAAGCCTTCCTTCCCTCTGTCAGGGGCAGTGTCGTGCAGGTGTTCACGGACAACACCACCGCCATGTGGTATTGCAACAAACAGGGCGGGGTGGGGTCGTGGACCCTTTGTCAGGAGGCTCTGCGCCTCTGGACGTGGCTGGAACACCAGGGCGTCACCCTAGTGGTTCAACATCTGGCGGGCTCTCTGAACGCCAGAGCGGACGAACTCAGCCGCCGGTGCATGATGGATCACGAATGGCGTCTGAACTCCGAAGTGGCGCAAGGTCTCTTTCAGCAGTGGGGAGAGCCTTGGTTAGATCTATTCGCCACCGAAGAGAACGCGCAATGTCAGCAGTTCTGCGCGTTGGAGTTTCCAAGGCGGCACTCGCTCGGCGACGCTTTTCGTCACGAGTGGAGTTGCGGTCTGTTGTACGCCTTTCCGCCTATACCACTTCTGCCCAGAGTGCTGAAGAAGATCAGGCACGACCGGGCCCAAGTCATCTTGGTGGCTCCGGATTGGGCACGAAGGTACTGGTATCCCGAGCTACTCAGTATGTTGACCGATCCTCCGATACGTCTGCCCCTTCGGAAGGATCTTCTGTCGCAGCAGCAGTGGACGGTCCTCCACCCGAACCTGTCCAGCCTCCACCTCCATGCGTGGAGATTGAGCGGCGGCAGTTGATGCCATTTGACTTGCCTCCTGAAGTCTGTGATATCATTCTGGCAGCCAGGCGTCCCTCCACAAAGACGGTATACGCCTGCCGGTGGAACAAATTTGTGGCATGGTGCACAGCAAAGGCTGTGGATCCCCTTTCCGCCCCTCTTTCTGAGGTTCTCCTCTTCTTTCTTTGGCCCGGCAGGGCTCCGCCCTGGGCACCCTGAAAGGTTATCTTGCTGCCATCTCTGCCTTCTTGCGGCTTCCTGATCAGCCTTCTCTTTTCAAGTCCCCTGTGGTTACACGCTTTCTAAAAGGCATTACTCACACGTTCCCTCCTGTCCCGTTTGTAATGCCTCAGTGGGACTTGAATCTGGTCTTGACATTCCTGATGTGCGCTCCCTTCGAGCCTCTTCACAATTGTCCTCTTCGTCTTCTGACTCTTAAGACTGCTTTTCTGGTAGCCATCACCTCGGCTAGATGGGTGAGTGAGCTCCAGGCTTTATCTTCAAAGCCTCCTTTTCTGTCTGTTCATCCGGACAAGTTTGTCCTAAGGCCTCGTCCTTCCTTTCTTCCGAAAGTGGTGACTCCATTTCATCTTGGGCAGTCTGTCACCTTGCCCACCTTCTTTCCGCCTCCGCATCCTTCCAAAGAGGAAGAGAGGCTCCACCGTCTGGACCCAAAACGTGCGCTCTCCTTTTATTTGGACCGCACGAAGCAGTTCCGGGTGGATGACCAACTTTTCGTTGGATACGTGGGTGCTAAGAAGGGGAAAGCGGTGCACAAACGGACCATCTCTCGGTGGGTCGTTTTGTGCATCAAAATTTGTTACTCCTTGGCAAAAAAGGACCCTCCTGTTGGGCTGCGCGCCCATTCCACTCGGGCCACAGCGGCTACTACTGCTT
This sequence comes from Triturus cristatus, assembly GCF_964204655.1. Classification (NCBI taxonomy): domain Eukaryota; kingdom Metazoa; phylum Chordata; class Amphibia; order Caudata; family Salamandridae; genus Triturus; species Triturus cristatus. The sequence goes on along the minus strand of NC_140580.1, from coordinate 1,174,971,107 downwards.
TGGGACGGGGTGTCCCTTTGCAGGACATCTGTCAGGCGGCGACGTGGGCTTCGCTACACACGTTTGCCAGGCATTATTGCCTTGACAGCCAAGTCCGGAGGGATGGCTTCTTTGGCCGTTCTGTCCTCCAGGACTTTCTGGTGTGATCTTGGTTCGCAGACCCACCACCGGGGATGGTATTGCTTGGGTATCTATTCTAAGGTGAGGAATCTAACTAACGTGTTTCTTTCAGATGAACAAGTTACTTACCTTCGGTAACGATGTATCTGTAAGAAACATTAGTTAGTTAGATTCCTCACCGACCCACCCATCCTCCCCGTTCTGCGAACTGACATCTAGGGTTAAGGTTATCCTTTTCAGGTCCCTAGATTTTGTTTTTGGCACCAGTGTCGGTCTTTGCATGGCTCTGCGTTCCTGGCGCGGAAGGCTATGTACAAGAACTGACGTCCGCGCGCGAGGGCGGCGTCTAAGTACTCCGATGACGTCATCCCGGCGCACGACGCCGACGACGGACGCGGAGCCGCAGACGACGCCTAGCGATGCGCAAGGGGTATTGCTGACGAAAAATCTTCCGGATCCAGCCTGACGCCTGGGGATATTCTAAGGTGAGGAATCTAACTAACTAATGTTTCTTACAGATACATCGTTACCGAAGGTAAGTAACTTGTTCTTTGAGGTCAGATTTCGCCTTACCTGGCAACTCGTGGTTAAGGGGGAGGTGGGATAGTTGGTGTCTGTGCAGAGGCTGCAGGCGGCATCGGGGAGGCTGGAGGGGCCAACCCATGGTGAACTCAGACTCTGGAGCGCTGGAGAACCTCACTGGGACCGATGGGCTACTTGGACTCTGGCTATAGTGACGGGTGCAGTGGTGGTTCCAGGTGTCGAGTTTCTTCGTCCTCAGCAGCCTTAGAGTCTGTCTTTGGAGCTTCTTTTGAACAGAGCGGCTGTTCGCAGGAGATCCGGTCTTTGATGAAGGCAGTCGGTCCTCCCAGGGGTTGTGGAGCCCACTGGCTGCAGGACAAGTCTGCTTTTGGCACAGGATCTCTAGAAACTGCAGACGGGCCGGTAAGGTTGGGGCCAAGTCAGTACTTCTCTACTGTCTCCTCTGCTGTGCAGCTTATTCTGTCCTTCGTAGGTTGCAGGAATCTGAGGAGGCAAGGTTCCGTGTAGCCCCTAAATATTTAGGGGCGTTACTGGAGTGTACGGGTTGGGACCAACAGGTCCCTTCTTTGGAGTGGGTACACCCTCTATTATGCCACCCTCCAGTGGGTGGGGGTATGACACTCTTGGATTGGCTGGGTCTCAACATCTTCAAGATGGAGGGGACTGAGATGTGTGCTTCACCTCGCCTGGAGCTATCAAAGGTGGACACACCTCTGTAAGAAACTGGCTCTATATATACTACACCAAAATGAGGTATAGTGTGTATAAAGCCCAAGTGTCCCCAGAGCTAGGCAGAGGTTAAAGTTAGATAGACCCTTACTCTCTAATAGTGGTAGCTTGGTCGAGCAGTAAGGCAGTATCAGAGGACAGTGTTAACCATTTGATGTACACACTAGTCAGCAAATTAATTCACATACTCAAGAACTGAACTCTAGGCCAATTGTTGTTGTATACAAATATTCTGTTTATTTTTAGAACCAAGCAAGCCTGGCACAGGTAAGCATTAAATACTTTTCAGTAATAAGTTACTGGATATGGAACAGTTTGAAAATGCAATCCAAATTGTACTTTGTTTGATTTACAGGGGAGCAGTAGGATGCAATACTTAGCAAATAACGTACATTAAAATGATTAGGCTTTTTCAGTAAATTACAGGTGTTACTTTTTATGTTACTTTTCTAACTCTGTGCTGGGTGCCTAGATTCAGCACTGGGACATTTCCTGGAAACAGGTAAGAAATTACATTTTGGTTATTCGTGCGATATTTAAAGAATGTTTTCAGATTTCAAAACTCCACACTAAAAAACTTTTTGCAGCAGTACATTGAAATGAATAGGCTTTTACCGTAAATTCCAGGTAAGTTACTTTTCACGTTACTTTTCTAACTCAGTGCTGCATACCTAGATTAAGCACTGGGACATTTCTTGCAAACAGGTGAGTAAACATTTTGGTTATTTGTGCGATTTTTAAAGAATATTTTTAGGTTTCAAAACTCCACACTTAAAAACTTTTTGGAGAAAAAGTGTCATTGTTATCCTATGGGAGGAAAACAGGTTAACGGTTCACAGGTAAGTAAACGGCTGTGGGAGTTAAGGTTCTGGGGTTAGACTCAGGGTTCCCCCAGGGTCAGTGATGCACTGAGATTGCACCCTTAGCGGCACTAGGGGTGCCAGGTGCAGAGTGTTAAGGCCCAATGTTATCCTATGGAGGATAGGGGGTCTCCGGTTGGTGGCTGCTGGCAAGCAGGCCACGAGGTTGTGGGAGCAAAGCTCCTAGGGTTTAGCTCTGGGCAAGTTTGGGATCAAAGTAGCTCCAAAGGTGCACCCTCAGCGGCACAAGGGCGGCCGGGTGCAGGGTGCTATTTTGAGGTCGGGTGCCCTGTTGTTTCCAATAGAGAACCTCCGGGACAAAGAAACACTGCAGGCTCGGGTACGAGGATCTTCCAGGTGCGACCACCACTTTGAGGGGTAAGTTGGGATGTCTTTGGTTGGTTAGACACCGTTGGTTTGGCCACACAAGGCCGTGGGGCGTCAGGTGCAGGGGTGCCTTGGGACGTCGGGTGCAGGGGTGCCTTGGGACGTCGGATTTTCTTACCCGATTTTGTTGCAGTGGGGGGGGGTCCTCTGGATTGAGGCTGCAGGCGTCGTCTGGAGGCTTGAGGGAGATAAGGGGTCGCCGGATCTCGGGTCAGGATCACCGGGGTGACCGCCTCATGGTGTTTTTTTCCACTTGAGCTCGGGCCGGGTTCAGCGGTTGCAGAGTGGGCTGGATTCGCGGTCTCTGGCTGGCACCAGAAGCTGCAGTTTGAACAAGTCCGGTGTTCACAGGAGATTCAGTCTTTGAAATGAAGGCAGGTAGGTCCTCCAGGGTTTTTGAGGTTGCTGGCTGCAGGAGACACCGGGATTTAGCAGGAGTAGGTTCAAGGGGAGACAGGCCTGTAGGGCAGGGGCCAAGTCAGTGGGCGTCGTCCTCTTGTTAGCTCTGCACGGCTCTTCGTCCTTCTTCTGATCTTCTTTTCTTGATGTTGCTGGATCTGAGGAAGGAAGGTTCAGGGTGCCCCCTAAATACTACATTTAGGGGCGTTACAGGTAGATAAAGGGCTGGGACCAATGGGTCCCTTCCCTGTGGTGGGTACACCCCCTGTTCTGCCACTCTCACTTCCTCTTCATGGACGCAGCCCATCCTGGGGTAGGAAGCATGACACCTCTGCCCAGGATGGGCTCTGTTTCTGGACCCAGAGAGTGAGGCTCCTCTACCCAGGGGTCCCCAAACCTGTCTGGTGGTGGCAAATGGCAGATGGCCATTTAGAAACCACACCAGGGTTAGTCATTTTTATGGGGCATCTCTAAGAAGCCCTCTGAGTGCATTATATATTAAATCCCACACTGGCATCAGTTTGAGTTTAATGTGCTGAGAAGTTTGCTACCAAACTTCCCAGGTTTCAGTAAAGCCATTGTGGAGTTCGTAATGACCATCTCCCAGACCATATACTCTTCATGGCTTTACTACACTTACAATGTCTAAGAATGGACTTAGACACTGTAGGAGTACATGGCTCATACAACTGTATCCGTACCTGTGGTCTAGTGCACTCTGCTAGAGGGGTGACTTACCTAGGTCAACGGCAGTGGGTTACAGTTATGGCACCTAGGGATGTGTGCCATGTCAACTCTTCACTTTTCTCTGCACCAAAGCACGCAGCCTGCAATGGCAGTGTGTAGGTGTTAAGGTGTAGGGTCTGTAAGGGTGGCACAATAGGTGCTGAAACCCTTATAAGCCTACTCTGGTCACAGGGCCCTTAGTACTCATGGTACCTTTTACAAGGGTCTTACCTGTGTCCATTGTGGATTCAAAGGTATAGTCTTGGGTAAGAACGCAGGACCCAGAGCATATCAAGTCAAAGTGCACCATAAATCTGGTACAAAGTTGGGGTGTTACCGCAACAGAAACCCACTGTTCGAGGCATATGAGCTGCAGAATTCATACTACTGCAAAGATCGCCATCTGGTGTTGGGCTCGGATGCTTGCACCTTGTTGTCTTGGAAGAAGTCTTTTGTAGTCACGAGATAGGTGACTCCTCCCTTGGGTGATAAAGCGCATGGGCATCGACTCCATCCTCAGATTGTTTTTTTCCGCCATCGGGTTCGGATGTAACTTGCTGCGCTCTGGGTCGACGTCCTTCGATTCCCCTAAGCGCAAAAACTGTCTCCGCTCAACGTTATTGTTTAGATCGCGAATCTCTCTCAACGCGTATCACATTCTGAAGACATTTTCGAGTCTGCTCGTCGACTTGGGCAGTTGGGCCGATCGGCGCCATCATCCAGCATATGGAAAGGACCCCTTTCAAAAAATGCAAGTGTGGGGCTAAATTCCCACACACAGAGCTCCACAAGGTCTGCAACCTTTGTCTCTTGCCAGAACACGAGAGTCGAAACTGCCAGGCCTGTGACGCTTTCACGTCCAAGAAGACTATACGTGATCGTCAGGCTCTACGATACGCAATGTCCAGGTCAACCGTTCCGGCGCCGCAGAAAATCTTTGAAGCTGGCTCCGATGATCCAGACACAGGAGACGAACAACCCAACATCTATGAAGCCGAGCAATCGGGATCGGAAGACCGGATGATTACCCCAGGTCAACAGAGCGTGAGTACTGACGTCAACGCCCCTACCCGGAAAAAAAAAAAGGCTCCTGCAACACCCCCACCTTCGGGTTTGGGTCGGCACCGAGACAGAACTTCAGAAGCCTCGCCGCCGGGCCCGGCTCTGAAGCATCCAAATCCTTCAGGCAGCTCGGGATTGAGCCAGCCACAACATGGTCCCGAAAAACCATTGTCGGCACCGAAGCATAAACTGAAGGTCTCGTCGACACAAAAATCTTCAGCACTGAAACCCAAGGTAGTGGACTCTTCGGCACCGAAACAAACTCAATCGAAGCCTTCGGATCCGAAAAAACAAACTAAACCTTCGGGATCGAAAACTCTACCTAGGCAAAAGGAGACAAAACGCCTCCTAAAGCTAAAGAAGTCAGGCCAAAACACCACTCGGAGCCGAAGTCCTCGGTGCTGAAAAAAGACAAAAACACCTGAGATACCCTCCAAGAAAAAAAGACTCCTCCACCTCACCTATGAGGCCTTTATCTCCACTTCCACAGCCTCTAAACACTATACCTTCTCCAGCACACTCTCCAGTGCCTGCTTTTTCACGTCGAGAGGAGGATGAAGATCTAGGGCGTGATGATGACATACACTCACCACATAATACAGATACTGATGATGACACCCAAAGTATCCCTCCTCAGGACCCGTGGGACAATTATGATGTCCCAGATGTACCCGAGCCAGGTTCATATCCCTCCAGACCATCCCCTCTAGACGATAGTATAGGGTTTGCAATACTAATAAATAGAGCTGCACAATACCATGGGGTCCCACTACATTCAGACCCTCTTGAGGAGAATTTTTTACTTGAGACATTCACTCTGCCTCAAAAGACAACAAACACTCTCCATATACTCAAAGGGATGATTAAACATACCACTGAGGTTTTTAAAGACCCTGCTAGGGCTAGGGTTCTTAACCCTAGAATTAAGAAAAAATACAGGCCAGCTCCAAGCGATCCAGCCTATATTAAAGGTCAACTCCCTCTGGATTCGTTGGTAGTAGCAAATGGGCGAATTCCCAAACTACAGGTGAGGTCCCTCTGCCAGACAAAGAATCTAAGTTACTGGACGCATCGGGGAAAAGAGTTGCGTCTCAGGCAGCAAACATTTGGCGCATGGCCAATTCACAAGCCTTACTAGCAAGGTACGACAGGGCTCACTATGATGAGCTTGAAAAGCTCATTCAACACCTTCCAGACCAGCATAAGACCAAAGCAAATGATCTTATACCAGATGGAAAGTTAATTACAAATACTTCAACAAAGTGTGCCCTTGATGCAGCAGATACAGCATCCCACACAATAAACACAAGTGTGTTATTACGTAGACACGCGTGGCTGCGCATATCTGGGTTTAAACAAGAGGTGCAGTCTACCATCCTCAATCAACCCTTAGATCAAGAACACTTGTTTGGGCTCTCTGTGAACACATCTTTAGAAAAGATGAAAAACGACACGGAGACAGCCAAATCCATGGTGACTCGACAAGCAACAACTGGTGGAGGTTCCTTTCGTCGCTCCTTTTATAGGGGCGCCTCCAAAACCATTGGCACAGACACTACCTATTCCACTTACAAAAGTCCCACCCAGACCTCCCCTAACAGAGGTTACTTTAGAGGGAATTACAGAGCCAACAACAGGGAGAGGGTGTGGTTCTAATACCCGCAACTCCCCCACCACAAAACGGTGACTTCCCTACACTTCCCCCCGACCATTCCACTATAGTCAGGGGAAGACTATCACAGTTCCTACCTGTGTGGAATTCCATCACCACAGACAGGTGGGTAAGACAAATTATCCAGTATGGTTACTGCCTGGAACTTATTGCTACTCTCCCCCAACATACCGCCCAGACAGCGTCCCATGTCCATGGAATATCTAACGCTTCTCAAACAGGAGGTTATCTCCATGCTTCAAAAGCACGCAATAGAACCAGTTGCCCTAGAGCATCAGGGAACAGGGGTGTAATCACTGTACTTTCTAATCCCCAAAATGGACAGTACTCTCAGACCAATACTGGACCTCAGACCCCTCAATTTCTACGTTCATTCAGATCACTTTCATATGATCACTCTTCAGCAAGTCCTTCCACTGCTTCAGCAAGGCGACTTCCTTGCACATTAGACCTCGAGGACGCCTACTTCCATATTCCCATACACCCTGCTCACAGGAAAAATCTAAGGTTCACAGTGGACGGCCAACACCATCAGTTCAAGGTCCTCCTATTTGGAGTAACAACAGCACTCAGGGTCTTCACAAAGTGTCCGGCGGTAGCAGCACGCGCACTTACGAAGAAAAGGCATTCACGTGTTTCCGTACCTGGACGACTGGCTGATAAAAGTCACGCAGTCAGTGTGTACAGCACACCTACCAAACAATTCAGCTGCTACACAGTTTGGGGTTCACCATAAACCACACCAAGTCCCACCTACAGCCCTCCTATCTACATCAGTATCTAGGGGCCACAATAAACACTTCCAAGGCTCTGACATACCCCAATCCAGCCAGGATATCCAGTATACAAACCCTTGTCACAAGATTTCAACCCCAACACTCCCTTCCAGCTCGAGTGTTTATGCAGCTAATAGGAATGATGGCCTCTTGCATTTTCATTGTCCCTCATGCAAGGCTTCAGATGCGCCCTTTACAAGAATGCTTAGCACATCAGTGGAACCAGGCTCAAGGTCAACTTACAGATCTGGTGTTGGTGGACAGCCGCACACATCGCTCTCTGCAGTGGTGGAACACACAAAACCTTTCCTAAGGGCGGCCGTTCCTAGAGCCAGTCCCACAGATAGTGCTAACATCGGACGCATCCCTCACCGGCTGGGGAGCCCACCTCCTAAACCATACAGTCCAGGGCAGGTGGACCACTCAACAAAAAGTGCTCCACATCAATCACCTAGAATTACTTGCAATTTTTCTAGCGCTAAAATCTTTCCAACCACATCTCCTCAACAAAACTGTCCTAGTCCGGACAGACAACATGACAGCAATGTATTACATACAGAAACAAGGAGGAACACACTCTTTGCAACTTTCTGAACTAGCGCAAAACATATGGAGATGGGCCATTCCGCAAAACATATATATCCTAGAACAACATCTTCCAGGAGTACACAATCAGATTGCGGATCTGCTCAGTCGTCAGACACAGCATATTCACGAATGGGAACTTCATCCACAGGTTCTTCAACCATTTTTCCAAATTTGGGGCCACCCAGACATAGCTCGGTTCGCCACACAGGAAAATGCAAAATGCCCAACCTTCACCGCCAGGCTTCCACACCCGTCGTCCAAGGGCAATGCGATATGGATGAACTGGTCAGGCAGATTTGCGTACACTTTTCCGCCACTCCCACTCATTCCCCTAGTAAGGCAACAGTCTCTCAAGATGATCCTAATTGCTCCCACATGGGAACGGCAACCATGGTTCTCCCCACTTCTCGAACTCTCAGTGGTTCCACACCAAAAACTGCATCTCTCCCCGAAACTACTAACACAGAACCATGGAGAGATAAGACACCCCGATCCAGGTCAGCTGAATCTAGCGATCTGGCTCCTGAAGTCCTAGAGTTCGGTTACCTTAACCTTTCACCAGACTGTACGAACATCATCAAAGAAGCCAGGCGCCCTACTACTAGAGCCCGTTATGTCGCGAAATGGAAAAGATTAGTCATTAACTGCAATAATAATAAAACCGATCCACTGGATGCTTCAATCCAGAACATAATTTGCTATTTGCTGCATTTACACAGATGTAATCTGGCATATTCATCCATAAGATTACATCTAGCTGCTCTTGCTGCCTACTTACAAAACAGACCACACCTGTTACTTTTTAGAGAACCTGCAATCAAAGCCTTTATGGAAGGACTTAAAAGAATAATTCCTCCCAGACTGCCACCTTCTCCGGTGTGGAATCTAAACACTGTCCTTACCAGGCTCATGGGTCCCCCATTTGAACCTCTACACAAATGTGAACTGTAGTTCCTTACATGGAAAGTAGCTTTCCTAGTTGCAATCACCTCTCTCAGGAGAGTAAGTGAGATCCAGGCTTTAACCATACAGGAACCATTCTTACAAATAAATCATAACAAGGTGGTTCATTAAACAAATCCAAAATTCCTCCCAAAGTAATCTCTGCTTTTCATCTTAACCAATCCATAGAGTTACCAGTGTTTTTCCAAAACCCAGACTCTGTAGCAGAGAGAGCTCTTCACACACTTGACGCGGCTGGGTGCAGAGTGCTGAGGCCCAATGTTATCCAATGGGGGCCTCCGGTTAGTGGCTGCTCACGAACAGGCCACAACGTTGTGGAAGCAGAGCTCCTGAACTTAAGCTTAGGGCAAAGGTGGATTTAGTTTAGCATACAAGGTGCACCCGCAGCAGTACAGGGCAACTGGTTTCAGGGTGTTGTTTTGCCAACGGGTGCCCTGTTGTTTTCAATGGGAGTTGCCGGTTTTGGATTTTGGCTACAGGCTTGGTCCAGGAAATCTTCTGGGAGGAACCAACATCTGGGCAGGTAGTTGGAGGGCTCGGTGACGTAGGAGCATCTTGGGTTCTCTTCTCCAGGTCGCAGGGCGGCTGGATGCAGGGGTGTCTTTTGAGGTAAGATTGGACCTTACTGAGCAACTCACGGTTGGGTAGCTGGTCTCCGTGCTGAGGCTGCAGTCCGTGTCGGGGAGTCCTGGAGGATTCAACCCACGGCGGACTCAGACTCTGGAGTGCTGGGGGACCTCGCTGGAACCGTTGGGCCACCCAGATATGGGCGGTAGGCATTGGGTGCAGTGGTGGTTCCAGGTGTCTGGTTTCTTTGTCCTCAGCAGGCTCAGACCCTGTTGTGGGAGTTTCTTTTGAACAGAGCTGCTGTTCACAGGAGGTCCAGTCTTTGTTGAAGGCAGTTAGTCCTCCCAGGGGTTCTGGAGGTCGCTGGCTGCAGGACAAGACGATTTTTGGCGCAGGATCTCTGGATACTGCAGACGGGCAGGTAGGGCTGGAGCCAAAACAGTTCTTCTCTACAGTCTCCTCTGCTGGGCATCTTCTTTCGTCCTCCTTCTTGGTAGGTTGTGGGAATGTGTCTTCTTGGTTCAGGGCTGCCCTCTAAATACTGTAATCTGAAAGAAATACATTAGTTATAGATGCCTTACCTTAGAATTACCCCCCAGGCGTCAGACTAGATCCGAAAAGTTTTTTCGTCAGCAGTACTTCTGTGCGTCAGAAGGTGGCGTCGGTCGGTTTTGCGTCCTTCGTCTGCATCGTGGTCGCCGGGATGACGTTGCTGCAGCTACTTAGACGCCGCCCTCGCGCGCTGACATCAGTTCTTTTTTTTTTTTTCGTGCCAGCCAGCGCAGATCTGGGAAGAGCGGTACCTCAGTCATTTTTTTACTAACTTTTTCTCGACTTTTGTCGACTTCTTTTTCGAGTCTTCGACTCTTAAGGTGCACGAGGGATGCCCGGCTTCAAGCCATGCGGTTCCGGTCATTGGATGATGTCGGTGACAGATCCGCACCGCGTGTCTTTTTTGCCTGGCGCGCGACCACGACCCCAAGCTGCGCAGTTCGAGGTCCCGGTCGCGGAGCCAACACCATTCCTGTTCCAAGTCTTCGAAGTCTTAGCACTCTGGGCCGGTTAAGTCAAAGCATAAGAAGTCATCGAAAAAGCATCGTCGCTCTTTGACTTCTCCTCGTCGGTCGGCCGACCTGACGAGCCCGCGGGTGGTGCCCCTCCCGTGGCTCCGCGCACGGAGCCTGAAGAGACGACTCCACGTTTCCCTCCCTTTCAGGGACCCAGAGCGACTCCCGCCTAGCTTCGTATGTTCTATGAGGCTATGTACGCCATCTTTAAGCGGCCCTAACGCGCCTTTGGGCCCCGCGGACACAGTTGGGGGTGCTAGGCCTTCTCCGCCAGCGGCTCCGGCCCCAGAAAGCAAGAGACACACAATTGATGGACGGAATGCTGAACAAATATACACCCTCAGTCAAGAAATATGGGTTAAATCCAGACCTGGATCCGGATTGGCACCGGTTGACCTTATTTACGCCTCCACTGGCGCTGCTTACTCCGGCACCACTTCTATGTTAGACGCCGGTCAGCCCCCCAGCCGGCGTCGACCCCAGCCTCCTTCCCGACGTGAAGCCGGACAGGCACCGTCCGACCCCAGAGATGGACCGGCGTCATCCGACGCCTGATCAGGCACCGAGAGGGGTTTTTATGCCCCTGTTCACTCCTGGGGCCCCTTTTCAACCAGAATGGCACCCAGATACTGAGGAGGACTGGGAGGGGTCGGGTGACCCTCTAGCTGACCAGGAGAGTTAGCAGGACTAGAGAAAGGAACTGGGGGACACCAGTGGTTTGGACACCTCGACTGACCTTGGTATGTCGTCTCCTCCTACCGTGGCTACGGAGGAGGGAGCGTTGTATGCAGTGGTTGTAGGAAAGTGGCTCTGTATATACTGTTCCCAAATAGGTACAGTGTGTACAGAGTCCACAGTCCCCATTGGTTTGGCAGAGGCTAAAGTTAGATATAACCTTACTCTCTAAAGAGGTAGCTTGGTCGAGCAGTAAGGCAGTATCAGAGGACAGTGTAAAGCATTTGTTGTACACACTCAGTCAGCAAATGGTCACACACACTCAAGAACTGAACTCTAGGCCAATGGTTTATATAAAAAATATATGGTTGCTTTATTTTAGAACCAACAATAGGTATCAAAATATACTTTCTCAGATTGAGATGCTTTAGATAAATACTTTTCAATAGGCAATAGACTTTTGAATATAATAGTTACAGTGGTTGCAATAGGCAACACAATTTCAAACACAATAATACATTGAGCTCAATGGGAATTTCAAGTTAAATTAGTTACTTTAAGGATTACTTTTCTAACTCCAGGACTGGATCCTAGATTCAGTCCTGGGACAGTTCCTCGAAACAGGTGAGTAAATGCGATTTAGTTACTGTTGTGATTTTTAAGCAATATTTTGGTTTTAAAAGTTGACACTTAAAAACTTTTTCTAATAGAATCACCAATGTTATCCTATGGGAGGAAATTCACTTAGCAGGTAAGTCGGGTTATTGTTACTTTTTCTAGTTCAGTGTTGGATCCTGGATCCAGCACTAGGTTACCACCTGTAAGCAGATGAGAGATTGCGTTTAGTTTATACAGGGGATTTTTAACGAATATTTGTACGTTTGCAAAATCGACAGAAGAAATTTCACAGAAAAACAGTCAGTGGTTTCCTCTAGAAGAAAATTCAAGTTACAGGTAAAGTATGTTCTTGTTACTTTTGTAATCCAGTGCTGGCCTCCTAGGTTCAGCACTGGGACATCTATCTAAAACAGGTAAGTAATTACGTTTTCACAGTTGGCGCGATTTTTAAAGAATATTTGTAGGTTGCAAAAATCGACACTTAGAAGAAATTTCACAGAAAAACAGTCAATGGTTTCTTATGGGTGAAAATTGAGTTAGCGGTAAGTATGTTTGTAATTACTTTTCAGGGTCAGTGCTGGGCACCCAGATCCAGCAATGGGATCTCTCCTGATAGCAGGTGAGTATTATCGTTTTCGTTACTCGGTTGATTTTAGGTGAATATTTTAAAGTTTAGAAACTCCACACAGAAGAATTTTCAAGTGAAACCAGTCAATGTTACCCTATGGAAGTAAAGTGTCTTATCGGCTTTTGGGTAAGTACTCGACTGGCAGAGTTAAGGTGCTGGGCATAGACTCAGGGGTCTCCCAGGGTCAGGTAGGTACAGTTGTTACACCCTCAGCGGCACAGGGGCAGCCGGGTGCAGAGTGAGTTAGGCCCAATGTTATCCTATGGAAAGTTGGTGGCTGCTGGCTAGCAGGCCACGCGGCTGTGGGAGCTGGGCTCCTGGTCACTTGCTCAGGGCAAATGGGGAAGTAGATTGGAGTAGAGTTTGCACTGCCAGGCGCACTCGGGAGGCTGGGTGCTTTTGAGCCGTCGGGCGCTCAATGGATTGCAATGGAGAAGCTCAAGAACGAACAAAGGCTTTAAGCTCGGGGACGGAGATTCTTCAGGTGCGACCACCACTTCGAGAGGTAAGTCGGGTAGTTGGAGGATAGGTAGGTACCCAGGAGTTGGGCACAGTGGGCCGCAGAGCGCCGGGTGCACGGGTGCCTTTTGGTGTCGGGAAATCTTACCCTCTGTTGATCGCGGTTGGTGGGTTCCCTGGTTCTGAGGCTGCAGACGTTGTCAGGAGCGTTGAGGGTGGGTCCTTGGGTGCTGGATTCGTGGTCACAGTCGCCGGGGGGACGTCCTCAAGGTCTTTGTCCACTCCAGCACAAGCCAGACTTGGCGGGTGCAGAGTGTGCAGGGTTCGCGGTTCCTGGCTGATGCCAGGGGTCAGTTACTTGCTTTGAGCAGTACCACTGCTCGTGGGAGTCCCAGATGCTTAGAGACACAAGGTAGCCAGGTCCTCCGGGGTTTGTGAGGTTGCTGGCCACAGAATATGCCGGGATTTAGCAGGAACAGGGTCGAGGGTCGACAGGCCAATAGGGCTGGGGCCAAAGCAGTTGGTGTCTTCCTCTTGTTAGCAGCTGCACGGCAGGTCTTCTTGCTTCTTGATCTTCTTTGCTGTTTCGGAATCTGGAATCTAAGGAAGGAAGGTTCAGGGTGCCCCTAAATACTAAATTTTGGAGCGTTACAGGTAGGTAAAGGGCTGGGACCACTGGGTCCCTGTCCTGGGGTGGGTACACCCCCTATCCTGCCACTCTCCGGTGGTAGGGGGGCAGTGGCCTAGTCCTGATTGGGCAGGGCTCCCCATTTTCAAGATGGCGAGAGCCCGGGGATGTGCTTCACCTCGCCTCCCCCACCTGAGGGGTGGGGTTGGCATAGGCTGGCACACCCCCTGTCCTTCCTTGGGGTTTCCGGCCAGTCTTCCAGCCAGAGTGGGGGTTTAGAACCGGTAGGGGCCAGTTGCTGAGTACTGCAAGTGGCCTGGAGAAGCTCACAAAGGCGGCATGCCTTTGAAGCTTCCCCTGCCCATCCTAGGGGAGGAGACCTAGCATCTCGCCCAGGATGTGCATTGTTGCAGACCCAGGAGATCGGATGGCTCTCTACCCAGGGGTCCAGCTACATGTCTGCTTTGTGGCAGCCTAGGCAGCCCCTCAGACAAGACGTGGATTGCAGGTTAGGTTCAGGGGGCATCTCTAAGATGCCCTCTATCGTGCATTGTACATTAAATCCTGCACTGGCATCAGTGCGGGTTTAATGTGCTGAGAAGTTTGATACCAAACTTCTCAGTCTTCAGTGGAGCCATCATGGTGCTGTGGAGTTCGTGTGGACGATTTCCCTGCACCATATACTCTTAAATGGCAGCACTGCACTTACAGTGCCCAGGAATGGACCTGGATACTGTAGGGGCACAGGACTCATGCTCCTGTGCCCACACCACTGGCATAGGGCACCCAGCTAGAGAGGTGGCTGAGGTATGCCAGGGCAGTGTGTGTGGTGGGCATGGCACACAGGAATGTGTTAGAAAAAGTACCGTAAAAGTAACTTACCTGCAATTTGTTGCAAAAAGCCTATTCATTTCAATGTACTGCATTTGCTAAGTGTTGCATCCTACAGCTCCCCTGTATATCAAACAAAGTACAATTTCCATTGCATTTTTCAACTGTTCCATATCCAGTAACTTATTATTGAAAAGTATTTAATGCTTATCTGTACCATGCTTGCTTGGTTCTAAGAACCATATATTTTTATACAAAAACAATTGACCTAGAGTTCAGTTCTTGAGTGTGTGAGACCATTTCCTGACTGAGTGTGTACATCAAATGCTTAACGCTGTCCTCTGAGACTGCCTTACTGATCGACCAAGCTACCACTTTAGAGAGTAAGGTTCTATCCAACTTTAACCTCTGCCTACCGGGACTCTTGGACTCTATACACACTGTATCTCACTTTGGTGCAGTATATATAGAGCCAGTTTCTTACACCAAGTCCTTTGACCTCTCCACCCACCCGGCGCAGTCTGCTTTTCGCCTCTTTCGTGGCTACGGAAAGGGTGCCCCGCTACATCCCACCCAGAGCCACAGGCAGCAGCAAGTTGGCCAACCTTCGCATGGCTGGGACGTGGGAACCAATGCCGTGGTTCAGGAGGCCAGCGGGTGGGCCAGTCCACCAACCCCCCCTCTGCAGCAGCCTCCAAACCCTCCTAGTCTGACCTTTCAGGCCCATCAAACGCCAGTGGGCGGCAGGATTTGCCATCACCTCCCCCACCGGCTCACCATCACGTCGGACAGGTGGGTTTTGCCAGTAGTCCAAAGGGGCTACTCCCTCTTCGAGACTACCCCTCCGGCCATGCCACCGCGTTACCACCGCAAGTCGGAGGATCACCTGGCCCTTCTCCAGCAGGAAGTTTCAGCTCTCTTGGCCAAGGGAGCCATCGAGCGCGTTGTGGTTGTTACTCCCACTAATTTCTGGTTCCCAAGAAGGACAAGGGCCTGCGTCCTATATTGGATCGCAGGGACATCAACCGCTTCTTCTGGAAGGAGAAGTTCAAGATGTTGATGCTGGCTCAGGTCTTGTCTGCCCTCGACCCAGAAGACTGGATGGTAGCGTTGGACTTGCAGTACGCTTATTTTCATATCCCCGGCCCACCGGCTTTACCTACGGTTCACGGTAGGCCACGAGCATTTTCAATTTATCGTGCTCCCCTTTTGCCTTACTTGTGCCCCTCGGGTGTTCAGGAAAGTGATGGCGGTGGTCGCAGCTCATCTGCGCAGATCAGGGATGTCAGTCTTCCCCAATCTCGACGACTGGCTTTTGAAGGCGATCTCGCCCCAGGCAGTCGTCTCCCACCTCCAGACTACGGCAGACCTCCTGCTTTCGCCGGGGTTCTCCATCAACATGCCGAAGTCACACCTGACCCCCTCTCAGAAGCTCCTCTTCATTGCAGCGGTTCGGAACACGACGCAGTTTCAGGTTTATCCTCCCGAACAGCGAGTTCGGGATATTCGGGCTATGATTCCGATCTTTCAGCCTCTATCCCGGGTTTCGGTCAGAATGACTCTGGAGCTGCTGGGCCTTATGACCTCCTGCATCCTGTTGGTAGATCATGCCAGGTGGCATATGCAGGCTCTATAGTGTGACTTGAAGTTCCAGTGGGCGCAGCATCAGGGGAACCTGTCCGATTGCTTCCAGATCTCGGAGGGCACTGCACAACAACTGCAGTGGTGGCTCATGACCCAGGATTGGGTCAATGGCAGATCTCTCTCCCTTCCCGAACCAGAACACACGTTGGTGACGACGTGTCCCTTGTGGGATGGGGCGGCCACATGGGAGAGGCGGAGATCAGAGGCCTCTGGTCTCCGGCGGAGTCCGGACTTCACAACAACCTTCTGGAGCTCCAGGCGATTCGTCTTGCACTGAAAGCATTCCTTCCCTCTGTCCGGGTAAGAGTAGTGCAGGGGTTCACGGACCACACCACCGCATGTGGTACCTCAACAAACAGGGCGGGGTGCGGTTGTGGACCCTATGTCAGGAGGCCCTCCGTGTAAGAAAGTGGCTCTGTATATACTGCACCAAAGTAAAATTCAGTGTGTACAGAGTCCACAGTCCCCAGAGGTTTGGCAATGGTTAAAGTTAGATATAACCTTACTCTCTAAAGTGGTAGCCTGGTCGAGCAGTAAGGCAGCATCAGAGGACAGTGTAAAGCATTTGATGTACACACTCAGTTCCCCAATGGTCTCACACACTCAAGAACTGAACTCTAGGCCAATTGTTTTGTATATAAAAATATATTGTTGTTTTATTTTAGAACCACAAGTACATATAAAAATACTTTCTCAGAATGAGATGCTGTAGTTGTATACTTTCAATAAGCAATAGACTTTTAAATGCAATAGTTAGTTGTTGCAATAGGCAACACAAGTTAAACACAATTATAACATTGAGCTCAATTGGAATTTTTAAGTAAAGGCAATATCAATTACTTTGCATAGGTTTTTCTTACTCCGGGCTGGATTCAGCCCTGGTGCATCTCCTGTAAACTGTTGGAAGAAATCATTTTTGTTACACAGGCGATTTTCAAGGAATATTTGTATGTTTCACAAATCGACACTTAGAAGAATTTCTAGCAAAAACCAGGCAATGTTATCCTATGGAGGAAAGTTTGGTTATCGGAAAATCGCAGTTATCATTACTTTTCAGGGTCAGTGCTGGGCACCAAGATCCAGCACTAGGATCTCTCCTGGCAACAGGTGAGTAATTTCGTTTTAGTTTTTCGGCTGATTTTTAGTGAATATTTTAAAGTTTCAAAACTCGACACACAGAAGAATTTCCAAGTTTAAACCGGTCAATGTTACCCCATGGAGAAAATGTAGGTTATCGGCTTTCAGATAAGTACTCGACTGGCAGAGTTAAGGTTCTGGGTATAGACTCGGGTGTCTCCCAGGGTCAGGTAGGTACCATTGTTACACCCTCAGCGGCTCAGGGGCAGCCAGGTGCAGAGAGACTAGGCCCAATGTTAGCCTATGGCGGGCAGGGGGCCTTTGGTTGGTGGCTGCTAGCAGGCAGGCCACGCGGCTGTGGGAGCTGGGCTCCTGGTCACTCACACAGGGCAAGTGGGGAAGTAGGATAGGACAGATGCTGCACCTCCAGGGGCACTCGGGGGGTGGGTGTAGGGTGCTTTTGAGCCGTCTGGTACGCAATGGATTTCAATGGGAAAGCTGCAAGACGAACAAAGGCTGCAAACTTGGGTACGGAGATTCTTCAGGTGCGACCACCACTTCGAGAGGTAAGTTGGTTAGCTGTAGGTTAGGTAGGCACCCAGGAGTTGGGCACGGGGGCTGCAGGGCGCCGGGTGCAGGGGTGTCTTTTGGCGTTGGGAAATCTTACCCTCTGCTGGTCGCAGTTGGAGGGGTCCCTGGTATTGAGGCTGCAGGCGTCGTCAGGAGCGTCGCGGAGGGTCCTTGGGTGCTGGATTCTTGGTCAGAGTCGCCGGGGAGACATCCTCGTGGTCTTTGTTGCCTCAGCCACAGGCCGGGCTCTGCATGTGCAGAGTGTGCTGGATTTGCGGTTCCTGGCTGGCACAAGAGGTTGTTGCAGATCCACTGCTCGTGGGAGTCCCAGTCTTTAGATGAGCAAGGCAGTCAGGTTCTCCGGGGTTTTCGAGGTTGCTAACCAAAGGAGGCACCGGGATTTAGCAGGGGCAGGTTCGAGGGTCGACAGGCCTGTAGGGCTGGGGCCAATTCAGTTGGTGTTGTCCCCTTGTTAGCAGCTGCACGGCTGCTCTTCTTTCTTCTTGTTCTTCTTCTTGTTTCGGAATCGGAATCTGAGGAAAGAAGGTTCAGGGTACCCCTAAATACTAAATTTAGGGGCGTTACAGGTAGGTAAAGGTCAGGGACCAATAGGTCCTTTCCCTGGGGTGAGTACACCCCCTATCCTGCCACTCTCCAGTGGGAGGGGGGCAGGAGCCTAGTCCTGATTGGGTAGGGCTCCCCATCTTCAAGATGGCAAGAGCCTGGAGATGTGCTTCACCTCGCCTCCCCCACGTCAGTAGCGTCGAGGTGGGTCCTTGGGTGCTGGATTCGGGTCTTTGTCCACTCCAGCACAGGCCAGACTTGACGGGTGCAGAGTGTGCAGGGTTCGCGGTTCCTGGCTGATGCCAGGGGTCAGTTACTTGCTTTAAGCAGAGCCACTGCTCATGGGAGTCCCAGATGCTGAGAGTCACAAGGTAGCCAGGTCCTCCGGCGTTTGTGAGGTTGCTGGCCACGGGAGATAACGGGATTTAGCAGGAGCAGATTCGAGTGTCGACAGGCCGGTTGGGCTGGGGCCAAAGCAGTTGGTGTCTTTCTCTTGTTAGCAGCTGCACGGCAGGTCGTCTTGCTTCTTGATCTTCTTTGGTGTTTCGGAATCTGGATCCAATGAAGGACGGTTCAGGGTACACCCTAAATACTAAATTTAGGGGTGTTACAGGTAGGTAAAGGGCAGGGACCACTGGGTCCCTGCCCTGGGGTGGGTACACCCCCTATCCTGACACTCTCCTGTGTTAGGGGGGCAGTGGCCTAGTCCTGACTGGGCAGGGCTCCCCATCTTCAAGATGGCGAGAGCCCCGAGATGTGCTTCACCTCGCCTCCCCCACCTGAGGGGTGAGGTTGGCAGAGGCTGGCACACCCCCTTTCCTCACTTAGGGTTTCCCGCCAGAGTTGGGGCCAGAACCGGTGGGTACCAGTTGCTGAGTACAGCAAGTGGTCTGGGGAGGCTCACAAAGGTGGCATGCCTTTGAAACTTCCCCCTGCCCATCCTGGGGGAGGAGACCTAGCACCTCGCCCTGGACGTGCATTGTTGCAGGCCCACGAGAGCGGATGGCTCTCTACCCAGGGAGCCAGCAACCTGTCTTCTGGGTGGCAGCTTAGGCAGCCTCTCAGTCAGGACACGGGTTGTGGGTTAGTGTCAGGGGGCAACTCTAAGGTGCTTTCTGACGTGCATTTTACGTGAAATCCCACACTGGCATCAGTGTGGGTTTAATGTGCTGAGAAGTTTGATACCAACCTTCTCAGTCTTCAGTGTAGCCATCATGGAGCTGTGGAGTTCGTGATGACGACCTCCCAGCACCATATACTCTTAATGGCAGCACTGCACTTACAGTGCCCAGGAATGGACCTTGGTCATGTAGGGGTACAGGGCTCATGCACCTGTACCCACACCACTGGCATAGGGCACCCAGCTAGAGGGGTGACTGGGGTATGCCAGGGCAGTGTGTTTGTGGGCATGGCACACAGGGATGTGTGCCATGTCGACTCTGTTTTGTTCTGCACCAAGACACTCAGTCTGCAAGGGCAGTGTGTGGGTGTCAGGGTACAGGGCCTCTAAGGGTGGCACAATAAGTGCTGCATCCCTCAGGGGCTTTCTCTGGTCACAGTGCCCTGGGTACCTAGGGTACCATTTACCAGGGGCTGACATGTGGCCATAGATGCCAATTGGGTTTTGGTTTCAATACAGTTTTAGGGAAAGAACATAGGCCCTGGGCACTTGATTGGCAGGAGCCCAGGGCACACTCAGTCAAAGTACATCAGCAATTCAGCAAAAAGTGGGGGCATACCATGCAAGAAAGATGGCACTTTCTCACATTTGGTAAGAGATTTTCTGATGGATACATCTGCCAGTGGATTCCTCACCTTGTGAATATCCCCTGCACCAGCAACATTCGGAAACTTGTAGCTCTCCATGCCAACGAGGATGTCATAGAAGCACGGCTCCGCTCGCGGCTCCGCTGACGTCACTGGCTCCATAAGAGGACCTCGTCGGCGTGATGACTTCAGTTCCCTTTTTTCCGCGCCGTCGACGCGAACGGTTTTCTTGGACTCTCCGTAGCTTTGGCTAGTTACTTTGTGTTTCTGCTGGTGTTTCTCTTTCTTCTTGCTTCTTGTTTAAAGATGTCATCAAAGAAGTCCAGATTCAAGCCGTTTAGGGAGTGCGGTAAGCACATATCCTTCAAGTATCCGCACAAGGACTGTGTCTGGTGCCTGTCGTCGGATCACGACGTCGAGGGATGCTCTTGCTGTCGAAAGATGAGTACTAAGGCCTTAAAAGAAAGAGAAGCCAAGTTGTTTATAGCAAGGATGAAAAAAAAAGAAGACAGGTCGAAGCGGCTCCAGGTCGAGGTCGAAGTCGACGTCAGGGCATGCTTCTAAGTCCAAGAAGCATAAAAAGAAGAAGAGGCATGGTTCTCTACACCGTTCGGATAAGGATGCGGCTCCGAGATCTACTTCGCCTACTCGACGTCGTAAGGACTATGTTTCTCCCTCTCCTGTCTCAAATCCTGCTTCTCCTGTTTGCCTGACCTCACCTACGGCTTCACCGGAGCACTCTCCGGCTCCATCTCCGACGCCAGCACATTCTCCGGCTCCAGTTGAAGAAGCTCCGGCTCCTGATGAGTCTTCGACTCCGCTGGCTCCACCGTCGGCGCCGATTGGCCCAAGTCCGGTTATGCCTCAATCTGAGCCATATCCCCCCTTTCCAAGCCCGGGACAAGACCTATCGCATTATTTGAATGCAATGTATGGAGTCTTCACTAGAGCGATGTACCCCTCTGGAGCACCTTCAGGTCCCATGGGTCCAATGGCTTTTAATCTGGGGGTCCCTGAAGCCTGCGCTCAGGCTCCATTTATGCCTTTTTTCCTGGCGACACCGTCTTGGCATTTCCCGGCGCCGAGGACATCGACGCCGCTTCCATCTTCACCGGCTCCAGCTCGACCTCATTCGGCTCCGGCTGCTCCTCCGGATCCATGTCCGACGCAGGCTCCGGCGCCGTCGAAGTTGGTTGCGGCACCGCCGACGCCGGTCCTGAGGATTAGGTCCAGGCGAGAAGCTCAGAGTGTCCTGGAAGAGCAAAGGTACCAGGTTGAAGAGATGGAAGAGGGTGAGCTCATGGAGTCTGATGACTTGTTTGAAGAGTTAAAGGAGGCAAGTGGCCTGGATTTATCGCCAGAGTGAGAGATTACTCCTCCAGCCGGTACTCCCTCTAAAGATGTGGCTCCCTACCACACGGTCATTAGAAAAGCAGCGGAGCTTTTGGATCTACAGCTGCCAACTGCTGAATTCAAGCCTAACATCCTCACTGAGGTTTTACATTCTCCCTCCACCGTGACAGCCCTTACTACCATTTAATGAGGCCATCACTGACCCAGTCATGGAGGTATGGCCCTTTTCAGCTCCTGTGGTCTCTAAAACTGTGGCTAGAAGGTACAGGGCGGCTCCAGGTGATCCAGACTTTCTTACTTCTCATCCTTCTCAGAAAAGTCTGGTGGTTCAGGCTGCTTGCTCTAAGAGGTCTTCAGGTGCCTTTCCTCAGATCCCTAGTGACTGGGATGCTAAGAAACTCGACTAATCAGCCAAGAAAGTCTTCTCCTCGGCTAGTATGGCCTTAAAGTCGACAAATGCCACCTGTCTCTTGGGCCGTTATATCCACGCTCTCATGGATTCTGCTAAACAGCTGGCTCCTAAGTTATCGGAGAACGACAGGCAGAACTTTAATGAGGTGCTGTCAGACACTCAGGCGGCTGCGCGTAAGGTTATCCAGAGTGGCCTGGACACTGCGGACTCTGTCGCCAGAATTATGGACTCCTCGGTTGCCACAAGGAGAAGTGCGTGGCTGAAATCATCTGAGTTCTCCCCTGATGTGCAGGCAACGCTTCTGGACCTGCCTTTTGACGGTTCTGGGCTTTTTGGTAAAAAAACTGATGCTGCATTAGAGAGATTTAGGGAAAGCAAAGCCACGGCCAAATCTCTGGGTCTGCAGACACAGCCTAGGGGTTCTTTTAGGAGATACAGGGGCTTTGGAAGGTTGGCCTTTTAGACCTACAGGCAGCCCCAGCCCCAGCAGCAGAAGCAACAACAGCAACAGTACACCCTGTATAAGAGCTACAGGGGCAGGATCAGAGGTCGTGCTCGAGGTCGGCAGCTCTCCTCCTCCTCCTCTTGCTCTTCCTCCATCCCTCCCACCACTGCAAAGCAGCCCTAGATCCACCATTCTCGATCATGTTGGTCCTGTGGGGGGCCGGCTTACCCATTTTCTACAAGATTGGGAATCGGTCACTTCAGACCTTTGGGTTCTAGATATTGTAGAAAATGGGTACGCTCTTCCCTTTCAGGAATTTCCTCCAAATTACCCTCCTTGCCAAGGTGCTTGCTCGGAAGACCACCTTCTTCTCCTGCAGGAGAAAGTCATTACGTTACTAAAAAAAGGTGTGTGAGAAAGTGGCTCTGTATATACTGTTCCCTAATAGGTACAGGGTGTACAGAGTCCACAGTCCCCCAGAGGCTGATAGAGGTCAAAGTTAGGTATGACCTTACTCTCAAAAGTGGTAGCTTGGTCGAGCAGTAAGGCAGTACCAGAGGACAGTGTAAAGCATTTATTGTACACACTCAGTCAGCAAATGGTTTCACACACTCAATAACTGAACTCTAGGCCAATGATTTGTATATATAAAATATATGCTTGTTTTATTTTTAGAACCACAAGGGGGTAAAAATATACTTTCTCAGAATGAGAGGTTGAATATAAATACTTTTGTTTCAAGCAATAAATTTGTGTAAACAGTCACAGTTGGTTGCAATAAACAATCCTATTTCCTAAACATAACAATGCTTCTGATGGATACATCTGCCAGTGGATTCCTCACCTTGTGAATATCCCCTGCGCCAGCATTCCACGGAACTTTTCTTCCCCAGCATTCCACGTCGACGTGGGCGACGTCACAATACATCGGCTCCGCACGCGACTCCGTGCGACGTCATCGGAGCCATAAGAAGCCCACGTCGGCGTGATGACGTCAGTTCCCTTTTTTCCGCGCCGTCGACGCGCAACGGTTTTTTCCCAGTGCTCTCTAGATACTTTGTAGTCTAGTGGTGTATTCTTGTTAAAATCGGTATGTCTTCGACGAGGAAGTCGGGCTTTAAGCCCTGTAGGGAGTGCGGAGGCCTGATGTCCATGACGGATCCGCATCAGAATTGTTTATGGTGTCTCTCCTCTGATCATGATGTGGATGAGTGCGGGTGCTGTAGGAGCATGAATCCTAAAGCACTGAAGGAGAGGAAGACCAAACTCTTCATGAAGAAGATCGGTGAGGAGAAGAGAGGGAGGAAAAAGGAGAAGTCCAGGCGGGAGTCTTCGACTTCGAGGTCGTCGAAGTCGAAGAAGCACCATAAGAAGAGGAAGCATTCTTCTCGGCGTCGGTCCTCGAAGTCTAAGAGGTCGAGGTCGGCTTCGCCTCGTCGACGTCAGAGCAAGGTCTTGTCTCCTTCGCCTTCTCCGGATAAGTCTTCGAAGTCTCCCTCTCCGAAGCGGACTCTGGCTCGTTCCCCGACGCCGTCGCCGGCGCCGTCCAAGGCTTCGACTCCGGGTCGGGTGGAATCTGATGTGGAGCAGGAGCAGGAAGAGTCTGTCCCGGTGCCTGATGACTCCGCTGTTCCGGTGGAGGATTCGGAGGAGCCGACGCCGGTGACTCCACAGGAGGATACAGGGGCAGTTCCTTATCCCCAATTCCCGGCTCCAGGTACGGATCCTTCGGGATTTCTGAATGCCATGTATGGCATTTTTCAGAGAGCATCCTTCCCATCCGGAGCACCAGCAGGTCCCGTGGGTCCGATGGCATTTTCTCTGGGAGTGCCGCAGCAATACGCTCAGGCTCCTTTTCTGCCTTTTATGCCGATGGCGCCTTCTTGGCAGTTTCCGGCGCCGGTTGGGAATCCGGCTCGACCTCGGATGGATGGTCAATCTTCGGAGCCTTCTTTGACGCCGAGGCCGGCTCCATCGACGCCGCATCCGGCACCGTCGACTCCACCTGTAGCGCCTCCGACGCCGATGCCTTTGGCTCCACCGACGCCGCGTACGACGTCGACGACGCCGGCTCCCCGGAATCGATCGAGGCGTGAGGCCCAAAGGGTTTTGGAGGAGGAAAGATTTCGTGCTGAGGTGGAAGAAGGTGAGGTCGATTCTTCTTCGGATGAGTTTGGAGGTATAGAGGTAGCAAGTGGTTTGGATACCACCCCGGAGTGGGAGCATGCTTCTTCAAGGTCTTCTCCACCACAGGAATTGGCGCCCTACCATGTTGTGATCAAGAAGGCCGCGGAGTTGTTAGATCTGCAGCTGCCCTCTGTGGAGTACAAGTCCAATCTGCTCACAGAGGTGTTGCACTCCCCGACGTCGGCTTCGGAGCCTTTGCTACCTTTCAATGAGGCTCTCTTGGAACCAGTGTTGGAGGTGTGGAAGAAGCCTCTATCAGCTCCAGCAGTTTGCAGGCAGGTGGCAAGGAGATACAGGGTTGCGCCAGGAGACCCGGATTTTTTATCCGCGCATCCTTCTCCGGAGAGCCTAGTGGTGCAGGCTTCATGTTCTAAACATGCTTCGGGTGCTTTCCCCCAATCTCCTGCTGATAGGGAGTCAAAGAAGGTTGATCAGGCGGCCAAAAAGTCTTTCTCCTCAGGAAGTATGGCGTTGAAGTCATCAAATGCTACGTGCTTGCTGGGGCGTTATGTTCATGCCCTGATGGACTCTATAAAAACTCTGGCCCCTAAGTTACCTGAGGGGGATAAGTCGTCCTTCATGGAGGTTGTGGCGGACACTCAGGCAGCTGCCAGGCAGGTGATCCAGTCTGGGCTGGATACGGCGGACTCTGTGGCGAGGATTATGGGGTCGTCCATTGCCGCAAGGAGACAAGCTTGGCTCCGTTCCTCAGGGTTTTCTGCAGATGTCCAGGCCACGCTGGTGGATCTGCCCTTTGATGGACAAAAGTTGTTTGGGGAGAAGGCAGATTCTGCTCTTCAACGTTTTAAGGACAGTAGGTTAACGGCGAAGTCCTTGGGTCTGCAGGTTCCTGTGAGAGGTTCAACTTTCCGTAAGGCTAGGGGATTCGGAAGGTCATCCTTTCGCTCCTTCCGACAGCCACAACAACAGCAGCAACAACAGCAGCAAAATCCCCTCTATCGTTCCTATAGAGGGAAGCAAAGGGGTCGGAGAGGTTCTGGTCGTAACCCCTCTTCTTCCTCCTCCTCCTCTGCTCCAAATGAGGCTTCAGGGAAGCAGCCCTAGATCCCCCATCCCGGATCATGTAAGACCTGTGGGGGGTCGGGTGTCCTACTTTCTACGGGGTTGGAAATCTGTTACAACCGACCTTTGGGTTTTGAACCTCGTAGAGACTGGGTACGCCCTTCCCTTTCGGGAGTTTCCTCCCCCTTACCCTCCTTGCCAAGGTTATTGCTCGGAGGACCACCTGCTTCTCCTGCAGAAAGAAGTTCAAGCTTTGTTTCAGAAGGGCGCAATAGAGGTGGTTCCGGAGCAGGAAAGGGGTCAGGGATGCTACTCCCGGTATTTCCTGATCCCCAAGAAGGACGGCAGATTGCGTCCGATTCTGGACCTCAGAATCTTGAATTTTTACCTGAAACAGGAGAAGTTCAAGATGCTGACCCTTGCGCAGGTTCTTCAAGCGTTGCAGCAAGGAGACTGGATGGTGTCGCTCGACTTGCAGGACGCGTACTTCCATGTCCCAATCCTGAAGTCGCACAGGAAGTATCTCCGTTTTACGGTTGGGTCGCAGCATTATCAGTTTGCGGTCCTCCCGTTTGGTCTTACTACTGCACCTCGAGTCTTCACAAAGGTGATGGCAGTGGTGGCTGCTCATCTCAGGAGGTCGGGGATTCCGGTTTTCCCCTACCTGGACGACTGGCTTCTGAAGGCAGAGTCCCCAGAGATGGTGCAGCGTCATCTGCAGGTGACAACTCAGCTGTTATTCGACTTGGGTTTTTCGATCAATGTGCCCAAGTCTCACCTGGTGCCCTCTCAACGCAACCTGTTTATAGGGGCAGTACTGGACACTACTGTGTGTCGAGCATTCCCTCCTCCTCAAAGGATTCTCGACATTCAGGAGATGGTCCCTTTATTCCACAGTGGAGCGGTTGTTCCAGTTCTGAAGGTCCTTCGCCTGCTCGGTCTATTCGCTTCCTGCATTCTGTTGGTCAACCATGCACGCTGGCACATGAGGGCGCTCCAGTGGTGCCTCCGCAAGCAGTGGTATCAGCACAACGGGGATCTCGGGGAGTCGATCAAGATCTCCGGAGAAGCTGCAGCGGATCTGTCTTGGTGGAGCGTGGAGGGCAATCTGTCCCAAGGAAAGCCTTTCCATCTACCTCCATCGGTGGCCACAGTGATAACGGATGCCTCCACCCTAGGGTGGGGGGCTCATCTGGGGGATCTGGAGATCAAGGGTCTTTGGTCTCCAGAGGAGAGGTTGTTTCATATCAACCTTCTGGAATTGCGGGCGATTCGTTTGGCACTCAAGGCCTTTCTCCCTTCCCTTCGCGGTCAGTCAGTTCAAGTCCTGACGGACAACACGACCGCGATGTGGTATATAAACAAACAGGGAGGGGTAGGGTCTCTTTGTCTCTGCAGAGAGGCCCTGCGGCTGTGGTCCTGGGCTCAGGACCATCGGATTTGTCTGATGGCAAATCATCTGGCCGGGGTGCTGAACGTGCGTGCGGACAGTCTCAGTCGGCAGTTCTCCGCCGACCACGAGTGGAGGCTCCATCCGGAGGTGGTTCGTCACGTCTTTCGGACGTGGGGGACTCCTTGGGTGGACCTGTTTGCCACCCGAGAAAACGCGCACTGCCCGTCATTCTGCAGTCTCCAGTATCCGATGCAGGGGGCGTTGGGGGACGCGTTTCAGTTGAGTTGGAGCTCACGACTCCTTTACGCGTTTCCTCCCATACCCTTGATTCCTCGGGTTCTGAGGAAGATTCGCCAAGACCGGGCCCAAGTCATATTGGTCGCCCCGGACTGGCCAAGAAGGGTGTGGTACACAGATCTTCTCCACCTCTCCTCGTGCCCTCCGCTCCGTCTCCCTCTGAGGGCAGACCTCCTCTCGCAGTCGGAGGGGCAGGTTCTACACCCCCACCTCCAGAGCTTACACCTTCATGCCTGGAGATTGAACGGGGCAACCTGAGTTCCTTCTCTCTCCCACCTGATGTGGTGGACGTTATTTTATCGGCCAGGCGACACTCCACCAAGTCCATATACTCCTACAGGTGGTCTAAGTTTGTAAAGTGGTGTGGAGAGAGGTCCATTGACCCTTTAAAGGCTCATCTTTCTGATGTGCTTCAGTTTGCTCTTTCCTTGGCTCAGCAGGGCTGTGCGGTGGCCACGGTTAAGGGCTACCTTTCGGCCTTGTCGGCATTTCTGTGCCTTCCAGATCAACCTTCGTTATTTAAATCTCCGGTTGTTCTGAGGTTCATCAAGGGCCTTACAAACATGTTTCCTCCCACTCCATTTGTAATGCCTCAGTGGGATCTTAATCTTGTCTTAACCTTTTTAATGGGGTCCCCATTTGAGCCTCTTCATAATTGTCCTTTGAGGCTGTTGTCCTTTAAGGTGGTCTTTCTTGTAGCCATAACCTCGGCAAGGAGGGTAAGTGAGCTTCAAGCTCTTAGTTCCAAACCTCCTTTTCTTACCTTGCATGCTGAAAGGATGGTTCTCAGGACCAGGGCTGCTTTCCTGCCAAAAGTTGTTACTCCTTTCCATTTGGGGCAGTCTATTACCCTCCCTGTTTTTTATCCACCCCCTCATCCTTCCAAAGAAGAAGAAAGACTCCATCGCCTTGACCCGAAGAGGGCTATGAGTTTTTATTTGGACAGGACCAAGGACTTTCGTGTTGATGACCAGCTTTTTATTGGCTACGTTGGTCGTTCTAAAGGTAGAGCGGTGCACAAGCGCACGCTGTCAAGGTGGATTATACTGACCATCAAGATCTGCTACGCCTTGGCTGGTAAGACTCCTCCTGAGGGTATTCGTGCTCACTCTACTAGAGCTAAGTCTTCAACATCTGCTCTGGCCCGGGGTGTTCCTGTGGCAGATATTTGTAAGGCCGCGACTTGGGCCTCCCTCCATACTTTCGCAAAGCATTATTGCTTGGACTCTGAGATGAGGAGGGAGGGCCACTTCGCGCGCTCTGTCTTGCAAGATTTTCTGGTATAGGAAGGTGGACACCCTCCTCCGGGAGTGGGGACTGCTGTGGGAATCTATTCACAAGGTGAGGAATCCACTGGCAGATGTATCCATCAGAAGAACAAGTTACTTACCTTCGGTAACGCTTTTTCTGGTGGATACAGTATCTGCCTGTGGATTCCTCACCAACCCACCCGCCTCCCCGTTGTCCACCTTTTGTATACCATGAAATTGGTCTTGTTTGAAATGCTTATATTTTCTCTTGTACATTTGTAGGTAATGCTTGTTTGATTAGCATTCCTTTGTTTTGTATGCTATGTATATGTATTGGTTTTTCTATATACTGTGTATACTTGGGATTGTCGTTGGTTCACCTGTTCGCCTCGAAGGCACGGAAAAAATGGGTGGAACTGACGTCATCACGCCGACGTGGGCTTCTTATGGCTCCGATGACGTCGCACGGAGTCGCGTGCGGAGCCGATGTATTGTGACGTCGCCCACGTCGACGTGGAATGCTGGGGAAGAAAAGTTCCGTGGAATGCTGGCGCAGGGGATATTCACAAGGTGAGGAATCCACAGGCAGATACTGTATCCACCAGAAAAAGCGTTACCGAAGGTAAGTAACTTGTTCATTGAGCTCAATGGTAAATTCAGGTTATTTGTAATAAATTACTTTTCAGATTACTTTTGGAATTCCAGGTCTGGATCCTAGAACCAGCCTGGGGTCAGTATTCAGAATCAAGTGATGAAAGTCGACTTAATAACTGTAATGATTTTTAAATAATATTTAGCTATTTCAAAAGTTAGCACTTAGAAAATATTTCACAGAAACCATTCAATGGATCTCTATGGCAAGAAATTCAAATTGCAGGTAGAGTACTTTATCGTTACTTTAGTAATCCAGGACTGGGTGCCTAGACCCAGGACTGGGGTCCTTATCAAAAGCAGGTAAGTAATTTCGTTTGCAGAAATGGTACGATTTTAAAAGAATATTTCAAATTTGCAAAAGTAGACACTTAGAAGAAATTTCACAGAAAAGCAGACAATGGTTTCCTATGGGAGAAAAATGAGTTAGAAGTAAGTATAGTTGTGAACACTTTTCAGAGTCAGGGCTGGGCACCAAGATCCAGCACTGGGAGCTCACCTAGGAGCAGGTGAGTAAATTCGTTTTTGTCACTTGGCTGATTTTTGGTGAATTTTTGCAGTTTTGAAAAGTTCACACTTAGAAGATTTTTGAAGAAAAAGCCAGTCAATGTTACCCTATGAGGAAAATGAAGTTAGCGGTTTAAGGGTAAGTACTCGACTGGTAGTGTTGAAATTCCGGGCATGGACTCAGGGGTCCCCCAGTGTCAGGTAGGTACAGTTGGTTCACCCTCAGCGGTTTCAGGACGGCCGGGTGCAGAGAGAGTTGGGCCCAATGTTATCCTATGAGGGATAGGGGGGCCTTGGTTGGTGGCTGCTGTCTGGCAAGCCACGCGGCTGTGGGAGCTGGGCTCCTGGTCACTTACTCAGGGCAAGTGGGGAAGTAGGTTAGTGTAGAGAGGGCACTGCCAGGGCCACTCGGGCGGCTGGGTGCAGGGTGCTTTTGAGCCTTAGGGCGCTCAATGGAAATCAATGGGAATGTTCCGGTTTGGAAAGAGGCTGCAGGCTTGGGGACGAGGATGTTTCAGGTGCCACCACCACTTCGAGAGGTAAGTTGGGTAGTTGTAGGTTAGGTGGGTACCCCGGGATTGGGCACAGGGGGTCGCAGGGCGCCGGGTGCAGGGGTGCCTTTTGACGTCGGGAATCTTACCCTCTGGTTGATCGCGGCTGGGGTGGCACTTGGTTCTGAGGCTGCAGGCTTTTTCCGGGTTGTCGAGGGGGGTCCTTGGGTGCCGGACTCTGGGTCACAGTCGCCGTGGGGTCGTCCTCTGGGTCTTTGTCCACTCCGGCACTGGCCAGGCTTGGCTGGTGCCGAGTGTGTTGGGTCCGCGGTCCCGGGCTGGTGCCAGGGATAGCAAGTAGGTTTCTTGAGTAGAGCCTCTACTCGTGGGAGTCCCAGGGGCTTAGAGCTAAAAGGTAGCCAGGTCCTCCGGGGTTGGTGAGGTTGCTGGCCACGTGGGATGCCGCGCTGGTGCAGGTTCGAGAGTCGACAGGCCGGTAGGGCTGGGGCCAAAGCAGTTGGTGTCTTCTTCTCTTTTTAGCAGCTGCAGGGCAGGTCTTTGTTCTTCTTGCTCTTCTTGTCGTTTTTCTATCTGGAATCTGAGGAAGGAAGGTTCAGGGGGCCCCTAAATACTAGATTTAGGGGCGTTCCAGGTAGGTGAAGGCCAGGGACCAATGGGTCCTTGTCCTGGGGTGGGTACACCCCCTATCCTGCCTCTCTCCTGTGGGAGGGGGGCAGTAGCCTAATCCTGATAGGGTAGGGCCTCCCATCTTCAAGATGGCGAGAGCCCGGAGATGTGCTTCACCTCGCCTCCCCCACCTGAGGGGTGGGGTGGGCAGGCTGGCACATCCCCTGTCCTTGTATGGGGTTTCCGGCCAAGCTTCCCGCCAGAGTGGGGGGTTGCAGTGGCCTGGGGAAACTCCAACTGGCGGCATGCCTTTGAAGCTTCCCTTTGCTCATCCTGGGGGAGGAGATTTCTCACCTCACCCAGGATGTGCATTGTTGCAGGCCCGGGAGAGCAGGGGCTCTCCCACCCAGGGGTCCAGCAACGTGTCTGCTGTGTGGCAGCCTGGGCAGCCTCAGAGCAGACGTGGATTGCAAGTTAGCTGTAAGGGGGCATCTTCTAAGATGCCCTCTGGGGTGCTTAGTACATTAAATCCTACACTGGCATCAGTGTGGGTTCAATGTGCTGAGAAGTTTGATACCAAACTTCCCAGGCTTCAGTGTTGCCACTATGGTGCTGTGGAGCTCGTGTTTGACAGGCTCTCAGCACCATGTATTCTTAAATGACAGCACTGCACTTACAGTGCCCAGGAATGGACCTGGGTACTGTAGGGGCACAGGGCTCCTGCTCCTGTGCCCACACCATAGGTGTAATGCACCCAGCTAGAGGGGTGGCTGACATATGCCTTGGCAGTGTAGGTGATGGGCATGGTACACAGTGATGTGTGCCATGTCGACTCTCTGTTTTGTCCTGCACCCAGACACTCAGCCTGCAAGGGCAGTGTGTGTGTGTAAGGGTACAGGGCCTCTGAGGGTGGCACAATGAGTGCTGCAGCCCTTAGAGGCCTTCCCTGGTCACAAGGCCCTGGGTACCTAGGGTACCATTTACTAGGGGCTGACATGTGGCTAGGGTTTGCCAATTTGGGGTTTGTGTGGTTTAAGGAAGGAACATAGGCCCTGGGCACCTGATTGGCAGGAACCCAGGGTACACTCAATCGAAGTACATTCAGCCATTTAGCAAAAAGTGGGGGCATACCATGCAAGAAAGATGGCACTTTCTCACAAGGTGCGATAGAGGTGGTTCCAGAGCAGGAAAGGGGTCAGGGATGCTACTCCCGGTATTTCCGGATTCCGAAGAAGAATGGCAGGCTACGTCCAATCCTGGTCCTCAGGAGGACTGGATGGTGTCGATCGACTTGCAGGATGCGTATTTCCACATCCCTAGCCTGAAGTCGCACAGGAAGTATGTCCGTTTTACGGTAGGGTTGCAACATTATCAGTTTGCAGTCCTTCCGTTTGGTCTTACTACTGCACCTCGAGTCTTCACCAAGGTAATGGCAGTGGTGGCAGCCCATCTCAGAAGGTCGGGGATTCCTGTTTTCCCCTATCTGGACGACTGGCTGATCAAAGCGGAGTCGCCAGAGAAGGTGCTTCATCATCTGCAGGTTAAAACTCAGCTGTTGTACAAATTGGGTTTCTCGATAAACGTGCCCAAATCTCACCTGGTGCCCTCTCAGCGCAACCTGTTCATAGGGGCGGTACTGGACACTACTGTGTGTCATGCATTCCCACCTCCACAAAGGATTCTCGACATACAGGAAATGATTCCCTTGTTTTACAATGGAGCGGTCGTTCCAGTCCTGAAGGTCCTTTGTCTGCTCGGTCTGTTTGCTTCCTGCATTCTGTTGGTCAACCATGCACGCTGGCACATGAGGGCGCTCCAGTGGTGCCCCTGCAGGCAGTGGTATCAGCACAACGGAGATCTCAGGGAGTCAGTGAGGTTCTCCAGAGAAGCTGCAGTGGATCTGTCTTGGTGGAGCGTGGAGGGCAATCTGTCTCAAGGAAAGCCCTTCCATCTACCTCCATCGGTGGCCACAGTGATCTCGGATGCATCCACTTTAGGGTGGGGTGCTCATTTGGGGGATGTGGAGATCAAGGGTCTTTGGTCTCCAGAGGAAAAGTTGCTTCACATCAACCTTCTGGAATTACGGGCGATACGTTTGGCGCTCAAGACCTTCCTCCCTTCCCTTCGCAGTCAGTCGGTTCAAGTTCTGACGGACAACACTACCGCGATGTGGTATGTCAACAAGCAGGGAGGAGTGGGGTCGCATTGCCTCTGCAGAGGGGCTCTGCGTTTCTGTTCCTGGGTTCAGGATCATCAGATTTGTCTGGTGGCAAATCATGTGGCCGGAGTTCTGAACATGCGTGCAGACAGTCATAGTCGGCAGTTCTCGGCCGACCACGAGTGGAGGCTTCATCCAGAGATGGTTCGTCACGTCTTCCGAACGTGGGGAACTCCTCGGGTGGACCTGTTTGCCACTCTCGAGAATGCTCACTGCCCTTCATTCTGCAGTCTCCAGTATCTGATGCAGGGAGCGTTGTGGGACACGTTTCAGTTTAGATGGGACTCACATCCCCTTTACGAATTTCCTCCCATTCTCTTGACTCCTCGGGTTCTGAGGAAGATTCGCCAAGACCGGGCCCAAGTCATATTGATCGCCCCGGATTGGCCAAGAAGGGTGTGGTATACAGATCTTCTCCACCTCTCCTCGTGCCCTCCGCTCCGTCTCCCTCTCAGGGCAGACCTCCTCTCGCAGGGGCAGGTTCTACACCCCCACCTCCAGAGCTTACACATTCATGCCTGGAGATTGAACGGGGCAACCTGAATTCTTTTTCTCTCCTGCCAGATGTGGTAGATGTAATTTTGTCTGCTAGACGTCATTCCACCAAATCTATCTATTCTTATAGGTGGTCCAAATTTGTTCTTTGGTGCGGAGAGAAGTCTATTGACCCTTTGAGGGCTTGTTTATCCAACATCCTTCAGTTTGCGCTTTCTCTTGCTCAGCAGGGCTTTGCTGTAGCTACTGTTAAGGGATATTTGTCGGCTTTGTCGGCATTTCTTTGCTTGTCGGATCATCCGTCCCTGTTTAAGTCACCTATTTTATTACGATTCCTTAAGGGCCTTACCAACAAGTTTCAACCTACTCCGTTTATTGTACCTCAATGGGATTTAAATCTTGTGTTAACTTACTTGATGGGTTCTCCCTTCGAGCCCTTGCACAAGTGTCCCTTGAGGCTGTTGTCTTTCAAAACAGTTTTTCTCATTGCTATTACCTCGGCAAGGAGGGTAAGTGAGCTTCAAGCTCTAAGTTCAAAACCCCCGTTCTTGACCGTTCATGCTGAAAGAACGGTACTCAGGACCAGGGCTGCTTTTCTGCCAAAGGAGGTAACTCCTTTCCATCTGGGGCAGTCCATTACCCTTCCTACCTTCTATCCGCCCCCTCACCGCCCTTTTAGGGTCCAAGCTTCACCGCTTGGACCCTAAAAGGGCGGTGAGCTTTTAGCTCGATAGGACTAAGGACTTTTGAGTGGACGACCAGCTCTTTGTGGGCTTTGTTGGCTGCAGGAAAGGCAGAGCGGTGTACAAGCGCACCCTTTCCAGATGGATTATCTTGTGCATTAAGATCTGTTACTCTTTAGCCGGTAAGGAACCTCCAGATGGTATAAGGGCTCATTCTACCAGGGCAAAGTCTTCTACATCTGCCTTATCCAGAGGTGTTCCTGTGGAGGACATTTGTAGAGCGGCAACTTGGGCCTCCCTTCACACTTTCGCGAAGCATTACTGCTTGGATTCCGTGGTGAGGAGGGTCGGACACTTTGCTCGTTCCGTCCTTCAGGACTTTCTGGTATAGAAGGGTGGACACCTTCCTCCAGGAGTGGGACTGCTGTGGGAATCTTTTCACAAGGTGAGTAATCCACTGGCAGATGTATCCATCAGAAGAACAAGTTACTTACCTTCGGTAACGCTTTGTTCGAGGCATATGAGCTTGTGCATAGATCGCCATTTGGTGTTGGGCCCAGATGTTTGCAGTTTGTGTATTCTCTTGGAAAGTCTTTGGAAGTCACAAGGTAGGTGACTCCTCCCTTGGATCGTATTGCGCATGGGCTTCGGCTCCATCCTCAGATTGTTTTTTTCCACCATCGAGCTCGGATGTAATCTTCGCGCTCCGGTTCCGAACAGCTTCCAGTTCGACGATAGACGCGCAATCCTCACCCCAATTCGTGGCATTGTTTCGATCGCGATCTCCCCACTCGACGCGCCTCTCATTGGCAAGCCCTTCGGTTCCAATCGTCGACGGCAGCCTTCGGGCCTACCCAAGCTCCGGTCCTGGCTAATGGAAAGGACTCCATTTAAAAAGTGCCCTCGATGTGGGTCCAAATTCCCCCACACCGATCTCCACGAGGTGTTCAATCTCTGCCTCTCCCCTGAACACGAGGCTCGAGACTGTCCGGCGTGTAAATCCTTCCGGTCCAAGAAAACTATTCGGGACCGAAGAGCCAGAAGAACCATGGCACACTCCTCGACGGCGATCCCGGACGACATCTTCGGGCAAGGCATCGATGCTGCAGAACAACACACCGACGAGGGACTCGTCAGCGCCTCCGAAGCCGACGATTCAGACGTGGAGGACATCACTCCGGCACAGAGGGTCGTGAGTACTAATCTACCCCCACCAACCCCCCCCCCCCCCCCCCACCCTCACCGGCACCGAAAAAGGCTTCGGTCACGCCTTCGGGCCTAAGCCAGACCAAAGACACTGCTTCCCACACCGCACCTTCGGGACCGGTAAAGAAGCCAATTAAGTTTCGGGCCAGCCCACCGTCGGAGCCGATAAACACTCTTCCGCACCGAAAAAGAAACCGGCCTCCATCTCGACACCGAGCCCCACACCGAAACACTCGGGGTCGAGTCCCAGCTCCTCGGCACCGACACCATCTTCTCGGCACCGACCCCATCTTCGGTACCGACAAAAGCACACAAGGCCACCGGCACCGACACTTCGAAGCCGAAATCCATCTCGGCGCCTACTAAACAATCGGAGCTTTCCAAGCATGGTTCCAAACAACGAACCAACACCGATAAACCTAAGAACCCAACGGTCCGACACCTTCGACGCCCACGAACCAACCAACCTCTCCAGAACTATTCGCACCGGATTCCTTACAAAAAACTCTAACTAAGGATCCTAAAACGGGACATTTGACACTCTCTATCAAAAAGAGACAGAGAAACCTGCTCCACCTCCAAAAAGGAAGGACTCTGCTACCTCCCCTTTCAGACTATCTTCTCCACCACCTCGGTCTTCCGCTCCTCCACCCCCACCTCATCATTCCCCGACCCCATCCCCGGACGAGCATGATCAAGGGGATCCATACGATGACATCGGGGATGTACCCCAAGATATACCTACAGGGGACCCCACTCCCACAGGATCCCCAGACCCATGGGACGATTATTATATCCCTGATATCCCTAACGTCCCACAAGACTATCTTTACCCTTCCAGACCTTCTCCACCAGAAGACTCCTTGGGGTGTAACCATTTACTGCAAAGGGCGGCACACTACCACGGGGTAGATTTACATACTGACCCAGTGGAGGAGGATTTCCTCCTAGATACATTTGACACCACTCATAGGACCACCTCCATATTGCCTATGCTTAAAGGTGTTATAAAACATGCGCCGGAGGTCTTTAAGGACCCAGTCAGGGCCAGGGTCATTAACCCGCGCATTGAGAAGAAATATAAAGCCGCCCCAACAGATCCCTCCTACATCAGAGGGCCAGCACCACTAGATTCCCTGGTAGTATCCACAGCACGGAAAAGGGCCAACTCCCAGGCGTCAGGTGACGCACCACCACCTGACAAAGAGTCTAAACTCTTGGACGCATCAGGCAAGCGTACTGCATCTCAAGCGGCCAATATATGGCGTATCGCCAATACACAAGCACTACTAGCGAGGTATGACAGGGCCCATTATGACGAGTTAGAAGCCATAATGCACCATCTCCCTGATAAATACAAAGCTAGGGCCAATGAGCTAATTGAGGAGGGCAAAACAATTACCAATACCTCCATACGTTGTGCCTTAGATGCAGCAGACACAGCCACTAGGGCTATCAATACTAGTGTCCTCCTCCGTCGCCATGTCTGGCTAAGGATATCAGGTTTTAAACCGGAGGTACAAGCCTCCATCCTCAACCATCCCTTTGACCAGGAACATTTGTTTGGCCCAAAAGTGGATGACGCCCTAGAGAAAATGAAAAAGGACACTGACACGGCAAAAACCATGGGAGCCTTACAATCTCATCCTCCCAGACGCTCCTTTCGCCGCTCTTCCTTTCGGAGCACATCCAGAGGCTACTCCTCAGACACCGCCTCCACTTCATACAAATCCCATACTCAGTCCACCTTTACAAGGGGTTACCAAAGAGGCGGCTACAGGGGCAACAATAACAAAGGCAGAGGCAAAACAAACACCGCCCGCTCTGCCACCGCGCCTACCCTATGACTTCCCCCAGACCATCCCACTCCGATCGGGGGCAGACTCCAACATTTCCTTCCGGTCTGGACTGCCATCACCTCAGACAAATGGGTAACACAAATAATTCAGTCAGGCTACTGCCTAGAACTAATATCTACCCCCCCAAACATTCCACCCAGACAACGCCCAATGTCACCAGAACATCTACTGCTACTCAAGCAGGAGGTAATCTTCCTCCTAGACAAAAAGACAATAGAACACGTTCCTACCAACCAACAAAATATGGGCGTCTACTCCCTATATTTTCTCATACCAAAAAGGGATGAGACTCTACGGCCCATCCTAGACCTTCGGCCCCTAAACAAATACATACACTCAGACCATTTTCATATGGTGACGCTTCAGCAGGTACTTCCACTGTTCTCCCAAAACGACTTCCTCACGACTTTGGAACTAAAAGACGCTTATTTCCACATTCCAGTGCACAACGCTCACAGGAAGTACCTCATATTTGTAGTGGACGGACAACACTACCAGTTCAAGGTGATCCCATTCGGAGTCACAACAGCACCACGGGTATTCACCAAGTGCCTAGCGGTAGTGGCAGCACACCTCAGAAGACAGCACATTCACGTCTTCCCATACTTGGACGACTGGCTGATAAAAGCCACTTCATACAACCAATGTGTACACCACACCGCCACTACAATCCAACTACTTCACCAACTAGGCTTCACGGTGAACCACCAAAAGTCCCAGCTAACACCATCCCACATAAAACAATACCTCGGTGCCAACATAGACACTTCAAAAGCAATAATCTACCCCAATCAGACCAGGATTGCAAGCTTTCAGGCTTTGCGAAAAAAATTCGTACTTCAACACTCCCTTCCAGCAAGAGTGTTTATGCAACTAATAGGGATGATGGCCTCTTGCATTTTCATAGTGCCTCACGCAAGACTCCAGATGCGTCCACTCCAAGAGTGCTTAGCGCGCCAATGGAACCAGGCCCAAGGTCAACTGACAGATCTGGTGTTGGTAGACGGTCGCACCCATCGCTCTTTGCAGTAATGGAACACCACAAACCTTTCCAAAGGTCGACCGTTCCTTGACCCGGTTCCACAAATAATACTAACAACAGACGCATCGCTCTCCGGCTGGGGAGCTCACCTATTACACCTCACAGTGCAGGGCACATGGGCGCCTCAACAAAAGTTACTCCATATCAACCATCTGGAGTTACTAGCAATCTTTCTAGCCCTAAAATCTTTTCAGCCACAGATTTCAGGCAAGGCAGTCCTCATTCGCACAGACAACATGACGGCCATGTATTATATTAAAAAACAAGGCGGCACACACTCTCCAAAGCTCTCTCAATTAGCACAGAGCATATGGAGATGGGCAATTCCACACAAAATCTTTCTCCTAGCCCAACATGTCCCAGGAGTCCAAAACACCATGGCAGATCTGCTCAGCAGAAAGATGCAACAGATCCACGAGTGGAAACTTCACCCGCAGG
The DNA here is from genome assembly GCF_964204655.1 of Triturus cristatus. Taxonomy (NCBI): domain Eukaryota; kingdom Metazoa; phylum Chordata; class Amphibia; order Caudata; family Salamandridae; genus Triturus; species Triturus cristatus. The sequence continues at coordinate 1,174,932,610 of NC_140580.1, read as the reverse complement.
TTCTTCACCCGTTCTTTCAAATGTAGGGGCATCCACAGATAGACCTATTCGCCACCCACGAAAACAAAAAATGCCCAAGCTTCGCCGTCAGATACCCACACCCATTGTCCAAAGGAAATGCGATATGGATGAACTGGTCAGGCAAATTTGCGTACGCTTTTCCACCTCTCCCACTCATTCCATTAGTGGTGCGAAAGCTACAACAGCATTCCCTCACACTGATCCTAGTAGCTCCAACATGGGCCAGACAACCGTGGTACACCACGCTGCTGGAACTCTCGGTAGTACCACACCAAAAGCTACACCTCTCACCATGCCTCCTAACCCAGAACCATGGAGAGATCAGGCACCCGGACCCAGCTCAGCTCAACCTTGCGATCTGGCTCCTGAAATCCTAGAGTTCGAGGCATGTGGGCTGCTGAATTCATATCTGTGCATAGATCGCCGCCTAGTGTTGGGTCCGGATGATTGCACATTGTTGTCCTGGAAGAGTCTTCGAAGTATCACGAGATAGGTGGCTCCTCCCCTGGACTACAGTGCGCATGGGCATCCCCTCCATCCTTAGATTGTTTTTTTCCGCCATTGGGTTCGGATGTCCTAATCTTAGCTCTGAGTATTTAGGCCTTTACATTCGTCGGTATTGTTTTCGTTCGGCGCCAAGTATATTTGTCGAGGGCGTTCTCGAGTAGATCATCAACGATGGAACCAAAGACATCGAATAGCCCTTTTAAGCGTTGCCCTCTCTGCAACGCTAAGTATGCTCGCTTCGACGTGCACCCGGTGTGCAACAAGTGCCTCTCTCCAAACCACGACGAAGCCACCTGTATGGCGTGTTCCAGGTTTCGATCGAAGAAGACCCTTCGCATTCGTCGAGCAGCTCGGCTCGAGGCGCAAAAAGCGACGCCGAACCCGGACAACATCTTCGGGACAGAAGATGAGGAGGTCGTGGACCTTGAAGTTCGGGGGGGAGCTATCGGATCCGGCTTCGGAGCGAGAATCTGACTATGATGCCGAAGACGAGCGTATAGTAGATGAACGGGAAGATGGTGTCGTCGAAGAGGTAGGAGACAACGAAGAGGCCCTTGGGGCTCAGAAGATGAGCTAGGCCCACATGTCGGTACAAGGCCCAGAGAGGCCCTCGATAAGGCTCAGGTCGAGGGATCGCCACAAGGCCTTACCCAAGATCATTCCTCTCGTTCTACAGCCCCGCATAAAGGCCCGGCTTCGAACTACCCTAAAGAGCCATCGGTATCAAAAGCGCCATCATTCGATCAACCGAAATCGAAACTGAAGGCACACGCACCTAACTCGAAACCGAAAGTGAAAGAGTCTCATCGGCAACAAGGCCTCGAAGCCTTCGGAGCCGAACACACAAAAGAAGGCCGTCGACGCCCAGAGATTTCATGGAGAAGACGGCGCCAACAACCAAGGTCAAGGTTGCCGACCTGAAAAAATCGGCGCCGAGGATCGTCGACACAAAACAACACAGCGACTCGCCACGGCCGACCCATCCCAGTCCTCGTGTCGAGAACACGGCGTCTGGTTCAGGGTTAGATGCCACGTCCAAAAGGGTATCAAAGGAACGTGTCGAATCAACAACACCGTCTCCCTTCCTAAAGAAGAAGGTGTCGGAGTCGTTACTCCGCATCCACGACACGGCTTCCATGCTCGGCGCAAAAGCACCCTCGCAGCCGAAGACGGTCAGCGCAGTTCACATCGCGTAGACGCACATAAAATTCGGACTACCACCGGCGGTACGACCGAGGATGTTCGACGCAAAGAAGGGTCCCGAGCCGCAAAAGGGGGTCGACCTGAAGAAACCTGTCGAAGCACCAACAGGAATGCCAATGGGACAGAGAGCTGTCGAAGTACGTCAGGAAAATGAGGAGCCAAGGCAGTTTATCGATGCGGAGACTGATAGACTTTCAATATATAAAAGAAAGATACTGCCAGAGAAATCAATGGAGCCATACAAAATTCCATTGAAGAAGAAGAGGACCACCTCACCAGTTCTGGTAGAACGTGTTCAATATTGTGACCAGGAGCCTCAGTCATTCTCACCCACACAGTTTAATCTGGATGCAGGGGATGCTGGTGATGTTGAGGACATTTATCCTATGGACACTGACCCTGAAGATCAAAACCCAGCTTGGGTGGACGATATTGGTACAGGGGACCCACATACTGCTCCAGACACACAGGCATATGTAGTAAAATCATCTCCTACTGAGGATACTGCTGCTTGCAATGCCTTGATTGAGAGAGCAGCTAAAAATCATGATGACCAGCTCCACACTGATCCTATTGAGGATGACTTTCTGATGGATACCTTCTCTACCTCAGAAAGATCTGTTAAGACTCTGCCCATGCTGAAGGGGGTCCTAAAACAGGCTACAGACATTTTTAAGGAGACAACAAGGGCGAGAGTACTAAACCCTAGAATTGACAAAAAATATAGGCCAGCTCCTGTGGACCCTACCTACATAAGAGGCCAGTTGCCTTTGGACTCGTTGGTGGTGTCCAATGCTCGGAAGAGAGCCAATTCACAGACAACGGGTGATGCTCCTCCCCCTGACAAGGAGTTTAAGGTCTTGGAAACTTCAGGAAAAAGAGTTGCTGCACAGGCAGCTAACATCTGGAGAATTGCCAACACTCAGGCACTTCTGGCTCGATACGACAGGGCGCATTATGATACCCTAGTGACACTACTACAGCACCTCCCAGATCAGTTTAAGGAAGGCGCAGAGTCGCTTATTACAGAAGGGAAGCTCATAAGCAACGCTTCCATTAAGTGCGCTCTTGACGTAGCGGACACTGCAGCTAGGGCTATTAACACCAGCGTCATGTTAAGAAGGCATGCTTGGTTGAGAATCTCAGGATTCAAACCAGAGATACAGACAACGATACTCAATCAACCTGTCTACCCTGACTCCCTTTTTGGCCCCGAGGTTGACACCACCCTAGAAAAGATCAAAAAAGATAGAGAGACTGCAAAGTCTATGGGGGCTCTGCAATCACAGCAGTTTCGGAGTGGGTATTTTCGTCGCTCTAGCAACAGAGGACCATCTAAAAACCAGAACTCCCAACAGTCGCAGTACACCAAAGGAGGTTCACAGACCACCTATAATAAGAATACTAGAGGTGGCTACCGTGGAAACAACGTCAAAGGCAGAGGCCGAGGGAACAACAGCTCCAGGTCCTCCGCCACCATCAAACAGTGACGCCTTGTCACTGCCCCCCGACCACGTAACACCTGTCGGGGGGAGACTCCAGGAGTTCCTGCCGGTCTGGAAGTCCATCACCACAGACAGGTGGATGAGAGACATTGTCCAGTACGGTTATTGTCTGGAGCTCACATCCACTCCACCAGACATACCACCAAGACACTGTCCTATGTCCGCAGAGCACTTGCACTTATTCCACCAGGAAGTTCTCAGTATGCTCCAAAAAGGAGCCATAGAACTCGTGCCAGCACACGAACAGGGATCAGTAGTGTACTCACTGTATTTTCTGATCCCCAAAAAGGACGGGTCTCTCAGACCCATACTGGATTTAAGACCTCTAAACCGTTACATTCTGTCAGAGCATTTTCACATGCTCACCTTGCAACAGGTGCTGCCGTTGCTCAAACAGGGAGACTTTCTCGCAACACTAGATCTCAAAGATGCGTATTTCCATATACCCATCACACAGAAAATATCTCAGGTTCACTGTTCTCAATCAACATTACCAGTTCAAAGTCCTCCCTTTCGGAGTAACAACAGCACCCAGAGTGTTCACCAAGTGCTTGGCAACAGTGGCGGCGCACTTAAGGAGACAGCACATACATGTCTATCCTTATCTGGACGACTGGCTTATCCAGGGAAAGTCGGCCCAGCACTGTGCCAGCCACATGTCCCACACCATTCACCTTCTTCACAGCCTTGGATTCTCCCTGAATTATCCAAATTCCCACCTTCAACCCACCCATGTACAGCAGTACCTAGGCGCGACCATAGACACTCTAGCAGCCAAGGCACAGCCCAATTCAGTGAGGATCAAGAGCATGCAGTTGCTCATAAAAAAGTTCAAACCTCAACACTCACTACCGGCGCAAGTGTTTATGCAGTTGATAGGCATGATGGCCTCCTGCATCTTCATTGTCCCGCACGCGAGGTTACATATGCGCCCGCTTCAGGAGTGCTTGGCACGTCAGTGGAATCAGGCTCACGGACAATTAAAGGACCTAGTGTTGGTGAGCGGTCGGGCGTACAACTCTCTGCATTGGTGGAATCCACAAAACCTTTGCAAGGGCCGACCGTTCCAAGAGCCTGTCCCACAAATCATACTGACGGCGGACGCGTCTCTCCAGGGATGGGGAGCTCATGTACTCCACTACACAGTGCAGGGACTATGGACGACACAGCGAAGGAGGATGCACATCAACCTTCTGGAACTCATGGCAATCTTCCTTGCAATGAAGGCATTCAAAGTACACTTGTGCAACAAAGTCGTGTTGATCTGGACGGACAACATGACCGCCATGTACTACATACAAAAGCAGGGAGGGACACACTCCCCACAGTTGTCTCATCTGGCTCAGAGCATGTGGAAGTGGGCCATTCAGAGGAACATCTTCCTCATGGCGGAACACCTCCCGGGCAAGGACAACCAGATGGCGGATCTGCTCAGCAGACACAGCCACCAAATACACGAGTGGGAGATACATCCATCAGTATTCCAACTGTACTTCCAACAGTGGGGTCATCCAGAGATAGACCCATTCGCCACAAGGGAAAACGCAAAATGCCGAAACTTTGCCGCCAGGTTCCCACATCCACAGTCGCAGGGCAATGCAATATGGATGAACTGGTCAGGCAAATTTGCGTACGCTTTTCCCCCAGCACCATTAATACCGCTGGTGGCACGCAAACTGAGGCAACACTCAATGACGCTCATCCTGGTTGCTCCAACGTGGGCACGCCAACCATGGTACACCACGTTTCTGGAACTCTCCGTGGTACCGCATCAAAGACTACGGCTAACACCCACGCTTTTAACGCAGAGCCATGGCGAGATTCAGCACCCAGATCCGCAACAGCTGAACCTGGCGATCTAGCTCCTGAGATCTTAGAATTTGGCTACCTAAACTTGCCTCCAGAATGTATGAATATCATCAAGGAGGCACGGAGACCCACTACCAGAGCCTGCTACGCGGCTAAGTGGAAAGATTTGTCCTTTATTGTAAAAATAATAACATCAATCCGCTGGATGCATCAACGCAAAACATTATCTGTTATCTATTACACTTATACCGATGCAATCTAGCATACAATTCCATCCGTATACATTTAACCGCACTGGCAGCTTACCTTCAGAACAGGCAGCACCTCTCACTGTTCAAAGTGCCTGCCATCAGAGCTTTCTTGGAGGGACTCAAACGTGTGATTCCTCCAAGACACCCTCCTTCACCAGTCTGGAACCTAAATGTGGTCCTCACCAGACTGATGGGACCATCTTTTGAACCTCTACACTCTTGTGAGATTCAATTTCTAACATGGAAAGTAGCTTTCCTAGTTGCCATTACTTCACTAAGAAGAGTTAGTGAACTTCAGGCACTAACCATTCAAGAGCCATTTATACAGGTTCATGCCAACAGGGTCGTACTACGCACCAACCCTACTTTCATGCCCAAGGTCATTTCGCAGTTCCATATGAACCAATCCATAGAACTGCCCGTGTTTTATCCTAATCCTGAGAATGTAGCAGAGAGAATGCTCCACACACTTGATATCAAAAGAGCTCTCATGTACTATATTGACAGAACACAAAATTTCAGGAAAACAAAACAACTGTTTGTTGCCTTTTCTCCACAGCACAAAGGCAACCCCATTTCCAAAGCAGGAATAGCTAGGTGGATCGTTAAGTGTATACAGATTTGCTATGCAAAAGCTAAGCGCACACTAACAATTCCTCCAAGAGCCCACTCCACACGAAAGTTAGGGGCCTCCATGGCTTTACTGGGAAATATTCCTTTAGAGGAGTTATGTAGAGCAGCCACATGGTCCACTATACATACATTTACCAAGCACTACTGTGTAGATGTACACTCACGACAGCAGGCAGCTGTAGGACAGGCTGTTCTCAAAACTCTTTTTCAGACTGCTGCAGCTGGCACGGGAAGCCGCCGCTAAATGGAGGGACTGCTATATAATCTATGCACAGATATGAATTCAGCAGCCCACATGCCTCGAACTGAATATGCTACTTACCAGTATGCATCTGTTCTTGGCATGTAGGGCTGCTGACATTCATATCGCCCACCCTCCTCCCCGGCGCCTGTGGCAGCTGTAGCATTCAATAATTACTAGTTAGCATGGTCATCATTCACTGTATTACACTCCATCTATGCCACAATGGCGAAAAACAATCTAAGGATGGAGGGGATGCCCATGCGCACTGTAGTCCAGGGGAGGAGCCACCTATCTCGTGATACTTCGAAGACTCTTCCAGGACAACAATGTGCAATCATCCGGACCCAACACTAGGCGGCGATCTATGCACAGATATGAATGTCAGCAGCCCTACATGCCAAGAACAGATGCATACTGGTAAGTAGCATATTCAATTCGGATACCTAAACCTTCCCCCTGACTGTATGAACGTCATCAGAGAAGCTAGACGCCCTACCACTAGAGCCTGCTACGCTGCCAAGTGGAAAAGATTTGTTTATTGCCATAACAACACAATCAATCCTCTAGACGTGTCTATACAACACATCATATGCTACTTACTCCACCTACAAAGGTGTAATCTAGCATATACCTCCATTCGGCTACACCTCGCAGCAATTGCAGCTTATCTACAAAACAGACAACATCTATCACTCTTGAGAGTACCTGCCATTAAAGCCTTCATGGAAGGCCTAAAAAGAATAATTCCCCCCATCACTTCCCTTAGAAGGGTCAGTGAGATACAAGCACTTACCATACAAGAACCTTTTCTTCAAATGCACCAGAACAAGGTTGTGCTCCGTACCAACCCAAAATTTCTACCTAAAGTCATTTCCCCTTATCACCTAATGTGAGAAAGTGGCTCTGTATATACTGTTCCCTAATAGGTACAGGGTGTACAGAGTCCACAGTCCCCCAGAGGCTGATAGAGGTCAAAGTTAGGTATGACCTTACTCTCAAAAGTGGTAGCTTGGTCGAGCAGTAAGGCAGTACCAGAGGACAGTGTAAAGCATTTATTGTACACACTCAGTCAGCAAATGGTTTCACACACTCAATAACTGAACTCTAGGCCAATGATTTGTATATATAAAATATATGCTTGTTTTATTTTTAGAACCACAAGGGGATAAAAATATACTTTCTCAGAATGAGAGGTTGAATATAAATACTTTTGTTTCAAGCAATAAATTTGTAAAACAGTCACAATTGGTTGCAATAAACAATCCTATTTCCTAAACATAACAATGCATTGAGCTCAATGGTAAATTCAGGTTATTTGTAATAAATTACTTTTCAGATTACTTTTGGAATTCCAGGTCTGGATCCTAGAACCAGCCTGGGGTCAGTATTCAGAATCAAGTGATGAAGGTCGACTTAACAACTGTAATGATTTTTAGATAATATTTAGCTATTTCAAAAGTTAGCACTTAGAAAATATTTCACAGAAAACATTCAATGGATCTCTATGGCAAGAAATTCAAATTGCAGGTAGAGTACTTTATCGTTACTTTAGTAATCCAGGACTGGGTGCCTAGACCCAGGACTGGGGTCCTTATCAAAAGCAGGTAAGTAATTTCGTTTGCAGAAATGGTACGATTTTAAAAGAATATTTCAAATTTGCAAAAGTAGACACTTAGAAGAAATTTCACAGAAAAGCAGACAATGGTTTCCTATGGGAGAAAAATGAGTTAGAAGTAAGTATAGTTGTGAACACTTTTCAGAGTCAGGGCTGGGCACCAAGATCCAGCACTGGGAGCTCACCTAGGAGCAGGTGAGTAAATTCGTTTTTGTCACTTGGCTGATTTTTGGTGAATTTTTGCAGTTTTGAAAAGTTCACACTTAGAAGATTTTTGAAGAAAAAGCCAGTCAATGTTACCCTATGAGGAAAATGAAGTTAGCGGTTTAAGGGTAAGTACTCGACTGGTAATGTTGAAATTCCGGGCATGGACTCAGGGGTCCCCCAGTGTCGGGTAAGTACAGTTGGTTCACCCTCAGCGGTTTCAGGACGGCCGGGTGCAGAGAGAGTTGGGCCCAATGTTATCCTATGAGGGATAGGGGGGCCTTGGTTGGTGGCTGCTGTCTGGCAAGCCACGCGGCTGTGGGAGCTGGGCTCCTGGTCACTTACTCAGGGCAAGTGGGGAAGTAGGTTAGAGTAGAGAGGGCACTGCCAGGGCCACTCGGGCGGCTGGGTGCAGGGTGCTTTTGAGCCTTAGGGCGCTCAATGGAAATCAATGGGAATGTTCCGGTTTGGAAAGAGGCTGCAGGCTCGGGGACGAGGATGTTTCAGGTGCCACCACCACTTCGAGAGGTAAGTTGGGTAGTTGTAGGTTAGGTGGGTACCCCGGGATTGGGCACAGGGGGTCGCAGGGCGCCGGGTGCAGGGGTGCCTTTTGACGTCGGGAATCTTACCCTCTGGTTGATCGCGGCTGGGGTGGCACTTGGTTCTGAGGCTGCAGGCTTCTTCCGGGATGTCGAGGGGGGTCCTTGGGTGCCGGACTCGGGGTCACAGTCGCCGTGGGGTCGTCCTCAGGGTCTTTGTCCACTCCGGCACTGGCCAGGCTTGGCTGGTGCAGAGTGTGTTGGGTCCGCGGTCCCGGGCTGGTGCCAGGGATAGCAAGTAGGTTTCTTGAGTAGAGCCTCTACTCGTGGGAGTCCCAGGGGCTTAGAGCTAAAGGGTAGCCAGGTCCTCCGGGGTTGGTGAGGTTGCTGGCCACGTGGGATGCCGCGCTGGTGCAGGTTCGAGAGTCGACAGGCCGGTAGGGCTGGGGCCAAAGCAGTTGGTGTCTTCTTCTCTTTTTAGCAGCTGCAGGGCAGGTCTTTGTTCTTCTTGCTCTTCTTGTCGTTTTTCTATCTGGAATCTGGGGAAGGAAGGTTCAGGGGGCCCCTAAATACTAGATTTAGGGGCGTTACAGGTAGGTGAAGGCCAGGGACCAATGGGTCCTTGTCCTGGGGTGGGTACACCCCCTATCCTGCCTCTCTCCTGTGGGAGGGGGGCAGTAGCCTAATCCTGATAGGGTAGGGCCTCCCATCTTCAAGATGGCGAGAGCCCGGAGATGTGCTTCACCTCGCCTCCCCCACCTGAGGGGTGGGGTGGGCAGGCTGGCACATCCCCTGTCCTTGTATGGGGTTTCCGGCCAAGCTTCCCGCCAGAGTGGGGGGTTGCAGTGGCCTGGGGAAACTCCAACGGGCGGCATGCCTTTGAAGCTTCCCTTTGCTCATCCTGGGGGAGGAGATTTCTCACCTCACCCAGGATGTGCATTGTTGCAGGCCCGGGAGAGCAGGGGCTCTCCCACCCAGGGGTCCAGCAACGTGTCTGCTGTGTGGCAGCCTGGGCAGCCTCAGAGCAGACGTGGATTGCAAGTTAGCTGTAAGGGGGCATCTTCTAAGATGCCCTCTGGGGTGCTTAGTACATTAAATCCCACACTGGCATCAGTGTGGGTTCAATGTGCTGAGAAGTTTGATACCAAACTTCCCAGGCTTCAGTGTTGCCAGTATGGTGCTGTGGAGCTCGTGTTTGACAAGCTCTCAGCACCATGTATCCTTAAATGACAGCACTGCACTTACAGTGCCCAGGAATGGACCCGGGTACTGTAGGGGCACAGGGCTCCTGCTCCTGTGCCCACACCATAGGCGTAATGCACCCAGCTAGAGGGGTGGCTGGCATATGCCTTGGCAGTGTAGGTGATGGGCATGGTACACAGTGATGTGTGCCATGTCGACTCTTTGTTTTGTCCTGCACCCAGACACTCAGCCTGCAAGGGCAGTGTGTGTGTGTAAGGGTACAGGGCCTCTGAGGGTGGCACAATGAGTGCTGCAGCCCTTAGAGGCCTTCCCTGGTCACAAGGCCCTGGGTACCTAGGGTACCATTTACTAGGGGCTGACATGTGGCTAGGGTTTGCCAATTTGGAGTTTGTGTGGTTTAAGGAAGGAACATAGGCCCTGGGCACCTGATTGGCAGGAACCCAGGGTACACTCAATCGAAGTACATTCAGCAATTTAGCAAAAAGTGGGGGCATACCATGCAAGAAAGATGGCACTTTCTCACACAACCCCCCCCCAAACGAAAGGTGATGAGACTAACCTTGTCCTATGGAGTCTTCATTGTCTAAGTGGAAGAACCTGGAAAGTCCATCTGCATTGGCATGGGCAGTCCCTGGTCTGTGTTCCACTTCAAAGTCCATTCCCTGTAGGGAGATGGACCACCTCAGTAGTTTTGGATTTTCCCCTTTCATCTGCATTAGCCATCTGAGAGGTCTGTGGTCAGTTTGAACTAGGAAGTGAGTGCCAAACAAGTATGGCCTCAGCTTTTTCAGGGACCAAACCACAGCAAAGGCCTCCCTCTCAATGGCACTCCAACGCTGCTCTCTAGGGAGTAGTCTTCTGCTTATAAAAGCAACAGGTTGGTCTTGGCCTTCATCATTGGTCTGGGATAGGACCGCTCCTATCCCTAGCTCAGAGGCATCAGTCTGCACTATGAACTGCTTGGCATAATCTGGAGCTTTTAGAATTGGTGCTGAGCACATTGCTTCTTTTAGGGTGTCAAAAGCCTTTTGACAACTAACTGTCCAGTTAACTTTCTTGGGCATTTTCTTGGAGGTGAGTTCTGTGAGGGGGGTCACAATGGACCCATACCCCTTCACAAACCTCCTGTAGTACCCAGTCAAGCCAAGGAATGCCCTGACTTGGGTCTGGGTTGTGGGAGCTATCCAGTCCATGATGGCCTGGATTTTGGGTTGTAAGGGCTGTACCTGGCCTCCACCTACAAGGTGGCCCAAGTACACCACAGTGCCCTGCCCTATCTGGCATTTGGATGCCTTGATAGTGAGACCTGCACTCTGCAGAGCCTCTAAAACCTTCCCAAGGTGGATCAGGTGATCCTGCCAGGTGGAGCTAAAGACAGCAATATCATCAAGATAAGCTGCACTAAAGGACTCCAACCCAGCCAGGACATGGTTCACCAACCTCTGGAAGGTGGCAGGGGCATTCTTTAACCCAAAGGGCATCACAGTAAACTGATAATGCCCATCAGGGGTGGAGAATGCTGTCTTTTCTTTTGCTCCTGGGGCCATGCCAATCTGCCAGTACCCTGCAGTTAAGTCAAAGGTACTGAGAAATTTGGCAGCCCCCAATTTGTCTATCAGTTCATCTGCTCTTGGGATAGGGTGAGCATCTGTCTTGGTGACAGAGTTGAGCCCTCTATAGTCCACACAGAACCTCATCTCTCTCTTTTCACCCTGTTGATGAGGTTTGGGGACCAGAACCACTGGGCTAGCCCAGGGGCTCTCTGAAGGCTCAATGACCCCTAACTCCAGCATCTTGCTGACCTCAGCTTTGATGCTTTCCTTGACTTGATCTGACTGTCGATAGATTTTGTTCTTGACAGGTGCACTGTCACCAGTGTCCACATCATGGGTACACCAGCTTGTCAGACCAGGGGTCAGGGAAAAGAGGCTAGCATATTGTTGCAAGACTTGCTTGCAGTCAGTCTGCTGTTGGGCAGAGAGGGTGTCTGAGAAAATCACACCATCTACTGACCCATCTTTTGGGCTGTAGGATAGGAGGTCAGGGAGTGGCTCACTCTCTGCTTCCTGTTCTTCATCAGTCACCATCAGCATGGTGATGTCAGCCCTATCATTGTAGAGTTTAAGGCGGTTCACATGGATGACCCTTTTGGGTGTCCTGCTAGTGCCCAGGTCAACTAGATAGGTGACCTCACTCTTTCTCTCTAGGATAGGGTAAGGGCCACTCCACTTGTCTTGGAGAGCCCTTGGTGCCACTGGCTCCAAAACCCACACCTGTTGCCCTGGTTGAAATTCAACCAGTGCAGCTTTTTGGTCATACCAGTGCTTCTGGAGCTCCTGGCTGGCCTCAAGGTTCTTGGATGCTTTTTCCATATACTCAGCCATTCTGGACCTTAGGCCAAGCACATAGTCCACTATGTCCTGTTTGGGTTCTTGAAGAGGCCTCTCCCAGCCCTCCTTTACAAGACACAGTGGTCCCCTTACAGGATGACCAAACAGAAGTTCAAAGGGTGAGAAACCTACTCCCTTCTGTGGCACTTCCCTGTAGGCGAAAAGC